>NC_090935.1:1084429910-1085826410 GCF_040938575.1 Ambystoma mexicanum | reverse complement strand
CCCACCCGAAATCCTTTCTTCCCCGGACGCCCTCCTGTCTATCTCCCTCCTCCTCTTCCTGCCCCTGGATTCCCAAACCTCCCCTCTCCCTGCCGCGGGGGTGCAAGCCACCACTGCCGCAAGAGCCCCATCGGCTGCCGCTCTCTGCTGCGGCCTACCCCCATTTGTCTCCCCTTCACCCGTGACCTCCCCAACCGCCCCCTCCAGCTGGGCCTTAGTTGCCCTGCTAATTATGGCCAGGGCCTCCCTCAGAGCCCTCACATACACCAACCCCTCCCTGTTTTGCACCTTGGCCCACCATCGTGCACCCACACTTACTGGCGCACTAACTATGCCCCTTGTCGCTCCCCGCTACCCGCTACCTAAGCCCCCGAGCCGGGACCTACTCGTGGCCCCTAGTAGAGGAGAAACCCCCACTGAAATTGCTCTAACCACTAAATACAAAATGAGTTAAATAACCCCCGCTCCAAAAACAACCTTATTATCTCAATAACATTTTTATTTATTTATTTATTTTTTTGGGGGGGAAATCCCCCCCACCTAGCCAACACCCCCAGTCCTAGATAGAACCCCTCCTACTAGCTCTCTTGCCAAGCTACTAATAAACCCACACAGGGCCCCCCACCCACCACTGATGCTGGGAACCCCTAGAAAAAACCCTTTCCTTCCTCTCCTGTTGTGTTTTTTTTTTTTTTTTTTTATAACTGGGCACCCCCGTGCAATTCACTCCTCAACAGCCCACCCCCTGGTGGCCCACCCGCCGCACCGCAGTGCCTTGCAGCCACTTACAAGAAAAGGAGCAGTCCCTTTAAGAGGACCGCTCTGCCCCCTTAAACCCGAAGGCCGTCACCGCGCGCGAGGACCTGGGAAGCCCGGAAACACACGGGCTCTGACAACGCCCCCCCCAGCCGCACCACTGCACCCGCACGCCCCGGGCAAAGCGGGGCTGGCACCGGGTACCTAAAACCCTCTGGGGCCCCCCCTACAACCGCCCAATGAGGGATGTACCTCTTCCCCCACTCCCTGCGGCGCTCTGGCTCCCTCCCAGGCAACCCAAAACCCGGGAAACGAAAACCACGGCCCCAGCTGGCACAACCCGCCCGCCCGGATAAACAACCTGCAGACGGCGGCTCGCCAAGTCCAACCGTCGCCTGCCTCCCGAACCTTCCCTGGCCCCTTAAATACCCCAGGGGGCGCTCTGCCCCCCATGGCCACTCGCTGGCCGTGTACAGCGCCAAAAACTTCCCCGGGGGGAAACGCTTCGCGTTCCCCCTGGGGTCCCCCTTTTATTATAATAGGGTCCTTGCCGCGCCTTCACCCACGACACCAGCTCAGGGAAGCCCTGGAAAGACTCCCCCTTAGCAGTCGTGGAGGATGGCTAATGTAGCGCCCCTGGCGGACTCCCCGCCACCCGGGCCAAAAGCCAGCCCTGATCAACTAAAGACAAAGAAAGAGGACTGAACGAGACTAAAACTGCTGGTTTTCCTTTTTTTCATGTAAACTTTTTAACTTGCCCTGGCACTGTTGGGAAGATGGCATTGCTGAAGGCAGCTGCAGAGTTTCTTGCTGCAGGCGGGAATTTATCAGTTGCTTCTGAACTACCTTTTGGGAACCGCAGGTTTAGAAGGACTGATAATGTAACTTAGTGCATTTATGTTTGGAAAGTACTATCCTTGGAGATGATCCATCCAAAATAATATTCCTTGTAAGGCTGAGCTCGACAATAACACTATTGTTTGGCTCATAAACACACTGAATGTGGAATACTTTGTTTTGATGCCGGGGAGTTCTCTGGTTAGTTTGACTCACAGATGGCGATTTAGCATCATTGAATGAGATAAGACTGTTGCTTTAGAGTCTGGAGAGAGAGGCATGGCACTGTGGAGGCAGACACAATCTACAGGTGTCTTGTGCTGCTTAGGTTTTTCTCAAGGGTGGCACTTTAATGCCTCCAATAGATTTGTGCATAGGTGGTGCTTTAGCTCCTAGTGAGACTACATAGTTTGGGGTTACAAGTGGTCTTTTAGAGTTATCAGTAGTTTTGGATCGACGTACTGATGCCTATCACAAACTCGGGCCGTACTGTTTTTACCGTCTCAAGACATTTCAATCCTGCCCTCCGTGACCCTCTTCTTCCCGTATTTCCTTGTGTGCCCCTACACATGCCAAGATGTGGTGGCCATAGCAGAGGCACAGTTAGCCACTTCTCAGACAAGCTTCATCGCTCTAAGACCTCTCGAATCGTGAATGGTGCAGTACAAAAAACACGACCAAAATGTACATAATATGTGGCGCAAAAGATCCAACTATTGAAACATCATAGCATAGGTGGCTCTTTAGTGCACCACTCATTTTTGGCTGCAGTGGTGCTTGAGGGGGATAATTCGTCCTGAATCAACGAATGTGCTTTAGCGCCAATTATTGAGACTATAGTTCTGCCTCCCAGTTGGCGCTCAGTGCCACAACTGGCTTTTAGCTCATTGATTTTAGCTCCTTGGTGGTGCTTTAGTATTAAGCAGAGGAGCTAAGGACATTGTTGCAGATATATGGCACGTGGCCTTGTGCAGACTTTGCCCACTGAAAAGCACCAGGCAAGGGAAGCAGGTGGGGTCAGAGGGCTGCACCCCTGTCGCATGACAGTGCTCCTTTTGTCTATGCATGCTGTCTCCCCAGTCTGTGTGCCTGGGACTCCTGTGCGCCTGATGCAGCGCTCTTCCACAATGTCAAGAATATTCACTTCTAGAGCCCTTCTATCAGGCGAAAGCATAGTAGGAAAGCGCTGTTAGGGAGAATTCTCACCCAAGTGCTAAATTCCCTCTGCCTTAGAGCCCTCCAGCTCTTTTGCTATATTTTGGGACTTTGAACATTTCATTTTCAGTGTGTTTTACTTTAGTATTCTTTGGGTATGGAGTTTTAAAACAACTCCATATGCATCATCTTTTTCTTGTGTGTCACACAGCACCTTCAGTGCAGTGGCAGAAGGGATGTCTTTCAGACTTACCAAGGTTTAAATACCTTCTCTGGGACTGACTACTGTCTCCCAGAGCATGTAAAGTTAAATTGACTTTACTAGTCTTTTAAAATGTACAGACCCAGCACACACTATCTTCCTATAGAGTGCTTTAGGGGTTGCCTAGCATCCCCTGAGTCTAAAAACTCACGTAACGCTGAAATGTTACCCTTTTCTACTTGAAATGGCTGGTGGCAGTGGTTTTTAACAAACTACCATGATTTTTCCCGACCGCGAACAACGGTAGCTAAAAATCAGTTCAGCCATGTTTTCCAATATGGCGCCCAAGGCCTATCTGTAAAAACAGACTCTGGTCGACTTTTTTTGCCGTTTCTTTTAGAAAAGGTACTTCTTGTGTTTAACTCTGCGCGCCAAACCTGGTTTGGTCCCTTTGTTTGTTGGCCTTTGGCGGGCTTCAGTGCTGAAGCCCTCCTCTGGTGCCTTAGTGTCTGGGATGGACAGGATGCGAGGGAGGTGCCCAGAAACTCCCTGTGCTTAGTCTCCTAGGAGACCTGAATGCACTCTGGTGTGATTGGCTGGCTGGCTGTCCGGCAAGGACAGCCACCCTGCTGTGTGAGTGACAGCCAGGCTGGAATGAATGGGGGAAAACTGTTTAAAAGCAGGCCTCTGGGACTTGGAAAGCAGAGTCGACCACTGGAACGAAAGAACCGAAGACGAGCTGAAGGAAGACGACTGCTGCAACTCCTGATCCACCGGTGAAGCCCTGCTGCAGGTCCGAATTGCCTGAAACTCCATCGACAGAGAAGACCTTCAAGGTTAACTTCTTCCCTTGAGTTTGGTGGGAACAACCAACTCGCAAGTCACCTGGACACCGTCCCTATACTGGTCGAATTTTCTTCAGGGTGCTGTTGAAAACCGGATAGCCAGTGGGAAGGATACCAGTTTGTGGTCTTTAACGTACTCACACCTTAAACCAATGTTTTGCCAAGCTTGTGGCTTCTTCCCTGGGCAGTACAGGAACCTCCCGACGTCCTCCTTCTTGTCCCCATGACTGAAGCTCAGGAACAGCAAGATCTGCAGGAACTGCCAGGAACAACTGCCTCAGCTACATCTCTTCTTCATTTAAAAGGTACTGTGCAAGTGCGGTGCAGAACTCCATTCGGCCGCGGTGAAAGTTTGTGAAACTTTCCCGACTTTAAAGGATTGTCCTTCCACAAAACAACATCGAACATTTAGTCTGACCAACTATTTCCAAAAATCGTGGCAAAGACTTAACCGTTTACTACCAGAACTGTGCTATCCTAGCCAAGACTCTGAACCATTAACCTTGGCCCAGGCCTATTGAATTGAATTGCTGGTTGTAGTGAACTGAAACTATTTGCGCTACCTCTGAAAGTATTTGTACTTTTGATTCTTATAACCTTGTCTTTTTACCCCTTTTTAAAGTAACTGAAGTGCCATTTTGCTCCCACTTCAGGGGAGCTGAACTTGCTCAGGAACTGATTAGTTGTGTATTGTAGTATATTAGATTGTGATATTGGGCTGCTCTTACTAGTGGAATGTTTTCCAACTGTCTGTGTAAATAAATGTATATTCTTTTACCAAGAAACCTTGAGTAAGTGTTTATTTGAATCACTGTGATTGCTAGTCCTTGTGTAACCTCTTTTACTGCTCACTTTACTCTTAAGATAAATCTGGCTGCTCAGCCACTGCTACCACATTACTGTGTAGTACAGGCTTGTACCAAAGGTGAAATTGTACTGACACTTGTAGTATTATTTGTGTGTAGTGTTCCCAAAGGGTACTGCATGTGATTCTGCCTAACAAGCGCCACGGCCAACACTCTTATGGTCCTCACAGCTGACTACAGAGGAGCCTCACTATGGTCATAATTGCTTCCAGTATGATCTAGAGCCACACCCAGGGGATAATTAGGCGTAATTTAAGAGGCACCGTGGAAGCTGGAGCAAGTGACATCCTTATGAGATGAAGTCACAGGTTGACCTAGAGACAATTTTCCCAGATATCGATTTCAATAAACAAAACCTGAGACAAATATTCCTTCTTGCTAATTGCCATAGAGGAATTTCTCAGTAGAACATTTATGTCATCAAAGAACGCCGAAGCTGTCACATCATCCACATACTCTGCAAGTGTTGGCTGTCTCTTACTGGCGAGTTTATGCCCCACTGCGGCATTTTTTGTCACTTAGTTCCCTTTCTGAATAACTCCTTTGCACTTTAGCTTGAAAGAGAGACAGTTGGAATCTTCCCTTTGCTCAACCCCTTCCATCCAAGCACTAAGTATGCTCGGAAAATATAAACATCCAAGAAGCATAACTGTAGTTTATTTTTGAGGGAACAGCTTCACATCACCACTATTATAGCCTTATTTAAATTAACTACAGCTTGTTAGATGTGCCACGGCAGTCTTACCCTGGCTGCAGTACAATGGCGTAGCTACCATGTTTCAGAATACAAGAAAGGGGGTCCCTAACAATCAAGCTAATTTAAATACATTTAACAATTTTAAATTCACAATGTGCTTTTATTTTTATTTTTTCTGAAGCGAGGTTCATAAAGTGCAGTGTATGACTACCATTTAAACTTGGCGCCTAATAACATACAATACTATGTAAGCTTGAATCCAGACAATATCACAGACTGGCATACATGACAACAAGCAGTGACAACAAGTGGACACGATACTCGTAGAAACAGTTATAACACATGTAACCTAGCACCAGTCAACATATAGCAGCATCAATTCACGCGCAAAGAATGAGGGACATTAATTCCTGAAAAAGGGCAAGAAGTGAAAACACTAAATCGAGCAATTTCAAATTGCAACCCCAATTAAAGTGCAAAATAGTAAAACCAGCAGCAACAATGTGGACCTGTGTCAAGACAGTGGTTTCCAGCCAGTCTTATATTTTTTGCCAACATCATTCTGCACCCTCGGACTAGTAGGCCTGTACTTATAGTGGACTATCGAAACTACACATGTCAGAACCTATAGTTCTGCTGGCTGAAAGCAGGGACTGGCAGGAGGTAAGTTGCTCTCCTGGTGTGAGACCAGTGGCAGCATTTCTGCCTACCGCCCTCCCAGCCCCTGATTATTAAACCCCCTTGTGCGTATACGCTTTGCCTGGCATGATTGGGTTACAGAAGATACACACATTTCGCTCATTGAGAAATCATCGAGAGCTGCGTTGGGTGGATGGACTTGGGCTCTAGCTTTCAGAAGGAAAGGTCCCAAGCACATACAACAGAGACTCTTTAATTTATGGAAATGTCTTCACCAAGTGGTAAAATTAGCAAAAGTCGTGACTTGTGAGATGCAACTCTTCGAAAAACATTAACCTGGAAAACATGGAGGAAAGGGGAAGAATGGGTTTTAAACACAGGAAATACAATAAGGCTGTGTTACCTGAGCACAGGGCTCGGCTTATAAAATGGGAGAACAGAGTATGGTTCTTGGTGGAATGAAAACTGGATTCAAAGTGAGGAGGCTAAGAAGTGGAAACTTTAGAAAAAGGCATGCAATCTCTCAATGGCCTGCCCCATCTCGCCTTTTGTCCATGCCAATCCCATAATGTGACACATTACAAGTATGGCCTTTTAAGGTGTCTAAGAGAGGGAGAAAATGACAGTGGAAATAAAGGTGTTTGTGGACTCATCATCCGTCTTACACCTTTTTGCTTTGTCACATGCAGCAAGGGCTCTTGTCTGGGCCCATGCTCTGAATATGGAGGCATGGGTATCTAGTACTCGGAGACAACAGGGTTAATTTGCTGCTACAGCAATAGGCGAAGGAGACTTATTTTGCCCCGTGGACGTTTTGGTGGGAATCTCCACATACCCACCTCTCAGATTAGCCCCGTAGTAAAGGGAAATGTTCAGACTTTTTGAGAACACTGGGAGGGTACTCTGGGCTGGGCACGGCTGCTGGAGCATTTCACCTGCTGGATAGTGTAATCAACTGCAGGAGAGCTGTTTCTTGGGGCTGGCAAAGTGGTTGGCTGCACAGGTGCTTTGAGGGTGCAGAATCAGCCTTTCCCAGCATTCGGAGTGCTCTGAGGCTAATTTCTGAGCTGAGACTGGGAAAGCTCTTTTCCCTTAAACTCTTTTCGTTTTGTGTTCCAGCACAAATCATCACGACTTTTCTTTATGATGAAAGCAACATCTTATTCTGACAAGCCCATGCCTCCTTATTTGATTCAAACGACTCCTTTGCTGGTTTCTTGTTTTTGACTTCCTCCTGTCAATTCCGAATTTAGTCAAGGGATTTCCCCTGCTTTTCTTAAGAGTGGTGGTGAGGGGAACCTTTTGCGAACAAACCAAGTCTTGATCCCTGGGATTTCACAGTCAACCAGCCCACAACCTCATTGCCTTTTTGGGGTACATTTCTTGATACATGTGCAGCTCTTCAACTTTCCCAGCACTTACCCAATCACTGTCTTCTTCAGGACTCCCCGTCCGGCTTCCATCGCAGGTGTATCATTGAGACAGCTACCCTTCAAGTATGGTGCATGTTGAACATTGGAGGTAACTGTCTTCTTATCCTGCTTGATCTCTGAACTGCGTTTGACACTGTCAACCATGAGGTGCTGATTAGCATTGTATCCTCACACATGGGTATGTGGGCATGTCATGGCACAGTTTGTGCAGGTTTCACCTTTTCCCATGCTGCACCGTGGTGCACCTCAGGGTTCGATTTTGTCAGCCACTTTGTTTATTATCTGCATTTTCTAGAGATCTGGTGAAATAGATGAGCTTACAGATACAAGCTGATGACACGCAGGTCTATCTTCAAGTGTCACCTGCAGATGTTGCCTGAGGTACTGGCCTGCATTACAAGTTTCCCAGAATGATGCCGGTGATCCTGCCACTCCAGTAGCGCAGTTACCGGCTACCAGTGCAGTGGAATCACCAGCCTATTCCAACTCCGCAGGCGCTCGCATCCCGCAATTCAATAAACGGTGTCACTGGCATGACGGTAATAACGGCAAAAGCGAGAAATGTCAGTGCCATACTAGGAAAAAATGACAGTGACAGC
Organism: Ambystoma mexicanum; assembly: GCF_040938575.1. NCBI lineage: Eukaryota > Metazoa > Chordata > Amphibia > Caudata > Ambystomatidae > Ambystoma > Ambystoma mexicanum. The sequence continues at coordinate 1,085,818,381 of NC_090935.1, read as the reverse complement.
GGATCCATCCCCATAATGACAGAAACACTGGCACTGGAAACACAGGCACCGGAAACAGCATCATCGCAGGTACTGGTAGTTGCCCAGCTGCCATTTTGGAAAACTCAATCCAATTTAAATCGGCCATTTCCTGTTGCCATCCATACACGGTAACACTTCTAGGATGTCTGCAAGCATGAACAGTAGGCAGCCTGAAGTCTGGCTCCTGAAGACCCGCTTCTCAGAGGCAGAATTGAATATTTTGACAGACCACATCGACATCGTTGACAATACCAAGACTCTGTTTGGCCAGGGACAACCGCCGCACCAGCCAACACTGCAAGTCGGCCATTTGGCTGGAGGTGGCCAATAAAGTCTCAGTGGTGGGGTCCATTCCCAGAACCTCAAAGGACTGCTGCAAGAAGTGGGATGACTTGCGGGTGCGCAACCTGCTGGCAGGCCACCGCTGTGAGACAATGGCAACGGAAAGCAGGATGGTCTCCCCCATCAGGCTCATGTCATAGGAAGAGCGATGCAGCTCAATTATGCATCTGGACAGCATCAAGGGCGTTGGAGGTGCAGAGGCCGGAGCAGGGACCCAATGGGATGGTGGTGTGTACAACAAGCCACACCAGAATGCCCGGCACTACCCATATAGTGCACACACAACAGATCAGTGATATGTGCCCAAGAAAAGGGGTAGTAGGTGTGACATCAGCATCTAAAGTCTCTGTGTACACCTAGATGACAGGGGTCGGACCAATATAAGCCATGCAATAGCATTGAACACAACAAGCATCCATGCACATGATCACTTGTCATGTGCACCATGGCATGACTTGACAGTTAGCACATTCCTAATGCACACACAACAATAAGCCACCGTGCCATTAGTTCAACCAAAATTGACTCACACCATACATGCATGTATGCATGTATCACTTCACAATCCACCCTCACACATCTTGACCAGGCCAGGGAACATGCAATATTTAACTAGCGTAATGCAAGTGCATTGATGTCACACACAGGCATCTAACCGCTTCGTCTTCTCACCCTAACAGGTTCATCCACTGACAGCAACAGCACTGGTCTCTGCGTAGGCCAAGCAAGACCCAATTGGGCTGCTCAACCACCCACACAAACCACATCCATGGCTACGCCAGCTCGACAGGCCCAGCCAGCTGCCAAGGAACAGCAGCCTGCTCCCGAGGCCCAGCCAGCTGGACAGGAACAGCAGCCTGCTCCACAGGCCCAGGCATTGGCACACCCTTCACGCCCATATGAAGTGTACATCACCCATCAGGCCCCCACATACCACAACACCATCTCCGATGAGGCTGAGGCAGCAGATGGATGGCAAGACACTGATGACACACCAGAGCGCTCCACCTATACCTCCCAGACCTTCAGCCCCTCCTCCCTCCACAGCCCACCACGACCACCAATGCTATCCATTCGAGAGATGGATGAGCGCATTCGTCAGATGGAGGCCCGTGATAATGAGATGGCCGAAACCCAACACCAGTGAATTCAGGCTTCTGGCCGGTACTGTGCCCCTGCCCTGGGCCATACTACATCTGCCCTCATTCTCCAGGCTCAGAGAGTTCAGTGAGGGCAATGATGGGTTGTCAGCTCTTGCAGAGTCTGTGGCACTGTCCCTACAGGCAAACATGAGAGCATGGACGCTCAGTGCTCAGATCCCACCTCCAGCACAACCACCCCTGCGAGCTTGATGAAGAGCAGCCCTAAGCTCAGCTCAAAAAGATATATGGGTACATCTGCCCCTGGCAAGGGTCCTTCCATGAAAAGAAACTGAGAGTGAGACTGTGGACTTGGACATGTGACACCTTAATGTTAGGGTGTGTGGGGTGGGGGTGTGGGTGTTTGTGGAAGGGGTGGTGGGTGTATGGGGATGGGGTGGAGGGTGTTTTGGGAGGGGGTGTTGGGCAGGGGGTTTGGTCTGTAGATTGTAGAACTATTCAATGCATATATTTAGTCACTTGCAACAATGATTGGACAGTCATTATTCATGTGTATGAATTGTATTGAGCGAGCACATTAAATACAGTGATGTATCACGGGTGGCACACAGTGAGGATGCCTCAGAAGAAGTTGTTTATGCTTTCTTGTCGGACAATACGCCCGTCCATGGAGTCCATGTGCACGTGTCTGTGCCTGGCTGGTGCTGCCTCACCATCATCATCTCCGCCCTCTGGTGGTGGCATGTCCAGGTCTGGGGGCAGGTGTATGTTTTGTCTAATGCAGATATTATGCAACATTGCACAGGCCAGGACTATCTGCCCCACCTTCTCTGGCCTGTACATAAGTGCACCCCCTGACCGGTGTAGGCATCTGAAACATGTCTTTAACAGTCCAAACATCCACTCACTGGTTGCCCTTGTTAGCACATAGGCACAATTGTAAGCTATACCCTCTGGCAACTCTGGATCCCTCAGTTGGGTCATTAACCAGGGCAGTATTGGATATCCAAATCACCTGCAAGGGGGAGGGACACAAGGTGAGTCATGGCATACATGTGGCAGGACTGACGTTCAAATGTCACATAATTGTATTCATGATACTTCAGGCATCCCGGACCATGGTAAGTATGTGCGTCATGCACTGTGATACACCCTGTGATGGAAAATGTGTGTCATCCGTACCGAGATGTGTTGTACTCCCTGGGGTGGATTGATGTGGGTGAGACTACACTAGCCACCAACAGACCCTGCATGCATACCCCCATGGGTGTGGATTGGTAATCGCCATGGTACCGCCCCAACAGTGTCTGCACACATTACATGAAACCCGCCCACACTGTGGTCTGGACATACACTGACATTCATCAACGCAGCATGAGGGCTCACATGCACAGTAGGCACAGTATACACATGACTTATTCGGCATCACAGTAGCCAACAACACTTCATGGACGTGTTGCCCATCTCCCATCCCATTCCACTGACTCACTCCCCTGTGATTGTCAGATAGCAGTCACAATTGTGCACTGGGCATTCACACAACTGGCAATGGTTCACTGCAACAGGCACTTTGATGTTTGCATTGTGTTCTGGTACCTGTAGTGTGTTGGCTCCTTTTTACTTCCTCAGGGTTCATGTATGTACTTGCCCCTGACTGATATGACAATAGTCTGGTGATACACCCGTGCTTCGTAGACTGAGTTTTGGCCATGCACTGGTTGTACCCTCTGATGCATGGTGGCTGTGGTACATGCATGTGTGCCATGCCCCGCCCATTTGGTCTGTGACCCATGCAGCAATGTGTTTGCAGTTGTCCATTTACTCACCCAGAACACATGTCCTTTGTACGCTCTGGTGCACCATGTATGCTGGCAGGGTGCTGTTCCACAGAACCATAGATTTGTGGGTTGACCCTGGGAAACGGCGCAGCAGTGCGTGATGGTGAGGTCAACATCACAGATCATCTGCATGTTGAGGGAATGGTACTGCTTGCGGTTCCTGTACACCTCCTCTGTGGTGTGTGAGAGCACCAGTTCAACATGTGTGCAGTCCAAATCACCAAGCACGAGTGGCATCCCTTCAAGCGCGTAGAAGAGGGCCTTGGTGGCATTCACCTGTGCCTGGGTTGTTCGGAGGGTGTTGTGGTGACCCACATGGTGCAGGAGGGCCTCCAGTACCTGCACCAGCACCCTGGAGAAGGCTGGCTGCAATATGCCATGCAGCTGGCCCACAGAGAACTGGAACGTGCCTGTGGCTAGGAAGTGCAGGACCAATACCAGCTTCAACAGCAGTGGTATGGCTGTTCGGATGCTGATCCTGCTCCCTATGTCACTCTGGATTAGGTTCAATAGTTCTTGAATTGCCACCCTGTTTAGCCGGAACAGGGCATGTATCTGCACATCTGTCAGCGCCCAGGGTGTGGCCCTTGTGCGGGGTATGACTGCTTGCCTCCACCTCACCACTTGCATCCCAGCAGTCATCCTCCTCCTCCTCATCCTCTCCCTGGCCTCCTGCCGCCATTGCCGCAGCTTCAGCACATTCAGCTGCACTGCACCGTACATTGACTCCATGCCCATTGCTACCACTGAGAGAGTCAGCATGGGTGGGTTGGTGGAGTGTTCTGGGTGTGGTCAATTCCTAGTGTTTCTGGTTGTATTGGGTGTAGCTCTGGGAAATTGGGTGCACCTGTGGCCTGTTTGGCCCCACCTAGGACCATTCACTGCCTGTTCCATGATGCCAGTGTTTCCGGCATGGTTTTTCATATTACTGCCATTTTTATGCCGGTAGTACTGGAATTGCCATGCTCATAATGTGCCGGTGGCTCCACAGTGCTGGTGTTTCGGCAGTGTCTGGGGGGTGCGTGCCGCTACTTCAGTGTCGCCGGCACTGGTAGCACAGGGTGTGCTATTACCTGTGCTGGTCTTAACACCAAATTGAATCAGAATTGTCTGTTGCTGTAATAGTGCCGGTGCACGGTGCTGCCGGCACGTTATTACTGGACCGCTAAACATGGAATGAGGGCCACTGTCTCATTGCCATTGATGCTTGGATACCTCTACTTTCTCTCAAACCTAATCATTCAAATACTACATTTCTTTTGGTATCTTCCTCTGCTGTTTCCTCCCAAGACCACCTTAGTCCACTCACTTCTTTAGGTAACACCACAAACTCAGTTAAATCTCTTGGCTTTACTCTTGATTCCAAGCTGAACTTGTAATCACACATTTCCCGCCTTGCACAATCTTGCTGTTTTCAGTTATTATTCTCTTCTTTGGAAGATGAAACCATGTATTTCTCCCTCAGACTTCTGGACTTCTATCCGGGCTTCAATGAAAAATGTACTGCATTCTGCAGTTTGTTTGATCCCAGGCACATCACACCTATTCTTATTTCTCTTCACTGGCTTCCTATTTTTCGACATACACTTTTCAAGATCTGTTCCATCACCTATATGGTGGTGGTCAGAGATCAACCTTCCCATCTTGCAAAAAATGTGGATATTTCTGGGGCTCAAGGCATACAAGGAGGGACCAGTCCTTTACTCCTTGAAGATATCCTTCGATTTAAGCACTCCTGTTTTTTTTCTGCAAGCCTTTTTAGCAGCTGCCCCAAAAGCATGAATGTGCCACCTTATTGAGTACATCTTCTCCCTACCGTCCTCGGATTTTGGAATGCTCTGAAAACACATCCAATTCAGCTTGCCTATCCATAACCACCTGTGTTTAAATCATTCTTAATTATTTGTATTATCTTCCATGCATGTTGTTGTTTCAGCTAGAAAGTACTCTTTCATTGGGATTGGGAGTTTGCCAGTTTGGGGACACCTGCTCCGCACACACCATTCGCTAACCAGAGGTTTCAAATGGAGTCGTAGGCATGATGGAGCAGTGGGACCAAGGATACTGCAGCATACCTTATGTGGATAGCTGGCATGGAAAAGCAGGGGTGCGGTCAAAACGATGGCTGCTGACCTCCTTGTAGGATCTCCAAAAAGGCATTAAGAGTACCTGTCCCTCCAAAGCTCATATGCCACCTGGCCATCAGCCAAGTATGTGTGCAGTTTTATTTATTTATTTATTTTGGCATCTGTAGAGCTCACCAAGCCCGAAGGTACCAAGGCGCTGGTTACAATGGTTACAGAAGGCGACACTTAGCAGTGAATACAGAGGAACACAGTAAGGAGCATAGTTACATTGTCCAGTCATAAGTACAAGACAGACTAGAGTCCTGGGATAAGATTATAAGTCTTGTGAAAAGAGCTAGGTTTTGAGACATTTGTGGAAGGTCCTGAATGAAGGTTCCGATCTTAGTGTTAGTTGTAGGGCATTCCAGTGCTTAGAAGCCACCACCAGGATACTGAGACCCCCTGCTTTTTGCAATCTGAATCTAGGAGTAGAGAGGAGGTATGAGTGGGGGGACCGGGTGGGTCTGGCAGATTGCAATTTGGCAAATATTTATGATAGGTATCTGGGTGCAGTGTTTGAAAGGCATTTGTGGGTTATGGTAAGTGTTTTAAACAGAATACACTCTTAAATGGGCAGCCAGTGTATGTTTCTTGTGGCAGGTGATATGTGGTCTTTTTTGGGATTTTCAAGGCTGCTCTTAGCGCATTGTTCAGTATGATCTGTAACTTTTCGATGTTATGGGTAGTAGTTCCAAGGAAGAGGAAGTTGGAGTAGTCTAATCTAGAGACTATAAGGGCGCTTGCCATTGTGACACAACTGTCAGTGGAGAGGAAAGGTCTTCATCAGTTAATCAGTTTAGTGTTATAGGCTGCAGAGGAGGTGATTGTGTTTACATGTCAGGGACAGTGAGTAGTCCAGATACACCCCCAGAGTGTAACTTCTTTAGAGACTGGGATGGTGATGCCGCCAATGATATAGGACTTGTATGCTCCATCCAGTTTATTTAGTAGTGACTGTGATCCGATCAGGAGCAGCTTCGTCTTGTCGTTGAGGCATAGTGAGTGGCCATTCAAGCCTGGATAATTTGATAGACCATACCCAACATGTTGGAGTCATTGTCGTAGGAGCCTGAGAGGGGTAACTGGATTTGGGTATCGTCTGCATAGTTAGTGTAGGAGATAGCCAGGGTGTTGAGGAGGTCGAAGAGGGGTTTTGTGAAGATATTGTATAACGTGGGAGAGACACGTGAACCTTGAGGGACTGGGCAGGTGACTGGGCTGGAAGATCGATAAGCTTTGTGTCATCCCTTTGAGTTTCAACACAAGCAATGGCTGATGTGATCTATGAAAGAACCAGCACAATCTATAAGATGTGTGAGAAGGTGTGTAGACTGGCAAGGGCACAAGCTGGTTTAGACACCCTTTTATCCCCCTGTAACTTTGTTCAACTCTGGGCCTCGAGGGCCGGAATCCTGATGAGTTTTCAGGATATCCCTCATTAATATTCATGAGGAAAAAGGTGCATACATTTAGAATCATTGTATGTAAATATATCTCATGAATATGAATGAGGGGTATCCTGAAACCTCAGCATGGACCTGGCCCTCAAGGCATGGAGTTGGACAACCCTGAAACATTTAGATGGTAGAATACAAAATGTGGGGGAAAGCAGCTAGTGCCTAAACTGTAATCTCCTACTGCTAGCATATATGGTTTTACACAGGAAAAAAAACAAGGGCTATATTGAATAAAGCTTGCACTGGTGTTCCAATGAAGCCAATACACGAATAACCATATATGCTGCTTAAGTAATAAGGAATGCACATATATATATATGACACCAACCCTCATTACAAAAATAATAATATCACTTTGTCAAAAATGGAGCCGGGGGACTGTCCATGTTTGCTTGTTGCATTATTAATCTGATAGGTTTGTTCATTCATTCATTTAAATCATTTTGTAATTTATTAGAGCGCCTTTCACCATAATTATGGTCCCACCCCACTTTTGGTTGAACGCCCTCGGGCGGACCGGGATACAGACATTTGGGAACGAGTCTGGGTGGTGCTATTATGCCTGTGTGCATTTCAGCCATTATAGTTATGTGAGGGTGGCCAAGACCCTGGTAATCACCCATGTCTAAATGGAGTGTATATGGGGGCAGCGGACGAAATACTATGGACTAAGGCGGGGAGTGTGTTTAAGGTGATAGAGAGTTATGTGGAAACCTGCAGTTTGAATTTTTATTGTTCAAAGTAACTACATTCTCAGGGCAGAGGTGATGTGCAGGAGTGTTTGTGTTGTGTGTGTGTGCACAAGGTGTATGGAGTGAAGCCATGCCTTCAACTAAGTTGTGAAGGTGTGCGGTGTGAGGGGAGAAATGGGGTAATTGTACAAACAACAATGACTAATATCTGGGGTCCAACTATGTACAAGGAGCATTGCTGCGTCTCACAGGCGATTTAAGTGCGATTTAAGTGCTTGATGGGTGCATAGTATTCGCCCTCTGAGAGGTTCTTAGAGAGATTGCCATCCCTAGTTCCTTCTAGTGTGAGAACAAGGACACCATTTCATGATTATGTTCTGCTGCCTGGCCTACCCTCCTGTCCTTTAGTTACCTGCCGTGCCAGCCCTGAGCGACGGGTCAGAGGCACCGGGTTGTCCTCCTTCAGCACGATCATCTTGATATTCTCAAGGTGCAATTTTAAGTGTGATGCATTGCCAGCCTCCCAGCCCATATGGTTCCAATACCTGGCCCACTGTCAGGTTCGTTTTAGGTGCAAGTTGCTGTAGGGACTACCTGAGCCCTCCATGAGTGCTTGGCGTTTCACAAAGAAGGTTGAATGGCAGAAACAGGGTGATTGATGAAAAAGTGGCTGAGATGGGGAGGTGGGGCTTTTGGGAGCCGGCGAGGGGTGGTGAAGGGCGGGGGGACTGCTGGCTGAAATGGTTGTGCGGTAGGTGGTGGGTGGGTGGTGACAAGGTGGGGGATCATGAGGTCAGGGGGAAAAGTCAGGTTTTTAGGGATTTCCTGAAGGCCAGGTGATGATCCTCTATGAGGAGGGAGTTCCAGAATGTAGGTGCAAGGACAGAGAAGCAGGTGCCTCCTAATCCAGAGAACTTGAAAGAAGGGACTACCAGGAGGTGTACAGCACCTGATCTCAGGCTTCTGGAGGGGTGGTAGTGGCAAGCTTGTTTTAGGAGAAATGTAGGTCCTTTCTTGTGGAATGCACAGTGGATAATGCACATGGCCTTGAAAGAGGCCAGGCGACTGATCTTCAGCCTGTGGAGTATCCTGAGTGCCAGGGAGATGTGTTCTCTGGAGGAGAGAGTGAGGAGGAGCCCAGTTGCATAGTTTTGAACCTGTTGGAGCTTTCTCAGTTGGTTTTCTGGCATGCATAGTTAGAGGGAGTTAGAGTAGTCAAGGCACGAGAGGATGATGGCCATGATTGCAGATACTCTATGGGGGTATGAGAGATAGTGAAAAACCTGCTTGAGGGTGAAGGGGTGGAAGGTGCATGACCTGGAGACTTGTGCCATGTCTGGAACATTCAGTTAATTTAGCAGCGCTTAAGCCCAGACCCAGGTGCAAGGAGATAGGACATGAAACTACCACACCACCGAATTAGCCAGCATCTCTCATCACCCATGCCTTCTGCCATGAAATTGTCTTTGTACTTGGCCTTGCAGAGTAGCCTTGTCTTTGAGAATGCACGGGAGTGAGGGCACTCACTATTGTGTCTGGAACTCCAAGTTCAAACTCTATTTCCATCCTTAGCTCATGTGACAGGAGACCACGATTTGGTTAATTTTGCAGCTTTTAAATGCTCTAAATGAATCAAAGCTTGGCATGCTTTGTGTTCTTTCTTGCACCTTAATGTGGGAAGGTTCATCCTCTGCATACTCGTTCTTCTTCAGAGTAGATAGCTTGCCTCAATTTCTGGAATCTTGACTTCATGCCAGGCTGCCTCGCCACGCAGCTCCTGGAGCCTATTGTTCTTGCTGAAACACATTTTTCCATTCCTGCTTCATGGTTTCTGGCTTAATTAATTCATGATACCAATGTCCAGTTTCTATATAATGATGGCTTTGCCTGCATTCTATTTACTACTCATAGCCAGCTTCTATGATGACTTAGTCTACTTTGCATTTCAGCGTCTGTACATTTATTGAACGGTTGTTCTCTGCAGCACTTTGTGCATGTGTAATCTTCTTTTACTTCATCATTGACCCTCTGCAATTCACACATCATCTTCAGCTAGAGACGTTGTGCCCACTTTCTCATGATGTCACTATATCCTCTTCTTTGCTCTTTCTCATATTCCTTCAGGGAGTTGCTCCTGCAGGTTGTTGTCACTTCGGGGGTACATTCGATAAGGTTCTCTTAATGGGTATCTTCTTGCAAACACTTGCTGTGGTTTTGGCACAATGGCTGGTGTCAAACACGGCACGGTCTCATGTCTCCAATATAGGGGAGGTAGGGAGGCGGGATCTCCTGCAGATGTATACAGCTGCTCCTCTACAGATTTACATGCTGTGAATGTTCGCCGTCGTTAGGCTGGGAATCCGCTGTTACTTTTTAATTCCCCTTGCCCTAGGCAAGAGGAACCTACATTTTGTAGCCTAACACCCTTGTTATGAGTGTTTTTGGTCCCCACCAATGGGACCTCGAATAGCCCTAGTTTAGACCCACCTCTTCCCTTCAGATTGTGTGGTGATAGACTTTTTTACTTGAAGGGGAGGAAGGAGGGTGCATGTGAAAGTTTCTCCTTCTCAAGTATTTGATCTTTCATAGATTTAAATGCAGTGAATAGATTATGTAGCAGTATACAGACATTGGAGGTGCATGCAGGTAAAAACACCACCAGAACACCTTACAGCAAATACCTTATTGGAACAGGCACTGCAGTATTGCTCTCCCTGTACGCACTTCTTGGGCATGCTGCTTCTCTAGGCAGTAGTGCTTTGTAGAAGTGTGTGGCACTGCCAATGTGGTCGCCTGGAAGATGTCTGAGATGGGACCCCCGACCACCATGCCGCCAAAGCCACTGTAACTCTCATTGAATGTGCATGTGGGAGAGCTTGGAGGGGCTTCCTGCTGACTTGTGGCAGAAAACGATAGCCGGTGCGATCCTCCTTGCTATGCTCTGCTTGGATAAAACATTGCCTTAATTCGTCGGGACAGCCATGAAAAGTTATGTTGATTTCCTGAAGGACTGGTCCTGTCAATGTAGTATTTTAACACTCGCTTGAGATCGAGCAAATGCAATGGCACCTCTGCCGATGACGAAGGCTTGCTAAAGAAAACGAATAAGGTTATCGTGGAATGTTTGTCAAAGTCCATGGGGACTTTGTGAATTAATCATGGTATTCTCATGAGCAGTACCCTGTCCTTTTGGAACCACAAGTATGGCTGATTGATTGCGAGGGCTTGCAGCTCTGACTCTCTCCTGGCCAATGTAATAGCCACCAGGAACGCCACTTTCCACGACAGGTATGCCAGTGGAGTAGAGGCCATCGGTTCAAATGGTTTCCTCATGAGCCCTGCAAGAACGGCGTTGAGGCTCCATTGTGGCGATATCCATTTTAGCAGTGGAAAACGTCTGAAAAGGCCTCTGAGGAAATGCTTCCTGAGTCTGCGTCCGTAGAGGGAAACGCCTTTCTCCCGTCTGGTGTACCTAGGGATGGCCACCAAATGCACTTTAATAGAGGTGTGGGCAAGGCCCTGTTTGGCCAGGTCCAACAGGTATGGCAGTACCTCCTCTGACATCACCTGGAATGGGTCATGCCCTTCCTGGTTTTCCTAGAATTGGGTTTCGCACCACTTGCAAAACCGCTTCCACTTCAGGCAGTATGATTTGTTAGTGGTGGAGGCTTTCGCCATCTACTAGATCTTGTCTGCACTCCTCTGATATATTTAGGCTTCCAAACTCTGCAAAGTCAGGAGCCACGCCGTCAGGCGAATTGATTGGAGGTTGTGGTGCAGAATGTTCCCCTTTCCTTGTGTTATGATGTCTGGTCGATTGCTGAGTCGGGCGGGCTTGTCACTGGAGAGCTGGACCACTACGGAGTACCAGATCTGGCAGGGCCAGTCTGGTGCAAAGAGGATCACTCTGCAGGTGTGCCGCTTGATCGTCTTTATTGTTCGGTGCAGGATTGGGAACGGCGGGAACGCGTACACGAACAGGCCTTCCCACGGAAAAGCAAATGCCTTTCGTATTGAGCCTGAGCCCTTTTGGGGCATCCTGTTGGTGTACTTGGCGCATTTTTGTTGTAGACCATGGCGAACAAGTCCACAGTTGGCCGACCCCAGCATTGGATTAGTGATTGTAGCACTGAGGAGTCGAGCTCCCTTTCGTGGTTTTGGGACATCTGCCTGCCGAGGCTGTCCCCCATCTGATTCTGTATCCCCGGAAGGTGGAATGCCTGAATGCTGATCCGATTGGCAATGGCCCAGTGTCAGGTAAGTTGAGCTTCCTTGGACAACGTCCTGGATCTCGTTCGTCCTTGATTTTGCAGATCATACACTGTGGTGGTGTTGTCTGTGAGGACTTTGACCGTCCGGTTCTCCAGTATTGCGAGGAATGACTTGAGTGCCTACCGAACGGCTCTGAGTTCGAGCACATTTATATGCAGGGATGTCTTCCTGGGTGTTCATAGCCCCTTGACATGCAGTTGATCCCCGTGAGCATCCCACCCCTGGAGGGAAGCATTCTTAATCAGCGTTTCACCAGGTGTTGGATCCTGAAACGTTTTCTCCTTGCAGACATTGGTTTTGCTTGCCCACCGCTGTGAGCACAACTTGAGAGGGATACACACTTTGTCCCCCCATGATCTTTTGGTCTGGAACCAGTTTGCTGCCAGGAACACTTGTAGTGCTGGACTAGAGGTATGCATGATGGCATCGTCCCGAGCAGTTGCATGCATTGTTTCACTGTTTTTACTTTGTTTGGTGTGAACGATTTCAGCAGGGTCACAAGGGCCTCTATTCTCTCGATGGAGGGGCACTCTCGCTCAAATTAGCTTCACTAACTTTCAAATGCCTCAATAATGCAGCCCCACCCTTCCTTACGGAAAGAATAGTGAGAAAAACTTTTACCCGTCCAACTACAGCAGCCTACTCCTACTGCCACAAAATACCTAAATAAAAGCAAAAAAACCAGGAGGTAGCAGCTTCCCAGTTAAAGCGGCCCAATATTGGAACACACTACCACTTGACCATAGAATAGATCAATCATATTACAGCTTCAGGCGAAACATCCTTAATTGGTTACATTCAAACGATTGCCAAGATTAACCCTTGACACAGTCAGGTCATTAACATCCCTGCAGAACAGTCAGCCTTTTTGTCAGTTCAGGGGAGCAGCCAGCAGAACATCTATGTCATCATCCAACAAGGGATGTCAGTACTCCAGGGGCTCGAAATATTATTCCCAAGGGTACAAAAAAGCTTGCCAGGGGTAACAAAAATCAAAAGACTTAGACAAAATCAGTGCCTCCCGCAGCCCTCCTGATCCGTGAGGGGACAGCAGGGTAAAACCCAACATTGACAATCAATCCCAGGGTGCCCAAGGAGGGAGGATCTCCAGGTTTGCCCGGAACTGGAGAAAAATAACAAAAGACAGATGAGTGCTGGATGTGGTATTATATGGGCACCTACTAGAGGTCAAACAAACACCCCACCCATACCTCCAAACCACCTGCCACAGGCACACAAGACCGTGCTCCTATGAGAAGTGCAGCTCATGCTATAAAAAAGGTCCATAGAAAAGTGCCTAGGGACCAAAAGGGAAAGGGGGTCTACTCCTGGTACTTCAACGTCCGCAAACCGGACAGAACGTGGAAGTCCATTCTTGACCTAAGAAGCTTAATCAAGTTTAGAAAGTGCCAGAAGTTCACTATGATCACGCTACAACAGGTCATAGAAGCAATGCAGCTCCACGACTACCTTGCATCCCTGTATCCCCAGGATGCATATTTTCATGTGCCCATTCATCCAGGATCCTGAAGATACCTCTGGTTTGTGAAACGCTGATTAAGGATGCCTCCCTCTAGGGGTGGGATGCTCACGTGGATCAACTGCGCGTCAAGGGGCTATGGGCACCCGAGGAGACATACCTGCATGTAAATGTGCTTGAACTTAACACAAGCCAGCTGCATTATTCTCGCTAATTCCCTAATACTTTCCAAATTAGACTACTGCAATGCCTTATACTCAGGAGCTAATAAATATATCACTGACAAACTGCAGATAATGCAAAATAATGCCCTAAGAACCGTCTTGAACATCCCTTCTAAAGAACACATATCGAATAAGAGAAGAGAATACCACTGGCTAAAAATAGAGATAGGATCTCACTCAAATTAGCTTCACTAACTTTCAATTGCCTCAATAATGCAGCCCCACCCTACCTTATGGAAAGAATAGTGAATAGTGAGAAGAACTTCGACCCATCCCACTAGAGTGGCCTACTCCTACTGCCTCCAAATACCTAAATTCAAGCAAAAAAAAAACAGAAGGTAGCAGCTTCACAGTTAAAGCAGCCCAATATTGGAACACACTTCCACTTAACCTTAGAATAGATCAATCATATTACAGCTACAGCTGAAACATCCTTAATTGGTTACATTCAAACGATTTCAAAGATTAACCCTTGCCCGCTGTACCAGCTATCTCTGAACCCCCACATTCCCTGTTGTAACTAGCCTATGTACACATACATATACTTCTGTGTACCTAGCCCTTGTATATACTCCTGATGTATATTTTGTATATTGCACTGATGTATAGTCCTTTAGCTCTTACTTGCTGTGCGTGTACTGTTTGTATGTATCCCTCCTCATTATGTAGCTAAGCTTAAAGTAACCTTGTATGCTGTGGCGCCCAGTTACCTAAGGGTCCGGTGTGCATTACAAATTAATAAACAAACAAACAGTGTCCATTTTAACTGTCGTTAGAGCTTAGTCGATCTTGGGTCCGAACATCTCGTGACCCTCAAAGGGCATGTCTACTACTTTGTGGTGGACATCCTGCTGGAAATCCATACATTGGAGCCAGGCTTGTCTCCTCAGTACCACCCCGTTGGACACCTGTTTAAAACCTGTTTCAGCCAGGTCCACCGCCATGTTCATGCCCAGGTTGGAGGACACTTTCCCTTCCTTCAGGATAGCCTTTGCCTCCTTACGCTTCTCCCAGGGTTGGAGCAAGTTTATGCCAGATCTCCCTATCGTATCTGGCTATTATGGCTAGGGAGTTTGCTGCTTTTACTGTTGTTGGCTCCAACCACTAAGACCTTTTTACCAAAAGCATCCTGTTTTCACGCTTCATTGTCCAGTGGTATTGCGCATTTTTGTTTGTCAGTTTTAGCTTTCCGGCTTGCCACCGGTCAGACCACTGACTTGGGAGAGTGCTGGGAAGACAGACATTTTGGTGCATTTTCCGATTGGTTGTACTTTTATCCAGACAGCTTTTCGTGAATGGTCGCTTCATTGTGTTAAGCCCTTCCTGTCAGACATGGTCAAGGATGGGAATTGAGACCACTGCCTTTCTCCTCTTACCCATATGGTCAAATAAAAAGCATTCCATCTCATCCTCCAAAGGGAGGAGGCCAAACTCTTTGCACACCCTCATGACCGTAGAATGGATCCCTGTGATGTCGTCAGGGGGAGACGGCTTTGATGATTCCTCATCCTGGGGAAAGTCTTGGGGGAAATCCATGTCCCAATCATCGTTCCCTCCTCAGAGAGTCAGTTGTGGAAGATGTGGTATTGCAGGGTTCGTCCGCATCTGTATCCGTTAGTTCCCCTTCATCTGAACTGAACACAGCAGTGGTGAAACGGTACAGGTCCTTTTGCGTGAGGGGGAGGTTAAGGCCGGTGCTGTACTCATGCCCCTGTGTATTGGTTGAAGCGCGTGGGATGCTGGAGGGGATGGAGAAAATGACCTGGATTGTGAGTTTCCTCTTCAGGACCTTACTGATCTTCCCCGCAATGAGGTCCCGGGTCTGGAAGGAGAAGACCTTGCTGATCTTCCTCCCAATGTAGACCTGGGTCTGGGCAGAGATTGCTGTGGTACCGCTGGTTGAGGTGGTGGTAAGGCTGGCATCACTGGTCTCATAAGAGCTACATCGAGCTGAGTTATGACCCTCTGAAGGGACGAGAGCACTTGCATCGATAGTAGGGTCTATGGGTTGGTTAACAGCGCACTCACTTCCCTTTGTTGGATTTGTAGGTGGGTGGGTTCCATGGGCGGTGCTGGACCTGCCTCTTCCTGTGGCTGTTGTGGTGCTGGATGTGCCTCATTCTGTGGCTGTCCGACTGATAGGTTCCCTTCTTGAATACGACTGCCTGGCTTTGGTGGCCTAGCTGGAGTTTCCTCCTTCATTACTGCTGACTGTTCAGAGTCTGATTGCTGATGCTGCACTTCAAAGTCGGTATCAACCTTGTACTGTAATATCGCCTCTTGTAATACATTGGAGTAGTGGATATTAGAGACCGGGCTGATGTGTTGTGGTTGTGTGGGCCCCTCTGGCTGGGGAGCCTGCACCTTCTGAGGAATTTCTCACCTATTTGTCAACGGGGATTCCGATGACGGGATTGCTGTTGAGGGTGCCATCAACGGGCCTTCATTCTGTGGTCTTTTGGGGCCCGGTGCGTCTCTTTTCCCACTTCTGAGGTTGTAGGCTGGAGTGACGGTCTGTGTTTGTGCGGTCTTTGTCTCTGGCTTTCTTTGTCGACAAGTCCGATTTGTGGTGTGTCATAGATGAGCTAGTTTTGTGAAGTGTCGTTGACGAGCTGGACTTTTGAAAGGGAGTGGATGAGGCCGATTTGTGGAGCGTTATTGACGAGCTGGACTTGTGAAGTGTTGTGGATGAGGTAGTTTTATGCATTGTCATCAGAGTGCTAGACGCCTGGTGTTTCGTCGCTGTTGATGTCGATGGGCTGACTTTATGCGACTTTTGCCGCTCCTTCACTGTGGTTGTGGTCGGGGGTACTTATGCGCATTCTGTGCCTCGATGGCTTTCTTCAACATGTGTTTAAGTGATTTTAGAGTGGCCACCGATGACAAGTTACTTCTGTCTACGGTCATGGTGGCTTTGTGCCTCAGAACTTTTGGGACCCCCCTCTGGAATCAGTGACTTTGATGAGGACTCGCCCTCCCTCACTGATCATGATTTATGTTTGTGCTTTGGTCCTTCCGCTGACTTGCCGCCATCTGCCGCTGCCTTCCGTCCCAGTGACGATTGTCCTTCTGTGGGTGACGACAGCTTCTCTGGCCCCCTCAGTCTTTCGACCATTGACAATGGGTCGTAGTTGTGCTTGGTCTTCTTCGCTGGCCGCTCTTCCAACCTGGCCCTTTCCCTCGACCACAGTCGTTTCCCCAGAGGGGCAGCCATGTTTTTGGCCGGTTCGATGTCAGAGAGGTATTCAGGGTAATTTCACTCATTGAGGCAACAGACCAGCCTTCTATTTCTGTCTTTGAGAGACTTGGAGCTAAGAACTCGACAGATAGTGCAGGTTGCAACCGTGTGGTGGGGGTTATGGCAGTATATGCAGTCCCTCATATACGTTTTTGAGGCCACAAGTGGCACAGGGCTTAAAAAGGGATCTCCTGTTGCCCTCCATCCCCAGAAAACGTCTGCACCTTGCAGTAGTCGACCTGACGTTAGTAGAGAAAATGCTTCTTTTGAAGATGTGTATTTGAAGATTTTAACCTAAAACTCTCACTGTGGAAAACCAGGGGACTCCCTCAGCCTAACACACAGTTAGAATCTGCAAGGAAGAGGAAGAGGAGGGTCCCGTCAAGGGCTACTCGAGGTGCCATTGGTGGACTCAAAAACACCCGTAACAAGGGTGTTAGGCTTCAAAATGTAGGCTCTTCTTGCCGAGGGCAAGGGGAACCAAAATGTAACCAAGGATTCCCAGCTTGACAGCAGGAAATATTCCCAGCATTTGAATCTATGAAAGATCCAATGTTGGAGAAGGAGGAGAGCCATCTGAGGGCGGAGTCTCTTATGCTGAGGTCAAAGAGTCTCTTCGTGAGGATGGAGTGGGTATTCATGTCCAAGGCTGCTGAGAGGTCAGGGAGGATGAGAGCAGCGCACGCCTCAGAGTCTGCTGTTCTTTTCAGGTCATCCCAGATCGAGACCAGGGAGGATTCAGTTCCATGGAGGGGTATGGATCCAGGCTGGGCAGGGTCAAGAAGGCTGTGCACCTCAGTGATGAGGCTGATCTGGGAGCAGACCATGCAGTGCTGTAATTTGACTATAAAGCGGTTGTTGGAAATGGGTCAGTAGTTGGAGGGGAGGAGGGTGTCAAAAGAGGGCTTTTTTAAGTGTGGTTTGACGTGAGAGTTTTTATATTCAGGTGGGAAAATACCTAATGTCAGAAAGTGGTTAATTATGGATCTGGCACGGCTAACTGTACAAGTGGAGGAGAGGGTGTTTTTGAGGAGGGCCGGTGGGCACGGGTCTCCCAGGGAACCTGAGGGGCGTCTATTGGAGAGAAGCTTTGAGAACTCGGGAAGGGAGATGACAGTGAAGGATTTAAAAGGGGTCCGAGTTGGGGCCAGTGGAAGGGGGGCTGTCAGTATTGGGGGGATGTGATTGCTAGTTTAGCAAGGGTGGCGAGGTTCCTATCAATGGCTGTGTTGAAATAATGATCGAAGAGGGTGGCACACGTGCCTGGGAGATGGTGGGCGTAGAGGAAGAGCAAAGAGGGGGCCTTGAACTCAGAGATAATCTTTTGAAGTTCTTGGCATGGTTATTTGCATTGGCGATGCGGGAGGTGTAGAAGTCATGCTTAGTTTTCCTGATTTCTAATCTGTACGCTCTTGTTTGCCTAGCCAGAGTGGCTTTACTTTGGGAGGAAATGTTGGTCCGCCAGTGTCGTTACAAGCATTGGTTGAGGGTTTTGAGGAATTTGAGGTGAGGGTTGAACCACCAGGGGGAAGGTCCTGAGCAGTTGGACAGAGGTTTGGTGGGGGTTATTGGTGAGAGAGCGTCTGAGAGCCATTGGTCGAAGAGGTCTGGGGTGCGGGTACCTCCCTGGAGGGGGAGATTGAACCAGGAGGAGAGTAGGGCACAGGAAAGATCGGGGCAGATGGTTACCTTGTTCCAGACCGGTACCCAAGGTGTGGCGGGGGAAGGCTGGGAGCACAAGGGGTCGCAGGAATCCGGGCTGAGAAGAGGATAGCAGCGGGATCAGGTCAGATGAGGGGGCGTGTAAGGGTGGGTGGAGGAGATCAAGTTGGACAAGCTGAACACTACATTTAATGTTTGACCTGCAAGGAGGTTAGCCTGATATCAGTTGGGTCAGGTTAAGGGCTTCAGTGAATTCAATGAGATGGCAGGTCATGGGGTTGGAGGGGGTGTTGAACCAGATGTTTAGAGCCCCGAGAACAGTGAGCGTTGGCTGAGTAAGAAGTATGGATGATACAGAGTCAGTCAGTCTGCACATGTTCTGTCATGGTCCTGGGATCTGTAAAGGAGGAGGAAACTTAAGAAGAAAGAAGCTGAGGATTGGATTTTTACTAATAGGGATTCGAAGTCATCATTGCAGGGTTGTTTCTAGTCCTGTAAGTGTGTGAGGTGGGGTTTGTGGAGGATGGCTATGCCCTCTGCTCTGTTGTCTCTGTTGTGGGTGATAAGGGAATAGTCTGGGGGGAAGGCATTGTGTGCAGAGGGGAGGAAGTAGTCATAGAACCAGGTTTCAGTGATGAAAAGAATGTCAGGGTTTTTGTCGGAGATAAGGTCAAAAATCATGTGGGTTTTTTTTGGGAGTTGATGAGGATGCAAGATAGGTGGAGGCTGGGGCAATGTCCTGAGCTGGGGCGGGGTTTGGATACGGAGGGAGATGCTGCGAGGTGGTGGGGGGCATGGGTGGAGTAATAAGAGGGGGCTGGAGAAAGAGGGCAGAGGATGAGCGGATGGGCATGGGCTGGAGGGATGTAGGTGTATAGCAGAGAGGGGAGGAAAGGGGTCCTGGGGACAGAAGGGGAGTGCGGCTGGTGGCAGCTGTGGGTGGAAGGTATCCTGCCCCAGGGCTAATGGGGGGCTGGCAAAGGTGAGTGGGTGAGGGTGGGAGGGTCTGCAGCATCTGGAGGCTGAGCGGGCTTTGTTTAATGAAGCGAAGGTTGAGTGCCTTGGCGGGGCGATTGGGCCGGCAGGGAGTGGGATGGTGATGATAGGGGCGGGGTGGAGGAAGGTGAGTGAGATTGGGGCAGGGGGTAATCAGGATAGAGCGAGAGAGTATGAACAGTTTGGATAGAGGGGGGAGGTGGCAGAGGTGTAGGAGAGGAGGGGGAGGGGCAGATGGAGTCGAGGAGGAAGGGAGTGGGAAAATGGTGGAGGAGGCTGGAGCAGCTGTGGAAGAAAGGTCTTGTAGTCCTGGGCCAGCGGGCAGGTGCCAGGGGTGTGTGGGTGAGGGTGGGGCGGTCAGCTGAAGGGGAAAGGGGAAACTTTGGTCACGGCTGTGCTGAGGCCAGGCAAGTTTGGGTGTTAGACCGGAGACTTTTGGGCAGGGTGGGAAAAGAGGGAGGTGGGCAGAGCCGGACATAGTGCGAGGAGAGTGATGGGTTGGCCTGGGAGATGACCAGAGAGCAGGTGGTGGGGTTGGGCACTGTTGGGATGGTGCTGAGAGAAGGAGGGTGGGCTGGTGTAGGGAGGAGGGGGAGTGAAGGAGGTCTTGCAGAGTGGGGAGAGGAGCTATTGGAGGTGTCAAGGTAAGAGAGGGATTCATGGGGGGATAGGGGAAAGGGATGGATGGATGGGCTTCTTGGTTCTGAGGTGCCAGAGGGCTCCTCTGGCCTTGGAATTGGTTGACATGATTGAAGACTAGGGTAGGTGCGGGACAGTAGACTAGATTCAGGGTCAAATGGGTTTCATGCAAAAATACGGCAACCTTGCAGACATTAGGCTGGATGCCGAAGATGGCTCCTTTGCACAATTAGGCTGAGTGTAAGATATTACTGGCTGACAGAAGAGGGCTAAGGGTGGGATAGGCTAACTTACACAAGTAGGCTGAGTGTAAGATATTACTGGCTGACAGAAGAAGGCTAAGGGTGGGATAAGCTAACTTACACAAGTAGGCTGAGTGCACAAATATGGCTATTTTATACAAATAGGTTAAGTGTAGTGAGTTCTCTATCTAGAAGCAAATAGGCTAATGCAAGATAAAGCTAGTTCACACAAATAGGCTAAATGTAGAAGGAGTATGCCTTCGACCAATAGGCTGAATGTAAGCTAAGGGTACATTTAAACAAACTAGGCTAGCTTGCCAGAAAAGGCTGGATAACACAGATGTGCTAAAACAAGGTAATTTACCTTACCCAAATAGGCTAAATGCAACAGGTGTCTACCATAAACAAGTAGTCTGAGTGCAAGATAAAGCTAACTTACCCTAGTAGGCTGAATGTGAGATATGGCTTACACAAATAGTTTGAAAGCAAACTGTGTTTGCCTTAAACAAAAAGGGCTAAATGTGAGATAAGGTTAACTTACACGAATAGGCTTAATGGAAAGCATGGCTTCCTTACACAATTAGGTTGAAAAACAAAGTGTGTTTAACTTAAACAAAATAGGCTAAACGCGAGGTAAGGCTAACTTACACAAATAGTCTAAATGCAAAATGTGACTTACTTTTCCAAATTCGTTGAAAGTAATGTGTGTTTACCTTAAAACAAAATTGCCTAAATGCGGGATAAGGCTCACTTACACAAAGAGGATAGATGTGAGATAAGGCTAACTCCTATCCTGAACAATATTACTGACATAGGTCATTATTTACAAAGCAAGCTGTGAAAGGGTCATGGATGATCAAAGTTCCACTTTTAATTGCCCCATACCTGCTATGCAACATGCGAGCCAATGTTCTTTTTCTTTTTCCCTACGACCACAAATACCGGGATTCCTAGCAGTGAAGACCTGAGCCCGCAGCTCACAGGAGACAGAGGCAGTGACATGCAGAACAAAGGAGGAACGTCGCACACATCAAACTGGCAATCCAGGTGCTCCACCTAATCTGGATAAAACTGTGAAATTGACTATACATTTAGTTAATAAACATCGGCGCACCCATGTACAAAAGGTTGGCAGGGGTTAAAGCCCATTATATGGTATTTGATGCCTGTAACCTGGCCCGTGGAGAAAGGGAAGCCAGCATTGGCCTGGTGGACCAGCTGAGGGGGATAACCAATGGAAGGGGGAGGATAAAAAGGTACAGAGGGATCAAGGCAATGCAGGTGTTAGGGTAAGGTCAAGCGAGGAGAAGGCGGACCAAGAGACCAGGCGGAGGAAGGACGGTACAGAAGAGTATGGAGGAAGATTACCGAGAGCTTGTGCAAGGTATTGGTTCATGAGAGAAAATGGGACTTGGTTCTGAGAGTGCGTGTAAGATAAGTGAGTGATACTAAGCAAGAGCATAGGGGTATGAGTAATAGTGATTGGGAAAGGAAACTAGGAGAGTGAAAGGGGGGTGACTGGGAGAGATGATGTGTGTGGAGTGTAAAGTGGGGTACAGTGGTAGTAGAGAATGCAGTGGAGAGCAGTGGGCGGAGAGAGTAGGAGAGAGTAAAGGGAGTAGAGAGTAGAAGTAGGAGAGAGTAGCGGGAGGAGAGGGATTAGTATCAAATAGTGGAGGGTAGAGGTAAGCAGTAGAGGACAGAGGGAGAGAGAGAGAACATTGGAGGAACAGAAGTGAGAGGCGAGAGACGGTTGGAGGAAGTGGAAGGAGAAGAATAGGAGGAAGAGAATGAGACAGAAAGAAGATGAGCGAGAGGAAAATGAGGGTTTGAGACGGAAGGACAAATGGATCCTGGGTAATTGGAAGGTATCTATTTCAATTGAAAAGATCATTGTTTTTCTTGTGAGACTCCTGGATACGAAATAGAGGTAGACAGCTAGATATGGGGTTTACCTTTAGGCCATCACAACTAGTCAGTCAGCTGTTAGTAGTGGTTATCGATCTCTTGTAATCGTCTTGGGATTTAGGGATACCTGGCCAAGGTCGGAAAGCCCTATGGTGAAGAGAGAGAGGAGCGGCTTTAGTGAAGCCCTTATCCAAAATATCAATACAAATACTTGGACGATATATGGGAATTGGTGTGTTCCTGAGGCCATCTGTGACAAAGAAATAAACAAATACATATTTCTCCAATAGTACAGTACGTACATAGGAAGTTTTGATGTAACGTTAGTTGCTTCAGTACTTGTTGCATACGTAGTGTAGCCGAAAACAAACTTTGAACTTACTTTGTGAAATCTTTAATTCACAACAATGCAACAAACACAGACAAGAAAAACATTAACAGAGACGCAGACCCCTGCACATTTCAGAATCTGCCCATGCCTACCTAAAACAACTCCTCTTTATTCCTTTTTGCTTCATTATTTTGAATACAGAGAGTAGAATATTGCCATGATGCCATCAAGGAGGGTTTGGTCTTCTCCAGTTAGCACAACACCTTTACTGTGAAGCCAGACCATCCCAGACACACAGGTTTTTGCACGATCGATGACTATGCAGCTGTGAGCAATGAACACAATTAAACATTGAAGACTGTTTAGCAGCGGCAGCGTGAAAGCACCCTTCCAGTAAACTCCGAATATAATCTGGCAGTGAAAGCATTCTTCTAAAATAATAATGCGAGTGCAGGAAATTCAGAAACATGAGTACATGCATCATTAGTCTCCTTGCCTCACAGTTGTTTTCTTCTGTAGCGCACATCAGCCAAAAGGGTTTCAATTCCTTAACTAAGTCGAGGCCTAGCCTTTTAAATAGAAACCCGTTGCGTAATTGCATTGTGCTTACTAACAAATACATTTCTATGTACATGCTGATTTGCAATGTTACTCCACAGAATTCCTCCCTTTGGAGGCTTTTCAGCTTTTTCCAGCCTCACCTATTCCTCTTAGATACTCTGACTAGTTAATTCTAAGCAATCCTTGTCTTTCTTGAAAACCTCTTCTGATACTTTCAGTAACATCCATCATTCCTGAACCTTCAAAATATTTCCAGTGCTTTTACCAATGCAATTGAAAGTACATTTGATCAGCAGATCCAAGCAATAAATAAAGGTCTGATGCTTCAACTGGGGGTGGGGTCTTTCTGCAGCAGGAGGCAGGAACCAAGTCTCCATGCCTCTTCTGATTGACAGCCGTATGAGTTGTGAGTAGAACCTGAAAGGGTCTGCTCCAGTGTGGCTGAAGCGCCAACTTCCTCTCCTGCACTCTTAGATTGACCTATCCTCCTTTTTGAGAGAGTGTCATTGACCATCAGCGGTTCCGATAAGCTTTCCTTTGCCTGCAGATAGGGAAGTCTGATAGTCTTTAGAATGGACTTCGAATAATTTGAAATAGTTTAATTGTTCAAATGGAGGTTGCAGCTGCATGGAGATAAAGGAGAGTTAGTAGCCATAGGCATGAGGCACCTAATGGGGTGTTAGTTGATACTATCAATTTGGGTTATTATTAGTGTGAAGTCGAACTAATAGTAAGGCATTGCGACCAGTCTCTTGGCGAAAGTTTGGACAATAGGTTTTTAACTACACCATTCCCACACTCCAAATTTCCAGCTAGATTAGCGATGATAGACACTGCTAATTATGGGCGATATTCAGAGTTCTGCAAATATATCACACCACTTGGCAAGTAATATGTGTGCCCCTCATTCACCGTCTATTGTAACAGGAAGACAAAAATAAAAGAATAAACCCTGCAAGAATATTCTAAGCAACAGTGACTCTGTGCACTTTTCTACAGGGGTAAGCCTCACCTCACCCAGAGAACACACCCACAACCATTAAGCAATATTCATATGGTAAGCTTTTGGGCAAGTGAGAAAATCAATCGATCTGTATATTGAGAAATGGAGTCACTGGAGCAGATTGTGTAAGGGTAATGTCTTGACTCCCTGACCCACACTGTGGGCTAAACATTTAGGACAATCACTCCAATAATGTTCAGCTACTGTAGGAAAATAAGGTCCTAACCAGTGTAACCAGTGGCAGTGAACAACCGCTTTCATGTATGTCTTTCCAGAATGGGCCACAGAGTGATCCAGGTGGGCTGGATAAGGAAAACGCAATCTTGGCACTATCATGTGACCATCTGGACAGTGCCAGAAAGTGTCTTCATGCAATTTACAATTTTTCTGCGACCAATATATCTTCCCTTGTTCCTGAGCTAGATCCTGCAAGACCGTGCAGCTAGAGAAGGCAGCAATCAGAGAATGATTCACAGCAACATAGATAGGAATATCATTAGAAGCCAGAGGGCCTTTTAAATCTGTGGGTTATGCAGATTCATCAGAAAAAGGTACCAGTTGCAATGTCTGTATGAGAGATTTCATGATCCCTATATTTCCTTATTACAACCGGTGTAGGTCATAACAAAGCATCTAACAATGTACCAATAAAAGGACCATTATATGTAGGGGTTTGAGCAGATGTTAGGGAGCTATGTTGTTTCAACAGTATGTCAAAGTGGTTCCATGTAATAATGTCCCTGCAAAAATGTCCCCTGACATAAAAGTTTCAGTTTTTTGCGGAGACATTATTACATTGAACATGCGGGGGACACCCCAGCAACCCCTGTTCTTTTTTTCTTTTTCAAATGGGAGCAGGGGACATCCCCACAACCTGTCCCCATACATAATGTCACCATATGTAATGTCGCCAATGGCTTTTCCAAGCGACATTATGGATGGGGACATTATGTATGTGGACATTAAAAAGTTCCATTTTGGAACATACACAAATAAAAAATAATAAAAATAAAAAAATATGTATGTGGACATTATTACCTGATACCGTTAAGGTTGTGCGGGACACTGCGGACAACGCAGGAATCCACAGAAATCATAGCAAATGTAACCATTGCCAAAATATAAGCATGTGTGAGAGTAACTAATTAGTAAACTTGGGCTAACTGATCCTTTAGTAATCAATATAGTTCCATAACATCCTATTGAGTTCATACTGCATAATCCAAAGTAAGCAGACTTTGCCAAATCCTCAAAGAAGATCCATCGACTTACAAAATTAGTTCAAGGTTTTGCAATAGTATAACTTTCAGATCCAATCTAGGGGCCAACAGATTTTTGTGACCTCGAGGTACTCAGAGGGCTGGCCATCAGAGGGTATCTGGAGTAAAGAAGCAGAGTTTAGAACAGAAAACTGAGATACAGTTGTATTAGCAGCAGACAGTAACAGCTGCTAAAATTTGGTTAAGAGAGAATTGGATATGTGCAGAGTCGCTCCTTTCAGAAGCAATGCCATGATAGCATAGGAGCAACTGAATGTAGACAAAGGAGAAAGCCCACTGCAACAGGATCTAATGCTGAGCTATAGCAAGCGATATGGTGGTATTTGTCATCCTGCATTGGATTCAGGACACCCAGCCCCAGAGAAAAACCCTCACATGCATCCCTAATAAGAATACACAGCATTTGGTAATCTGGCTATCCTAAAACAGAAGCTCTTGAAAGGTATTCTTTTATTTTGATAACGGCCTCGTCTGTTTCAGAAGTCCAAAAATGATACTCAGGTGTCTAATCAAGAGTAGGCTTTTTAGTGGTTTTACAATTGAGGCAGAGCCCATTATCCATTGCAGCAGTAACCGGCCATACCAAGAAACCCTCTCATCAGCTTGCGGGTTATGGGTTTAGGTACTGTGGAGGCATCATGAAGCAAGACACAGACAACAGACTTAAAGTTAAAACAAAAGAAATGTTTTAACTTAAATGTCAGGATGGTAGATGGTCTACCTTGCCCTATGCTAAGGTGGGATTTACCTACCTGAACAAAACTAAGGAAAGTCTGAGTTCAAGAGTTTAACTTAAAAGTCTGTATGTGTCCAAAACCTATACTTGCCCTCACAACTAAAGCTAATCAGGGATGTCAAAATTAAAAGAAAGAAATAGTGTTAAACTCAAAGTTCTGAGCTTCTTCCACGAAAAAGTCTCAAGATTACCTTTCTCTAGTTCTAGCTGATGCAGTTCAAAACCAATTCTCATGGTTCCCTTCCCCAAATTCCAAGCAACACATATCACAGAAAACAAAAGGCATTGAGGCTTTGCTCTCAAGTCCACACATGTAGCTCCTCAAGTCTCAGGGTTCCCGTCCCCAAGACTTTAACTTCATCATCACAATGTCTTTGGTTTTCCACATTTAGAGCTCAATGGTCTAGGTGCAGTTGTCAGACCAAACAGTCCACCCATCACAGGTCGCGCAACCAGGATCCCCACCTCTCGGCCTCTTAGATTTGAAGTTTAGATTTACAATCCTCTGGCTTTTCCTTGTCAGTCTCTTGGCTCTGCCATCACCTGTCACAAATCCTTTCCAGTCTTTGGCCTTGTCGCACTGTATTCATTCACAAAGGTTCAGTTTAAGGGTGTTTTTCTCACACCCACATTCTTATGACTCTTTGTCACACTTGTGCCCTTCTCTGTCATTCGTTTTCACATGGGCATTTGGGGTTTTTACTTTATTTGCTGGCCTATGAAGGTTATTCCATTCAACACTTATAATGTTTACCTTCAGGGTTGCATTCAATTTGGTATTCAATAAACATTCATGCCACTTAATTTTAAAGTTCCATTCAGTTTGGTATTCAATATGCATTGGTTTCGCTGAATTTGAAAGTTACATTCGGATCAGTATTCAATAAGTATTGGTTTTGCTTAAATTTAAAGTTCCATTTAATTCAGTATTCAATAAGCAGTGGTTTCGCTTAATTTTAAAGTTCCATTTAATTCGGTATTCAATATGTTTTGCTTTCACGCAATATTAAAATTCCATTCAATTCAGTATTCAATATGCATTTGTAGGAGAGCTCTGCTGTTCGAACATCCTCCCCGACACTCACAGGCTCGTTGCTTCTCCTTCTGGTGGTTTTCCCTGCTTCTCCTTCACCGCTGAAACCGGGAAGATCACCCTCTCGAGCTCTGCTCACCTGCCACATGTCTCTCCCTGCACGCCAGCAACTGGAATGCTTCTTTCCAGACACCAATGGCTTCCTTTCTTCTTGGGGCTCTCTCCCAGCTCCTGCTGCTGATCCTCTGTTACAGAGGCTCCCAGACAAGAAGAACATCAAACTGGCTATGGGCTGTGCAGGTCCCCTGGCTCCTTGTCCAGTCCCACCACAGCTGCCTCCTCTGAAGCAAGGTCTTCTGGGGGTCTCCCCCACACAGGCCCCCCTCTTTCTCCCTGTTCTGCTCTACTGGTCTCTCGTCATACACATGCAGCCCCTTGACAGGCTGCAGGTGTGGGTCCCTAATGAGACTTGCCTGACCATAATTAAAGGGACATGCCTGACCCTCATAGCTCTTTGTAGGCATCTTCCTCATCCCAGTACTAAAGTGGTGAAAGGGCGTAGTGTTTATTCCTCTTAGTCACCACTTCCTCATCTCAGTACTGTCAAGTGCTATATTTGGGAACAGGAGGGGAACAGCTTTACAATAACCTATAAAGGATGCGGGAGGGTTTGCTTGATTGTCAACAGGACAAAGGGGATACCATGTCTCTCCTAAGGGCACCCCACTTTTAACCCCTCTCCTTTCACCCCTCCTCTTGCTGCCTCTGGACTGGCAGATCTCTTATCACTTTCTTTGTCAATTGAATTGTGGTAACAATATCCCATGATTACATTTTGGATAGTGGATTGTTTGAGAGAATGGAGTGTGAAATACTGTGTCTCACCCAAGGATATCTCGTCTCCAATCCCAAAGGATTCTCCACCTAGGTGATCCTCCCTTGCTTCTCTGCCCCCAAGGTTGGGATCCAAGAGCGATGACTTTCCCTGGCCAGCTGAGGTCCCAAGGGGATTATATGTGAGGACTCCCTCAGGTTTATCACAGTACCTGGAGTAACACACTAATTTGGGCTTTAAACAAATGTCTCTCCTCAGCTGAGATATCATGTCCTATAAAATGGACTCAGAATGGACACAATTAATGATTATTTTTACAATTATTGCCTTCCTTTCAAGGCTTTATGGCCCTTCAAAGTCATAGCCTTGAAAATGCTGTTGGCACGCCTCTCATGATGGGAATACCAGCAGGAGTTCATCCACAGACTGAATGAAGACTGAACCCCCCTTTGAACATAAGTTAATCACAATCTTGTTTCGAAATCTGAGAAAAGAGGGTTGAGCTCTCTACAAACCAAGGTGGTAGTCTTCTGAACCTTTACTGCACATTGTTTTAAGTAAGGCACGCAAATATTGACCAGCCGACTGCACCGGTATAGATGAAAATGCTGAGCACAGATCTATTACTGTAAAATGGATTGTAGTCACAGGGATGCAAGATAAAATAGTAGCAGGGTTAGGAGTAACAGTAAAGGTGGGAAAAACTGTCACATTTAGAGCACAGAGAACTAGTACAAATCTGTAAGTCTCCTTGCCAGGTTTTTTCAGATCTAGAATAAATGTATTCACAGGATTGTAAATGGGTGTACAATAATTCCTTGATGAAGCAGTGATCAATAACATGTTTTATCCCTTGTTCAGCCTCTTCTGAAATAGAACATTGCAGGACACGTGAAGGGTGTTTGTCTGGGTACAGGGTTATATATATATGGGTTTCACATTCAATAGGTGTGCAGCTTCTTTTGCGTGTATGGACCATAATTGTGGAGCAACTTGGTCTAACTATTGAAACAAGAGTCTTTCCATTGTTCATCAGCCTGATTTGGAGACTCTTGCAAACTAGTCAAAAATTCCAATTCTCTATACACAAGAACATCCAAATAAATACTATTCGGGTAGGAATAAATAGTGAAACCCATTTTACACAGCGGACCCAGTCCTAAAAGGTTTACAAATGTAAACATTGCCCAGTGTAACTGTCAAAGGTCATGTAACAATTTGGGGTATAGCCTGACCACTGATACCCCGCAGAATTTGCCACTTCATCTGAGCATGTAGCATAAGGAAACTCAGAAGCTTCAGTGTTCAGTGAAATGCTACAGTATCAACCAAAAAAGAAATGTTCTTGTCATGATGCCTACCCCCGGGCATCCGGATCAAGCCCATCAGCCCCGGGAGCAGGCATCCAGACATTTACAAAAACCCCAGCAGCCCCAGCTAGGGGCTGTCTGGGTTCAGTCCTGGCGCCATAGGCGCCATGCTCATAGACATTACTTACCTCATGCAGACCATGCTGCAAATAAATCCAAGCCAATGTGAGGCCTGGATGGGACTATTTTACTACATGGACTATTTTTTACTCGGGTGTGGTCCTGGGGAACTTCTTTCCTGGGACTACTTTGTAGGCTATTTAAACCACGCCCGAACAGCAGCACATGCTTTGTGTTATTCTGAATCCAGCAGCGTGACTCTCACCGTGCCTGCAGCCAGCATCCAGTCTTCTGCCACGCCCACGTGCCTGCAGCCAGCATCCAGTCTTCTGCCACGCCTGCCTTGAATCTGGAGCTCATAGAATAAAGAGGAAGAAACGGACAAGGTTAGAAAAATAACTTATTTCAAATTCCTCACCTGATTCCGGATCCATTTTATTTCCCGACCTGGAAAGTACATCAGTCCTGCATGCGTCGCTTCGCCAGCTCCAGCACGGTGCCATACTCACCAGTTCTCACAGCATCTTTCGATCCGGCACTGTCTCCATCATTTCTTCGCCGTACTCCGGCACCTAGGGGCACAAGAATAACAAGTTGAGCCAAGGGAATAAATAAATACCTCTTACCACCATAGACTTACCTGATTTACCACCGGCGATATTATTCTCCATATCTTCATATGCCGCATCTGTAAAGAGGGAGAAAAACAACACGTTAACGCATGCAATAGTTACCAGACAGCCTTGGGTAACACAGACTCTTACCTGAACGCCAGCAGCAGCTACGAGACCTTCTTCTCACGAACTCAGTTGCAACTTAAGGAAGGAAGGGGACAAGAGTGAACATCGGGCACATTGAACTCTTTGAACTTGATACTTACCAATCCCGCCTGGGACTTCAGAGTCAATGCTTACCGGAACTCTCCCAACGCCTTCAAACCAGTGAAGTAACTGGTATCTATGCGCTCTTGCAAAACACGCAGGATGGAGAGCTCATCTTTTACAAACATAAGGTGAGGTTACTAAGGGGATATCGGAGGTGATTAGTGGGGGAGAGCGAGAACAGTTGGGAGGCCATCACTAAAACCCACAGGTGGCTAATCCATGTCTCCACTTGCAGGAAAATACTTCTTTGGGTCCAGCAGACAAGACTAGGTGGGCCAGTCCAGACAGTCATCTCTGCACTACGCATCACGTTGACGGAGACCGCAGCTGTCCGGGTTCGATCGACACCCCTGTGGGGTCCAGGTGAGCATAACAGAACACAAAGCCTTTCTAAAAATACCCACCCGGGTGTTATGGAAACCTCGGAAACTGACCAACTGGCCCAATTATTGGGGGAATTTAGGGCAGAAGTACATGCCGCTCGCCAAGAGACTAATGCCCTCAGGAGAGAACTGATTGTCTCAAAGGAGCGCACTGATGATCTGCCTAGGCAACTACTGCAAAACCAAGCTGGGCAAACGCCCCTACCTGGATATGGGGGAAACCCAACCCCCGTTTCATCAAGCAATCCTGTGCAAGTGGTTTTACCAGGAAATATTCCGTTAGCTCCACCCGAACGCTTTGCTGGGGACCCCAAGAGGTTCGCCGTGTTTATGAACCAATGCCGCTTGCACTTTTTATGCAGACCGGGAGCCTTTCCAAATGACCAAGCCAAAGTAGCCTTTGTATTTTCATATCTTAGTGGCAGCGCAGCGGATTGGTCCATTCCGTTAGTTAACCAGGATGATCCTCTTCTCCGGGATTTTCAGGGTTTTCAAAAGAGCATGGAAAAACTATTCGCCAGACACTCACAGGGTCAAGCCCTGGACAACAAACTTTTATCCTTACGACAGGGTAACCAGGATCTGCTAACCTATATTGCAACCTTCAATAGGTTGGTGGTGGAAACCGGGTGGGCGGAGGAAAAACGAACAACATTGTTTCATCGTGGACTTCGGGGAGGACTCAAAGACGTCTTGGCTCAAGTTGTGAACCCACCTCAGGATTGCACAGAATTTATAGACTTAGTGGTCCAGCTAGACCACCGACTTCAGAACCGAAAGACTGATCGAGCTAAGTTCGAGAATTGGGTATTGGTAAAATCCAACGTTGCCCCCAAAGGAACAGATGCATCTGAACCTATGCAGATCTGGGGGGTTAAAGGACCCTTAACTCAAAAGGAAAGAGAAAGAAGACGACAGATGCAGTTGTGTCTGTACTGTGGAACCTCAGGACATTTTCTACATGATTGCCCTACAAAACCACCCAAGAAGGTGGTAGGAGTTGCTGATAAAAGCCACATAGAGCCTGATTCGGGAAACGACCACGCCCGACAAGCGTAGAGGTCCACTTGCCGAGCTTAAAGAAGGACACTCAGACCTCGCATCTGATCACCCCAATGGTCCTACTTGATCCCAGGCAGCCATCACGTATGCACGCAGTAAGGGCATACATAGATAGCCGGGCCATAGGAAACTATATGGACCACGAATTGGTGTCAAGGATGAATCTACCTCTTTGCAAAAAGACCTCTTCAGATGTCATCACCACAGTTGATGGAACTGAGATTGCCTCCGGGCCAGTAACTCATTCCACTACAGGGATGACACTGTTGAGTCAAGATGGGCATCGAGAGACTATTGTGTTTGATCTAATCAAAGCCCCACAGTTCCAGATAATACTGGGGATGCCATGGTTGGAAACACATAATCCTT
Source organism: Ambystoma mexicanum (assembly GCF_040938575.1). Lineage (NCBI taxonomy): Eukaryota > Metazoa > Chordata > Amphibia > Caudata > Ambystomatidae > Ambystoma > Ambystoma mexicanum. The sequence continues at coordinate 1,085,786,237 of NC_090935.1, read as the reverse complement.
GTATAGAATGGCGAGAGAAGAGAATAACCTTCCCGGATTGTGCACACACCTGCTACCCGGAGAAAACTTTGAACAAAGGCCTGGCTACAGTCGTTAACCCAATCGTGCAGTTACCTCAGGAATACCAAGAATTTCAGGATGTTTTTCAAAAAGAACAGGCCAATACATTACCTCCTCACAGATCATACGATTGTCAAATCGACCTCCTACCCGGTGCACAACCCCCATGCAGTAGAATCTACGCCCTCACGGAACCTGAAAATCTTCACCTACGGCAATACTTGGACCAATACCTTGCTAATGGCTTTATTCGTCCTTCCAAGCCTCCTGCATCCTCAGCTTTATTGTTCGTGCCAAAAAAGGAAGGTGACCTTAGAACGTGCATAGATTACCGTGCATTAAATCAGATTACGGTAAAAAAACGATACCCATTGCCTCTGATCCCCGAATTACTAGACCAAGTAAAGGATGCTTGTATCTACACTAAGTTAGATCTCCGAGAGGGGCATATCATCTGGTACGTGTCAAGAAAGGCGACAACTGGAAGACTGCCTTTCGCACCAAGTACGGATTATTCGAATATCAGGTGATGCCCTTCGGGTTGTGCAATGCACCAGCAGCCTTCCAGTATTTTATGAACGATGGCCTTCGTGAACTCATTGACGTCTGTGTCGTCGTATACATAGATGATATTCTAGTGTACTCCTCCTCAGAATCAGACCATGTTAAGCATGTGCGTGCAGTCCTTGAGAAACTACGCCAGCACAAGTTATATGCAAAATTGGAAAAATGTGTTTTTCATGCTATGGAAGTTGAATTTCTTGGATTTATCCTGACTCCAAAGGGAGTCTGAATGGACTCTCGAAAGGTAGACGCAATTCTCAAGTGGCCATCATCCAGTTCAGTCAAAGGGGTACAAAGCATGCTCAGATTTGCTAATTTCTACCGCAAATTAATTCCGGACTTCTCCCATGTTGTACACCCCATCACAGCACTTTTGCGAAAAAACAAACGCTTCTTGTAGACCGAAGAGGCTGAAAAGGCCTTCCAAGAGCTGAAAGCGAAATTCACATCAGCACCTGTCTTAAAGAATCCACGCCCTGAGCTTCCATACATAGTAGAAACTGATGCATCCAGTTTAGCCATGGGAGCTGTCCTGTCCCAGAAGGATCCTGAAACCGGTCAACTTCACCCAGTAGCGTTTTGGTCCAGAAAGTTCTCAGCACCTGAGTTAAACTATGCAATTACCGCTCAAGAGCTATTAGCTATCAAATCCGCCTTTAAGGCTTGGCGGCACTACCTTCTTGGTGCCAGGCATACCATTACCGTAATCACTGATCACCGGAACCTGCAGTATTTAAAAACAGCCAAAGCCCAATCATCGCGACAACTTCGATGGGCATTGTTCTTTGCCGAATTCGATTTCGTGATCACTTATCGACCAGGCCGCAAAAATGGCAAATCAGATGCCTTATCCTGAATAGGGATGGAAGAAGCATATGCAAACCCGGAACCGGTGCCAATAATTCCCGAGCAAAGTATCCTTGGCATAACTACTCTACAGACACTAGAAGATATTATTCAAAAATCCAACAACTCTTCGATCCAGCAACCCTGCAGGACTGGGTAAAGAAAGGCCCGTACTACTCAGTCGTCAATAATCTACCTTACTATCAAGGACGACTATTTCTACCACACAAGGAAATACAAGAACTAGTCATCTCCAATTACCATGACACCCTGATGGAAGGGCACCCAGGTATCGCAAAAACTGAAGCGAAAATTAAGAGACAGTTCTGGTGGCCCACTTGGCGAAAAGACGTAAAGTAATTTGTGATGCCTTATGGCATTTGCGCCCAAAACAAAAGCCAGAAGAAAAAACCTGCTGGCCTTTTACAACCTTTGGATATTCCACCTACACCATGGCACACCTTGTCTTTAGACTTTATTACAGATCTACCTCCATGTAATGGATTTAACACCATCCTAGTTATTGTGGATCTTTTTTACAAGATGGCCACCTTTATTCCTTTAAAAGGATTACCTTCCGCTTCAATTTTGGCCAAAGAGTTCCTCGAAAACATTGTTCGAATACACGGATTTCCTTCCGTATTGGTCTCTGATCGAGGCAGTCAATTAATTTCACAATTTTGGAACAAATGTTGTCAATTGGCGCACATCGACGTGAGGTTATGAACCAGTCACCATCCCCAGACCGATGGTCAGATGGAGAGGACCAACCAGACCCTTGAACAGTACCTACGTTGCATGCTGCACAAGACCGAAAGCAATTGGAAGGATATTTTATGGATTTCCAAATATGCATACAATAACTCAGTACATTCTGGAACCAGACAAAGCCCCTTCTATACCATATACGGACATCACCCTCGAACCTCAGAACTCGATTCGCCTCAGCACTTAGAAATGCCTGCAGTTAGTCATTTACACTCTACTATTACACAAGCCTTTAAGGAGGCAACAGAACATTTGAAACAAGCGAAAGAGAAATATAAGAAAAATGCTGATCAACATAGAAGCGATGCTCCACGATATCAGATTGGGGATCAAGTTTGGCTGGCTACAAAACACATACCTCTAAAAGGAACTCTGACTTTTAATCCTAGGTATTTGGGACCTTACACTGTTAAGGCCATTATCAACCCAGTGGCCGTCAAGTTGGAATTACCCTCTAATATGCGGATTTATCCTGTCTTTCATGTTTCACTTCTGAAACCAGTTCAACCCGGGACAAGACTTGCCAAACCACCTGACCCCATCCTAATAGATGGAGAACCTGAATTCGAGATAAAGAATATACTGGACTCTAAGTTGGTTAAATCAAGACTTTTTTATTTAATCCACTTGAAAGGTTACGGACCACAGGAAAGGTCATGGGAGCCTAGTGACCACATTCATGCACCTCGGTTGGTGAATAAATTCCATCGGAACTTCCCAGACAAACCAGGGCCAAGGGGAAGAACAACTTTAGGAGGGGCCTTGGGAGGGAGTGCTGTCATGATGCCTACCCCCGGGCATCCGGATCAAGCCCATCAGCCCCGGGAGCAGGCATCCAGACATTTACAAAAACCCCAGCAGCCCCAGCTAGGGGCTGTCTGGGTTCAGTCCTGGCGCCATAGGCGCCATACTCATAGACATTACTTACCTCATGCAGACCATGCTGCAAATAAATCCAAGCCAATGTGAGGCCTGGATGGGACTATTTTACTACAGGGACTATTTTTTACTCGGGTGTGGTCCTGGGGAACTTCTTTCTTGGGACTACTTTGGAGGCTATTTAAACCACACCCGAACAGCAGCACATGCTTCGTGTTATTCTGCATCCAGCAGCGCGACTCTCACCGTGCCTGCAGCCAGCATCCAGTCTTCTGCCACGCCCGCGTGTCTGCATCCAGCATCCAGTCTTCTGCCACGCCCGCCTCGAATCCGGAGCTCCTAGAATAAAGAGGAAGAAAAGGACAAGGTTAGAAAACAAACTTATTTCAAATTCCTCACCTGATTCCGGATTCATTTTATCTCCCGACCTGGAAAGTACATCAGTCCTACACGCATCGCTTCGCCAGCTCCAGCACGGCGCCATACTCACCAGTTCTCACAGCATCTTTCGATCCGGCACTGTCTCCATCATTTCATCGCCGTACTCCGGCACCTAGGGGCACAAGAATAACAAGGTGAGCCAAGGGAATCAACAAATACCTCTTACCACCATAGACTTACCTGATTAACCACCGGCGGTATTATTCTCCATATATTCATATGCCGCATCTGTAAAGAGGGAGAAAAACAACATGTTAACGCATGCAATAGTTACCGGACAGCGTTGGGTAACACAGAATCTTACCTGAACGCCAGCAGCAGCTATGAGACCTTCTTCTCACAAACTCAGTTGCAACTTAAGGAAGGAAGGGGACAAGAGTGAACATCGGGCACATTGAACTCTTTGAACTTGATACTTACCAATCCCGCCTGGGACTTCAGAGTCAATGCTTACCGGAAGTCTCCCAACGCCTTCAAACCAGTGAAGTAACTGGTATCTACGCGCCCCTCCAAGACACGCAGGATGGAGAGCTCATCTTTTACAAACATAAGGTGAGGTTACTAAGAGGATATCAGAGGTGATTAGTGGGGGAGAGCGAGAACAGTTGGGAGGCCATCACTAAAACCCACAGGTGCCTAATCCCTGTCTCCACTTGCAGGACAATACTTCTTCGGGTCCAGCAGACAAGACTAGGTGGGCCAGTCCAGACAGTCATCTCTGCACTACGCATCACGTTGACGAAGACCGCAGCTGTCCGGGTCCGATCGACACCCCTGTAGGGTCCAGGTGAGCGTAACAGTTCTCTCTGCTAATGGAACACTCTACATGAGGAACCGATGGATCTATAGGGACCAATGGTACAATTAAGTTGCTAACCCTCTAGCTATCCTTCTGTGAAATAAACAATGAAGGACATTTAGATGGTGAAAATGACTGCATAAAGGTTGGAGGAGGTGTAGGCCAGTCCATCTGTTGAGTAGGTCAATCTGGGCATTCAGACCTTCGGTGTTCAAACTCCTTACAATGATTAAATGGATCATTATACAAATTTGACAACTGTCTGTCTTCAGTTCTTTCTGCTGTGTCTCATTTTGGGGGGAATTCCTCTTCCTTTGTTCTTCCCGCTGCTCCAGGGGGTTGGCCCTGCCCTGTGCCTTATCATCCCTCATGAGGGTTGGTTCTGCTGGATCTATAGAGCCATCATTCTAGTCTTAGTACTTTTTTGTCTGTGTTTCTGTATTTTTGTGAAATCGCTGAGCAATTTTGCGAAAGTACTTCAGTTAAATCCTTGCCCCCCAACCAATGACTTCTCCCATAATACCATCTGCCATTTTCCATTTTGAAAGCATATACCAGAGCTTGCTGTGCAATTTCAGGTTTTGTCTTCATTGTGGATCTCCGAATATTGATCAAAACATAATTTGAGTATTTTCTAGATCATCAGCCGGCTTCTCATTTATTGTTTAGACAAATATATTTTGGTCCAGTTCATCTTTTAGGGGCAGATTTCTAGAATGGTGTGATAAATGCATCAGTGAATTCTTTTACGTATACTCTTGGGGGCTATTGTATGGGCCAATTACTTCTCTGCCACAATAGGGTGAAAGTGACCGGAGGAAAAGCAGCTTTTAACGATTGATTTCGATAGGCACAGGAAGGGTTGTAACAATCGGTTATCAGCTGAAACTATACTTGAAACTTAACAGGATGCTCATGTATTTTGGGGGATTTCTGAGCAGTTTGGGCAATGCTAAACAAATCAGTGGCGCTCCAAGGTGCATGAACAGACACTAATATACTGCCTGCCCCGGGCATTTGTCTTGAAGGGTATGTTGTAGCATGAGCTTGGGGAGGGGTGTTAGAAAACCCTTTGAATGTTTAAGATACACTGTAGTGGGTGCGGTACCAAAAGGTTTAGGGATTTTCTATCTATCACGTAATACATCGAGCTCTTAAAACGATTGCCAAGTGGAACCTCCCATTGATTGTGTAGGGCCAATAGACTACATGCTGGCGGTTCAGTAAAAGATGACTGTTGGTTCTGGAATTGGATCTGCGCACCTGGTGGAAATGGCAGAGCAAGTGCTAGTGACTGAGACTGATTGGGTGCTTGATGAGGTAGAGGATTCAATATATCAAGGTTATAATAGTGAAGGATGTTTTCAGGAGATTCTCTTGGTGTGGGTTCCCCTTGGTGTTCTGGATTCAGTTGACTGTAACCTTTCCTGTTTATAGAGGCTGCTAAATTCACTAGTTCTGCCTCCAGTTGCTTTTGTAGCTTCCCTTGGGCATGCTCGGTCTTAGATTCTGTGTCTCTCTATGCGGCTTCAATATACCAGTAAAAAAACGTCCCACTGACTCTGGTGGACCTTCAACCCCCAGGACTCTATAGCTCTTCTGAGGTAAACATTCATGTCTAAATCAAATATGCCTTCCTCTGGGAATTGCTCAGTGGTGTCACTTTGTGAACAATAGTACCATTGATCTAGAAACTTGCTAGCCTTGTGTGAATAATGTATGTACCTAAAGTAAGCTGGACTCCCTTTAGTAGGGAACACTATTTGCTTCAACTGACTTTTTCCCTGTCTCACAAAGCTAAAATAAAGGCTTACTTATAATGAGGTCTGTGACACTATTCGCAATGCCCATGTTATCACACCTAGAAACCAGTAAATGAGACAACAGCTCATGACTGCAGCTCAGTTTCCATGCCCCACAAGGCTGCGGTGAGACACAGTCTATTTTCAAATGTGTCTCTGTCACGGGTGTCACCTTACCAAAGCCACTGGAACTGTGGTGACATGAATGGGTGTCCTTGTCACTGGAGGACACAGAAACTGAGGTGACTCGACAATGAAAGAATAAAGTCTTCATCAAAGCTGCATGTACTGAGGCATTGGATCTATGGCTGCACAAATGGATCAGTACAGGAAGGAGTAATGGAAGAACATTAAATGTTACACACAAGCCACTTTTTGGCAAATGTACAGTGTTCTCTGCTGATAGCCCTGAATGACAACTGTGGTAAACCAGAAGAAAGAGTGGGACGACTGAATTACATAATCAAATTTTCATTTTGTTAAAATAAAGGGAAACACTCCTAACTGACCCTATTTCTATCAGGGGAGGGAAGTTTCCTACTTATTAAAGCTAATATTAAGGGTGCTTGTCAAAGTACAAAATTAAAAGTCTTCCATCTGAAGCCTAATCACTAACTCGCCCTACCTCTTTAGAAAACAAACAAAAAGGAGAGACCAGGACACACCATCTGGTTTAGACTTCTGACTGGCCCAGCACTTGGATATTATTGATAGTTCATAATGTTATACAACAGTTTACCTCTTCCTTGCAGACGGTGTTCAAAAGAAAAGATCCTCAGCATGTTTCCTCATACCACAAGTCTACAACAGTTCACGCCTTTCTGGCAGACATCGATATTCAAAAAGGGAGAAAAAGAAAAGATCTTCTAAATGTTCCTCTTAACAAAAGTCTCTGGAAAAAAAGTCTATGGCTCTTGTACTCCCTGAAGTCCTGCGGCTTTCTGGCAGACTTGCTTACTTTCACTCCACGTTCTTTACATAGGGCTCTTGGCCACTCAGGTTTCTGAGGTTCCAGTAACCTCACCGGCTTCCCCAGCTTGGATGCAGAGTGTTTGTATTTAGATTATCAAGACTCAGATAAGGTGCTTGTCCATTTAGGTTTTTCAGGCTCCCATAATCTTGTAGTTTCTCCCGACTTCGATACAAAGCTTTCTGTTTTGCTCTCTCTGGTTTTTCAGGTTCCGGAAACCTCGTAGGCTTCTCCAGCCTTGATTTACCATATTGTTACCTCTCAGCAGTACTATCTCTGTGGGAGCATTTGCTTCTCTGGTGCTACTTCTCTTGTCAGCTAGCATCCTTCGGATGTGGAGCTTGGGGATTCAGGCTCTCCCCAGCGATCTGGTCTCAGCGTCGGTTTCTGGGCCCCAAACCTACCACGCCTTTCTCATGGTCACGCCACGAGAGTAGGTTCCCTATCTACACCTTTCCCTCCTTTCTCGTCAGATGGGATGCCAGCTTTCCAGCATCTGGTTAGCATTAGGCTCTCTTCCCACGCTACCGCCGGCACCTTGGTCTAGCATGGCTACGCCTCCCCAATATGTCACCTCCACAGAGGTTTGCCTCTGCGTAGGATTTACTCTCTGCCCTGCATAGGAGATCTCCCTACATTCAAAGTTCCTCCTGTGCTTAAGTATTCTTCATTGTAAAAAGAGGTGTGTTCTTTTTTCTGACTGCGGCACTCAGATGAAACCCAGCACTGCCTGAAGCCAACGAGTTAGACGAAATGGCACTATTCAGTGAATCCAAAATAGTATGACAAACAAAAGGATTGTGTTGCTGTTCGTTGACTGTGAAGTTCAGGCGAGATCCAGCATCACCTGGAGGCAAAGTGATGGACGATGTGTTACTGTTTGGTGGAGTCACAACAGAAGTCTTTCCAATTCTCATGTAGGCAGATGTTGTATTCCAGAAAGGGAGTTCCTTAAAGGAATGGTCCTTCTCCCCAAAGAGGAGTCACTCCTAGTGAGGTCCCACTTGCCCAGACCCGTACGGAGGGTCTTGCTGAGTGGGCCCACCTCTCTAGCCTCAGAAGGGGTGGCTTCCCCTGGGGAGAAGCGACAAATACCCTGGATTTGGCACACAACCTAATGTGATTATAATGTTTGTTGGGACTTGATGGGTATGTATGATGATTGACCAATGGGTCTGAATTGTGCACCGGCTACATATATTAAAAAACACATACATTCAGCCAAAAAATATGTGTACAAGAATATTGACTCCCTAAACTAAGAAACCCCACTTAATGTAGTGTATGGATGCAAGTGCATGGTGCAACAGCCTGCTGTTTCCTGACCAGATGGGGTTTTAAAAGCACTCTTACTGACAAACCCGGACTAGCAATTAATAGAAAAAAATACAATAAAACAAATCCAGTCTAATCACAATTTTAAATATTTACTGAACAAATCTATGAAAAAATTGCTCATTCTCCAGTTGACTAAAGGATCCTGTGCCCCACCGACTCTCCATTCAGCGAGTTCCCCATTAAGACACAATCAACACACCTTTTCTGAAGGCCCCTGGGAAATTGCTTAAGAGCTTGTCTGCAATCCTTCTGGGGGGCCTTCTGGCTAAAGGATCCGTGAACCTCACACCAAATCTTTGTGGAATGCTGAACTCGATTTGGGTTGAGGTTAGTTTATGAAATCTTCAATTTACAGTACTGCAGTGGATATAGACAAGAACAACACACAGACACCCATATCCCTGCACAATTTTACATTGTGCCCCCTGCCCACCAAAAGCAGGTCCTCTTTTTTTATTTTGTTCGGCTGATTACATACCAACCTTACAGTTTAGAAATTGAAGGAAAAGGAAAAGACATTGTAGAATTACATATTTTGACAATTAGCACACATGCTCTTTCAATCTATGAAGTATTACATGATTTTCATATAGTATTTCCATTTCTCCTTTTAGATCAATCATATGATTTTTGTTAGTTCACATATAATTCATGACATATTCTGTAGATCAATTAATGCCATTGTGATCATATTATTCTAATCATGAGCTACTTTCCATTCTGCTCCTTTAGACAAAGGAACTTCACTCATATTATGCTATGTTTCAGTCTTCGGATGTTACATCACTACTCAGTACATAATCCAAGAATTGTACTGTCTTGATTCTGATTGCTATTTTCCTCGAAGAGAAAATATTCGACCAAATCTCTTCCTTGGATATTGGGCACTGTGTCCTCAACAAGGACTTGAAAAAATGTTTACGTTGTGATAATAAAGCAATACAGTCTACGACAATATGGTGTAAGGTTTCTCTTATGGTCTTATTTTCACAGAAAGGACAGAATTTCAAATCTTTGCTGATGAAGCCTCTTCCTGCTAGCACATCATTTGTTGGCCATAGATTTAAACCAAATCTCAAAATGTTTGTTCTCACGTGATTAGAGGGACACCATATCAGATTATCTGCCATTGTACGCAGTTTCTTGTGGCCAAATAAAGTTCTGCAAAATCAGCAAGCAAAGTGCACTTGTTTTCCTGTGTACACATCCAGTCATACAGAAACAGCTTGTGTTTTGGCTTGTTGGATTCTCTACTAAGAGCTCAATCGAGATTCCTGCATCAGTTAGAGCTTTTAGCATACAGTTTCTCCATTTCTGTGTAAACCCGTCTGTGGAAGTAAGTAAATGATTGGCTGAGACACTTAAGATGTTATTTGCGGTGACACCCAGTAAACATTTTCTTAGGAGACAGCACGTGTTCCATGTCACTTGCACATGTAATGATAACACTCCCATCTCAAATCGTGACAGGACACTTAGTGCCTTTAGGCAGATTCAATACATGCTTCCAAAAACGGGCCTCCAGTTTGTCCCAATATCGCTGTTTCTTCAGAATCATTGTGTCAGCCCGATATGTAATGCTAGCTACTACCTTTTGTTGAAAGAAAGTCATTACATGAGTGCAGGTAAATTTGCCATATTTAAATAGCAACATTTTCGCTTGTGACATAAGCGCTGCCAATTTTGATTCTAAACTCAACTTATGAGCTTTGCTATTTTGTTGATTGCTAAATGATATCCCCAAGTATTTATACTCAGGGACCACTTTGAGTTTGTGGCCCAGGATTTTCCATGTGAAAAGCAGCTCCTCTTTATACCTTTTTACTTAATTAGTTTGATGCCAGAGATTGGAATATTACTATGCCATTATCCGGGAGGGTTTGGTCTTCTCCAATTAACATTATGCCTCCACGCTGAAGCCAAACCGCCCCAGACAACCAAGAACAGTAACTAGGTCTATGCAAGATAACCATGCAGCTGTGAGCAATGAACGCAAGTAAACATTCTAATGTACACTTTTTAGCAGATGTAGCATGAAAGCACCCTAACAGTACACTCCTAATAGAATTTGGCAAATTCAAACATGTAATTGTTTGCTTCATTATTCTCATTGCGTTACAATGTTTTTTGTTCCCTAACATACATCGGACAAGATGATTTCCATTTGCCAATTGAATCAGGGCCTGGTCTTTCAAATGAACACACGCTATGTAATTTGTATTTATTTGTATTTATTGTTTTATATATGTTGACTTGAAATTACATTTCCATCTACATTCGTATTTGCCTTTTTACATAGTGTGGAAGCGTAGTGCACACATCTCGGAGGTATATGGGTTGGAGCAACGCCTCTTTGTTCTAGTACCTATCATGGCGGCACAAAGTCTCACTTCACATGTATTCTGCAGCGCTGCAAACTCATATAATAGGACCCCTGCTTCTTAAAGTGATCTACCTAGTTGGCAACCAAATTTCCCACGATTTAAAAGATCAAAATGGCCGATGAGTTGAAAAAAAGCAGAAAGTAGAGATGGTATTCATTGAAAGTGCAGAGGAATTTAAACACGAATTGGCAATGAGAAGGAGCAAAAAACAGACACAATGGAAGCACCAACCTTTACGAAACATACCAATAGTAGAAAAGCTGATGCCCCTTTTCTCTGGCCCAAGAAACACAGAGATGGGTAAAGCACACTTTCCTGGTAATAAACATGACTCCAAAAGGTGCAGCCTTTCACTCACTAGAATGGGTTTCTTAATGCCATTAACGATATGAAAGAAAAGTAGACAAGGAAGTGATCGTGATTGCAAGATGTCTAGGCAGTCTTTGAGGGCAGCAGCTACAGCAAAGGAACAAGGGCAGGAATGTGCAACCTGGTACTTGTTTTGGACTAGGGCACCGCTGATTCATCATCATTAACTATGCTGGGTAGGGCTGATTAAAGTCAGATTCCAAAACATCTGTAACGCCAAAAGTGCAGACCCCCGCCCCGAGGCAACATGCAAGATTCAAGCTATTCAGAGCAGCTTCCAGGAGAAATAACAGCAAAATTATCACAGATCAATAGCAATCCCACTCTCACCAGACAGCAGGCAGGGGGGAGTAAAAGGCTGAACTCTCCGACAACCAAACAATTCAATCAGTCACAAATCTAAGATCCTGGCTGCTTCAAACTACAATTAAGGAACCCACTGTCTTCTATGGATCAGAACTCTGACAGGCACATTCAGACCATCAGCCGGAAGAGAAGGAGTGCACTGTCCTGGAAGAGCAAGACAAGCCATCTGTGCAATTTAACAAGTAATATCTTGGGATGAGAATGAGAAGACCACCTCTCCAATCAGTAGAATGGCAGGACGAACATGTCAAGCCATGCAACATTATAACATATATAAGGCAAGGACACATATGATGCTCCAGAAAAGAAGTCAAGGAGACTGTTTAGCTTATTGAAAATGAGCAGAGAAGAGTCCAGCATATTCTGGAGGGAATCAGGTTGGCGAGCCTAACTAATAAAAGATACTAGTTCCCTGCAGCTAATTCCACACGGATTTCCTTAACGGTGTGTGAGTGGATGAAGGAGAGAACACTAGCCTTATAAATACATTAGAACAAAGATATTGATGGAGATATTGTGGACCAAAGACAAGATGAAGAATTTCTAGAAGAAATTCAATGAGATGAGTGAATTTCTCCAGCATTCCAAAAAGTGGATGTGGCCCAACACACTGTACCAAATCACTAAAATGCGAGCACGAGAACCCTCCGGACGACGAATAGAAGGGCAGAAGAGACGCGCAGGAGAACCCTACAGACGACTAATGGAAGAGCAGAAGAGATGCGCAGGAGGACCCTATAGACGACTAATGGAAGGGCAGAAGAGACGCGCAGGAGAACCCTACAGACGACTAATGGAAGAGCAGAAGAGATGCGCAGGAGGACCCTACAGACGACTAATGGAAGGGCAGAAGAGACGCGCAGGAGAACCCTACAGACGACTAATGGAAGAGCAGAAGAGATGCGCAGGAGGACCCTACAGACGACTAATGGAAGGGCAGAAGAGACGCGCAGGAGAACCCTACAGACGACTAATGGAAGAGCAGAAGAGATGCCCAGGAGGACCCTATAGACGACTAATGGAAGGGCAGAAGAGACGCGCAGGAGAACCCTACAGACGACTAATGGAAGAGCAGAAGAGATGCGCAGGAGGACCCTATAGATGACTAATGGAAGGGCAGAAGAGACGCGCAGGAGAACCCTACAGACGACTAATGGAAGAGCAGAAGAGATGCGCAGGAGGACCCTACAGACGACTAATGGAAGGGCAGAAGAGACGCGCAGGAGAACCCTACAGATGACTAATGGAAGAGCAGAAGAGATGCGCAGGAGGACCCTACAGACGACTAATGGAAGGGCAGAAGAGACGCGCAGGAGAACCCTACAGACGACTAATGGAAGAGCAGAAGAGATGCGCAGGAGGACCCTATAGACGACTAATGGAAGGGCAGAAGAGACGCGCAGGAGAACCCTACAGACGACTAATGGAAGAGCAGAAGAGATGCGCAGGAGGACCCTACAGACGACTAATGCAAGGGCAGAAGAGACGGATCCAAGCGGATCAGCCTATTGGACAATGGGAGTTGAGAAGGAAGCACATGATGAACTCAATAACTCTTCGGGAAGGGCCGTGGGAGAAAAAAGAGCAAAGCTTCAAAGAAAAATACAAGGAAAAGAAGAAGAGAATTGAGCCTTTGCACAAGGAAACAGATGAATGAACAACAAGGCCCAGACTGGAAATATCATTTCTAAGCAATGACTAGGGTTCTGCAAGATGTACTGATAGGTAAGAGCCCAACAGCCAGAGTTGACAGGCTTCAGCGCAGTGAAGGTCTTTATGAGACCTGGAGGCTGTTACTGGCATTTAAGGCCCTTCGCCATTAGCACATCAGAAAAGAGCCTGGGGTGGTCAGAGCTTTTTTTGTCAAAAGAAGCAACTTTCATAGTGAGTGGCAGCTAGCTGTCGAAGTGCATGGGAGCAGTGCTCCCTACTTTAAAAAAAAAGTTTTACTGTTGCTATACTATTATTTTAAAAAGAAATCGTCCCGGAATGGTTTAGTTTTATTAAAAGTGTAGGAAGAAGTTGAAACTTGCACTTCAGTGCACTGCACTGCATAGTCCCTTAAAACACAGGTGAGTGTTTTTGGATTGTGCGTGGAAGGGGTCGTGGCAATGGGGTTTGTGGCGAGCGTGGGCAGGTCTGCAGGGAACCACTACTTCTTTTCGTACACTTCGACCACTGGTGGCAGCAGTTGCCCGAGGAAAAAAATATTGCAAAGGAAGGCGGAAGTCAGGGAAAGGTGAAGGCAACTCTGAGTGGGAGTCCTTACACATTGCAAAGGCTAGTCAGAGCTGAGGGGATGTGATGTGGCAAGCAAGTGGGGGCATGGGGTGAATAGGGTCTTCGAGAGAAGCAGATGCAGCCTGTCAGTAGTGTGGAACATGAGCTGGGGATGAATTGATGGCCAGACAAGCAAGGTGCATTTGTGCTGGATGCAAGTGGCTCGGAACACAGGCCATTACTGGCAGTGCCAACCTGCGATCCAAACCACCCGATTGGCCAGTACACCTACCGAGATGCTTACAATAAATGCCAACGGAATGGAAAGAAACAAGTCATTTTTCTCTTTTCAAAATGAATGAAGTAAGTGCAGGCTGATAACAAAAAGTTTAGGATTGAAAACAGTACAATACGTGCAGGCAGATCAATGTTATTAAAACAATAAGAAGGAATCGGCAGCTGACCAGTGTACCCCAGTCGCCCATAAATACCCTCATTGTACAAGGAAGGGAATACCTGCAATTCTTCACAGCAACATATAACAACTACAGACCAAAAATAGGAAAGTAAACTCTCTCACACAAAATGCCCTTTTCAAAACCATAATTAAGAAAAAGCAGACGGCAGACTACTAGAAAAGACAGCAGCAGAAATCACCCTTGGTTCCCATCACACCACCCAGGAACCAAGTAGAATGGCCCTCTTGCCCAAGTACTGCACACAGGAGGAAAAGCAAATATGTCAACATCAAGCACCACATGGAGACCTTAGTTCCAGACACTTTGAATGTCCATGGGGCGAATTCCCAAATGTCCTAAAATAACCCTATTGTTGAATAAAATCACAGCAGATCTCAGAGAACCGTCTAACTACCCCTCTGGCCTCCATATTCAACCTTCCCTTCCCACGCATCACCGCAGAGGTTGAGGTGGTCATGTACACTTCCTTGAAGACTATGGGAAAGTGAATATCATTCCCATATCCGAGAGTCAGGATTCAGACATCTCTGGAGCACTAATGCACATTGTCTACATCAGGTAGGACCTTGCATGATCATGTGATTTAGGCAGGGCTCAAGTCGAGGGTACACGCGGGGGGACGCAGTCCACCCACTTTATTCAGAGGGGGGAACGCAGTCCTCCCAGCTAAAATGAGAAACATTGACTGTCCTCTTTCAATTTCTGAATTAAAGCTGACCTCAGGGATCAAACCGCAGTCGGCAGATTTGTAGGCCGGACACTCCACCACTAAAATATATAACTTGATGAAAAATAACAAACTAAAGGTAAAATGTCCTATTTCGGTACTGCTAGTCCCAGGGAAATATTTGTATTGATTCTTGGAGTTTAAAACATGCACACCTTTTAAAGTTTTCAAAAACACTATCAGAAGAAAATATCCTCTCTTGGTTTTGTGTGTGTGTTGATTTCATAAAAGGCAAATTTCATTTGTCCTGTTCAATTTGGGTGGTTATGCAAAACCAATTTAATGAAATGTGCATATTTCACCTTGATATGCTAATTTCTGGCGATATCACATCCCATTGCATTTGTTGATGAGTCCCCCCACTTTAATTTTTAGGACTTGACACCTGGATTTAGTCAAGTGGACTTTGTTTCCTTCTCAGCCTGTCGACAGTATCAGACACAAATAGGTCTTCTGGCGTACCTGGTGAAGAGGTACAGGTCAACAGTGAATATTTACTGTAGATCCAGCCTTTCCTGCCAGAGCAGAACTAACAGATCCGAATCAGTATCACTACTTTGATTATTAAACAAGTGACATGTGAGGATTCCTAGAGGTTCTTGCTATCACCACTTTTATTTTTAACATCTATTAGCATTCTCTGGCATGGTTAATTGCAAAGAACACATTGCACTTTCCAATGTACATAGATGATATATAACTCCACCTCTGGCTGGGGAACAATACAGAACAGAACATCATAATAGGATAACAAATTGCCTAAAACACATGAGCCACTGAGTGAACCAGAAATGTCTACACCTGCCACGTCTATGTCTATGCCTGTCTATGCCTATGCCTGGTCATCTCTCCATCCACCACCTTGACCATTGCTACCATCTACCAGCCCCCAGGCACTTCTTCTCAGTCACATTCTGAGTGGGTGGACTCCTGTTCCTCCCTTCTCTCTACAACTTCCAAGCTGTTACTACTAGGTGACTTCAACATCCACCTAGACTCCCCTTGCGTAGCAACCACCCTCTTCACTGACCTCTGCTCCTTCTTATCCCTCTCCATACTTCCCTCTGGCCCTACCCATCCTGCTGGACACACGCGAGATGCCATCATACACTCCAACCTCACTCTCTCTTCTCCCCTTATCATCCGTCTCTCCTGGTGCAACCACTCTCTCCTCGCCTCTCATCTGGGTTCCTATAGCCCTGTGACAACTCCTCATAAAGCTCTGCTAACCTCATTCATGAACATCCGTCTGATGAAACGAGTGTCCACTGCTGCCTTCTCTTCCACCTTCATTCCCCCTTGCCCTCCCAACACAGACTCTACCACTGATTCTGCCCTCACCAACCTCTATCTGTCCATTACCAACACCCTTGACATCCTTTCCCCAGTCAGGTGGCTCCGCCTGAAACCTGTCTCCAAGCGTAACATCTGGTATGAAATCTTCAAAATTTTCAGGGAACTTTCCAACCCTTCTGCAGTATCTTCTGCCCCTACTCCTTCCCAGGTCCTCTTCAATGCACTTGCCTCTCACTTCACTTCCAAATCCCAAGACATACTGAACAGCCTTGTCACGCAGTGTACCAGTCCAACCCTCCACCCTCTACCCCACCACTGACTCTCCCCCCTCCTCCTTCTCCTTCTTCGCACCTGTCTCCCCTGAAGAAGTCACCAGAGTTGTCAACTCCATGAAGGTCTCTTCCAAACAGGTTGTCCCATGCTCTTCCAGAACCGTCAAGGACAACATTTCCTCCCTCGCCCCTGCTCTTGCTGATCTCTGTAACCACTCCTTTGGTACGGGTTGCTTTCCATCCTCCGTCAAGCACTACTTTGTGCGCCCCCCCTTAAAAGACCCGCTGCAGACCCCTCTTGCCCATCCAACTACCACCCCATTTCCATCATCCCCTTCTTGGGGAAACTGCTTGAAAAGTTGGCCCTCCCCAACTCATCTCACATATTTAACTTGTTGGTGGTGTACACAACCACCAGTCTGGATTCTGAGTATCCAGAGGCACGGAAATTGCTCTTCTGAACACCCGGGGAGAACTGCTTGCATTCCTTGATTCCAACCCCCCTGCTGTCCTCATCCTCCTTGATCTCTCTTCTGCCTTTGTCACAGTGAACCATTCCATCCTCATAAAAGACTCCATGATACCCTGTGTACCGCAGAGCGGGCAATGGTCTGGCTTACCTCCTTTCTAACTGAGCATTCCTCCAAAAACATTCTGGGCTCTTTCTCTTTCTATACCTGTGGCGTCCCCAAGGACTCCATTCTCTCGCCCTGGCTCTTCAACATAGACCTTTCTTTACTGGCAAGCCTCATTGCCTCCCCCTCTCCCAACCTTCAGTGCTACGCTGACGACACACAAATCTTCTTCAAACTTCCTACTGATGCCCTTGCACCTTCCTTCATCCCTAACTGCCTCTATGCCACCCAAGCCTGGTGCAATGCTAATGACCTCTGCCTCAATGCCAGCAAAACAGGGATTCTCCCCATTGGGTCCACCACACCCTACTTCTTCCATTCTCTCTGGCCTTCCTCCATGGGCTCTCCCCCTACCCCGCCTCTGAAGCAGGAAATCTCATAGTCATCTTCGACTCCTCCCTCTCTTTCATCCCTCATGTTCAGGACATTGTCAAGAAGTACCACTTTCAGCTCTTCCTTCAAAAAGTTAAAATGATCAATTATGAGTTTTCTATAGATTTGAGGTGCAGAAGGGAAACAAACAACCTTGGCATCTAGATTGAGGGATATAGTGAAAAGGAGAGGGTTCCCATTATGGAACTCATGTCCCCTGCACACTATCTGGAGTCTGGGTAAGTCAGACAAATACATTTTCGGTTATTCTTCTAATATTAGCTATATGAGCTGAGAAGTGAGCTTATAATGTGTTTTCACAGAAAGAAATTCAAAAATGACAGTTAGCATGTTATCACAAGTTCTTCTTTTATTCTTGTTGTTAAGGAAGCCAAACGCGTTTCAAGTTTCAAGCCAGTATGAACAGCAATATTCTGAAACATTTTCCCTCACCAGAACATGCATAACCGTGAATGTGCATGTTCTGCATCTGGTAATGAGCATCACAATTCTCGGGGATGCATTCTTTCTCACATCCAGGATTGAATAACAAATAAACCCGGGGACGCGTAGTCAATCTTCAAGATGAAGAGAGAGTCTCACAAATGCTGTCAGAACACCTCAATCGCCCAGATTCATGCCAGAGCCTCCTTCTCGAGGACTGAGTAGTTGTGTTCTCTGGGTTTAAGTGATCGAGTGGCAGAGGTTACTCCCCCCCCTCTTTTTTCCTTTGTGATAAAATCATCCCCAAAACTGTAGTCCCTGGAATGCACGGAATTGACATTGGAGCATTTGAGAATAAAAGGATGAAGTGCATGTGGTGAAATGATTAGGTATTTCACTTGACGGAAACTGTTCCTGGTCGTTCCCCATCATGATATTGGCAAATGCCAGAATGAATTTAGAGCAATAGTTGCCGTGGCCAAGAGAAGAGCACAGCTGGTTACTGCGTTGAAGTTTGAGTGCTTTATCAATGGATTGAAGCGGATTGTGCTTGGGCATAACCTCTTTGGCAGATAGTGTGTGGCCTAAGTAAAGTACTTAAAACCAGGAATTTTTATTTATTTTTTCTTATTAAGCATCATGCCACTCCTTAGTGATATTATCAGCACATTGCCCATCTTGCCCGTCGGTTCCTCCTTGGTGGTATAGTGCACCATCTTCAAACCCAGGAGCGGTCCAGCCAACATTGTCAAGGAATGAGCATGTGTATTTAGCCCTTTGTTCACCAAACTCATAAATACATCATCCTTCAGAACTTCCGTGGTCATGGACGCAGTTTAACAGGCATGTGTCCTATCACTTATGAAAAAACCTTCTTATGATCCTGCAATCCTGTGCCAGCTATTGGCCCATCTCCAAAGTACTATTCCTCTTTAAGGTCTTCGAGAAAGCTGTCTTGAAAAAGCTCCAAGTTCACATTGAGAGACATCAGTTGCTCGGGACTGACGGTCAGAGTATCATCCCAGCAGAGGTATTGAACTTGCATGATTGGACGTGAAGGAGAACAAACTCCAAATACTAGATCAAGTCAAGACAGGACTCCTCATGCTTCTGGATCTAGCTGTAGTGTTCAACACTCTTGACCGCGTCCTTCTACTCCAACCCATTGAGAAGGTGGAGAGGGTCTCGAGGAGTACGTCTGACTGAGTTGCATATTTTCTTACAACTAGAACCTCAAGGACAAGATTCGAAACCTTTGAATCCCAGCCTGAACTGGTATACAGAGTAGGCACTCGCGGTATCCTGTACACCCCCTCTCTCTAATGTATGCATCAGTCCTCTGCATGAGCTCCTTGTTGACCTGGGGGGAGTATTTCCGAATTATTCTGATGACACCCAGATCATCTTCTGTTTAAGAAACAATGCTGAGACTAAATGTGCGTGCATACAGACCATCTTTGAGCAAATACAGAAATGGATGTGGGGAAACCAGCTTGGGCTGAACCAGAAAAGAAATGGGATTTTGATGATCTCGATCACTCACTCTGTGTCAAGGGCAATGCATAGTTACTCTGGGATAACTATCTCAGGCTTTCCCATACAGGTGGCAATGAAAGTAAACACACTATGAGTGGTTCTGGAGAGAGCCCTCACCATGGAAACATGGGGAAATAGCATCACTAGTTATGCAAACTACACTCTGATACTGTTGACAAGGCTTGGATCTCTGCCCTCTGAAGCACACTGTGCACCTTTTGCCTGTTCCATTATAAGAGCAAAACCTGATTACTATAATTCTCCCTACGCACAAATCATATAATACAACCTTCATTGCCTTCAAGAATTTCAAAATGAAGCAGGCAGAATTGTCATAAACACTCCCAGATGGGAATATATTTATCCAATGCTTAGAAAACTGCAATGTCTTCAAGCGAAGTCCAGCATCGCTTGTACAGCCTTTTATGGCACAGCTCAGTGCTACCTGAAAGATCATCTCAATGGCATTCTTCTTTTCATCCCCAGAGAGCCAGAAATTGGAATCCAGTGTCCATACCGCTTTTCAACTGGTTCAGGGATTTTGGTAGGCCTTTGTCTGTCCTGGTCGCTAAGCAATGGGATGCACCGCCACCAGAGATCCACAGTACCAGAGACGTGTACTTCTTGAGGAAGAAAACGAGGACCGTTCTTTTTCCATTTCTTCCCAGTCTCACTTTCCCTCCATCTTGTCGGACAAGCGCTTAGATACCACTTGGTAATAGCGTCTCCATCAGCAAATACCAAATACTGAAATCATCCTGGAAGCAAACCACCCTGGTGTCCTGCAGTTTTTTCATCAGCTTTTGAAAAACAGGAGCAGCAGAACCCAATCTAAAGGGCAGGCCTGGAATTATGATATGTGCCTGGGATGTAAAAGGTGTTGCACTCCCTGGATTCCTGGTGCAGGGGTATTTGGTGGTAAGCAGAACGGAAATCGAGGGTGATGTTAAACACTGCCCCCCCCACTTGACTAAGTAGCTCTGATATAGTGGGCAGAGGGTGGGCATTCACCACGGTACTGGAGTTCAAGCTGTGGAGATCTGCATGCATGCACAAGTCCCTGTCTATTTTTTTGCTCTAGAACAATTAAGGAGAGGACTCCACCTCTTCTATGATTCCACCATCCTTATTATCACTGAGGATTTGTTTGACTTGGCCCCGCTTCAAGATGGCAACAGGACTGACCTTATGCCACACTGGTACATCACCAGCCTTTAGCCTTACCTTGTTTTGAAACTTCCTCAGATAACCTTAAATCTCTAAAAAAAAAAGTCAGGGAGTTTTTCCACAAATTCCACATCCTCACTGACATGCTCAGACCGTATACAGTATTAATAGCAAAACAGAAATAAGGACACACATTTTAAATGACACCTGATTAACGGCAAAAGGTTGAATGTTTTAGTTAAAGTATATATGAGGTGGGGTAAGGGATCAAAAGGGGTGAGAGTAGTTGGGAGAGGGCACAAAGTCTGTACAAAAGAGAATTCGACTTTTTTTGTTATTCAGGTGTCGTTTAAAATATATGTCGTTATTTAGGGTGTCGTTATAAAGACATGGAATCGCTCAGACTTGGCCACATGTCAAATCTTAACTTCAGCCACTGCATTAGGCTTGACATGAAGGGTTACCTGATACCGCCATCACGTAGCCATCACAGTAGAGGTGCTCCGTTCTTCACCAATATAGTCTACAACAAGCAACGCATGTCTTGAAATTCAAGTGCGCGTTGAAGTAGCCAATTATACCAACTTTATAACCTGAGTTGCTCCCTCCGACAGACATTTTGGTGGTTAATTATGTAAACCGTGCCCCTATAGGGATTACAAATCTAATTGTGGTATGGTTGTATTTTTTTATTTTTTTATTTGAATTTATCAATTTTTACAAAAAGAGAAAACAAAAAAAAAATCCCATTGAATTGTAGAATGATTTGCATCCATTTAATTTCGTTGATGTGCAATCAAGCATTTTTGTTGTAAATCCTAGAAAAGGGACGAAGTAGAGAGGCAGAAAAATTTGAAAAACTTGAAAATAAGTTCAAAAGGTAGAAAGTGAGGAGCCATGAAGAAGTGGTAAACAGTTCTGGTGAGTCCATTTTCCGACTTCTGTTTGGAATCAAGATTCTCATTCATGAATTGGTATAATTTTTTCTCCACAGATAAGAATCTTCCAGAAAGAATCTCTGTCTGTAGTTGGGAAATTCTTTGTTAAAGTTGACAGGTATTTTGTTCTTGCATTGCTCCATTCGGGGCAGGTCATCAGGAGATGTTGGATCGACTCCATTTCTTTGGGTCGATTGACAGAATCAGCATGCTCCTGAGGTTGAGCTTCCTCGGATGTAGTTCACTTCATTTGTTTTAAGTAAGTTCAACCTCATTCGAAGGAAGGTGCCCCGAAAGGATTTATCAGGGAATCTTTTCAGGTATCCTCTACGGTGATTCAGTCGTATGTCGATTATAGGTAGGTCTTTTGCTAGGCTACTTTTGTATTTTTAATCCATATTTTAAGGCTCTTTTTCATTACATGAACTCCTTTGGAACTCAAAAGACTGTCTGTTTTGTACCATAACAACCTGTGTTTGCCCTCGCTGGGTCTAGATATGAGGAATACAAGATTTCACCTGGACCAGACAACGTCTTCTTTACTGATTCCCACAGATGATTGGGCGGCCCGTCCTTCTGTCGAACTATGGGCCTTCATACCTGGTGTGTGTTTTCTAAACTACATGCTTAATTCTGGCTTGCAAAGGGAAACAGTAATTTCTTGCCTTAGGAAGCGCACCTGTTTATCACATTAAATACAGCTTTTGTTTACTTGCACTGCCAATCAGCATGCATTAAGGTGCATTGGATTTCAGTAGAAGCAGCCATCTGCTAATAAGAAACTGTTCCTTCAGAGAAAGGGTCGTAAATATTAATGGTTTATGAGCTCCTGATGGAGCTCCTATCCTGATAAAAATATAGTGGGTATTTCAGCCAAAATCAGTTAGGCGTGTCATATGTTAGTAAGTGAAATAACAATGCCCAAATAAATGCTGGGGAATGTCACTATTTCTGTGCATTCCAAAGAGCATTCCTTTTGTGGATTTGGGAAGTGCTTTGAAATGCCCAGCAATACCCCCTTCTCTGTGCAAATGCTGTAAGGAGGTGAGAAGGTGCATTTGAATGCATCCATCGGCAATGCACACATCCAGACACCCTTTGAGAATAGGGCACACGTTTTTGACATAAAAGATGGAATGCGCTTGCCAAGATTTTAAAAGTAATTCGAACCCATTTTGTACATAATGACCCATTTCTCGACTTTTGTTCAGCCGATTTGAGCTGAATTAGATATTTAGTGACTCGGTTCATTTTGACTCATGAGCCATCTTTCTGGAAGCTCGAATGCCTCGAGCCGATTCAAACCTGTTCATCAAAGATTCGAACCGGTTTGGGAGTTGAGCATTTTAAGGCTTGGCCATCCCTAAAAGAAACGTTCACACTCCGACCCAGTAATGAGAGTAGAGACTGGCTTGTTGATTGGCTCAGTATTATGACATGGTCTGGGCACTCAAGTTAATAAACGATGGATTTTGTTTTGCTGCTTCAAGAGTACTTAAATTGAGCTATGTCAATAATGAATTCCCAAAGTTCACAAATTACTGGTTAAATATTTGTTTAATCAAATTGTATCCACTAGAGCAAAGCGACTACTCTTGCAGTCATCAGAGAGAGCCCCTGACCATCGTGATGAGAATCAGCACGCATCACTGGTACTCATGGACCGGTCAGCCTTATATGATACAGTTGACCATAAAAGCCTTCTGAAAAGGCTCAGAGATGGACAGTGGTAATGGGTCTGACCATCGATTGGACCCAGTAATTCCTCAGCAAATGAAGCCAACAGGCCCAGATTAGCCCAGCTGTAGAATCACTACACAAAGTAACGTGCAGAGCACCTCATGGAACCTCACTCTGCTCTCTCTTATTCAACTTATGCATGTGCCCACAGGCACAGATCCTCAGACAATATACCAAGTTGTACTGCAAATTATATAGATGATATGTAAATCATCTTCTGAATAAATGATACCTGGGTGTTTAACATTGGATGAAAGAGAACTGCGTTTGCATAGACGAAAACTGGACCAAAATCTGCTTTCTGGAAAAGATTTTGGCCCTCATTATGGGTTTGGCGGTCTGGAGATATTGCTGTGAAAAATGCCAGTACTGGCATATTTTCCGGACCGGCTCACTCCGAGTCTGCCGGTCGGAGCAGTCAACTACCAGCAGGCCTGACATGCCATGAGTTCTGGCCCCTACTGGCAGAGAAATTACTGAATCACCAGCACAGTTACCAATGGTGCCGGTGATTCAGTAGATGTCATCCAATGCAGTCCTATGGCACTCCTTGGAATGGGAATTTACCACCGCTGCTGGCACCCGTAATATCGCAGTAACACCGGGATATTGGGTGCCGGTAACAGCAACCCTCTGCTTTACTCACAAGGAGATTTGCTGCAAGGGCTCAAGAAACCAGCAGAAAATAACGAATCACTACTTCCCAATTTGATCTCTAAGGTGAGTCCGCTCCAACCAGCTGCAATAGTGATTCTACAAATGCCCTAAGCACACAGGAGGGGCACTTGGAGTGCTTGAACCCAGACTCTAGAGAACCCGTAAGGCTATCCGGAGAGGAGAATCTAATGTAGCAAATTCAGTGGACGCGGGCTCATATTATCAAAGGGGATATTTTGCCTCTTCTGTGATCGAAATAAGCGGCCCCTGAACGGCAAACAGCACAACATGCCACGTACGCAGGGCACTGGCACGGGGTAACCTGGCTCTAGTTTGAGGCTCGACCTCACAGAACTCTTCTGTATTCTGGGGGAGTCCTCCACCACCCAGGCAAGACTGCTCTGTGAGAATGGATTCTACGTCAGGACCAGAGGCTTCCTATTATGCATCATCTTCGTTCTCTGCTCATCATGCTGCAAAGCAAGGACATACCTACACAAAATGGTACTTGTATCGCTCCCAGATTTGAAAGAGGCACGTGAACTAGAGCTCATCAATGAGCCGCGTCATGACCCCGGAGCAGCCAATGAGCATTGGTCCCACTCCCAGCACATACAAGCCAGTACATTCAGCCATTATTCCTCTTCCTTGCTGTTTCTCACAGCAGTTCGGTACATTCTATATTTTCTCCAAAATGCGTCATTCATTTTTACTTAAGGAACTGCTTTCCAATGTTTTTTGACATTAGTTTGTTAACATGTTTTTACTGCAAACGTTTTGTTTTATGAACTCCTTGACCTTACATTGGTTGTCTGCGCATGCAGGCCGGCTTTCCAGCGAGTGCGGTTTCCCTCCAGTGCTCAAAGGTGTTCTTGTGCATTCCGGGGCACATATTTTCCACTGGTGGAACATTGCGGTGGGCTCCTTTCACCCAGCCTCCCTGCTCATTGTCCTGCATCCTGTGTGAGGGCGGCTGCTCCAGTGCCAATTGCCCCCCAGTGCTCCCCTGGGCCGGCTGCTGCTCTGGTTTCACTGCATCCTCTGCTGGATTTTGTGGGGAAAGGAGACCCCCTTTTGCTGTCTTCCCGCAAGGGGCATGATCTTGAGTAGTGACAGCCTCTAATATGGTCCAAGATGCGATCCAGTCCCCAAACCCACACCAGCACCAGCACCCTGCTTGGATGCATTGATCTAGGAATGATAATAATGATATTTCTATTGTATATATCTTTTAAATACTTTGACGGCTCTTTTAGGTCCCAATCCATTCCACTTACGTGCTCAGGTAAATAATAGGTGACTACATCCAACAGTGGATTGATAGTTTGTCCTCTCCTATCCCTGTCCTTATACTTGCAGTCCTGCCTTCCCCCTCCTATTTTACAAACAGGGCTGGTAGACTGTTTACATTCAGACACATTACTCATGAATGGGGTTACAGCGTCTCGTCCTCATGACCCCAGTCTTGATTGTGCTAGAAGTGAGGGGACTGAGGAGCTGCTCCTGCCTACCAGAATGTGTCCTCCTAACCCTTACCTTTCATTCCCATATATGTGTAACAGCAATGCTTTTAGACACATGTGCGAAGCTAGTGGCTCGTTTGCTTGTTATTGTTGAGCCTGTTTTCTCCCCTTTTTAGTTTTGGCTTTTAGGTGGCACTAGACAACTGGGGAGAAATCCAATATGAGGAGGGACAGAAAGCTTGTAGGTGTTGTTTGGTTATTTACCCACCCATTACCTGCCTCTGGCCAGGCTTATCCAGAAGACCATTCCCACTAACTTCCTGCACCTTCCTGCCCAACACCCATCCTCCTGGGATCTCTTTGAGCCAGCTTTTTCAGACCTTACCACAAACTTTGCAATGAAGTCTTCTGAGAGTTAACGACTTAATTGGAGCTGTAAACATCCTACTGGTATATAAAAACAAAACGTAACTAGGTCTGCCTTCAGCCACTCGATTTATAAACACTGTGTGTGCCCTTCACTGAAATCCGGTTAGAAACAATCATTGGCAAATGTGGGTATCAGGCACTAACATTACATGCCCAAGTAATCACACCATTTTGCAGCTACTACCATCGATAGCCAGTAAATGCCACTACAGCAGTGCTCTGCAAATACCTTTCCCATGCCTACACCAATGCCCAAACTGCTCGCATTGCTAATATTTACCCTGAAATTGAGCAGCTACTCTTCTGTGATGACACAAGTACTTTAATGTTTGTAGGTCATGTTGTGAACAGGTTTCAAGGGGTGGCCGGGTGCTGCTCAGTGACAGTCCTCGGTTGGTTGCCTCTCTTCCTCCTCGAGTTTACAGGAGCATTGCCTGCCCGGTTCTGCTCGCACTGCCTGCTCTATCAGATGCAATGGGGTGAAGAGCCTAAAATACACGCGCTAGGAATTAAAGTTTTCATAGACTTTACATCTCTACTGCTACATGGGATAAGCTCAAACATCGGTCTATAGATACGAACTGGGGCTTCTACTATCTGGGCATGCAGGGAACTGTCTCTGTTGGTTCCATTTTCAGGGTTCCTTCTGTCCCTTCAGTTTTTCTCAACAGATGCGTCATATTTTGTTTTCCTTCAGAAACAATCATATGTGTATTTAAGAGAGGGATCATCACACAATTGCGCTGGGTCCTCCCTTGCTCTGTTGGTGAGTTTCATCAAGGTTTTCAACGCACAGGTCGGGACTACTTTATCCTCCCGAGGCTGATGAATTGAGTACTACAACTCAAGAATCAGTGACACCACCTATTGCAGTGCTTATCATTCATTTGCTTCATTATATTGAATACAGGTATACAGGATTTTCCCATTTTCCTTTTTTTATTGTGATAATAAAATAAGTCGCTATATGTAGGGACATTTTAAAGCTGCTTTACAAGGAAGGGGCTTCTGGGAGCTTCATGGAGATCTTTCTTTTTCATTCAGTACTCGTGATGAATGTCACTGTCTTCATTATAGAAGGTATTACAATTTTTTCCCGAGACCCCGATTCCTAGAATCTGGAGGAATCACATTTTGAACACACATAGAACACATTTTGTTCTCCACTTTTAGTTTCCTCCTCAAAAGACTTTCCTCCGGGGTCTAGGCAAGGGAACACTCATTGGATTTTCTTACCAACATTTAATTCTTCTCAAATCTCTTCTGACCTAGGGGACTTCTGAAAGCGCAGAGCTAGTGTGTAGATAAACGAGCCTCAACTGGGTAGGCAGGAGTGCCTTACATCTCAGATATTATACGAGGAAGTGATATTGAATATTGTCTGCTCTCCGCTAGCTCGTGAACATGTTCCTTGCAGTGTTGCACTGTACATGCTCCTCACATGCTTAATGTAGCATTATACTTGTGTTTATATGTGCATAATAAGAGGAAACATGGTTGGCTCTAGATTTGGAAATGACCTTGCTGAGCTCTGTTGTTCCTGGTGCATCGGGGTAGGAAAATAAATTGCAAGATCACAGGTAACTGTTTGAGGTTTAGCCAAACACCTCATTTGTTAAAGGATAGTTCCGGGACTTTTTTTTTATTGTCCCTACGGGTCGGCCATGTGTTTGTAAGCATAAATCGGTAGATCGTAGGAAACTTTCCTATGGACCTTACCCGACTTTTCGCCCATTATCGCACTCGAAATCAGCCTCCATTTTGTGATAATCCTATCATTCCGCCGCATCGACCTGGCTCACCTGCCTTTGCGGCACTAAATCAAATCCCCCGCCCCTGAGCCTGACATCAGCAGACGCGTACCGCCCATTTCAAGCACGTCTCGTGTCAACAATCGCTGCGCCTCAGCTATTGACGTGTTGCCATGGAAATGGCAGGACGCCTCTTTCCCCAATAAGTATAAACACACCGTTTCACAACACACAGCAGCATATTTTCGATTCCATTATTCTCTCTGTGTTACTTTGAGTATTCTGTGACTCGTTTCAGTGCTCTGGTCAGCTACCTTCGCCGCTTGTAGCCCGTGTGAACACCTGTACCATCTCTGTAAATTATTTTACTATCTTTACCGCACAATGGCCACAATAATGCCGTATATGTACGAGCCCGAGTACACCGAGGAGGAACTACTGGAAAGGCAAGCACGCGAAAACGATGGGGATTCGGACGGCAGTTGGGAGGACCAGTCAACGGATGAAGAGCCTGGACCATGTCGCATGGACGGCGTCTCCACCTGGTGCACGTGCAATCGGTGCGAGCTAATGCCAACTGAGGAGGAGAACTGCTGCTGCCGTGAAAATTCCGGGTGCTTGGCCTACATTTCGGAAAGCGAGCAAAGTCTGCAGGAAGGCGAGCAAAGTCCGCAATGCATCACCGAGCTGCCAGAGTTCAGGGAAGCCTGCCTCTCACGGACAGTGTTGAGGATGATGATGGTGCTTATGCACGAACTTCGTGGCACTGTTCGTCCGCGTAATCCGAGTAACGAGTAAGTATACTCTGTTTGTGATGTCAGTGATGCCACCACTATTTCATGGTCGTCTCCCACATATAAAATTACATTTACATATCATTCGAACGCATGTAAATTGGTTCCATATAGTGCATTTTCTAGATATAATTTTTTTCTAAGAAAAATGACATGTGTTACCTGAATCGACATTGATAAGAAAGTTTGGTCAGTTTAATACAGTTTGCATCTTTTTTTTCACAGGTGGTACAGGCTGGTGGCCTATCGTTGCTTCACTTGGTGGCTTCACGGGAGGCTCGGACACCGCGTTCGGAGAGTAATACCTGCCTGTGCGGTACTTGCCATTAGACAACATTTCCCCAGTGACAGTGGACAATACCGCGGATTTTCCCTCGATGTGCTGCAACCTCAACTTTACAATGTGTAATGTTTATTATTTATGTTTAATTAAAATCTAAAATAAAGCACAACATATATTTTAACAATGGTTGTTTTGATTTTTTAAATGAATCTAGTGTGTCTCCGTTGAATAGCCTTCCAGTGCCTTGTCTTGTCACACCACATGTCTCCGGCCAGCATCCTCCCTCACGCTGGCCGCACACCTTCAATCCACATAACCGTTGAACCCATATATGCAGCAGTCATACATATATTCTTTTGTGGGTTGGCATCAAGCGTTGGCAATAAAAAGCTGTTGGATTTTATTGATACAAAACATGGTTATGGGTAAATAATAAATATGGTTGATCATAATAAATCCTCTTTTTGGGCACCGGGTACAGAGATGACCCCCATATATTCTCCTGGGAGGGTGAGGTATTTATAAACTCACCCCCCTGCCTTCCATGTAGTAGATCCTGCAGCCATCCTCTTACATTCAGTTAGATGGCCTCTCCTTGGTGAGGCCCTGCGGCAAACGGGTCTTGTCTGCACGACCACCGCCCCGATCCACCCCCCGCCCTATCAAAGGCAGTTCGCACGGGGTACTTGCGCTGCTGGCAAGTGGAGCTGTCAGGGAGCGATAAAGGCCAAGAGGTGCCAAAGACCATGTACACTTCAAAGTGGTCTATAGAGCATGGGTTGTTGTTCCCATGTCTACCTCCAGACCCCGTGTCTCCTGCCAAGCATCCCCCCTCACGATGGACGCCCCCCTGCAATCCACATAAGTGTGTCTCCATTCACAAGTCTTCCTGTGTCTTGTCTGCACGACCACCGCCCCGATCCACCCCCCGCCCTATCAAAGGCAGTTCGCACCGGGGTACTTGCGCTGCTGGCAAGTGGAGCTGTCAGGGAGCGATAAAGGCCAAGAGGTGCCAAAGACCATGTACACTTCAAAGTGGTCTATAGAGCATGGGTTGTTGTTCCCATGTCTACCTCCAGACCCCGTGTCTCCTGCCAAGCATCCCCCCTCACGATGGACGCCCCCCTGCAATCCGCATAATGCCACGACATATACACGTCATTCATTCACAAACACACCCCTGTTTCGAATTCTTTATAACCCACTTCATATTTCTAATGAGAACTTCTTTGCGCTTTGCTAGTCAACCCGTGAAGGTGCTGGTTATCTGCTCTTCGTCTCTGTGAACTTCCGTGACCACTTTGAGCAAACTCGTCAGTTTGCAACCTGTGAACTGCTCCCTGTTCTACGACAAGAAACTACTCTGATCCCTGCATCTAACTGTTTGTTCGTCAAGGTAAGTCCATGTACCATAATCATTTTGCGTCCAATTTTTTAATTTATATCTATTTGCTAGTAGTCATCAAATTGCATCCATGTTTTCTTTTCGTTCACGACAGTACATGCAAGGAACTAGTCACATGTTCTGAGTTTAGTCAAATTACTTTTTCTATTTTTTGAAAGTTATTGAAATACTTATCCGCATGTGAATAACGTGTATAGTTCCAAGAACCAAAACGGACCTTGCATTGAACCTTTTATGTGTCATTTAATGTTTTAACACATTGGTATTCATAGAGAATTGTTGATCTTTACTTTTCAGAACTTTCCATAATGCCTGCCTGTTCCATTGGCGGTTGCCCTTCGAAGACCCATAACAAATCTGAAGATACTATAATGCATGTTTTCCCTAAGACAATAGCTCAGATAAGAGAATGGGTCCGATATTGCGGATATCCAGCCTCTGAGCTAGAAAGTAGAGTCCTAGAAGTCTTTGCGGACAAGAGGGGTGATCGATACCGCATCTGCAGCAGGCACTTTAGCCCAGACATGTACTCCACATCATTGCTAATAAAGAAGAAAACACCTCGAGCGAGGCGAAAATTGCTCTCAACCGCTATTCCCACTCTATTCGTCCACATCCCTCCACTGGTGAGTCAAGTTTACGTATTTGTCTCTCGGCCTTGCGGTAGTGTGTAGCATTAGCTAACAATAATTTCCCCATTTATGTATCCACTCAATATGAAGGCGGAAGATTCTCCATCCGTGTCGTTATTGCAGTCATCAGCCACTTCAAGCGCCTATCGGGTAATCTTACTTAGCTACTCTGACACTGACTTGTTTTAGGCATGTAAATCAATAGTTTTAATTGATCGTGTAATTATTTTACCTAATGGTACACCACAGTACTCGTCCTCTAGTCTTTGTTTTCAGTTATAATTATTGTTATCCAAAATAATGCAAGTACTGTCTTTCAGGGAGATGCTGAGGAGTCCAACGCATTGACGACAACCGTAGATGTCACTCAGATGCTCGAGGTACGTTTCCGGACAGTTCCATCGATGGAGATCATCAGATCTTGCATTCTTGTAGCGTGATTGTTACACACAATGTTTCTTTCGTTTTTAGCCATTGGTATGTCCTTCTGTCGTCGCCCTCCTATGTGTCTTCTTTTTTCAATATTGTGTTCATTACTAATGAAAGTCCTATGTTTCAGGGAGTCGATGGAGCATTAGTCCAAGAAGAAGGGGGAGCATGCAGTTACGGGTCGGCGCAACAGCTTGCAGAAGTGTGCACCGCAGTTACAGCGTCCCTTGATGTTCTTATGCATTTCGAGGTATGGATACTGACAGATCAATCATGCGAGATCAAATGACGTGATTACACCCGCTATACTTCCTTCTTTATTAACGCAAGTACTATGTTTCAGGGAGCTGACGGAGCTTCTTCAACAAGAACATCACCCCTAGTAGTTGATGCAGATCTCTGGGTGGTGACACTTCCAACGATGGAGCAAATCGAATCATATTTAGATATCCATTATTTATTTTAGACAACTGATCATTTGTGCAGGTCTATTTAGATGAGCCGTTGACGCCTGCAGAAAGTTTATGTTCTTTTAAACAAAATAGAAAACCATACTAATGCAATTACTGTGTTTCAGGGAGTTGCTGAAGCGTCATCTTCAATAATATCATCAATGGAAGTCTATGCGGAGCCCGAGGTATGGATCTTGACAGTTCAATCTAACTAGATCAACAATGCGTGAACTATTGTCGTTTGAATGTTCTACACAATGCGTTCATTCGTGTTTTGCTATTGAGATGTACGTATGGGTATTGGTCCCCAAGTACATTTTGTGTTTTCAATATTATTATACATACTAATGAAAGTTCTATGTTTCAGGGAGTCGATGGAGCCTCAGTGAGTGATGGATGTGCTTATCATGAAAATATAGTCGTTGCAGCGCGAGAGGAAGTGGAGACATGCACACACGAGTCGGAGCAACAGCGTCCAGATGTTGAAGTTCGAGGCAAGAAAGTTTCAAAGAAAAGAAAGCAAAAGAAGGTTAGTGTCCTGTTCACTATTTTATGTTGTCTTTCACTGTCAATAGTTCAATACTGTAAGTTGTGTTTAAACTGAACATCCCTTTTCTAATCTGTCCTCTAGTTGCGAGTGGGTGTAAGAACTAGATCTACACAGACAGTGAAGCGAACGAGAGATGTTGCTTGTCAAACCTTTTGGCAGGGACTTGAGACTGGAGATGCATCGTGCCAATGGGAAGAATATGAAGTGATTGACAACGGAGCTATACCACCACCAGCCATTGATAGTGAATGTCCTCCTGGTAGTTTGGATGCAGTCGGAGATCAATTCACAGAATCCACACCCGCAAAAAATAAGAGCGCGCGAAAGTTGAAGACATTGTTTTTTTCTCCCATCTCCGGACAAGGAACAGATGTTGCAATGGAAGAGAATGAAGTGGACGACAATGAAACACCATCAATATCACTCAGCATAGCGGAAGACGATATCAGAGATTGTACCTTCCATGCGAGTGACATGTCCTCAACGTTACAGGCCGAACCAGCTGGGATGCAGAGTGACAGTATAAGGAAAGAGGCCAAATTCATTGTATTCGATAGCTGTTTGATGGATATTATTATGATGATGAAATGTGGGCATTGGGTTGGTGGGGAAGTATGTGGGCAGCCATTGATTAATGTGACTCGTGCAATTCGAGGCACTAACCTTAAAATACATGCCACCTGTACACAATATCATCCGTTCGCATGGTCTGCACAACCCATGCTGGGGCAACTGCCAGCAGGCAATCTACTTTGTGCAGCGGCCGCACTTTTTAGTGGTTCAAGTTTTAAAAAGTTACAGTATTTCTTTCAGTTTGTGGGAATCCATTTCATTGCGAAAAGTCAGTTCTACAAATACCAAACCGATTATCTATTTCCAGCCATCAGCGAAGCTTGGAGAATGGAAAAAATGTCAATGGAAAGTACATTCGCGGGCAAACGCTTCAGGCTAGCCGGTGATGGACAGTGCGACAGCCCAGGATTTTCAGCCAAGTACTGCACCTACCACTTTCAGGACATGGAAAGTAAGAAAATTGTGAGTTCGGTGGTCGTGCAGGTGTCACAAAGTACATCCTCAGTGGCCATGGAGAAAGTTGGCTTTGTAGCATCATTGCAAGAACTACAATCGCGGGGAATGGTGATCGACCTGATAGCCACGGACAGACACGTTTCAATTGCCAAGACAATGAGAGAACAGTACAAAAATATAAATCACCAATTTGACGTTTGGCATCTTGCAAAATCAATCAATAAAAAATTGTCGGCTGCAGGTAAAAAAAAGGAATTGCAAGGTATTTCACAGTGGTCCAAGTCAATCAGCAACCATCTTTGGTGGAGCTCAAAAACATGTGAAGGGTCGTTGGAAATTCTACTGGAAAAATGGCGGTCAGTAATTTTGCACTGTAGCAACGTACATCGATGGTCGACAAATGAACATTTCCACAAATGTGAACATGGCCATTTGTCCACAGAGGAGGCACGGAAGAAGAAGTGGTTGATTCCTTCATCACCCACTCACAAAGCCATTGAAAAGATTGTATTTGATAAAACTATAACAAAAGCTTTGAGGGGACTCACGGAATTCTGCCACACAGGAGATTTGGAGGTGTTCCACAATATGTGCCTCAAGTACAGGCCAAAACGATTGCATTTTGGCATGGAGGGCATGATAAATCGGACTCTTTTAGCGGTCTTGGCACATAACCATAATGTTGGCCGTCAACAAAGTAGGACGACCGGAACTTTAGGGACGCTTCGCTACAATAAGGCCTTCACTAAAAGAAGTAAACAATGGGTGATCAAACCAGTGTTTGAGGATATGCAATATGAGTTTATTGAGAAACTTATCGTTGACGTCCTAGATAGGCACATACATGGAGTGGTGAACGAACCTATGCAGGGGACAACTGCATTGCCACCCAACATTGCCTCTGTTCCATGTCCACCTAAAGCAGAGCTCATTGAGAAATACACATCACGGTTTAAATGATTGTAATTTGATTGTCTGTTCTCTCGAGTCTCCTCATGTTGCAGGCCCATTGCAATTAAACCAAACAGTAATATAAATCATTTTTACAAAAATTATAGAATGTTTCCGTATTACAAACACATGGCCGACCCATAGGGACAATAAAAAAAAAGGCACGCAGACAAGATGTCCCTAAAACTAACTGCAGCTAACTAGAAATGTGTGCTCGCTCAAAGTGAAGGTCAGCTGCTTTGATGTTTTGCTCGGGTGGCGGAACGGCCCACGACCGAATATAAGGTTCTATTGTGATTTGACCTTGACAGGCCGGGACCATCCTGAAAGACTAAGAAAAGATAATGAATAAAATTTCAGAAACGAAACGATGAGCCACGTTCATTAGAAGAAGTAACGTCGGCAAAGAAGGAGTGGTGTTTCGGGTCTGCCATACACAGAGACACAATGGAAAATGCAAATATAATGTAAGTAACTTTTGATGAGTTTATACCGCAATTTCATTACTATACAGTGGCTTTAAAGACGGGTTCAGTTGTACTTGTTCGTTCTATGTGGCATATTGTTTTCTACCGCGCACTATCTTGAGGAGAAACATCTGCTTTTACTGAAGCACCTCAAAACCTTCCTCTTTGCTTCTGCTTTCTCTCTCCCTCTCCCCTGCTACAACTGGTCCACTGTCTGCGACCTCGGTCCTGGGCCCTTCCACTCTCCACCTGCACTGCCTCCCTGTCAACCCCTGCACTGGGGGACTGTCTCAGTATCCTACAGCCCCCCCTTCCCAGCACTTGTTCTGCACTTACCTTGCACTTGCCACCAGCTGGCCCTATTTATTTATTATTTTATGCTACTTACCTTGTACTCCACTCCCCCCCCTCCCTGCCTCGCCACGCCTTTAAACACTTGTGTACACCCAGTAGCGCTGTCCTCGCTATGATTTTAATAAGGATCTGATGGTGAGACTAATTTCATTTTTTATGTTTTTAGGTACATCATTCACTACTGTCTGTGTCACGAGTACCAGACACCGGCGGACGGCTTCTACAGCCGCCAGTTGCTTCTCCGCGTGAACAACGTTACCACCCTGACCATTTTATGGGACGATCGCCAAGTACAAGTATGCCCTTACGCGGTACTAACGGTTAGATGCAACATACCTACCGTTGTGGTGGCCTAGTGCCTTGTTGTTGGAACAGCCATGCGATTATCAGTGCGACCGAAGAGCTTATTTTTATCGTAAACCAACACCCTGTGTACTGCACACGAACATCGCTTCCCTCAAGACGAACTAATTTGGATCGAGAGCAAATAAAAATGCAAATCGCTGAATATTCTCTAAACATTTGATGTCCAATAAACGTACTTTGCCAAATGTACAATCTTGCCGTTTGCTTTTAAACCACGGTTTCACATTCCGAATTGTGGTGCTGTATTGTGAGATGCTCTAAGACCCTGTGTACAGGAAAGGACCATCGCGTTCCTCAATACGAACTTTTTGGAACATGAGCAAATAAAAATGCAAATCGCTGAATATTCTCTAAACATTTAATGTCCAATAAACGTACTTTGCCAAATGTACAATCTTGCCGTTTGCTTTTAAACCACGGTTTCACATTCCGAATTGTGGTGCTGTATTGTGAGATGCTCTAAGACCCTGTGTACAGGAAAGGACCATCGCGTTCCTCAATACGAACTTTTTGGAACATGAGCAAATAAAAATGCAAATCGATGAATATTCTCAAAACATTTGATGTCCAATAAATGTACTTTACCACATTTACAATCTTGCGGTTTGATTTCAAAGTACAGTTTCATATTCCGAATTGTGGCGCGCTGTGTTGTGAGCTGATCTGTGTTGGTTTCCGGGTTCTGTGTGGAGTCGCGTAGAAGACGCCTGGGCGCGTTTGCCTACGCAGCTCAGTCACGTCACGGATAGAGGCGGGGAATATGAATGTTTTGATAAAGTCTGTTTCAGGGGCGGGGGATTTGATTTAGTGCCGCAAAGGCAGGTGAGCCAGGTCGATGCGGCGGAATGATAGGATTATCACAAAATGGAGGCTGATTTCGAGTG
Source organism: Ambystoma mexicanum (assembly GCF_040938575.1). Classification (NCBI taxonomy): domain Eukaryota; kingdom Metazoa; phylum Chordata; class Amphibia; order Caudata; family Ambystomatidae; genus Ambystoma; species Ambystoma mexicanum. Next base: position 1,085,749,929 of record NC_090935.1, on the reverse strand, counting down.
CGATAATGGGCGAAAAGTCGGGTAAGGTCCATAGGAAAGTTTCCTACGATCTACCGATTTATGCTTACAAACACATGGCCGACCCGTAGGGACAATAAAAAAAAAGTCCCGGAACTATCCTTTAAGTAGGAGAAAAAGGGGGGGTTTGTTCCTGGCTAACTTGCTTTTGGGTTTCAAAGAAAATATTCTTCCACACTGTTGGCTACGATATGATTTCGCTTTTATTTGTGAAAGTGGTTGGTTCTTCTTCAATTTGTAGTACACATATAGTACATTTGGGGCTCTTGGGTCCCCCTGTTGTCAGCCGACACGTGCTTCGACCCATAGGTCTTTATCAAGGCTGATTCGTATTCAAAACCATGTGAGGTCATAAATTGTGACATTTGTTGTGACATACATAATTCGCATTGGTGTAATGTGAGTGGTGTTGGATGATAGTGACGTGTTTGAAAAAGAAGATACATATTTATACATCAACACAATATATTCAATACATTATGAGCCAATATTGCGGCAGAGGGAAAACGAAGGAGGGAGAGACTAAAGGTTAGCAAGAGGTTTGGTTGGTCCTAATTTTATCATGTATGGAGTTTTATTTGGCCTCTTACTTATTGGGTCAGGTGTGGTGCCCCCTGTGGGGTCCTGGTCAAAAGATGTAGGTCGCTTGTGCTGTGATTACAGTGGCTCCTGTTGGGCCCTGTAAAATAAAGAGGGTTTTGTTGAGGGGTTTTGTTTTGTCATGGTTCAGTTATACTGTATGGTACATTGTAGGCTTGGATTGATGCCTGAGGGGTGTGGACACAGTGGCTATCGGCATGCTGATGGTTGTATCCCTGAGATTGTCGGATCCACATGTCTGGTTGTATCATTATTCCAGGTGTGCTTAAGGCACCGCATATAGCACAAATAAAAGCGAAATCATATCGCAGCCAACAGTGTGTAAGAATATTTTCTTTGAAAGCCAAAAGCGAGATAGCCAGGAAACACCCCAGCCCCCCTTTTCTTGTGCATAATAAGAAGCCTCCGGTTTTGACACAGAATCACTAATCCTGTCACTATGGTGAGTAGGGGTTCAGATTCCATTAAAGACACAGAGGTGAGTATTATTCCTCACATCCTCCCCGTTTCCTAACATTTCTTCATCCATTTGAGGTGTTTCTGAAAGAGCGAGAGTTGTAGGGGAAGTGCTGACACAAGACCCTCATCAAGAAGAATGTTCAAATGTTCTCTTCTCCAGTTTGAGTTTTCTTATTAAACATGCTTCGATTAGGTCATGGTATTAGGGTACGCCACCTCTTTTTTTACTTTGGATGGCCCTATTCCATGTCCAATACACTATAAGAGGTTATAAAGTGTTCCCATTTGAAACCAATGTACTAAAGTAAAACCATCCCAATTTCCCGTCATGAATTGACCTGATGCTTACAAATGTTTCCTCTCCGGTAGTATAGCATCCCCTAGTCCATGGTATCCGTGCTGTAGAGGCTCTAGCCTTTTTTTCACAGATTGATCCCTGGTCACAGGTCATCAGTCCATTCTGTCTATTGGATGACTGATGAGGAGAGGGAAGGTATTAACCTATCACTAGGGACATTTATCTGTTACTTTTAAGAGGAATTCTGTAGCTAGTGCAGAGCAGATGAACTAAAGGGACAAGTACACGGAAGGTGTCCACATAGAGGATCACATAGTTACAGTAATTCAAGTGATTAAACGTTGTTTTGATCAGACCATGGCGATACCTTAAACTGTGCATCTTGGAGTAAAAATGTACATGAACAGGACAAGGGACCCTCTGGTCCAATGAAGACTACTTCCGTTCTTTGTATATAATCTCACTCGTTAAAAACATTTCAAATGTAGTCTCATAGGGAGTTAATGCAGCGTTAGATCTTTTACACATAAATCAAGGTAGAGCACACTTGGATTAGTGACATCTGCTATTTTATTTTGTGATAGCCTAAATTGATAAAGGAATGTAATTGGTTCTTTTCTGTGTTCCTTTTTCTTAGGAATCCTCAGTGGAATTACATAATTACTTTCAAGAAATGTTGGGGAAAATTGGGGAAAACCTTGAATATGTTCACTTGTCTGTTTTCTTCACAAATCTTTACTCTCCTAAAGAAGGTTGTCCAACTGCCTCAAAGTTCCGATAACAGTGTTTAATTTCAAATATCTAATCAAAATCCTAACAAACATTAATAAGATTCCTCCTTGTTTACAACTTGAGTTTTTCAATTTAAATTCAACATAGTGGAATTTTCTTCCCTATTTCCAAGTTAGCAATAAAGTTAACCATTAGTTTACTAAATTAGCCATTTTGCTTTAATGTCTTCCTATGATTGTGAAAGTTAACTATGTGATCTGTCTTCACCCTCATGCTGGGTATACAGCCTGTTCATGCTTGATTTCTGTTGTGATGTACTTGTTATGTTTGCTCTGATGTACTTGTTATGTGTGCATGCTGGCATATAATGCTGATGTGAGCCAGCAGAATGCTTGGTGATGAATGCAGTCCCAAGGTTCTACCCTGTGTCCCTGAGTGACTTCCAGGCTTACTTAAGTTACAACAAGGGTTTATTAACAAGTACTTAAGTTATAGTTACAGAAGGCATGAACATAAGTGGACAGGACGTAACACTGGCCCCATCACCCAGGCAGGGGAGATCTAACTCCCCTAGGGTGGAACTTTAGCAAACATCCACACACTAACATTCTAATATCCACACTTCAACACTCCACATGACAACTTAGACAAGCACAATACATCACTGACAGGCACCATATAATACATCTCCTTCCATTTTCGAAACACTCACACATTGGCACAACCACAGACAGGCACTGTGTAACACACACACATACAGGCACATCATACCTCCACCACCCACACTGCACACTTCAACCATCGCTGATGTCAGCCACACGCTGGATGCACCAAGAACTCGCGGAAGAAGGTGGGACAGTTCCAACCACCATGCAGGACAACAAAAACATGTACATGCTTAATGTAACCTGTAATAAAGTATGTGTGAATAAGCTAAAGAAGACTACAGAAGGTACTTTGTAGCAATGGCGACGAGGTAACCATGAACCCTGCAACCAAGAAGAAGATGAAGACTGCTGAGGGGGGAGCAGCTGAAGAAGAAGAGGAACCACTGCCCCCAAAAGAACTAGAGGTAAGTCCCATCACCCAGGGGTGCCGAGCGCTTGGGGTGAGAAGAAAGCCCCGGCGCATGCTCAGGGCACAAGTGATGAAGAAAGGGGAGCCTGGTGCAGTTTTCTGTGGGTGAGAAGTAAAGGAAGCCCCAGCGCAGGCCCCAACAGGGAGTCTGAAGAAGAGAAGCACCTGTGCATAGACTTGGGGTAAAACCGTAAAGCAGAAACAGATACAAAGTGAAGGGGGGAGTAAAGGGAAACCCCTGCGTAGTGAATCATCCAGTGAAGGGAAGCCTCAAATGTAAAGCAGGCCCCAAAAGGTGATGCGGGCTGTTGGGAGCCCAGAGATCAAGGGGAAAGCAACGAAAATATTGCTCTGAAGTTACCAGGAGCATTGAAGGATTGAGATTGCTTGATGTCCGTGAGTTTACAGCAAGAAACAAAATGCAGTAGATTAAGGATTTACGTGTCAGTAAGTAGATTGGCGACAAACTTTACAGCATGTGTACCTAATATAAGAGAAAGCGTATAGGAAGTATGTTACAGTTAAAGTTTCCAAGTAACTGTTGGTGATTCAAGTGCATGTGATGGTTGGGAGAAAGAGATGTGCTCTTCTCCGATCCAGGTCGGACAATGGTGATGTCACTGGGAGATGCGGGGTACTGGTGACTGTTTAGAACTTCAAGCGAGTTTGCATCCCGCAGCCTTTGCGCTGGTCGGATCGCTGGCGTACGTGTGACAGAAGACGAAGTGAGGATGTGTAGGGTTAAGAGTAAAGAACCCTACTACGTGATCCGACGTTTCCAGGAAGTTTGCGGTACGTCTGCGCATAAGTGGCTGGATGTACTGCGAAGGAGACCCGTAATGCTGCTCTACTAATTGTTGCTAGGATGAGTGGAAAGAACATTCTGCTTGTGACAGTGAAAAGAGGGCAGGAGAGTAGTATTCTCCGATTTTGAGAAAGTGCGCCCAATATGTGATTAGGAGATCGCTCCACCTAGGAACGAAGAGGTGAAGCACAAAGGTACTGCAAATGTAAGCTTGTCGGTCGTGTAGTAAGAACGTCACAGAAGGATGTTTGAAGTGCCACAAAAAGAAAAGTTTGCAGGGGCTGTAGAGTGAAGTGAATGGACATGTCTTTGTGGGATTTGGTGCAGTATAAATTTCCCCGAACATTTTCTGCCCATAGTAAAGAAGTGATGGTCATGAAGAAGAAGGATCATCACATGCATGTATCCTTTAAAGTTTGAAATTTACGGATGCTTGACATTTCAGTAGAGTTACGTTATTAAACATATGTCAGTGCACATACTGTATTATTATGAGGATGCAAATGGTAGTCTGTGGTCTGAAAGTATAGGCTAACATTTTTGAGGATTTGCAGCTATAAATGGACTCAGATGGACTTTGTAGAATAAAGTTATTGTCTTAAGTGAGAGTGTTGGAAGTGCATGATGCATGCTTGGAGCTGTAAGAAAGAGAGCCTGAGTGGGCTAGAAGTAACTTTCTGAGGCATTTCAGGGTTAAGTTGCCTAAAAGTAATATGGACTTATAGAGGTTAAAGTGACTATGGAATAATAATAGTATAAAGGTGACAGTAGTAAACAAATGTTTTATGAAGATGTACATTTGAAGCACCTATATGCCAAAGGTTTTAGTGTCAAAAGGGAATTGGCATGTGTGGAAGAGTGAGATGTTAGTGTCTCTCGCCTGAAGTTTTGAAGTTTTAAGATGTTATTGAAGTTTTGTGGGGGGATAGAGTCTCCTCAGTGTGCTTAGAATGTTAAGCCAGTGTAGGGATTCCGTCCCAAAAGAGGAAGGTAGCGCCTTCCCTATTCATTTAAGTCTGAAGTTAAGTTGGGGATAGCGACCCAGTGGAGTAAAGTGCGAAGTAGGTGTAGGGATAACGTACCAGACATTTTTGAGTTGCAGCTCTCAATAAAAAGATGCCAGAAATGTTTGCGTTGCATCTCTCACTTAAAAGATGCATGGTATGTCTGTTTCATGTGAGTTCCCCGTGTCAGTGTTTTCCACGTTATTGATGTCTTTAGAAAGAAGGGGGTGTGTTGTGATGCGCCTCCTATCTTAGTGTTGTTATTGTAAAGGGAGGAGGTGTGTTGTGATGTACTTGTTATGTGTGCTGTGATGCACTTGTTATGTGTGCATGCTGGCATATAATGCTGATGTGAGCCAGCAGAATGCTTAGTGATGAATGCAGTCCCAAGGGTCTACCCTGTGTTAGTTGAGCCTGGGTGATGGGACCTAGTGGTTCCCACGCTAACAGCTTAATGTAACCTGTAATAAAGTATGTGTGAATAAGCTAAAGAAGACAACAGAAGGTACTTTGTAACAATTTCATTGGCCGATATTACACTCTTTGTGCCTCCCCTGGCCATTTCTCAAGCATTCCTTGCCCTCATACTCCACCTCCAACTCTATGAGGGTCAGACGCTTCTCCAAGCAGAGAGTTGGGGGTAGATCTATCTCCTCGTTTGGGGCCTCCCTCTGGAACAGCCTCTCTGCCTCTCTCAAACCTGAGCAGAGCCATCTCCGGATCTGGAAGCAACTCAAGACCTTCTTTTTCACTTCCGCTTTCTCTCTTCCTCTCCCCTGCTGATGCACTTGACTGCTCCACGCACTGGTCACCTGCTCACCCTCTGAACTTGGGCCCAAGCTCCTGCATGTCCAGTTGCCCTCCCACTGCCTCCAGGCTCCCCAGCACTTAAGGGTCTGTATCTGCAACTCTACAGTCCCTTCTCTTTGCACTTATGAGTCACGTGCTGGCTGAACTTGTGAGTTAACTGCACTTCCCCCTTCCCCTCCCCCTTGGCACTTCTCCCCTTCCCCGCACTTGCACAATCTGAATGACACAAGGCCTAGTAAGATCGTTATATTGTCCTCCCTTGTTTCCCCCTCCTTGTCTTGTCGCGCCTACAAACACTTGTGTACAGGCGTGTTATAAATGCCATATCATATCATACTTCTCCGTTTGATCATGTACATTACTGTGTAGATTGCCACCAGCGAATATCTCTCTCCAGGTTACAACCCACCAGGACCCCTAGGGTATACCAAATGACTGGATAAGAAAATCGCTCCCAATATTGGTACTTGGATACAAAGACAAATGATATTTATTTTTCCTCAAAAATTTTGCTTTTTTCTTAATCAATAAACAAGTATGTCGCCACTCTAGCTGTCATGTTTAATGCAATGGGCTCTCTTTGGATGTCGAGGAACACTACTTCGCATGAATGTGTCATCTTTCTGGGATGACATTTTACCTTTATCGGGAGAGTGCAGTGTGGTTATTTTCTTTTTCCCCCTAATAACCTTCTGTCTTTACAAACCGTGGTTCAATGTCACTTCTCAATGCTTTGTTGTAATGTAACAGACTATTTTCTCTACAGGATGACAAGGTCTTTATTTTCGATATACCATACGCGTGTTATACATCATGTGTCCTTCATCCTTTTGGATAGCCACATGATGGGCTTTTGCAGGTCACCAGTGTTTTCAATATAGTTATGCGGTTTGCCAATTGAATTGCCATTAAAATAACTGGTATTTTTTAATGGTGCTTCATGCCAAACTCCTCCCGCTTCTGAGTAAAAAGGGAAGCCTTTTCCCCCTGTTGCAATATCACTCAGAAATTGTAATATATGGCTCCTTCAAACTATCATTGAATTTAATTGATATTTTATTTCTATTGAGCTCGTATACAAGTTTTTCAGAGCACGACAAGGCAAGGGCGGGGAACAGGAGAGAACAAAAACAGCGATCTTACTAGGCCCAGTGACATTGAGAACGCGCAAGTGCATGGCAAAATCATGGCATGTTGTGTGATCAAGTTATTAGGCACTGCAATATCAGATGTACTTCCCACCCACCCTATTTTTATTTTCTCTTTCTCAGTTAACAGCAGTTGTCGAGATGGAAAAGGATCTTACATACCCCTCTAAAGTGTGTGCTAAAGGTTTGGCTGTATCGTCTTCCAGGGCCTGTTTGGAAGAGGGATGTTCCGGTTATTTTTCAAGCACTAAAGACGAGGAAGTGGCCGGGACAGGTTGTCATGGCTTTTATGTGCTGGGACCTGTGCTCATTGGTTGGTCTAGGCTCATTAAGCCCTATCTCAATCTCCTCTCTCAAAACTATTAATGCAACACATTAAAGTTTGTTAACGTTTTTGTGTGCTGCTGGATGAGCAGATAATAAAGAAAATGCATAATATGCGCCTCCATGTCTTTAATAGAATTACAGATGCTTGGGACTTGTGAGAAACGCGCTGCACGTAAAAAGGGGGTTGCAGCGTGATTGACTGTATTTCTGCCACAGCAGGATCAATTGCAGCGCCGTTTTTAACCCCCAAAAAACCCATTGCGCAGCACATCCTCCTCTCGCCCAGTCAACTGACCTCCGAGCGCCAATTAATGGCGTTACTGCCGCGCGCCTTTCAGTTCCTCTTGTAAATGGAGAGCTCGGGTTGCAGTCCAGCAGATGCAGTCATGAAATCACTGTCTGCGAGTGTGCGTCTGAAAGGCTGTGCCACTAAAATGGCTGCAGCATGAGGTCATTCTTTCCCACATATTTTTAGCTGTGGATCTTTCTAGAAACTTTGCTTGGCTTTTCACTTTTTTCGAATTTCTACTTGATTGCAGTAACCTGCCACACAAAATGCAAAATAAATAAATGGAATTTTGGAAATAATGTACTTCTGTATAGTAAATAAAAGTCGTTAAGCGTGTTGCGCGTGAATGCGCGTGACCTCCTTATTTCTGAAAGCTAGTCTCTGATGCTGCCAAGCCTTAGGGCATCTTAATGAGTGAATGAAGTTAATAATAGCTGAGTGTAGTAGTCACATATCGATGGAGGAGAGCCTGGAATGGTAGGGAATCCTGCATTGTATGAACCTATACCTTTTAGGTGGGAAAATAAAACAATCATTTATATTTGGGCAGAATAGTAACACGTGCATACTGGACAGTATTGTTGTACCATAACAATTACAAAATAGAGTTTCTGGCGCAGCCATTCTATCATCTGGGAACAGGTCTCGGGAGGATAGCTCAGGGGCAAGGCGCTGCTTTGGAAACAAGAAAATGCTGAGCAAGACAGATTCGATCCCCGGGTTCGCGCTTAGAATCCTGTGGGTATTAAGCACATTATAAATAACCATTTATAATTTCATAGGAAGTTGACCGAATATACCTCGGTCAGCCACCGCCTGACTTTGCAACTGTCATATAGGATTCTATCTAAAAAGAAGATACCCAGGTTGGCTAATCAAAAAACGTCTGGAGTTACTCATTTTCAAACTATTTCTTAAAATATGATCTGACTATAAATCTATGTTTTCCTGACAAATGACTATTGTTTAAAAAAATATAGTGTTACCCAACCTTGGACAGATCATGTTAACCATATCCAGACAAGTCCTGGTGCTGCAAGGCCACTATGGTGGTGATGTCTGCAGTATAAAGCTTTTTAGCATAACAGAGCAGAACATAACAACACATATGTGGCCCTTTATGTGTTGGGTTTACAGGTGATTTAGATTATCCTTCATTATACTTTGGGTTAATCGAGAGGCCACATTTAAACAAATGGCTTTCCAAAAGCCTACCGGTGTCATTTTTTAATTTTATTGTGTGGACTGACATTCGATTTGAACATAAAAGCTCAGAAGACATTATGGGCACTCCAGGACGGTAGCTTTCTGAAAGAAAATCTCATTTATTTTGCAATTAGGTGACATCTGTCGATGCCCACGCCCCAATGCAATCCACTGACACCACTTGGGCAGACTTTAAAAATAGTCCCAATATCTCCACACCCATCAGTCTTGTCTCTATGTTAAATGTGTCCACCTGCAATATCCAACACATATGGACCAACATTCTCACCCTGAGATAATCAAAATAGGCAACCTTTGGTACCCCTGTGGAACCCTTCTATTCACTCATAGCAAAGTCAACTTTTGGGCCCTGCTTCCCCCAATGTTCATTCATTTGATTTGGACACAATGGGGTGTTGGGTGGGGCCGGGGTGTTGTTTCCTCAGGCCACAGAAGTAGCAGAGGGTGTTTTTAAAAATCTAAGTGCCACGTGAGACGGATCAAGTTGTCTGCAGGTAAAAAGAGTGGGAGGAAGTGTCCTTCTACTTTCACTTTGTCTTTTGATTGCTTCCCTTGGAGGATGCATCCAGAGTATTCATATGCAAATTAAAAAGTCTAGGGGCCAATAAACTGCCTTTATGGATTGTAGGCCTAACACGCGAACGCTTTGACGTTTTCCCCCTAGATCTGTATCAAGCACTTGATTCTAAATTACAATAGCTGTGAATAATCAAATGTAAAAGCATGCAGTGCACTTGCAAAAAACTCAACACCTTCAAAAAGGGAACTCTGTCTAGTGTGAATGTTAATACGCTCCAGATACTTACAGCCATTTGCTGGGTTCGCGTCCCTCTCACTTAGCAAATGTAAATTAAGATTCTGTTCTACGGTTCTCGAATTCCACCTGAAATCAAGCTGGGTATGCATTATAAAGCCTGATCCAGAACCACCAAGACTCTACTCTATCCAAAAGCGCCTTGCCTATACATTTTACTGTTAAATTGATGAAACTAATTGATTGATTACAAGGGGCAAGATCTGTGTGTCCTCTTGAACACAGGAACACAGATACCCTGCTTCTAGGAATGTGATATCTTCCATGTCATTATAAACTGCTCTAATGAAGTAAGTTACCAGAGGGATACCTATCTCCAGTATTTCTTTAAAGAGATCTGCTGGGACCTCCTCAGGTCCTGCTGCATCTTCTATCGCAACTGGACGGGCAAAGTTATTTCAATTCAGCGCACACACTTTTTCTAGTATACGTTGAAGTTACTGTTTCTCTGAGTCCGATACATAGTGTAATATTACACTATCAAATCGCCCGGTTGGATCATTGCCACTAGCAATTACCTATATGGGGCCATCATGCCATGCTGCCAAAGGGCAAAATCCTCTTCCATGCCCTGACACTACAGCTAGTTTTACTTCAGGCCAAATAGCTTTAACCTGCTCCTTTTTACTGTCCTAAGTTCACGTTTCTTTAAATGGCCGGTTGTTTCTTCCAGCACTTCGGATAAAAGGGTTTGACAACGTTTAGTAGCTGATGCTTTCCTCACCCACATTTTTTGGAATTCCATTCTATCCTACTTGGCAATCAGGAGTAGGTACAGTACGATCTGGGAGATCTCATTTGTTACCGGTGCAAACACATTTATTACATCATATGTGCCATAACCTGACTCGATACATAGTTGGACAGTTTAAGGAACTTCAGCAAGTAAGGCCTTTAATACATCTCTACGTGAACAGCTAGCCCAACAAATGCACGCCCAATCATTGTTTGAAGTGCTCATACTCTGGACAGGCGTAATTGTTTATTGGTTATTTGTATGGCTCTTATACAACAAGACAGTGTTTCAAAGCGCCAAAAGGCAAAAGGGGGAAAACAAGGATGCAAATAAATAAATCATGGACGTGACAACGAATAAATAAGAAAACAAAGATAACGGTCCTATTAGGCCTTGTGACATTCAGAATGTGAAAGAAATGGGTGTGGGGGCTAAGGGAGTAAGTGCTAAGGGTCCCAGAGGGGGGAGGGCCAGGGTGCCTGTTGGAAAGGCAAGTGCATAGGCGCAGGCATCGCGAGGCAAGAGGGAGGTCTGGTGCCCATCAGGTAAGTGCAGGGCTGAGACAAGGCACCCAACTAGAAGGTGTAGACCCAGAGCGTAGTGCAGGAGGGGGTGGAGGTTGGTGGCGATTGGACAAATGGACAGGACCCTTTTGGACTCTAGGGGGACAGGGCCGCCAATCTCATTGCTGAAGGGATGGTTAGCATGGGAATAGAGAGAAGGAGGAGGAAAAGAGAAGGGTCTTCAGTTGTTTGTGGACCTTGAGGTGATCTGGTTCAAGATGGAAAAGGAGACTGTTTCAGAGGAGGGAGCCACCCGAAGAGAGAAATCTGCCCCCAGCTCTCTACTTGGAGAAGCGTTTGATTAGCAGAGAATTGGAGTCAAAAGATCGAAGGGATCTGGAGGGAGAGTATTTAGTTAAAGAGAGTTGCAGGTAGCATAGTCCCAGGCCCCAGAAAGCCTTTTGGATGATGCAGAGGGTCTTGAATTTGATCCTTGCAGCATACAGGAGCCAATAATAGCTTTCTTGATTTTTAAAATCAGAAGGATATTCATTGGATCATATTTGCTCTCCATGTGGTTTATCACCATTATATGAGTCACTCTATTCCAATGATCTTGATCTACCATAAAATAGTCAATTATTAAGATCCTTGTTGAACTCCATTCATTGGAATCATGTTTAAATGTACTCCATGCAAGGGGATCATACCATTAACTCAACATAACCCAAAAGTCAATTTTAGATATAACAAGCAATGTCACGGACCGGCTAGGAGCAATTCTTCTTGCTGTGCCTTTCCTTAAATCTACACAGTCTGGTCAAAATACCTACTACTGTTAAAACATTAAAATATTATCCAATGATTAGAATTGGAGGCTACCATATGCAAGGGCCCTTTAACAATATTGTGAGGACATTATTTAAGTCATCCATACTGCTTTGTGACTTGGCCGAGTTAAAGGGATTATTAAGGATATGTATATTGACGACATTTACATCTGTAAATATCCTGAACATGTATTTAGATGTAAATAGAATTTGTGGCAATAATAGTTTGTCGGATTTATATTGCAATGGATATCCCTATAGATAACACACCAGATGCCTTATCTGCAAAAGAAGCATCTGCAGCAACAACAAAGGATTCAAAACTTTCAATTATGAAGCCCTTCCATTTTCCTTTAGCAAAATGATAGCAAATATTTTACAAAATCATGCTGATTTATTATGATGCAGCTTGAGTGTTACACCTGAAGTATTCCAGATTAGCCCAGACCATGGCCTACATATGATCTCTTGGGTATTTTCATAATTCACGGTTGAAAGGATCTTTTCTAGCCCTAAAACAATTTTTGGGGGGTCTGGTGGGTAAATTCATACATCATTCAACTTCTTCCAACATTGACAAAAATGAATAGAATCTATTAAACACTGTTACGTGGTGGTGCTGGTTGGCCTTTAAATGTTACATGGGGATTTTATCCCACGTGATGTGTATCCATTGATTACCTGTCCTTGGGATATAGGCTCTTTAGAAAGCTGTATGACTGATTATCGAAGGTACTTACTGACGGTCATTCAGGGGATAAAAGAAACTCAGCAATAGATACATGACACCCTAACCACCTCCATTAGGGGATGCAGCCCATTACAGAATTCCTGGTACGGTTTCAACATTTCTGGAATATAGAAATATAAAGTCATGTGTATATCCATAGGGTGAGCTCCAACCCAGTTGACCTATCTAGCCCCATTAAGATCAGTATGTGTAATGTAAATTAACCTCTTTGTGATTTGTTATACATGAAAGAATGTGCAAATCAATGTAAAGGGGTCCTCAGTTTCAGTACTGCTATCAGGGTGCACATTTGCTAACATTACAACATGTGGTGTACAAAGGCGAGTTAACTGTACTGGCAATCCTGCACTGTGAGGCATCAGTAATTCACTGTTCTCCCAAGAGCCATGATGGTTGTGCCTTCTTTGTGATATCAAACTGTTCTATCATATCTTGCCCCAGACCTGGCAGACTAACTTCCCTGAATGATTGTGTTATTTATAGTTATGGTGAGGGTGATAACATTTATGGCCAAGTGCAAAAGAGGTGCAGTCCGGTTTGACATATATATCACAGGGCTCCTAGATTGAACAATCAATTCACCGATAAAATCATGTAATAGCCCATGTTCTAAATGTGTAAAATGCTCGTCCAAACACTTAAGCAGGATTTGTATAGTTTATAATGATTTATGGATGTGTAGCTCCAAAGTGAGGTCCCCATTAAAGAGTTAAACCTGATTGTTTCAAACCACTAGGAACCTCAGTGTCACCTCTTTGTATACCTGCCTTGTGAGCATGCTTCTCATTATGAGTTGAATCATTATGAGAAGTTATATCATCCTTTTCCTCAGGACTTAAGTCCAGCAAATGATTTTCCAAAAACCAATCAGATAGGCAGTGGGTCTTCATCTAGGTAGGTTGATCCACTATTCCAAAACAAGGAATACAAGTATTGTCTTAAAGGCCAAAGATGAGGTTCCCTTAGAGGAAACATTTCTATTCTGTTCCTTTCACGGCGAACTCTGGGCATTCAGGGGCAGATTGGGTGCCCAACCATCCAATTTACATGGTGGTGAGTCCTTCTCTCTTGTTAGCCAAAGTGGACAATATAAAGAGAATTCCACTTCCTGTATTCTTGACTTAGTTGTGGCCAACCCCCCCCCAAAAGTGACAATGTCTGTTTTAAAAAAAATGTAATTTAATTTGTATTTGTTATTTCATTCTGTTTTCCTTTCTTATAACCTAAATTTCTTTGAGGAGATCTTGGGTCTTTCCCTTTAGCCATTTAAACAAGTATGGGTGTGCAGACATCACAGGACCCCCAGAGCAAACTACCCTCAAGCCCTTATTTGAACCAATTACTAGAATACAGTACCACAATATACATATAACAAGAGTGAATATACACACCCAATTGTGTTCTAATATGCTTGTATCAAATGTCTGACTGTAAAAAACAATGACTAACTACTGGGGCTTGATGCCGCTGCTGCTACTGCCATGTCTGTGAGAGCATCTGATGTTAAAGATGTGGAGGGGGAGCGGGCCACTTATTCTGCTGTAAATGGCTAATTCGTATGGAGGCTGGGATTCCAAGCCTCGGGGTCCCCTGTCACCCTTGCAAAATGTTGTGTAGTGTCATTTGAAGTGCACAACCGTAGTAGTCCTACTGAGTATTTAAAATACTTAAGTACTAAAGCAATCTTCTCCGGCCACTGTAACTCACCAAGACGCGGTGGAGACCATGAGAGATGCGCGCCAGGTTATTTAGAACCCTTGGATTGCGGCATAGGGTTATGAGGATCCCACACCGCAGTGGACGGGCCTGCCATGGATAATAGCCTGGTTGTAGGTTTCTTAACTGTTACAGGTAAGCGGTTGGCGCTGTAAAACGTGCCCGTGCTTTTGTAGCTGTCTGCTGTTTTGAGTGTGGTTTTATTCAGTGGGTTACTCAGTAAGTTTTTGTGATGCAGTGACATGTTGAACGTGCTCCTATTCCAAGTGTAGCACGGCACTAAAGCCACGTGAGTACACCAATATTGGTTAGGGGCAACCCTCTCAAAGTTCGGGCAACTGAGAGTTACACAGTGAGTAAAACTTGTTTCTTTTTCCTTTTTTTGTGTATTTACTATACAGGTTGCATGTTGTGAAGGATGTTCAGAAAATAATAAAAGTAGAATAAGCGTGGAATTTATCCCTTCAAACATATCTGCGTTTGGGTAAATTTGCTGCTATCATAGAATTGATTAATAGTGGGAAGACAGCTTTGCGGAATAAGAGGGAAAGCTTAGTATGAGATTTACCTGTTTGCCGTTGGCAACACCATAGATATTTAATTAAAATGTAGTTATGTTATGTTAATTTATTTTATAAAGAGCATGCACGCCGAAGCATCTTGCCGCTTACAGAGACCAGACAGGCAGGCCGTCACCAGCAAAGAAAGAGTAGGTTTTAGAACAGATAGGTTTTTAATAGTCGGCGAAAGGCCAGATGATTATCCGTAGATCTTAGTGAAATGGGCAGGGAATTCCACAATTTAGCAGTGGCCACCGAGAACGAGCAGCCCCTAAGTCGCTCATACTGGTAGAAAGGAACAGAAAAAACACTTGTATACGAGCGCCATACAAATAAAATATCATATCAAATCATAAAGAAGACAAGAGCCTTTAGAGCATAAATCGCGGGAGGGCACCTAGGGGCAGAATATTTCCCAAAGATATTCCGCACCTGACCCATATAAGGCCCGATACACTATCACTAATGATTTAAATTGCACATGCTGGTGTACTTGCAGCCAGTGCAATGATCTGAGGACGGGGGAGATGTGGACCCCGTATGGAGTACCAGTACACACATGTGCCGCATAGTTTTGAAGAAGTTGTAACCGATGGAGCAGGTACAAAAGTTGTGCCAGCAGAAGCGAGTTACAATAGTCTAGTCGACATAGTACAAATGAGGCCGTGACTAGAGACCTCAGGCCACCGGGAGAAGCGGCAGCACTCTGCGAAGAACGCGAAGTTGAAAAAAGCTTGCCTTGCAAATGGCCCCAACTTGGATGTTCATCGATAGTGATGCCGAAAGAATAACTCCAGGATTCTTAACCTCCGAAACCAGAAGAGGGCATATTCCCAGTTCTATAGGCCAGAAGGCCGAAGACCAGGACAGAGCAGGCCCAATAGCGGCATGCTAACAGCCGCAAGGGGAGTACACCAACAGGATCTCGGTCTTGTCCTGTTTAAATTTCACGGCCGCAAGGCAACTCCTGAGCGGAGATGGAGGGCCGGCTGGGAGCAGGGCCGGTCTTACACCAGATTGCACCCAAGGTGGGAAGCATCGTTGGCACCCCCACAGAAAATGACAACCACATACATTGTATGTGACAAATGGAGTGCATTATGCATACATTACAATGGCGACAAAGATAAGGTTAATAGCCGCTGATTATCACGAGATAGCCATCCACCAGGGAACTTAAACACAAAATGCCCACTGAAGAGCTCTAAACCCTACGTTGTCAGCAAACGGTTGATGTGAAGGAACCAGTGTTAGAAGGCAATTTAGAAGGCAGGGCGGTGATAACACGTCTGAATATCCTGTGGGAAGAGAATGCAGCTTGTAATGCAAGTGCTGCAAAGCACACACTTAAAGACCCAGAACGAAAATAGAGAAATTAATATATTGCAAGACTGATGTGTTAAAGAGAGTTGATATACCCAATAGGTCCTTTTCTCTTGTTTTATTAATTATAATGATTCATAAGTAGCCTATTTATGTATAGCGCTTCATGCCAGATTCCTGCCTGCCAAGCACTGGAATAACAGGCGATATTACACATTTTGCCACTACTCAAATGTATTGACCTCTGAAGTATGAAGCGTTGAGTGGTGACCTGAAACTAGCGGCCCCTCACCTGCCGGCTGCCTGAGCCCCCTTAGCCGAAGTTCCTTGCTTTGCAATGTTGCCTGCCTCACATCTGGTGCCATTTTCCTTCCCCTATGCTGCTGCTTTCGTTTTAAACATCCAGAGTTCTGTTAGCCCTCTGATGGGGTCTGTGTTGCCAGAAACGTTAATGCTCATTTTGTTGACCTCAGAAGGATGAAATCTGCTTTGCCAGGATTGAAATCCTAAACCTACAAGTTGCATACAGAAGTATGCAGCATGAGCTTAAACCACTGTGCTATCTTCCAAGGATAATGTTTTTCACGGATCAATTTTGCAAATAAGTGAAGGAAACAAAACAAGTTGCCTAAATCAATGATAAAATAACATTTTGTCCACTTTTTTAATGCTGCAGAATGGTCATTTGATTCATATTTGTAAGTTGAAATGTGCATAGTGTTTCAACCCAAAGATATCAAAGTGCTTTGACATTTAAAGAAAGAAACATTTTGGATAAAAATGTTTTAGTGTACACTTCATGAGAAACATTCTAAACGTAAGACATGCACCGACTAAGTTACTACTAGCAACTTGAAGGGAGCAGTATGAAGTGTGTTTCTGTCCGAGGTCGCGGAACCAGCAAACTTGAAGGAAGTGCGCTTGACACCATATGGACTGGCAACCTTTGGCTTGGGGGCAAGCACAGTATACTGACCAATGGTGCATTGGCCTTGCCCATGTTGCAGTGGCCTGAAAACGCCATTCAATTTGTACATTTGATGTGCAAAAATACTTGTGAAGTAAAACAGATATAAATAATGAATGGTTGTTTCACCCAACACTTTATTTTTAATGTAAACACATCAGACTGCCCTTGAGCTATCTCTCGGGAGGATAGCTCAAGGGCAACGTGCTCGCCTTGGAAGCCAAACAACATGGAGCGACACAGGTTTGATCCCCGGGTCTGTGCTTCGAAACCTCTGGGTATTAAGCATGTTATAAATAACCTATCATATCAGATAGTCTTTTTTATCTCAAGTCTATCTTGAACATGCATAAGGCCACCTTTTTAATAAATGCAAACAGTATGGTAAAATATATGGTTATTTAAACTAATTTGATGTGGTCATGCTTATTTGTTTGTGCCCCCCAGTTGTATTTGTGGACTGAGGTGAGCCACCCAATATTTTCAAGGTGTCCCAACCCATGTGTTCCCAGTGCATATTTCCTGCTTTTGTTTCTATGCAAAGCTATTCGAAATGTTCAATGAAATGCTTGCCCCCTCCACACTGTCCCTGTAATTGAAACATCATGTGATAATCACTCACCCATGTTCAAACAGCTTACCTAGCAGTCTAGCATGTTCCTTTCCTCTGAATGACCCCCTTCTGACAGGAACATAGAAGAACATCTTACTGTGGAGGCATTCTAAATTAAAGATGCACTCCTTTATATATTTTCTTTGCTTTGAATTACCCCCTTCTGACAGAACTACGGAAGAGCTTGTTAAAGTAAGGTGTTCTAAATTAAAGATGCACTCCTTTAATTAAGCGAGCAGAGAAGTAAGCACGCAGATGTTCATAGATCTTATAATGAGACCCCTTCCGTCTCCTCATTTCCACCAGCAGTCTCTTCTCCACCTATAACTGCCATGGGCACTCCCCACAACTCTACAGCATGCTTCCCCACTCCCACTCAGAACACGCAAACCTCTTCAGAGCATTCAAAGCAAATTCAGGCCTAGGAGGAAGTAGAGAGTCCAAGATAGCGAAAAAGAACAAGGAGTGAAGAAGACCAGGAACGAGGAGGAGGAAACATTACAAATAGGAAAAGAAGGGGAGGAGATGGAAGAACTGTGAAATAAGGAAAGAGACTGTTTTCCAGTAATGCCACACGTTTTGCAAATTAACTTTGAGCAAGAGAAATGTGACATTAGTAGAAACACCAACTTG
This sequence comes from Ambystoma mexicanum, assembly GCF_040938575.1. NCBI lineage: Eukaryota > Metazoa > Chordata > Amphibia > Caudata > Ambystomatidae > Ambystoma > Ambystoma mexicanum. The sequence goes on along the minus strand of NC_090935.1, from coordinate 1,085,731,689 downwards.
TATGTGAATTGTGGATGACTGTGTGAATATGCTGCCATTGTTGTATCGTAATCTGAAAAAAGATTTTTTGTAATAAAAGCAAACGAGGTCAGGTGCACATGCAAATAAAAAGCTGCTGCCTCCCAGGACATGCTGCAGTTCGGCAAGGCGAGAGTTGAAATGTATTCCTCTATATGATTCAGTATTTGTCATGTAAACTTGTGCAGAATGGCAGTTTCATTTTCAGAAGGAAAACGTCCCTAACTGCAGCATTTCCAACTTGAAAACATTACAAGTAATATCAAGGGCAGGAGATAAAAATGCTTTTGTGTGCTGTAGAGAAGGTATCTTAGGTATAAGAGCAGTGGTGTTGTCAACGATAACCAAAGTGGGAGAGCTCCACCTGTTAAGCCTGGGTCTTTACATAACGTTTACTGGCAGCATAAAGACTGTCTCAGCGAGTCTGTTTTCACAGGTTAGAAAAGCATTACAAAACTTAGAAGTGTTAGCAAAATAAATACCTGTGATATGAACTCCTGTTATAGTGGCCTGCATTAACAAAACATGTTTCTTCCTACCAGGAGAGGGTGAGAACATTAAACTGCAGTTGCTGCCTGTCACCTCTTCCTTTGCGCACATTGGTGCGGCTGATCACGTGAGGTGCCTGACAGGCACATTTGAAACATTTGTTGCCATCTGCAAGAAAGCCTCACGTTGTTCAACTACTGGTGGTGACTCATCTCGCAGGCTGAGGCAAACGTTTAGCTTTCAGATGAAATACGAGGGATACCAAACCATGAAATCCATCTGTGCCGGCCTGCCCTGGAAGCACCAGAACTACCAGCCTGGGGGGAAATGCCCTTGTGCCCCCCAGGACAAGTCCGCCCCTGCTGGAGGACTTTGAGCCATGGCAGCGCCCCCTAGAGCTGGCAGGCACGTCAGGCAGCTGCCTGCACAGCCTGATGCAAAGACCAGCCCTGGCTGGGAGGAATCCAGTCGGACGATTATCTGGGTATCATCAGCATAGGAGTAACACCTAAAGCCTAAGGAGTGGATGAGCAAAACAAGAGGCTGACTATAGATGTTGAACAAGGCCAATCCCTGGGGGACCCCACACAGCAGCATCGCAGCGCTGAAAAAAAGGAGACGAGAGACAAAGTTTGACTACTGTTGGCAATAAATGAGGAAATCCAGGCCAAAACCTGGCCAGACAAACCGGCCCCAGCCGGACGATCCAGTAGAACCTGATGGTCCACTGTATCGAACGCGGCTGATTAGTCCAATAAAATAAAGGCACCTGTTCCGCCCTCATCGGGCAGCCGACACAAGTCATCATACACGGGGACCAGAACACTCTCTGCCCCACGGCCCGGATGGAAACATGACTGAAACGGATCAAGCAATGAGGAGGATTCAAGAAAAGATGTAAGAAAGGGGGAAATAAGAGATTCCATTAATTTCATGCAGAACGGAAGTAAAGAGATAGGTCGGAAATTAGCCGGGGATGTAGGATCTAATGAGGGCTTTTTCAAGAGTGGAATAACAACCGACTACTTAAGCTCAGGCGAAATGAAACCAGATTGACAGGAGTTGTTAGCTGCTTCTGTCAGCCACATGGAAATATGAGGTGAAATATCCTTCAGGATCCTGAGGGAAATGGCATCTGAGGGAGAGGTAGATTTTAATTTGCTAACTGTCAACTCCACCTCCTTAAAAGAGAAGGTGGGAAATGTCCCCCAGCTATGGTCCGGTGCCCGAGGCCGAAGTTGCTCAGGGGCAGGGAAAGCAGATAGACAGATCATGTCCCGAATTACGTTAACTTTATCAATAAAGAAAGCGGCTAGGTCATTGCAGAAAACCTGAGAGGGTTCATCCTTCAGAGCACTATCCGGAGGAAAGGAGAGTGAGCGTACAACCGAAAATAGTTCACGAGGTTGGTTAAGAGTGCTTTCAATTTTATTTGCTTGCTTTTAGCTGTCTGGATAGTGAGATGGTAGAGTAAGATTTCCCCCACTTTTGCTCAGCCTGCCGTTTTTTTTGCTCATAGGGCTTTTAGCTCGTCCGAGAACCAAGGCTGGGAAGGGCGATTTCTTAGCTTCCGAAGGGTAAGCGTGGCTAAGGCATCAGCAACAACTTTAGTTAGTGTGGAGACATGTATTGCACCTGCTGCTTGACACTGGGACTGGGTATTAGAAATAATATCAGTATTTGAAATTTTTAACCAGTTTTGTCACTGTTGATATTTAGCTTCAACCGGGGTCTAAACGACCTGAGCCTGAACCAGGAAAGGTACAACACAATGGTTTGACCATAAGAAGGGGAAAGGGAGGGAAAACAGTGGCTAATGAATCTCTGGCAAAAACTAAATCCAGAGTATTACCGGCTGAATGTGTCGGGCTGACACTAGTTGAACTAGGACTAGGTCCTTCATAGCTTCAAAGAATTGCTTCTCGGCTTTGGTGCCAGGGCAGCTAAAATGCAAATTAAAATCACCAGTAATAATCAGGTGAGGATATCTGAGTTCCGAATCAGTAACAAATTCAAAAAATGAATCATAAAAAGAACCGGCTACTTGAGGCGGGCGATAGACCACCAAGATATGACGACTAAGCTGAGGTGAAATGGCAACTTCATTTTGAAAGAATGGGTCAAATAAGGCCAGTCGCAAGGCTTGTGTTGACAATTACTGCTGTCTCACCCCCGGCTTGTCCTAATCGCCAATCAACACAAAAAATGTTGTGGGTATCAGAGAGAAGCTGGTCTAGTGCCGGCCCGGAGGCATCATTCAACTATGTCTCTGTGACACATAGCACATCAGGGATTAATTCTGTTAGTAAATCCAAGCAAGCAGCAGTATGTTTAATCAGGGAGCGGGCATTAATCAGTAAGCCAGTTAGGGAGTTACCAGGAGGGATTTTAGAAGGTGTTGTCCGATCACCTAAAGAGGGCAGAGAGGAGCTAGGTGGTGCTAGTGCCAGTAGCTCCTCTCATGCCCATCTAATACAAGGCTTACTAGCCAATGTATGAACCCATGGCACGGACGAGCACAGACAAGCTTGACTTTGACGTGACTTCGGCATGCTGAGCCCTCGCCTGCTGCGCTTGTCCGCTGCGCTTCCTCCCATGCTCCTTAATACCAGTGCACATGAGGTTCCAGTGTTGAGCCCCGCCCACTGAGAGAAGGAAACAACAAACAGACCGCTAAGCGTGTCTGCACAATGTAATGCAGAAGCCAGGCAACTTCCTAGATGCCGAATGCGGTATTTACAAGGAAAGAAAAGTGCCTATAAAATGTAAAAGGTGCCCAGTCACGCAGCAGCACAACACAATGTGCTTTGAAGGAAAATAAAATGCTAAAAATTGACAGAACGTACCTGCCGGTCTGCTGTATGGAGAGTGAGCTCTGAGCTAAGAGCAGAGGCTCCGGTGTTGAACCACACCCACTGAGGGAAGGAAACGCAATGCGATGTGGCAGCGAGGCAACTTCCTAGATGCCGAACGCACCAGCACAACACAATGTGCCTTAGTTAGTACTATGTTTTGTATTTTTCGGATCCACTTTGCGTTGTGTTCTAAAGACTGGACCACTGAAGAAGTTCCCCCATCACTGGTTACATACATGGGAACGAAACATGTTGGGCAGTTGTATAGAGACCTTTATTGATAATCAGGACCATGCAATGGGAAGTAGACAGTGAGTAGAGTAAAGCAATAATTGGTCAAATATGCTTTAACAGCACAAACATTTTGTGTGGGACAATGAGATGTGTTAAATAATTATTTGTGTGTTTGGGAATAGATGAAATTAATGGATCTTTGTATTGTATTATGTCAATGTGTTTTTTGTTATTATTATGATCTGATGTATCATTTTTAGATGAATTGGTGTCGCATTCAGCACTTTTGGTATTGGCAAGTGTGGGCATTTGCAATTTACAGTTTAATGAACACATGGGGCCTCATTACGACCCTTGCGCTCCCGGAATGAAGGGGGCCGGTACGGGACCGACCCCCTTCATTCCGGGGGCGTCTAGGAAGTTGCCTGGCTTCTGCATTACATTGTGCAGACATGCTTAGCGGTCTGTTTGTTGTTTCCTTCTCTCAGTGGGCGGGGCTCATATTACGAGGATTCCTTTGTGGGACTCGGACCAGACGTCTGGTAAAACCCGCAAGGGGAAGAGGCAGGTAACAACGGGACACTTATAATGTGCCTGTTGTTACCTCCATCCCCATTCCCATTGAGCCCTATGTGGGCTTAAATGGGAATGGGGAATGGTTCCTGCAAGGAGGACTTAACGGGTCATCCTATGTCGGAATGACCCGGTAAGTCCCCATTGCAGGAACCCGGTAAAGGAGCCCAGTTTGGAGGCAGCCATGGAGCTAATAGCTCCATGGCTGCCTCTAAACTCGTAATGAGGCCCATGGTCTCTATGTCTGTCTTGTATTCGATTTATTGAATTTGTACTAAATGAGATGACTAAATATGAATAAATGTAAATTTGTATGAATGCATGTATTTTCGGCATGCCAAAGGCAAATTTTAGAGTTTTTTTAATGGTCCTTGTAGTTCATAATGTTATGTGTTTGATAGGCAGGGGTGGGCCATTCATGTACCTCCTTAAATCCTGAAATCTCTAGATTTTGTGGGCACTGTAACTTAGATCATGACAGTGGTTAGTCCAGTGTTCTCCTTCACCACAGTCCATAATAGAAATGAGAGTTATCATTAATAAAATGAGGATGCTCACTTGGTACTGAAGTGTACATATATATTTTTCCAAACAAATATTGTGCATGCTACTTCAGAACCTGGGCTTCATACAATACAGGAGGTGCAGGGGTGCAGGCGTGGTCCTGGTTACTCAAGGGGCCACTGGCACCTGCTTTGTCCAAGGCTTTCATGAATCTCCAGGTGGCTTCAATATCCAGGGCCCTTTCACCCCATCAGGTTGCTTGGTCCCCATAAATTCTATGTTCCATCTGGCTATTTCTACATATCTCATCTTCTTGGCAGCTACACCACAAGTTACTCGTCTTACAAGCAGGGGCTTCAGCAAATCTTCAGTGCTCCACTTGGGACTCAGGAGAGTGCTGACAATGATTCCTAGTTCACTTTACTGAGCTTCTCTGTAATCACCTAAATACTGTATTGGGTTCCTTCCAAAGTGGTAGACATCGGGACTAGTCTGTTGTTTATTGATGGTATATGTGGGCTTATGGTGTTTTAAATTTGTTTTAGTTGTATGCTATGCTTTTGTCAAGGTTGTTTTATGTTATGTTTAGTGTTTCCATCCAATGTTTGTATATTGTAACTTTGTGTATAAGGAATAACCTTAAAACATGCTGTAATGCTTTTGTTCCCTACTGATGTTCTCATTTGTAAGGGAGTGTCATATAAACTGTATGTGAATTATGTTGACAGATTTAAGGATTTAATTTTGTGAGCAATTTTTTAAACTGAACTTTATGCGTGTTGTTTTGTGTGTACAAAAGCGCCAGGGGACCCCTCCGGTGGTGATAGTGCGTGGTACAAATATCCTTTAACATTAACAAATGTGCGGGTTATTTTGCAAATGTATTGACACCTATTAGAGTTTAAGTTACTAATGTTTAGTTGCAATGGTATTTTTGATGGATAAAATCTTGCTGTTAATCCTTTTATGAGGGGCACAAATTATCTTTCATTGGATGGACTTCAGTGCGCATGGTTGATGTATTCCTTTTGTGTGCGTATCAGTACTTACTTTAAAATGATATGCCTATATGTTATCCTTATTACGTTATCGTTGTTGAACTAGTAATGTTTAATCATGTGTAATGTGTTTATTATTTTTCAGGTTAGAACAACTTTTTGCAAGCGGTCTTTGGAATTTAGGGTGACTTCTGTCCCCCTTCTTAAATATTAGAATTACCACTAATCGCTTCCAGGAAAGGGGTGTAGGACCCTGTGATTTATTAATGGTCACTGAAAAGGCTAAACGTATCAGATGGAATGAGTGGTATGCACTAAGAACAGTATCTAAGTTCCATCAATCACACGGACCTTTATGATGTGTCTTTTCAGATGTGTAATTGTCAACCTTGTTCTATTGCAGAGTCCCTGTGAGGGCATAAGATTGCGTAGTAGCATAATTACAGCACCTACTTTTAGTTTCAGCTCGTGAGGAGACATTCACCGTACAGCGGTTCGCTCTTGTCAGATTCAGGTTCTCTCGTAGAGGTAGCACACACTCCTGCCTCCCCCCAGAGGTTTCTGGTGCCTGTACTGGTAACAGCACAGTTTGGCTGCAACCCCTTTGAGGAAAAAGGGTTAGGGTCCACGGATTGGGAGGGTTAGGGATGTTAGGGAAACCGCAAATAGGGCAAGGAAGACGTTATGGATGGACAGGGGGAGGTAGAATAAGGTATGCTCCTTTGCTCTTTCTTAGCAAGTGCTGTGTTTAATGCTTGGTCTTCATGTCTAGCTTTGGCTAGCACTGCACAGACACATGCACACACCCAATGATAAGCACACACTGCCTGTGGGTCTGAACAAGGCACCAATACTCACTTAAAGCCCAGAACACAATTGTCCCAGCTGCTTGAACAAGGCCCTAAGGCTCACTTAATGTCCCCAATATATATTTGCCCCAGTTGCCTTACTGGGTAATGGTAATACACTCATATATCACCTTTTTTGCAGGACTCCCTGCCATTAATGTTGTCATGAATAACAAGATAGAAACACAACAATGGTTATTGCCACCAATATGTAAATGCACCTAGCTTTGTTTTCTTCTGCAGTCTGAGTGGAACCCATGTTTCGTGGTTAGTGTTTCCCCAGCATGCAGGAGTTAATTTCAACAAGCGGTTAGAGCAGTAGTAATCAAGTGGCTGCCCCACGTTACTTATCTGTGCTGGCAGCAGGGCCTGGAATGAGGGTCAGGCAGGGCGCTGCCCCGCAATGCAGTTTGACGAGGTGCGAGCTGTGAAGAAGCTCCGGAGTGCATCCGTTCAGCTCGGAGTCGCAAGCACAAACACATTTCCTTATGTGCGCATTTTTGTTGAAGCCTCTGAGAGAACGTTAATTTGTGGAGGATGCTGGTAAGTGTAGTTTTCTGTCCCAGCTTCACCATCTGATACTTTACATGGATTTATCGATGTTGGTTGTGGTTTCCTGGTGTTTCGTGGATTATTCTGCCTGGCTCTGCCTGTATGAAGCAAACCCACACCTACACAGGGGCAAATGTGGCATCTATTGTCGGTTGCACTTGGATTCACCATCAATGTCCTCCCTGGACCAGCTAGCAGTGCCCCCACCAATAGTAGTGCCCCCAGCCACCCTCTGCCTCCTGCCCCTCACGGGTCTTTGAAGACTGAAACATTGAGCTGGTAATTAACTGTTCATTGACACTGGGACCGCCATGCCCTGTGTGAAGGGAAATGGGTGTGAAAAGAAGTAATTTCTGAACGTTTGCGTTAGTGGAAGGTGAAAGTGATCATGTAGGACCGTGCTCATCTGTTTGTTGAAATGGTCGCTGTTGTTGAAGTGGGTGCACTTTACCATTTGGACAGCAGAGGGAAACCTAGTAATTTATTTATTTATTTCCATTTATAAAGCACACAACTGCCCTAGGGCATCGTGGTGCTGTTACAGTATATTGACTTAGATGCAGGTTACATGGGACAATGGGCCTCATTATGACCCTGCCGGTCCGGAAAGAATGGTGGTGGTAAATCCGCCACCACCGTTCTTTCTGGACAGGCTGATTAAGAGTCCTGCAGGCGGGAGGTGTCACTCCCGCCAGGTCTGACCTGGCAGGTTTAACACCACCCGCCTGCAGGTGGACATGGAAACACCGGCTCTGTCATAGACGGAGCCAGTGTTTCCATTGTCCCCATCCCCATGGAGTCTTATGGGACTCCATGGGAATTGGGACTTACAGAATTCCGTCTCCGGAATTCCCGGGTCACCGAGGTCGTAATGCCCCGGTAATTCCGGGAATCACGGAGGCGGAATGGTAATACAAGTCCGGCGGTAACCTGCCGTTTTTTCCGGCTCGGTTACCGCCGGACTCGTAATGAGGCCCATTGTGTGTGTTTTACATACGTACAATTTACATTTTCAGTACATGATAAATTACAGTACATGATAATTGCAGAACATGATATACAAGTACACTGGTAAGCAATAGTGGCAGGGGTGTCGTCTACTTAAAAAGTATGGTCTTCAGGGCCTTTCGGAAGACCATGAGGGAGGTTTCTTTCCCAAGTTTGAGTGGTAGGGAGTTCCAAGATTTTGGTGCTAGCACTTCAAACCTGGAGCCTCTTGCTTTGACTCTGTTAAAGGCGGGGATCGTGAGTTGGTGTGCGTATAGGTCGGATTTGGGTCTGAAGGTACGTGCTTGGTGTATTCTTTTGGTAAGATAGGGGGTGCTGACTCCGATATGCATTTGTGTGTGATTGTGAGTGCCTTGAACAGAATTCTCTCTTTGATAGGGAGCCAGTGGCCGTCTTGTCTTGCCAGAGAAATATGCTCTCTCTTGGGGATGCTGAGGGCGGCTCTGAGAGCATTGTTTTGTGTTATTTGAAGTCTATTAATGTTTTTGGAGGATGTACCTAGGAGGAGGACATTACAATAGTCCAACTTTGCGCCTATTGTGGCTCTTGCAATATTGAGACAGTTTTTGGAGGAGAGGTGAGGTTTGACAGCATTAATTATTTTAGTTTTGAGTGCTGCTGATGACGAGATGTAGCTAACTTGTCTCTCCATGGAAAGTGTGTAATCCAGAAAGACTCCTAGTTTTTTTTACTGTGGTTGAAGCTGGGATTACAGTGCTTTCGATTTCGAAGTTACGGTATTTGCTGTCAAGTCTTTTTAGTGTCTACTTGGGGCCTTCCAGTAGGATATCCGTTTTGTCCCCATTGAGACAAAGGCCATTTGCCGTCATCCAGGCCTGGATGATTGCATATGTATTCTGTAAGGTTTTAAGGTCTACCTCATAATCACTGGATAGAGGTAGAAGAATTTGTGTATCATCAGCATAATTGGTGAAGGTTATGCCGAATTCTTCTAGGTCATTGAATAGAGGTAAGGTGAAGAGGTTGTAGAGGGTAGGGGAGGTGCACGAGCCTTGCGGCGCCCCACAACCAATCGTGGATGGAGCGACAGCTGGCTGGTCTGAGAAAACCCTCATGGCCCGGCCCTCCAAAAAATAAGTTATCCAGATGGTGGCTTCTTGGGAGAAGTGGGCGGAGTCTGTGAGGCGTCTTCCTAAGATCTTGTGGTCTACCAGGTCGAAAGAACGCTGCCGACAGGTCGAGGAGCAAAAATGATAAATTGCATCCTGTTTTGAAATGATAGCTGTTGTTGAAGTGGGTGCATTTTTCCATTTGAAGAGCAGAGGGCAACCTAACGCCCAGAAATTGCATCAGCTGAGTACGAAACATACCTAAGTGTTTTATATAGAGAGATATTTTGCTGTTTTATTTTATGTGTTGTTTACTGTAATTAATACTACATATGATACAACACAAGCTACATTTCAAGTGATGTATTTAAGATGTCTGGAGGGCTGGAGAACTGTACATGGTTTCTCGTTTATTTAATGACTCAATTATAAAATAAAAGTCTTTGGGGCGCAAACAAATGTTTTTGCGCTCAATCATAGGTCTTTGAGTGCAACAAGATGTTTTGGTCCCAGCCTAACATTTCTGGGTCTCACAAAAGTCTCTCGGATGTATACTCTTAATTCAAGGATCCCTTCCCTGGCTATTCTCCCTTCTGTATATACAAAAAAGGGAAATGACGTACATATGATCTGATCTAGTGGCTAACTCTATCTAGGTGTAGAGCTTTGTAGTATCCTCTCACCATTAATCCTGAAAAAATCGACTTGCTACACAATATCCTTATATAAATTTCACACAAGCGGCTTGTTTGCCTTAGTTAAAACAGATATTCTCTCTTCTGTGTCAGTCACGCTCCACTCTTCCTTCTTGACTCCTCGGTCAGCTCCTTCATTTCTTGTCCTAATCTCTTGGGAGACAGCCTGGCCTAAGATATAGGCCCTATGTAATAATATACGGGAGGGAATGTGTTATTTTGTCCATGAATTAGCTTGTTAGTGTAGGATTATATGACAATTTCAGTAGAATACTAATAAGTAAAAACCTCTCCCCCCCACCTGAACAGGACCAATGATTTTAGTTTTTTTTTAATGATGGCTTTCCTATATAAATAAAGAGAGATGTAAATAAGCAAAGAATGAGAGTTAAAGGTTACAGGAAGACAGTCTGATTTAATGTTTCATTAAATCTTTATTGCCCCCTTACTCTGGCTTACCACAGAAAGGGATCCAATTTTAAGGGTGCGAAGGGTCCCACTTGATGGTTGTAGTGGTTTTATGCAATAGAATAAAGCATAACATGTCTTTTTAGTAAATGTATTTCATGACGACACTTGGCTTCAAAATTCACTCAATGTCCATGGTTGCATGCAGACACTAACTACAAGTTTTCTAACTGCCCAATCCCTGGTTTGTTAAGCAGTTCAGACTTAGCCACATTTACCTAAAACGCAGATATTTTAGTAAGCTTATACAAGACCTCCATGATTAGGGGACGTGCTAGTAATGATAATGATAACGATGTGTTATTTATATAGCGCCTTAATCCAAAGCGCTTTACAGAGCACATATTTACATACAATATCACCCAACCGAAATTGGTAACAGCCACTATTAAAGTCAGATAATCTGCAAAAAGGCACATTTTATAGAAATCTGTTCCCCATGTTTGCCCTGAATGTGTGTGTCAATGTGTTTCATACTTAGCACAAATAATAACGGAGACAGAGGACATCCATATGTCATCTCTCTCAAAAGGCCATAGGGTTCTGTGGGTTGTCCATTAACTCTCACTCAAACTCGAGGCGTTTGTTACGAAGCAAGGATCATTTTAATCATGCTTGTTCCAAATAGAATCATATACATAACTTTCAACAGGAAGAGACAGTCAACACAGTGAAATGCCTTATTAGCGTTGAACCAGTGAAGCACCTCATCTGAGGGTTTTGTACGTCAACTACATGGAAGATTCTGCATGCATTTTCAAATACATTCACTCAAGGGATGAATCCTGCCTGATTGGTATTTTCCAAGCGTGGGAGATATTTCTCAATTCTGCTGGCCAACACCCTGGTGTATAGTTTTACATAGGTGTCTTTAAGGCTATGTGCTACAGGAAAGGCACATTGCTTGATTTTTACCTGACATATGTATCAGTTTAATGAGCCCTTCGTCCTTTGAGTTTTACATATGACCCATTTGTGTAAAGTGGTGAAACAAAGTGAACATTCAGTTGGTTGAAAAGGGGAACACATCTTTTGCAGAAATTAACAGTGAAACCATCCGGGTTAGTATATGTAATGGGTGTTAACTATTTGATGATGCCCATGACCCATTTATTTTCTCCCTTTGCTCAGGCAAGAGGCCTGGTAGGTTAAAGAAAAGAAGTCCAAGTAATCTTTTAGGAGTGGGGATTTAGGTAACTGGCCATATACAGAAGATACACAAAAATGTTAAACTCCCAGTGCATATCTTTTGGCAAACTGGTGCTCACATTGTTGTGTTGCATCCTCATTTATTTTTCTCCACTCCACGCTCTAAGCCTTCTGAGATAGCCGTATTGTGGTTGAAAGGGCTATACAAACAACCAAAAGAGCATAACATTACATCGTGACACTCATGGAACACGCCTATGCGCCGTGAGGCCTGCGGGTGATTTGGTACTCTATCAAGAATTTAAATAAATAAATAAATAAATAAATATGACCGCTACAGCTGCCAGCACATGCTCTTTGCAGCCACACCTCTATCTCCAACTAGATTAAACATACTTGAGTTTATGCAGTAACAATATTGTGCTTTTAAATTTCTCAAATTAAATACTATTCCCTAGATAGGATGCGCTGGCAAACGTGCATGTCTCACCTAGATAGCACTAAGCTGCACCATCATGTGCAAAGCAGAACACTGGCATCACCCTCCCACACACAACCCAGAGATCTGGGTAACTACCACTCTCATATCTGAACTCATGCTTGCCTCTGTTGCACCTGACTGCCCATTCCATAGGAGGGATTTAGGAGCCCAATACCGGAGCCCTGGAGTGTATTGCACCTGTTTATATATTCCTGGGTGATGAAGAAGTCGGAAGCCTTAGTCACCTCCCTCCCAAATGTATTGCCTTAGTTGAATTTGGCTTAACTGCTAGCATAAGCATTTTTCTTTTTGGTTTGAATTGGCCTGCTAACGTCTGTATTTGGGCTTCATCAACATATCCCTGCTTACTCGCACTTACCCCGCTTATGCTGGCTGTCAATCAGTTGGAGGCAAATCAGGGACGCTATATGATAATCTCGAATATTAAAAGCAGCACAAAAAAATAACGAATTTTTTCCGCCGATTTTGTGCAGCCTTTAATGTTTGAAATACATCAATCCCCCCCCGCCCTCTGAAATCGTGGGTTTCACCATCGAACCTCTTTTCAACCTCCGTCCTGCCCCAACCCCGCATCACATACAAAGACTCACCCTCAGATACGCACCTTTTCCCCCACCCCCGCTTCACATACAAATACACACACACGCAGACACACTCCTTCTCCGCAGCCCCTCCCCAGAACAAACACTTACCTGAAACCCATCTTGCCTGTCTGTCTTGGGCAGCGCCTACTCGCACTTGTGTGCGGCAGGGGCGTGACAGAGCAGTCTTTCTATAACAGTCTTTTTCATTTTTTGGGAAATGAAGAAGACATTGGGCCTCATTCCGAGTTTGGAGGTAGCCATGCTGTTTTTAGCAGCATGGCTACCCCCAAACCGGGTACCATGTCCGGGTCCTTACCGGGCCATTCTGACCTTGGAGGGCCTGGTAATTCCCTTTCGCGGGACCCAAACCCGGTACATCCACATTCCCAATTTGCCTCAAAATACTGTGGTAATAGCGTTACCACCATATTTAAGGGCTACTGCCCAACCTGTGATGAGGCCCTAGGTCTGTAGATACCACTATTAACCAAAATACCCTCAAAGAAACTATGGGGAAAAGATTAATTACTATTGAAAACGTGCATTTTCATCTCAATGAAAAGCCCCCTAGAATGGAACGGATAATTGATGAGGTAATTGAACGAATGACTAATTAGGCACATCTTACTTCTCATAAGTCTAATGTTGTTAACCAAAGGGGCCCATCTGTTTCAAATAGGTTTTAAACGAACCAGCAATACAAAAGCCCCAATAATCAAACATTTAGAGGTTTACCACCAAAAGCCAAAGGGTTGTATGTTGAGAAGATTGAATGTATGGAGGCTATTGATATAAGGGAGTAAAACAGATTTGCTTCAACTAGTCCTAATATAAAATTGGCAAATGGAAGTGAATTCTTATCAGGAAAAATATCATTTGTGTTTAGAAGACAGTCGTCTACACAGGCAACCCCCTTCATTGTAATGTTAGCTAATTCCCCCACTCAGCAGAGCACAAGCAGACAACATTTTCTCCTTGATGAATACATTTCTGTTTTTCTTATAAATGGAAACATTGACCTTAGTTAAAGCGAATGCAGAATTAATCATGGCTAAATGTTCAGGATGGACTGGCAGTGGGAAAATGAATATCCCTAGAGATTTTATGTTACTTATTGGTATACAGAAATTGCATAAGACTGTCTATCCTGAGAGGGGGAAAGAAATGACTGAAATAGTGAATGTTATTTCTATAAACCAATTCTGATAGTTGAGTGTCAGACAGAGTATAGGCTACCATAGAGACAGAGCAAAGACAAATGTACAATCCAGCTGGGGTGGAGGGAATACCTTAGACTGATTAGTGCCCCCAAGCATCTTTGGAAAATCCTGTTGTCTAATCGATATGAAACATTGGTTAATTTAGAGGATGTAGATTGGTGTAGATGTAATTGATAGTAAGATTCAACCATATGCTCGTCTCACATCAACAGTTTCTTCCACTCAGTCCAATAGCAAAGTGTGCCGCCATAACAGAGCTTCCTTACCCCTTTGAACAAAATAAAATTCCTGGTTGAGCCATTTTCCAGGGATAGAAAATGTAGCAAACTGGTACACCCCCGTTAAATAAAGAGAAGCTTGGTGAGAAGAACTGCTAGTGAACTTCCTAGTCATGACTGGCCCAAGCAAGATGAACTTGTGACTTTCATCAACCCATTGTCGACATAGATTGTAGCGGGAATGGGAATAAAACAACAGGAAGCTGATTGGCTATCATTTTTACAATCACATGATACGTTGACGTTCCAATAAGCCTTCTGGGCTGTGGAGTAATCTGCAGCATTTTTCTCACATTCATTCCCAGAAGGGATGCAACTAGCCAGAGTCCGTGGGGGACGATGGTGTCTGACGATCTGTGTTTCGGCTAAATTGACTGCACTGTGGATTCACTTTAATTCATCTTAGATAATGTCGAGTTGCTAGTATTGCTACTCTGTACTAATGTAAACATATTCTCGGGTAATATTCCAAGGAGAAGGGGAAAGGGAGTAAAGGGCAAGAGCTACATAACTTGAGAGAAATGTTGCTTTTGTTATACAATAGGGTAATTATGAGTGGTAGGGGTAGATATCACACCATTATGTGGCGATTTAAATGCAGTGGTTAGGGTTACGGTGGATTCAGCTTTCAATTTAGATTAAGGGCCTCATTACGACCCTGGCGCTAATGGGTTAATGGCTCCATAAAAGGCTGCGGCGCCATTCACCTGTTAGTGCCTAATTACGAGGTCCCTTTGCGGTACCTGACCTTAACGGCTGGTGTAAACCAGCCGTTAAAGTAGGGACCCGCAAAGGGACCTTGGTGCTAATTACGGTGCCGCAATTTGCAGCACCGTAATTAGCGCCTTCCCCATTCCCATTGAGCCCTATGGGGCAAAAATGGGAATGGGGAAGGGCCATGGAGGAAGGGGGAATTACCGCCCCGCCAACCTTGTAATGGGGTGGTAATTCCCCCTTTCTCCATGGCGGAGTCGGTAACTTACCGGCATGGACCATGGTGCTAGTAGCTCCATGGTCTTCCGCCAGGGTCGTAATGAGGCCCTAAGTGTTTGCCTTCAATATAAACTCCCCAGCTGCTCAGAGAGACTGATTTTATGGACTTTACTGGGGGCATTTAGGTTTACAGCTTTAAATGGCAGAGAACTGCCAATCATTGTGACCCAATATACCTCCAATAATGGCAGCTACTGTAGTAGCATTGATTATATCTCAATTCCGATGAAACCATGGAGCCGAATCACTCGCTTTGAAAATATTTCACAACTAGAAAGTGACCATGAATCGTTGTTTGAGCATTTGACAGCTGTTCGGAGTCTTATGCATACTACAAAAGTATCCTTAGAACAAATCAAGTTACCAAACCACTAGAAGCGGGTTAGATGGTCACTCTCAGCACACTCTAACTTGTATAATTCTGTGGTGACAGCAGGTGCTGGGAACATTATTGAATGTTCAGCTGATGATACTTCAAATCGGGAAATGACTAGAAGCATTTGATGAACGTATGATAATCTTTGGGAAGGAATTAAAAAGATGAATGAATAGATTTATTTCCACAAACAAACCTTCCTGGTGTGATGGGGTGGCCCACCACTAAGACCCACGTTGACTCGGATGAAAAGTCTGAGGGTGTTTATTTTTCAATACAGTCTGACTTATGGTCAATTAGAGAGTTCTCTATGGTTTTCAGGATTTGGTGTTTTGGTGCTAGGACCATCCCTCTCTCTCTCTGACCTTTCCCCAGGCTTTTCCCTCCTACCTAGCCCAGGCCTCCTTATCAGGAAAGTTAGTGTTAGCCTACACCTATTTGTCAACTCTCTTTCTAGCTCTGATGGCTAACTGACTCCCTAGGGATCTTCTAGCTTTCCTTCTCCTATTCCCTCTTAGTATTCTCAGCAGTAGGAAATGGGGCCTTCTTTTGCCCAGCGTCACACTCACTCCTTTCACACGCTTTTGGACCTCTGCCTTTCTATACTGGTCTCTCAGGCAGTTCTCCTCCCACCACGTCACTGTCCCTCCAATGTCTCACTCCACCTTTCCATCTATACACTTCGATCTTACTTCTTCTCTTACTCCTGTATTATTGTCACTTGTACCTCCAACAACTCCTTCTTCCACGGTTAGTGTCTCTTCCACCCTCTCCCTCTATGACAATAACAACTCCTTTTCCTGACTCACGGTGACTCTTCCCACTCTCCCACTACTACTGTTCCAATTCCGCTACTACCACCAACCCTTACTACCATAGCACACATGGGGATATGGTGCCCTGCTCACTCCTCTCACTATCCCCAGGTCTGACCCCCAGGGACACCCAGGCATATGATTCCCCCCACACCCTTCACACTGGCCCACTACCACTTGTCTCCTTCACTCACTACTCCCACTGCCTATTTACTCGCATCCAACTAACCCAGGCCAACATCTCTACCACTACCACTAGTCCACTCCACCACTACTCCTAGTCTAACTCTCCCTGCCCTAACAGATTCTTCTCTTTGTAAACACTACAATCCTGCCCGAGCTCAGCTTCCTCTTTGTGAACATTCTGTGCACTCAACTCTCTCCTGATCTACAATTCCACAGGACCCTCAGCATACTTGCACACTCTGTTGATGTTCCACACTCGCCCATCTGCCACTTTCACAGAACCATGTAATATTTTAGTATCTTCTACTGGCTTAGACCAAGTCAATCCTCCTTCCTCTCTGCTGTGTGGACATTTAATTTGTTACCAATCCCCTTCTTTGACTGCACATTTCTTTGTGGCTTGTTAAATATCAAAGCAAACTTTATTGCATATTGCTTCTTGGTAATGTTCTTCTTGCCCAGCTCCATATCAATGTCTTTCAGGCATGCTCTTCCTAGCCAAGCCAGACAAACCCTAGTATTGGGTTTCCTCCCCCTTAACATTTCAAAAGGGGACACTCTGGTAGTAGCATGAGGGTTATACCTATAATCCACCACTGTGTTTTCAGTGGTTTTTCTCCAACCCCCCCTTCCAAAATGGCAGACCTGTTGCTGTTCTTAATGACTCTATTAAATCGTTCAACCATACCATTGACTTCTGGGTGATATATCGAGCTGGTTTTATGTTCTATGCCATTCCATTAAAATAATTCCTCCATATCCTCAGAAACAAGTTGAACACCATTGTCTGTTAAAATGGTAGAAGGATAGCATTCTCTTCCACAAATGTAATCTAGTAATTCAATGATATCCTTAGTATACACATTGTGCACCCAAGAGATTCCTACCCAATGTGATAACATATCCACCAACACAATGCAATACTTCAGTGTTCCCTGAGTCCTTACTGGTCCCACAATGTCCACACCTACTCATTCTCAAGGCACAGACGGAACGGACATCAAGTTCATTGGTTGCACCCTTGTAACACAATCCTTTGCAGTGTCATCACACAGTGCACAGACTCTGATGACTCATTTTACTTGCAAATCCATACCTGGCAACCAATAGCCCTGTTTCACTAATTGATTTGTTCTGGTCATTCCCTGATGTCCCTTATGTGCCATCTCTAAAACATGTCCTCATACTCCAATGGGAGGAAACAATGTATATCCTCTTAACACCATTCCATCTTTAATGAGAAGTTCATCAATGATATGTTTGACAGCATCAGGAATTACTCCTCTTCGTATCTCACTACTCTTCACCCCACATTCAGGTTGTTCTTTAATATTATTCGGCACTGCATCCACTAGCAATGCCTCTCGCCATTCACTCTCCGTCACTACCTCTTGGCTGACATTTAGAATGTGATCTTCCTTATCCTCCTCATCCTCTTCATCTTCAATCCCATTTGTCAATCTTGAGAGGCAATCTGCTGCCTTATTTTGTACCCCTGATAGATATTCTATCTCCCATTTAACCCCTTCATGGTCAAAATCTCTTTCAAAGGTTTTTGGTCTGACAGTAGAGTAAATTTCACACCCCACAGAAAGGGGCGAAATTCTTCAATTGCCCATTTGATTGCTAACAATTCCTTTTCAATTGTGGAATCTTTTTTCTGCATTCCTCAATACCCTGGATGCAAAAGCCATTGTACACTCCCCTCTTTGACTCTTTTGGAAGAGGGCAGCACCTACCCCATGG
Source organism: Ambystoma mexicanum (assembly GCF_040938575.1). Taxonomy (NCBI): domain Eukaryota; kingdom Metazoa; phylum Chordata; class Amphibia; order Caudata; family Ambystomatidae; genus Ambystoma; species Ambystoma mexicanum. The sequence goes on along the minus strand of NC_090935.1, from coordinate 1,085,713,528 downwards.
TTACTGGCATCAGTTGATACCACACTTTTCCTTTGGGATCAAAGTTGCTTAACGTGGGGGCTTGGTCAAAGCTAATTTGAGCTCTTGAAACTCTTGTTCACACTGTTCACTTCATTGAAGTCTCACACCATGTTTTACTCAATTCCTCATATGAATGGATTTGCATGCTAGACCTGGAACAAATTTAGAATAATATTCAGCCATGCCAAGGAATTATACTATCCTTTCCTTTTCTGTGGGACTGGGGAAATTCACAATATTGTTCACTAAATTAAGTTTAGGTCGTATACCTTGCTCGAAAATCTCATGTCCCAAATATTGGATGGCAGTCTTAGTAAATTTACATTTATCCTTACTCAACATTAAACCTGCATTCATGAAACTATCAAGGACCTTTCCTAATCTCACATCATGCTCTTCACTGTTCTCTCCATACACCAAAACCTCCTCCTGAAAACACAGAAGCCCCTTTATGTCATGAAACAATTGATACATGATGCGTTGAAATACAGCCGCAGAGTACACCAAACCAAAGGTCACAAGCCTGTATTGAAACAGACCCTCTGGATTCATGAGTGCTGTGATATTTTTGGAAGACAGATGCAAAGCAATCTGATGATATGCTGACTTCAAGTCCAATGTTCTCATGACTTTTGCCCCCTTGATGGGGCCCAGCATCTCGGTTATATTAGGTAAGGGATGTCTGTCAGGTATCACACAGCGATTCACAGATCTCAAATCAATGCAAAGACTTAACCTGCCATTGGGTTTATGCACCACTACTAGGGGAGAAACCCATTCAGAAGATTACATTCTCTCCATCACCCTATGACTTTCCAGCATTTCTAATTCTACCTTCACAGCTGACATAATAGCTAAAGGCACTTGTCTCAGTTTTTGTACAACTGGAACAGAGTTGGCCTTTATTCTAATCGTCGGCATAAATCCCCTCAAATTACCCAACTCTTCTTGAAACACTTCATGTTGCAACAAATTAACAGGCACTTCATCATTTACACCTTCTACCACATAAACTGTCTCTTTGGCATTGGGATCAAGCTTTATCTCCAGCCTTTTCTGGCATGACCAATTTAACAGTGGATCATTGCCTTCTTTTGAAACATAGACCTTACCCATGGCTGACATAGCCCTAAAATGCATAACTGCCCAGAACCATTCTTCTAGTTCAATTATTTTACCTCCATATGCCACTGGTTTTATATCCACTGCATTGAGAGAGGTAATATTTTTCATCTTTGTGTCAAAGATACACTTGAGAAGCAAAGTATAATTCGCTCCAGAATCAAGTACCATCCCAATGTTGATCCCTTCGATCTCCATGATAGATATTGGTTTTACAATATTGGCATCATCATCTTTAATCATAGCAATTTCATCGGATGTACTACCAATGAGGCCCATACATTCATCCACACAGTCAACACTTTCATTCTTGGTTCAACAACAAGATGTGAAATGCCCTTGCCTGTTGCATTTTTTGCACATAGTTTTGATGGCTGGGCCTTTATCGCTACTAGCGAAATGAAATAAACTGTTATGTCGGAAGCATCTCATCCTATCATTTTCTTCCCTCCTCTCTTTGTGCTTCCCACTTCTCTTTTTTACACCCTCTTTCTTGACACTGTTTCTTTTTTCCGGATCTCCTTGGTGTCACTGCTGAGACCTCCATAACTTGTACATCCTCAGTTTTCTTCATATCAGACTCAGCTCTTTTTTCTAACACCTTCACACATTTGTGCGCATGTTCCACTTCCTTTGCTACTCTGATGACTTCATCAATAGAAGGATTGCTCTTGGACCACAAAGCCTCCTTCACCTTTTCATCACTACACTCCAGCATTAATTTGTCCCGTAGTCTTTCATTTAAAGTGTTACCGAATTCACATGAGACTGCCAAGCCGCTAAGAGCCGTGGTATATTGCTACACAGATTCTCCATTAGGTGCTTCCTTTTGCAAAAGTGGTATCTTTCCAAGATAATACTGACCGATTTCTCATAATATTTGTAAAGCATTTTTATGCACTTCTCATATTCTGAAAGATCTGCTGACTCCTCCTCAGATAGTGGTGTCAAATTCTCAAATTACTTTTGACCATAGTTCCTGAGGCAATGCATCAAAAGACACTTATTTCTATCGCCAGAGAAATTCAACTCATTTACCGCAAGTAAATTGTGGTCAAAATGTTTTTCCCACCTTTTCCAGGGTATATTGGGTTCCCCTTGAGTATACAAAAAGTTATTAGGGGAGGCACACCTTGCATAGCCATATCACTTTAGTAAAGCTGGGAATTACAGTTGTTTTGTAACAAGTATTGTACAGTGTCACTTTATTAATATGAGTTATGTAATTATGGTTAGAAAACTTTGTCTTTGAGTATTGGGGTTTCACATTCGGGTCTACTTCCCCAGACAAAAAATCCTCTTTTAAAAAAGAAAATAGTTTATGCTATTACCGAAGTGCACAAGTGGGCAGAAGTTTACACTTGCCCGAAAGGATGGAAACCTGTGTTGTACAGAAATCTGCAATTTGAGGGAACACATCACACGCGTATGACGGTACGCATCTCCTGTTCTTCCGTCGACAAGGATTGTTGTTGGTTACATAGGCAACCAAAATGGCGACACGTAGAATGCACATAGCAAGGTCCATTCCTCAGAGATGAAGAGCGTTCTGGTCTACTCACTGCTGTTCTCGCCGGTCGCTGCCTTGCTTCCTGTCAAGCGTGTGCCACTTAACGTCTGGCACAAGCACCCTGTTGGCTAGCTCTGCGCTCTAAGTGGCTGAGCCTCACGCATACTGAGCTTCACACGTGCCTTGGTTGCACGCGCATGGGACAATGCTGTCCAAAATACTGGAGCATCCTTCCGATGGCATAGAAGAGAATCCCACATGCGCCTGGGAGCACTTATGTATATGGGCCGCGGAGAATGGGCACAATCTCTTTGCCGCAGTATTGAGCCACGGGGAATAGGCACAATCTTTTTCCAGCAGTATTAAGCAAGACACAGCTCACCTTTTATCTGCTAGTAGCAAACGACCCAAAAATGTAGCAGGTCCAGGACTGAATGACATCAATTTCAGGGCCACATAATGGAGCAGGAGCAGAATGGCACAGGCTTCGTGTGGGTCTGCACAACCACGTCTACTCAGGGGGGCTGCCACATTAGTCTGGGTCACCAGTGAAAGGATCCATGGTACAGATAAGTGGTTAAAGTGTCCTTTATTGAGAACATACATACGCCCGCAAAGGCTTTTTCTCTGGTTCCCTCTTAACTGTCTTCCAGTACTGCATCTTTCCTTGCACATTCCAGATTCCATGTTCTATATTCACATTCCATATACTGGAAGATGCTACATAAAGTCTTCAAATAACACAGTTAAAGAACACGTACCCCTGAACTCTTGGGTAGAATACCTCTTCAAGCACTAATCATAGAGAGAGAAGGAATTTATATTGTTTACTGTGAATGATATTGAGGTTGGAGAGCTAAACATTTGCCTTTCACAGGTAGAATGTATTGGTAATGGCCACTTAAGTAACTGTGGTGAGCCAGAAGAAGTACCTGGGTGATTAGGGGTCATTTCCAATGGGTTCTATTAAAATAAGAGTACCAAAATGCCTAACTAGACCGCTCACTATGAGAGAAGTTCCCTACCTAGCAAAACAAAAGCTAAGGGTGCACGTTAATGTCCAGAATAAGGCTCTTTCTTCCAAATCCTGCCCAACTAACTGTCCTTATTACTTTAGAAAACGCCTAACTAAAAAGGAAAAGGGGAGGTTGTGTACAATAGCCTCAGCAGGGCTTCTGCCCGGTCCAACGTATACTTGGCTTTTTCTCAGTCTTCAAAGTTCCTTTTAACCAGATGGATATTCTTCCCAGTCTTTGTATCTAGTTATGGGTTTCCCGCGCTCCTTTTAACAAAGAAAACTGTCTCCTGGTGTGAACATTTCCATTACTCCAGGATTTCTTGAAAATAAAAACACTTCCACAATTGAGACGTTGGGACTCCTCCAAAGTCCTGACACCCTCAGACAGGTTGTTTTTATTTCACCCAAGTTATTTCACATAGGGCGGCTGTGCAGCCTGGTTTGTCCGTTTTTCAATCTTACATAGGGTATGTGTAAGCTTGGGTTTCTCAGCCTAGATAGCTGTCCCAGCTGTTATTCACAATGTTCATATCTCTCTCAATCCCCCATTCATAGGGTGTTTGCACACTCAGGTTTCTCAGTCTCCCGTAACCTTGATAGCTTTCCCAGCCGTTATTTCCAATGTTCGTACCTTGTAGTGGTTTGTTCTTCCTTGGGTTTCTCAGGTTCCCATAACCTTGCCGGCATTCGTAGCTTTCACTCTATGTGCTCATACCTCTTAGCGGTAAGCTCTCTGTTGGGTTTCTCAGGCTCCCGTAACCTCATCGGCTTTCCCCGTGGCTACTTGTCTTGGTAACTACATTCAGAATTTTCCAGAGCTCGGGGGCCCATGCTACCTCATACGATCTGGTTTCAACATCCGTGATCATCCTACCAACTCACCACAGCTCCTTCGTGGTCGCGCCACCAGACGAGATGGGGGTGTTTCCGTCTCTGCCTCTTCTCCAGTCTCAGTTCCTCGGTCAAGCAGAACAGCAACCTTCAGGATTCGGCTAGCGTTTAGCTCTCCCTCCTCGCTTTCACTGGCTGCGCGGCCCAGCGTGGCTCGGCCCCTCCTGGATGTCAATGCTGTGGAGGCTTGCCTCTGTGCAGCTGCTCTCCTCCCTCCATAGGAGTCTCTCTTCCAGTCACAATCCATTCTCCTGTTACAGACGCCACATGAATAAACAGAACAGTGTCCTTCTTCATTGACCATGGCATTTAGGCTGTGTTGAGCATTCACTGTAGCCAATAGAGGTAAAAAGGATCTTTGTGAAACATAATCGTTACAGGAAATATTAAAGTCTTTTTCACATCAATATATGCAGACAATGTGGTTTGGATTGGGAGTTCTGCTCTTGAATGGGAGTCCTGGTACTCAAGAGGGGGGTCTTGCATAGTGGGCTGACTTCTTTAGCCTCAAAGGGGGTGGCTCCACTGGGGGAGAAGGGACGAATTGTCCAGGTTCATCACATAACATACTACCTATTGACTTGAAGGAAATTGATTATGCTATTTGGAACTAGCACTGGCTGAAAAGCCTGGGCTTTAATGGTGTATGGTGTGATATTTACAGATTCCAGCCTGCCTCTGGGCCCCACTCCAGATGTTAATCTTAAATACAATCCTGAGAGAAAGCCAGCTCCCACAAACATGGAGAATGAGCATCATCATCCCGTTATATATAAAGGGGGCAGGACTTTTATTGAATTGTATTAACCTCTTACGTTGCTAAATAGGATGCACAAACCATTTGGCAATATAATGTATGCTGGATTAATCAATTGGATAAGTAAAAATGAGGTGTTTGCTGGTACACAAATGGGCTTCAGACAAAATCTTGGGACAGAGCACTAACTTGAATGTATAACAATTTGTAAAGCAATGTGTCCATTGTAAGGGAACTGCTGTGCATGGTCCCTTAAAGAACCTTGACTCAGTATTTGAACTTTTAGACCACTCCCTCTTATGGTCAACTTTTTTGGAGCTGGGCATCCCTGCTGGCTTACTTGCCATAGTTATCGAATTGCACTATGACAATGAGGTAAGAGTTCGTTATGGCACTGAAGATTATTGACCGAATGGTCGCCATTTGAAAAAGGGGTGCCTCAGGGTTCTGTCCTTGTGTCCCCTAATCAATCTGTATATATTAACTCTGTACCCCATGTTTTTGATTTGGTCACTAATAATGTGTCGTCTTGCGAAGAAGAAAGGTCTCCATACTGAGCTTCGCTGTTGATGTACTTCTAGTGAGGATACCAATAGCTATACAGAAAAGGATGGGTGCATATAGTGCCTTTATGTGCAAAAAGGGTCTAATTGTAAATTTCAGAAAATCGCACATCATGGCAATTGCCTACAACATACAAGACAGCATCTTTCAATGGCCATGAATTGAAATTCTGGTCGACCTTTTATGACTATGGTATCTGTTCTATGGTATCTGTTTTAATAATAGACTGAATTAGGTTGACTATATGGACAAATAGATCACTAAAAGTCAATTGAGGGATTTCCAGGTTTGTAAGAAGCATTGGCATTCATCTTATAAAGCATCAGGCAATACGTGTTTTAACATCTGCGTATGACACTTCTGTTTGGGTATACATGGACACCAATATGACTACGGATACAAAAAGCGTATTTAGCTCAAAGCTGGGCTTGATGTATTTACGGATTTAATAGCTATTCGCCCATTAGTAGTTTGGTGTGATGCGTGGTATAATGACTCAGCTGTTCTAACTAAAGCCTTGCCGAAAGATCTGCTGGTGAATTTTCCACTTTGTATAATTTCATGGCTTTATTATGCAAGAAGTCATTTGAAAGAGATGAGTAGGGCTGAATGGTTTGACCAACCAGATTTGATTCCTATGGGTGCAAAAGCATGTGAAGAAACTGTTTTTCATGCATATATCCACTGGAAGAGAATTACATGTGTGCAGAAACTTCTGTGAGGTTGTACCTCTCATATGCCCCAGCTATTCTGTGGACCTCAGACAGGGGTCATAGGCCCTCATTACGAGGTTGCAGATAACCCACTGGAGCAAATGGCGGGTTATCAGCAACCTCGCATTACCATTACTGCCGTCTGACATACTGGTGTTACTGGGAAATGACAGGCGGCGGTACGGTAAATTCCCAATCCCACGGAGTCCTACAGGACTCCATGGGAATCGGAATCCTGAAGCACCGGCACCGTTGGTAACGGTGCCAGTGCACCAGTGAAAAACCTGCTGGTAGGGACCTGAACTTTTTACTGGCACCTTTATTTCCGGACCGGCTCACTTATAATGAGGCCCATAGTGTGTTACTCACTTTAGACTGGGCTTGTTGCCCCTACACACAGCTACTTAAGTGGTTGTGTGATAATAGTATTAACCAAAGATGTTCATGTGGACTAGAAGAATCTGACACTCTTTTACACGTTTTCATTTTCTGTAATTTGCATTGTACTATAAGGAAAAGTACTACAATGCGGGAACAGGGGTATAGCGAATTATAGATTGGCCCTAGTTTGGCTCCTCCTTGTCGGTTTCCCTAAAATGTAGGAAACACTTAATTTTTCTGTTATTATAGTAATTAAGTACATGTATTTTGAACATGCAGTTATAGTATGTATCTAAGTGAATTCCCTAATGATATAGTGTACCTTTTATTATGATTTATTACATGAAACGATGCTGAATGCACTTAAATGTATGAGGCATTAGAAATGAATTAACTGTCGCTATAGTTTTAGTCAAGTGAATGATTTTATGACAAATGAATTGAAATTACATTTTTATATTTTTATGTGCTTTTATGGAAGTGTTAAATTACGAAGAACAAATTACTTACTCCTGGTAATGTTCTTTCTGATGGATGTTTCTCCCATGGATTCCTCATCTTAGATATATATGTATCCTGCTTTGCAGTCTCAGAATTTTCTTTGACAGCATGGGTCTCTGTGCTGCATTGGCATCGATGTCCCTCGACCATTCCCATGTCTGGATGTGACGTCGACCATAGTATAAATAGCACACACCGCACCAGTTGCCTCACTTCTTAGTTTTTCCTTCTTTCTGCTCAGACGCTGCGAGGAATTAAATAACCCACATGGGCGTTGAAACAGAGATGTAACAAAGATGCACTCACAATCTGATGGGTAGGCTGGGATGGTGATGAGGAATCCGTGGGAGGAACATCCATCAGAAAGAACATTACCAGGGGTAAGTCATTTGTATTTCTAATGGATTGTGTCTCCCATGGAGTCCTCATCTTAGATAGACTCCCCTAGTGGTTTTGGAGATAGAGGTGGGAGAAGTGAACTATTGAGAAATTTTAATTAGCACATAATATTGTGCAGAAACTCTCATCCAAAGAGAACATCCTGGCCCAACAATGTATCTAAGAAGTATTGCTTTGAGAACATATGAATTGAGGACCAAGTTGCGTCATTGCAAATTTCCTGCACTGACACACCTCTTTGAAGAGCTGAAGTAGTTGCCAATCCTCTGGTGGAATGGGCTCTTAGATTCTCAGGCACATCTTTTCCAGCACTGGAGTAGCTCTCCGAAATGCATACAATTATCCAACGTGATCAAGTTTATTTGGTCACGGCTTAGCCTAACTTGTGGCCAGTGTAGCCAATAAACAGTATGTCATCCGGTCTAGCATTTGCCATTCTTGCTATGTTAAAGCTAAGAGAATTTTTGGATCAAGCCTGTGGAACCCCTCTTCATCCTTAAAAGGGTGAGGAGGGGATAGAAAGTTGACAGTGTGATCTTCTGTGGCAGAAGAAATTCAGACAACACCTTCGGAAGGAAGGAGAAATGAACCCTCAAAACGACCTTCTCTTTTGGAGAATATTGTGAATGGTAGCTTGCAAGATAGAGCTTGTAGCTCACTAACCCTGTGAGCAGAAGGGATGGCCACCAAAATTATGTTTTTCCAGGTTAACAACCTGAGAGGACAGGAATGGAGTGGCTCAAATGGCACACACATTACAAATGTACTACATTCAAATCCCAGACCGGAACCAGAAAAGAGATCGTTGGGAAAGTATCTTTCGTTACTTTCAAGAATTGTATCACAATAGGCATTTCAAAGTAGGAGCCTTGTTCTGGTATGCGTTTCAAAATAGATAACGCTTCCAAGTATCCCTTAACGGTGGCCACCCGCAGTCCCTGATGGACTAGGTGCAGTACAAAACAAAACTCTGATGGTGTATTGCAAGAGAAAGGATGTATATCTTTAGATCTACACCAGCTGCAAAACTGTTCCAATGGCAGCAGTATAGGGCTTTGGTTGCTTGTCTTATAGCTGAAAGCAACACCTCTATAACATCTTGCAGGAGATCCCAAACTTTGTATCTTCGTCTCTCAGAAACCCGGCGTGACAGTTTAGTGCTCTGTTTCCTGGGTGAAGAAGGCGGCTTACCTCTTGTGAGAGTAGATCCACTCTGAGGAAGACGGAATGCAGGGCAGATGGACATCTCTAGAAGTTATCAAGTCCTTGTGATCCATTCCGGGGCAAATAGGATCATGGATTTCCCAAACTTCCTCAACCCCCTGATGACATGCGGAATGATGGAGACTGAAGGGAAAGTGTACAGGAGTTGAAAATCCCAGGCCACTACCAACACATCCCCCAGCGCTCCTCTCTGAGGAAATTCCCTGGGGCAGAACAGGTTCCACTTCCTGCTGATCCAGGATGTGACCAGATCCACTTGAGGGGTTCCCCAAAGGGTGAAGGTCTCTAAAAGGACTACCTGAGCCAACTGCCACTCGTGGGAGAGAGTGTGCTCTTCCTGCTCAGAGCATCTGCCATTTGTATTCTCTTCCCCATCTAGGTGAGCAGCTGACAGAAAGATCTCATTTTGTAGATCCCAAAACCAGAGCTGAATTGCTTTCTTGCACAGTGGTAGTGATCCTACACCTCCTCTATTTTTGAGGTAATGCATAGCCACTGTGTTGTCCATCATTATCAAGACACTCTTACCCTGGATGGAAGGCAAAAAGCCATCACCGCCTGTCTGATTGCTCTCAGCTCTAAAGGGTTAATATGTAGTCTTGATTGTGCAGGGGACAACAGTCTGCTCATTGCCAGATCGCTCATGTGAGCTCCCCATCCTGTGAGGGAAGCATTTGTGACTACAGTTATCACAGGCCCGGGTTCCCAAAAATGTTCCCCTATCATCACTTTCTCCTTGCAATCCCACCATAGGATATCCTGTGCAACCGTGTGTTGGGAAGTCAACATCCCATGCATTGTAAAATCTTAGTATGGTAGATACAAAACTAAACTCCCCCTCCTTCCCAAGAATGTGGCTTGTGCTAAAAATGAACTGCAGGCTTCTACGCTGTTCGCTAGCACTGGCACACAAAGTGACTGCCCAGCTGTCTACTGTCTGTCAACAGTCCATGCAGGCTAAACATGGGATTTCTATGTTCCGTATGACAAAATACAGAAATTGGACATATTAGGAGTGTTAAGGGTGGGGGAACCTACCTGGCTCAGATAACATGAGTAGAATGAGTGGAATAGGGATAGAATGAATGAAAATAGTTTATAAATATTTAGATTTCCCTGGGGGTAGACCTCAATGTTTGCAAAAGTTTGCAGAGCTGCATTGTGTTTCTATATAAAGTAGTAAAATGTAGAGAAGCATGTTCTGACAGAAACCTCTGACAATGAAGAAAGGAGGGCTTTGGATCATACCTTGTACGGAAGATGGATGGATTGGGATGAAGCGATAGCCTGTATACAGTGACGCTACTACAGCAAGACCAGTCTATATAAACGCCTGTAGGCACCACTGTGGCAGGAGGAAGGAAGAAATGGAAGAGGGACAGTATTAGACCGTTCAGGCATCAGAGTCCTTTGCTACCATCCTCATTTTTGTAAGATTAAACTTTTTATCCTTACAAGATAGACTCTTGGTCTTATTTCCCTAGCAGGGTATATTTATTCTGGTGTGAGTGTAATTAGGGAAACCCTTACAATTAGGGACACCCTTACAAGTGGTGACATTCCCGACATGATCTCAGTCTTTCATACTTTGCGAAGAGCCAGGCCTAGTCACCAAGAAGGAGTCACACTTATCTATAGCGACCGGTCCCCTAAATCGAAAAACACGTTTTTCCTGAAACAGTTTTAGTAGGAGCCATTTTAAAAGAAATCCTCTCTGCTCACTGAAGCAGGGCGTAGCTCCAGAGAGAAAGACAGGCCTGTAGTGGGACTTCGTAATGGAGGATACTCGAGTGAACACGGACATATGAGTATATTCTTGTAAGAGATGACAGGGGGACATGTATGTATGACGGTATGTTTGTATGAATGGATGAAGTACGAGGTAAATGGCATAGATTGAATAGGACCTTTTGGTGATGTGTTATGGTATAGATTGACTTGGACTTTTGGTAATGTGTTATGGTATAGATTGAATAGAACCTTTCGTGATGTGTTATGGTATAGATTGGATAGGATTTCAGGTGATGTGTTAATGTATAGATTGGATACGAGGTGGTTTATGTGTTGAAATTGTCGCATATTTCTGTTTTTCTACTCTTTATAATGGAAAAAGGGAGCCCCAGCATACAAAGACTGAGAGGAAAGGGGGCCTCTGAGTATAAAGACTGAGAGGAAAGAGAGCCACATCGTATAAAGACTGAGAAGTAAGGGATCCTCAGCCATAATAGGTTGAGAAGGTAGCACCACACATTATTCTTTTATGATGATAAAAGCAATGGAATCCTCAGCATATAATAAAAGCTGGGAAGGTGGTATTACAAGGACATAAGGAAAAAAAGTAGTGGATCTGTATAAGGAATGGGCCTGGATTTTAGTCAATTATTTTCGTATATTTTCTCTTGCTGTCTTTTGTGGTAAAAGAGGAAGGAAGGTGGATGAGTTGCGGTGTGTGTGTCTGTGAAAAGAATAAAAGGGGGTGCGGGAAAAAGTTAATCTTGTTCCTGGTTTAACTGGTTTTAAAAGTGAAACATGAAAGACAGGATGAATTCGGATATTGGAGGGTAATTCCAGTTTGACGGCCACCGGGTTGATAATGGCCTTAATGGTGTAAGGTCCCAAATATCTAGGATTAAAAGTCTGAGTTCCTTTCAGAGGTATGTGTTTTGTAGCTAGCCAAACCTGATCTCCAATTTGGTACTGTGGAGTTTCACTTCTGTGTAGATCAGCATTTTTCTTGTATTTCTCTTTTGTTTGCTTCAAATGTTCTGTCGCTTCCTTGAAGGCTTGTGTAATAGTAGAATGTAAATGACTAATTGCAGGCATTTTTAAGTGCTGAGGCAAATCGAGTTCTGAGGTTCGAGGGTGGTGTCCATATATGGTATAAAGGGGCTTTGTCCGGTTCCTGAATGTACAGAGTTATTGTATGCATATTTGGAAATCCATAAAATATCTTTCCAATTACTTTCAGTCTGGTGAAGCATGCAACAAAGGTACTGTTCAAGGGTTTGGTTGGTCCACTCCGTCTGACCATCGGTCTGGGGATGGTGACTGGTTGATAACCTTACGTCGATTTGCGCCAATTGGCACATTTCTTCCAAAAATGTGAAATTAATTGACTGCCTCGGTCAGAGACCAATACAGAAGGAAACCTGTGTATTCAAACAATGTTTTTGAGGAACTCCTTGGCCAGGACTGAAGCAGAAGGTAATCCCTTCAAAGGAATAAAGTGGGCCATCTTGGAAAAAAGATCCACGATAACTAGAATGGTGTTAAACCATTACCTGGAGGTAGATCAGTAATAAAGTCTAAAGATAAGGTGTGCCATGGTGTAGGTGGAATATCTAAAGGTTGTAAAAGGCCAGTTGGTTTTTTCTTCTGACTCTTGTTTTGGGCGCAAATACCGCAAGACATCACAAATTACTTTATATCTTTTCCCCAGGTGGGCCACCAGAATTGTCTCTTAATTTTGGCTTCGGTTTTTGCGATACCTGGGTGACCTTCCATTAGGTTATCATGATAATTGGAGATGACAAGTTCCTGTAGTTCCTTGTGTGGTAGAAATAGTTGTCCTTGATAGTAGGGTAGGTAATTGATGACAGAGTAATCCGGGCCTTTCTTTACCCAGTCCTGCAGGGCTGCTGGATTGAAGAGTTGTTGGATTTTTAAATGAATGTCTTCTAGTGTCTGTAAAGTAGTTATGCCAAGAATTCTTTGTTCAGAAATTATAGGCACCGGCTCCGGGTTTGCATATGCTTCTTCCATTCCTATTCGGGATAAGGCATCTGCCTTGCCATTTTTAGAGCCTGGTCGATAAGTGATCACAAAATCGAATTCGGCAAAGTACAATGCCCATCGAAGTTGGCGCGATGATTGGGCTTTGGCTGTTTTTAGATACTGCAAGTTCCTGTGATCGGTGATTACAGTAATGGTATGCCTGGCACCGAGAAGATAGTGTCGCCAAGCCTTAAAGGCGGATTTGATGGCTAATAACTCTTTATCGGTAACCGCATAGTTTAACTCGGGTGCCGAGAACTTTCTGGACCAAAATGCCACTGGGTGAAGTTGACCAGTTTCAGGATCCTTCTGGGACAGGACAGCTCCCATGGCTAAACTGGATGCATCAGTTTCCACTATGTATGGAAGATCTGGGCGTGAATGCTTTAAGACAGGCGCAGACGTGAATTTCGCTTTCAGCTCTTGGAAGGCCTTTTCAGCCTCTTCGGTCCACAAGAAATGTTTGTTCTTTCGCAAAAGTGCTGTGATGGGATGTACAACATGTGAGAAGTCCGGAATGAATCTGCGGTAGAAATTGGCAAATCCGAGCATGCTTTGCACCCCTTTAACTGAACTAGGTGAGGGCCACTTGAGAATTGCATCCACCTTTCGTGAGTCCATTCGGACTCCTTTTGGAGTCAAGATAAATCCAAGAAATTCAACTTTCGTAACATGAAAAACACATTTTTCCAATTTTGCATATAACTTGTGCTGGCGTAGTTTCTCAAGGACTGCACGTACGTGCTTAACATGGTCTGATTCTGAGAAGGAGTACACAAGGATATCGTCTATGTATACGACAACACAGACGTCAATGAGTTCACGAAAGACATCGTTCATAAAATACTGGAAGGCTGCTGGTGCATTGCACAACCCGAAGGGCATCACCTGATACTTGAATAAACCGTACTTGGTGCGAAAGGCCGTCTTCCATTCGTCGCCTTTCTTTACACGTACCAGATGATATGCCCCATGGAGATATAACTTAGTGTAGATACAAGCATCCTTTACTTGGTCTAGTAATTCGGGGATCAGAGGCAATGGGTACTGGTTTTTTACCGTAATCTGATTTAGTGCGCGGAAGTCTATGCACGTTCTAAGGTCACCTTCCTTTTTTGGCACGAAGAACAAAGTTGAGGATACTGGAGACTTGGAAGGGCGAATAAAGCCATTGGCAAGGTACTGGTCTAAATATTGTCGTAGGTGAAGGTTCTCAGGTTCCGTAAGGGCATAGATCCTGCTACAAGGGGGTTGTGCACTGGGTATGAGATCGATTTGACAATCGTACGATCTGTGATGAGGTAAGGTGTTTGCCTGTTCCTTTTGGAAGACATCCTGGAATTCTTGGTATTCTGGAGGTAGTTGCAAGACTGCTGTGGTTACTGTGGCCAGGCCTACGTTCTGATTTTTCTTTGGGTAACAGGTTTGTGCACAATCCGGGAAGGTTATTCTCTTCTCTTGTCAATCAATACAAGGATTATGTGTTTCCAACCATGGTATCCCCAGTATTATTTGGAACTGTGGGGCTTTGATTAGGTCAAACACAATAGTCTCTCGATGCCCATCCTGACCCAATAGTGTCATCTCTGTGGTGGAATGAGTTACAGGCCCAGAGGCTATTTCAGTTCCATCGACTGTGGTGATGACATCTGAGGTGGTTTCTCGGCAGAGAGGTAGATTCATCCTGGAAGCCAATTTGTGGTCCATATAGCTCCTTACAGCCTTGCTATCAATGTATGCCCTTACTGCGTGCATACGTGAGGGTTGTCTAGGATCAATTAGGACCATTGGTATGATCAGATGCGAGGTCTGAGTGTCCTTCTTTAAGCTTTGCAAGCGGACCTCTACGCTTGTCGGGTGTGGTCGTTTTCCGAATCAGGCTCTTTTGGACTTTTATCAGCAACTCCTACCACCTTCTTGGGTGGTTTTATAGGGCAATCCCATAAGAAATGTCCTGAGGTTCCACAGTACAGACACAATTGCATCTGTTTCTTCTTTCCCTTTCCTTTTGAGTTAAGGGTCCTTTGACCCCCCCAATTTGCATAGGTTCTGATGCATCTGTTCCTTTGGGGGCAACGTTGGATTTAACCAATACCCGATTTTCGAACTTAGCTCGATCAGCCTTTCTATTCTGGAGTCGATGATCCAGCTGGACCACTAAGTCTATAAACTCTGTGCAATCCTGAGGTGGGTTCACAACTTGAGCCAAGACGTCCTTAAGTTCTCCCCGAAGTCCACGATGAAACAATGTAATTCCTCAGGCCTTCCGGTTTCCACTATCAATCTATTGAAGGTTGCGATATAGGTTAGCAGATCCTGGTTACCCTGCCGTAGGGACAAAAGTTTGTTATCCAGGGCCTGTCTTTGGGAGTGCCAGGCAAATAGTCTTTCCATGCTCGTTTGAAAGCCCTGAAAATCCCAAAGAATTGGGTCATCCTGAGTAACTAGTGGAATTGACCAATCAGCTGCACTGCCGCTGAGATATGATAATACAAAGGCTACCTTGGCTTGATCGTTTGGGAAGGCCCCTGGTCTGCATAAAAAGTTCAAGCGGCATTGGTTCATAAACACGGCAAACCTCTTGGGATCTCCGGCAAAGTGTTCGGGTGGTGCTAATGGAATATTTCCTTGTAGGTTTATTTGCACAGGGTTACTCGATAACACAGGAGCTGGGTTCCCCCCGGAACCAGGTAGGGGTGCTTGTCCAGCTTGAGTTTGCAGCAGTTGTCTAGCGAGATTATCTGTGCACTCCTTCGATACAATTAGTTCTCTTCTGAGGGCATTAGTCTCTTGGCGAGCCGCGTGCACTTCCACCCTAAATTCCCCCTATAGTTGGGCCAGTTGGTCGGTTTCTGAGGTTTCCATAACGCCCGGGTGGGGATTTGTAGATAGGCTTTGCATTCTGTTATGCTCACCTGGCTCCCACAGGGGTGTCGGTCGGACCCGGACTGCTGCGACCTCCACCCACGTGATGCGTAGTGCAGCGATGACTGACTGGATCTGCCCTCCTAATCTTGTCTGCTTGGCTCGTAGAAATATTCTCCTACAAGCGGAGAGATGGGTTTAGCCACTTGTGGATTCACGTGATTGCACCCCCACTGTCCTCCCCACTAATCACCTCTGAAGCGCCATCTCAGCAATCTCACCTTATATTCTTGAAGGATGAGCCCTCCATCCTGCGAAGCACGCAGGGGCGTGTTGATGACCAGTTACTTCACTGGCTTGAAGATATTGGAAGAGTTGTAGACGAATCCTGACTCCAAAAGATCCTGGCGAAGAGCCGTAAGTATATAGTTCGTAAGAGTTCAAAATGCCTGGAATTCACTCCTGTCCAATTCCTCTTTTATCTTGCAGCTTTGACCCAATAAGAAGATTGACAGCTGAAAGCGCTCCGGTAAAAGTCTGTGTTACCCAACACTGTCCGGTGAATAGAGCCAAGGGTTAAACTTGCTGCTTTCTCCTTATCTTACAGGTGCGGCATAAGAAGATGTGGGGTGCTGATGAATTATACCTCGGACGGTAAAATCAGGTAAGCATATGGCGGCTAAAGAGATTGTCTCTGTCTGTTCTCTCTGCTCACCTTGTTGTTTCTTGTCCCCCTTAGGTGCCGGGATTCGGCGATGTAAAGATAGAGACAGCGCCGGATCGAAGAGATGCTGCGTGGAACGGTGAGTTTGGTGCAGCGCTGCTGCTGGCGCTACGACGCGTTTAAAACAAAGTCGTTCCTCTGGTTTGAAGATGCGATGAATCCGGAATCAGGTAAGAAATCGGGTAATACTCTTGTTCTAACCTTTGCTTCTTTCCTTCTTTCTAGGTGCTCCAGGTTCGAGGCGGGCGTGGCAGAAGGCTGGATGCTGCTGCTGGCACGGTGAGCGTTACGCTGCTGGATGCAGAATAACGCGAAGCGTGTGGTGCTCTTCGGGCGTGGTTTAAATAGCCACCAAAGTAATCCCAGGTAGGTATTCCTCCCCGACCACATCCGAGTAACAAAATAGTCCCTAAGGTAAAGTAGTCCCTTCCAGGCCTCACACAGGCTTGGATCTTCTTGCAGCATGGTCTGCATCAGGTAAGTGTGCACCTATGAGCCTGGCACCTATGGCGCCAGAACTGATGTCCCATATGAGCCTGGCGCCATAGGCACCAGGACTGAACCCAGACAGCCCCTAGCAGGGGTTGCTGGGTTTTCTCAAGGCGACATGATGCCTGCTCCCGGGGCTGATGGACGTGGTCTGGATGCCCGGGGGTATGCATCATGACATGCTGTATGCCTAGAGAGAAAATCATGTTCCACAGATGGTCTGCACTTCTTCACCAGCTCTTTATTAACAGCTCGAGTGGTGTCTGGTTTTTCCATATTTCCCAATATTGGGTTCTTTAATGCTATATGAAAAGATAGCACAGGCTCTTTAAGAGGTCCTCTATATAAAATGTCCATCAGATCATCTTGGGTAATGTCCATTGCAGGATGAGCCCATCCCAAATATTCAATCAGCCTGTTCATGACAGTCCTATATATGCATTTGGGTGAGAATGAACATATGGCGTAACAAATTAAACCTGAAGAGAGGTATCCAAACCACTGGCATCCTTTAAACATGAAGCCAGGTCTTTAAGACGAGATCGATTCAAAATCAGTTCCTCTGAAACATTAGGGGTTCCAAAACATTCATACCCGAAGGGATATGACATTGTTTTCCTACTCATCTTCCTCGAAAATGGACCCAAAGAATTTGAAGAAATCCATTTTTGATTTAGGTTTGAATCCGAAGTCGACATTGAAGGTTGCTTTGACTTGGACTCCTTTGAGGACGAAGTCACTGAAGCTTTCGACTTCAATGTGTTCTCAGCAGTTGACACTGTTGACGCCCCTCGAGAAGACATCTCTGATGCATTCCAACTCAGGGCTTTTGGCTGCATGGGTCGAAGCCTTATTTGATTCGCTGCCGGAGGATGCAGTGGGATCAATAGCCTTTTTTGGGCTCTTTCAAGTGACAAGGGGGGGTGCTGCTTGCAAAAACACGTGTATCATTTTCTCACTGAAGCTTTCCCATTCAGCTTCTGACGCTGTCTTTTTGAGAACACGTACCTGATGTTTGTTGGGCGAGGAATCCGAAGCCGACGAAAAATTGCGTTGTTGCTTATTCAACTTTCGTGATGATGAAGAAGATGAGTGATGGGAATCACTCCTGGATCTCGATCGCTTCAAATGTTTGAAGTTTTTTTGGGGCCTTTCTGGAAACTCATTGAACCCCTACCTTCGGAAGAATTTCTTTTCGAAGGTGTGGAAGATGGAGATTTTGAAACCGCCCGACCTAGGGCAAGCTTCCACTGTCTCTCCTTCAAGGCCTTACTGGTCACTGATTGACAGGAGCCGTGTTTGATGACGTCATGATATTCGCTGAGGCACCAGAGGCAAATCCTGCACGGATCAGTGATTTACATCTTCGAATCACAGTCCACACAACTCTTGAAGCTTTTCTTCAGTGTAGATATTGTGATTAAATCACAAAAATGTATTATGAGGTTAGTCGAAAAGAATTGCTGAGACAGGCAAGTCGAACCGTTCTGAGAGAGTGCTTTGCATGCAGAAAAACAGAACTGAGACAACGGGCACAGTGTGTGCTATTTATACTATAATCGCCTTTGGTCTGTACCTGGGAATGGTAACCGTCGAGGGACAGCGACGCCAAAGCCGCACAGCGCCCCTGGCAGTCGAAAAAACATTCCAAGACTGCAAAGCAGGATACAAAAATATCTAAAATGAGGAATCTGTGGGAGTACACAACCCATTTGAAATAAAGATAATGATTGCTTCATATTCTTGGAAGATATTCAGAGCAGACCGATGCAAGAGATTTTGTGCATGAGGCTGCTTTGGACACCAGCTAAAATTCACGGATTAAATCTATCAATGGATGGAATTTGTAGAAAGTACTGGAAGGAAATGCGAATAAAATCACCCATGGTGGTCTCTTACAACAAAGAAAGGATGACTGCCAATCATCCACAGACAAGATATAGATCATGTCACAGGTTAAGAGCAAGGTGAGTCCCAGACTGGAATTGTTCTGTGAGGTGGAAGGTAATTATGTTGCAACAAAGGAAGCAGTAGTTGAGTGATGTTGTTGTTAAGCACTTTGTACCTAGGAATTGGAAAACTACAGAAAGCCTGCACATTGACAGGGTAATTCATAAAATTTTGCAAAAAAGTGTCGCAAGCGGCTGGCGCAGAGTGTCTGCGTGCGATTGTCTGCGCCAGGCACGTGCGCTAAAACCGATTTCCGCGCACAGCGTATTCATGGATTTTAGGCTCCCAAACCAGCCGTGGTGCAGAGAATCGCAGCGACCCTGCAGCAGCGCCAGTAACGCCCCCAAGAACGCCCTCGCGCAAGGAAAAGCCATCAAAATCGCTAAATCATCGCAAAGGGCTGCGCTAACCCTGGACCAGTTCACCGGGCTGGCAAACAGTAAACGCCAAGCGTGGAACGTGTATTTCAGGGGTGCGCGGGAAGTTCCACACGCGATTTCAGCAGGGTACGTGTATTCCAGGGGTGCGCGGGAAGTTCCACACGCGATTTCAGCAGGGTACGTGTATTTCAGGGGTGCGCGGGAAGTTCCACACGTGATTGGCCCAGTGCGAGCAGGGTACGTGTATTTCAGGGGTGCGCGGGAAGTTCCACACGCGATTGGCCCCGTGCAAGCAGGGTACGTGTATTCCAGGGGTGCGCGGGAAGTTCCACACGCGATTGGCCCAGTGCGAGCAGGGTACGTGTATTCCATGGGTGCGCGGGAAGTTCCACACGCGATTTCAGCAGGGTACGTGTATTCCAGGGGTGCGTGGGAAGTTCCACACGCGATTTCAGCAGGGTACGTGTATTTCAGGGGTGCGCGGGAAGTTCCACACGCGATTGGCCCCGTGCAAGCAGGGTACGTGTATTCCAGGGGTGCGCGGGAAGTTCCACACGCGATTTGCCCAGTGCGAGCAGGGTACGTGTATTCCATGGGTGCGCGGGAAGTTCCACACGCGATTTCAGCAGGGTACGTGTATTCCAGGGGTGCGCGGGAAGTTCCACACGCGATTTCAGCAGGGTACGTGTATTTCAGGGGTGCGCGGGAAGTTCCACACGCGATTGGCCCAGTGCGAGCAGGGTACGTGTATTCCATGGGTGCGCGGGAAGTACCACACGCGATTTCATCAGGGTACGTGTATTTCAGGGGTGCGCGGGAAGTTCCACACGCGATTGGGCCAGTGCGAGCAGGGTACGTGTATTTCAGGGGTGCGCGGGAAGTTCCACACCCGATTGGCCCCGTGCAAGCAGGGTACGTGTATTTCAGGGGTGCGCGGGAAGTTCCACACGCGATTGGCCCAGTGCGAGCAGGGTACGTGTATTCCATGGGTGCGCGGGAAGTTCCACACCCGATTTCAGCAGGGTACGTGTATTCCAGGGGTGCGCGGGAAGTTCCACACGCGATTTCAGCAGGGTACATGTATTTCAGGGGTGCGCGGGAAGTTCCACACGCGATTGGCCCAGTGCGAGCAGGGTACGTGTATTCCATGGGTGCGTGGGAAGTTCCACACGCGATTTCAGCAGGGTACGTGTATTCCAGGGGTGCGCGGGAAGTTCCACACGCGATTTCAGCAGGGTACGTGTATTTCAGGGGTGCGCGGGAAGTTCCACATGCGATTTCAGCAGGGTATGTGTAGTTCAGGGGTTCTGGGGAGTACTACACGTGAATTGGCCGTGTGGGTCCTCCCAGGTGTACGCTCCACAACCTCCACGGCCCCTGCAGGCAGCCCACACCACGGGGGACTACCCTGCACCCCCACTCATGTCTCCCACCACCCCCACCCCCAGCAGTGCAGGGGCAGCCTCCACCAGGCCCCCACTCATGTCTCCCACCACCCCCACCCCCCAGCAGTGCAGGGGCAGCCTCCACCAGGCCCCCACTCATTTCAACCACCACCCCCACCCCCCAGCATCCAGGGGCACCCTCCACCAGGCCCACACTCATGTCTCCCACCACCCCCACCACCCAGCCACCAGGGGCACCCTCCACCAGGCCCCCACTCATGTCTCCCACCACCCCCACCCCCCAGCCACCAGGGGCAGCCCCCACCAGGCCCCCACTCATGTCCCCTATCACCCCCACCCCCCAGCCACCAGGGGCACCCTCCACCAGGCCCCCACTCATGTCTCCCACCACCCCCACCCCCCAACGTGTATTCCAGGGGTGCGCGGGAAGTTCCACACGCGATTTCAGCAGGGTACGTGTATTTCAGGGGTGCGCAGGAAGTTCCACACGTGATTTCAGCAGGGTATGTGTATTTCAGGGGTTCTGGGGAGTACTACATGTGAATTGGCCGTGTGGGTCCTCCCAGGTGTACGCTCCACAACCTCCACGGCCCCTGCAGGCAGCCCACACCACGGGGGACTACCCTGCACCCCTGCTCATGTCCCGCAGGCAGCCCATCCACCATGGGCATGCCCCCCAGCCAACCCACATGTCACCTTGCACTACTGATCAACAATGCATGTCTCCCACCCACCCCCACCCCCCAGCCACCATGGGCACCCTCCACCAGGCCCCCACTCATGTCTCCCACCACCCCCACCCCCCAGCAGTGCAGGGGCACCCTCCACCAGGCCCCCACCAATGTCCCCTATTACCCCACCCCCCAGCAGTGCAGGGGCAGCCTCCACCAGGCCCCCACTCATGTCTCCCACCACCCCCACCCCCCGGCAGTGCAGGGGCAGCCTCCACCAGGCCCCCACTCATGTCTCCCACCACCCCCACCCCCAGCAGTGCAGGGGCAGCCTCCACCAGGCCCCCACCCATGTCTCCCACCACCCCCGCCCCCCAGCAGTGCAGGGGCACCCTCCACCAGGCCCCCACTCATGTCTCCCACCACCCCCCAGCCACCAGGGGCAGCCTCCACCAGGCCCCCACTCATGTCTCCCACCACCCCCACCCCCCAGCAGTGCAGGGGCACCCTCCACCAGGCCCCCACCCATGTCCCCTATCACCCCCACCCCCCAGCAGTGCAGGGGCACCCTCCACCAGGCCCCCACTCATGTCTCCCACCACCCCCACCCCCCAGCCACCAGGGGCAGCCGCCACCAGGCCCCCACTCATGTCTCCCACCACCCCCACCCCCCGGCAGTGCAGGGGCAGCCTCCACCAGGCCCCCACTCATGTCTCCCACCACCCCCACCCCCAGCAGTGCAGGGGCAGCCTCCACCAGGCCCCCACCCATGTCTCCCACCACCCCCGCCCCCCAGCAGTGCAGGGGCACCCTCCACCAGGCCCCCACTCATGTCTCCCACCACCCCCACCCCCCAGCCACCAGGGGCAGCCTACACCAGGCTACCACTCATGTCTCCCACCACCCCCACCCCCCAGCAGTGCAAGGGCAGCCTCCACCAGGCCCCCACCCATGTCTCCCACCACCCCCACCCCCCAGCCACCAGGGGCAGCCTACACCAGGCTCCCACTCATGTCTCCCACCACCCCCACCCCCTAGCAGTGCAAGGGCAGCCTCCACCAGGCCCCCACCCATGTCTCCCACCACCCCCACCCCCCAGCAGTGCAGGGGCACCCTCCACCAGGCCCCCACTCATGTCTCCCACCACCCCCCAGCCACCAGGGGCAGCCTCCACCAGGCCCCCACTCATGTCTCCCACCACCCCCACCCCCCAGCAGTGCAGGGGCACCCTCCACCAGGCCCCCACCCATGTCCCCTATCACCCCCACCCCCCAGCAGTGCAGGGGCACCCTCCACCAGGCCCCCACTCATGTCTCCCACCACCCCCACCCCCCAGCCACCAGGGGCAGCCGCCACCAGGCCCCCACTCATGTCTCCCACCACCCCCACCCCCCGGCAGTGCAGGGGCAGCCTCCACCAGGCCCCCACTCATGTCTCCCACCACCCCCACCCCCAGCAGTGCAGGGGCAGCCTCCACCAGGCCCCCACCCATGTCTCCCACCACCCCCGCCCCCCAGCAGTGCAGGGGCACCCTCCACCAGGCCCCCACTCATGTCTCCCACCACCCCCACCCCCCAGCCACCAGGGGCAGCCTACACCAGGCTCCCACTCATGTCTCCCACCACCCCCACCCCCCAGCAGTGCAAGGGCAGCCTCCACCAGGCCCCCACCCATGTCTCCCACCACCCCCACCCCCCAGCATCCAGGGGCACCCTCCACCAGGCCCACACTCATGTCTCCCACCACCCCCACCACCCAGGCACCAGAGGCACCCTCCACCAGGCCCCCACTCATGTCTCCCACCACCCCCACCCCCCAGCAGTGCAGGGGCACCCTCCACCAGGCCCCCACTCATGTCTCCCACCACCCCCACCCCCCAGCAGTGCAGGGGCACCCTCCACCAGGCCCCCACTCATGTGTCCCACCACCCCCACCCCCCAGCCACCAGGGGCACCCTCCACCAGGCCCCCACCCATGTCCCCTATCACCCCCACCCCCCAGCAGTGCAGGGGCACCCTCCACCAGGCCCCCACTCATGTCTCCCACCACCCCCACCCCCCAGCATCCAGGGGCACCCTCCACCAGGCCCCCACTCATGTCTCCCACCACCCCCACCCCCCAGCCACCAGGGGCAGCCTCCACCAGGCCCCCACTCATGTCTCCCAGCACCCCCACCCCCCAGCACTGTGGGGCACCTGCCAGCAGGCCCCCACCCATGTCCAACTCATGTTCCACACCACCCCCACCCCCCAGCACTGTGAGGCACCTGCCAGCAGGCCCCCACCCATGTCCAACTCATGTTCCCCAGCACCCCCACCCGCCATCACTGTGGGGCACCTGCCAGCAGGCCCCACCCATGTCTCCCACCACCCCCACCCCGCAGCAGTGCAGGGGCAGCCTCCACCAGGCCCCCACCCATGTCTCCCACCACCCCCACCCCCCAGCCACCATGGGCATCCCCCACCAGGCCCCCACTCATGTCTCCCACCACCCCCACCCCCCTGGCAGTGTGGGGCACCCTCCACCAGGCCCCCACCCATGTCTCCCACCACCCCCACCCCCCCAGCCACCATGGGCATCCCCCACCAGGCCCCCACCCATGTCTCCTGTCACCCCCACCCCCCAGCAGTGCAGGGGCACCCTCCACCAGGCCCCCACCCATGTCTCCCACCACCCCCACCCCCCAGCCACCATGGGCATCCCCCACCAGGCCCCCACCCATGTCCGCTATCACCCCACCCCCTAGCAGTGCAGGGGCACCCTCCACCAGGCCCCCACTCATGTCTCCCACCACCCCCACCCCCCTGCATCCAGGGGCACCCTCCACCAGGCCCCCACTCATGTCTCCCACCACCCCCACCCCCCAGCCACCAGGGGCAGCCTCCACCAGGCCCCCACTCATGTCTCTCAGCACCCCCACCCCCCAGCACTGTGGGGCACCTGCCAGCAGGCCCCCACCCATGTCCAACTCATGTTCCCCAGCACCCCCACACCCCAGTACTGTGGGGCACCTGCCAGCAGGCCCCACCCATGTCTCCCACCACCCCCACCCCCCAGCAGTGCAGGGGCAGCCTCCACCAGGCCCCCACCCATGTCTCCCACCACCCCCACCCCCCCAGCCACCATGGGCAGCCCCCACCAGGCCCCCACTCATGTCTCCCACCCACCCCCACGCCACCATGGGCACTCTCCACCAGGCCCCCACTCATGTCTCCCACCACCCCCACCCCCCAGCAGTGCAGGGGCACCCTCCACCAGGCCCCACCCATGTCCCCTATCACCCCCACCCCCCAGCAGTGCAGGGGCACCATCCACCAGGCCCCCACTCATGTCTCCCACCACCCCCACCCCCCAGCAGTGCAGGGGCAGCCTCCACCAGGCCCCCACTCATGTCTCCCACCACCCCCACCCCCCAGCAGTGCAGGGGCAGCCTCCACCAGGCCCCCACTCATGTCAACCACCACCCCCACCCCCCAGCATCCAGGGGCACCCTCCACCAGGCCCACACTCATGTCTCCCACCACCCCCACCACCCAGCCACCAGGGGCACCCTCCACCAGGCCCCCACTCATGTCTCCCACCACCCCCACCCCCCAGCCACCAGGGGCACCCTCCACCAGGCCCCCACCCATGTCTCCCACCACCCCCACCCCCCAGCCACCAGGGGCACCCTCCACCAGGCCCCCACTCATGTCTCCCACCACCCCCACCCCCCAGAATCCAGGGGCACCCTCCACCAGGCCCACACTCATGTCTCCCACCACCCCCACCACCCAGCCACCAGGGGCATTTCAGCGCGTGTGAAAAACTGCACGTGAAACGTGAAAAACTGCACGTCCGCGTGTAATACGAGGAAAGGGCCCATGCGCGTAAGCGCGTGTGGAAACTGCACGTCCGCGTGTAATACGTGGAAAGGGCCCATGCACGTCTGTACGCATCACGTCACAGGGGCGCTTGCGCTTGAGGGGCCTTCTGTCCAATGAAAATGCGTATGCGTGCAGACGCGCTTACGCGCTAAGGGCCTTTCCTCGAATTACACGCTGACGTGCAGATTTTTCACGTGCCAAATCACTCCGTATCAAGCTGGCCACGCGTAAACACACGGAAGACCACGCTCCTGCCCAGAAGGCCGAACTACTGCCCCCCAGAGCCCCGAGCACGCTCCCACCTGCCATCTGCTGCTGCCTGACTGCCTGCTGCCCACGTGCACTGCCATTTGCTGCCTGCACATCAGCCAGGGGTGCTGTTGCTGTGACCACCCCTGCTGGAACCGAAGACTCCCGACTGGGATTCCATCGCTCCACAGCCCAGCCCCAGGACCCAGTTGCCCACCCACTCCTGCCTCTGGGGTTGTCATGTCGGGGCAAACACCATCTGGGACCACTGACAACCCCCAGCCAGAGAGGCAGAGGGGCACCAGCTTCAGTGCCACCGAAGTTGGTGTCCTGGTGGAGCAAGTCCTGGGGCAGTATGATGCCCTCTTCGGAAGTTCCCGCGCCGACAAAGAAGGACGGACTCGGATCTGGACTGACATCGTGACTGCCATCAACGCGGAGGGGGTGGCAGTCCGCGACTTAAAACATGTCAGGAAGCGCTGGGAGGACTTCAGGTCCAGGACCCTGAACAAGGCCCGGCGCCTCTTGAAGGCAGCGGATGCCAAGGGGCGCCGGGCCCACTTGTCGGAAGAACAGATGAGGGTCCTGGAATGCATATCCCCAGCGCTCCACATCCAGGTCCTAGAGAAGCAGACCCGTCTGGAGTCGAGCGGTGAGTGTACATGCATCCTGATTGTGAGCAGTGCGTGCGGTGATTATTCGGTAGTGTGCAGGTTGCACATCTGTTTGTATGGGGTCGAGTATGGGTGGGGGTGTACAGGGCCGTGGGGCTGACACATGCAAGGGCTGTAATGTGTGAGACATGGATGGTGCTTGTGTGTGTAGGCTTGCATGCCAAATGCAGTTGTGTGGGCACACATGTTTGGATGAATGTGTATGTAAGTAGACATGTCCGTGATGTCACTCATGTATGTTGTTTTCGGCTGCATGTATCAGCACTGTGTACGTGTGCATGTGTGTGTATTTGACAAGGGTGCAACAGTGATGCAACATGGATGCATGTGACAGCGGTATGTGGAAGCCTGATTGGCAGATGTGACATGGATGCCCGTCTGAACAGTGCGACACTTGGCAGAGGTGTACACATGCATGCAAGTGTGGTGGTGTGTGTACATGTGTGGTGAACTTCCTGTGTTGCATGTGATGTCTGCCTCACCTTTGGCTGCTCATGCTGTTGTATGTGTAGGGATGGTGGTGGCAGTTGCGATATGGCTGTGGTATGGCTCATGTGTGCGAGTTGTAATGACATGTGTGTTGGGGATTGGGATGACATGTCTGAGGTTTGCCAATGCCACTCATGTGCAACTGTCATGTGTGTATGTGTCCATTGTACAGTGCCCTGATGCCTGTGTTTTGTTTCTCCCTGTCTGCAGCGTCAACTGATGAAGAGGGCGGAGAAGGTGCTGTGGAGCACAGCGGCGGGGATCCCACCGCCAGCCGGAGACGCAAGGCCCGGCTCCCCTCCCGTGTTGTCATCTCGTCGGGGAGTGAGGAGTCCGGTGCCGCGTCCCAGGCCGCAGCTGCCGGGGGGAGGTCCAAGAGGCAGAGGTTGGAGTTGGACTCCTCGGCAGCAGAAGGGGCAGCTGGGACCCCACAGGGCCCAACAGGGGAAGATGGCACGGAGTCATCCAGGTTGGTGGGGGGTTTGGTGGAGGAGGAGGCCTTGCAAGCACCAGAGACGGGGTCTGGAGGTGGGGATCCCACTGGTGCTAGTGGTGCAGTGCAGGACCAGGGACAGGAGGCAGCACAGGCCGCCGCGGAGGTGCCTGTGTGCAATCCTGTCCCTGATCCTGTCCCTGCATCATCTTGCACCAGCAGGGATGCCTACGTCCAGACCCGTTTTCAGGCAGGGGATGAGCTGACGTCAACTGGCCTTCCTCTGCCTGCGGACGTGGCTATTCAGGTCCGGGTTGAGCCTGTCCTGGCTGGTGTGGCGTTGTGTCAACGGGCCATGCGAGGTGACCTGCAGTCTTTTCATGGAGAGACTGCACGTCATCTCGAATGGCTCGTTGACCACGTCAGCCTGCTGGGACAGGTCACCCAGGCCGGATTCTTCCGTCTGATGGGGCTTGCTCCGACCCCCTCCTCAACTGGACCCCCTACGCGCCAGTCATCCTCTGTGCCATCTTCCCACCCATCAGTCACCTGGGTGCCCTGTGGAGCTGCCTCTGACGGTGCGGCCAGGATGGTGGAGGAGGCATCCCTGCCACAGTCGGGAGTCGGACGTCCAGCAGGGGTGGCCACATCAACAACTGCACCCCAGCCGGCGGAGGATGTGCAGGCAGCAGGAGGCAGTGCACGGGCAGAGGCACAGCAGCAGCAGCAACGTGGTGGGAGCCATGAAGGCTCGGGGCCTTCAACATCGGAGGGGCAGGCATCGGCCGGAGGGCAGGTTGACCCAGGACGGGGTGTGTCTTCTGTGTGGCAGCAGATAGGTGCGGAGCGGTGGCGGGCGGAAGAGGCGCGGCTCACAATGGTCAGGGCGGAGAACTCCATGCGGAGGGCCCTGAGGCGGGCCGAGTGCCTCGAGGCAATCCGCAGGGGGTTGGAGGAGGACACGGCGTCGTCCCTGCGGACCCTCAGGGCCATGGAACAGGACCGCCTCCGGGACATCGAACAAGAGTTCAATGATGCCCTGGCCCGGAACACCACGGAGTGAGCCGCTGGACTTGCCCGCCGCCTTTGTATATAGTTCTTTAGTTTTAGGTTTCCTTTGTTTGTTCTTATGATTTGGAGTCGACGGACACTGCTCCACTTTTTGTATATAGTTGCATTTTAGTTAGGGTTTTTTGTAGGTTTCCTTTGTTCAGTTGGGCTCATGGACCCTTGGATGTTTTGTACATAGTTCTTCATTGGATTGATTTTATTTTTCATTTGACTTTGGACAACATTTTTGTTGGATTTGGATTTGGTGTTTTTATTTTTTTAAACGGACATGCAGCTTATCTTTTTTTCATTGCCATTGTAGTTTGTTTCATTTATTTTGCTTTCTTTTTCTTTAATACAATTTTGTTTTCATACTTCACTGTGTGGTATCATCTCATTGGTTTCATGCATGTCATGTTGGGTGTTTTCCCATTCAATTGCAACCATTGTGTGTGACGGACATGGGTTAATTAGCTTTATGAACATTGGGGGTGTAACATGTAATTTCCATTTTCATGTGGGTGAATGGGTTACTTGGTAGGGCTTTTTGGCTGTGGAGGCTGACCATAACGCACATGATTGGGGATTGTGAGGACCTGGTGGAGGCTGCCCCTGCACTGCTGGGGGGTGGGGGTGGTGGGAGAAATGAGTGGGGGCCTGGTGGAGGGTGCCCCTGCACTGCTGGGGGGTGGGGTGGTGGGAGACATGAGTGGGGGCCTGGTGGAGGGTGCCCCTGCACTGCTGGGGGGTGGGGGTGATAGGGGACATGAGTGGGGGCCTGGTGGAGGGTGCCCCTGCACTGCTGGGGGGTGGAGGTGATAGGGGACATGGGTGGGGGCCTGGTGGAGGGTGCCCCTGCACTGCTGGGGGGTGGGGGTGGTGGGAGACATGAGTGGGGGCCTGGTGTAGGCTGCCCCTGGTGGCTGGGGGGTGGGGGTGGTGGGAGACATGGGTGGGGGCCTGGTGGAGGGTGCCCCTGGATGCTGGGGGGTGGGGGTGGTGGGAGACATGGGTGGGGGCCTGGTGGAGGGTGCCCCTGCACTGCTGGGGGTGGGGGTGGTGGGAGACATGAGTGGGGGCCTGGTGGAGGGTGCCCCTGCACTGCTGGGGGGTGGGGGTGATAGGGGACATGAGTGGGGGCCTGGTGGAGGCTGCCCCTGGTGGCTGGGGGTGGGGGTGGTGGGAGACATGAGTGGGGGCCTGGTGTAGGCTGCCCCTGGTGCCTGGGGGGTGGAGGTGGTGGGAGACATGAGTGGGGGCCTGGTGTAGGCTGCCCCTGGTGTCTGGGGGGTGGTGGGAGACATGGGTGGGGGCTTGGTGGAGGGTGCCCCTGCACTGCTGGGGGGTGGGGTGATAGGGGACATGAGTGGGGGCCTGGTGGAGGCTGCCCCTGCACTGCTGGGGGGTGGGGTGGTGGGAGACATGAGTGGGGGCCTGGTGGAGGGTGCCCCTGCACTGCTGAGGGGTGGGGGGGTGGGAGACATGGGTGGGGGCCTGGTGGAGGCTGCCCCTGGTGGCTGGGGGGTGGGGGTGGTGGGAGACATGAGTGGGGGCCTGGTGGAGGGTGCCCCTGCACTGCTGGGGGGTGGGGGTGATAGGGGACATGAGTGGGGGCCTGGTGGAGGGTGCCCCTGCACTGCTGAGGGTGGGGGTGAAAGGGGACGTAGGTGGGGGCCTGGTTGAGGGTGCCCCTGCACTGCTGGGGGGTGGGGGTGGTGGGAGACATGAGTGGGGGCCTGGTGTAGGCTGCCCCTGGATGCTGGGGGGTGGGGTGGTGGGAGACATGGGTGGGGGCCTGGTGGAGGGTGCCCCTGGATGCTGGGGGGTGGGGGTGGTGGGAGACATGGGTGGGGGCCTGGTGGAGGGTGCCCCTGCACTGCTGGGGGGTGGGGGTGATAGGGGACATGGGTGGGGGCCTGGTGGAGGGTGCCCCTGCACTGCTGGGGGGTGGGGGTGGTGGGAGACATGAGTGGGGGCCTGGTGGAGGGTGCCCCTGCACTGCTGGGGGGTGGGGGTGATAGGGGACATGAGTGGGGGCCTGGTGGAGGCTGCCCCTGGTGGCTGGGGGGTGGGGGTGGTGGGAGACATGAGTGGGGGCCTGGTGTAGGCTGCCCCTGGTGGCTGGGGGGTGGGGGTGGTGGGAGACATGAGTGGGGGCCTGGTGGAGGGTGCCCCTGCACTGCTGGGGGGTGGGGGTGATAGGGGACATGAGTGGGGGCCTGGTGGAGGGTGCCCCTGGATACTGGGGGGTGGTGGGAGACATGAGTGGGGGCCTGGTGGAGGGTGCCCCTGGATGCTGGGGGGTGGGGGTGCTGGGTGACATGAGCAGGTGTGCAGGGTAGTCCCCTGTGGTGTGTGCTGCCTGCAGGGGCCGTGGAGGGTGTACAGGGAATACCTGGGAGCACACAGCCAAATCGCGTGTAGAATTTCCCGCGTACCCCTGTCATACACTGCCCAGCCAAATCGCGTGTGGAACTTCCCGCGCACCCCTGAAATCCACGTACCCTGACAAATCGCGTGTGGTACTTCCCGCGCACCCCTGAAATCCACGTACCCGGCCAAATCGCGTGTGGAACTTCCCGCGCACCCCTGAAATCCACGTACCCTGACAAATCGCATGTGGAACTTCCCGCGCACCCCTGCAATCCACTTACCCTGACAAATCACGTGTGGAACTTCCCGCGCACCCCTGCAATCCACATACCCTGACAAATCGCGTGTGGAACTTCCCGCTAACCCCTGAAATTCACATGCCTTGCCAATTCGCGTGTGAGACTTCCCGCGCACCCCGGTATACACGCACACGTATTTTTTGTCAGCGGGTGTCCGTGTTTGTGGGTACCCCTTTGCACGTCATTTGTCCTGGAGGGCCACAGTATAGGACATTCATCATGGCTGTATATAGGTGCTATTTGTTGGCGCACCTTTTGGCGCACATTTCTTACAGGCGCAGAGACGCTACCGCCTGCTTTCTTGTGGCGGTCGTGTTTGTGCCTGTGCGCTGGTTTGAGCGTGCGCTTTTTTGCCCTATTCTATTCCATGAATACGTGTTGTAGGCGAGCGTGTGGGCGTTCCGCGCACTTGTACCCTGTACTTCCCCCGTGACGCCCACATGTTGGCAAGTTGTTCCCCATTCCGAGTGTTACACCCCGTGTTCCGCCTACTTTTGTTGCGTACGCCGCGCTATGTGCGATTTTCGCTGTGGCCTGTGCGATTTTCGCTGTGACCTGGCACACGCAGTTAGATGGCCTGTGCGCCAACGTGCGCCGCGCACTTTTTTATCGCACATCCGATGGTTTTCTCGCGCACGACCTTCCATGAATCGATGTGCGCTGCTTTTCGTGCGATTTTCGCACTTGCACTGCGATTTTCGCTATTCCACTACGATTCGCACGTTTTTGGCCACTTGCGCCGCGCTAATTATTCCATGAATCGGCCTCTGAATATCGTCTAACACAAGTAAACCTGTAAGAATTACGCATGAAATTTTGGCACAAAGAGGAAGAGTGTTATTTGGGGCAGCATCCTAGAGCTATATAGCCAGAAAGTACATGATTGATAACATGTACATCTCGAGAAGAAGCACAGCATTGTTTTGTGGGACTGTTACTTTGGAATTGAAGCTTTGAATAGTAAAACTGTTATCAATATACAGGTAAAGAACAAGCTATGTATTCAATTAAGAGACGATGAAAATATAAGAATGTAAAGGTGTGCACTGTCTATGAAAATGGCATGATCCGGTACACTGTGCTAATATACCAGCGGAATTTATATCCCGTGTGCTCTGTATAAAAAACTAAAAGAACGTTTAAATAGAAAAAAAAACACATGCACGCCCCAACATTCCGTGCTGTGTCTATTGTTTTGCAATGCACTATGTTGAATGCAAAAGGATAAAGGCTACATGAATATTACTTGCTAATTGCTGCCACAAATCAGGAAAAACTAAAACGGATAACTGTTCAATATAAATAAGGAAGGACTTCTAAAACAACTGTCTGCACTTTCCTGTGCCTTTCTCTTCCAACCGTACTTAGCACAATCCACACAACGCACTGGGCAGGGAATTAAAAACAAAACACATTTTCAATGTGGAGGCTTGGGGGAGTTAGGTTAAAGGCTGGAATGAATTCCAGAGAATAATTACCCTATAAGTGTTAGCGTGTTGTGCAAGTTTAATCGTCCATGACCTCAGAAATGCTCGCCAAATTGAATGTGACAAACTATTAGTAACTGGACTTCACTGCAGTTCTAATTATGCATTTTTTGTCATTCCGCAAAAATGGGTAATAAACTGTGCAGGCAGTGCTGTTATTTTATTTATAATAATAGCTTGTTTTTCTATAGCCGTGAATGTAGATGTGTTTGCCATTTCGTCGCATAGTAAATAATATTTAAGATGCTAAATAATGCATGTACCAGGTTAGCCTCTAGAACTGGGATGGGCTTGCATGGTTATCAAACGGCATGGAGCTGTTCACAGGGGCAGGTGGGTTAGATATAATGACTCGTTTCCCTTATATTGGATCGGTACAACACTGTGTACGAGGTGACATTTTTGGGAGGCGGTGTACATTTATCGTTTTTTTTATCACGGAGGGCAAGCAGAGCAGCGTTCCTTTCAGTTACTATCGAAGTTTGCTGCTCAGATAATCCTTCCCAGTGGGTGGCGATGGCCACTTTGGTTGATTTCATCATGTCTCTCCGTTCATTTCGAATGCAGCAAGAGGAGCCATTTCAAAGAATCCAATTATGTCCTCGTGCGCCATTAAAGCGTCCCATAAGCTGCTATTAGAATGGCATTAAAGTGTAATGGCGCACATTAGCATCAGAAGCAAACACTCTTTTGGCTACCCACGTCTTTTAATTTACACATCCGTTATGGCTTCATTTTGAGATTAAGAATACAGCAAACAATCATGTTCAATTCACCAGTCTGCGTATACGGCTTGCATTTGTTTTATACGTTTATGGGGTGTATTTATTTCTTCTTCAAGCCTTGTTGCCCGTCTTCTTTCGGCGCAGGTAAGTTAGACCTGCTGGGAAAGCAACACTTTTCTTGCTTTGCAATGCATTATTGAGTAGCAAGTGGCGCTGGGTATGCAGCACGCACATCACATCCTCTGAGCGTCTCTCTCAGTCGGCGTTTTCCTTTCTGATCCAGCCACGCGCCAACATTTCCATTCAGTTATGGTTAGTAAATTCGCCAAACGGTCCGTTGTTGAAAAGAGCAGAATTAGAAAATGCACCTGAGTCTTTCATTTTCAATTTCCCGGATAGGCTCGATTTGTCAGGCGTCCAACTGTTTTTGCCTCCCCTATCTTTTAACAAGAGCTAAAAACGTAGCAAATAACCTGTTGGCAAGCCAGCGGTGCGTAATCACGACTTGTTTTGTTCAGCATCATCATCATGTTTATTCGGATATGCACAAAACATTCCATAATACAGAACAAAATGTAAAACAGTGCAAGATATTGTAAAGACTGGAGGGGGGTTATCTGTAGAGCGCCCTAGCCAGCCAAGATTCTCTATATGGTAATGTTGGACTAGCAATCAAGGCTTAAGCTCTTAGGAGGTGATGCGGGCTGGTTCTGAAGTACAGTGTTGTCCTCAACCCCTCACAAAGGAATGTCCACACACTATGTTAGTGATGACACAGTTCTTTATATGAATAAGGTTCCAGTTATATACACAATCACAATAACACACTTTGTGTTCAGGCAATACTATAATGATAAATATATACAATCTCTATGTGGTACCCCAATTACTCTTGAGTCCATTAAAATGCACCAACTGCTGACAGTTTCAAATGGCATACAAATCAATAGCAAAAGGTGTCAACAATAGACTTGGGAGGAAAACAAGTTGTTTAAACAATTCGCAGAACATTGGGCCCCTACCACTAGGCACAGTTCTGTGTAAGGATCCCCCCTCCTGGGCCACTTGCAAATAAACTATATTGACAAGCCCAATCCATATATTGTTTAAAAAAGTCTTGGTTTCTTTTTAAAAGGATCTACTAGCCCAATGTACCTGGTTTAGCAGAGTTTGTCGACGGGTCATCGACGGATCCTTCTTGAGTGAACTCCCTTTAAGGCAGGAGCCATGAATTGTTGAGATTCCTCGAAGAAAAGGATGAACAATGTTGTCGAGGCAGCAGCTTCAGTCTTTGTGACGATCGGTCGTGGACGTCCTGCGAAGAGGATGCATGCGGTGTACATCAACGACGATAGTTCGTTTCCGGAAAGCAGATCAATGAAGACCGTAGGCCCAGCAAGGGCGTTGGGTCATCAGCAGTTGGCGTCGGCAATCGGAAGTTGACCATGGCTGGCTTTTGGAACTTCGTCAGCGTTTTTGAGGACTTCGGGTGGTGGGAAACCCACCGGCGGATTCTTCTTGGTTCGTCAGCGACCTTGACTTTCTCTGGCGGTACAAAACAGTCAATGGTGATGAGCAAGGGAGTCCTTGATTCAAATTTTAATAGCGGTCCTCCAAACCTTGGTCGACGATGATGGACTTCAATATCCGGGTGCTTCACTTCAGATTCCTTGGTGGACCCCGTCCCCGTTCGGCAGCCTTTTGATGACTGATTTCCGGGGAGCCTTGGTGAAGGTTAGCTGGTGCACGATGTTCCCTCGTAGCTCGGGAAGAGTTCTCCTAGCCAGGTCTTCTCTTGGATCTATTCTTGGAGACACGACAGCTTTTGGATTTCATCGAAGGAAAGCAGCAGCAAAGCCTTCTACTTCTAGCTGGACTTCAAGGTAAGCATCAACTTCAGCTTCTGAACAATTCCAGTAAGTGAGAGGTCCCCAGATATACTGTTCTGTCTCTCATTCACACTGCTGGGCCAAGCTCAGCAGCCAATCATTCAGCGGGGCATTCATGCAGACAGGCAGCCAATCAGGCTCACAGTGCATTCAGGCCATTCTTCTTCATCCAGGCACTCATAACAAGGAATGTACATTGGGACAAGCACCCAGCCATTCAGCACTCCAAACTGCATTCGTACCAGTTTTGGGCAGGGCTGTCTCAGTCATTCACACACTAGAAACCAGACACGCATAACATGAAATGTATATTGGTCACACTCTCCATTCACCCAGGTCCCACCCCTGCGTGTACCCACAACATACATGGGAAGGCCCCAGCCAATCTGGCCTGGACTTCCCCAAAATACCATACATGGAACTTCCACCCAACAGCCAGTCAGGGGAAGGGACAGAGTCAGGGCTTCCCAGGACTTTGGGAAAACAAGGTAACAGGCAAAAGAAAGCAAGAGGCCACAGGGGCAATCTTGTCTCCTAACAGGAATCAACTGATTCCAATGGCAGGGTCTGGGTATCCCAAAATGGAGGATACTCAGAGCACCTGTAAAATTCAGCATGGAGCTTACACCAGTCCATACCCTGCTCTGTGGGCCACACACAGGTTCCCACAAACATAAACTAGGGGTACAGGGTTGTACCCTCCCATGGGTGCCATAAGGGTATTCCAAGGGTCTGTTCGCCACAATCAAAAAGAAGAAGAACTGCACTGCCAGGAGTCCCATATGAACTCCTGTGCAGAAAATAACACAGAACATACATGATAAAAGGAGTAAAGGACAAGGACATGGAGGCCCTGTCCCTCCAATGCATTTCCAGCATCACAGTCGCCCACCCAGATTGAGCTTAGAGTGGTCTAATCTCCCACGGTCAACATACCTTCTGGAAAGGCCATCCGCATTATCATGACTCTTCCCTGTTCTATGCTCAGTGGTGAAGTCTAGCCCTTGCAGGCTAATGGACCACCCGAGCAGGTTCGGGGTTTCACCCTTCATCTACATAAGCCATTTTAAGGGCTTATGATTTGTTTGGACCTTGAAGGTAGACCCTGTAAGGTAGGGGCTAAAACGCCTAAGGCTCCAAACTATGCTAAAACATTTCTTTTCAACAGTAGCCCACCTAAGTTATCTACCCTTGAGTTGTCTACTGATGAATATGATAGGATGTTCCCTCCATTTGTCATCTAACTGGCACAAGAAAGCTCCAATTCCGGTGTTGCAGGCATCAGTCTGAACGATAAAGGGTTTGCTGTAGTCAGGCGCACACGAC
The DNA here is from genome assembly GCF_040938575.1 of Ambystoma mexicanum. Taxonomy (NCBI): domain Eukaryota; kingdom Metazoa; phylum Chordata; class Amphibia; order Caudata; family Ambystomatidae; genus Ambystoma; species Ambystoma mexicanum. The sequence continues at coordinate 1,085,677,308 of NC_090935.1, read as the reverse complement.
ACAGGTGCCCTACACAGACTTTCCTTCAAACCAATAAAGGCTCTCTGACAGTCTTCCCTCCAATTAACCTTCCTCTGTTGTTTGGGCTAAATCAGAGCTGTCAGAGGGGCAGCTATGATTCCATAGTCCACCATGAAGTTGCGGTAATACCCAGTGAGGCCTAAAAAAGCTCTCAACTGGGTTTGTGTAGTGGGAGTCTCCCAGCCATGTACATTCTGTGCTTAACTGGGTAGAGGCTGGATTCGACCCCCTCCTACCTCATGATCAAGATAAGTGACTTTCCTTTGAGCTATCTGGCACTTGGTGACCTTGATAGTGAGGTTAGCCCTTTTCAAGGAATGCAACAACTTATCCAAATGAGTCAAATGCTTCCCAGGTGGAACTTTAGACAGCAATGTCATATAAATAGGCCACACAAAAGGCCTCCAACCCACTGAGCGCATGGTTGACTAATCTTTGGAAGGCGGCAGGTGCATTCTTCAACCCAAAAGGCATGACTCTAAACTGGTAGAGCCCCTCGGGTGTTGAGAACACAGTCTTTTCCTTGGCAGGCTCCGTCAGAGCGATTTGCCAATAGCCTGAGGTAAGGTTAAAGGTGCTCACAAATTTGGCAGCACCTATGGTGTCCCCGAGCTCATCAGCCCTGGGCAATGGGTGCGCGTCCGTTTTGGTGACGGCATTGACCCCTTCTGTAGTCCACACAGAACCGCCAATCGTTGGTGCCTGCCTGGGAACTTGCCTTGGGGACAAGGACCACTGGACTGGACCAGGGACTGATTGAGGATTCAATAACACCCAGATCCAACATTTTGGCGCCCTCAGTCTGGATATGGTTCTTAACCGTGTCTGTCATCCAATAGCACCTGCTTTTGACAGGCACACTGACACCACTGTCAGTTTCGTGCCTGCACCACGGGGTGAGGCCTGGTGTCAGTGAGAACAGAGGGGCATCCTGCAGGAGCAAAGCCCTGCAGGCCCTCTACTGCTCTGGTGTCATATCTAGAGAGGCATGCTCTCCCTCCAATGAGTCATCTTGAGGGTTGCTATGCAGCAAATCAGTAAGGGGCTCACCCTCATCCTCTTCTTGCTCTGAAAATAAATAGCAAGAAACTTCTGCTCACCTATGGAAAGGCTTGAGCCTGTTGACGTGGAATACCTAAGGGGCTACCCCAGGCACTCCTATGACAACCAGATAGTTGACTTCGCCCATCTTGGAGATGATCCTGAAGGGTCCAGTCCACTTATCTGCCAAATCTCGAGGCTTGGTAGGCTCTATCACAAGAATCTCCTGTCCTGGAGTCCAATCCACTTGTGATGCTTTAAGGTCATGCCAGTATTTGTTCAATTCCTGGCTGGCCTTAAGATCTGCTGTCGCCTGGCCCATCATCTGTGTCATCCTCCATCTGAGGCCTAACACATAGTCCCCTACTTGCTTGGCAGGACCTGGAGGGGTGGCTTCCAAACCCTCTCTGATCAAGGCAAGGGGCCCCATCACGGGATGTCCAAAGAGCAACACAAAAGGGCCGAAACCAACACCCTCTTGAGGTACTTCTCTGTAAGCAAACAGCTGGCATGGCAGGAGGAGATCCCATTTCCTCTAAGGGGGTCTTCCAAAGCACCCAGCATGCCCTTGAGAGTTTTATTAAATCTCTCAACCAGACCATTGGTCTGGGGATGGTAGGAGGTGGAGAACTTGCAGGTTACTCAGCAATCTTTCCACATCGCTTTCATGTAACTCAACATGAAGTTGGATCCTCTGTCAGAGACAACTTCTTTAGGGAATCCAACTTTGGTGAAAATGTCCAGGAGAGCGCTGGCAATCACCTTGGCTGTAATGGTCCGAAGGGGTATAGTTTCAGGGTACCTGGTGGCATGATCAACCAAGACCAGGATGAACCGATGTCCACCTGAAGTTCGAGGGTCAAGGTGACTGACAAGGTCGATGCAAACCCTCTCAAACGGTGTGGCAACCACTGGCAATGCTGCAGTGGGGCAATGACACTGCCTCCAGTCTTGCCAGACAACAGACAAGTGGAGCAGGTCCTGCGGTGGGACTCCACTTCTACTCCCATCCAGGGCCAGTAGAAATGTGAAGAGAGCCTCTGCTTAGTCTTATTGGTCCCAAGATGACCAGCTAAGGGCACCTCAAGCATCAACTGCAGTAGGAAGGGTCTGTAAACCTGGGGTACCACCACCCTCTTGAGGGCACCAGGATCAGGCTTAGCAGGCTCACTACAAAGGAGCTCACCCTTTCAATAAATCTTGAAAGACCTAGGCACTTCACCTTGTGCCTGGGCCAGGGCCTGTTTCCTCAGACCCTCGAGAGAGTTGCACTCTCTCTGGCCCTTACAGAAGTCATCCCTACAGGGCCCCCTTTCAGCCAGCAGGCATTGAAGGTTGGGGTGATCCTCTGGGTTGAGCACCTCTCCTGCAGGAGGGTATTCTGGCACATATCTCTCAGATGTTGAGTCTTGGGTTACCACTGGACCCAGCCCGTCCACAGCATGAATCCCAGTGGGTGATGCTGAAGCAGCAGGAAGAGAAGGAGCCCCCTTCACAGAGGTGACCTTCTTGCTCTTCCTTCTTGCCTTGCGTCTGCCCTTTGGCTTGCGTACCAGGCTCACAGTCAGAGCCAGTGCGACCTGTGACCTAATGACTGCAGCAGCAGTCAGGGGGAGACCTTCAGAGATCAACCCCGACTCCACTAGATCATTACCAAACAAAATGTTAGCAGGAACATTGTCCTGAACTAGTACAGGAAGCTTTGCTGTCTTGTCCGCAATCGTGATGTTGACTAGGGCAACAGGAGAAAATTTGGGAGCCCACCAGCTAACCTGATAGTTCTCAGAGGAGCACCTAAATATTTCTATGGCATGAGCAGGGTCCTGTACACCACTGTCTTGCTTGCCCCGGTGTCTCTCAAACCAGTAAAAGGCTGGCCATTCAGGAGGACACTTCTCAAAAATCTACAGGTGTTTTTGGGATTGTAGCCAGTACTTCTGCGTACTGGTCCCAAGCCCCCAAAGGACACTAGGGAAATCTCTACAGGAGCTCCAAAGGTGATTCAGACTTCTCAGAGGCCCTCTTTTCTTTATCCTTGTCCTTCACACTGGGTTCCTTAGGGGACACCCGGTGGGAGACCCACTTGTCAGCCAGCCTGACCAGCTTAAAGGGATATAAAATATTCTGGTCAGCAACATACTGACGCAGCTGTGGTGAACAGGTTTCTGAAAAAATGCTCAAAAACAAAAGGTGGGACAATTCAACAAAAGTTTCCACCTTGTAACCATCAATCCACCCCATCATGTTCATATGTGGAGCACTCACACAGTCAATCGAAGACACATTCTCTCTTTTCTTATATTCCCTGAACCTTTTAAGGTATTGAGTAGGTGTCTTGCCAAACTTGGCAATCAAAGCAGACTTCATGCACTCATACTGACCCCTTTCTTCCACAGTTTCAGAATACAGTCATAACCAGTTTGAGGCACTCTGCTTAACAAACACGTAGCCCAATCTCTTTTATCAACATCATGGATTCCACAGGCCATTACAAACGCTTCAATCCACTGGAGGATATCAGAACCCTCCACAAACACACCAACCAAATCTTTCATATACTTGGTGGCAGGGGACCTGACACTCTCAACTGGTTTGGCTAAATTTTCCACTCTAGCATTCTCTAACTGGATTCTTTGACATTCAGTATCCCTATCATTGAGTATCACTTGCTGTGCAGACTCCTCTTTCTTAAGTTCAGCTTCAGTTTCGACTTTTTATATTCAAAGGCCAATTTCACCCTCAATAATTCAAGTTCCAAGGAATTCCCTGAAGGAACACTGCTGGGTTTCGGGATAGAGGCAGCAGGAGTGGTGGCATTCCCAGAAACAGATTCTTTTTTCTTTTTTTGTTGTACATCTAAATTTTGTTTTTTCACAAATATAAAAGGATAAAACAGTTACATCAGTTTCATTATTTCACAAGCATACACATACATTACATTGATTCCAATTGTTACAAAAAAATAATCAAAAACAACCATTAAATGACCTTAAAGTAGAATAGAAAAAAAAGGGGAAAGAACAGAAAAGAAAATATTACAAACAGCCAAATTCACAAAGGATTCTAGAATTTGTTAACAATGTTCCTTAGAGATTATCCCTATTTGTTGCAAAACACGGACTGCATTTATTGTTAAGGATGTCTCGTGTCCCGCTATCAACCTTTCCCAAAACATTTCTGTCAAAAGGCGATCAAAACAATCAACAAAACAACCAAGATATTTCACCCTAATCTCCCATGCCCTTTAACATACTCTCATTAAGTGTTCTATGGTCTGTTTTTTTGGGTCCTCACATTCAACACAAGGATGTTTGATTTCCTCCTTTAGGCCCCAACGGTCAAGGACTGCTCCAGTCTGTATTACATTGAGTCAAACTCTCAAGAAGTTTCCCCTCATCCTGTGATCAAGGAACTTTATTAGGTATTTTGGGAGGAAACCAAATTTCTTATCGCACCAAGTAAATGAGGTGGCTGCTCTCGACACCCTCATGTGATCTATGGTATTTATCCAATCCGTAGTTATCAATGCCTTCTTTGTTTTCATTGGGTTGGAGATTACCATGTCTAAATTACTATCGCATTTAACAAAGATTTTTCCAGCCAAAATCTCCAATTTTTTTCAAAACTGGTGAGCGATCAAGATTAAGATGCATCAGTAAACGCTCATGTAGAGTACTAATTTGCGGGAACATAATCAATCTATGCAGGGATAACAATCTCAAATCTACCTGGGATTGAAGTGATCTAAGGCCCAGTTTGGGCCTTAGAGCTATTGGGCAATAAGCTATTGGGCAATCACAGGACTTTCTTCCACATTGTAGCCTCGATTCGCTGCCAATTCATGTTCCAGGCCAATGGTCTTGCTTCCAGCCCCTACATGATAACTGGTACTACTTTAGACATATAGAACCTCACTGCAGGGACCAAAGAGAACGTACAGTAAAGTTTGTAAATATTCGTCATCCGGGATGTTAACTGGGAGGCCTTAAAAGAGAGCTCTCCTGAGATTTGGCTCATTGTGGGGCAAGCATATAAGATGTAACCCAAATACAAAATATCCTCCACTATAGGAATCAAATTGCCTCCTACCAACCAGGAAAACTTATGACCGTAGGCACTTGTACATTTTTGGCCGGAAATTACCACTTTTGATTTTACTGGGTTAACGATCAGCTCATGCCTCTGCATAAATTCCTCCAAAGAGTTCAAAAGCCCACCGCTGCATTGCCTAACAAAACAATATCATCTGCATACATCAGCCACTTAATAGAATTTGAGCCGATCTTCGGGCTTGCTAATGCTGCAGAGTCTATTCCGCATCCAAAATCTGCCAGATGGTGTGCAGTCATAATGTCGACAGTCAAAATGTCGACAGTCAAAATTTCGAAAAATAAATGTCAAAAAAAATAATGTCGACAAACAATAATGTCGACATTTTTCGATATTTTTTCGAAATTTTGAATTTATTGTATAAATAAATAAATATATATATATAAGATGTGTTGAGTATGAGGGGTGGTTGGGGGGTGTGGGGGGGTGGCAGGGGTGTGTTGGGTGAGGGGGGGTTGGGGGGGGACCCCCCCATAGTAAATGATACTATTTTTATTTATTTAATTATTGACTAAATAAATAAATAAATAAATATATACTTGGTATGTGTTGAGTATGAGGGGTGAAAGGGTGGTTGGGGGGTGTGGGGGGGTGGCAGGGGGGTGTTGGGTGAGGGGGGTTGGGGGGACCCCCCCCATAGTAAATAATCCTTTTTTTGGTTATTTATTTATTGAATAAATAAATAAATAAATAAATATATAATTGGTATGTGTTGAGTATGAGGGGTGAAAGGGTGGTTGGGGGGGTGTGGGGGGGTGGCAGGGGGGTGTTGGGTGAGGGGGGGTTGGGGGGGACCCCCTCCATAGTAAATGATCCTTTTTTTGGTTATTTATTTATTGAATAAATAAATAAATAAATAAATATATAAATATAATGTGTTGCATATGAGGGGTGGGAGGGTGGTGGTGGGGGGTGTGGGGGGGTTGCAGGAGGGTGTTGGGTGAGGTGTTGATAGTTTTAAGGGTTTATAGTCATAATGTCTAAAAAAAAATGTCGACACTTTTTTTTCGAAAAAATGACTTTTTACATTATAAGTATAGGATGTCGACATTATTATTTTCGACATTTTTTTTTCGACATTTTTGTCTGTCGACATTTTTTTTCCGACATTATGACTATAAACCCTGCCAGATATGCGTTAAATAGGAATGGGGCGACCATGCAACCTTGCTGCACTCCTCTGCCTATATTAACCTTTTCAGATAGTTGGCCTTAAGTGTTTAACCTTACTCTTACAGTACTACCCTCATGCAGAGATTCCAACATATTTACTAACGATTTTGGTGCTCCACAACTATCCAGTTTAGTCCAAAGGCGATCTCTATTTACTCGATCGAAAGCACTAGACAAATCTATAAAAGGAGCATACATGTTCGCTGCTTTCTTAATGCCCTTTTTCTCACAAAGGGCAGCCAATATCACTCCATTGAGAGATGTTGATTGGCCCTTTTGAAAACCTGTCTGCTGCTTTGAAAGAATATTATTAGACTTTGCCCATTCTTCCAGCTCTCTCAACAAAAGTTTGGCAAAGAGTTCACTCTCAACATCGAGCCATGTGATGGCTCGATAATCTGCGGGATTCACTCTGTCCCCCTTCTTGAAAATAGGGATGATAATAGCTGATTTCCAAGAAGCGGCAATAGATCTTTTGTACACTATTTCCCTAAAGAGTTCCCCCAAAATTCGGGCCCACATCTTGACATCCTCCTTTAGAACCTAGTTAGTTAGACCATTAGGGCCCGCTGCTCTGGAGGAGGAGGACTTGTTTATTAGCTCAGCAATATCGTCTTCCGAGAATTCCAGAGACCAGGGTACATCTAAGATCTTAAATTTGGGTAGCCACACTGGCTTGTTATAATGTGAGGAAAGGTAGTCCACCCATATTAGCTTGACTTGTTATTTGATTCTTATTAGTCTCATTAATTATCGTCCAATAATAGCGAGATGTCTTTTTGCTTAGAGCTTTGTGCATTTGCTCTCCGTCTAACTGGAGACTCGCTATTCTATGATGTTTAGACCAGCTTTTATAATGGGTTTTAATAGCCTTTATCTCTTTAATAAGTTTACCCATGTCCAGAATATTTCTCCTTAGAGAATTTATTGTACACCTCATTTCATGTTTTTTGAGCCAAGTGGCCTCATCAAAGCTATGAACATGAGAGAGGGGTTTAGTTAGTGACATACCCTGAGGACTTTGACAGACCATATAAATTCATGGAAGCTCTGCAGACTACATTTTTGTTTAAATTCATCGGCCTGTAAGGCTTCACCGGTCACATGAAGAAGCTTATTAAGATGTACTCCATCTTTCTTATATTTGGTCAAACGATTCCTCTACATATTAGCCACTTCCGAATATGTCCACACATCAGATTTTTTCATGAACTTCCAGTTAAAGGATACTTCAAGACGCCTATGGATACAAGTACCACCCTCCATCACCATAAACTGTGTGCACTTCTCAAACAGCTCAGGTGATTGAAATATGTAATCTATAGTAGAGGAAGTTATTGCAGGCGGAACATCCCCCTCAATAGAACCATTAGCCAGTCGCATACTCCATTCTGAAAAAAAGGGCAACTATTTCCTACAATTCGCCGTTACTGATTTGTTTCTGGATACAGTACTTAATGCTTTATTCAAGACACACTGTGAATTTAGATCGCCTGCAATTAGAAAATGCGACCCTAAATGTAGCAAATTTTCTTGGGTTAGAAGAGAGGCCAAAGATTCCTGAAATTCCATAAGTTTAACACAGGCGGGGTTCCAGTATAAATTAATAGCTGTTATTACCTTCATTCCCTCATCTGTTGGTATCGAGAGGCGCAATGAGAACTGCCTCCTTGATTCGAGTTAGCCTGCATGCTATTAACAGACCTCCTTTTGGACTCCCTCTCCCCATTAACGTTGCTTCCTGGTGGAAAATTTGGAAGCCCTCCATTTGAGGGACATCAACCAACCAGGTTTCTTGGATAAAAATCAAATCATGTTTGATAAAAATGTCCCCCTTCATTGCCGCATTCCTAAAAGAGCTGGAACCCCGCGTATTCCAACTCACAAATCTCAGCATCTCCCAACTAAAGAGAAACTTGTCCAATGCCTAGCTTCTGGAAAACCTATGTTATGATTTCTGGTAACATGTATATAACTGCCCGTTGTGATTCTTTCTGATCAACATGAGTCTTAATCGCCAGTCCCTTAGATATATCCAACTTTGCTTTAGCCTCCCCAGCTTCTATTAACCCTCCCCCAGCACCCCGCCCCTTCTCACTAGGAAAGGTTTCATAGACTTCCAAACCATGTTGTTCATGAGGGTCCTAATACCCCCATCTGCTGGGCCTTGGCATCTCTCTGGGTCAAAAAAGAAGGCTCTGGAACAAGCAGGAGACTCAGGCAGTTTTCAAGAAGACATCAGTTTATTTTCTTCCAGCAGGCAATAAACGTCATACTTCAGAGAGATCTCTGGAACTCTGCTCTAAAACACTGGATTTACTCACCCTTATATTCAGTCCTAGGGAGGTGAGCTAATGGTTTGGTCACAAAGACAACCCCTTCCTATCGCTGATTCGTTAACTCATATGGCATGATCAATGATGTTCCTCGTTCTACTTTGTGCTTGTCTGACCTCTATGCCACTCGACTGGCCCATCTGCCACTCGAGCCTAGTCTGAACTGGTTCTTCTCACTCCTAGCCCCCTCCTTTGTCCTATATATATATATATATATATATATATATATATATATATATATATATATATATATATATATATACATATATTTATTTATTTGTAAAGCACCTCGCAGCCCGGAGGCATCGAGGCGCTGTTTCAAGAAAGTGTCTTAGTTACCGCATGTACATGGAAATGCGAGGGTTACAGGTAGCAGGTGCCTAGCATGTGATCCTGGGTAGGAGTTATACAAATAGTCTTGTTTTGATTGCTTTTCTGAAGGCAGTGTGGGATTCAATACCTCTGATTGTGGGAGGTAGCAGGTTCCAGTTGGTGGCTGCTATCACCGGGAAGCTCGACCCGCCTGCACAGGCTTTGAGGCTTTTGGGAATGGCAAGACAGTTGGTGTAGCTGGATCTGATAAGTCTGTTCGAGGGTCGCCAAGAATCTCTGAGAGATGAACTCTTATAAAAAAGATCCCCACTGGTGTCATCATGACTCACAGCAATCCATCATTTTAGGAATCGCTTGACTCTGCCTGACCTATCACAAAATGGTGGATTACCCTATTTCTGATCATATCTTGACACCTAGTCCGTTTCAAGCCTAGTTTTTTAGTACAATATACTTATCCTGTGCTACTTAACAAGCATTCCATTATTTAAAACATTCTGACCTTATAAACATAAATCGGTTTTTAAAGCGCTTTGCTGTGAAGCACTATAATTCTAGTTTTCTGCACATGTGAAGGCATAGATCACCCCACCAAGTTGTCTACGCTCGTTTTAAGGGGGAGGGGGTCTATCTCCATTACATTCAGTTTAAAGTATGGGGGATAGTCATTCCTTTACAATGTTGTTTAAGTTGGCACGCAACCCCTAATTTAGAGGTAAAGCCTCTGCCGCATGTGCACTTTGGAATTCAGGGAACTGCATGTATTCTATATCTTTAGTTGAAAAAGGGTATAGATCTGGTATTTTCTTGAAGATGGCTAAAATAGCTCCTCGATTCAAGAATTTATTATTCAATTTAAGTTCTTGACAGGATGGCCATAGTCTCGGTACCGCAAATGGCGCCAAGTCTTCCTGACCAGCCTCCTGAGCCTTGAGAACCAAGTCTTGCAATGTATAGTAATTTATATTTTCACACAAGGTAACTGCGCAACACAATAGTCTTTTTCAAGGAAATTGTATTGAAGTGAATTAATGCAATCAATTGTGTACAATAATAGAGTGCCCTGTATTGACAGGTGTATCGGCTTCACAAGAGCCTTTCTAAAAGAATAGGGCATATGTTCTAATCACATTTCTTTACGTAGGTGCACAAAGTAAAAGTGAACATATATACATGTATGTAATCCATTACATGCGTACAGACAGACAGACAAAAAGGGGAGAGGGGTAGGGTTGGATCATTTGGGTTCAACATAAATGAAAAGAAAAGAGAAAGAAAAAAAAGAATTCTGTTGAACTGGTAGTGTTCAATTATAAATGTCTCTTTCGCAAAACATGTTTGACATCCAATTCATTCTTAAAAGATCGTTCATTTTGGAATGCATATGTTGATAATGCTTGAACTCATGATCAATATGTAAAAGCCCATCCAATTGTAGGCGTAGGTTATATTGAACATAAATCAGCTAACAATCAGTAAATTAGTACTTTGATCGTTACAATAAAATCACATTTAAACATGTGTATAAAGGAAAGACATATTTTTTCTTACCCAGTCTGGTAGTTAGTCACGTGTGGATATAATCCACCTTGCTTCCTGCAAAACCAAGGGTTATAATCCCACCTAGAATTAATTGGTTCAGTGTCACAAATGGTGAATTCGGCATTATTAACCACTAAGGATGTACACGAGCCATTTTGTGCAATTAAGATATACGTAATGTACATGTTTCCATGTTAAAGTGCGTACTAAAACTAGAAACTATGGTCGTCACATTGTTAGATATACATATAAATAAGACTTGCCAGATGGTTCTCCAGGTATTAACTGTTCATTGCACCAAAAAACGAACTCTTAAAATGGGTCCTTGCTAAGCTACTTAGTTTTAGAATAGGTTTCATAGTCTACTTTAGCTTGTGATCCATCATATTACTGTTGTATCTAGACAATGTGATATCTTCCGTATCAAATAGTCCCCCAGAAGGTTGTAAGCGTACCCTCTGCGAGCTTACATAAGAAATGCGTCTTTCGATCTCTGCGCATCGGCTTTGCAGTTCCAAACGCCAGCGCGCAGCTTGCTCTATGTTTGTACCCACATCGTCATGGCAACCCGGGAAGTCCTTCCTCAGGATATGGAGGTAAACTAAAACACTACATGCTATGAGCTGCCACCATAAGCCAGTCAAATGGAACGTACCCACAGGGAAATTCATTAGGGCAAAATGAAATCGCAAAGATTTAGAAACTTTCTTGGCAGAATGTGATCTATTGGAAGAAAGATTCAAGCAGGGAGACTAGTCAAGAGCATGTATTCGTGCAGCTAGTCAAAAAGCTAAGAACATGACAAGGGAACAGACTTTAATGTCCAAAGCAAGCAAGGCTAACCAGAAAGTTGAGAAGGTGAACTTATCACTACATATTGTACTAATAACTCGGAATTGGCACCTTCTTAAATTGGACCCACATTTAGCCAAATATATTCAGGAACAACCTAGGATTATCTACAGAAAAGCAAAAACACTTAAAACGACCATAAGTCCATCATTACTCCCAGAAAGACATCAAGACTCCAAATGAACCTGGCTAGAAACTGAAGTGTCAGGTTTCCGAAAATGTGGCACATGCACTTTGTGTCACTATGCTCATGCGAGTACAAAGAAATTTCAGGATGCAAGAGGAACCAGGATCAACATCAATGAGAACATAAACTGCAGGTCAAAGTATATAGTATGTGCAATAATGTTCACATGCCAACGGTTGTATATTGGAAGTACCATACGAGAAGTCAGAACTCGAATTCGTGAACATCTTTCGACAATTGGACCAAGATATGTCATTACCCTTGGCGCAACACTGGCAGCTAACACATCAAATGAAGAACAAACAAGACCTTAGATTCATAGGTCTGCAGAAAGTGAAATTGGGATGAGGAGGTGGAAACCTGGAACGATTACTCAGATAAGCTGAAGCGAGATTCATTTGTAAATTTAGAACAATTGAATATGGACTCAACAAAGACAATGAGATGGTGCATTTTCTGTCACTATAATTATAATGATTGTATTTAGGTTTACTAAGAGGTGGAAGTACATGATCCTCTACGCAAGTCTTTATGTTGCCCTTGCACTGTGTCTATGTACTGGGACATTTACAGGTATCAACTATACTTAGTAATTGGTTACTAATGTTTGAACAAGCACTTCTTGTGAAGAATAACATTTCCTAATGGGGAGTCGGGGACTCCTCTGAGGGACCTCGTAATTACAACTGTTCTAGGAATGTCCACCGAGCTGCATTTATGAATATTATGGACATGATCAGTATACACTAAGAAGAACAACATGATCCTTAGAGTCCAAGATGGTTACCAGGTCCTTATATTTCGGCCAGTCCCTTTCACTTAATTAACAGCATGAGGTTTATGGCAGACCTCTAATATATGATCTAGTTGGCATGCATAGCTATCAGCTTCGCATCAATGTGGTACCAGAACTCAATCTGTTAGTTCAGTCTATTCAATAAAATAACGCTCGTTAAATTAGACTAACATGAAGACATACTTTCATGGGTAAACTGAGCGGTGAATAAAACCTTATATTTTTAGCCATCCCAATCCAATAAGTATATTAGGTAAATGCTATTTCATTAATTACATTAATTATGTGATCGGGTTATTTGCCAATTCACATTTTAAGACCTTTCTAAGTTCATATCATTGTGGACACGATGCTGACTAGACCTTTCCAATATGGTGCCTACGTGATGGGGAATGGCAAATGAGGAAGGACTTCCCAGGTTGCCATGACGATGTGAGTACAAACATAGAGCGATCTGAGCCCCGGCGTTTGGAACTGCACAGCTGACGCGTGGAGATTGGAAGATGCAATTCTTAGGTAAGCTCGCAGAGGGGACGCTTCTGGGGTACTATTTCATACAGAAGATACAATATTGTGTAGATACGACAGTAATATGATGGATCACAAGCTAAGGTAGACTATGAAACCTATTCTAAAACTAAGTAGCTCAGCAAGAACCCATTTTAAGAGTTAGTTTTTTGGCGCAATTAACAGTTAATACCTGGAGAACCATCCGGCAAGTCTTATTTTTATGTATATCTAAAAATGTGACGACCATAATTACTAGTTTTAGTACGCACTTTGATATGGAAACATGTACATTACTTATATCTTAATTACACAAACTGGCTCGTATATATCCTTAGTGGTTAATAATGCCAAATTCACCATTCATGACACTGAACCAATTAATTCTAGGTGGGATTATAACCTGTGATTTTGCAGGAAGCAAGGTGGATTATATCCACACGTGACTAACTACTATACTGGGTAAGAAAAAATATTTCTTGCCTTTATACACATGTTTAAATGTGATTTTATTGTACAGATCAAAGTACTAATTTACTGATTGTTAGCTGATTTATTTTCAATATAACCTACGCCTACAATTGGATGGGCTTTTACGTATTAATCATGAGTTCAAGCATTATCAACATATGCATTCCAAAATGAACGATCTTTTATGAATGAATTGGATGTCAAACATGTTTTGCGCAAGAGCCATTTATAATCGAACACTACCAGTTCAACAGAATTCTTTTTTCTTCTTTCTCTTTTCTTTTCATTTATGTTGAACCCAAATGATCCAACCTTACCTCATCCCCTTTTTGTCTGTCTGTCTGTACGTATTTAATGGATTACATAAATGTATATATGTTCACTTTAACTTTGTTCACCCATGTAAAGAAATGTGATTAGAACATATGCCCTATTTTTTGAGAAAGGCTCTTGTGAAGCTGAAACACGTGTCAATACAGGGCACTCTATTATTGTACACAATTGATTGCATTAATTCTTTTCAATACAATTTCCTTGAAAAAGACTATTGTGTGGCGCAGTTACCTTGTGTGAAAATATAAACTACTATACGTAACCACGGAGGTAGGGGCTTTGGTTCCTCCGAAACCTTTCACACCAACACAACACGTCTCAACAGAAGAATAATTAGGTTGCAAGGCATAAGAAGTTGTATCCCTAGAATAACCCCTCCAAACTGTTTTTCTTGTGATGGATGACTTGTTGTTTTCTCGACTCCCACTTCAGATCCACCTTCATTTCTTTTGGGAGCCAAAGAGATATCACTTACTGAGGCTTGTTTTAGAGCCTCATTGTGAGGTATACCAGTTGTTGGTAGTTTTGGGATCACAGTCTGGGGTGTATCAGATATTGGTTGTTCTATAGCAGCAAGACCCAGTTCAGGAATCTTCTCTTTCTTATTCCCTCTGAGAAATATGAGTGCTATTTTCAGAATTACTCCATTCTTTGATTTCAGTTTTCCATTCTGGTTCGTTTTTGGGAGGATGATGGGTGCACATTTTAGAGATCTGTATGGCCATTTAGCTCCTTTTTAGGCCTTAGGGATCTCTCCTGACCCACTCTCAGCATCTCCATCATGCATTAATGAGCCAGATGATGAGGATCCAGATTTACTCCGTTGGGTGTCTTCTGTCTGGGTGCCTATAGTAGCCTTAATCATTTCTACATCCCTGAGACCACACTTTGCATTTGATTTACACTGCCTCTTTTTTATTTTAAGTAGTCTGGTCTTGGTCTCTTTAGAATAATTCAATTGGGGCAACTCAGAGGGGCCCTCTCTGATACTATTATTTTTGTTTTGCGAGTTATTTGATGGTGAATTTAGGGCATTAATAAAGCTGTTTGCACCTGAGTTCTTCAACTTTTTGTCTTAATATTCTTTGATTTCTTTCCACATTGTTTCACGATGGACTGGTCACTTACACCTGCATTATTTTGTTTCTTTTTCTTTGCTTGTCTCCTTCCCCTTGATGTTTGTTGGGCACTCTCCTTCCAGGTGCTATCCCCCTCATTCTCAATCTTTACGTCAGGGGAAGTTTGATCCTCTATGGATACACTTTGATCCCTAGGGACAGCCTCTGCCACATGGGTTAGCGAAACAAATTCCTCTAAAACTGACTCTGAAAGTGGAGTATCGTCAAAGAGGTTAATATCAGCTTCCTCATCCCTTGGCACTGCAGTGCTCAACCCTTCTATCCTTTTCCCCTCCTTAGCCTGTAAAAGGTCAAGAATCAGAGAATTAGTTTGCTTTCCACCAGCAGTCAGATCTCTCTGTTTTATTTTTATTCCTAATATTTCTGTATTTTGGCTGTTAATTTCCTCAGTTATAGTTATTAGGGCTGATGCTACCGTTGTATTTATGGCATTTATCAAACCCACCAGCGAAAAGTCACATTGCTCAACTTCTTTTGACATTTCCAATAGTATACCCGAATGAGATTGAACCTCACCTTTCATTATTTCATAAACTTTTACCAAAGAATGAAGCACATAATTTAGAGCGACCAAGGTAGGTTAATTTGGGATCATCTCACAGTTCGAATTGTGGGATGGGGTATGAGGTGTACCACCATACCCTCACTGGGTGAGATCATTTAATTCCTGTCTACAGTCTTCATTTGCGGGGGCCAGCGGATTTACTTGACTGTTTGATGACATGTGGGACAAATGTAGTCCCTGTGGGAATTCAGGACCAGGTGTCCCTATATCCAGGAGTTTATTCACCACCTCATTTTCCATCCATGATGTGGATGTTCCAATCCACCAGAATTACCAAGATCAAAGTCACCCATGCTCCTGCATCTCTGCCTACAGAAGCACTGGTTAATTTTTTCCTTGCTGTTCATTGCTTTGAGAGTGAAATCCTTCCCTCTTCTTAATGTGTAATCCAGGGCCATAACCCTGTCATGTAAGCCTCCTCATGAATTGTGTACTTGTGCACAAGCCATCACTTCTTGACCCGCAAGGACACTTTGCTGTAGGTTGGAAGCTAGCCTATTTTCCTGCACTTGGGGCTGTGTTATAAAAGAGCCCTCCCATTCAGGAGCCCTTGGATAATCAGTTAGTAGCCCGCTGTAGAGGTCATATCTGTTTGTCATTGTCAATTCCCCAGATTAGGGTACCTTAAGTGTTTCTTTCTCAAGGTTAGAGTACAAAATTTAGTCAATCCTCGAATCTTTGTGGCTGGGTGGCTTCTCACAAGCAGAAACTCAATATCAGGTTGTGGACCTATTATGAAACAACCTTGAGGTTCAAAGGCTTTTGCCCACAGTTGCCTCGCTGTTGTTTATAACAGCCCGATGGTTCCCCTTTTCTGGGGGGGAGCTGTTTTACCTCACGGGTGGTTTCCTAGTCAGCATCTGCTTTTCCACAGAAGATTATGCAAGTTGCTGCAAAGCCACACACGCTTCTTCATAAGGTTTTTCAAATTTGATCATGTTCATTAGAAACAGCTCCATTTTGAATAGCAGAAGATTTCCTCACCTTACTCCAGGGGGACTCGCAGACCGCGGGCACACGGGCACCGGACACCAGACACACTATGCCACCATTGCGCTGCACTCTGCGGCGGTGTTGGCGTAATGTAGCTTCTCTCTGGGTCCGCCTCCCCAGGTCCACTGCCTCAGGTCCTCCTCTCCTTGCAATGTTAAAAAAAAAACAGTGTTGATTCAAACAGCCACGCACTCCGAAATGAAGTCACAGTTACTGAATAATGAGGCACCAGCAACACCAGACCCACTACGCCACACACCACGCCGCGCTCTATGCCGGTGTTGGCATAATGTAGCTTCTTTCTGGGTCCACCTCCCAAGGTCCGCCTCCTCAGGTCCTCTTCTCCTTGCAATGTTCAGAAAAAAACAGCATTGATTCAAACAGCCATGCACTCTGAAATGAAGGCACAGTTACTGGATAATGAGGCACCAGCAACATCAGACACACTACGCCACACACCGCCAATAACAACCCGAGGGGTAGGGTCCTCAATGGTTGCATCCCTCCTCCATCAAGAGCTTCACAATCAGTATGGTAGTCCACCAGGGCAGCTATCGGCTCAGCCCTAGACTTATCTTCAAAGCCTAACTCCCTGACTTCACAAGCACTCTGGAGAGCCTCTAAGCTCATCCTAGTCAATTTACCATGTGCAATAGATTCCATTGCTTGTAATGTAGTTATCTTAGTACACAACTAAACCTCAAATTCACAAAGAATGGATATTTGGTAAGTGGCAAGGTTACACCCTGATTCTTAAAACCGTTAGCATCCCACTGCTGCCACCAGGGTAAAGACTGCAGGGGGTTATCTGTACTCCTGCCCTCTGTATGGCAGAGTAGAAGCTCAGAGCACCCCAGCTGAGATTCTCTATATGCTAACGTTGGACGAGCAATCAAGGCTTAACTCTCAGGAGGTGATGCGGGCTGGTTCTTAAGTACAGTGTAGTCTCCAAGCCCCGACAACGGAATGTCCACACACCATGTTAGTGATAACACAGTTCTTTATATAAATAAGGTTCCAGTTATATAGACAATCACAATAAAACACTTTGGGCTCAGGCAACACTATACTTATACATTTATACAGTCTCTATGTGGTACCACAATTACTCTAGATTCCATTAAAATGCACCACTGCTGACAGTTTCAAATGGCATACAAATCAATAGCAAAAGGTGTCAAAAATAGACTTGGGAGGAAAACAAGTTGGTTAAACACTTATATTAGGCCTCTACCACCAGGCACAGTTCTGAGTGAGGATCCACCCACCTGGGCAACCTGTAAATAAAGTATATTGACAATCCCAGTCCATATATTGTTTAATATTGTCTTGGTTCTTTCCAAAAAGGTTCTACTATCCCAATGTACCTGGTTTAGCAGAGTTCATCGATGGGTCGTCAACGGATCCTTCTTGAGTGAACTCCCTTTAAGACAGGAGCCACGGATCGGCGAGATTCCTCGAAGAAAAGGGTGAACAGTGTTGTCGAGGCAGCAGCTTCGGTCTTTGTGGTGCTCATCGACGATCGGTTGTCCACGTCCTGCGAAGAGGAGGCATGCGGTGCACCTCGATGACGATAGATTGTTGCCGCAAACCAGATCAATAAAGAACATAGGCCCAGCAAAGGCGTCGGGTCATCAGCAGTTGGCGTCAGTGATCGGGACTCTACCATGGCCGGCTTTTGGATCTTCGCTGGCGTCTCTGAGGACTTCGGGTGGTGGAAAACCCACCGGCAGATTCTCCTCGGTTCATCAGCGACCTTGACTTTCTCCGGTGGGACTAAGCGGTCAACAGTGATGAGCCCTTGTTTCAAATGTCTTAGGCAATGGAGCGTTGCGGCTCCAGTCGACGAGGTTAGAGCGGTCCTCCGAAACTCGGTGGACGACGATGGACTTCAATGTCCGGGCGCTTCACTTCAGATTCCTCAGCGGTCTCTGTCTCCGGTCAGCAGCCTTTCGATTACTGACTTCGAGGGAGCCTTGGTGAAGGTTAGCTGGTGCACGATGTTCCCTCGTAGTTTGGGAAGAGGTCTCCTAGCCAGGTCCTCTCTTGGAACAGTTCTTGGAGACACAACAGCTTTCGGATTGCATCAAAGGAAAGCAGCAGCAAATACTTCTTCTTCTAGCTGTGATTCAAGGTAAGCATCACATTTCGACTTCAGCTTCTGAACAATTCCAGTAAGTGAGAGGTCCCCAGATATACTGTTCTGTCTCTCATTCACACTGCTGGACCAAGGTCAGCAGCCAATCATTCAGTGGGGCATTCATGCAGGCGGGCAGCCAATCAGGCTCACAATGCATTCAGGCCATTCTTCTATATCCAGACACTCATACCAAGGAATGTGGATTGGGACAAGCACCCAGCCATTCAGCACTCTACACTGCATTCATACCAGTTTCGGGCAGGGCTGTCTCAGTCATTGTGTCACACACCAGAAACCAGACACCCATAACACGAAATGTATATTGGTCACACACTCCATCACCCAGATCCCACCCCAAGGGTGTACTCACAACATACAGTCACTAGGAAGGCTCCAGCCAGTCTGGCCTGAACTTCCCCACAATACCATATATGGAACTTACACCCAATAGCCAGTCAGGGGAAGGGACAAAGTCAGGGCTTCCCAGAACTTTGGGAAAACAAGGTAACAGGCAATAGAAAGCAAGAGGCCACAGGGGCCATCTTGCCTCCTATCAGGAATCAGCTGATTCCAATGACAGGGCCTGGGTATCCCAAAATGAAGGATACTCAGAGCACCTGTCAAATTCAGCATAGAGCTGCCACCAGCCCATACCCTGCTATGTGGGCCACACGCAGGTGCCCAAAAAACATACACTAGATGTACAGTGTTGTACCCCCCCATTGGTGCCATAAGGGTCTCCCAAGTGTCTGTTCACCACAACCGAAAAGAGGAAGAGCTGCACTGCCAGGAGTCCCACATGGACTCCTATGCAGAAGATAACACAGAACACACATGATAAAAGGAGTAGAGAACAAGGACATGGAGGCCCTGTTCCTCCAATGCATTTCCAGCATCACAGATATAAAAACGTGTTTTGTTAAAAAGGGCAGTGCTGGAAAGGGAAAGAATGTATTGAGGATCCTGGCCGGTTACTGGCCACAGTGATGGAGTGTTCAGCGGTGGATGGGTGCTCTTGCCTTCAAAAACCTGTTTAATATGGTGCGTTGAAACGGGGTCATTTTACAGCATATTTTCTGCTAGAAAATTGGATAAAGAGCCCCGTACAATGTACAATCAATTATTTAGGTTACATCATGAAAAGAAAAGATGCCAGATCACCAACAGTACTCAGAAACACTTTCAAACACATTTTCATGAGGTCCCTGCTCACAATATATGTAATCACTACCACTGTAAAGCACACGTTTGTGATGGTCGTGCAAGCACACGTTTGTGATGGTCCTGCTCACAATATTTTCACTGTAATGTGGTGCACATCAATTAAACATACATTAATATGTGTATTACTGATGTGTTCAAAATCGTCAGGTGCAAAAGCCCTAAAACAAAAAAACCATGAACCGTTGGTTGTGCAAATGTATCAATAAAAAGGTCAATGGAGGAACACCCCACACTGAGGGTATGAATACCGAAATGAAGGCAAGACTACAAACCACAAACCTCCTGAATAGTACTTCTAATGTATCTCCTACTACAATTCCTAAATGTTCAATTTCATACGCAGGTGTTAGATGTCATACAGCACAACAAATGGAGGTAGCTCAATGCGTTTCAAACCAGTTATCCTTTCTCAAGAGCACATATCTGCACTATATTTCCAAATGTAAATTGGAATGATAATCAAAATAATAAATTGGCAAACCTAATATGAAGCAACAAAAAACACACAAACAATCCTAGCGATAGCATATGCGATATCCAATATATATATCACTGATATTTGACATTGAGATTACCAAATATAAATATAAAAATTAGATTAACCAACCCCATACCATAAGGAACTCATAACCAATATGAACAAAACCCATTCCAAATGAGTAGACTACCCTCACCTGTAATTATTGATGAGCATTAGAGGCCCTGGGTACAGCCTACCCAATTGCAAAACAACAAAGTAGGTAGCTGTATGATAAACAACAACACAACTTTCCAATCATAGTTATCAAATATACAACCATCTTCCAGCATCAATCTACTCTGCGAAATAACTACACATGCAAATCCAAATAGCAAAGGGAAGTTACCAAAATAATATGTATACAAGTAGGTGAACCGTAATAATTACTATCCAGTGTACAAAAACTTCCAAAGGGCCAACCAACTGTAAATCAACAAGCAAATCGAAAAAGAAAAATGTATGCACATAACCCGTGGTGAGGGCCAGTCTGCCCCAGAATCTTGCACTGAGAGGAGCTGCAGCAACGTTTTTGCTATTTTCCCAGTTTGTTATACTGGCCCTTTAACACTGAGACTCGAGTCAGAGACTCCACCTTAAAAGGTGTAAGCGTGCGTGGAGTCCCATGGTGAGTCCCAGTCTGCCTCAGTCCGCCACGGCAGCAAGGAGCAAAGAAGAAAGATCTTAACATTAATGGCAGCGTCTGGTCCGCAGACGTGGCTAAAAACCCTTCATACGAGCCGGCAGGTCGACACGAGTTCATCTTCCCCAATGGAAAGCACGTATGAGGTAAGCAACATTAATCATGATGTGGATCAACTTCCCTGTTCTGTGCCAACAATGGGGTGTGTGCCGTATTTGTCCGTCGCGGAAAAACTCTAAGGTTGATTCTTTACGAACAGCTAAGGCTGCGAGCACAGCAACCACATTTAATGAAAACACTGTCGACACTTCTTCTGAAGCCTTGTTATTCATTGAACTTAACAGGCAAACACTGCAAACTTCCAGCAAAGCTGACACCATTGAGATCGAGACTATGCATTTTCAGTCACCATTTGATGTAACTGACATCGAACTTCTAGAAATACAAATCCCACAAGGCCTCTCGGATCGTAGCGCCTTTACATTTGTTCCTCCCCTCGAGAGTGAAGGGAAATTACAAACCACGATGGAGCCAGTGGCAGGACGCCGCGATCCCGATGCAGGAGGACAAAGCATAAATGGTGTTGTAGCGTCAGCACCAGCTCAGGCGTTATCTCATACAATGGATGGCATTAGATGTCATGTGCAGTTGAACAGACCAAACAGAGCGATTTCAACGGTCTCCATCGACTCTAGGAATTGTGATGGGGCTTCCCGTGCCTCGGGCCGCCCTGTACTAGCATCAAAGCATACGCACACAATAAGACTTGCACACGCACGTCTGATCGTTCCAGGGTCCCGGCGGCATCTGCCTCACGGACGGTCTTTATTCTTTACGCGCATGCGCGGCCATAACGAGGCTCGCACATGCGCACATGCATTACGGACGTAACATCCCTTTTTTTCTTTCAACAAAAGAAAGAAAAATTTCAACTGCAACATATTTACATGTCAACCATGAACGTTACCAACATTAACTTTCTGAATAGTGCATCATTGACCAAGGACAGTCACCTGTTCAGTCTCCTGAGTCTAGAATGTAATCCTTGAGCCGAACAGGTATGGCGTGGCCTTGTCGCGCCGGGTACCGCTGTTCCGCCTGCGAGCTGAGCGGTGGGGTCCCGACTGTCGGTGGTGGACCCACGGATGGGTCATCTTCTGGAACCTCTGCATCTTCCTCCTGCTGCGCAGGCCTCGTCGGATCAGTGTCTGGTAGCCGGCTGTCAAATTTTTGGAAAAAGGACTGATTGCGGGTGATGGTTCCCCTTGCATTCGCCGCAGTGATCATAGATCCTTTGACATGGGTGACGACCCACGGTTGGGGTTCATATGGCAGTGACAGTTTTCCCTCTGGCCTGCGGTTGCGTGCCAGTACCGAGTCTCCAACCGCTATCTCCTTTTCTCGCAGTCCTCGCCTTTCGTTCTCCTTGGCATTGTGGGCTTCTCGTTCCCTTCTCACTCGGTCATTGTCTATGATCCCTGGCTCACGACCTTCCACCTCCGGGAGGAGTCCCCTCAGGCATCTCCCAAACAGAGCCTCGTCCGGAGCCACACCTGTGGATTGATGCAGTGTCGACCTATATTCTCGAAGAAACTCAAATAGGGTCCTATTTAGTTCCACCCCACTGTTGGCCGCCATGCGGAATACCTTATTAAGTGTCCTCATGAGCCTTTCGGCCTCTCCATTCGCCCTGGGCCACAGTGGCGACACCTTCAGATGTTGTATGCCCCTTTCTCTCAGATATTGTGCAAATTGGTTCCCAGTGAATGGCGGCCCATTGTCCGAGCAGAGGATTTCAGGGAGGCCATGCTTGGCAAACATCTTTTCCAACGCAAGGATCGTATGATCTGTGGCATGTGAGTCAACTAATTCCACCTCCGGATACCTCGATCATTGTTCTACTGCCACTAAAAAGTACATGCCCCTTCCAGTTGACCCAAAGTCAGTGTGGACTGTGCCCCACGACTTCTCGCTCGGTTCCATAGAATTGATGGGGGGTGCTCTTTCTACGGGGCTGGCAGCCTGGCACGACAAACATCCTTTCACATGCAGCTCAACTAGGGCTTCCAGATCTGGGAACCAAACTTTTGTGTGCAGCCTCGTCTTTGTCTTTGCCACGCCCTGATGTCCGGTGTGAGCCAGTTCCATGACTCGGGCTCTTAGCGACCGAGGTACAACTATCTGCCGACCTCTTAGTAGCAACCCATCCTCTGAAGTGGAGAGTTCATCACAGATTTTCCATAGTGCTTGAAGATCCCTCTGGGCTCTGTCCTCCCTCCGTGTGTTATTCTGCAGAATACTTCTCCAGTCGCCATTCTGAATTGCAGCTCTGATGATTTTAAACACCTCGTCGTCTGCCGACTCTTGTGCCATCTGAATTTGGTCCAACACCACCGGCATGGCAACTGCCACGACATTGTGTATGAACTCTTTGCACTCTGCCACCTCTCCCTGATCACCTTCCATCTCCATATTGGGATGACGGGACAAGTAGTCTGCCGGATTGTTCGTCCCTGGCCGGTACACCAATTTGACCCCGTATTAAATGAGGGCGAGCATCCACCGTTCTATCCTGGGAGGGGGTTTCGAGGATACATCCGCTAGGATTGGAAGAAGCGGTTTGTGGTCCGTGATGACAGTTACCGGTTTCCCAAGAATGTACAACTTGAAATGTCTGCAGCCCCATAAGATGGCCAGGGCCTCTCTCTCTATCTGAGAGTAGCGACGTTCAGTCTCCGTGAGGGCTTTACTTGCATATGCGATCGGTAGCATTTCGCCTCTCGCACCCTTCTGCATCAGCACAGCTCCTAAACCCACCAGACGTGCATCTACAACCACCTCAGACTCGACTGCGTGATCAAAATACGCCACTGTGTACTGATCTGACAATGCCTTCTTGATCTCATCGAACGCATCTTGTTCTTTGGTACCCCAGACCCAAACAGTGTCATTTTTCGTGAGGGCCCGGAGGGGTTCAGAGAGGGACACCAGCCCCTTGATGAAGCGGCCGCAGTAATTCACCATCCCCAGAAAACTGCGGACTTCTGTCGGCGATTGGGGGGTACAGCCTCGCGGATGTCTCTGACCTTTTCCAGATCCGGGGATACACCGTTGCCATGAAACACAAAGCCAAAAAACCCAATGCGATCCCTGAAGAATTCACATTTCTCCCGATGTAAGGTGAGTCCAAGATCTTTCAGTCTCTGTAGGGTTGCTTCTAGACGCTTCAAGTGCTCGACATGTGTAGTGACAAAGACCAAAATATCGTCACTCATATTTATCACTCCCCTTAGACCTGTCAAAGCACCCCTAATGGCATTCTGAAACACCTCCGCTACTGAGGATATCCCGAAGCTGAGGCGCTTAAACTGGTACAGACCCTCGTGCGTTGTAAAAGTAGTAATGTACCTTGAGTCCACATGCAAGTGATATCCCGCTCTTAAATCTAGTTTTGAGAATATTTTGGCACCCTGCAGTTCATTGATGATATCATCTAGAGTGGGGGTTAGGTGGCGTTCTCTCTGAATAGCAGCATTGGGCAACCGCATGTCCACGCAGATGCGAACCTTGCCCGGTTGTTTGGGCTTAGGTGCCACCACGATTGGCGAGACCCATGGAGTCGGCCCTTCCAACCTTTCAATGATATCCATACTGAGCAGTGCTTTGAGTTCCTCCTCGACCTGGGACAGAAGATGGAACGGAATTCGTCGGTGTTTCCATGCCGTTGGGCGGATCGTTTCATCTATGTGCAGTCGCACTGGTTCTGCTTTTAGTCGGCCAATCCCGTGAAACATACTCTCAAATCTCTCCAAAAGTGAGTCTATGTCCCCTTGGTAAACTGCACATGCAAATTGGACCAAATCTAATGCTTCTGAGGCCGCACAACTCAACAGGGACCACGGGCTCACATCCGTGATGAAAAACCTTGCCTTAATCGTCTTTCCTTCACGGGCTACATGAGCTACAAACACCCCTTTGATTGGTAGGGGAGTGTCACCCCCGAACGTGAAGATCTTCGCTCTTGATTGGTCCAATGGAGGGGGGCCTGGGATGGCTTTGTAATGTTCGGTAGCCAACACACATACTGAGGCACCAGTGTCTATTAGTACCTGCGTAGGGACCCCGTGAATGTTAACAACACACATCGGTTGTCTGCGTTTTCTCACCCCGGTAGCCAAATTTGAGATGAAAAAGACCTCTTCATCCTCTTCCTCCTCCTCTGCGATGTTGAGTCTTTGGACATCCTGTTCCACTGTAGCGACACTGCGTTGTTTTCTATATCTGCCGCTTAACCACGCGGGTCCCGGCTGTGTGGCAACTGGTGCAGCAGCTCTGCACATTCTGGCATAGTGCCCTGGCGTGTTGCATCTTCCGCAGGTCCTCGATTTGGCTGGACAGTCCTCCGAATGCGGCAAATCGTATCCACAATACTGACAAATGACTGCATTGCCTTGTGGAGATGTAGGTTCCTGCCTCTTCTGGCTCCACCTCGACTTTGTCTGGGACTGTCTCCCAACAGCAAAAGCTTCCTCGAGCTTACCTGGGCGTGCAGCAGCGTCCATCTTGGCCCCTCTACTCTCGTCAAGTTTGTATATCCTTCCGCTGTCCAAAATCTGCACCAGCGACATACCTGGCTCTCTCAAGACCTGCCTCCGCAGCTTCCCTGAGCTGCACCCTTGGATCAGTTGGTGGCGGACCATTAACTCAGCATCCGTCCATCTGTACGTGGTGGCTAGCTGTCTCAAACGTGCACAGAATTGATCTAATGACTCCTCCTCGTGCTGCTTTTCTCCACACATGACAAACCTGTCAAAGTCCACGTTGGATAAGGGTATAAAATGATCCCTTAGTGCGGTTTTGACCGCATCGTAGTTTACCACAGGTAAGGTGAGAGACTCATAAATGCGTAGTACCTCTGTGCCCGCCGAGTACAACAGCGTTGCCACTTTGGCATCATCATCTGTTTCTCCGGTGGCGGCGAAAAACATGTCAAGTTTTTTTATCCAGAGGAGCCATCTCGGGCCCAGATTCGAGGGGGGATCCGAGGTGTCAAATTCTTGCATTGGTTGCAATGAGCCATGCTGCCTTCTCACCACCCTCACCGTTCCAGAGGCCTCTCCGTCGCTGTCCGTCATGTTCACAGGTCACACAGGCACCTCAGAACGTGTTAGAGGCCGCAAACCTGGCTGTATCCGTGTCCGACGTACCTGACTTGGCAAAAGGGGCAGTCCTCCTGCCTAGGAAGACTGCAGAGTGTCCATAAATTTAGGGATTGTCTACCTCACTGTTTAGACAGCGCACAAGCACCCTCGCGGGCCGCAACCGCCTTAAACACCATAAACAAAATGGCCACCGTCACTCGTGTGATGATCGTGGCACACGTGAGATGAAATGCCCATAACGACATGTTTGTACGTGCCGAGCGTTTCCCTCCCGTATCTCGCCTCGTCGCCAGTGTGATGGGGCTTCCCGTGCCTCGGACCGCCTTGTACTAGCATCAAAGCATACGCACACAATAAGACTCGCACACGCACGTCTGATCGTTCCAGGGTCCCGGCGGCATCTGCCTCATGGACCGTCTTTATTCTTTACGCGCATGCGCGGCCATAACGAGGCTCGCGCATGCGCACATGCATTATGGACGTAACAGGAATGCGCTTACGATCTGTGACTCAGACGGTTCCTCGTCAACTGTACAGCAAAAAGGAGCATTAACTGCCAAGAGCGATAGCAACTATGTGAAAGCGGCAGCAATAGTGGGAATCCAATGCACATATAATCCACTTGGCGAGCCGAGTTGCAGAGACACTCCAGTCTCATGTTACAACTTAGTGTCAGTGGCCGAAAGCTTCTTTTCTTTAGGACACCCACAAGAACAGACAAGGAATGCGGCTAAAAGAATGCAAAATACCACTACAAGTGCTGACATCGGTCCGGATTTCGACTTTGCTGGTCGTGAATCTCGCCTGACAGCACGTCTGTAAGTTGATTACCAGCACATTAAAGACAGGCTGATTAACAGTTTTTCTAGTTCTTCTATGGAAAAAACAGTCACAATGGGGAAAAACACCTCCACATGCGAAGGACCAGGAAGTGACTTTCAACTTACATTGCATTCAATGCCTATTGAACGAACAAGCAGGCTGCATTTTAAATCTGCAGTAACACTTAAAAATGTAGCTGAACTATGGAAGGACAAAATGAATGTAAACCTGCCCCTGGTTCAGGAGCCACAGTCTGTACAAAATAAAATATCCAGTTCAAAACAGCTGACTTCAGAAAAAAGCTGTCAAGCATTTTTGAACTCCATGAAAGACCAAGACACTGGAATGGAATATACAAACAAAGCCAACCCATCAGTAGGGCGCAGGACACAAATTCATAATAATGTCCTGGCAGCAACATCCTTAGCGCTCATTCTGTTTGTGAAACTATATGAAATGCTGAGCGAATCTATTAAAGATCAATGCACACAATTGACGAACTTAAATGTTAAAATGCCAAACGACTTGCTTCAACAGAGATTAGAACGTGAAGCTGACCTTTCCCTACAATAGCAACATCGATTGGAAGATCTCGCCATGCGGGATCATATCGATAAGACTGCACTAATGGATGCCATACTGGAATGCATGAAGTGGTTTCACCATCTTGACGACCATTGGTCACAGGTGGTGAATGCAACCCCAAGAACGTTGCTGGTCCCGCCAGGTGTGCCAACGATGGCAGGAAACCAAATAGTCACTACGCAATTGTCTTTCGAACAAAGAAGTAGACACTGCCTTGACCATCAACAAGCCTGGCCCTGCGTCAAGAAAACTGCAAATCATTTGGCCAAGGTGTTGCCCAAGGTGGTTCCAATTGATCCAACAAGCTCACAGCCTCTGGAAATTCCATCCAAAACACAGTTAGACACCTGGGACAGCAAAACCGTTATCAAATATTGAGGTACCATCTAGAACACCACACACTGCGAGATCAACTACACATAAAAGCAATACTACAATAATTAAGCCAAAAACAAATCCAGCTAAGACTAAACAATTTGTAAGGAATCTATCAACTCGACAAAAACCAGGGCGATTTAATCGCCATCCAGGAAAACAAACAGCTGGTCTGCTACAAAACATAGCTTCAGATGCAACGAGTTGTAACACATTGTACAGACCTCGCAGAAGAATATAAGTAACCCAAATAAACGGGCACGGATTGAATCTGAAGATTGCTCGGGCAGAAGAATATAAGTAACCCAAATAAACGGGCACGGATTGAATCTGAAGATTGCTCGGTTAGCTCAGCTGACAGCTCACTCGATTTGTGTGATCTTTCCACTCATTCCATTGAGACTGACGAGGATAACAGGGCTCTGAAGCATATTGAAGTGACTGCCAAGAGTCATAGGAGTCAAACCTCGGCACATGCCCCACAACAAAATGATAGCAAACTGGGCAAGCTTGAAAACACTCATCAGAAATCAAATACAGGAACAAGAAGGTCTACTACGTTGAAGAACGTTACTCCTACAAAAAACATCAGTCACCATCATGTTCCATCCCAAATAACTGTTTCGCAGAAACAAACTTCAAAGAATCTAAATCCGAAAATGACAACAGCTCAATGAAAACAAGCACAGTACAAACCACGAAATTGGCCAGGGAAGAAAAACGAAACGAGGGCCAAGACTTGGAAGATTAGAATTGAAAACATTTTTCCAGATGCAAATGAAGTCAATTTAAACAGATGTAATGTGATGCAACTTCTTCATAATATACCTGCCCTGCGAACAATCAAGTCTGAGGATATTGTGATTGTGAATACATTACTGAGGACTGATCAGATCAAATATTCCTACCCATCAAGTCTCAGGCCGTTGAAAACACGCTCATGGCAGCAAAAGACAAGCTATTGTCCTATGGCTTCGATCTTTTTGTGGAAAAAGCAAATTTAAACTCTGCAGAAAGCAGTGCTATGTTCTCACATGTAAACGGTTCAGAGAATGAAAATCGACAGGATGTCCTGAAGAAATCATTCCGAATAAAGGAAACTGCGTCACACGACGATCTTCGTCATTCTGAACACAAGTCTGATACACATGCATGAAAGATTCGAGCATGCCTAACCATCACAGTCTCTTAGTGAGGCATCTTGTGTATTGATCTCCTGGAACAGGATTTATTCATTTAACTCTTGGCACCGTGCACCTGGCCATCCTCTGTCTTTTGGGCCCAGGTACCTGCTCATCCTGTCACCCTCCCGCACTGCCTCCGGGCCACCCCTTGCACTGGGGTCTGTATCTGTACCCATACAGCCCCCCCTTTTTCTTCCTGCACTTATCGGACCTACCCTGTCTGCTGCCTTAAACCTAGCACTTGCAAATTGCTGGCTGCATTACCACTGTTTGTTGCCTTTATTATTTATTTATTGTTATTTATCTGTTTCCCCTTTGCTTCGCACTTTCCACCTCTCCCCCCTTCCATGCACTTTCCCTCTCCCCCCTCTCCCATGCACTTGCACGTTCTCAATGTCACTGGGCCTAGTATGATCGCTGTTTTGTTCTCCCCTGTTCCCCTCCCTTGCCGCGCTGAAACACTTGTGTACGAGCGTGACAGAAATAAAATATCAATCAATCAATCAACTTTCCACTCTCTTTGGAAAATAATTTTGTAGTATGCCTCCAGGAAACATGGCTTCAGGAGGCATCCTCTTGTGATGGATATACCGTTTTGATCAACCCAACTAAGAAAAACAAGTTGGGATGATCATATTCTGGTCTCCTAACTATGGTGAATAACGCAATGGGTTGGGAAATTGTACAGTCCCACAATCCAAACCTTTTTGTTTAAGGAACAGTGTTGCGGCAAACAAATACCTACATGTAAGCAACAAAACATATTTTACTAATCAACACATACTGGAACCCAAAAATGATCACAACATTGCGATATATATCCTCTCAATCACCACCTTGATTGACGCCTGCCTACTAAATTTATCAGATCTCGCAGTAACTCCGTGGGGATTTGAATTTTTCTTGGTTTGACGGCCACATAAATCATGATCATTTTGGCTCAGAGATAAATACTCGAAATGGTCACCATTTGAAAGCAGCATTATACGCACGCAACTGCGAGATGCTTAACGGTAATGTCAAAGGAGACATACCGCCAAATTACACCTGGCATCGAAATACAAGTTTCAAAACATTAGAATACATTTGGATTTCAAGATCACTGTGGCTGAAAATAGAGCAGTTAACAATTCATGAAACATCCTGCAGTGACCACTGTGTACTAGAACTAACATGGCTGCTGTCCTCCGCGGTCTTTGGTAAGAAATACACAGTGCCGGTGGAGATTAACCAAGGGTCTAACAGATTAAAAATAAAAGATTTTCAGATAAATGTATTAAGACAAAATCTGTCGACCGGATGCCTGTCTCCAACTGGCAAAATTAACTACGAATCGCTGTTATCACTGTTCAAAACGGAAGTGTCAAAATGGAAGAATAGACCATACCCAAAGAAGTATGTTTGAGTGCTGCAGTAAGTGCTAAAAAAAAAGCACTACACAAGGATATTGAACAATTAAAAAATAACTTGGGATCATACTGTGGAGAAGCCATTAAGCAGAGCTAGTCAACATATTAAAATTGGTTAAAATCCTTTACCTTAACCAGAGATCAAGAACGTGCCGAACAAATGCTAAAACTGATCATGTGCCATAACTCAAGAGAAATATGGAGAATATTAAATACTGGTTCAGTACATCAAACAGCTAAGCTCATAAATGGAATCTCTGGCTCGCATTGGCACCAACACTTTTAAAAGGTGTTTTATGTTGACACCTCAGTCTTAGTCATTCCAGGCCTGCCTACGCCCACCAATTGGGATGTCAATGAATCGATCGAAGACGTTATAGTAGCAATTAAACGGCGGAAAAACTCACGGGCAGGTGGCCCTAATGGACTGTCAAATGTGATGCTGAAGGCAAAAAAGGAGTGATGGGGCAAATTTATCAAAGAACTGTTCAGTCAAATTGCAGCATCTATGCTGCTTCCTTGTTTGTGGAGAACAGCGATAATCATTCCGATATTCTAGGAGGGCAGTCGTGATGACCCTGCCAACTATCGTCCGATTGCCCTTCTTGATACAATCAGAAAGATTTGTGCAACCTTTCTTCAGGAGAAGTTGACTTCATGGGCATGTAATGCCCACATATTGGACTGCCGGCAGACTGGCTTTACCAGGGGTGTGGGAACGGAAGTAAATTTGATTATACTAAATCTTCTAAAATGAGAAGCCATTAAGAGGAAGCAAAAACTTTTTATGGCTTTTGTTGACATGAAACAAGCCTTCGACACCATAAATCGAGGAAAACTGTGGTCAAAGCTGATTACCTGGTCCTGCCCTTCATCATTGCTCCACCCTCTGATGGCACTGCATGAAAAAACAAGCATTTGCGTGCGGATAAATGAAAGAGGCGATCTAACTGATGAAATACAGACAAATAAGGGTGTGAAACAGGGATGCCCGTGGCTGCGCTTCTTTTCAAGCTGTTTATCTCCAATGTTCCTGCTGCCCTAGGTGAAGTACACTGTTTCCCCCCCAAATTAAATGGGCATTTGATCAGTTGGGCAATATATGCGGATTATATTGTCCTGGTCGATTCCACCCAAATTGGCCTACAAAGACTATTATCAAAATTGCATCAATATTTGAGTGAAAACGATCTTGAAATAAATGCAGACAAGACCAAGATCATGTTTATAGGGGGAATGAAGAATGAAGAAAAAAAGAGACAAGAGCTTTAAGTGGCGGGTTGATGGAAACACAATCAATCAAATCTCAGCAATTCACTTCTTGGGTATACAGTTCAACAACTCCATTAGAGAATGGGACTGGGTGTCTGACTTAAAACATTGTGTGCCCATGTTCTCGCTACAGGGAGCTTAGATGCAGAGTATGGTAAATTCACAGTAAAACCAGCCCTGACCTTTTATATTCAAAAGGTAATTCCATCAATCACATTTGGCACGGAATCAGGGCGGTAGCTAAGCCATCAGCTATGGTCTTCATTAGAAGGACATTTTTGGAGGCGAGTTCTTAGATTATCATCAAATGTGTCAACCATTGCTATATGACACTAACTTGATTATGCTCCATGTGTGGGACTGTCCTATGGAGATCAATCGCTGCCTTAAGGAAAATGCATCCAAGCAACCCCGCACCCGCATACCGGATCGTAGTACCATCAAAATCAAATCCACACTCTGGTATTCTACTGACATGGGCAACAAAACTACAGAAAATCTTGGAGGATGCTGGAATAAAATGGAAAACAGTGATGCTTACTCCACAAATAGCAAAGAAAAAATTAAGAACATGGAATTGGATACAAAACAACAGCATGCAGTTAGTTTGGCAACCTCACTATATACAGGAACGGCAGCCAATAGTCTTGACTGCTTACCAAAATACCTCTCAATATTTCCTTCAAGACTACATCGGAATCAGTTTTTAAGGCTGCGGCTAAATGCCTATAAGAACAAAGAGATGCTGTGGATCAAACATGACAAGGAAACTAGTGACAATCAATGCAGATTTTGTAACATATTAGTTGAGTCTCTAAAACATTTGATCACTGAAAATATGCCCCTTTAAATGGAAATATAGACGACTGGTGGTTTTGGATGCTTTCAAGCAACAATGTCATATTGAGATACGCCGTTGTGGACTTTCTAGACAAGACTTTGTTAAATGATTCCGGTTCGTGTGCAGATCGGATAAATTGAACTTTAAGCACAATGATTAATAAAGCGGGAGTGATGCATTTTGGAAAAAAGTAATGGAAAAAATTGTAATTAAAGTTTGTACAAACTATATGTTACAATATAAATAAAAATAAAATGGAAATAAATTATTTTATCTAAACCACTGTAGTATTCCCACTCATTAATCACAGCAAAACTTGCTACATAAGAAACATAAATCCAAAATATCTCTTATCTCTTATAGAATCCAAACAGTATCACCACTGAACAAACAATTAAATGGCCCAGAAATCGGTGCAGCCTTATAGGACAACTACAAAACTAAGAAAAGACTCAGCAGTGAACATAGAAGATATACTCAAGCAAATGGCACTATCTGAAAAGACAGCTACGAAACTAAGGAAAACTTGATAATGAACATAAAAGACGTATTCAACCAAACATACATATTAACAAGAAGTATTAACCAGTGTTAATTAAAATGTCCATCTCAATCGAAAACACGCAAATTAGGGTCAACTAAAGAAATACCAGGGGTAGTAAACTAAAAAATAAACCTGTAGGCTGTAGGTAAAACTGTGAAAGAATAACACCTAAATATAACACTATCCATTACTGAATGCAGCAATAACAGGATACAGTAAAAAAGAAAAAAAGACAAATAACTCAAAGACCAACCCCCAATGTATCATTTACAGATTAAGAAACCAAAAGAAATAAAAAGCAAAAGTAACCAAGAAAACATACTAACAGTATCTATACAGACACAAACTTTCATAACCTTAATAATACAAAACGGACATGAAACCGATCCTCCTCACATAGACAGACCTACATAGGCAAGAGAATCTGCAATAACAATAAATTAGGGGTTTTATGGCAGCGCCAAGATCAAATGAACTGACAGGCCATGTTAGTCCAAATGTGCAGAAATACATTCTTGTCATGAAAAGGCACACTAGCAGATGGAAAAGAAAGCCTCAAAACTTCAACACTGCTAAGGTGCCCAGTAAACGCAAACGTATGAACGTCTGCAGTTGAAGCACGGAATATGTAAACAATTAAATCGTGCTGCAGAAGGGAATTATAAAGGCCGACTGTGAGCTGACAGAAAAAAAGTCCTACTCTCCATTACCTGATGAAGAAAAATGAAAGGCAGTATTTAATTTGCAGCTGCAACATTAAAAAGGCTGTTTCAAATAAAGAGAAATCCACATATTAATTGGACATTGCATTTGATTGATAAGGCCAGGACAAATTAAAGGTTTATTCTACATGGAAAGCATAGCATTTTTAACCACAGCAACTGCGATGTCTTAAAATGGGTGCATTTTGCAGTTTGAAATTAACACATTTGAGAAAAAAAAGTTCCCTTACCAAAATGAACTTCTGAGGTGAAAAATGAACAGTGATGGCGAGATGCAATTTATTAGAAATACATAGAAGGCCTCATGTGTGGTATAAATGTAGCATTCAAGGTGCACATTTTTGTGCATGGAGAACATATCTGCGTGTAGCCCAGAATTACATTTCTCATGAGATTCGAAGGCCCAGGCAAAGTGACCTTCTGCATTACCTGCTCTGTTTTTATATCAATTGAAAGACCATTTCTTTGAAGTTTCAGGGCCATGGAGAAGGGTTGCATTCATACATGACAGAGCAATGTATTGGTGTGCTTGGTCAACAGAAAGTCCACTGTTCATGGGCTGAATTCAAGACATCTGTGTATCATCCCTGGGTTGACTGGGGATGGCCTGCAATCAAGATTGTCACATGATGCCAGAGACCCACTTGGCCAGAGCGATAATCTCTTCAGCATCCATTAGCCTGGCTTTTGACTTCACAAGAATAATTACATATTTTATGCCAGGTTAAACTCGACAATTGTGTGGCAGAGACTGGTGCAGATGCCCAGAGCTTGTGTTTCAATGGAAATGAAACCCAAGACAATAAATGAAACCTAAGGGGGCTGTTTAGTGGTCAGACTCATATGTATGTAAATATATGGCCATAGGTTTATATTAGGAATGACGTTTGGCCCATTAACATTGGGACCATGATACTTACAAACATGATACATGTATCATTTTAAAGCTTATCCCAAGGCCTTGTTGTTGCAAAAACCTCCATCATAATTTGATTTTAGGAAACCCTGCTCCAACCTAAAATATGTCTCTAATTTCCCAGAAAATGTCACAAGACCGAAGAGGTTGTCACTTAGTGAATCATGTAACTGTCTATACAGTTTGGTGATAATAACTTTTATTGTTTGTAAGTAAAGGGTGAAAAACTGCTAGTTGGACATGCAACATCCCGCCGAATCCGGGGTTATTTTAATAAATCTGCCATGATTAGAGGAATCCAAAAATGTATATGTTGTTATGCTTATTTGTCAAATGCACGTTTTTGTCATGTAGTGACAATTTAGGTGGAAAATCTAAAAGTGTATGGGTTCATCCTTCCCATCAATTCAATTTCATAACTCCGGGGGGCCCATCCACAGAGACGGGATGGGCATTGTAGAGGAGTAAACCATAGGGGTCCAATGAAAATATAAGCTAATAAGTTAACACCTCCTGATTTTACTATTTTGGAGGTGTGGGTTAGAGTGTAAAAAGTCAGAGGAGAACTGCCTAAAAATATTCTGGGTGAATACTGAAAGAAGGTGGCAAAATTTAACCTTGCCAGGACAGCTGTCTAAACATCATTTGGATGCAAGTATCGAAAGCTGCATCACGATTTAACTTTGCCTGGGTGACAGAAATTGGGAAAGACTAAAGAGGCTGGTATACTTGTAAAGGAGAGCAGAACAGAGGGATGAATGCTGGTGGCGATCCTTCACTAAAATGCTGGACTAGATCCCTGTGCTTTCCCAAGAGAGGGTCCTAAAATGCTGATGTCTTTTCTTGAGTGCCAAATCCAGAGATTTCCAATGTAAGTAGCTTGTCCATCAGAAGCAAGTGTGGGGAATTTGTTTGATATAATACCTTCCCCATAGTTAATGGGTGGGGGTATGGAAGTAGATCCTTAGTTTATTGGATAAATAATGCATCAATTAATTCCCCTATAGCCAAATAACACAGGGTGATTTTGTTGACATTGGCTTCTGTTTATGACTCATGCCATGCGCAGGTAGACAGGCTATTCATTCTGGTGTAACCACATTAAGGTGGATGGCAGGTTTTTCATGCAATTGTTGAAGTACCACTGTGGATTGACCCCTGAGAATCAGGGAGGTGCATAGAGAAATAAGATTGTGAAGAGTAATGCAAAGATATTCCTATTTGAGTTGATGTTTGATTTGGCATTGATTGTGGAATTCTAGCAGGAATATAGTGAGATTTTGCCCCTGTGCAGAGAGAATGTAGAAGCGTGCAAAAAAGCTTTTTTTTAAATGAGCACTATTGAAATTAAAAATGCCAGGAAGCATCTCCTAGCTAAGGTATTTATTTGTGGTGAGTTGCCAGATAATGAAGCTGGGAGCTGGCAAACTAAAATGGTCCAAGAAATCACATCAGTAGGAACTGATATTTGGCACAATAATGGTATTTTACATCAACCTTTAACAGAATTCTACAGGACCCAAAATATTTGGGAACAACAGATTCAGATGGCCCAATTTACAGCTCATTTATATTTCCATTTGCAATTAGTTGAAGAGCGATTGCACAATAAATAAGCCAGTATGCTGAATCATACTGGAGAAATGGAACAGGCCCATAAATCACTAAAGAGATTGGAAGGTAAGATACTACAAGGTCAGATTTTAGAGCTCAAACATGAAGATTTCATTGAGCAACTCAGAATGAGCTAGAAACCCACCTGCAGGCCAGTGCAGAGTGAGAAAAACAGTTTTTTGCACTGCAAGATACACGTAAAGAGAGTGCAGACACTGTAAACTGCCTTCAATGCCAATTGAATGACCAGTCTGGTCACAATAGAGGGTTGTTGGATTACAGTATGGCATGTAAACAGACCACAAATGAATTGAAATGCAAAAACAATCAATTAATCATAAAAGAGATTGACTCACATCAGGAGTTTGATTAACTGTGCCAGGATTGAAATATTATGAATCAGCCGAAACTACAGCTGATCAAAGACTCAGGAACTGACCAGAATTATGGAAGAAAATATGGAGCTACGCAGGGTTTGAAGGAAGCAGAAGTTGACCTATCACAGACAGCGCTATGCAGAGACTCTCAATAGAAAGAACTTGGTATCTTGAAAGAAAAAAACTTTGAATAGGCACGCATAATACAAGACTCTCAGAAAGAATACAAAGGACTACAAGATGAAGTACAGAAAATGAAGGACCATTTGGTTGCTCAGAGCAGGGTGCTCGAAGCCAGCCAGGCCTTGGTGTCAGAGGTAATAATTCAGCTCTCTGAATACAAACAGGAAATAAGGATAGAAAGATGCAAGTGTGAGAGTGTAACCAATGAAATAGAGAAATATAAACAGGCATTGAGGCGCCCTGACCTATCGGTGTAAGGGAAAGAGCTGTCTGATCAAGGTGAGATGCCTCTCCCATTAGGAACCTCATACCAGTCATCCACAACCTCTCATGTACAGACTGGAATCGACCTCATGCATACCACTTATAGAGAACAGGGAAACATGAGGAAGCTGGACTTAGCTAGGACTAGCCAAACTGATCAAGAAGGCCAGTCATTATCTGACATTGATGAATATCCATCTCTACCAGACAGATGGGAAAGTGGGCAGTGTGTCTTGGGAGACCAAAGATAATCCTATGAGTACTTTGGACCCTGAAAACTCCTATGATGAGATAATAGGTTAGACTTGCAGAAAATTAGACTCCAAAAAGACCAGCTAGCCTGCAGCACTGGAAGAGAAAATCCAGAGCTTCAGTCTAGGAAGTGCATGTTAGAAAGCTCCATACATTCAAGGGAATGGGGAATTTCCCCAGAATAGCTGGAAGGAGGGATGAGGAGACTGTGTTATATCCTGTGTCTAAAGGCGACAAGACCCTGTGATTCTGGGGGGTATTCACAATCTCATAGAGATAGGGAGCACTTGGGAGACAGGGAATGGAGTCCAACTAGAAGCTCTGAGTCAGAAGGTGAATGGACTCAAGTGCAAAGGTGCAGAAAGACAGCAAGACAGAGAAAGGGGTTTGTTAAAGACCCAATCAGTCAAATCAAGGCCATAAAGAGCTTCCTGACCCCACGCCATGAGAATGCTAAGTATTCGGTGTAGGAGCACTTGGAACTTTATGAGCAAATGATGTCATGATTTGAGATCAGTTATGTAAATTGGATAGAGTTTGTAAAATTGACATTTTCCCCTGAGTACTCCAGTTTCTCTGCAGGACTGGAGGACCAGGAGCATTGTAAATGGTGGGCGTTTTGAAACATTTATCCACTCATAGGAATGTACAAGAGTCTCGTAAGGCTGCATATAACTTGCAATGTGGGAAAGATCAGGCGCATAGGGAGTTTGTACACAAATCATAAAGTGTATTTGCTCAGACTTCCAGGTGGGTGAATACAAAGAGTAGTGAGTTTGTAACCACTTATTTCCATGTGCTTCCCAAATATATAATTACCCAGTTAGTGCGGGATTTCCATGAGTGCAGGACACTGGATTGGGTAATAGAGAAAGCCACCAGGATGCATGAGGTCCAAAAGTCCACAACCACAAAGCCATCTACCACACCTTCTGCTGCAAAATTCGAAGAGGTGAAAACTACCCTTCCTTTGGACCTAAGATATGTGGTCCTAAAAATACTCCTGCTAACAAGCAGAATGAAAGGCAGAGGGGACACCCACCCCGGCCCAACCGGATGGTAGTCAGGCAGGCCTCCAAAACAATGACCATCCTGACCGTGCCACCTATTTAAGCCCTCAGTATAAGGGTACAAAACTGATCCTGGGGTATGTGTACAGGTCCCTGGCACCAAGGGGGAGGGGCAAACCAGGTAAGTACTTCCCCAGGAAACTTCCCTCCAAACTTCACGTGGGAGAGAAGTATCACTCCACCTCCAAACCTGCATTTTTTCAGCATGTACTGTGAGACACCTGAGGGAATTCTCACTCCTACTCCCCAGGGATATTCTGCATAGGTGGCCATGGAAAGGCCATTACTATTGGATCCTGACCCTGGAGGTGGAGAAGTGAGGGAGGATCACTTGGGTGGACATTCTTTGAGGATTGGCAGTGGGGAGCCCTTGGGGCAGGACATGGTATCCCCCTTTCCCTATTGAAAACCAACCTAACTCTCCCCCAACCTTCATGGGCTATTATAAGCCAGCTCCCCTCATTTTCCCACATATGCCACTTCACAGTACTGAGACGAGGAAGAGGAGACTTAGAGTAATGAACACCACACCCTTTCACAACTTTAGTACTGGGAAGAAGACCAGGCAACTGAGAGCAATGAAGTCTACACGTTTTTACCACTCTGGCACTAGGACGAGGAAGATGCCTGCTAAGAGCTGTGAGGGTCTGGCATGTCCCTTTGATTGTGGTCAGGCAGGGCTAATTGGACATCTTCACCTGCAGCCTGTCAAGGGGGTGCAGGTGTAAACAAGGAGGCAAGAGCAACAGGGAGAGAGACAGGAGAAGCAGGAGACCCTTATGAGGAGGCAGCCGTGGTGGCACCAGCAACAGAAACTGGATGCCAGCAATTTCTTCCAGAGGACTTGTGGGACCTGAAACGTGTGAGCTGTGTAATTTCCCCAGGTCTGGGAGCCTCCATCTCCAAGTGCGAGCAGCAGGAGCTGCTGAAGGGAAGCCCGGTGGAGAGAGGATGCTGCGCGTGTCCAGAAAGAAGTTGTGGAGTCGGCGTGCAGCAAGAAGCATATGGCCGGCGAGCAGGACTCGTGGTGGTGGGTTTCCTGACTCCAGAAGTAAAAAGGAAATTGCGGGAACAACCGGGCAGGCGTATAAAAGACTGGTGAGTGTTGGTAGAGCGTGTAAGCACCAGGGCGCTCCTATAGGACCTCAGGTGAATAACAATCCGTGCTTTGAAGCTATTACATGTATATCGAATACCGAACTAAATGGAAACTTAACTTGAAGCCAATATATGCATATTGAGTACCGAACTAAATAAAAACTTAACTTTGCAGCAAATAAGTGCATCTTAAATATCGAACTGAATGAAATCTTACAATTGAGCAATATAAGTTCACATGGGACACTGAACTAAAAGTGAATAAGATTAAAAAGTATGTTACAACATAGTCTAACTTGAACTTTGATATGAAGCATATCAAAGGCTAAGGATAGTCACAATGTGTGAATGCAGTGCAGCAAGGCCATAGCTTGGCAGGAGGTGTGTGACAAATGGTGTTAGGGCAACATGGCTAATAAGGAGAAGCCAGAGAAGTGTAAGAATACCCACAAAGCCAAGAGGCCAATAAAAATAACTAAGGGAAAGTGACTTGGTTCACAGGAGCAAGTGCCAAGGAACCTGTGTGTATGTGTGTGCTGAGGTGTCCCGGGGCCCTGGTTGCGTGACATGTAATGGGTGGATTGTGTGGTCTAACAACTGTGCCAGGACCAGAGAGTCCTGCATGATGATATATAAGGAAACCGAGCCACAACCAAATGAAAGCACTGCAGATGAGCTGGCGAGGTAAGCCAGAAGGAGGGTCAAATTGACCTAGAGTATTTTAAAGACTTTTTTGGGGAAAAGATTAAAATAAGAATAAGTGGTGAAGTTGAAGACTTGGGGAAGGGAATGCTGAGACTGAAAAGGACTGTCTTGAGATCTGAGTCTCAAGACCCCTTTTGTTTTGAACTGTGTTACTTGAAACATGGGGAATGGAACCCCAATGAGTGGTTTTGAACTATAACATCATGAACTTAAGAAAGGTGATCATAAGACTTTTTCATGGAACTTTCTTGTTCTTGTGGAAGGGGGAGCTGAAAGTAAGCCGTGAGCTGGAGAGAGCTCAGAACTTTGAGTTGAACACTATTTCTGTTCACTTTGACATCCCTACACAACGGTTAATTATATGTGTGAGGGCAATGATAGGTTTTGGACACAGACAGACTTTTAAGTTGAACTCTTTCACTCAGACGTTCCTTAGTTTCATGCAGGTAGGCAAATGCCTCCTTAGCATAGAGCAAGTTAGGCTTTAACCATCCTGACATTTAAGTTAATAAATACCTTTTCTTTGACTTTTAAGTCTGTTGTCTGTGTCTTACTTCGCGATGCCTTAACAGTGCCCTCTAAATCAGAACTTCCAGATAAATCATCCTCTTTCTTTCTGGTTCCAGGAAAATAGATCTTTGAACCAGGGAGAAGGGAGGATCAGGACTGAAAATTATGCATCAAATTTGCAATACCCAAATTACTCAGTGAGAAGGGATAGTTACACTTCCTATAACCCAAAAAAAGTTTCACAACTGGAGCAACAGATCCAGCAACTGACCGTTGACCTGGGGGACATGCTGAGGGCTCAATCAAACCCTCAACCGAACCCCTGATTTCCAGAATTTCCCAACACCCGGGTCTGATGCCCTGCAGGGATAATGACTGAAGGAAGAGCTTGACAAACAACAGGTTCCTGAGGAGGGGGCCCAGGTGGAAGGGAGATGCCAAGCCCTAGAAGAAGCTTCCTTTCTCACCAGAGCAAAATGCCTGGAAACCTCTCAATCTGAAAGTGAATCTTCTACCCCCAGGAGGTTAGAAAGCAAAGAGCAAGGGGTAATGCAATGAATCGTGCAGAGTCATCACTGAATACCCAACCTAGGTCTCTTCCCATGTGGCCAGGGAAACACAGCCACTACCTGATCCTAACCCTGGGGGTGGTATCACGAGGGAGGATCACATGGTAGGAGATGGCTTTCAGTGGGGAAGTGGTTACTCCTTTGGGAGGAAGGCAGTATTCATCTTCTTGTTAGGATGAGAGTACTATAATGCCCAAATACCCAATGGCATGCTGTCATTGCACAAGTCCCTCCCATGAAAACTGCCCTGAGAACATGCTGTGAAAAGTCATCTAGACAGAATAAGGTTTGTACCTTGGGAGTTCAGAAGTTAAATATGACATCTTCTAATCTTCATGATTCTGTATTAGATAGAGCTCCTAACCCCAATGTTAAATCACAAACCTTTTACATAACACCCCCTGATTCTGACAACTCTCAGGTCACAAAGCAATCAAAACGAACTAAATGTCAAAGGACCAAAAACGCTATGGACTTCAGGATTCATAATGTCTGTGGTGCTGGGACGAGGAAGATGGAGTCAGAGTTAGTAAAGATCAGAGGTGCTACTGAATAGAATATGTGGTCTAGTTGTTGTAGAGCAAAGCACCTGAGCGGGATAGATAAACCCAAGAAAGAACTACAGCAGAGAGACACACAAGGAGTAATAGAGGCAGAAGCACTTCAGAGTTCTGGGATTACCACAGAAGCAGAAGGAAGAGCGCCAGCTGAAGCTGATTCAGGAAGAGAAGGCATGTGGTATTGCAGAGTGCGCATGGCAGAAAGTGGCATTGTTGACGGCAGCGGGAAGAGAATCCCAGCTGTATGGGAAACGTGCTCCCAACCCAAAGTGAGTTGCTTCGGTGTTCAGGAGGACGCAGAGGCCCAACTGAGCTAGCAGAGCTCCAGAGACGAGCAATGCAGACAGCTGATGTTACGCAGAACACGGCAATGGAGTGGGCAGAATGCAAAAGGTCTGCCGCAGCAGCAGAGAGTAAAGCGGAGATGCCAAAGGAGAACAGTGAGTTGGCCTGAAGTTAAAGATGACCCTGGGGCCCTCCAAGTAGGACATTTGGAAGTAACCTGTAATTTTGAATTCCAAAGAAATAAAGTAAAGAGGTGATAACGGCACAATCCCCCTTTTATGGCAATCCAATTTGGGGAAACCTGTAACCCACATTGCCAACAGCCAAGAAGCTGTAAAGAAGCAGTTCAAAGGTGACAAGGGCACAATTCCCCTTTTATGGGATACCAACTTGGGGAAACCTGTAACCCAGATTGACACCATCGAATGGGCTATCAAGAAGCAGTTAAGAGGCAACTTGGGCACAATTCTCCTTTCTTGAGTTTCCAGTTTGTGGAAACTTGTAACCCACATTGCCAAGAAATAAGACACTAAGAGGCAGCCATTGTTCAGCCCTCCTCAAATGGGATACTGCTGTGGAGAACTATGCAACAAATATTACCACTGAGACAAATTGTAGTTGTAGGAGTTTTTCTTCCTGGCAGGTGAGTAAACCAGGAAAGGGATCAGTAGTAGTTAGTACTAGCAGGCGAGTATACCAGGAAAGAAAAAGATGTGTTGAAGAAGTGTGGCTGTGGCAAAAGTGTGGTGGAAAGAACTTGTTAACTCCATTATCATTTTGGCAAACTGTTACATCACAAATGTTAGTTGCTGTGCTATCCAGACAAAGGTATTCCATTGGAAGAATAAGTGTGTTATGCTAAAAAATTGCTTTGCATCCTGAGGAAACTGAACAGAATCTTGTTGAATCTGAACATTTCCAAGGGTATTGCTGAATTGATTAAGGGTAAGGGAGCCCAACCCTGGTCACAACCTTTACTTTTGAATGTTTACACTGTTTTTTTGAACCAAAGACAGCCAAATGTTCCTTGTATACTTTTGCTGTATGTATTAGTGTGAGTGTCAGAGACTTTTTGGACACTAGGTTATCTTTCTTTAATTTTAGTTTGCTAGGTAGGGACATCCTTGTTAGCATAGGGAAATATATGCGTATATCTCACCCCTTTCCGTTTTAATAAATGGCAAACACTGAGAAAACTATACCTTTGTGTCTGTCACAGATTTTTGACCCCTCACAGTAAGTAGAAGAGCTCAAAGAAGAACCAACTGTGTGGAGTAATGAAACAAGATAATCCCATTTGAAAGAGAAGATTCCCTGGAGGATTCAGGTAAGGAATTCTTCTCTTTCAGGAATGAGGGTACCCTCCCAAAGGAAAATTGCTCCCAAAAGACCCTGAGTTGGCCAGAGTAAGTATGGAGACTGACCCAGAACAAGAACCTCTTAGAGCCCAAAAACATAAGCCAGAAATACAGAAACTGTAGAGGTATGCCCCACACAAACAGGCTCTGAGAACTGTCTTCAGGTATAGGGGGACAGCAAAGAACCTGGGGAAAAAAGTACCCCCCAACTATACAAATTGCCAGATGTAAATTTCATCCTACAGATTCCTAATCTCCAACACTGAAAATCACCCAAGATCACACAGTGACAGAATTCAGCATTAAGACCATCACCACCGAGCTGGCAAATAACACTTTCTTTGCACCCTAGAGGAGGAAGAAGGCAGCTTTTATACCCCAGTAAAGGTTCAGGGTCCGTGTGAATTATCAGCTCTGTTGGATACTGGATTCCAAGCCACCCTCCTGTCCAAAAAGGCATTTGACCAACTAAACCCAGGACTTGGGAGGGTCATCAGATTCCCCTTATACCTCTTCCTCAAATTTCGTTGGACATGATATTTCCGTCGAAGAGACTGTGAATCTGGAAATATAAATTATGTGAAATTGTGTAAAACATCTGGTGATAGTCATGACTCCAGAGGGAATACTTTGTTTACTTGGGAACAATCTCCTTCGGAGGTTATCACCTCTGATCGATTGTATGAACAAGGTCCTCTGGACTCAGACTAACCATCCTATAAAACAAAAAAAAAATGATTTTGAATGGGACCTACCATGTAATCGAACAATGAATTTGTATACTGTTTTGTTGAACTAAAGATAGCCAAATGTTCCTTGTATACATTTCCTGTATGTATTAGTATGAGTGTCAGAGCCTTTTTGGACACTAGGTCACCTTTCTTTAGTTTTAGTTTGCTAGGCAGTGACATATTTGTTAGGATAGGGAAAGATGCATGTTTATCTCACCACTTTTCG
This sequence comes from Ambystoma mexicanum, assembly GCF_040938575.1. Taxonomy (NCBI): domain Eukaryota; kingdom Metazoa; phylum Chordata; class Amphibia; order Caudata; family Ambystomatidae; genus Ambystoma; species Ambystoma mexicanum. The sequence continues at coordinate 1,085,632,751 of NC_090935.1, read as the reverse complement.
TTTTAATAAATGGCAAACAATGAGAAAACTATACCTTTTTATCCAGCTCGCATTTCTGACCCCACACATATGGTATCAAATGGGGGATCGGATTCAGCTGAAACAAACTGGGGATCTCACATGAGTATGGTAGACATTAACACCACATATGTTCGGTCAGAGGAAGAATGCCAAGGGCACACTCCCTCCCATGACAGGCCATATGCTCAAACACTAGACCATGGCTCTATAATGTCAATAACTGGAGAAGAAGTAACTTCAGACCCTTTTGCCATCAGGGGAATGGGAACATTGAGGGATGATTATGGACATTGTTGGTCTTCCTGCACTAATGTAAGTCTGATTTTTCATAAACTGTCTAGCCAATCCATTGCCCTTGTTATGAAGTCTGTAGAGGACAAATTCTATCATCTTTTTTTGTCCTCCGATTTATGTAATCCCAGGAAAGGACAAAGCACTAATCATGCTACAGTTAAACACAGAGTACCCTGTTAATTTATCTGTCTCCATTGTGCAATCTCAAATTGGTTTCTCTCATCATCTGGAAGGGAAAACAAATTCTAAAAACCCTAGTGAAAAGGGGTATACATTTTACAATATGTTAACATGTTTTGAAAGGCCTTATCAGAGTCCAAAGATTGTGGCCATCAAGAAACGAATGATTTAGACTTTGATAACTTTGAGTCGTCTTGGGAATCAACTAAACCTGGATGTTACTTAAAGAATAATGTTCCCGGAAAAGATTTTCAACATGGGACAGCTAAAGAAACTCGTTACCACATACACAAGGGTCATCTTCCGAGACAAGGGGATAAACCTCTTGACATGGTAAATAATTTAGAAGGAGCATCCTAAAAATTGCTAAAGCCAAAAGACCAACAGGCCGATTCATGGAATAATTAGCGCGGCGCAAGTGGGCAAAAACGTGCGAATCGCAGTGGAATAGCGAAAATCGCAGTGCAAGTGCGAAAATCGCACGAAAAGCAGCGCACGTCGATTCATGGAAGTCCATGCGCGAGAAAACCAGCGGATGTGCGATAAAAAGTGCGCCGCGCACGTTGGCGCACAGGCCATCTAACAGCGTGCGCCAGGTCACAGCGAAAATCGCACAGGCCACAGCGAAATTCGCACATAGCGCGGCGCACGCAACAAAAGTAGGCGTAACACGGGCGTAACACTCGGAATGGGGAACAACTTGCAAAAACGTGGGAGTCACGGGGGAAGTACAGGGCACAAGTGCGCGGAACGCCCACACGCTCGCCTACAACACATATTCATGGAATAGAATAGGGCAAAAAAGCGCACGCTCAAACCAGCGCACAGGCACAAACACGACCGCCACAAGAAAGCAGGCGGTAGCGTCTCTGCGGCTGTAAGAAATGTGCGCCAAAAGGTGCACCAACAAATAGCACCCATATACTGCCATGATGAATGTCCTATACTGTGGCCCTCCAGGACAAATGACGTGCAAAGGGGTACCCACAAACACGGACACGCTGACAAAAAATACGTGTGCGTGTATACCGGGGTGCGCGGGAAGTCTCACACGCGATTTGGCCGGGTACGTGGATTTCAGGGGTGCGCGGGAAGTTCCACACGCGATTCCATCAGGGTAGGTGTATTTCAGGGGTGCGCGGGAAGTTCCACACGCGATTCCATCAGGGTACGTGTATTTCAGGGGTGCGCGGGAAGTCCCACACGCGATTATAGCAGGGTACGTGTATTTCAGGGGTGCGCGGGAAGTTCCACACGCGAATAGGCTGGGCGCGTGTATTTCAGGGGTGCGCGGGAAGTTCCACACGCGAATAGCCTGGGCGCGTGTATTTCAGGGGTGCCCGGGAAGTTCCACACGCGATTCCATCAGGGTAGGTGTATTTCAGGGGTGCGCGGGAAGTTCCACACGCGATTCCATCAGGGTACGTGTATTTCAGGGGTGCGCGGGAAGTCCCACATGCGATTACAGCAGGGTACGTGTATTTCAGGGGTGCGCGGGAAGTTCCACACGCGAATAGCCTGGGCGCGTGTATTTCAGGGGTGCGCGGGAAGTTCCACACGTGAATAGCCTGGGCGCGTGTATTTCAGGGGTGCGCGGGAAGTCCCACACGCGATTACAGCAGGGTACGTGTATTTCAGGGGTGCGCGGGAAGTTCCACACGAGAATAGCCTGGGCGCGTGTATTTCAGGGGTGCGCGGGAAGTTCCACACGCGAATAGCCTGGGCGCGTGCATTTCAGGGGTGCGCGGGTAGTCCCACACGCGATTACAGCAGGGTACGTGTATTTCAGGGGTGCGCGGGAAGTTCCACACGCGAATAGCCTGGGCGCGTGTATTTCAGGGGTGCGCGGGAAGTTCCACACGCGAATAGCCTGGGCGCGTGTATTTCAGGGGTGCGCGGGAAGTTTAACACGCGATTTCAGCAGGGTACGTGTATTTCAGGGGTGCGCGGGAATTTCCACACGCGAATAGCCTGGGCGCGTGTATTTCAGGGGTGCGCGGGAATTATCACACGCGATTTGGCTTGGTACGTGTATTACAGGGGTGCGTGGGAAGTTACACACGCGATTAGGCTGGGTGGGTCCTCACAGGTGTTCCCTGTACACCCTCGACGGCCCCTGCAGGCAGCCCACAAAACAGGGGACTACCCTGCACACCTGCTCATGTCTCCCACCACCCCCACCCCCCACCATCCAGGGGCACCCTCCACCAGGCCCCCACTCATGTCTCCCACCACCCCCACCCCCCAGCAGTGCAGGGGCAGCCTCCACCAGGCCCCCACTCATTTCTCCCACCACCCCCACCCCCCACCATCCAGGGGCAGCCTCCACCAGGCCCCCACTCATGTCTCCCACCACCCCCACCCCCCACAATCCAGGGGCAGCCTCCACCAGGCCCCCACTCATGTCTCCCACCACCCCCACCCCCTGCCACCATGGGCACCCTCCACCAGGCCCCCACTCATGTCTCCCACCACCCCCACCCCCACCCCCCCAGTCACCAGGGGCACCCTCCACCAGGCCCCCACTCATGTCTCCCACCACCCCCACCCCCACCATCCAGGGGCAGCCTCCACCAGGCCCCCACTCATGTCTCCCACCACCCCCACCCCCCTGCCACCATGGGCACCCTCCACCAGGCCCCCACTCATGTCTCCCACCACCACCCCCCCCCAGCAGTGCAGGGGCAGCCCCCACCAGACCCCCACTCATGTCTCCCACCACCCCCACCCCCCCAGTCACCAGGGGCACCCTCCACCAGGCCCCCACTCATGTCTCCCACCACCCCCACCCCCCACCATCCAGGGGCACCCTCCACCAGGCCCCCACTCATGTCTCCCACCACCCCCACCCCCCCAGTCACCAGGGGCACCCTCCACCAGGCCCCCACTCATGTCTCCCACCACCCCCACCCCCCACCATCCAGGGGCAGCCTCCACCAGGCCCCCACTCATGTCTCCCACCACCCCCACCCCCCTGCCACCATGGGCACCCTCCACCAGGCCCCCACTCATGTCCCCTATCACCCCCACCCCCCCGCCACCAGGGGCACCCTCCACCAGGCCCCCACTCATGTCTCCCACCACCCCCACCCCCCACCATCCAGGGGCAGCCTCCACCAGGCCCCCACTCATGTCTCCCACCACCCCCACCCCCCAGCAGTGCAGGGGCAGCCCCCACCAGGCCCCCACTCATGTCCCCTATCACCCCCACCCCCCCGCCACCAGGGGCACCCTCCACCAGGCCCCCACTCATGTCTCCCACCACCCCCACCCCCCAGCAGTGCAGGGGCAGCCTCCACCAGGCCCCCACTCATGTCCCCTATCACCCCCACCCCCCCGCCACCAGGGGCACCCTCCACCAGGCCCCCACTCATGTCTCCCACCACCCCCACCCCCTCAGTCACCAGGGGCAGCCTCCACCAGGCCCCCACTCATGTCTCCCACCACCCCCACCCCCCAGTCACCAGGGGCACCCTCCACCAGGCCCCCACTCATGTCTCCCACCACCCCCACCATCCAGGGGCAGCCTCCACCAGGCCCCCACTCATGTCTCCCACCACCCCCACCCCCTGCCACCATGGGCACCCTCCACCAGGCCCCCACTCATGTCTCCCACCACCCCCACCCCCCAGCAGTGCAGGGGCAGCCTCCACCAGGCCCCCACTCATGTCTCCCACAACCCCCACCCCCCAGCAGTGCAGGGCAGCCCCCACCAGGCCCCCACTCATGTCCCCTATCACCCCCACCCCCCCGCCACCAGGGGCACCCTCCACCAGGCCCCCACTCATGTCTCCCACCACCCCCACCCCCCACCATCCAGGGGCAGCCTCCACCAGGCCCCCACTCATGTCTCCCACCACCCCCACCCCCCAGCAGTGAAGGGGAAGCCCCCACCAGGCCCCCACTCATGTCCCCTATCACCCCCACCCCCCGCCACCAGGGGCACCCTCCACCAGGCCCCCACTCATGTCTCCCACCACCCCCACCCCCCAGCAGTGCAGGGGCAGCCTCCACCAGGCCCCCACTCATGTCCCCTATCACCCCCACCCCCCCGCCACCAGGGGCACCCTCCACCAGGCCCCCACTCATGTCTCCCACCTCCCCCACCCCCCCAGTCACCAGGGGCAGCCTCCACCAGGCCCCCACTCATGTCTCCCACCACCCACACCCCCCCAGTCACCAGGGGCACCCTCCACCAGGCCCCCACTCATGTCTCCCACCACCCCTACCCCCCACCATCCAGGGGCAGCCTCCACCAGGCCCCCACTCATGTCTCCCACCACCCCCACCCCCCTGCCACCATGGGCACCCTCCACCAGGCCCCCACTCATGTCTCCCACCACCCCCACCCCCCAGCAGTGCAGGGGCAGCCTCCACCAGGCCCCCACTCATGTCTCCCACCACCCCCACCCCCCAGCAGTGCAGGGGCAGCCTCCACCAGGCCCCCACTCATGTCTCCCACAACCCCCACCCCCCAGCAGTGCAGGGGCAGCCCCCACCAGGCCCCCACTCATGTCCCCTATCACCCCCACCCCCCCGCCACCAGGGGCACCCTCCACCAGGCCCCCACTCATGTCTCCCACCACCCCCACCCCCCACCATCCAGGGGCAGCCTCCACCAGGCCCCCACTCATGTCTCCCACCACCCCCACCCCCCAGCAGTGAAGGGGAAGCCCCCACCAGGCCCCCACTCATGTCCCCTATCACCCCCACCCCCCGCCACCAGGGGCACCCTCCACCAGGCCCCCACTCATGTCTCCCACCACCCCCACCCCCCAGCAGTGCAGGGGCAGCCTCCACCAGGCCCCCACTCATGTCCCCTATCACCCCCACCCCCCCGCCACCAGGGGCACCCTCCACCAGGCCCCCACTCATGTCTCCCACCACCCCCACCCCCCCAGTCACCAGGGGCAGCCTCCACCAGGCCCCCACTCATGTCTCCCACCACCCACACCCCCCCAGTCACCAGGGGCACCCTCCACCAGGCCCCCACTCATGTCTCCCACCACCCCCACCCCCCACCATCCAGGGGCAGCCTCCACCAGGCCCCCACTCATGTCTCCCACCACCCCCACCCCCCTGCCACCATGGGCACCCTCCACCAGGCCCCCACTCATGTCTCCCACCACCCCCACCCCCCAGCAGTGCAGGGGCAGCCTCCACCAGGCCCCCACTCATGTCTCCCACCACCCCCACCCCCCAGCAGTGCAGGGGCAGCCCCCACCACAACCCCCACCCCCCAGCAGTGCAGGGGCAGCCCCCACCAGGCCCCCACTCATGTCCCCTATCACCCTCCACCAGGCCCCCACCCATGTCTCCCACCACCCCCACCCCCCAGCAGTGCAGGGGCATCCTCCACCAGGCACCCACACATGTCCCCCTGCCCCCAGGTCCTGACGATACTCAATCATGGCAGTAATGGGCAGCATACCCAGCACAAACACCCAGGCAAGGATTGCATCCACCCACATAGTGAATGCAATTACATGATACAACCCCAATGGCAAGTATGTAAATGAACACATGTCCGTCACACACACATACACAACGGGTGCAAGTGAATGTCAAAACCCATATCATGACATGTATGAAACCAATGAGAAAATACCACAAGTGAAAGTTAAAAAAACATGTATTAAAGATGAAAAATAAGTAAACAAATCAAACATACAACAATGGGGATAGCAAAATAAATGGTCCATGTCCGAGAACAAATGTAAAAATAAAAAAAACAAAGTAATCCAAAAACAAGTGGTGTCATGTGGAAGGAAAATAATGAAAATCCATTTCCTCATGGTGAACACAATTATCAATAAAAAAAACGTTTCTTCAAAAAGCAAACTATATACACGAATATTCCAGGGTCCATGAGCCCAACACCATAAATGAAACCTACTACTACCTAATGAAAAAAATATCTACAAAAAAGTGGCCATTGTCCGAGCGGTCCAAAAAAATAAAAATGAATAAAGGAAACATAACACTAACTAACTAAATAACTATATACAAAGGCAGCGGGCAAGTCCTGCGGCTCACTCGGTGATGTTGCTGGCCAGGGCATCATCGAACTCCATGTCGATGTCCTGGAGGCGGGACTCTGTCCTGGCCCCGAGGTCTCGCAGGGATAACCCCATGTCCAGCTCAAACTCCCTGCGAGCTTCCTCGAGGCACTCAGCCCGCCTCAACGCCCGACGCATGGAGAACTCCGCCCTGACCATGGTGAGCCGCTCCTCTTCCGCCCGCTGCCGCTCCGCATCTATCCGCTGGACCAACTGCTCCCACACGGAAGACACCACCATCCCAGGGTTGCCCTGCCCTCCGGCCGATGCCTGCCCCTCTGATCTTGATGGCCCCGAGCCCTGATGCCTCCCACGTCGAGCCTGCTGCTGCCTCCGACGCCACTGCCTCTGCCAGCACGACGGCATCCAGGCTGATGGAAACCACTGACGCCGTCGTGCACGTGCCCTGCCCGATGATGCTGTCACATCTTCCATCTGCTGGGGTCCAGTTGCTGTGTTGTCCACCCCTGCTGGACCTCCGACTCCCAACTGTGGCCGGGATGGGATCCCCACCGAGCTGGCTGCATTGGTCGGGGCAGGTCCACGGGGGGCCCTGGTGGCATCTGGGCCGGAAGACGGCAAGGAGAACGACTGGTGTATAGCCTGCACAGAGGAGGAGAGGGCCGCCAGATTGGCCAACACATGCAGCAAACCCCCGAACATGGCCGATCCCAATTGGGCCACGTCGGCACGGTGCACTTCGTGATGACGTGCGTGCTCCTCCCGGGAAGCATGCACGGCATCACGAATCACAGCCGTGCGCATCGCGACCCCAATCAGGACCTTCTCCACACGGCCAGGGGTTCCCACGTCCGCAGGTGGAGGGGAGTCAGGTGACATGGACATCCCCTCTACCTGCGGACGGGCCTGGGACGGGGCATCCCTGCTGGTGCATGGTGGTGCACTCACAGGGTCAGGGACAGCGACATGCACAGGCCCCTCCACGGTGACCTGTGCTGCCTCCTGCCCCTGGCCCTGGACTGCACCACTTGCACCAGCTGGGATGCCCCCACCAGGCCCCATGTGTGCCCCAGTGGCGGCCTCCTCCTCCTCTGTGCAAACCACCAACCTGGATGGCTCCTCACCGTCTCCCACCGTAGCAGGCCCCTGTGGGGGCTCACCCACCCCTTCCGCTGCAGCCGTGGGGGCATCCCCGCCGCCTTGCTCCACAGCGCCATCTCCGCCCTCTTCTTCACTAGCCGCTGCGTAGAGGGAGACAAAGAACACAAGCATCAGGGTACTGTACAATGGTCCCCTAGACAGGAAGCAATAGCAGATGAGCACCACTGTCAAAGTACACTTCCATCATGTCCCTCCACAACACATGGGTCAGTCCAGGCAAAACACACACAGTAACAGGCATGGTGCATGCCATGGACATTTCCATGCATGTCCAATGGACTCTTGAAACATTCAATGATATGTAACTCACATGCATCATGGCTCATGCCTATCACATGCACACACTTCACCTCAGTCACATCCATCTGGCCCCAAACACACCAAACACAGCGGATACAAGGGTAATTTGGCTGCTTCACTGAATCTGTGCATTGTCACACACATGTGTCATGCATCCATGGCATGCACAAGTCACAGACACGCAGGTCAGGCACACAGACATGGCTACCATATATGTACCTGGCATCAGCAACCATCCCTCACCCCCACCCATGTCCAGGTACAGAGACTGGCATGCTCTCATGTTCAAAATCTGCATAGGGCTCCCCATGCGGCATTTGAACACATGCAACAACCATGTGGGTCACACATCACTGGTCGCACATGCATTACTATGATGTCCCTGCACACATACATGCATACATGGCCTATGGCACACATACAGGCAAGTATCATAGAACCAGCACACCGCAACATGCCCTGTCTCACACAGTAATGCTTGGACACTTACCGCTCAACTCCAGACGGGCCTCCCTCTCAAGGATCTGGGCGTGGAGCGCTGGGCGTACGCGTTCCAGGACCCTCATCTGGATGGAACTCATGCGGCCCCGGCCCCCCTCCACGAGGCGCCGGGCCTTCACAAGGGTCCTGGACCTCAAGTCCTCCCAGCGCTTCTTGATCTTCAGGACGTTGCGGGTTGCCACCCCCTCCGCGTTGATGGCAACCACACAGTCGGCCCAGATCCTCTCCCGTCCTTCCTTGCTGGCGCGGGACGATCCAAAGAGGGAATCATACTGCCCCAGGACATGCTCCACCAGGACACCAACTTCGGTGGCAGTGAAGCTGGTGCCCCTCTGCCCCTCTGGCCTGGGGTTGCCACTGGTGCCAGATGTGGAAGTGCCCGACATGGCAACCCCAGAGGCAGGTGTGGGTGGGCAACTGGGTCCTGGGGCTGGGCTGTGGAGCGATGTAATCCCAGTCGGGAGTCTTCAGTTCCAGCAGGGGTGGACACAGCAACTGGACCCCTGCAGATGGCTGATGTGCAGGCACCAAATGGCAGGGCACGGTGGCAGCAGGCAGGCAGGCAGCAGCAGATGGCACATGGGAGGCTGCTCGGGGCACTGGGGGGCAGTAACTCGGCCTTCTGGGTAGGAGCGTGGTGTTCCGTGTGTTTTCGCGTGGCCAGCTTGATACGGAGTGATTTGGCACGTGAAAATCCTGCACGTCAGCGTGAAATCCGAGGAAAGGCCCTTAGCGCGTAAGCGCGTCAGCACGCATACGCGATTCTATTGGACCAGAGTCCCTCAGCGCGTAAGCGCGTCTGTGACGTGACCCGCACGGGTGTTCCCCACTCAGCACGTGATGACGGAGCACACGTGGAAATACTGCACGTCAGCGTGTAATTGGACAAAAGTGCGCGTACACGCGATTGGCCTATGTACGTGTATTTCATGGTTGCGCGGGCACTTACACACGCAAGTACGTCAGCGCACCTGTATCCCGTGGTGCGTGGGAATTTCCACACGCTATTGGACTGGGAACTGGATTCCAGGGGTGCGCGGGTCACACGCTCGCCTAGAACACGCGCAAAGCATAAATTTGCGCACTTTAACAATAACAAGCTCAGACGCCAGGATGAACATACCGTTCCTAGCAGCAGTGGCAGTGGGCTACCAAAAGAGGAGGAGGAGGATAGTCAGGGCCAGAATATTCACACCCAGAACCAGCCTTTTCGGGATGCCTGATGACCAGGTGTATGGGAGGTACAGGTTTCCACCACACATAATACTGGACCTGGTGAGTGAGTGGGAGGATGACCTCACATCACCCACCCTGTGCTCCCAAGCACTCAGCCCCCTGGAAAAGGTCCTCAATGTACTGAAGTTCTTAGCCACTGGATCATTTCAGCGGACAAGTGCCATAGTGGGTGGGGTGTCACAGGCCACCCAGTCACGCTGCCTACACCAGGTCTTGAACATCATCACTGCACGCCCATCAGTCCGCAGGCACATATACCTGCCCAGAACACCTGCAGAAAGGCATGCTGCCGCCCTGGATTTTTACGGTGTGGCACGATTCCCCAAAGTGCTAGGTGCCATCGACTGCACCCATGTGGCTCTACGTCCCCCCAGGGCATCTGAGCACATCTATAGGAACCGCAAGCACTGGCATTCCATCAACGTGCAGGTAGCATGTAATGCCAAGGGAATCATCACCTCAGTATATGCCAACTATCCCGGGTCCACCCACGACAGCTTCATTTACCGAATGTCCACCCTAAGCCGGGACCTAGAAGCTGGGCGGCATGGCGATACATGGCTGCTTGGTGAGTATGTATGCCACTGCACATGCATGCATGTTAGATACTGAGCAAGGTCACAACCCCACCAATGATACCAATCACCACCTCCACAGGGGACAGTGCCTACCCTCTCAGCCCCCACATGATGACGCCAATTCGGAACCCCACCACGCCACCCGAGGTAAGATATAACACAGCCCACATTACGACCCGGGGCATAGTGGAGCGCACATTCGGAGTGATAAAGTCACGCTTTCGCTCCCTTGACCGTTCTGGCGGCCAGCTGTTATACGCTCCCCCAGTAGTGTGCAGGATCATAGTGGCAGCATGTGTCCTGCACAACGTTGCAACACGCCGGGGCCTGGCCGTGGACATGGTGGTGGCCCCACATCCCCAACCACATGCACAGCCGCTGCGCATGGGAGGGGAAAGGGCACGGGGGGAGGCAGCCCGTACACAGCTAGTGGCTAATTACTTCACATAGAAATCACACCCCTGTGGAGTGCACACTGCCCTGGCACATTCCATCTGACAATCAATGATGACTCAACCTGACACTGATCCTGAATGTCTGGAGAATGAACCGTGAATACCATAACAGCCTGAGATTGTTCACCTGGAAGTGTCACAATGTGTGCATCCCTACCCACACAGACACCACCAATGCAGTTTTGTGGAGTTACACATTCAAGCAGCTAAAAAGAATACCCACTTGCAAAATGCAACAAGAGGACAGTGCCATGTCAGCCAACCCAACCCCAGCACCGCCACACGACACACCGTGCCATGTCATGCTATTTGCAGGTAAACAAAGTAATCCCCACAACATGACACTAGTGTCACTATGTACAGTGTCCCTATTAGAAACCTGCAACACCTGAAATGCTCACAGCAATGCCGGACCAACAACATACTTGAGCACGTACTACCATTAACATGACATCACAAATGTTACACATTAGTAGTCTCACCACCTGGAAATGCCTGCACTCCCACCACTACCAACTGTGCAGTGTTGGCGCCATGTAGAGTTGTAGGTGCACTGCTGCCAACATGGACCCCATCTCCAGACTAGAGGTCCTTGTGTAGACATGAGGAAGGGACCTGCAAATTGGGAGGTAGACACAGAAGATGAGTTACACATCAATGCAACATGCAGTGTACAACACAACAGCAATATGCACTAGGAATGTATACACAGTATTGACTACAGACTGCCCACACAGCTCATGGGAGTCCAACGTCACTGTGTAATTCACTGTCACTTGGGCACACCCTTTGCAAGCCCATGGAAACGGGAAGCAGGAGGGGTGTGTGTGACTCAAACCCAAGCATCTGAACCAAATACATTACAAGCCTGCATGTGCCCAGCCACAATGCAGCGTATGCCCACAGGAACCACGGAAGCCAACAAATCGTCCCAAAAAAATAGGGAATAAAATAAATAAAAATAAAAATAAAAATAAGAAACAATCAAAAATGGCCATTGATGGGCCCGGGGGGGTTGGGGAGGCCACCCAGGAGGTCCGAGGACAGGATGCACACCAGAACCCACCTGCGTGGATCCTGGGAAAATAAAACACCTCCATGGGCTCATGGCCCACACGGCTACCCTATTGTGGGAGTATCACTGCTGTCGCTATTATCACCCTGTGCAGCTGCATCCGGAGGTGGTTGCACTATGGGAGGCAGCCCACGCAAGGCCCTAGTCTGCTCCTCCATGGCTGCAAGCATGCGGGTGTGGTAGGTCTGGTTCTGGAGGATGAGTGTGCGGAGGTCCCCATGCAACAACTCACGGGATGCCCGGACCTCCGCCCTCGTTGCCTGCATCTCAGCTGAGAGCGTACGGGTGAGACGCTCCAGCTGCTGTTCTGTCCTTTGGTGTGTTGAAGCCTCAAGCTCAACAAGAGTCGTCCTGAGGTGAAGGAGCTCCTGCCTCAGGGCTTCCCTGTGGCCCTGGGACTCAATGGAGATGGCCTCCTGCAGAGTCGCCAGTGCCGCCCGCCTGTCCCTGTTGGACCCCAACATGTCCTCCCTGTGTGACTGGCAGATGGAGTCGGTTGCCTGCTCTAGTCGCTCCATCAGCCTTTCTGGGGGGACAATGGAAGTGGCCACCCTATCCATGGCCTGAGCCATCATCTCGGATGATGCAGCCTGTTGGGTTGCCATACCGTAAATGGATTGCTCCCATGCGGTATTGCCAGGTGGCGTACGGCCACCACGTCGGCGGGCACCACACCTGTCTGGGGCAAGGCGAACTGCGCCTTGCTGTGCCGGCACTGCCTGAGGCTGCAGGACTGCATTCCCCCTCTGATCTGCTGGCCCAGGAACAGGATCAGATGTCGCGGAGTGTGACCCTGCATCCGTAACCACCAAAGGCGTAGCTGCCAACACTGACATCCCCATGGAGGGTTCTGACCCTGGTGCAGGTGGGTGAGACAGAACAGAATCCCTCCCTGGAACACTCACCTGCGACGGCACGTAGGTCTCATCCGAATCAACACCTGAGTATAGCTCGGGGGAGGTGCAGCCAGAGACACCCCTTGAGAGCACGACCTGCAGCACTTGTGGGTTCTCCCCCACCACCACACCACGTCCCTCACTGGTGGTTGGTCGGCCCTCGGACCCCTCCTGGGTCTGCACCATCTCCACAACCCCAGCAGTATCAGGTGCGTCTTCCCCTGCAAAGACATGAAAACAAAGAAATGGAAACAGGCATTAGCACCATGGCACACAATGAGGGCTGAGAAGCAAGAGAACCAGTACTTGATTGACACATGTCCCACATGACTAAAACCCTCCCATGCATGCACCCTCACTGCGTATGAAGTGCAGGCAAATGGCACACACTGATGACACCAAGATGGAAGATGAACACATTTTCTGCATGCTGCCTGGCAGTGGCATCACACATTGGCCTGTGATTGCCAGGTGAAACACACATGCCATCACACAGATGGCATGTACCATTGCTATTGAGTGAAGATGGAGAGGAGGGCCGCACCTATTCATTCAGTCCAGTTCCCGCATGTAATTGCTTTTCTAATTCTAACAGGTCAGATTTTTCACCTGGAGCTGCCAGTCTGAAATGGTCCAATTGCACAGGGACATGTGTGTACAAATGATATCCAGGTAACAAAGTCACTCCACTTTACCATAGCCATGTCAGACATGTGACTAGTGGACAGCGACATGGCTAGTAAAAGTGGGGGAATGCAAACAATCTGACTGAATGAACAGTGAAAAATAAGCAACTATGTTGTGGCAAGGTGACACTTCAAGGGCAACTGGCGTGCAGTTGGGCTAGATGTCTACTGTTGGCAGAAGGGATACTGCTATGGCCAAATGCAGCTGCGCAGGAAGTATTGCATGAAGCACATGGCTGACCCATACGAATCAGGCGCACACACTCTCACCTGGCACACAAACAGAAGCCCTCACACACACACCATGCACATGGATGACACACACATGCATGTGCACTCACCGGACAATGCCTCGTAATCAGCCAGATCTCCCACGCCTTGGATCTGTTCCTCCGTGACGTAGGTCCCAGCGGCTGACTCATGTGGAGTGAGTTCCATGTCTACTACTGGAGACCCACCTCCAGTCACTAGAGTTGCGGCATGACTTGAGGCCAGCTTACTCTTTGCCCTGCGCTTTAGGTCATTCCAGCGCTTATAGCAATCATTGGCTGTGCGCCTCATGATTCCAAGGGCACTTACGATGTCCGCAACGGTCTGCCAGTGTGCCTGGCGTTGTGCAGGTGTGGTCTTGGATCCTGCAACAATGACCATCTCGTTGTCATGTCCGGACACATACTCGACAAGTGCATTCAGTTCGTCATCCGTGAAGCTGGGCTTCCTGGACGGGCCGGACTGTGTAGCCGTGTCTGGGGCATCAGCCTGTGCCGGACGAGCACTCTTCCTCTTCCGCTTGGAAGGTGGTGGTGATCCTGAGTGTCCTGCGCCGCTCTGGACACTAGGGGCAGGAGCCCTGGTGGACTCTGTATCAGGAGTGTGGGATTGCACACTCAGCATGGGAGTTGGTGCAGGCATTGGCTCTAGTGTGATGGTGTCAGGGGGAATGTCAGCAGCATGGACTAGGACCGACACTGTCCTGGCTGGGTGTGTGAGGGCTGGGGTGGATGGAGCCGCAGCTGCCCCTGCAGCCTCTCCGCCCTGCCTCCTTGGTGCAGCAGATGACCTTGCTGCCCCAGATCCACGTGGCATGATGGCATCAACGTGCACCAGCGCACGTGTCGTAGCCCTGCTGACCTGGAAGTCAGCCATGGAGTCAGCCAGGTCTGGTGCCACAATGGGCTGGTCCAACAAGGGCTGAGCATGGATGGTGTCAGCCACATCAGCCTCAACGGGAGGGGAGAGGGGGGGGGGGATTATGGGTGCCCGTGACTGGTCCTCCACACATGGGGGGACAGGCTCACCCTGCAAGTTACGACCACGTCCCCTACCGGATCCACCACGGCCACCACTTGTGGCTCTTCCACCTTTGCCACCCTTACGGAATCCTCGCCTCCCAGCCATGGCACTGATGTTAATGTGCGTATGGGAGTGGATGTAGACTATTGTCCTGGGCAATTGGGGGTCAAAGGGGTTGGGTACCAGATGGTAATTGTACCCTAGTGCTCTAGCAAGGCTGAATGTAACCCCTGGGGAAAGATGACGGGTCACGCAACGCACAGGAGGCCCAAAAAAGGGAGATGACGTGCACGCAACCCCTCCTAGACCACGTGTGCAGAAAGAAAAACCTGCACTACGCTGTGGCACCCAGTAACACAAGAATGAACGTATGCGTGTCACACGCAGCCTAGAATGACCTCTGAAGGGGTAGGCTACACACGGGGCAAGCACAGATGTTAGATACGTGCGTGACTCACCGTCTGCCAGGTAAAAGAGCGTGAAAAATGAGCGCGTTTGGTTGGCAACACCCCCGCCAAAAGAAGATATGTACGCTGTCTGAGGAGACAGGACAACAGTAGAAGGGAACACTGTTTGAGGGAACAGGCCCAGGTAAACCAGTACAAGAGAAAAAATAGAAAAAGCTGTCAGAGGTAACAGGGAGTACGAACTTGAAACGCCGTGAAGTAAATCGCGTGTGAAACGACAAGAAGTACAGAATTCACCCACTCGCTCTCCACGAAAAGCAGTACAAGGAATTGGTGTTCTACACGTACCTTATATGCAGGCCCACACGTACAGCGTCACTTATGCGGCGTGTACGTGCTAGGCCCATTCCCACCAATTACACGCTTTGTCACTTCTGCGTGTAGGTCCATTTGCACCAATTACACACTTTGTCACTTCTGCGTGTATGTCCATTTGCACCAATTACACGCTTTGACACTTCTGCGTGTAGGTCCATTTGCACCAATTACACGCTTTGACACTTCTGCGTGTAGGGCTATTTCCACCAATAACACGCTTTGACACTCGGACGTGTCACGCAACTTTTTCCTACGCGTGCACGTGACTTCATAGACGCGCATACGCGTTTACGCGCTAAGGGCCTTTCATCGATTTACACGCAGACGTGTGGGATTTTCACGTGCAAAATCACTCACTACGTATCAAGCTGTCCACGCGTTCACACACGAAAGACCACGCTCCTGCCCAGGAGGCCAAATTACTGCCCCCCAGAGCCCTGAGCACGCTCCCACCTGCCATCTGCTGCTGCCTGACTGCCTGCTGCCCACGTGCCCTGCCATTTGCTGCCTGCACATCAGCCAGGGGTGCTGTTGCTGTGACCACCCCTGCTGGAACCAAAGGCTCCCGACTGCTTTTCCGTCGCCCCACAGCCCAGCACCAGGACCCAGTTGCCCACCCACTCCTGCCTCTGGGGTTGCCATGTCGGGCACTACAACATCTGGCACCAGTGGCAACCCCCGGCCAAGGAGGCAGAGGGGCACCAGCTTCAGTGCCAGGGAAGTTGGTGTCCTGGTGGAGGGTGCCCCTGGTGGCTGGGGGGTGGGGGTGGTGGTAGACATGAGTGGCGGCCTGGTGGAGGCTGCCCCTGCACTGCTGGGGGGTGGGGGTGGTGGGAGACATGAGTGGGGGCCTGGTGGAGGGTGCCCCTGGTGGCGGGGGGGTGGGGGTGATAGGGGACATGAGTGGGGGCCTGGTGGAGGGTGCCCCTGCACTGCTGGGGGGTGGAGGTGGTGGGAGACATGGGTGGGGGCCTGGTGGAGGGTGCCCCTGCACTGCTGGGGGGTGGGGGTGGTGGGAGACATGGGTGGGGGCCTGGTGGAGGGTGCCCCTGGATGCTGGGGGGTGGGGAGGGTGGGAGACATGAGTGGGGGCCTGGTGGAGGGTGCCCCTGGTGGCGGGGGGGGTGGGGGTGATAGGGGACATGAGTGGGGGCCTGGTGGAGGGTTCCCCTGCACTGCTGGGGGGTGGGGGTGATAGGGGACATGAGTGGGGGCCTGGTGGAGGCTGCCCCTGCACTGCTGGGGGGTGGGGGTGGTGGTAGACATGGGTGGGGGCCTGGTGGAGGGTGCCCCTGGTGGCGGGGGGGTGGGGGTGGTGGTAGACATGAGTGGGGGCCTGGTGGAGGCTGCCCCTGCACTGCTGGGGGGTGGGGGTGGTGGGAGACATGGATGGGGGCCTGGTGGAGGGTGCCCCTGGTGGCGGGGGGGTGGGGGTGATAGGGGACATGAGTGGGGGCCTGGTGGAGGGTGCCCCTGCACTGCTGGGGGGTGGGGGTGATAGGGGACATGGGTGGGGGCCTGGTGGAGGGTGCCCCTGCACTGCTGGGGGGTGGGGGTGGTGGGAGACATGGGTGGGGGCCTGGTGGAGGGTGCCCCTGGATGCTGGGGGGTGGGGGTGGTGGGAGACATGGGTGGGGGCCTGGTGGAGGGTGCCCCTGGATGATGGGGGGTGGGGGGGTGGGAGACATGAGTGGGGGCCTGGTGGAGGGTGCCCCTGGTGGCTGGGGGGTGGGGGTGATAGGGGACATGAGTGGGGGCCTGGTGGAGGGTGCCCCTGCACTGCTGGGGGGTGGGGGTGGTGGGAGACATGGATGGGGGCCTGGTGGAGGGTGCCCCTGGAGGCGGGGGGGGTGGGGCTGGTGGGAGACATGGATGGGGGCCTTGTGAAGGGTGCCCCTGGTGGCGGGGGGGTGGGGGTGATAGGGGACATGAGTGGGGGCCTGGTGGAGGGTGCCCCTGCACTGCTGGGGGGTGGGGGTGGTGGGAGACATGGATGGGGGCCTGGTGGAGGGTGCCCCTGGTGGCGGGGGGGGTGGGGGTGATAGGGGACATGAGTGGGGGCCTGGTGGAGGGTGCCCCTGCACTGCTGGGGGGTGGGGGAGGTGGGAGACATGGATGGGGGCCTGGTGGAGGGTGCCCCTGGTGGCGGGGGGGTGGGGGGGATAGGGGACATGAGTGGGGTCCTGGTGGAGGCTGCCCCTGCACTGCTGGGGGGTGGGGGTGGTGGGAGACATGAGTGGGGGCCTGGTGTAGGGTGCCCCTGGTGGCTGGGGGGTGGGGGTGGTGGCAGACATGGGTGGGGGCCTGGTGGAGGGTGCCCCTGGATGCTGGGGGGTGGGGGTGGTGGGAGACATGAGTGGGGGCCTGGTGGAGGGTGCCCCTGGTGGCGGGGGGGTGGGGGTGGTGGGAGACATGGGTGGGAGCCTGGTGGAGGGTGCCCCTGGATGCTGGGGGGTGGGGGTGGTGGGAGACATGGGTGGGGGCCTGGTGGAGGGTGCCCCTGGATGCTGGGGGGGGGGGGTGGTGGGAGACATGAGTGGGGGCCTGGTGGAGGGTGCCCCTGGTGGCTGGGGGTTGGGGGTGGTGGGAGACATGGGTGGGGGCCTGGTGGAGGGTGCCCCTGGATGCTGGGGGGTGTGGGTGGTGGGAGACATGAGTGGGGGCCTGGTGGAGGCTGCCCCTGCACTGCTGGGGGGTGGGGGTGTTGGGAGACATGGGTGGGGTCCTGGTGGAGGGTGCCCCTGGATGCTGGGGGGTGGGGATGGTGGGAGACATGAGTGGGGGCCTGGTGGAGGGTGCCCCTGGTGGCTGGGGGGTGGGGGTGGTGGGAGACATGGGTGGGAGCCTGGTGGAGGGTGCCCCTGGATGCTGGGGGGTGGGGGTGGTGGGAGACATGGGTGGGGGCCTGATGGAGGGTGCCCCTGGATGCTGGGGGGTGGGGGTGGTGGGAGACATGAGTGGGGGCCTGGTGGAGGGTGCCCCTGGTGGCTGGGGGTTGGGGGTGGTGGGAGACATGGGTGGGGGCCTGGTGGAGGGTGCCCCTGGATGCTGGGGGGTGTGGGTGGTGGGAGACATGAGTGGGGGCCTGGTGGAGGCTGCCCCTGCACTGCTGGGGGGTGGGGGTGTTGGGAGACATGGGTGGGGGCCTGGTGGAGGCTGCCCCTGCACTGCTGGGGGGTGGGGGTGCAGGGGGACATGAGCAGGTGTGCAGGGTAGTCCCCTGTTTTGTGGGCTGCCTGCAGGGGCCGTGGAGGGTGTACAGGGAACACCTGTGAGGACCCACCCAGCCTAATTGCGTGTGATTATTCCCGCACACCCCTGTAATACACGTACCTGGCCAAATCGCATGTGAGAATTCCCGCGCACCCCTGTAATACACGTACCCAGCCGAATCGCGTGTAGAACTTCCTGTGTACCCCTGTAATACACGTACCCAGCCAAATCGCGTGTGATAATTCCCACGTACCCCTGTAATACACGTACCTGACCAAATCGCATGTGAGAATTCCCGCGCACCCCTGTAATATACGTACCCAGCCGAATCGAGTGTAGAACTTCCCGTGTACCCCTGTAATACACGTACCCAGCCAAATCGCGTGTGATAATTCCTGCGTACCCCTGTGATACACGTGCCCTGGCTAATCGCGTGTAAAACTTCACGCGTACCCCTGTAATACACGTACCCTGGCTAATCGCGTGTATAACTTCACGCGTACCCCTGATATGCACGTTACCCGCTTTGCGTTCCTTGTTTGGCAGCCCTGTAGACTGGTCCAGGGTTAGCGCAGCCCTTTGCGATGATTTAGCGATTTTGATGGCTTTTCCTTGCGCGAGGGCGTTCTTGGGGGCGTTACTGGCGCTGCTGCAGGGTCGCTGCGATACTCTGCGCCACGGCTGGTTTGGGAGCCTAAAATCCATGAATACGCTGTGCGCGGAAATCGGTTTTAGCGCACGTGCCTGGCGCAGACAATCGCACGCGGACACTCTGCGCCAGCCGCTTGGGACACTTTTCTGCGAAATTCTATGAATTACCCTGCAAAACTCTGAAGCCTCATTTCTTGAGAGATTTGATTCTTCTTGGGAGGGTCTTTCATCCTTTGGGAATTTTCCTCCGATAGATATGGGATATTTTACTTGTAGGAGCTACAAACATGTTGCCCATCGCTGCCCGTTGCATTATCAACAGATCCTTAAGAAATCAGAAAGATGGAAAAAGATAAATGTCAGCCTCTCTTGTCGAAGCACTATTTCTTTTCACTCAAGAAAAGTAAAGTCTGTTGAGACCCCTGATGTTATGCTTTGTACATGGGTGAAGAGTTGGTATCACATTCCAGTACTAATACAGGGGAAAACTGCTTTGGCCCAATTGGATACGGGAAGTTGGGGATGTGCCAAAAAAGCAGATGTCCTTCCTCCATATTGGAAACCCACAGGACAGAGAACTGTAAGTTATGTTCAGGGTCAAACAAAAGGACACCCATTAACCTAACTCTATGCAACCATAGTGGTAAAGTAGGTATCATTATTAGTGGGAGTAATACCTGACCTTCCTACTGAATTGGTTTTGGGTAGTGAAATTCCCCATTTCGACCAGTGGATTCTTCTCATGGCCCAAGTAAATTTTAGAACAGCTAGCTGCCACATAGAAGAGAAGCAGAAAACCTCCTTTCCTTATTCCCCAATCAATTATTGGGAAAAGGAAATACCTTTCTCTGGAGACCCTGTTTGGGACTGGGAATCCCCAAGACATCCCTTTGAAATGGTTGAGGCTACTGGGTTAGGTCAAGAGAAAATAAATGGAACGGGAGGCCAGGTCTTTAGGGGAAGGGTATGTGATGAATCCTGCACAGTCATCACTGAAACCCAGCCTAAATTTCCTCCCATGTGGCCACGGGAAGGCAGTCTCTATCTGATCTTAACCCTGGGGGTGGTATCATGAGGGAGGATCACGTGGGTGGAGATGGCTTTTCAGGGGGAAATGATGACTCCTTTGGGAAAGACACAGTATTCATCTTCTTGTGAGGATGAGAGACCTATAATTCCCAAATACCTAATGGCATGCTGTCATTGAACAAGTCCCACCCATGAAACTACCCAAAGAACATGCTATGATTAAATATGGCATCTTCTTATTGTCATGATTCTGTCTTAGGTAGAGGTCCTAACCCAAATGTTAAATCACAAACTTTTACATAACATCCCCTAACTCTGACAACTCTCAGTTCACAAAGCAATCAAAACGAACTCAATGTCAAAGCACCAAAACCACTATTGACTGCTATATCCATAATGCCTGTGGTACTGGGACGAGGAAGATGTTAGTAAAAATTAGAGGTTCTATTGAACAGAATGTACAGTCTACTTGTTGTAGAGCAAGGCACTAGAGTGGGACATTTAAACCCAAGAATGATCTACAGCAGGGTGACGCGGAAGGGGTAGTAGAGGCAGAAGCAGTTCGGAGTTTTGGGATTGCTGCAGAAGCAGAAGGAAGAGCGCCAGCTGACACCAATGCAGGAAGAGCAGGTGTGCAATATTGCAGAGTGTGCAGAACAGGAAGCACTGTCTTGGAGGTCATCTTTCTTTAGTTTTAGTTTGCTAGGTAGGGGCATACTTGTTAAGATAGGGAAAGATAAGCATTCATCTCACCCCTTTTCATTTTAATAAATAGCAAACATTGAGAAAGCTGTACCTTTGTGTCTGTCTCACATTTGTGACCCCTCACAATAAGTAGAAGAGCTCAGTGAAACAAGATAATCACCTTTGAAAGAGAAGAATCCATGGGGGATTCAGGTAAGGAATTCTTCTCTTTCAGAAATGGGGGAGTCCCTCACAAAGGAAAATGGGTCCCAAAAGACCCTTAGTTTGAAAGAGTAAGTATGGAGACCGACCCAGAACAAGACCCAGAACAAGAAACTCTTAGACCACAAAAATGCAAACCAGATAATACAGAAACTGTAGTGGTATTCTCCCCACAAACATGTTCTGAGAACTGTCTTCAGGTAAAGGGGACAGCAAAGAATGTGGGGAGATAGAGGATCCCACAACTATACAAATAGCCAGATTTAAATTTCTTCCCACAGATTCCTAATCTCCAACACTGAAAAATCACCCAAGATCACACAGTGACAGAATTCAACATTAAGAACACGGCCATCGAGCTGGAAAATACCACTTTCGTTACACCCTTGAGGATGAAGAAGGCAGATTGTATGTCCCAGTCAAGGTGCAGGGTCTGTGTGAATTATCAGCTCTGGTGGATACTGGATTCCAAGCCACCCTCCTGTCCAAAAAGGCATTTGACCAACTAAACTCAGGAGGGCGAGGGTCATCAGAATCCCCTCATACCTCTTCCTGGACAACTCAAAAATTTCAGTGGGAATGATATTTCCGTCAAAGGGACTGCGGATCTGGAAATACAAATTGGGTGAAATTGTGTAAAACATTCAGTGATAGTCTTGACTCCAGAGGGCATACCTTGTTTATAGGGGAACGATCTCCTTCAGAGTTTATCACTTCTGATCGATTGTGTGAAAACGGTCCTAGGGACCCAGACTAAACAGCCTATAAAACTTAACATGAGTGATTTTGAATGGTACCTGCCTTGTAATTGAACAATGTTCTCAGAAAGTGGAATTTAATTTCCAGAATAATCAGGTCCAGACATCACCGTCATCTATGTAGGAGAAAAAACTGATGATTGGAATCTTTCTCAATTCTTGAAAATTAACCTGATTCACAGTTTTAAGTGGCACACAACACTTGAAGGGAACAACCCCGAAATGTTACACTGGGCAAAGTCAGATGAAAAACTGAGGCTCATGAAAAAGGACAATGAAGAACCAGCTCAAAGTCTGACATTCAGAAAAATGCAGAGCAGTTGCTTTTCCCCATTCAGATAAATGAGGTAAAGGAGCCAGTGCTCGCCAGAGTATGCCTGAATAATGGAAAAAGTTTCATCAGCAAAGGATTATTCAGGAAACTCCCAAAATATCAGACCAATCCCACATTTAAATTGATTTATAATTGGGAAGAAGATCTGGAAATCCCACATTGCAAACCTTTCCTGCCTAGCAAGTGCATTCTAAAAATGTCCATTAGCAACAAAATCACAGAAAACAATCGTTGGGTCATGAGAGATGTGACGTTATCAATCGATTTGCAATCAATTTGGATCTAAAAGTGGGGTCACGACTGGGGGGTAACCCCATGGGCTTTGACAACATCGAAAAAGCATTTTGTTCAGCTCAACTGCTGCCTAATGCGGTTGAAGTTCAAGTATGAGAAGAGGTTACCATCTTTGGACAGGAGCGATAATTCACTATTCTCATCAAAATTAAGCGAGGACAGAACCTCAAACATCAGGACGCCTCTATAAATTTGAATTCTCATCTGCAACAACAAAGTTTGTATTTACTTCCAACACCACTTTTGGGTCTAAAACATGACACCATTTAAATATTGGTGGATAACAGCGACCCTCAGAGTATCGCTTTGGGTGCAGACACTTCTGTTGAAATGGCGGTTGATGCCCAACCTTAATCTTTTGATTTAGGTAATGAAATCATTGGACCAATTACAAACAACTGTTTCGACACCAGGGATGGTACTCCTCCTGAAAAGATTTTTACCAGTTATGGGGTAATTTCCTGGTGTACTCTTCATACCATTATTGGGTTGAGGACGTAACCTGTGACATGAGGAAGGACGAGGTGGTATTTAGAGTGAATAACAACTACATCGAATCCCTGGAGCCTCCTGTCCAGGTTAACACCATAAAAAGAGATCTTTCCACCGAATTGGAAATAGCTCAAAAATAGCCAAGCCTGAGGTCTTTCCAGGTTTCAAGCAGATGGTCTAACACTGGATCAATCTTGCTGATGCCTGTGAGACCTAGGAGCAAAGACAGAAACTGAAACAGGTATTCCTGAATTTACAGGATATCTTTTCAGTAGACTCATATGTAGACTCATATGACTGTGGACGTAGATCTATTTATTCAACCACCATACCCACGGACGCGGAGATGGTGCCAGTATTTGTGAAACAATACTGGTTACCTATCGTGTCCATGGAGTCACTCACAGAGATTATTAAGAATTTAGAATCCTGTTAGATAATTTGTCCGATCCACAGTACCTTTAACAACCCGATACTGGGTATACTAAAACTCAATGGCCAATGGAGACTATGTGCAGTTAATAAACAGGGAAGACCAATTCAAGCTTGCCTTTACCTTCGGGGGGCAGCAATATATGTGTGAACCTGGACCTCCTTTGAATGCACAAACTCTGGCAATGAGTTCAACATCTTTCGGCATAAGGCCATTCCCGATATGGGGCAAAACAGGGAAGCTGGCCTATGTAGATGATGTTCTGATCAAGAGCTCAACTGTGGAGGGACATATAGCAGAAATCCCAATGTTCTGACCCAATTGCAGAAATCCGTAACAAAATGTACTTTCAGAAGGCACAGTGGTGTAAAACCGAGGGAACTTCTTAGGGCACAAAATCACCAGGAGGGTCTCAACCCCCAGGCAAAGAAGGTGGAAGCCTTGTTGAAATTAAAAGACCATACTATTCTGTGAAAATTGAGAAGCATTTTTAGACTCACTAATTATAGTCGAAAGTTCATTGAAGCTTTACAGAGGTCACTCGACCATTCATTAAAGGCTGAAGTCAAGTGGGAGTGGGGTCCAGAACAATCTGAGGCAGTTAAACAACTGAAAAGAAGCATTTCCCAAGTTCCTTGTTTGGCTTAGCCTATCAAGAATCAGGATTCTTCTCAGAGACAGGATTTTCAGATACTTGCCTAACAGCGGTATTGTGCCAAAAGCATGACAAGGTTAATAAAGTTTTATCCCATGCGAGCAAAATGTTGTCTTCTGTGGTGGAAAAATTCAATGATATGAAAAGACACTCCTGTCAGTGCTATGGGCATTGAAAAACTGCTGTCCGTTTATCCAGGGGGAGCACATCCTTGTAGAGATTCCTTACCAACTCATGCAATACTTACAAAGTGACAGGATTTCAGCAGGGAATGGAAGTAATTCCAGAATTGCTTCCTGGATTCTGTCCATGCAAGACTTTCCTGTGGAGGTCAGATATGGCCAAAACAAGAAGAGTCCACTAACACAAGCATTGGCTGACTTGCATGATTGTGCTCAAGAAAACTGTCTTGAGGATGAAAGTCTAATAATTAAAAACAATATGGAGAGCTATGTAAGGAACTCATAGTGGCAACAGTAAAGACAGACTCAAGTGATCACAGTTCAGGGGTGTTTATTAAACTGTATATGTGGGTTGGAAAAACACCTAATCTAAACCTAAATCTAAGATGGGAGCAAGCTACAACCATCAAATAATAATAAGGCAGTCCTAGTGGCAGTCCTAGTGGCATCAAAGGGCCTAAGAGACAAAGAAAAACCTATTGTCATTCCTTACGCTAAATACAAGTAAAGAGTGTGGGATAAGGTAAGAAAGAAAGAAGTGTTCACAAATAATAAGTTAGGATGCAGTAGTCGGGGTCTCCCTTCCCCACATTTTAAGCACGGGACAAGGCGGAACTCAGGAGCACAGCACACACTCGAGCTTTCCCAGCACGAGCTAACAGATCCGCTCTGAGCTATCAGGGCCTTCGGTGCATAAGTCTCTTTTTTCTACAAAAAGTCTCTTGCCTCTGAGGACCTAATGTCTTCCAAAAATAATAAACAAAAGTACCTGCTTGCATGTTGGGTGATGTCTTTTCATCCTTGGATCACCCTCTTCTGGGCTCAGACCCCTCTCGACTATTTACCTTCCCTCCGTCGGGTTCACTACGGCTTTTAACACATTTTCATCTGTGAGATTCACGACTCTTTATGTCTTTTTGAACAGTTCACTGTGGACATCTCTCTGCCGGGTTCACTCTTGTCAATACACTATTCATTGGGACTTTTGGCATGCCAAATTTGTCAATTAGACAGTTTCTTGAACAGTTCTCACGATGCAGGATTCACTTCCCTTAGCTTCACAATCATCTGTCGGTCAAAGACTATCGACAGTACAGAGGATTTTAGTAGGCCCATGTATGACCACTTCGACCCCTTTCTTGCCTTTCCTAAGGCCTTCTGGTAATGGTAGTTTCAACAACAGGGTAGTCACACAGAGTTTCCCGAGTGTTCACCCACGTGGTGCCAGACTACTCTGTAGCTGGTTTTCCCCTTTCGTAGCAACAGTTCTTTGTACTTTCTTCAATTAGCCGCTTGCTACTTTTGTTCAACACAGTATGTTTTCTTATCGACTCTCCCCTCGGCTCACCAGCTGTGATGAACGGCTTGGTCTTTCTTGTCTCTGAAGTCAAGGCCGGTACCATGGTGGCAAGCGTCTCTCCCCGGCATGGTTATCAGCGAGGAGGGCCCGTGTGCCGTTGACATCTGCTGCAACACACGCTGGCTATTTTTCGCGGTCTTATGATTCTTTCCATGGAGGTTTCACGGGACTGGCTCAGAAAGGGCAAGGTTACTTCTCTCCTTGTCACCATCTGAATTCGTGCCGCCTTTCTCCACCTTTTGAACTGCCGTGCTGAGTTAGCTCTCTCGTCGTGCGGTCTGCCTTTCTCGTCTTGTGCTCTCGTGCTCCACCTTTTATCCCTGTGGGGAAGGGAAAGGGCCATCAGGTGTGTGTGGTTCTGGTCAATTGCCTGACTTTACCTGGCCCTTGTGGTGGGACATGTCAGGTAAATGGCTCTGGTGTTTGTCCATTATCTTTCGTGGTACGCAAAAGTGTTTGTGTCTGAAAAGGGGGGGGCAGGAGTGGTAGAGTGTTTGAATATCCTGCGTGGTAGGATGTGTAAAAGTTGTTATAAGAAGGGGTATACCGCGTCTCACCCATCTGTGTCCCACTTCCACTTCCCGAGGACCCCCATCCAGTTGATACTCCCACACTGGTCCACCCACAGGAACTGCATCCAATAGTGATGGCCGTGTCCTGGCCACCTGGATGACAGATCCCTGGGGACTAGTCAGGGAGACACCTTCAGGTTTCTCAAATACCCTTCCTCCGTGCGATGTAGCCACATTTGTTTCACAGGGGACCCGGGAAAGAAAATCTACATTTCCCTTGTCTTTTCCTTTTCAGAGTTCCACAGTGAAACAATAGGGTTGTAGTTCTAGAAACTATTGCATGACCCGAGGGTTGGAGTCTTTGTGTTGGCTAATCCAAACTAGGGGTGATTTACCTGTGACGAGTGTGAACTTTCTCCTAAAAGGTAGTATCTAAGATGCATTATGGCCCACTTGATGGGCAGGGCTTCTAGTTCCAACATGGTGTAATTTCTTTCACGTGGTAATAGTTTGCGGTTGTGAATTATATGGGGTGTTCCAATCCATTGCAAACCTGAGACAGGACTGCTCCTAACCCTGTAAGAGAGGCATCCGTTTGTAAGATGAACTCTTTAGAAAAGTCGACTACCTTTAGGAACGGGTTCTGGCACAGAGTCTGTTTCAAGGTGTTGTGGCATATCTCATCCTCGTCATTCCAATGAAGTTTTTGGGATTCAGCATTCTTACGTTTATCTGTTAGCCTGACTGTTTTATTCATAAAGTTGGGGATAAACCTATGGTAATATCCTATTAACCGTAGAAAACCTCTCAGACCTCTTTTGTTCTTGGGGGTTGGTGTATCTAAGACAGGTTTTACCTTCTCATGTTGGGGCTGTACATTCCCATTCCCTATGAAGAAGCCTAGGTATTTTATGACTGACTGGGCCAATCTGCATTTAGCTGAATTTGCAGTTAGCCATGCGTTCCTGAGGACTTTCATGATGGTAAAAAGATGGAAGAGATGGCCCTCCCAGGTTTTACTATAAATGATGATATTGTCAATGTAAGCTCTGCAGAAATCAGAGTAGAGTTGTAAAATTTGATCCATGAGGCCATGGAAAGTGGCTGTGTAGGCCGAAAGGCAGGACTTTAAATTGAAATAGTATTAGAGGCATTGAAAATGTGTTTTTCTCCTTATCTGGCCCGTATACAGGAACATGTCAGTACCCTTTGGTTAAATCTAGGGTAGATAGAAAGGTGGTGACTCTGTGTTTATCAATTAGGTCATCGATGCAAGGGACAGGATATGCGTCAAAGTGCAATATAGCATTTACTTGACAGAATTCTATGCAGAATCTCCAGGAACGGTCAGGTTTAGTGACCAACACGATAGGAGAGGACCATCATCTTGAAGTTGGTTCAATGATATTGGCTTTCAACTTTTTGTTGACTTCCTCAATCACTATCTGTTTACAAGCTTCTGGGTCAATACGGTTTTTAATTGACCACTTTACCTTTGGGTGTTCTAATATAGTGGTATGTGCCTTTTACTCACCCTGATTTTTCTGAGAATACATCAGGAAATGAGACTAGTACATCTTTTAAATCTTCTTGCTGTTGGAAAGATAGCTCAGGAAGGATTAATTCAAAGTTATCTATCTCTTCGGGAACCAGACAAGCTAGTACTTTGGCATGGGTTGCTGATGGGTTCTCTTTCCACTCTTTCAAGAGATTTACGTGATACAAATGGATTGTATGTTTTCTGTCCAGTTGGGCTACTTTATAAGTACAAGTTCCCGTTCGCTCTACGATTTCATAAGGTCCGTGCCACTTGGAGAACCTTTGGTTTTTTGAGGTGGGTAAGAAGACCAGTACTTTGTTGCCTATGGAGAAAGATCGTAAATTCACTTTTTGTCATAAGTGGATTTTTGTTGGCTTTGGGCCTTTTCCATATGTGTACAAACCAAGTTGCAAACCAATTTCATATGTTCTTGCATCTGTTGGCGGTTTGCGAGATAGGAATGTGGGCCTCCTCTCATTCTTCCTTGGTGTACTGGAGCATGTCCAGGGCATCTCTGGGCTCTCTACCATAGAGAAGTTTGAAGGAAGAGAAACACAGGTTTGGGCGTTTTTCCTCACTGCAAATATGTCCACCGGATTATTCGATCCCAGTCTTTCCCGGCTTTGTCTACCAATTTTCATAAAATCCGTTTCAAGGTTTTATTGAATCTTTCTACCAAGCCATCGGTTTGGCGATGGTACACAGAAGTTACTAGGGTGGTAATGTGGAGTAGCTCTTTGACTTCAGCCATAAGCTTACTCATAAAGTTTGAACCCTGGTCTGTTAATATTTCTTCAGGAAAACCGACCCTGGAGAAATACAGTAGGAGATGTTTGAGGATCTGCTGTGTGGTATTATTTCACATTGGCAAGGCCTCAGGATATCTGGTTGCATAATCCACAATCACAAGGACATATGAATGGCCTAATCGAGATGTCCCTAGAGGACCAAATATGTCCATACCGATTCTTGAAAGGGGGATTTCTATGATTGCCATCAGGTTCAGTGGGGCAGGTAATGGGATGTGTGTGCTGGTCTTTTTACAGATCTCGCATGTCTGGATGAATGTTTCGATATCAACGTAGATACCTGGCCAGTAAAACCTCCCAATAATATGCACCTGGGTTTTAGATTGTCCTAAATGTCCCCCGGTACGGTGGGAATGTGCAATTTCCAGTACAACCTTATGGTGGCTCTTGGGTATTACCAATTGTGTTTTTACTAGACCTTCCGTAGATGTCTCTCTTCTATAAAGCAATATTTGTTTTAAGAAGAAAAACTGACTTCCCTTCTCTAATCCTTGTGCTTCAGGGATTGCTTGTAGAAAAGCTTCAGTGAGGCTGGGTCATTTCGCTGGCCGAAGGCTAGGTCGGGATGCATGATGGGTTCTTCTCCCTTCCTTTCTGCGATGTTAAGAGCTTCCCCAAAGCCTAAGTTTGCATCTGTCTGTTTTATCTGGTTCACTTTCATTAAACGTAGGGAATAACGCTCTTTCTAGAATTCCCTGGGCAATTTGATCTCCCTAATGTACCACAAAGGGGATTTCATCCTGATTCTGTAAGAGAACCCTCACATCTCGTCGCAAGTTGGGATCAATAACGCCTGCTAAGACGTCTATCCCGAACTTCGATGCTAAGCCAGAATTTGGGGCCAATCATATGTAACACCCCAGAGGGGGTATCAGGACCAAGTCCATAGGAATAATTCCTTTTTTCCCAGGAGTGATAATAGCTTCCATACTACTGCAGATATCAAACCCCATTGATTCCTTGGAAGCGATGGAAGCATAAGAGGCTCTCTGACTACGTTTATTTTTAAATTGTAGGATTACCCAATTTGTTTCAATTGAGTCACATCCCACTTCTGACACAATATGTAAGGAACTCATGGTGGCAACAGTAAAGACAGACACAAGTGATCACAGTGCATGGGTGTTTATTAAACTGTATATGTGGGTTAGAAAAATGCCTAATCTAAACCTAAATCTAAGATGGGAGCAAGCTACAACCATCAAATAATAATAAGGCAGTCCTAGTGGTGTATTGTCAAAATAAAAGGGCCTAGACTAAGAAAAACGTATTGCCAATCCTTACTCTAAATACAAACAAAATGTGTGGGATAAGGTAAGAGAGAAAATGTGTTCACAAATAATAAGTCAGGATGCAGTATTCAGGGTCTACCTTCCCCACATTTTTGAGCATGGGACAAGGTGGGACTCCGGAGCACAGCACATGCTCGAGCTTTCCCAGCACAAGCTAACAGTTCCGCTCTCAGCTATCAGGGCCTTCGGTGGACAAGTCTCTTTTCTACAAAAATTCTCTTGCCTCTGAGGACCTGATGTCTTCCAAAATTAATAAACAAAAGGTCCTTTCTGCTTGCACGTTGGGTGATACCTTTTCACAATTGGATCCGCCTCTTCCAGGCTCAGACCCCTCTCGACTGTTTGCCTTCACTCCGTCGGGTTCACTACGGCTTTCTACACAATCTCATCTATGAGATTCACGGCTCTTAATGTCTTTTTGAACAGTTCGCTGTGGACATCCCTCTGCCGGGTTCGCTCTTGTCAACACACTATTCATTGGGACTTTTGGCTTCACCTCTTCTTTATCGGCATCCCTCCATCGGGTTCACCATTGCCAATGTTGTCAATCACACAGTTTCTTGAACGGTTCTTACGATGCTGGATTCACTTCCCTTAGCTTCACAATCATCTGTTGGTCGAAGACTTTCGACTGTACAGAGAATTTTACTAGACCCCTGTATGACCACTTGGACCCCTTTCTCGCCTTTCCAAAGGCCTTCTGGTAACGATAATTTCAACAACAGGTTAATTGGACAGAGTTTCCCAAGTGAGCACTCACGTGGTGCCTGACTCCCCTGTAGCTGGTTTTCCCCTTTTGTAGCAACAGTTCTTTGCACTTTCTTCAATTAGCCGCTAGCTACTTTTGTTCAACACAGTTCGTTTTCTTATCAACTCTCCCCGTGACTCACTGGCTGTGATGAATGGCTTGTTCTTTCTTGTCTCTGGAGTCAAGGCCGGTACCACGGTGGCAAGCGTCTCTACTCAGCTTGGTTATCAGTGGAGGAGGGCCCTGTGCACTGTTGACATCTGCTGAAACACATGCTGGCTGTTGTTCGCTGTCTTACGATTCCTACCGTGGAGGTTTTCACAGGCCTGGCTCGGAAAGGGCAAGGTTGCTTCTCTCCTTGTCACCCTCTAGATTTGTGCCATCTTTCTCCTCCTCTTGAACTGCTTTGCAGAGTTAGCTCTCTTGTTATGCGGTCTGCCTTGCTCGTCTTGTGCTCTCATGCTCCACCTTTTATCCGTGTGGGGAAGGGAAAGCCTTTGCCTGACCCTTGTGGTGGGACATGTCAGGTAAACAGCTGTGGTGTTTGTCCGTCGTCTTTCATGGTGCGCGAAAGTGTTCTTGTCGGAAAAGGGGGGTTAGAGTGTTTGAGTATCCTATGGGGTAGGATGGGGAAAAGGTGTTGTAAGAAGGGGGATACTGCGTCTCACCCGTCAGTGTTCCACTTCCACTCCCGAGCACCCCAATCCAGGAGATCCTCCTGCACCACCCCCAGGAACTGGAACCAATAGCGATGGCTGTGTCCTGGCCACCTGGATGACAGATCCCCAGGGACTAGTCAGGGAGACACCTTTAAGTTCCTCACAGCTACTTCACATCCCCACACAAGGTCTATGACGAAGACACCTGTCAATGGGATTCCCACAGTTTATGTGGATGAGTCCTCCTTGGTAATGATGGAAAAGAAAACTAGTGGCTGGCATTGGGAATGCCTGCATCAGTGATACCCTGGAACCCTCTGCTGGATACTAAAAAGGATCCTGAAGTAGTCATCCTTACTGCCTACTCAAAGAGCTGGTCATAATCACTGACTCTGATTATGTCAGGAATAGGTTTGTGGAACACCTGATTAACTAGAAGAATCGAGGCATGCTTTGTGCCAACAACAAACTATTGAACCATGGGAAAGTGATCTGGTCGATTGATGATGTGGTGACCTCTAATGAGATGACCATCTATTGGAAGAAGATAAGAGGTAATTCCAAAATAGAGGGGTGGGATAAGACTGGGAATGACCAAGCTTCCCAGCTGGCTAAAACCAGAGCTCTCCAGGGGGATTTAATAGAGACGGAAACTCTGCTGGGTGAAATCCAAGTCACAGCTGTCACCAGGTCTCGAACACTGGCCAACAGTGAACTCTCGACTGTCCAGTACAGTAAAGATATCCCGGGTCCAGATTTGATCACTGCACGGAAAGAGGACCTGATTATTGGAAACCTCTATCGACACATTGAAGACCCTGTGAGTGTTCCTCTAATCGACTCAGAGTATACCGGGAAAGACGATCTCTGGGTGTTGATGAAGTTTTCCAAAATGTTCTGAATCCAATACAATTTGTTGGTATGGAGATCCCTATCTGGATATGACCAGTGGGTGGTACCTACCTCATTACGGAGTCTGATGTTGAATCACACACCATGACGTGGCCACTGCCGGTCATAGGGAGTTAAATACGACATTGCAAATCGTGTGTGAGGTTGTATACTGGCCACACATGGGCCAGGACCTCAACATTTATTTAAAGGGGTGTCTCGTGTGTGCTCAACTTCAACCCAGTTCTTTCACACACAGAGTGCCCCTACAGAAAAAGGGAATGACACTGCCCTGGCCAGATTTACAAGTTGATTTCATCAGACGAGTGATTCGCTCCTCTAGAGGAAACAAGTACATGTCGACTGTAACATGCTTGTTTACAAAGTGGGTAGACTGTCCTTGTGTCCCGAATTGTAAGATGGAGACAGCTGCTGTGCTAATGATCAACCACACCTTCTCTTGTTTGGGCGTCCCGCAAAGGATTGAGTCAGACCGAGGAAGTCATTTTACTAGTGATGTGATGACAAAGATGTGGGAGATTCTAGGGATAAAAAGAAAACTCCATATTGCCTACCGCCTGTCATCGAGCGGGGGAGGTTGAGAAATACAGCAAGAAAATTGTGGGCTAACTGAAGAAGTTTGTGGCTGACTCTGGACCACGTGGGGGCATTCAATTACCGCTTGTACTGATGACGGTTAGGTCTACACCATGTTCTTGTTACGCTCACCTGGTCTCTGCAGGGACGTTGGGGCATGGTTGCAGCCCTCCCTGGAACTGGCTCCCCTGGGTCAGGCTTCTTCCCCTGCTCCTGTGTTGTGGACTGTGCTGGTTGTTGATACTGCCCCTGCGAGAATACGAGAGGCCGTGAGAATGCTGTGATATGGCTGTGGTTTCCCTCGAACCCCTCTTCCCAGAATGTGGTGAGCATGCGCTTACCCATATAGTCTCAACTCTTTATTTATGAGGGTGAGCTCTCCGTCCTGCTTCTCAAGTGCAGGGACGCCTTAGAAAGACCTAGTTTTGTCACTGGTCCATGTGTGTGGCAGCCCAGACCGGCTGTGGCTGAACCACTTCAAAGGTAAGTGTTCTTCAACAATGATTATTGTCCGTATTCTTTTGCAATGTCCATTGTTCTGTGATTATTGTCCGTATCCCTTGTAATGTCTTTCCTTCTCTCCAATAGGTGATGAGAGAACCAACGGAGTCGTGCTGCTGGAAGCGAGCCCCAATGGAGGCCTGAGGAGTTTAAAATGTCCCAAATAGTTGGTAAATTTGGTTCTAAGGTCCAGCGTGAGGATTGCGTTGCGCGCAACCTTAGCGTAATGTCTTTATGTTGTTTCTAACCTTATTTGTCCTTTTCTCCTGTAGGGATGGCCTGGCGAAGTCAGGCAGGGAGCAACTATCCGAAGACCTGCCGGTGGGTGATGGATGGCTGGATCCGCGAGGATACTGGCTGAGATGAGCTCCCAAGTAAGTGTTGGCAGCCCGGAACAAGTAAGGATGCGCTCCGACCGCGGTGATTGCTAGGATCAGGTAAGATGCTCTGCAGGCAATGATTATTGCTGTAATCAGGTAAGATGCACTTCAGGCGATGGTATCACTGGAATCAGGTAAGAAGCACTTCAGGCGGCGGTGAACGTTACGCTGCTGTGACCAGATTAATGCGAAGGGCTTGCATGTGGGCAGGGCAGGCTTAAATAGCCTGGTCCCAGCCACTCCCCTTTGCTCTGCCTTGTGGCCCCACCCTGCCATTCCCAGAAGATGCTGCACTTGCAGCCCAATGTATTCCTATGGCCACGCCCGACCTGGATGCACGTGGGGGCCTTGCAGGGTAGGAAATAACACGTGCACCAGAATAAAAGTGTGCAGAGCACACTTTATCATGAGTCTGGCGCCAAAGGCGACAGGACTGGATCCAACTGGACCCTTTATGTGATGGAGCTTGTGGTCCTTGCTCTATGGCCATGACAGCTCTGCAACTAAAATGTCTCCATTTAGGATTATGACTGGATAAAAAATGGTGTTACCTCAGCATTTGCTCTATAGAACTCAGGAGCATACACTGATTAATGCGTCCACCACTCATGAGTACATTGAAAATGTAAGGAAGCGCTTACAGCATGCTTTTGCTTATGCACAACGTAACTTGGAGAAGGTGGCCGAAGGGATGAAATTGTACTATGACATAAAGAAATTGAAAAATGAGTGCAAGGTAGGTGACAAGGTTTACCTGTACAATCTTCAGAGGAATCAGGCTAAGGAATTGAAATTCCTTCCGTTTTGACATGGTAGCTTTGAGATTGTCGACAAAATCTCCCTTGTTGCCTATAATATCTGCATCCCAAAAGGAGAATAGATGGGTTTATATCAGTTAGTTAAAAAGCTGTCACCCAGACATGCTTTACGACAGAATGAAGAGCCAAATGGAGTTAGAGCCGAGGAACCACTTGAGGAATGAAAGGTAAGACCGAAAATCCTAGATGGAAACTAAAATATATATAACAGGGAGTAGTTTAATTAATATTCACCGAAAATGGTAAAAACAAATGTATTGCAATGTTGTCTTCTCTCAAATTCTAATAATAATATTGTCTGGGGAAATAAGTTCTGTACAAAAATACTTAACCTCTCGTTTTACTCCTCTATCTTGAAGTATTAACCTCCTTCATTCCAGCCTAAGGAATGGAAGCATTGGAGTCCAGGGAGGACCCCAGGCATGCTGAAAAGGAGCCAGGAAAAAAATAAATAACCATGCTGCCAGAAAGCAAAAATAAGGAGGTGGAGAGCAGAGTGCCCACTCCACGAGAAAGGAAAATAGCAGGACGTCCTTCCTCGAAAATGTTATTTGTGAGAAAAAAACACTCTCCTGCTCTTTCCCAGGAATAATCATAACCAAACAGCAAGGTTGAGGAGGTCTGTGGGTTTTAAGGCTGGCCCCAGGATCAAATGAACTGAAAGACCATGTTAGACCCAAATTTGCAGAAATATATTCTAGTCATGGAAAGGCACACTGGCAGTCAGAAAAGCAAGACTCAAAACCTCAACACTGATAAGGTGACTAGTAAACTCAAATGTATGAACGTCTGCAGTTGAAGCAAGAAATATGTAAAAAATGAAACCGAGCTGCAGAAAGGAATTATAAAGGCACCTTGTGAGCTGACAGACAAAAAAGCTTACTCTTCATTACCTGATGATGAAAAATGAAAGGCAGTATTTCATTTGCAGCTGCCATATTAAAAAGGCTGTTTCAAATAAAGAGAAATCCACGTACTAATTGGACTTTGCATGCGATTGATAAGGCCAGGAAAAATGTATGGTTTATTCCACATGGAAAGGATGGCATTTGCAAACACGGAAACTGTGATGTCTAAAAGTGTATGCATTTTGCAGTTTGAAATGAATACATGGAGAAACAAAAAGTTCCCCTGCCAAAATGAACATATCATGAGTAGAAAAAGTAACAGTGATGGTGAGATGCAATGTATTAAAAATAAATGGAAGGCCTCATGTGTGGTATAAACGTAACATTCAAAGTGCATGTTTTTGTGCATGCAGAACTGCTCTGTTCGTAGCTCACAACTACATTTCTTATGAGGTTTGAAGGCCATGGAGAGGAGCTGCAGTCATGCATGACAGAGCAATGTATTGGTGTTCTGGGTCAACAGAAAGGCCACTCTTCACGGACTGAACTTTGTAAAATCCCCAGAATTCAAGAATTCCTAGGACCATTACAGGGTTGACCGGGGATGGCCTGCATTCAAGATTGTCACATTATGCCAGAGACCCATCTGGCCAGAGAGATAACATATCTTCAGCATCCATTAGCCCGGCTTTTGACTTCACAAGAATTAATAAGTATTTTACGCCAGGCCTAAATCAACAATTCAGCGGCAGAGACTGGAGCTGATGCCCAGAGAATGTTTTTCAAGCGAAATGAAACCTTCGGACAATAAATGAAACCTAAGGGGGCCGTTTGAAGGTCAGAATCATATGTATGTAAATATATGGCCTTAGGTTTATATTAGGAATGACATTTGTCCCATTAACATTGAAACCATGATACTTACAAAAATGAGACATGTCTCACTGTAAAGCTTATCCCAAGGCTGTTATGTTGTCAATACTTCCATCAAAATTCAATTTTAGGAAATCCGGCTACAACTTAAAATGTTTTTCTAGCTCCTCATAAAATGTCACAAAACTGAAAGTTGGAGAGGTGGTCGCTTAGTGAAACTGTATGTAAAGTTTGGTGATAATAACTTTTATTATTTGTGAGTAAAGTATGAAAAACCGCTAGTCAGACATGCAACTTCCTGCCGAAACGGGGGCTATTTTAATAAATCTGCCATGATTTGAGGAACCCAAAAATCTATATGTTGTTAAGTTTATTTGTAAAATGCAGTGTACAATGAAGACTCCGGTGGGTGGGTTCATCCTTCCCATCAATTCAACTTCATAACTCTGTGGGGCCTATCCACAGAGAGGGGCTGGGCCTTGGGGTGGAGTGAACCGCAGGGGTCCAATGAAAATGCAAGGCTAATAAGTTAACACCTCCTGATTTTAATATTTTGAAGGTACGGCTTAGAGGGTAAACAGGCCTTGCACAATGGGAAAGAGAACTGCCTAAAAATCATCATCTGGGTGAATACTGAAAGAAGGTGGCAGAATTTATCCTCGCCAGGACAGCTGTCTTAACATCATCTGGGTGCAACTATTTAAGGCTGGATGGAGATTTACCCATGTTTGGGTGACAGCAATTGGGAAAGACTAAAGAGGCTGCCATTTTTGAAAGGAAGAGCGGAACAGAGAGATGAATGTTGGTGGCAAACCTTGACTGAAGTGCCTCACCAGATCCCTGTGCTTCCCCAAGAGAGGCTCCAAAAACGCTGATGTCTTTTCCTGAGTGCCAAACCCAGAGATTTCCAATGTAAGTAGCTTGTCCAACAGAACCAAGTTTGGGGATAGTAGCTCACCCTTAGTTAATGGTGGGGGTATAGAAGTAAATACTTAGTATATTGGATATATATTGATAAATAATAATTCAATTAATTTCCCTATAGCCAAATAACACAGCATGATTTTGATAACATTCAAGATTAGCACATTTCATTCCCAGTGTACTGTAAAAACTATAGCCTGTTCATGTAATTGGGTACACATATTTTCTTCTGTCAATGTTGTGTTGCTTCAAGGGGAAGAAGGAAGAAGGGTTCTATCATTCCAAAGTATTATCAAACGTCTGTTGTGATTTCTAAACTGCTAGCATTTTCAAGTGTGTAGGGAAATTAAACATACAAAGCACTGCATGTCTGAGATTGCTTTTGAAAACAGACAACTTTGCATTTGATTTCAATCTAAACCTTAACAAGGAATGCTAATGGCCATTATCTTGTAATGTTATGACTATTGTTTAATTGTGACATAAAGGGGTTTGTGGGACAGGCATTTTGAACTTTTTATTTAGCCTTTGTCCATGTACATGAGACCCAAAAGTGAAACCCCCAAAAGAAGTGAGTTTTTGTATTGAAGCTTTGTTTTGTGCCACAGAGACGGTCGCGTGTGTAATCAGTAGGTACAAATATTCATTGAACCTATTATTAATACATATGTATTCTTTTAGTACACCTGCCTGGATCTTGGCTTATTGGTGGCACATTATTGGTGGGGGAGGGATCTACGTGGCTCTATATGAGTCATGGACAAGGCTAGCTTGAGCAAAACAAATTATATTTTGTGGGTTGCTTTAATTGGGGCGGGAACGAACTCCCCATGTAAGGAGTGCTCCCTTCATATATCGTTGCATAAATAAACGACTGTAGTAAACACAGCAATTCTAACTATGGATACCCCACTACATCAGGTACCTAACAAAACCATATTTACAGGAAATGTATAAAATAACAAACCACCTACAAAGCCAGAAATAATTATACACATTAGACATTACTAAGAAGCATAAAGAAATAAAACAAAACACATAAATAACCGCACATAAACTGCCATCCTGATAATAATCATCAAGAAAGTTCTAATATATTATCATCATCAGGAGGGCAACACTACATCAACAATTAAAAATACATAGAAACAAACACAGAACTGCATCAGACATCAGCATTTTTGCCAAATATACAGCACGATGACCCAATTTCCACAAACTAACTGAAAATAACCATAGCTAAAAACAAAAGAAAATAAAGCAAAATATGTGAAAAAATAATCATTGGTAAGTAATCTCAATGTCATGTACATAATGTCGCTAATTTGAAATAAAAGCATTAAGCAAATACTACAATCAACAGCCAAATCAAAAGAATACAGAAAAATCCAACTCCTCATTCATGCCTTTTGGCGCTAATGAATTGAGTTTCTGAACCCAGAACATTTCCCTCTGTGACAATTTCTT
This sequence comes from Ambystoma mexicanum, assembly GCF_040938575.1. Classification (NCBI taxonomy): domain Eukaryota; kingdom Metazoa; phylum Chordata; class Amphibia; order Caudata; family Ambystomatidae; genus Ambystoma; species Ambystoma mexicanum. The sequence goes on along the minus strand of NC_090935.1, from coordinate 1,085,594,104 downwards.
AGAGCTATCACCACCCTGTTGATTCGGCTCCAGAATTCAAAAACCTAATATGTGATGTGGTGTGGTTATGTGGCATAAAGTGCCATGCTACTGCTGATTTCACATTCCCAGTACATACATTTGTACAATGTTCATTCCACCGTACTTTTGCATTCCGCACAGTTTGCCCCACATAGTAAAGACCACAAGGGTATTGAATACAATAAATTACATATGTAATTTCACAAGTCCCATTCTGGTGTAGCTGTATTTTCTAACCGCTGTAAGGTTGGTACAATACTGGTCCTTTAATCACTGCAGAGCAATTGCTACAATTTATAAATGGAAAAGTCCCATAATCATCTCCAATCAACCCCACTTTAACACTGTCAAGACTCAGTGTTTTCAATGGAACATCCTTCTAATTCTTAGAATGTTTGAATGCAAAAATCGCTGCTCATGGAATAAAGCCTTGGTGACTCGATCCTGCTGGAGAAGAACAAATTACTTACCCCTGATAATGTTCTTTCAACTGGAACGTATTCCTCATCTTTGATATATTCCTAAGTCTACTTGGATAACTTTTTCCATAGTAGCAGTCGTCATGGGTTGTGACTCACGACCCTCGACGGCCTCCAACCTGTACTCTGCTGTGACATCGACACTGGTATAAGTAGTTCACGCCACAGCCATTGCTTCAGTTCTTGCTCCCCCCCTTATACTCAGCTATATTGAAGATATGACCCACTGGTTGAAAGAGGGGAAGATGCAATAATGGAAATTCTCACCAGGATAGAGGGCTAGGGTAGGAGGGCGATGAGATAAACTTGGGAGGGACATGGAGTTGAAAGACCATTACCAGGGGTAAGTAATTTGTTTTTTTGAATGGATTGTGTCCTCCCACGTATTCCTCATCTTCAATAGACGCCCAAAGCAGTGTGTTGAACAAGGTGGGAAAAGCAAATTTGTATTGCTGATTAATACTGTAAAGCGCAGCTTTACCAAATCTTACCTCCTGGCCTAACATAGATTCCAGGCAGTGATATTTCTGAAAGTCTGCAAAGAAGATCAAGTTGCAACAGTGCATAGGTCTTGATCCAACACCCCTCTCTGAAGAGTTGAAAAGTGGCCACTCCTCGGGTGGAGTGTTCCCTCAAACCATCATGCAGGTTTTTGCCAGCCAAAGAATAGCATTCAGAAATGCATACATTTATATGGCATGTGATGGTTTGCTTGGTGACAGCTTTTCCCAATTTGTGATCTGAATAGCCCACAAGGAGCTGGTCATCTTGCCTGACTTTGGACATTCTAGTAATATAGAAGCTTAAGGCTCTCCTTGGGTCTAAACGATGCAACCTCTCTTCTTTCTTAGAGGGATGAGGAGGTGGGTAAAAAGCAGGCAACACAATATTCTGAGCTAAATGGAATTCCGATACCACTTTATGCAAGCAAGAAGGATGTACTCTCAGAACCACCTTATCCTTAAAAAATATTGAAAAAAGGTGGTTTCGAAGAAATAGCCTGAAACTCACTTACTGTGTGGGCCGATGTAATTGCTGTTAGAAAGATAGTCTTAAGGGTTAGCATTCTGAGTGGACAAGAATGCAAGGGTTCAAAAGGAGCTGTAACACCAAATTCAAATCCCAACCCAGTACAATAGAAGAGAACTGAGGAAAGCTATTCGTCAGTCTAATCAGAAACTGAACTACTATAAGGATTTTAAAATAGGAACCCTAATCAGGTGAGCGCTTAAAAGTAGAAAGCGCTGCTAGGTAACCCTTAACCGTGGAAACCTGAAGCCCATAATGTGCCAGATGTAGATAGAATGATACCACTGATCGAATATTGCAAGTAAAAATACCAATATTCTTGGCTCTGCACCAGCTGCAAAACTTACAAAGGCAGGGGTACAGAGACTTTGTTGCTGGCCTTCTAGCCGAAAGCACCACCTCCATTACATCTTCTGGAAGGTCCTAATCCTTGTATCTTACCCTCTCAGAAACCAGGCCTGAAGGTTCAGAGTAGTGATTTCTGGGTGAAGAATGTGACCTCCCACTTGCGAGAGCAGATCTCTCTTTGCGGAAGATGAATTGGAGGGCAGATGGCCATGTACCACGTTCTCCTAGCCCAATCCGGATCGATCAGCATCATGGATTGCTCAAATGTCCTCAACCTCCTGATGACATGAGGAATGATAGGGACTGGTGGGAATGCTTAAAGGAGTGGAAAATACCAGTCCACTACTAACGTGTCTCCTAGAGCTCCTCTCCGAGAAAATTCCCTGGAGCAGAGCAGTTTGCATTTCCTGTTGACACTGGATGCAAACAGATGCGCTTGAGGGGTTTCCCAGAAGGTGAAGATCTCTAAAAGGACTTCCTGAGCTGATTCCCACTCATGAGAGACAGTGGTCTGCCTGCTCAGAGTGTCCAGCACTGTCTTTTATGCTCCGGCTAGGTGAACTGGCAACGTAGCGATTCCTTCTTGTAGTGCCAAAAAACAGAGTTGCATTGCCTCTCTGCACAGTAGCAGTGCCCTACACCTCCTCTCTTGTTGAGGTAATACATGGCCACTATGTTATCCATTATTATCAAAACAGTCTTCCCCCATACAGAAGGCAAAGAATCCATCAGCACTGGTCTGATTGCTCTCAGCTCTAAAAGAGGTATTTGAAGTTTGTACTCGGACAGAAACCAACGACCGCTGACTGCCAGGTCGTCCATGTCAGCTCCCCACCCTGTGAGGGCGTAATCTGTCACAACCGCTATCTGCGGTGATGTTTGCCAAAAAAGTTCTCCTTTCATCACATTCTCTGGACAGGCCCACCACAGGAGATCCTATGCAGCCATGTTCGGGACCGGAAGAAGATCCGTCATTCTGCCGGAGAGCTGTGACCACTGGGATTCAATTCTCTGCAGATAAGATGCTTTCCAAGCAGAGAGTGGGGGATAGACCTCTCTTCTCCACAGGTGCCTCCCTCTGGAATGGCCTCCCTGACCCTCCCAGACTTGATCTGGATCTCTTTAAGTTCTGGAGGTTTCTTGAGACCCTCCTTTTCTCTTCCTCCGTTCCCTCTGCCTCTTTTTGACTGGCTACCTGGTTCCTTCTGATTCATACAGGGCACCAGGCCCTCCTCAACCAGTCTTCCCCTGCACTTTGTCTCCCATGAAACCCCCCTAACCTGCATTTGTCCTTCCAGGCTCCCTTCCCCTGCACTAGCCTGGCTGAGCCTGCACCCCATTGAGCCCTTCCAGCCCTGTCCCTCGCACTTAGCACATGGTCCTTCTTTCCCTTGAACTCTCTGCATTCCCCAGGCACTTGTCCACCTGGCCTCCTCTTAGCACTCCCCTAACCCATGGGCCCTTTTTCCGTCCTGACTGGCACTTCCCCACTTCCCCGCTCCCCCACACTTCATTTTACTGCACTTGCACGACCCGAATGACACATGGCCTAGTAGGACTATCTTTTTTTTCTTCACCCCTGTTCCCCCCCTCTTTTTGTCTTGTTGTGCCTTGAAACACCTTTTGCTGTTTAGGCACATTATAAATACTGAATAAATAAATAAATGAAATCCATCCCCTCCTTAGGCTTGCTGCAGATACGTGGGGCGGAGGTGAGCCCGAAAGGCAGAACTCGAAATTTAAAATGAAAACCGCCAATGGCAATCCTCAGGAACTTTCTGTGCTTGGGATGAATTCGCTCATTAAAGTAATCATCCTGAAGGTCCAATGACACCAACCAATCCTGAAGCCAAAGGGCCTGACTGATCTACTTCTCCTTCCTGAGGAACTTCTTCAAGTGTCTCAAGTCCAAGATGGGCTGCAGTCTTCCATATTTCTTGGGGATTAGAAAATAAGAAGAGTACCAACTTTGATTTCTCTCTGCTACACAAACTGACTCTATCGCAACTTTCTCTAACAGGGTAAAAATCTCCTGTAGGAGGCGCGGATCTGGATGTTTCAAGGATTGACTTCTTGGAGGACAATCTGGAGGTATTTTTTGGAAAGGGAGGCAGTAGTCGTGAGCCACTGTCTGCAGTACCCAAGCCTGACAGGTTATGCCTTGCCAACACTGCAAATGATAAGTCAGCCTGCCCCCACCACAGTCCTGTGAACCAAGAACTCAAAGGGGTGCAACCATGTGAAGACCCCTGCGATTTTTGAGGCTGTCTTATCACTGTTCCCAGTGACTTAGCTGCCGCCTTGGATGCCTGTAATTTCTCCAAGTTCTGATCAGCCTTGGAGCCGAAAAGCTAGGAGCCATCAAATGGCATGTCCAATAGCCTTGACTGAACGTCGGGTGCAAAACCTAACTTTCTTAGCCAGGCAAATCTCCTAGCAACATTACTCACCGCCATGACTCTGCTTAAACAGTCTGAAGAATTCAACCCAGACTGAAGAGGCTGGCACATGGCATCTTTTCCGCCTTGAACAAGGTTTAAAAAACATTTCTCTCCTCCCCTTCAGGGATAAGCTCTGCTGTCAAGGCCACTACATTCCACAAAGTGTGTGTGTACTTAGCTAGAGCACAAGTCGCATTGATGGCCTTCAAGGCTATACTGCCTGCAGAGAATACCCTTTTCCCTACGGCATCAAACCTCTTACCATCCCTATATGGAGGAAAAGGTGGGTAGGCCGCAGTCTTAGAAGTCGAAGTGGCTACCTTAACCACCAGGCTCTTCGGGGTAGGAGTTATGGAAGAAAACTTGGATAAATTGTGGCTGGTCTTTATTTCCTTGCCAGATCTTTATTAACAGTCTGTGTAGTATCCGGTTTGAACCCGTTTGCCAATACCCTGGTTCTTAAGGGTGTGTGAAAAGGCAACTGTCTGTGAGATCATCCTTTTCAAAAAAAGCATCTGGCCTGCCCCAGCCGAGATACTCTGTAACTTTGCTCATGACTGATCTACAGGAAAGGTCAGCATGTCCAACGGAATCTGGAGTGGCAGAATCTGTTTCTGGCGTGGTGTCCAAACCATTAGCATCTCTCAGAGTGTCCACAAGAGTTTGCATTCTGGATTCCTTTGAGATTCATTCTTCAGGCACATTAGGAGTTCCGAAATCCAAGCCAAAAGGCATATCATTCTCTTCTTCAAAAATGTGATCACATGGATCTGAAAAAGTCGGTCTTAGGTAAAGACTTGAAAGATTTTGAAAAACCATTCAAAGACTTCGAGGGCATCAATGGCGTCGAAGGCACTGAGGGCGTTGACGGATTCGACGGCTTCAAAGGCAACACAGGCCTCAATGGACCTGGTGCCCACTCCTTCAAAGGAGTTGAGGAGGAAGGTTTTGGCTTCATTCAATGAGGAGACGACGCCTCTGCCAATGGAAGTCGAGGAGACTTACTGCCTGGGCTGTTAAGCTTGTGAGTGGTGGTCTCTGAAGACGCCCTGCCGACTCTACTTAGATCGGCCCAAAGTCTTCTTGGAATCCTTCAAAGGGGAATTTGGACTCACCTTCTTGAAGACCTCCAGCATCTAGAAATGGAAATTCTCCCAGTCAGCTCGAGAGGCCGACTAGCGGGGAAATGGTACCCACTTTCTGTCAAGGGAGGAATCTGGCGAAGATGATCACAAACAATGGCAACATTTCTTCATTTCTTTATGCGAGGATGAGTGACAAGATCTAGATCTCAAGCGCATATCTTTGGAGTGCTTCTTCAAAGGTGAAATCTCCCTGGATTCATCCTACAACCTACTTTTGGGAGGGGTTAATGTAGGAGATTTGGAAAGGGACCTACCTGCAGTAAAATTACTCTTGCTCGCCCTCAAGGCCTTTCAAGTCAACGCCTGACAGGATCCGCAGTCATCAACAACTGCAACAACAAGGCAAATGTGATGTGGGTCCGTAATGGACATTTTAGTTCCACAATCGGAATGAACCCTAGAGGCCCTTTAAGTCAAGGTAACACATCATACTATGGATGGGATAGAGAATAACTCCAGTAAGACTGACTCAGGAAGTTGGCAAATAACTCTGTTTTTAAAAAAAAATTGTCTAAAACAGGGAGTACAACGGACATCAATGGACGTCGCACAACATAATCTCAAAGTACCTCATGAAAAAATCACATTTATATGCTAAAAGTTCATCATGCGTGATGTCATACTATGTGGCAAATTAGGAAAACCTACAGGAGATTGTGGTTGGTTCGAGGGGAATGTCTAAGTATACTTTATATATGGGATAGGATCGTGATTGGGTCTCTCTGGTCAGGTGGGCACTCACGCTTTCCCTTAATGAAAGTCATAGTGCAAGTCATCTTCGACAGTAATTAGAAACACAACACTTCATAGGCTCTCAAACTATAAGGCTCTTCGTTATATGGCCATCAACAATTGGTTGGCGCGCATGTACCCTTCTGGAACATTCAATGCTCTAGCAGCATGTAAGCTGGTACCCCAGGTGCTGGTGGGTGAACTTGACCTTGTCTCCCCATCCAAATAGCCCAACATCTCTCATCCCTCATGCCGTCTGTCATTCACATTGTCTTTGAACTTGGCTTTGTAGTAGCTTCTCGCCTCTGGGAATATAAGGGGGCGCAGGCACTCGCTATCTTCAATCTAGTGCACCATGCTCTTCATCTATTTTCATTCTCAGCTCACGTGATCAGAGACCATGAATTTGCTTGTATTATAGCATTTAATAGTCTTTAAAGAAGAAACTTGGCACTCATGGTGTTCTCTCTTTGCAACTTAACAAAAGATGCCTCGGCTTCTCACGTATACTGTTCTTCACAGGCTGATGACCAGCTCTTGGTTGCTTCCAGTCTTGGAGTACGCTTAGCAGCAGTCCACCCCAGCTAGCCAGCACACTACCTGATGTGGAGACATACACGGGTGCTCGTCCTACGAATGTTACCCTGACCTTTCCAGGAACCGATTACAGCAATCTGTTGGCTGTTTCGAAGTAAAGAGGAATAATATCACTAGCACGTCCAACCCTTTCTCCCTGCAGTGAATCATCCTTACTTGTTCAGCAGCACCATGATGTAGAGCTTATCCTCCACTGCAAGGGTCCACATCTCCCAGCAGGACCAAACCGGAGGATAACCTAATGCTCAGCCCCTGGCCCCTCTGTGATTCAGAACCGAGTACTTGGGATCTAAAGCACCGGCAGGGTCGCCCCTATGGAGCCCTGATGAAGGCGGACGCAATTAGTTGCAAATCCGCCGAAACGTGATTCGAACTGGGAACACTTGTTTGTTTGTTTCCTCTTTGTACGAGATTCTGTACCTTCAGTCTCTGCCACGTTGGCCTAAAAGATATCTTGTTTTCCCCAAGACCCTGGAACGTTTATTGTCATAATTGGAAGAAATATTAACTATAAAAAGGAATTGCTCATAAATTAGGAAATTTAATGAGATTTGGGAAGCCATTTAGTCCCTCCTGTCTCTCTCAAGTTGTTTACTTTGGATTTATTTAGAAAAACACTTATTCACCTATATCAACATGTATATTGTCAAACAATAATGAAATTATTGAAACCTATCTGTATACTAATCATACAGGATTTGATGTTTATCTGGTTGTATATATTAAAAAAAATGTTTTGGTTAAGTGATGTCCTTATGAACTAGTATTGTTTTTGCACATGTATGCTGTACTCTACAGCACTGTTTTTTTTAAATCTATGCACTATGTGTTAGTCCGTATGAGAAAATAAATCTCTGTTTTTTGCATTTATGTATTTCTGAACACAGTGAATGGTTTGTACATGTCTTTGACCCCCCGATTGGATCTGCTATTTAGCAACCAACCACTTTACTAAAACAAGTTTTTGGACCAGCTTTTAATACTTGAACTGGTCCACCCCAATTATTTCCTTGAGTATTGTTCACTAGCAAGGGTACATCTATTTATCTTTATGCTTTGCTTCCAGTCTTTGACATCAAGCCAGACAGCCTCTTTGGTCTTGCATCGAATTGGAGCCTATTGTTTGCTGCAACACAAATTGCTTCCAATCCGTCTTCCTTCATGGAGACTTGCTTACTAAAATTGTATCATCGAATGTCGGGAACTCTATTTACATATATGTTGCCAGCAGTCTATATACTACGTATAGCCAACCTTATGACTACTTAGTCTACTTGGGTTACAGCATCTGTACAATTATAAAACGACTTGTGTTTTCTGCAGTATTCTTCACAAATGCAATCTTCATTCCGCAAATGAAAGTCTTCTCGATTCTTTACTTCGCCATCAGATTCTATACAACCTATGCCTTCTCTTCTCTGGTCATCCTTCCCAATGCATCACTCTCAGCTTTCGTGACGTCACCAGCTTCTCCTTTTCACATCTTCACACATCTTCAGGTGCTTCTCTTAGGAGACCACCAGCCTTTCGGGGAAACTTTAAATAGGGTCTTCTCAACGGATACCTCATCTCAAAGATTGTTGGTGGAACAGGTACCATTACTGGCGTTGCACATGTCACAATTTCCAGTCTTCAACACACAGGCTAAATAGGGAAGGGACTTCCTGTAGAGGCACTCGGCTGCTCCTCTACACTTCCCACTCTGGTCAATTCATCGACCACTCCTTCACCAGTTTCCACATCTCGCCATTCTTTCTTGAAAAAGTGCTTCTTTGGAGTCCACATTTTCATCATTCCTTTCAGAAATCCTGCTGATTATACATGTTCGACACTCTAATCACATGGCTTCATTGCCCATTCGGGTTACAGTAAATCCATTGTCCCACATACTTCCTGTGATTTCTTGGATGCAGGAACTTCATTCCCTCTGGTGCTAACATACTGGCTTTTATGTAGTCTCTGATTTCTTCATCTGTCAATTCCTTGGGTCCAAACCCTGATTCGACATCTATCATGATCTTCATTCCTACTGCTCTCTTTGCTGTCTTACTACACTGTGTAATTACTATCCTGATTACACAGAACCCAAACATCACCATCACTATGTTTTCTCCCAAGAGCTGAAGATATTCGCGATCCAGTGCGGAACCCATGAGAAGATGGACGCAAAACAGCTGTCATGCTCAATAGCTTCGAACTCGTCTTCCATCTTGTTGTGTAGGTTTGTCAGCAGCGTTATGGCCTCCGTCAAGGTCCCATTCTCATCATCTTGTGAAGGTATGAACGTGCAACATGATTCTCCAATTATGGCGCAAACACCTCGATCCATTGCTGTGATCATGTCAAGGACATATATGTTCTGGAGAGTCATCAGTCTAATAGCTTAGTTCTTCCTTGATCGCATTGAATCCTTGTATAGTGGTGTTGATCACCTGCAGGAGTTCCCATGTGGTAATCGGTAGCCATTTAGCATTGGCCATCGTCTGGATGCCTGATACAAAGATAGTCGTGAAGACCACTGCAGTCTGGCTGGACAACCTGTGCTCATATGGAATGGCATTAAAGGCTTCCTTTGATTTCGCTGAAAAGTAATTCTCTCTCCTGGTTCAATTGAGGAAAGTGATCTTCTTTTCCTCAAATGGGCATCTGGCTTTGGAAATTCATCAATATTCAGATCACTTTTCAGAATCACTAATGCTGGAACGTGAATAAGAACTAGGGAACACATCCCTCCCCAATCCTTGGGCAGCTTCATGTAAACTCTGGACCCACAGGCCCAGTAGTGATCCATTAGTAATACGGTTTCATCCTTCATGCCTGGTACATCAAAGATTTGGCCACACTGATGATTTACTCCAGCCTTCCTTGTACCATTATATCTGAAGCATAGGGATGCACTGGCCAGATGCACTATCTGCAAAGGTCCTCCTTTATCGTTGACCCATGTCAACAGCTTCACAATCTTCGGCCAGTGGTGCTTACATTCATTCTCTGCTATATTATAACTGGCTCATAAAATCATTATATTGCTGCTGCTCTGCACACAATCAGGCCTTCCGCCCATCCTTCCGCAATCAACACTGTTCCTTTAATTTGTAATTGGCCTCTTTCCTTACACCTCTGTATTTCTTCTGGATTTTTGCCTTGACAATCTAGCATCTTGTTTTCTTCTCTTGTGATGCCGGCTCTGTTTATTCCAGACTGTTCATATCTTATCACGAGATTTCGTGTCTCTGGCTTTTCTTTTGTCTTCAAATCTTGTACGTAGTTATCTTCTCCAGGAGACCTCTACTCAGTCACCCATATCAATGATGCTGTTCGACCCTGGAACTGACCTTGTGTTTGGCAGAGTGCAAGATGCATTAGACAATGGGCTTTTTGTACTGGTACTTCTGTAGCTATGAAGATCTTAGAGGTCCCCACAGCATAAGGTATGAGAGCACAAACATAGCAGCTCTCCTTAGAGGTTTTCTCACCCATCCTTTTCATGTGCTGATACCACATGAAGTTACCCAAATGTGCTGTGCTGTCTAAATATGTGTAAATATTATCATCTTACTCTGTACTCCTTTCACGTCTTCCCAACAGAATAGTTGCTGCCCATGGAAATAATTCTAAAACGGCTCTGCCCTGAGCAGACAACACTCGAGACCTAGGTTCATTAGTAATCGGTAAATCTATACGAGTTACTGGCATGGGGAGAATCAAAGACATTTCTGCCTTCTTTGGATCAATAAAATAATAAATCAGAAGAAACAGGAAGACACAAAGCATGATTGTAAACACATATATGAAAAACCAGCATATGAAACCCCACCACTTGTGCTATTCTGAAATCTCTTGGCCTTGCTCATTTTCTAGAATTGTACCATTTTCAAGATTCTTCTTAACGTCTGTATACTACCGTAAGGAAGTAAACCCCCTTTTTAATCAGGCAGTTCAGGTAAATCAGGTAGCTGCAGAATCTGTTCAATTATCACTGCAAGCAGTCTCCTTATCGCCATTTTTAGAATCATGCAGAAAAGTAAGCATGTTGACACTACGCCCAACAAGAGCAGAATATGCTCAAAGAATAAATATGAAAACAGCGAGTAAGAGCCCACGGGCATCCTCATTTGTCAGAACCATAGACAACAACACGGGGGGTGTCCTTATTTAGGCAAACAGACTTAAGTTTTTGTCATGCAGGGTACACATTTGGCAGGCTTCAGTGTACCATGTACATCATTTACATCAATGTTTAAGCAAAAGAACACAACAGACTCATTCAAGAAGAAGGACAGCATTTATTAGTTTGCTTCCATTTGATCTTATTTTACTTATTTTCATACTTTTATAACAGGGTTCTTGGCGGTAAAGTCCATGTCCAAGTATGGATGCATTTACCCCAAGATAAATAAACTCAGTCGTTCATAGTGATAGTTGTGGTGTACTTTCACCTCCAGTGACTTATGAAAATGTGCCAAATTTTACAAATTTAAATAGTAGTCACATTACAGCAACCTATATAAATACAAAGTTGAAATGCCGGACACATAAGGGTGACCTAATGGTAGCGTTGTACGAAAATAATCGGCGCATTGTTCAAGCTTACAATTTCTTACTAAATGTTGCCACTTAAACATATTCACAACATGTCAACAGCTTTCTAAAGTTAATTTTCAAAGAACTCTGTGGCGCAAGAAATGGATTTGCACGCCTGCTATAATATCTATAAGGAGTGTTAGTGAGAGCCACAGTCCAAGTGTAAATCTGCACTTTTTAATCAATCTGTTGGTTTATCGTCCTTTTTCCTTGTCAATGATCGTGTCTGCACATGCTGAAATTCATCTTCTTGTCTTGCTTCCGAATCTTTCGTTAGGGGTGCGTCAGCCTCTCCAATGCAGGTTTTAACATTGCTTAGGTGGATCCATGCTCTTCTGCCTTGAACTTTTACTGCAGAGGGAGTAATGTCTTCCACAATGAATGCTCCAATAAATCTAGGTTTGTGCCACTTTTTAGTAAAGTTCCGGATCAGTATTGTGTCACCAATAAACAATTTAGGTGCTGATAATAATTTAGAAACTCCGGCTACTGAATGGTTTTCATCAGTGTTCTGAGTCCGACCCCCCTGATGCTTGAGTGGATCTGAAATGACAGAGATGCTAGCGACATACATGTTAAGTACTCATTTTATTCATTTCCTAACAGTTTTGCAGTACTATGGGCATCAAATCTGCTCGTCGATGGAGGAGTCAAAGGCATTCTCATTCTTCTTCTTGTCACTAATTTGTGGGGTGTGAGGTAATGGTCCGAACCATGCTGATTCCTTAGGGCATATAATGTAAAGGGCAGGCAGTATAGCCATCCCTTCTTCAGTGTCAATATTAGCTTGGCGACTCTCTCCTTTATGAGGCCATTGAGTTTCTCAGTTAGCTTGCTTGCTTGCGGGTGATAAGCAGAAGAAAACGTATATTTAATATTCAATAACAATCCTATTTGTTCAAATACTTCATTAACAAATTGTGGCCCATTATCGGATCTCAGCACTTCACACACTCCCCATCTTGGAAAGAATTCATGTACTAAAAACTTTGCTGCATACATGGCATCAGGGTGTGTACAAGGACCTGCTTTGATCCACCTGGAGAATGGACACACCACCACTATCAAATACCTATATCCACTACATATTTGCAGCATGTCAACATAATCAATATGTAAATGCTGAAAAGGACCATTTGGTCGAGGAATCACTCCTCTAATTGTTCGCAGTGTATGCCCAGCGATAATACAATACAATGCAATTTACTACATAAAATACAACGTGTTCTAAAAGGTTCAGCATGAACAAGTCTTCTGCAATAGCTGCAGCAAGACTCTCCCTAGTTATATGCGCAGGGTGGTGCTATCCTCAATGATGGTCCTGGCATCACTGGCTTTCTAATACTGTCCTGTCGACACAATACTTCTGTGAGGGATAAAGGACACCACCTTCGTTTCCATAATTCTTACTCTTCCTGTGTTGCATTGCCTTGGATTTCCATTAACTGAGCTCTTGATAAATGGTTAAATCCTTCTTTTATCAATATAATCTTAACCACCTTTTCCTTAACTTCTGGAGCATCAAAACTTGAAATATCTGGTGCATATGCAACCCTTTTAGCTTCTACGCCTGCGTCTTCATTCCCGCAAGAAATAAAATCAGTTTGCTTAGAATGTGCTGCGCATTTAAATATCACTATTGCTACTGGGAGTTGTAGTGGTTTAATAAGCCTGTCCAATAGTGATGCGTGTTGCACTGGAGTGCCGTTTGCTCAGAGGTAGCCCCTCACTATCATCACTTCCTGTCCTGTGTGTTTTTCAAGTGCCGCAATGAGCGCTACCAATTCTGCCGCTTGTGCTGAAAAGCGAGACGGTAGTCTTGCACTTGCTACAACCTCAAATTCACTGATTGCTCTATGCCTCACTACAGCAGCACCAGAATGCCTTTCCCCATTTGTCTGATCAATTTTTGAAGAACCATCAATAAAGAGAATCTCCCCTCCTGACAGTGCGTTTTCTTTAACGCGTGGTATGTCGTTGTGAAACACCTCATGACTCGCACAATCATGCACATGCTCACCATCTGCCACTGGTTCAGCTATAAATGTGGCAGGGTTCACTATTTTACATCTAACAATTTTAATTACTGGATTTGATATAATAACTTTGTACACGGAAGCCCTCGGAGATGACAATGTACCCTTAGGTTTCTCCAAAATGGCAAATAAAGCATGCTCTACAAAAAGTGTCATGGGACACCCCATTGCAATGCTTGTAGACTTCTCAATTGCGAACGTGGTGGCTGTCAATGACTGTTCGCACAGAATATGCCCTTTCATGACTGGGTCTAACATCCCACTATAATATGCCAGAGGTTTGTACCCTAATGCAGTTCTCTGTGTTAGCACCAATGTCATAACTGTCCCCTCAGTCTGTGAAAATAAGAAAAACTCTTCAGCATAATTGGGAATTCCTAAAACAGGAGCTGTACAAAAGGCTTTCTTCAACTCTTCAAATCCTTTCTCTCTTTCCTCAGTCCATTCTGCTTTTTCTTTATTCACCTGTGCTTTCTTTAAAGCCTGCAAAAGGAGTCTCATGTTTGAGCTATAGTCAAACACCCATGCTCTCACATAATTGCATAATTCCAAGAATCGCTGCATCTGCTTTATCGTGTGCGGTTTTGCAGTTTTCATAATTGCTTCAGCTCTTTGGGGTGTCACCTTCTTTCCCTCATGTGAGATCATCTGGCCTATATACAACACTTCTTCTTGGCAATACTGCAACTTTTCTCTGTCTATCTTGCATCCCTTGTCTGCAAGGATAGTCATTTATTGAATCGAATCTCGTCTACACTCATCTTCTGTTATGCTACAAATCAGAATAATATCTACGTACTGTATCACAGTACTTTTTAAATCAATATTGCCAAGGTCCATCTGCAGGACTCTATTTAAGATCGACAGAGACTCACAGTACCCTTGAGGCAAAAGAGTATGTTTCAGTCGAATTTGACGAAAAGTAAAGGAAGTTAAGTCTTGTGGGTCTTTGTGCAACGGAATTGGGAAAAATGCATTTTTCAAGTCGATCACCATGAAATATTGCGCTTCTACTGGGATACTACATAGTATTGTCGCTGGATTAGGAACTAAAGGAAACTCTGCCTCTACAATCTGGTTAATTGGTGTCATATTTTGTATGAATCTCCACGACGCTTATTCACAGGGTACAACGCAGTATTACACGATGACTCTGACGGTACCAGAATACCTTGTTTCATCAATGGTGGGATAGTCTCAGAAATGCCCTCATCTGCCTCTCGAGACATCGGGTATTGTCTTACTAGAGGTACAATTGCTCCTGGTTTCAGCTTTATCTTAACCTCTACCACTCCTTTTAATAGGCCTACCTCATAAGGGCCTGTAGTCCATAAAACACTTGCCACCTTTTTCAAATCTACCTAAAACTATACTGGACGCTGTCGCATTATTGCAATCCGCTATGGGATCTCCCTTTTCTCTATTCTGATCTAATACATAATGCCCATATAGAACACCACTTCATCGTCTGATGGACCATCTCTAAAAATGTCATAGTCAGTGACGTCAGTCAATCTGCACTCCTCCCCAATGGCAATAACTGTTCTCCATGGTCTCACCATCTGTGCCTTCGAGCATTGCCAATTCCCCTCGTACTATGGCGGCATCTAATTCTAAGGAGATAGTCTGCCCCCCCTCTTTATCCATAGGTACCTGTGGTCTAAACAGATATTCACTAGGTATCCTCATAGTCCTTCCCACTAAGCCAGTTAGCCATGTTAGCAGAATGCTCACCCCATAAAGTAAATCTTCTGGCACCATCTGCACCCCTCGCAGAGCTGTTTGCCCTGTAAATGCCAATATAAACTCTGCCACATTCATATAGTGTATCCCAAGAGTGGAGCACACTATACATTAATCAGTAAAAGAAATGGTCATATTAGGTTTTGTCATTAAGTCTCTTCCCAGAATTTTAACTGTTGTCTGCCGTAAATACAACAATGGGACAGACATATCACATTCTCCTATAGAGACTGGTTATTCGTCAGTAAAAGGAACTCGACTTGTAGCTCCAGAGAATCCCTGAGCATTCATTGCATTTCCTGACATTGGGTATTTTCCATCTTGTATGCACAAACGAGTAGCCCCAGGGTCAACTAAAAAAGAAAATGATTTGCCTCCTATCATCACATCAATCCTTGGTTCCTCTTGGGGGTCTGGTGTCACGGATAGTACTGAACACATCAAGTTACCCTGTGAGCTGTCCTATTGTGGATACATACATAGCCCTGTACATGTGAAAGGATTCCCTCCTACCACTGTCACACCCCCTATTCTAGGTGTCAATAACTGTCCTGTGTTTGAATTTTGTTGATTCTGCATGGGGGCATGCTGCGACTGCCCTTGTGGTAGATTCAGTGATGCTTGCTGTGATTGCGGCGGTTGCTGTACCTGTTGCACTTGTGGTGCTTGTGCCTGATATACTGTCTGATCCTGGGCAAATCCTTCCCTAGCCTGTGAGCTATATGCTGGAGGATAACCTGTCCCCTCTTGAGTATTGACCATTTTATATATACCCTTAGCTCCCACATGTGCGTGCAATGTGCCCTGTCATTCCACACGTCCAACGTATAGGAGGGTTTCATCTAATTAGCCCTCCTTGGTTAACTCCTCTTTGCACATTCTGATTCTCATTCTGCCCATTCTGAAACCCACTTTGAGTGTTTTGAAATACACTCCTTCCTCTGTAGCCCATGCCTCTACCCCGTGGTATAAACCCACTTTCTCCCTGATTCATCGGGCACTGATGATTCACCTGCAATGTCCACTGCTTGATGTACCTCTAGCCCTTCTCAGCTTGTCAATATCTCTCCTTCTATGGTGTATTTTCACAGTTCTTTCTGGACTAACTTAACTTCCTCGATTTTTCTGGCATCATCTTTTTTTTATTCTTCTCCTGTAACAGCCGACATTGATGCACTATAGTCAACTGTATCACAGGCCACAGTTTTGCTTCCATTCCCACTAATTTCTTAAGCTGTCTTTGTACTGGCAGGCAGCCGTTAACACAAAATGTGGTAGAACAGCACCACTGTTTTACTCCATGGCTTGCGCGTTTCAAGAGACCAGCGCTCTTGAATGTCTTCAATGTAAGCAAGCGGATCCTCATCTTCTTTTATCTTTCATGTAATAATGACACCCATATCTGATACATCAGGATATTGTACTCTAGGGGCTTTCCAACATCTGCACTACAGTTATTACATGGCACTCCATCGTGGGCCGTGTTTTGTGCCGTGACATTCGAATAGCCTGCTCTCGTCCAAATGTCATCTGCTCTTTCCCCAAGAATAGCTGCTAGGCTATAATAGCTGCTAGGAGACTCTTGGTATCCCCTATTGTCATTGTATTTCCTCCACTCATTTTCTCTAACTCATAAATCCATTTTACCGCACTGGGCGTTAACTGGGGAATTTGCACATTAAATTATCTTTGTCCATCTGTGGCCATGAAATATGCTGTGGTCTTGCCCCTCCGTTCTCCAATAGGGAAAGCTGCATAAACCCTATTCCACAATAAGCTCCCATCATCTGCCTATCCATGGTAGGAACAATAATTCCTGATTGCTTTCTTCCTGGCAGGGACCTTAACCGGTTTACATATGGTGGCGATTCTCCCCTTTCACTATACGATCATCCTTTAAGGTGCCCTAAACATGCTATAGGATCTGGCATCCTATCCTTAGGTTGTTCTAGATCAGACCATTTTACTCCCTTGTCTGCCTGTAAGCCTCCCTCAAGGGGCACAAACACTTCTTCCATCCCCACTGAACGATTCTCTCTCTTTGTCTGACATGTTTAGTCCCCAAATACTATGGCTCTCCTCTATTTCACCATTGTCGTAGGTTAGCCTACTTAAAGACAGGGCTCTATGCTCAGGACCAAGTGTGCTTCCCTCTTCACCTCGTGATTGGGAAATTATAAATCGATCTCCCTTTCCTTGGCTTCCCAAATCGCCTCTTTCTCTTAAATCCTGATAGGCTTTATCGATCCTATCTCCGATGCTCCCTATGTCGAAATCCTCATCTAATGTAACTTTAGATGGCCCTAACGTGCTCCCTGTAACGGGAGGAACTCTTCTATGTCGCTCCATTGTATCACTGGACTTGGCTCCATTAATTCATTCTGAATGCGATCAATCTCGCATTCTCGCTGTCTCCTTTTTTGTTCTAATTCTTCATCTACTTCCCTTTGCTTTCTTCATGTCTTCCCTCCTTTCCCCACGTCTTCTTTCTTCCTCTTCCTTTCATCTCTGTATCATCTTATCTCTTAATTTCTGCACTTCCTCATCTTCTCTCTTCCTTTCCTGCCTATCCCATTCTTCCTTTGCTCTCTGTCTTTTATCAAACTTCCTTTGTTCCTCTGCCCTTCCTTCTTCGTTTGTTGCTCCTTCTGATACAGCTGTTCTCGCCGCTGTCAGCTCTTTCTTTTCTGCTCATCTTCTTTTAATCTCTTTTCTCATTCCCTATCTTTCCTATCTTGCTCGTCTCAATATTCCCTTTGCTTAACTTCCTCAAGGCTTTTTCCATCTAGCTCAAGCAATATCTGTCCTCCCACCAGTTCGTTCTGTATGAGCGTTACCATGTCAGCATTATCCTTTTCTCATTTCCATCTCTTAATTTCCCATTTTATGTCTGTCGATGCATTTAATCGCTCACCTTTCTCTTCCCTGTTTTGTAAGGCCTTAAAGTTCTCCTCTTTCCTCTTAGTCTCCTGTGGAATATCGTCACTGCTATAAGCAGGCAGTTAGTATATTGGATTACTATACCCCGCCGCCGCTTTCAGTTCCTTCAATGGATACAATCATGTACTTTCTGTAATAATGCTTTTTACTTCAAGCGAGGCAAGGGCAGCAGAAGGCTCATCACCTTCCTCTTTACACTGATTAAGCATCCAATCCTCAGGTGACGGATCCCCTCTTTTCCTGGTACATCTTCAAAAGCTCTAAAATAGCTAACCTCTTCTCTAATTTCTTTCCCGTGTATGCAGTGTGCAAGTATGTGGTCATGTGTTGCAATACTGCTTTTTCCAAAGATCTCCCTTGTGGCCACGGCACGCACATCTTATCTGCCGTGCCTTTCACCCATTCCAGACTATACTGTTTGAGCTTGGACATGTTGTTGGCAGGGTTTTACACAAATGCATAAAAGGAGTAACATCTTCCATTGTGACAAGTCTCAATTGACTGTCAATACTTACTGGTGCTTTACAAAAAATACATGTATAAGAACAACAAATATGAGCATGCTCCAACAAATCACCGCTCAAACCCTCTATTTTCCAATCATCTCAGTCTAGCTTTAAGTCGGTACCAACAACTTCTCTAGATAGATGCTATATTTTTTCAACCTTCTCTTAATTTTCCTTAACTTAATTGTCGGTCTTCGACACCTTAATATATCACAAATATACAAACAGACAGACTAGTCAACTCTTCACATTAATTCTCAGCGCTGTTTTCCTTATCTCTGCCCCTAAATATACCTTGATTAACAGGATTTAAGTTATCATCTTACAGGGACCTGTCCTCTGCATCTCCTAAGTTACTTCGACTGAAGTGTATGATGACTTCCTCTGAAATCCCCTTGGACCAGGACTTCTCAGGCCTTTTATCTCCTTGGGCCTCATTACGACCCTGGCGCTCCCATAATGAACGGTGCCGGAACGGGACCGGCACTATTCATTACGGGATGCCCTATTAGGAGGGCCCCTTGCGGGACCCTCTCAGAACGTCTGGTCAGACCAGTCGTCCTTAGCGGGTCCTGCAAGGGGAGCAGGGAGCTAATAACAGGCCCGTTATTAACAGGCCCGTTATTAGCTCCCTCCCCATTCCCATTGAGCCCTATGGGGGCTCAAATGGGAAAGGGGATGGGTTTTTTCAATGAGGAATTACCGGGTCCTCCAAGGTTGGAATGGCTCGGTAATTCCTCATTGAAGGAACCCGGACCTGGAACCCGGTATTGAGGTAGCCATGCCCTTATTAAGGGCATGGCTGCCTCCATACTCGTAATGAGGCCCCTTGTCTCTTATCTATATACACAAGAACACCACTCATTATCTTTTCTACACAATTTTTAAATCCCCTGTTACTTTTTAAACTACCACAATCCCATTCCCTCAATTTACCATTCCCCTTAGTTTACTGATCTTTCAGCTCGAGACCTCCGGTATCGACTCCCCTCTCCAATTGACCAGTTTCGCGTTCCATCTGCAAAGTGCCTGTGGAAACCAGGAGGGATTTCATCAAAGAGGGACCCGTCCCACCTGTATCGATTTGCTTGCAAGAATTCTATATCGGCCGCTCTCCACAGGAAACCTTGCAATCTTCTGGCTAGATAGTGAAGGGTACTCGATTTTCCAAAGCACTGGAGTCTATAGGTCGATGGGTCTTTATGTCAACCATGCGACATGCTACCATGTGAACCCTAGAGGCCCTTTTAGTCAAGGTAAAACATGACACTATGGAGGGGACAGAGAATAACGTCTTACACAAAGCAGTAAGACCGACTCAGGAAGTTGGAAAATAACTCTGTTTTATTTACAATTTTCTAAAACAGGGAGTACAACGGACTTCGCACAGCATAATCTCAAAGTATCTCATGATAAAATCACATCTATATAGTAAAGGTTCGTCATGCGTGACGTCATACTAAGTGGAAAATTACGAAAACCTACAGGAGATTGTGGTTGGCTCAAGGGGAACATCTAGGTATACTTTCTATATGGGATAGGATCGTGATTGGGTCTCTATGGTCAGGTGGGCACTCACAACCTCCCTTAGTGCAAGTCATCTTCAACAGTAATTAGAAACACAACACTTCATTGGCTCTCAAACTATAAGGCTCTTCGTTATACAGCCTTCTATAATTGGTTGACATGCTTGTACCCTTCTGGAACATTCAATGCTCTAGCAGCACATAAACTGGTACCCCAGGTGCTGGTGGTGAACTTGACCGTGTCTCCCCACCCAATTAGCCCAACATCTCTCAGCATTCATGCCATCTGCCATTCACATTGTCTTTGAAATCGGCCGTGTAGTAGCTTCTCGCCTCTGGGAATATAAGGCAGCGCAGGCACTCGCTATCTTCAATCTGGTGCACCATGCTCTTTGTCTATTTTCATCCTCAGCACATGTGATCAGAGACCATGAATTTGCTTGTATTATAGTATTTAATAGTCTTTAATGAGGAAACTTGGCACTCATGGTGTTCTCTGTTAACAACCAGTTCTTGGCTGCTTCCAGTCTTTGACAACAGCCTCTTTGGTCTTGCTTCAAATTGGAGCCTATTCTTTGCTGTGACACCCATAGCTTCCAATTCATCTTCCTTCATGGAGGCTCGCTTACTAAAATTGTATAATAGAATGTCCAGAACTCTATATACATATATGTTGGCGGCATCGCATGCAGTCAATATACTACGTATAGCCAGCCTTTTCTGCACATGAAAGTCTTCTCGATTCTTTACTTCACCATCAGATTCTATACCACCTATGCATTCTCTTCTCTGGTCATTCTTCCCAATGTGTCACTCTCAACTTTCGCGACGTCACCAGCTTCTCCTTTTCACATCTTTACATTTCTTCAGGTGCTTCTCTTTGGAGACCACCAGTCTTTCGGGGATACTTAACATAGGGTCTTCTCAACGGATACCTTGTCTCAAAGATTCTTCGTGGTATAGGTGCCATTACTGGCGTTGCACATGTTTCAATTTCCGGTCTCCAACACCCAGGCAAAATAGGGGCGGGACTTCCAGTAGAGGCACTTGGCTGCTCCTCTACCGGAACACCTCTTAAAACCAGTGTAGACATCATCAAAAACCTTAGAGACATTGGAAAATGCAGTGAAAAATCATTGAGGTGATGAACATTCTGAAGCGTGCTGAGAATTCGGAAAAATGAAGTGAGGCAAGGGGCGCTGTTCAAGCTCCTTATACCAGCAGCAAAATCATAGCCAACTACAAGACGGAGGCCATCGAGGGTCATGAGTCGAAGACGCATGATGCACGCTACTATGGAAAAATGTTTCCGAAGCTGAAGGCAGACTTAACAATATATCAAAGATAAGGAATACGTGGGAGGACACAATCCATTTGAAATTGCTAATGTTTAAAAATCATCTTCTTAATTTTCAAAACCTGCAATGAAAATGTAGACACAAAAACCAATCCAGTCTTGTTTTGTTTATTGGAGCTCATAAGTGCTTGTTCTCTTGAAATGCCCTTCAAATGGGACACCAAATCTGTAAGTACTGTTTCAGAGTAACCACTACTACAAATTCTCTGTTCAATCTCAAACATGTCTTTGCCACTAATTATAAATGTTATGCTATGTTAAGTTGACTTATACTGTGCACCGTTACCATTTGCATGGCCTCCAGAGAGTCACGTTGTTATGTAAGAAAGTAGGCAGGGTACATTAGTGAGGGAAGAGGGATAAAGATAGAGGCCATGCCCTTCTGTTGGTGCTTGCAGAACCAGGAGAAACTGGCGTCTGTGCATGTCAGCTTTCTAAGCAATGTTGGATTGTGCGCTCTGGTGTATTTGTGTCTGGAGGGGTAATGTCCAGTGTCTAGGTTATTTGTTTGCCGACGTTTGTTCTTTGGCAGGTGTGTGGGTTGAGTGTTGTGTGTGGTAGGGCTGGTCTGTAAGGTCGTGTGACGTAGTGGAGTATGCTGGCCCGGAGGGCGTGTGAGGTATGATGTAACAGTTGACTGTACGGTAAATTGTGTATTAAGGAAGGTGGATGAAAGCTAGATACCAGTAACAAGTTATTCCCATTTGTGGGCTTGACAGTCACAAAACGTTAATCGGAAATGTATATCTTTGCATCTAACTATGAGACATGAGGTTCACCAATTTTTCACAATGTATTCCTCTCATGAAAAGTGTTCAACTGATGTAACAAAACCTCTTAAAGATCATCACTTCCACAGCAAATTCCAAAAATATTGTAAATGTAATGATACCAAACAAAAAACGTTTTATAGATAGATCAACATTCAAAATGTTTGTCTTCCTCAAACCTAGCCGTAAAAAAGTTTGCATACGATGGAGCCATACTGGTCCCGATCGCTGTGCCAGAAATCTGTAAAAATATCCCCCTTTGTAAGGGCAATCTGTAAATGTTGCATCAATAAATACACGTTCAGCTGCTTTGCTTACTGTATGTAAAAGGCTATATTGTACTTCCTTCATAACTTCGTTATGGGGAATGGATGGGTATACAGTGCTATCATCCACAGGGACTCCAAAGGTGATCAGAAGAGTTAGATTTCAGGGAGCCCATCTGGACAGCCAGGTATCTGCCAGATAGGTACCATTGTAGGATTGTGCCCGAAAGACCCATCCCCTGCAGGAATCATAATGCAGGGAATGTATAGGTTGGACGGCAATTGACCACATCTATTTAATCCAACATACTGTAATTGAAATTCAGAGATGGGGTAAAAAAAATAAATGTGGCAAGAATACAGCAAATTCTAAAATCAACTCACATATTATGAAATAAAAATTAGAAGTTTCTTTCAACAAGAGAATTCTTATACCCAAAAAATGTGGTCTTCCTCCATCTAACAATGTAACAATTCATCAGCCCAAAAACAAACACCATCTGCAGAAAGACAATAAAATGCCCCCCCCCCGTAACTGTGGAGCAGCCCCAGACCCAAATATGATCTCTGCAATGAGAGCTATCTACCTGGCCTCCATGGATCTATCAGATCAGTACCAACAGAAGAGCGCCCAAAGATCGAATTGACCATCTGCTACCGATGATGGCTCACAAGCAAGGACAACGGAAACCTGAGCAAAACATTACAGGTCAGGTTCATGTTAGGTGATCAAATTTAGTTAACACAGTAGAGAAAATCTGACCACTGCCATAAAAATACCCTAACAAAATTATCAACCTAAAGAGGGGACAAATGGGAGGGTGGCAAGCTCTTCTATGTCACCTTGCAACCTGGGCAACTAGGACAGAACGAGAGTGCACTCTGACCTCAAAGCACTCTTATAGTGCTCAGACTCTTTCTGGAAGCTAAGACTCTGAAAGGCCCTGACAGCACATCCATTTTCTCCTCTGTGAAGATTAGGTATCCATGGGGATGTGATGATGCAAGACACTTGTCAGCTCACTGGTGGAGGTCTGTGGCGGCCACATGCTCTATTTGCTGCACCACCTAACCGCCACAAGATCTGCTGTTATTATGGACTGCACAGGCACGTCAGTTGTCCCCCTGATGTAAGCCTAATATAAAGAATTGTAGTTTGGGGAGTCATCAACAATATCAAAAGCAATTCAGAGATTATCAAATAGAAAAGTCTAACTTTCTTGCTGTAAGAAATATGCACATCCAAGAAATGTGGCCTTACGCCACTAGACACAGTACATAATTCCTCAGCCCAAAAACAAATGTCATGTGCCTGAAAATAATAGCATGCACCCACAAACCCTCGGTTCAGAGCCAACTGCTTTGTCCTCACGCACAGACGAGATCAGTGCCTGTAGGTTCATGCTGGAAAGTCACATTGACCAACTGCCAGTGCCTTCTGGCCAGCAAACCAGGGCAAAGAATGACTGAGCAAAAGGTTGCAGGTAAATACCATGATAGGTGACCAAATTGAGTTACAATTTTAGAGAAAGAATGACCACCTCTGCAGCATCACTTGTTTAAACCAACAATGGTGCCCACCCCGTGGTCCCCCACAAATACACTTTCCAACCATTAGCATAGCGTTAATGGATGCTAAAAAATCTCAGGAATAAAATCTTTTTGTTCCTTCCAAAAACAGATGGTTTCCATTCATGTGAATCGTCCATTCACCTCTAAACTGGCCATGAGCAATACTTCTTACGCCTCCAACCCGATTATTAGATGGGAAAAGTACATGTTTAGTATTCTTTTGGGAGTCACTAACCCTTCCGCTCTGTCATATATATCTGTTAGATTGGGATTCTTATTTTGCTAATTGTTTTACGACATATATGATCGCATAGTTTTTTCACAAGGAAAATTTGGGCTGATTCTTAGCAGTTGCTCCCTTTTTAATTGTATTCTGCACACAATCTGCCATGACTCATATTTCTATGCAGTAGTCTATAGCTATGTCTTTGTGTTTTTACAGAATGGTAACATCCACCTCCTGAGGAAGACGTTGTGTTTACTACCACTACACGTCGAAACCGGTCGAGAGATAAACCCTACATGGATGCGATCTTTTGCACTTTTCCTTCCGATCCACCCTGACAATAGATCATTTGTTAATTATTTCTATTGATTGTGAACATAAAAATAATATCTGTTTTATGGGGACTAGTCATGAATTCCTCCTCCCCATAGGTTTTTAATATGATTCCTTTGTCTTTTAGCTTTTGGATGTATGTCACGGTATGATGAGTTGGGCTTGAATGAGTGCACTATGAATGGCAAGTATGTGTGATAATGTTTTAGCCAATTTTAGGCGTATGGTTGCTGCTGTTTTGCTGTATTAACGTGATCAGTGTTTAATTATTTGTGATTGACTCACCATTGTTTAAATTGTTGGTATCACTCTGAATACATTTTGATACACATTTTTTCAAATATATTTCTCTCTGGACAATCTGTTTCCAGTTTTTTATGCAATTATAATACTCTGGTCAAGAGGCTAGAGTTGTCCTGCCCTTTTCAGTTTTTTCATAGCATTCTTTTGGGCACATTAAAACCCATTGCTTCCTGAGTAGGTCCTCACTTCTTCTTTTGGGATGAAGCAACAATTGCCCTAGGAAAAAGTTGGGCCATCCTCGAGTACTCAAAAATTAGTACCTCTCTAACATCCCTTCTTCCAAGCATTACCAGGTAATTGCTGCCAAATAGATCAGCATGATCAGCAACAGGGGAGGTCACCTATCATGTTGTAGTACAAACAGCAATGTAGAACACAGATGCTCAATGATACTCACACCAAGCAAATGCAACAATATGCCAGGCAAGAGAGGGGACGCAAGTGTGGTCATCTGTGGAACCACTTGGAACCAGTAGGTTGTTGGACAAGCTGTAATTACTGGGACAGAAGCGCTGCTTGTAAGCCGTTCCCAGTGCAGAGAGTGAATGTGCCAGGAAGCAAGTGTGGTCATCTTTGGTTAGCTGGGGGAAGCTGAAATCAATAGCTGAGCATGCAAGTACTCCTTTAACATCCTATTTTGGCACATTATGCTGGATCCCTTGTCTTATAGTGTTTGACCCTGCTCCTGGCCAGACCACTACCATCGCCTCCACCTTTTCACCCTTACCTTCCGTCAAACTTTTCTTCGAAGCTGTCAATCACCATGTACAGTCTACACAGCAAGTCTGCTCCCCACAAAGTCAATCTCTTGAAAACCTGTCCCTGACAACAGCAAATCTTTCCTCGTGCTCTACAGCTCTGATATTGTTTTTGTAAAAGCAACTGAGTTCCCAGCTCCTCCCCCTCTGATATCGACAACCAGTCCCTACAAACCTCTGTTTTTTTCAAAGGTAAAATCGCCCCAGCACCATACCTACCAAAACGTTGAGGCAAGAAACTCTATTGATGACTCCATGTCACCCGGTCCCACTACATGGAAATGTGTGCAACTATTCTCATTGTGCAGTATCTGACTCTCTTTCATTCCCTACACTTACCCAGTCTGTTGAGCTCATGGACAACATTGCATTACAATCACGATGTGCTCTGGAAACCAGTACAACAGAGAATAAGAGACTATCTGGCTCCCCAGTAATGTTCCATGTTGATCTTGCTATTCCACTACCAGCGACGTCCCCTGCAGAGTTATCTCTATGTGAAATGCTGGAATCCCTCAGAGATTCTATAAATCAAGGTCCTAACACTTTTCAGCCATTAATTGTTTGCTCTCATCCTTACTTACGCTTTAGGAGAACTCTTTCTGTTAATTAAAGAACCACACCACCACTCTAGAGGATATGATCAACTACCTAAAATTGCAAAGATCAAACCATCCTTCTGCAACTGATTTTCATCCTGTGGTTCCTGATCTAAGTCTTGAGTATTCTATTTGTGCTATCGAGAATCAGTCTGATGACTTAGAGATTATTGCGCCTGTTTCACCTCCCACTATGGACCCTCGAGATAATCAAGAGATCAAAACAGCAAATCAAATAAGAATACTGTGAGTTACCAGAAGTAAGGCTCGGACACAAGGGTGGCGTATTCTTAGGTATAGACTTTCATTGATCAAGAAAGGTTGGGAAAAAGGCCTCTCTATCCCTAAATCTAAGAAGGGTTTCCCTACCTCAAAGAAACTTGTGAAAACAGTCAGGATGTCCAAAAGCAAAACGTCTGTTCAAGTCACGTCCCACAAAATCTGTCTCTGTCCCTCATACTGCAAACTAATAGAATTGTGCAAGTGTGATCTTGCTCTAAAGAAAACAGTGCTCAGCAAGGTAAGATACATGTTATCAGCCAGTCTGGCTTCCAAAGGATTCAAACCAATGTTCCAAAAAATTATGTTCTAATATTTGGGCGTGGGGGTGCAATGATTTTCAAGTCCCTTCATATATAAAACACAATGGATTCTCCACAATTTGTAACACCTCATTCCTAGGATTATAAACCCCTTGGTTTTCAGTCTTTGATTTGGGTGCAAGTCCAGGACTTGCAATACTTTAGGGATCTTGATGTACTCTTCTCCAAAATCCCTGTTCTCTCGTGTACTGTCCTGCTTTCTCATACAGGGCTTCAGCCCATGTTATTTTAGGGTCTCATACTCTTTTATCCTTGGTCTTTCCTTTGGGTGCGGGTACCAGACTCACAGAAATCGAACTGTCCCAGCTTGTCCCAGGTTCACTCTCCTGTCAAGCACAGAACTGTTCCAGGTTTTTGTTTCCTTTTAAACTAGGGACCCAGATCCTCTTATCCATGACTCTTACTTGGGTGTGGGATCCAGACTCGCCACAAGGCTTCTCTCCCCCTTGGTTTTCTCTCCTGCCAAGCATATCGCCTCTTCCTTTTAACATTATTGTTTCTAGGATCCCAGACCCTCGTATCATGCCATCTGTATTGCTTTCCTATTTCCTCCCAGACCTCCAGCACCCTGTGAGCAACCTGCGTACCTGACCAAATGGTTTGTGTTCTTTGCTTGCCGTTGCTAGGCTCCGGTCTCAGTCAACGGCATCCTTTTCATTTGGCTATCTCAGGCATCCCTTCTGGGGACTGCTGTTTATGATGTGGAGTTTAGACGAACGAGTGAAGTATCATGGTCACCTGGGAGGAGTGGCAGAATTATGGATCCCAAAGACGCACACGAACAGGGAGAATGGTCAAGGAAATGTGGTCCATCTATCGACAAGTGGGGAGATTGAACAGGGAGACCAAAATGTGGCCCTTGATGCACCTATCCACTCTCATCCCGGCAGAAGAGAAATGAAAGGTGTACATCGATCCTGGCTCCTTCATCTCCATTATCGATGCACCATAGGCGTGAGAAACGCTATTCACTCACAGAGCCATTTAGACCCTATCCTAATGATGTCACTGAAGATGTAAGTTTGCAGTCAATGAAGCCAGTAGAATGACTGTGACCATGCAGAAGCTGATGACGTCACGGCGGAGATTATGACATAAATACATTAGACATGAAGCACATATGCATCCCTGCATGAAGCTACACAGACTTTAGATTAAATTGCTTGCAGACATGAAGAACATGCTTATGTTATGATATTGGCATAAACTCAACTCTTGGGGAATCCCACAAGGTTTACTGCGGATGTTGATGTTACTTCATACCGACACTTCAGTGAGAATAAGACTCAATGCAGCAGGACGGTTATCGAAAAATATGGCTACCCACTGTGGGGTAAAGCAAGGATGCATTATAGCGGCAATACTTTTCAATCTTTATTTGTCCGATATGATGAATGCTTTTAATTTAGCCAATGCCAATCCCGTGAAAGTAAATGTAATTGTTGGATGGCTTGCCTATGCGGACGATCTGTTGTTATTGGACTATACTCCAGCTGGCCTCCAGCATATGCTTGATTCGTTGGTGGCTTATTCTGCCACAAATGGTTTGACCATCAATAAAGACAAAAGCAAAATTATGGTCTTCTCAAAAAAACGAAGACCAAAGAGATATTTATGGAACCTAGATCAAATAAATTTGGAACAAGTATTATCATACAAATATCTCGGCATCATTGTCGATAAGAAGTTAACATGGGAATCCCATTGGTCCGCATTGCAGAATCGGTGTATTGCGTCTACGAATGCACTAAGTATATTTATTGGTCGAAACGGTGGCTATTGTGCCATCTTGTCGGAATAGAAACAATATTATGCCTCCTATTGTAATAATTGTATGTGTATTGGCCTACGCCAAGTTGTCTAAACATCATGTGCGACCAAACTCCACGGCAAGGTCTTGACCTTAGAGAAACCAATGTAAGCCGCCATCTTGGATTGAGCCGCCATTTTAGGTTCTCTTGTTATGTAGAAGTCACCCTGACCATCAAAATGGAGGCCGAATGACATTCTGAGTAGAATTCTGGCCGGTGTGGCCTCCGTACAACTGAATAATTAATATGCCTGCAGGCCACTTGTCGGGGTCGCGAACAGAGACCATGTCCTACCGTTGACCTATATGTAAATGTACAACTATATCAGTGAAACTAATCGAAATGCATATATTAAAGGATTGACCTGGCAAGGAACCCTAAGACCTATTTCGCAGAATGGTTAACCCGCAAGAGGGTTGGCCCAGGGCTGGACAAACTGTATAAAAGGCCCTGGTATTCCAATATGCGGTCTCTCACTAACACATCGAACCCTCGTTGACGTTCGTTATGTTATACTGAGAGCCGAATAGCTATCCGTTTGTCAATTGACTTGGTAACTGTTGTAGCTTGAAATAAAGCACTTGTATGTTTCTTTGTAACCTGTGTTGGTGTGTTTCTTTTTGGGCTTCCCGACCTCATATTATTTCTCTGTTTTCACAGTTGGCGCCCGAATAGGGACCCTCAAGATTGATGCCGGATCATTGAAGGATTGACGCAGGCTATCGAACCGGGATCGGACGGTGTGATACTGCGGGCCCGACCGAACGAGACGTGATACCTCAGCAGCGCTGCACGATCCGATCCTTGGACGATAGTCGTGTGGTCTGACACGGCATCTTGACGAGGGTCCATTTTTGAGGCGGGCAGATTTGTCGAAACCACCAAACACAAGGTAAAATTTGTTAGGTAAGTTCTTTGGTAAACCGTACGGTCCTCCTTAGGTTTGGTCAGGTGTAGTCGTGACCCGACTCTTAATTTAACCCTGACAATTTGAATTTGGCGTATTGTATCTGCAGACACAATTATTGACCAGGTAACACCAATTTTTTGTGAAATGCCTGGGAAATAGTCTAGCTGCTTTAGGGCTCTGTTCCGCAGCGATCGACAATCTTTGGAATTTAGCAACCAGGCACCACAGGAGGGGTCGCCGGCGTGTACTATGTACTGTAAGCATGGCATTGGAAGTATAGTATTTAATGATATTTGGCACAGACAAACCAGACATGCCTCCAAATTTCAGTGGCCAATCAATGGTAGTTTCGAGATCCCCCGTATTGAATACCTAGAATCGGTCTTGCTAAAGAAGAAGGCCAGACCTGCAGCATTTGATGTTTTGCAGAATTGGAAAAAAGAAGCATAGAAGCAGCTTAAAAGTAGGGATAAACATGCACGCCGTCATAAAACGAATGCCGAAAAGGCATTGTTATATGATAAGGAAAAACATTCAGAGTCAGTCAAAAATATGGATAGGGCTTTCTCACTCGGTATCCAGAAAATCTATCCCTCTAAAGATTTTCATGTTTCCGAAGAATTTATTGATAAATTGTTAAACGAACACAGGCCTGGTGCCTCTGCGCCACCTCCGTATGATCCTCTCCCTGGTGCTCTGCCCATTCCTGCTGTCATTCCTGCTGTTATTCCTGCTGTTAGTCCTGTTCCTCCTGTACAACCTATTGTTCCTATTCCTCTAGTTGTTGTTCCTCCACCTACTCTACCACCCCTTCCCCTTGCGCCGATAGTCGCACCTCCATTGAATTTGCCCGCACCTCCGCTCCCGAGTGGTTCTGTATTCGAAATTTGTTACTCGAAATACTGTCTCTATAGAAAGGAAACAGGAATTATTTGCATGGGCTAAGCATTGTATGGAGAGAGGTGATCAAGCTGACGTTTTCTCCACATTATCAAATATGGGCAATTTTCCCGAGAAAAATGTTTTTATTGAAGGTTTGGGGACTCATTTATGTGTAATGTGGGGTAGATTACATAATACAGATCTCCCACCAGGGTTGAGGGATCTATATACTTTAGCGCTTTCGAAGGACAGTGAGGAGAAAGTACATGGTCATGTTGAGAGGTTATTTGAGTATAGGAGGGACTTAGAAAGATTACGGGAGGAGGATGGTGAAGACGACAGTATGTATGTACAGAAACGGTTCCTTCCGTGTCGTAAATCGGCATCTGAGGAAGAACGAATTTGTACCGAAGATGCGATTCGATGGATCTCGGATTCATCGATACCGCCGGATGAAGTATATGACACGTATAGTCAGTATACAGTAGAAATGCAGAGGAAGGTGATTCAGGTAATGGTACAGTACCTGCAGGATGAATGTGTAAGGAAGAAGGTTAGTTGTCCTTTAGAGTTATTGGGTATTTGTAAGAGGGCTTTTTCGCCCGACACTTCTTCGGCTGCCTTAGCGCTCGACCTGGCTCTGTTGCTTAGTAAGCGATCGGAATTACCTATATCTCAGTTGCCAATGAGAGAGGTTCCTCCGACATTTGTCCCAAAGGTTGAGATTCCCGCTAACGTTGGGACAGGTGCACCCGCTGTGGACATCCCTGCACATTATGTATCGCAATTTGTTCACGTTCCGTTTTCGCGACAGGAAGTGAACACTATTAGACAATCAATTCCCGATATTAGGAAAAATCCGACAGGATTCTACAAAGAGATAGAGTCCGTTTTACAGTCCTCTGTGTTCACCCTAAGTGATATTGACTTGCTATTCCCTGTACTCCTGCCCGTAGATTTATGGAAGCAGGTTTGAACAATAGACGGTGTGCCTGGGTTGGGAGATACGTGGGCTAACATAACTAGGCTTGATGGGGAAAGACCAGCTGGTGAGAAACCACATCAGGTAATACTCACTTTGCCTGATAGAATTGTTGCAAAATTGAAAACCATAATTCCTGAGAAAAGAATTATTTGGGACAAGCTTACGGCCTGTGTTCAAGGAAAAACTGAAGGTGCCACCGAATTCTTTAATAGATTCGAACAGGTATTCTCTGACTTCAGTGGGCAGGACTTGGGCACAGAGTCTGGGAAAAGGTTGTTTGTGGACAAATTTGTACGTGGATTGCTGCCTGACATCCATTCACAGATTATGTCCTCTGAGAGTGCTTGGCAGGCGAAATCCCAATCTGAAGTTTTACACATGGCTCAGTATTATGAGAACCGTGTTAATAATGAAAAAGAGAGAATAGAGAAGAGGAAATGAGATTTGAAGACTAAAGTATTGTTACAGCAAATTGTTAGAAATCCCAGAGGAGGTAATTCACAGACCAGAGGTCAGTATGTTCCGAAAGGGAACGTCCCCTTGGGTCCTGTGAATATTAATAAATGTGCCTATTGCCGCCAGGAAGGTCAAGGCGTGCACAGTGCCCCGTCCTTCGACAGAGGTCAAACAACACATTTGGGAGTATGGGTAGACGACCTAGAGGTCACCCCGGAGTGGGGGGCCCTGATAGAGGTCAGTTCTCGCAAGATCCTCAGCAACCTTTTTCACGGGATGATCAGACTTCAAGTGTGGACACAAGAAACATATTTGATGACCCTTCTGCTGCCTACCTTTCTGAAGAGCTTCCTTCCGATGACATTTTATTTCGTTAGGATTGCCCGAAGCAGGGTTTGGAAACTTCACCTATTCCCCTTAGTCAAAAAGGTCCCTACGTTGAATTGTTAGTGGGGAATAGGAAACATCAGTTCTTGATAGACACTGGAGCAAAGAAGTGCTCCATTGATCATTCTCGGGTTCCAAACATTCCACTGTCAGGGCAAACTAATTTTTCTGTAGGGTTTTCTGGCATACCAGTTGCTTGTCCGGTTTCTTCGCTGGTGCCTGTTTCTTTGGGTCCCTTTACGGACCACTGTCCATTCCTCTTGACTTCAAACTGTGGAGAGAATTTGCTGGGGTTAAATCTGTTGAAGAAAATAAATGCAGTAATTCATTGTTCCTCTGACGGAGTGCGGCTGACGGTTTCACCACAGCAACTTCCCAGTTCTCAGTTTTTGACTCGACCATTGCCTCCTGAGTTTAGCGTTGTCCCGGAATGTTTGTGGGCGGTTGACGACAATGATGTTGGGGTACTACAGGTTGAACCCATTAAAATAGTTTTGGAAAATGGAGTTAAGCAACCCGCATTCCGCAATATAAAATATCATTTGAGGGCGAGCGCGCTTTGAAGTGCATTATCTCCGATTTTGTGCATCGTGGAGTGATCGAAGAGATTGCAGGTAGTTTATGTAACGGCCCGATTTTACCTGTGTACAAGAAAGGCGACAATGCAATCCCATTCCGTTTCATAATTGATCTACGCGCTATTAATAAAGTTGTCGCCCCACAATTTCCAATTGTGCCTGATGTGACAACGATACTAACAATGATCCCTGCTACAGCTACTCACTTTAGTGTTGTGGATCTGAAGAATGCTTTCTTCAGTATTCCTATACACAAGGATAGTAGATATTTGTTCGCGTTCACCTTGGGGGGACGTTCGTTCTCATTTACTCGTGCACCTCAAGGTTATACTGAAAGTCCGAGCATTTATAGTAGGGCTTTGAAAGAGCAGCTTGACACCCTTGAATTGCCATCTACTTGTACACTGCTTCAATATGTCGATGACTTGCTTTTAGCTGCAGATTCTGAAAGTGCTTGTAAAGAATGCACGATATTGTTGCTTATTCATTTGGCTGAACATGGTCACAAAGCTTTGCTTAAGAAATTTCAATATTGTTGTCAGGAGGTCGCCTATTTAGGCTATCTCCTGTCAAAGGAGGGGAGAAGATTGACACCTGAAAGAATAAAACACATTTCTGGCATGTCTGTTCCAAATACACAGAAGGAAGTCAGAGCCTTAATAGGTATGGCTTCTTACTGTAGGCTGTGGATCCCGAACTTCTCACTAGTGATAAAACCGATGTTGGCCTTGACGGAGAAGGGCATTGCTTCACCGCTGCCATGGAAGTCGGAACATCAACGATCATTTGAGCTTCTCAAAGCCGCGTTATGCTCTGCACAGGTTCTGGGTACTCCAAATTACAATAAGGCCTTTGTGTTGTTTGTGCATGAATGTGATGGATGTGCTTTGGCTGTGTTAACACAGGAACACGGAAGGAAGAATAGACCGTGCGGCTACTACTCTTCCGCCCTTGATCCTGTCGCATGTGCTTTGCCAAGATGTTTGCGAGCTGTCGCTGCTGCTGCCGCGTCTGTAAAACAGAGTGAGGGAATGGTCTTAGGCCATGATTTAATCCTGATGGTACCTCACTCTGTAGATGTCCTATTGAATAAAACCCAAACACAGCACCTCACCTCTGCACGACTAACGAGGTATGAATTAACCTTGTTTGCCCCTCACATTCAAATTAAGAGGTGTTGTGTTCTTAATCCGGCTGAACTCCTACCTTTCCCGCAAAATACTGTTTGCGGTGACGAAGAATCACATGACTGCCTGTATACTACTGAACAGGAAACGAAGGGCAGGATAGACCTTATAGATACTCCTTTGGGCAATGCGGAAGGGGAGCTGTTTTGTGATGGCTCCTGCTTCAAACTCCAGGATGGTACATCTACAGCTGCCTATGCAGTTACTAAATTGAGTACGGTTGTTGAAACTAAGAGAATTCTGCATAACTCTGCGCAGGCCGCAGAGATTATAGCGTTGACTCGAGCTTGTGAACTCTCCGAAGGGCATACAGTAAACATATATACTGATAGCCAGTACCCCTTTGGGGTGGCTCACAACTTTGGGAGGCTGTGGTCGGGAAGAGGGTTCCTAACCTCACATGGGACCAAGATTCAGCATGGCCCCCTGATAGTGCAGCGCATCGTAAGGTCATAGATGATGTGGGAAAAGGGAACGCTATTTTGCTGACCAGATAGCCAGGCAAACGGCCACAGACCTTAGTGCAGACATGTATGCTCTAAGAGAAACAAAAGATGCCTATGTAATGGATGAAGGTATTGGGTCTGTACGAGATATCCAAGCTGATG
The DNA here is from genome assembly GCF_040938575.1 of Ambystoma mexicanum. Classification (NCBI taxonomy): domain Eukaryota; kingdom Metazoa; phylum Chordata; class Amphibia; order Caudata; family Ambystomatidae; genus Ambystoma; species Ambystoma mexicanum. The sequence continues at coordinate 1,085,559,387 of NC_090935.1, read as the reverse complement.
CCACGATAGAAGAATCTAAGAGGTGGGCCGAAGGGATGGGGAAACTAGACGAAGATGGGTGTTGGGTGGATACATCAGAAGGGAAATGGTTGCTCCCTGATTCATATGTGCTGGCGATGGTGACGATGGCACACGGTCCTACGCATGTGTGTGCTCAGCAGATCATGAAAATGTTAGAACAAGTCTGGGTAAATGATAAAATTTTGAAGATCACGCAGCGCCACGTCCAAAATTGCATGATATGCTTACAGCACAATGTGGGGAAGGGGACAGCAACTCCAAGGGGTAGTTTTGGGCCTCCTTCTGTTCCCTTCGAGGTCATCCACTTTGATTTTATTGAGATGGAACAGTGTAACAATCTAAAATATGTCCTTGTGATCATTTGTGCTTTTAGTAAATGGGTTGAGGCTTTCCCCATTAAGGATGCTACTGCCATGACCACTGCAAAGACTATGGTAAAGGAATTCTTTCCACGATTTGGGCTGCCAAGTGTAATTTGGTCGGACAACGGTCCCCATTTTGTTGCAGCAGTAATTTTGCAGATATGCACAGCGTTACACATTGAAAAGCGATTTCACTCGGCTAGACATCCTCAAAGTGCTGGGTTGGTAGAGAGACATAACGGTATCCTAAAGAATAAGCTTGCTAAAACATGCACCGGCACCAAACTGAAATGGCCGGACGCCTTACCTATTGTATTGTTAGCCATGCGTGCCACACCTCAAACTAAGACTGGGCTCTCTCCATTTGAGGTAGTGATGGGGAGACCTGCTAATATTTGGGGTCTTCCGAAGCCTAAAGCACTGAAGGAGGTTGAAAATGTATTGCTTGTAGACTACTGTAGCCAGTTGACTAAAAATCTGTATCTCATTTATCATCAGGTTCAATCAGATTTACCTGTACGGTTTACGGGCCCAGGACACAATTTTCAGCCTGGAAGTTGGGTTCTGGTGAAGGCCTACGAAAGGTCTTCCTGCCTCGCGCCTTGCTGGCGGGGACCCTCCCAGGTGCTGTTGGTCACCCAGACAGCAGTGCGGGTGGCTGGAAAGAAGCATTGGATCCACGCGACGCATGTCAAGAAACTTCCTCACCCGACGCCACACGTTACAGAAGAAGCAGAACCCCTCGCTTATGCTACAATCTCAGATCCTGGAGTAGCAAATAGCGCGGTGAGTGTGTCGGAGAATCTCTCTGAGCCCGTGGAGCTTGGGGAACAGTCCATTTTGTCTCCACACTCTTTGGAAAGGTCACTTCCGGAAAACGTTGTTTCAAGTTCTGCGACTTCCGTCGACTCTGATACGTTGCTTCCCTCAGGAAGTGACATTACCTTATTTCCGGATCAAACAGTACCGGGAATCACCAGGTATGACCTTCGACGAAGAAAATAGAACTGTGGCATGGGTTTTGCCTGTGCATCTGGAAAAGAAGAGAGTCATTGAGAGTTTTGTTCTTGCAAAAGAAAGTTTTTGAGAAGAAAGGGATTCTGCTGGCTAGGGTTGGGGAAGGACTAAGAAGTCGCGCGACCGTAGTGTCGCCAGCAACGAACATTGGGGTCGTCGATTGAGAAACTACGATGCCTGCCACCTCCACCGCTGCTGCTCGCATTGGACTTGTAAATAAGGGGGTGACCGACTCGGACAATGAACAATGTGCCTGGGCCCCGAAAACGTATTGCTGTGTTGTGATAATAGTAATTGGAATTTGTATAGTTACTGCCGTGGGACTCTGGTACTTTGAAGAAATGTATCCTCTAGAGCCTCTTCTGACAATTGAAATTGTACCTACTGCTTTGACTCCTTCTGTACACCTTCAGACTTTGTCACCTAGGGACTCCCAGCATAGACGAAAGTACCATAATAACACTTTAATGATAATAATGAATTCAACGCATGCCATTTTTAATATGAGTAATTGCTGGATCTGCACCCATTTACCGCAACATGGGAACAAGGGGCTAGGATGGTATATTCACCCTTTTCCTTTAATGACTGCTTGCTATGCCTCTCTTAGAGCACTATTCTTTGGCCGTTGGAATGACAGCATCTCAGGGAATTTTGATGGAACTAATTTAAATAATTTTGAGAAACGTGAATTCACTCCCCTGGGATGCTCGCTTTTTGCAAATAGAAGTAAGCCTAATGTTGCTTCTATTAGGCCGTCTGATAAACTGTCTCTTCCTTTCCAAACTCTAATTTCCTTTAAAATGGCTCTGATAGGCAATAAGGACGCTGTGCCTCCTTCCTACTCCATTAACCATAGCCCCGATTCAGTCCCCTTCTGTGTACAAAGAAATGGCACTCGGTCAATGGGAGATTTTGAAGGTTGTGTGAACATTGTAAATTTGACCGGAGAGAACATGCCTCTGTATGTGGGGGGCCTGTCTATTTCGTTTGTGGTAGTACAGCATTTCCCTGGTTGCCCAAGGATTGGCAGGGAACCTGTTATTTAGGAATCCTGTTGCCTGGGGTATTCATAGCTAGAACATTGGAAGTTTCTAAGGCTCGCCCACTGCAGGACGAGAATGGAGATACCCCTGGGCAAATATTGGGAGATATAACAAAATCAGTTTTGCCATTTTGGGGACAGATAGCAAATTCTGAAAATATTAGGGGCCTAGCAAGAGTACTGGAGAGAACCATCAACCGGACCACGGATATACTCTACAATATGACGCTGGAACAGAAAGCAATTAGATTGGTAGCGCTCCAAAACCAGATGGCATTAGATGTCATTCTGGCAGAACGTGGTGGAGTATGTAAATTAGTGGGGTCCGCTTGTTGTGTTTTCGTACCAGATTCCTCACCGACAATTTTCAAAGCAATACAGAACTTGCACGTCCTTAGTTCAGAAGTGCATGTTCCTGTGGGAGATTGGAGTATTAGTGCTTGGTTTTGGGATTCTCTACGATCCTGGGGTTGGAAGGTGCTTTCTCTCATGCTGGTTATTTTGGGAATCCTGCTATTCCTTTGTTGCTGTATTCAATATCTACCCAGTATATGTGCATTGCTAGGGGGATCTTGTGCTCAGGCAGTGAGCACGATAGGGCACAAAATGTATGCCCCAGACACAGCATCTAAAGAGTTTGTGTTGCAAGAGGTTCTGGTGAACGACCAAATGGCTATAGATATTGCAGATAACGATTCAGGATGTATGGATGACAATGCATGGAGTTATTTACAAAGACATTAGAAATGGTATTAGCACTTGGCATAGGCCAAAAGGAGGGTTTGTCGGAATAGAAACAATATTATGCCTCCTATTGTAATAATTGTATGTGTATTGGCCTACGCCAAGTTGTCTAAACATCATGTGCGACCAAACTCCACTGCAAGGTCTTGACCTTAGAGAAACCAATGTAAGCCGCCATCTTGGATTGAGCCGCTATTTTAGGTTCTCTTGTTATGTAGAAGTCACCCTGACCATCAAAATGGAGGCCGAATGACATTCTGAGTAAGATTCTGGCCATTGTGACCTCCGTACAACTGAATAATTAATATGCCTGCAGGCCACTTGTCGGGGTCGCGAACAGAGACCTTGTCCTATCGTTGACCTATATGTAAATGTACAACTATATCAGTGAAACGAATCGAAATGCATATATTAAAGGATTGACCTGGCAAGGAACCCTAAGACCTATTTCGCAGAATGGGTAACCCGCAAGAGGGTTGGCCCAGGGCTGGACAAACTGTATAAAAGGCCAGGGTATTCCAATATGTGGTCTCTCCCTAACACATCGAACCCTTGTTGATGTTCGTTATGTTATACTGAGAGCCGAATAGCTATCCGTTTGTCAATTGACTTGGTAACTGTTGTAGCTTGAAATAAAGCACTTGTATGTTTCTTTGTAACCTGTGTTGGTGTGTTTCTTTTTGGGCTTCCCGGCCTCATATTATTTCTCTGTTTTCACAATCTCTGTTGTCAATATACATTTGGCCAAAATACGGTCTATGATTCTGTATGCAGCAGAAATATGGGGCCACTCTTTTGTTAAACGTATTGGTAGTACTTGAGTCAAAGATTTTGAGAAAGCTATTCTGGTTACCATGCAATCTTAGTATTGAATATTTATATCTGGAGTTTGCTTTTAAAGGTATCTGGTGTGCCTATACATGCCAATGTGTACTGAGCTATGAAAAGGCGGTTACTTTAGCAAATGACACGATTATTGTACCGTATGTGCAAGCGTATCTCCGTTTAGAAGGCATGATGCCCGTTAGTACCCTTGGCATACTACAAAGAACTCATAGAAAATTGTTGCCTGAGTGTACTCCAGGTTTGCTAATGTTTGCCACACTAAAAAGAGATATAAAAAAGAAAGTGTTTGATTGTTGGAATGAGTAAAATGTAATTAATATTGCCTCAAAGTCAAATAGTGGTCCATATCTCGAAGAGTATGTAACCAGAACAATGCCTCCAAAATATATTAAAGCATATCCTAGTACCAGTACTTTTCGTACATATCTTCTAATGAAATTTAATATGACAGAAGCATTAGCTACCAAAGGAGATACTGTAGGCATTCCACATGAAATGAGGAAATGTCGTTTATGTGGGAATGATGTTTATGAGTCACTTTATCACTTAATTATGAAATGTGAAAGCTTGACTGTGTTAAGAACTAAATCTTTTAAATCTTTTAATAATGCTATTGACATGATGCATATTACTGAATTATGGATGTCTTTTATGAGAGGCAATGATATTAATCTTATTTACCATCTTGTCGTATTTTATGTAAAGATTGTGGCGATTTTAAAATGTATTGAATAATGTATTTTAATGTGTAGTTGCTTTTTGTATTTAAGAACTGTGTAATCTTAGTTTTTTGTATGATTACTTATATGATGTATGTTTTGTGATATATAAAGCCTTGTGGCTATAAATATATCTAAATTCAATAAATTGTTATGTTATGATATGGCATTTATAATGCGCCTATACACAAGTGTTTCAAGGCGCGACTAGGCATGAGAGGGGAACAGAGGGAAGACAGAGACAATGGCCCTCATTACGACCCTGGCGGAAAGTGACTGACCGGACCGCCACAGCGTAAATAGCGTTTCCGCCATTGCACGAAGGAGCAAAGTGCGGCCCATTCCGACCCATCGGGCACGAGCACCACGGCATGGCGGAAGTGCAAAGTCCGCGATGGCGGAAATGAACCCAAAACGGCCCACACCGCCGCCGTACCGCGCCCTAGGTGCAATACCGCCACCCATCACAGCGGACACCGCAGTGTGCGCCTACCGGAAAGTACGGTGACCGGAAATATACGGAAACGGAAGTTAAAACATGGGCCCGGAACGGGAAACATCCCGCCGTACACCTATAAAACCACTAAAACCACACAACCACTAAAATCACTACCCTGAGACACACCCCAACCCGTCATCCACCCTAGCGAAACCAAGAAAAATGGGAAAAGTAGCGAAGAAAGCGTGCGACCGCAAGCGGCAGGTCCACTTCTCCCGTGAGGAACTCACCGTGCTAACAGAGACCCTCCAGGAGAATGCTGCCGTCGTCTTCTGCACGCAAATGACCAGGACGGCACTTGCAAACAAGAAGGCCATATGGGCTCTGGTGGCACAGCGGGTAAGTGCGGTGGGGACCGCACCCCGCACCCCACAGCAATGCCGTAAGCGATGGGACGACCTGCGGATACGCGTCCGCAGCATACTCTCTGCCAACCGCAACATTGCCACAGCCACCGGGGGAGGTCCTGAATCACCCATCAAGTTGACCCCCTGGGAAGAAATCTGTGCCTCCACCATCGGAATGGAGAGCATAGAGGGAGTCGGAGGGATGGAGAAAGGAGTGCAGACATCCGAAGATTCAGGTAGGTGGGCCAAATAAAACAATGCCAAATCCACAAAGTCCATCCATGTGAAGTACCATGCGTCCACATAGTGCAACAGAAACACATGTCCAGGAGAACGGCCACACACATCGGCCTGATAGCGCACGTTAAAACCCACAATAAATACATAAATAATTAAAAAACCCTAAAACACGCACTACACGTGCAGCAGGCACACCCTAACTGCAGGCTGCCAAACAACTGCACCCTCACTCCACACACAAATGAAAGCACCTCCAAGGCCCCGACCCAAATCACCCTCAGGTACCACCCCAATGCATGTGATACAATGCCATTCCAATTCCCACAGACCCATCAATAACCCTCGCCCTCCTTTACTCCACCACAGGGTCCGATCCAAACGACGAGCTTCAGGACACCCCTACCAGCACACCTGCAAAGAGGGCCAAGACCAACGGCCAAAGACCCTCCACCTCAGCTGCACGCATCAAGACACGGCAGCAGCACAAATCAGGTGGCAGCACAGAGGAGGGAACATCAACAGGCACCCCAGCAGCCAGCATGCCCACAACACCACCCCCACAGGTCCCCCCAACGGATGCCACAGAAGGCACTGCCTCCGGTGGCAGCAGCACCATAGGTGACACCCCATTGATGGCAGCATGCTCCGACACAGAAGACGGGGATGTCGAAGTCAGATCCATCCATGACCTGTCCCAATCCCCCTGTCTGTCCCATCCCGTACAACATGAGGATACCACGCAGGGGCACCCACAAGACGACGACTGGCCATCCCCCACAAGCCCTGTGGCAGGGCAACATGAGGACAACAGCCCCTCTGTGACACCCCCGCAAATGGCCATGGCCCAGCAGAGGCAACAGTCCCTCGACCAGTTAATCGTGCAACAGCAGCAACTGGCCACGCTCCTCAAGGACCATGCCGATGAATGTGGGGGCACTAAGGCAGACATAGAAACATCAACTGAGACACTTAGGGCAGAAATGGAGAGAGGTACAGAGACACTAAGGGCACAAATGGAGAGAAGCACCGAGAGCCTGAGGGGGGAACTGCATGCGACGTCCAAGGACGTATGTGCCGAACTTGCCGCAGTGCGCCGTGTGCTCACTGAGCTCTCGCAAACCCTTAGGGACATGCATGGACGTGAGCAGGCAGAGACATCATCCGTTGCAAGTTCCGTCCAGGGCAGCCCCCAACGTAGATCTGGGAGGAACCTGCGCTCCACAGGCAGGGGTGCCCCTGATACCCGCAGAGGGGGCTTGCAATAGCGACTGCCCACTGACAATGAGCATCTTTGGACACTGGTGTTCGGGGGGGAGGTAGGAGGGTGGAGGGGGTGTGTTGGGCTCACTTGGGTGGCGGGTCGATAGGGTGTACAACATGATATCAAATATGCCATAAAAAGTGCACGATCAACCAATGAGATGTGTGGACATTGATCTTTGTGTACTAGGCCATCATAGGCGTACAGTCCATATTGTGCATGTCCCAGACACACACAGTGCCACGAGTCCCGTGTCCATGTATCAGCCACCAGGCGTGAGTGCTAGAAGCATACATCAATGAGATGCTGACGAATGTCACGGGCCTCCGGTGCCTCGCAGACTCCTTGAGGTGCTGCCACATCCCCACCCTCATCATGACCATCATCAGGTGCTTGCAGTTCTGCGTCAGGGGGCATGGGCACATTTCTACGTACGCACATGTTGTGGAGCATGACACATGCCATCACCATCTTTGCAACCTTCTCATGGCGGTACAGGAGTGCCCCGCCAGACCTGCTGAGGCAGCGGAAACGACCCTTCAGTAGGCCGAATGCCTGTTCAATGACTACACGGGTACGTGAGTGGGCATGGTTGTAGTCCTCCTCATGCTGGTCCCGTGGGTTCCGGACTGGTGTGAGGAGCCATCTCTTCAGTGGATATCCAGCATCACCTGTATGTGGACGAGAAACGTATGATGTGGAATGCCATTGCTACGTACGCACACCCCCCCCCCTTCCTGCCAGGTCATTGCCGAATCACATACCCCACATTATCATGCATGTAATGAGACTCACCGAGTAGCCAGGATCTGTTCCCTGCGTGTCGCTCCATGTAGCGTGGTATTGTAGAGTTCCTCAAGACCATAGAATCATGGGTTGATCCAGGGAATCGGGCACAACAATGTGTAATGATCCTGTTGGAGTCACACACCATTTGTACATTCAGAGAATGAAATTGTTTTCGGTTGCGGTACTGGGCCTCCATGGCATGTGGGACGACCAATTCCACATGGGTGCAGTCGATGGCACCAATGCAACCCGGTATGCCGGCAAGTGCATGGAATCCCACTTTTGTGTTGGTAATTTCCTGCTCCGAGCGTGGTAGGGAGATGTAGTCGTCTGCGTGCTGCAGGAGGGCATCGAGCACTTGCAATAGTGTCCGTGAGAACAGTGGCTGAGAAATGCCATGCAACTGTCCGACTGTGTGCTGGTAGGTGCCTGTGGCCAGGAAGTGGAGTACAGACACCACCTTCAGTAGGGGTGGGATGGCGGTTGGGCTATCTATCATGCTGACAAGGTCAGCCTGTGTCATGTCCACAATGGCGGCTATGGTGTCCCGGTCCAGACGGTAGAGGGTGTGGATCTGCTCATCAGTGAGGTTGAACGGATGTGCTCGGAGGCGTGGGATTGCGGGCTGCCTGCGTGGTGGTAGTGGCTGTGCTGGCGGCCCTTGCTGGCCCTGCCTTGGCCTCCTCCTCCTCCTGCGTCTCCTCCGTGCGGCCGGTTGTAGTTGGTGTTCGTCTTCTTCTTGGAGTTGGAGTACTTGCAGTGCTATCAGGTCCCCCAGGGCCAACATCGCGAGTCCTGCCGGTAGCATTTCGGTGTGGTTGTGGGAGGAGACTGGCTGTGCAATTTATGTGTTTTCAGGCTGAATGGCCTCCACCTGTGGTGATTCATTCCACCTGTGCAAACTGCTCTCCCCTTTAGCCGAGCACGTCCCGCGCACAACGCTGCAATTCGTGGAATGGCATCTTGCTATTGCAATCATGTATTTGTACCCGATGGCCGTGTAACATTGGTTGATATGTTCATTCTGCTGTGGTCCCATTGTTTCACATACTATCTGTGCAGTCGCGAACAGAGTTGTGAAGGGTCAGTGGAACGTAGTACTCGAGTAACGGTGGGCCCTCATTCATCACTGTACCGAGTTGCAACGACGGGCGGGGCGTCCCATTCGTGGGTGAAGGCAGTTGCCATTTTCACACACAGCCGCACTCGATGGATTAATTAGTGTTTTCAAGCGGCCACAGATGCCTCTTCGACGTGATGTTGCAAATGAGGAATTCGAAGGGCGGCGCTTTCGGTTTTCAGCTAGCGGCGAGGAGATGCCCACAGGTCTGACTGCAAATATAACGTTCTATTGTTCAATGTCCTTGGGACAGGGGCCATGGCGAGTATGCAATGATTGATATGAATAGTATGGGATGCGCAATAGCGTAGTGGACGATAAGGCAGGACGTTCCCAAATACATGTTACTTCACTACACTGGAATTACGGGCTGGGGCACTGTGGATTTTGCAGGCTGCATAACGCACAGACTCAATGGATATTTCTAATGTTATGTGAGTAAATATTCAGGCGTTTTAATCCCGGGATGAGGGAATGATGAATGGATGCATGGGCAGGTGATTCGATACAGAGTTTGCCATGTACAGGGCTTCTTGGGATCTATCCGCCTCCCCTACGCTATGTGATGCAGGGCTGCCATAGTGGGACCATCGTCTATCTGGCCTTGTTGAGCCCTCCCTGTCTCGACGCGCCCTCAGACACTTGTGTCCATGCACGTTACCAATCCCATCAGATGGATTCTGTTTTCACAGGCGCATGCACAGGTACACTCGTTTGTGATGGTGTTTACACCTCGATATAGATAGTTATGAGTCGCAAGTGGTTTTTGGGTGGTGATGGACCTTTGGAGTGGGCTAGCATGCATGTGGCTGTGGATTTAGTGTGATCATTGCAGTGAGTTGTTGGAATGTAGTACTGATGGCCATTCTGTTCTTTTTCTTTTCTTTTGGTTGACAGGTATCTCCTCCCCTTTTGCCACTGCCATCTGTATGCCACTCCTGCAGATGGGTTTTACTCCCGACACCTGCTGCTTCGTGTTAATCAGTGGAGCAGCATTACGATCTTATGGGACGATCGCCAATGGGCCACATGCCCTTACGCAGTACTGGTGGCTCGGAGCAACATTTCGGCCTTTCAGCTGGACTAGTGCCTCCCCATTGGGACGGCCCTGCGGTTCTGTGCGCTTCCATGTTGCCTTTTCGTACGTGAATGTGGCTCTGTGTACCATGAGGGAACAGGGCGTCACACAAGTAGTGGCTGGTCATTTCTTGCGGATGCAGCCCACAATGGTGAAATGTGTTTTGGAGTTCATGGCCTGATGGCTGTATGGGCTTGGTGATTTTGATGTGCATTAAATTTCTATTCTGATTTGGCCCGTGTAGCGTTCTTCTTTGCAAGTGATGTGGCATATGCCTATTTGGGGGGCGATGTATTGTGAGGAGATCTGCACTGGGTTCCAGCTTCGGAGTTTAGTTGCGTGGTACTGTACTGGGCGCGTTTGCCTACGAAGCCCGTGAGGTCAGGGATGGGGGCTGCCAATATGACAGTTTGAATGTTGTCATGCTCAGGGGCGGGGGATTGGGTTTTGTGTAACAGATGCCGGTCAGCCAGGTGGACTGGTGGAATGATGTGATTTTCGGAATATTGCTGGTCACAGGTGCCTGTGTTTGCGTGCGTTTCTTGGTGGGGGACTGTGGTCATGTCCATTGGGATGGCTTCTGTATTCGTGCCATCTGTGCCCTGCAGCTCCCATTGGCCCCTGTTGTGTTTCTATTGTTCGTTGGCATGCATGGGTGACTTGTACATTTCACTGGTTGCATTGTGGCTTCGTTGCACCTACGGGGAGTTGTACTTTGTGGGCAGGGAGCGGTGTACGGGCACTCAGTGGGGCCGTTTACGGTTGATTCGCGATGCCGTACTTCTCACCATGGCGGAATGGTGCATTCCGCCATGCTTGATGGCGTTAGGTACATGTCCGCTAGGGTCGGAATTGGCGTACCGTTGCGCCATGGTGGTGTTTACGGTTTGGCATGGCGCGCGCGTGCTTGGTGCAGTTAGCGTTGGCGTTCACTACGGTGTCGCTAATGACATCGTACTTTGCGGTGACGGGTCATAGTCGCACCGAGCGCTATTCGATGGCGGTATTGCATTTCCGCCATCGTTTTCCGAATTCCGCCAGGGTCGTAATGAGGGCCAATGATCCTATTAGGCCAGGTGACATTGAGATTGCGCATGGGCAGGGGAGGGGGGAAGGGGAACGTGCAAGGGGGAGTGGAAGTTCAGTACATAGGATAAACAGTAAATAATTAAAAACAATAAATAGGAACAATAAATAAGAAGTGCAGCATGCTGGTGGCAGTTGAAAGGTAAGTGCAGACATCAGGTGTCAAGTGCTGGTAGGGGGCTGTAGGTGTACAGAAACAGTCCCAGAGTGCAAGGGTTGCCAGGGGGGTAGTGCAGGTGTGCAACTGGCAAGGAGGGGACCTGGGCCCGAGAACAGAGGGTTTCCAGGTGACCAGTGCAGTTGCAGTTTCAGCCAGGAGCTCAGTAGGGGAGAGGAGGAGAGAAAGCAGAGAGAAATAACGAGATCTACGACCAACTCGTTGCTTGGAGAAGCGACTGACCATGAGGGAGTTGGAGGCCGATGAGCGAAGAGCTTGAGAAGGAAGGTATTTAGGAAGAGAGAGTTGAAGGTACTGAAGCCCCAGAAGGCTTTGTGGACAATGCAGAGAGTTGTGAACTTAATCCTCGCAGCCACTGGGAGACAGTGCAGAGATTTCAGTCCTGGAGAGATTCGATCCCTGGGCATGAGGCCAAGAACAAGTCTTTCAGTCCTGTTCTGGATGAGTTGCAGAGGGCAGAGAGTAGAGGCAGGCAGATTTAGAAAGAGGATGTTGCAGTAGCCCAGCCTAGAGAGAACCAGAGCTCTGGAGACAGTGAGCTTCTGGGGAAGGGGAGGAAAGGAAGAATACCTCTGAGGAGGTACAGCTGGTAGTGTGACTTCTTAGATAGAGATGTCAGAGATGTGAGGAGAGAAGGAGAGTGTGGAGTCGAAGATGACCCCGAGGTTTTTAGCCTCACAGGTGGGAGCAGAAAGAGGGACAAGAGAGGCCGGCCAGAGTGACAGGAAAGGAGGGAGCGGGTGTGCTGATGAGAATCTCAGTTTTACTGGTATTAAGGCAGAGATCATTGGTGGCACACCACTCCTGGATAGCAGACAGACAGTCTGAGATGAGAGGAGAAGAGGTGGCTGAAGGGATCCTGAAAATGAGCCGAGTATTGTCTGCATAGCACTGAAAGTTGGGGCAGAGAGCGGCAATGCTGTAACGCTCACCTGGTTCCCACGGAGGCGCGGGCGTGGTCTGGACAGCAGTGGCCTCTTCGAAGGAGATGTTCAGCACCCTGAAGATGGAGTGGGCTGGTTTCCCAAATCCGGCTTGTCTGGCTCGGATGAATACCCTTCTGTGAGCAAAAAGGAAGGGTTAATACTCTGCGGGTTTTGTGTTGATCTCCCGTTCCCCTTCTCACCCTCCTTGCAACCCTTCTGTAATTCCCTGTGGAGACTCACCTTAGGGATTGAAAAGGCGAGCTCTCCATCCTGCTTCTGATGCAGGGGCGCGTTGGGATCCAGCTACGTCACTGGATAGTAAGTTCAAGTTTGCTTGTCTGTTCCGGTAAGTACCGTAAATGTTTATGGCAAGCTTGAGTCTAAACTGTTCCTCTTCTCTTTTGCAGGTAATGGAAGACTCCGGGCTGAGGGCGGTTTCCGTCGAAAACCTGATTTCAGGTGAGTTTTGGTGTAGGCCCACTACTGTCTTTTCCCGTCTCTTTTTCCTTAGGGGCCGGAGTTCGAGAATGCCGAAGAAATGGAGCCGGTACGAAGCAGAAGCTGAGTCTGACCTGTAAGCAGGTAAGTTTAAAATAGTTTGTTTGCTACGGTTCTTGCATTCACTAATGTGATGTTTGCTTTTTCCCCATAGGGGCCGGGGTGCTGAAATGCCCAAGGAATGGCATCGACCCGAAGGTAAGAAGAATTAGCTTGGCGGGTAAGTGCTTCTTGGTTATTTTCCCCTTCTCACCTTGCTTTCTTCTCTTCGTCTCCCCGTAGGTGCTGGAATGCTGCAGGAGATCCGGATGGGCGTCGCAGAGCCGAAGGCGCCACGTGCAGGTAAGAGAAGTGCGCCGAGATGTATGCGACGTGGTGAGTATTTAAAATGATGTCTTTTTGCAGGAACGTTGGCGCGCTGAATCCGGAATGCAGCTTTAACAGGTAAGGTTTGTTTTCACCTGTTTCTTCTTCCCTTTTCTATCCTTAGGTGTTTCCAGGATGCTGGCAGGCGTGGTTGAGGACTGGAGCAGGAGCAGGCACGGTGAACGTCCAGCTGCTATGAGCAGAACAACGCGAAACGTGGTTTGCTGTCTAGGCGTGGCTTAAATAGCCTTTCAAGTAGTCCCAGGTATGTATCCTTCCACTGAAGGTATGTATCCTGCCACCAGCCACATCCGTGTGGTTAAGTAGTTCCTTTTTCATCTGGAAGTTGTAGAATGATCTGCCAGGTAAGGAAATTGCAGCATGGTCTGCCAGGTAAGTTTGCACCAAACACATTTCCTTCCATATCTTGTATGAGCCTGGCGCCGATGGTGCCAGGACTGTTATCCCTTATGAGCCTGACGCCAACAGCGCCAGGACTGAGTCCAAAGAGCCCCTATCTGGGGTGGCTGGGACTTCCCTAGTATACATGTTGCCTGCCTCTGAGGGTGCCGGGCCCTGTCCAGCTCCTTGGAGATAGGCATCATGACAGTACCTCCCCCCAAGGACCCTCCCAAGGATGTACTATCCAGAGGCTTTGGTTTGTGTGGAAACTTACGATGACATTTTTGTATTAGACGAGGTGCATGTATATGATCGCTTGGTTCCCAAGATCTCTCCTGAGGTCCATATCCTTTCCAATCAATTAGGTAAAAAACCTTTGACTTGAACATCTTAGAATCTAATATGTCTTTAACTTCGAATTCCAGTTCCCCATCTACTGGGATTGGTTCTGGTGGCTTGAGTAGCCTGGTTCCGGGTTGTACAGGTTTCAACAGTGATACGTGGAAAACCGGATGGATTCGCATGTTGGGGGGCAGATCGAGTTTGAAGGCTACCGGGTTGATTACAGCCTTGATTGGATAAGGCCCTATATATCTTGGGTTAAAAGTTTGCGGGCCTTTAAGTGGTAGATGTCTAGTCGCCAGCCACACTTGATCTCCAACTTGGTAAGGAGGTACTTCGCTCCGATGTAAGTCAGCATTTTCCTTATATTTGTCCTTGGCCTGCTGTAAATGAGTCTTGGCTTCTTTGAAGGCTCGGGTTATGGTGGCATGTAAGTTATCCACGGCGGGCATTTCAAGGCCTTGAGGTGGTTCAAGATCCGAAGTTCTGGGATGGTGGCCAAATAAGGTATAAAAAGGAGTCTGGCCAATTCCTGAGTGCACAGAATTGTTGTACGCGTATTCAGCAATCCATAAAATGTCTTTCCAATTATATTCTGATTGATGCAACATGCACCGTAAGTACTGTTCCAATGTCTGGTTTGTTCTCTCGGTTTGGCCGTCGGTCTGAGGATGGTGGCTGGTAGATAAAAGCACATCAACTTGTGCCATTTGGCAACATCTCTTCCAGAACCGAGAAATAAACTGGCTTCCCCGATCGGAGATTAATATGGATGGAAAACCATGTAGACGAACGACGTTCTCAAGAAATTCCTTGGCTAGGGTGGAGGCTGAAGGCAGCCCTTTCAAGGGAATAAAATGGGCCATCTTGGAGAAGAGGTCTACAATTACCAGTATAGTATTAAATCCATGACAAGGAGGTAGGTCAGTTATAAAATCCAGCGATAAAGTGTGCCAAGGTGCCGGTGGGATGTCCAGAGGTCGTAACGGACCGGCTGGTTTTTGCTTTTGACTTTTATTTTGGGCGCACACTGCGCATGTCATCATGAAAGATTTTATATCCTTTCGCCAGGAGGGCCACCAGAAATGCCTTTTAATTTTTTCTTCAGTCTTAGCGATGCCCGGGTGTCCTTCCATTAGTGTCTCATGATGATGGGCAATACCGAGATCTTGCAAATCCTTTTGAGGCAAGAACAGTCGCCCCTTGAAATAAGGTAAATCGTTATTAATTGAAAATCTGGGATCTTTCAGGCTCCATTCTTGCAAGGCTGCAGCGTCGAAAAGCAATTTAACTCTAGTTTGAATATCCTCTAGAGTTTGTGAGGAGATCACCCCCAAAATTCTCTGTTCGGGAATAATCGGAACTGGATCTAGAGTTGGGGTAGAATCGCCCATTCCTATTCGAGATAGTGCGTCCGCCTTGCCGTTCTTGCAGCCGGGGCGATAGGTGATCACAAAGTCAAATTCTGCAAAGAACAGGGCCCAACTGAGTTGGCGTGAGGATTGAGCTTTGACCGTTTTTAAGTATTGCAAATTCCTGTGGTCTGTAATTACGGTAACAGTATGTCTTGCGCCGAGAAGGTAATGACGCCAAGTCTTGAAAGCTGACTTGATAGCTAATAGTTCTTTATCTGTGATTGCGTAGTTAACTTCTGGAGCTGAGAATTTTCTGGACCAAAAGGCCACAGGATGCAGTTGGTTCGAGACTGGGTCCCTCTGTGATAGAACCGCTCCCATGGCTAAACTAGATGCGTCAGTTTCCACAACGTAAGGGAGATCTGGACGGGGATGTTTTAACACAGGTGCGGAGGTGAATTTAGTTTTTAGTTCCTGAAATGCTTGTTCTGCTTCGTAGTCCATTCGAAGCGTTTGTTTTTCCGTAAGAGGGCTGTGATGGGTCTAACCACTCGAGAAAACTCTGGGATAAACCTTTGATAGAAATTGGCAAAACCAAGCATGCTCTGAACCCCTTTCACAGAACTAGGGGATGGCCATTTGAGGATCGCGTCCACTTTCCGAGAGTCCATTCGAACTCCCTTTGGCGTTAGGACGAAACCAAGAAACTCAACCTCTGTGACGTGAAAAATGCACTTTTCGAGCTTTGCAAATAGTTTGTGCTGGCGTAGTTTCTCCAGGACGGCCTTAACATGTTTTCGGTGATCAGATTCCGAGGAAGAGTACACTAGGATGTCGTCAATATATATGATGACACAAACATCTATGAGTTCTCGAAAGATGTCATTCATAAAATACTGGAAGGCAGCAGGTGCGTTGCACAACCCGAAGGGCATCACTTGGTATTCAAAGAGTCCGTATTTGGTGCAGAAGGCCGTTTTCCATTCATCGCCTTCTCTGACGCGCACCAGATGGTAAGCCCCTCTTAAATCCAGCTTGGTAAAGATGCAGGCATCTTTCACCTGGTCGAGGAGTTCAGGGATCAGAGGCAGGGGGTAACGATTCTTAACCGTTATCTGATTTAAGGCATGATAGTCAATACATGTTCTAAGGTCGCCTTCCTTTTTCGGCACGAAGAACAAAGCTGAAGAAGCCGGTGACTTTGACGGGCGAATAAACCCATTGGCAAGATACTGATCCAAATACTGGCGTAAATGAAGATTCTCTGGTTCGGTAAGGGCATAAATCCTACTACAAGGCGGTTGAGCATTGGGTACCAGATCAATTTGACAATCGTATGGCCGGTGAGGTGGTAAGGTGTTGGCCTATTCTTTTTGAAAAACGTCCTGAAACTCCTGATACTCAAGTGGTAGTTGTGCTGACACAGAGGTTACTGAGGCTAGACCCACTTGTGGATTTCCGGAATAACAAGTTTGTCTGCAGTTAGGAAAGGTGATACTCTTTGCTCGCCAGTCAATTTGAGGATTATATGCTTCTAACCAAGGGATCCCCAAGATTACCTGAAATTGTGGAGCCTTGATTACGTCGAAGACTATGGTTTCCCTATGACCATCTTGGCCAACCAGTGTCATTTCTGTGGTAGAATGTGTTACCGGCCCAGAGGCAATTTCGGTCCCATCAACCGTGGTAATGACATCTTTGGTGATTTTTGGTCGGAGAGGGAGTCCAATCCTGGAAGCCAATTCAAGATCAACATAGTTCCCAATAGCCCCACTGTCGAGATAGGCCTTTATGCCATGGAATCGTTGAGGCTGCTTTGGATCCACGAGGGTCATTGGCATGATGAAATGCGAGGTCAAAGAGTTTGTCTTCATGCTCGGCAAGCGGACCTCTACGCTTGTCGGGCTTGATCGTTTCCCGAATCAGATTTTGGAAGGTTTTGGTCTGTGGCTCCAACCACCTTCTTGGGTGGTTTTACCTGGCAATTTCGTAGAAAGTGTCCAGACTCTCTGCAATAGAGACATAACTGGTTTTGCCGTCTTCTTTCTCGTTCTTTCTGCGTTAGGGGTCCTTTTACTCCCCCAATTTGCATTGGCTCCGAAGTGTCGGTACTCTTGGGGTTTGCGTGGGTTTTTACCAAAGCCCGAGTTTCAAATCTAGTCCGATCAGTCTTTCTATCCTGGAGTCTATGATCAAGTTGGATCACTAAATCAATGTATTCCTCACAGAGTTGGGGTGGATTCACAATTTGAGCCAGAACGTCTTTTAGCTCTCCACGAAGTCCTCGATGAAACAAGGTGATTCTTTTATTCTCAGGCCACCCAGTTTCCACGATCAGTCTGTTAAATGTGGCGATATAAGATAGGAGGTCTAGGTTCCCTTGACGCAAAGACAGAAGTTCGTTATCCAAGGCCTCACCCTGGGCGTGCCGGGCAAATAATCTCTCCATACTAGCCTGGAAGCGTTGAAAGTCACGAAGGATAGGATCGTCTTGATTTACCAATGGAATAGACCAATCGGCTGCACAGCTGCTGAGATACGATAAAACAAAAGCCACCCTAGTTTGGTCATTAGGGAAGGCCCCAGGTCTACATAAAAAGTGTAAACGACATTGGTTTATGAAAACAGCGTATTTCTTGGGGTCCCCCGCAAAACGTTCAGGTGGGGCCAAAGGTATGTTTCCCGGCAGGTTAATTTGCACCGGGTTAGTGGAAGGCATAGGAGTGGACTCTCTCCCGGAAGCAGGTAATGGCGTTTGTCCAGCCTGATTCTGCAAAAGCTGTTTAGCCAGGTCATCGGTTCGTTCTTTGGACAAGATCAGTTCTCTTAGAAGAACGTTGGTTTCTTGGCGGGCGGCGTGAACTTCCGCCCGTAATTCCCCCAATAGTTGGGCCAGTTGGTCTGTTTCGGAAGTCTCCATGGCGCCTGGGTGGGTAATTGTGGGTAGGCTTCGCGTTCTGTAACGCTCACCTGGTTCCCACGGAGGCGCGGGCGTGGTCTGGACAGCAGTGGCCTCTTCGAAGGAGATGTTCAGCACCCTGAAGATGGAGTGGGCTGGTTTCCCAAATCCGGCTTGTCTGGCTCGGATGAATACCCTTCTGTGAGCGAAAAGGAAGGGTTAATACTCTGCGGGTTTTGTGTTGATCTCCCGTTCCCCTTCTCACCCTCCTTGCAACCCTTCTGTAATTCCCTGTGGAGACTCACCTTAGGGATTGAAAAGGCGAGCTCTCCATCCTGCTTCTGATGCAGGGGCGCGTTGGGATCCAGTTACGTCACTAGATAGTAAGTTCGAGTTTGCTTGTCTGTTCCGCTAAGTACCGTAAATGTTTATGGCAAGCTTGAGTCTAAACTGTTCCTCTTCCCTTTTGCAGGTAATGGAAGACTCCGGGCTGAGGGCGGTTTCCGTCGAAAACCTGATTTCAGGTGAGTTTTGGTGTAGGCCCACTACTGTCTTTTCCTGTCTCTTTTTCCTTAGGGGCCGGAGTTCGAGAATGCCGAAGAAATGGAGCCGGTACGAAGCAGAAGCTGAGTCCAACCTGTAAGCAGGTAAGTTTAAAATAGTTCGTTTGCTACGGTTCTTGCATTCACTAATGTGATGTTTGCTTTTTCCCCATAGGGGCCGGGGTGCTGAAATGCCCAAGGAATGGCATCGACCCGAAGGTAAGAAGAATTAGCTTGGCGGGTAAGTGCTTCTTGGTTATTTTCCCCTTCTCACCTTGCTTTCTTCTCTTCGTCTCTCCGTAGGTGCTGGAATGCTGCAGGAGATCCGGATGGGCGTCGCAGAGCCGAAGGCGCCACGTGCAGGTAAGAGAAGTGCGCCGAGATGTATGCGACGCGGTGAGTATTTAAAATGATGTCTTTTTGCAGGAACGTTGGCGCGCTGAATCCGGAATGCAGCTGTAACAGGTAAGGTTTGTTGTCACCTGTTTCTTCTTCCCTTTTCTATCCTTAGGTGTTTCCAGGATGCTGGCAGGCGTGGTCGAGGACTGGAGCAGGAGCAGGCACGGCGAGCGTCCAGCTGCTATGAGCAGAACAACACGAAGCGTGGTTTGCTGTCTGGGCGTGGCTTAAATAGCCTTTCAAGTAGTCCCAGGTAAGTATCCTTCCACTGAAGGTATGTATCCTGCCACCAGCCACACCCGTGTGGTTAAGTAGTTCCTTTTTCATCTGGAAGTTGTAGAATGATCTGCCAGGTAAGGAAATTGCAGCATGGTCTACCAGGTAAGTTTGCACCAAACACATTTCCTTCCATATCTTGTATGAGCCTGGCGCCGATGGTGCCAGGACTGTTATCCCTTATGAGCCTGGCGCCAACGGCGCCAGGACTGAGTCCAAAGAGAACCCTATCTTGGGTCGCTGGGACTTCCCTAGTATACATGTTGCCTGCCTCTGAGGGTGCCGGGCCCTGTCTGGCTCCTTGGAGGTAGGCATCATGACAATGCGGTGGGCAAGAAGTGGAAGTATTGGTTGAACAGCCAGGGAGAGAGGTTAGACCTGTGGGGAACACCACGGGTAGAGATAGAGATTGAGGAGAGGAAGGACCCAAGTTGGACCTGGGAGGGTTGATCGGAGAGGAAAGAAGTCAGCCAAGCCGGGGCCTGATCAGTGGTACCCAGACTATCACAGAGACAGTTTAGCAGGATGGCATGGTTGACTGCGTCAAAGGCAGAAGAGAGATCAAGTAAGATGAGGACACAAGGGGTGTTGAAATCAAGGTTGGAGAGCAGGTCTTCACGGATGTTCAGGAAAGCAGTTTCCGTGCTTCTGGCAGCTCTGAAGCCAGACTGATGGTCATGGAGACATCCAACAGATTCAGTGTGAAGATTAAGCTGGGAGATGGCCAGCTTTTCCAGGAGTTTGCCCAGGAAAGCAGTGATGGAGATTTGGCGATAGTTAGCCGGGCAGGACGGGTCGGCAGAGGGTTTCTTAAGAAGAGGGTGCACAAGGCACTGCTTCAGAGGGGAAGGGATGACTCCAGTGGTGAAGGAGTGTTTGCAGAAGTCAGCCAGGGCAGGAGCCAGGGTGTCAATGTGGTTCTTGATGGTTTTGAAGGAACAGGGGTGAACCTGTTTTGACGAGATTTTCATAGATCAGACTTATCTACAAAGCTTGTCTGTGGAGAACAGCGGAAAGGCAGAGAAGGAGGGAGGCGAGGTGGCCGAAGATGGGCCAGAGGAAGAGATGGGAGTAGAGAGAGGAGGGGGAGAGGAAGAGAGAGAGAGGACGGGATGTTTTGGAGATGAAATGAGAAGCCAGAGCCGTGCAGAGGGCCTGGGAGGTGACAGGGGAGGTAGAGACTGTAGCAGGATTGGCCAGTTCCTTGCAGATTTTAAAGAGTTCAGCCGAGTTGTTAGATGCTGCAGAGATGCAGGCTTGGATGTCAGCTCTCTTCTTGGTGGGACAGAGAGCTGTTATTACCTTTGGAGCAGGCCAGTTTGTCAGAGGATGTACTGGAAGCACACCATTTCCTCTCAGCCACCCTGCACTTGCGTTTGAGGGTGACGAGGTCTGAGTCGTACCAGGAGTTTCACTTGGCTTTGGGCTTCAAGCGGATCCCCATGACAGGCACATAAGCTATGACCCACTTAGATAGAAGACAGACACACTCTTGCTATGCAGTAACCACAAGTTGCACAAGAAGACATATGGACTGCTTGCAGATGCTAAACGCAACTAACATGTAAATCAAGATGGAAGTCACAGCTGCATTGAAATGAATGGAAGGTACTGAAAGAACTCGAGAACACAGAGAGGGACCTGGCATGCTGATTTTGCAGGGATGCGCAGACCAGGCTGTCAGTGCAAGCCACTGTGCATATTCTTGCCAAAGACACAGAGGGAAAAAGTTTCATATTGGCAGATGAGATAGGACACCTGCGTGTGTAAAAACTGGAAATCCTCATAAATGCAAGCAGGAAAAATCAAGTTTGTGGTCCCTGCACACGTGATCTGAACCAGGGAGACAAAGCCTAACTATACGAGCCAGGCTGAGGCAGTTGTTCCCATCCAACCGAAGACAGGATTCGTAAGCATTAATGATGGATCAACATTTTATGTCAAATGGACATACTTAAGTGGCTAACAAAATTACTCTTAAAAATGCATTCAGATTCAAGATAGGATAGTACGATCAAATTGATCCTAAAAAAGGCTGGGGACTATGGAACAAGACCCCCATAAACTGAAATGCGAATGGAGTTGATGTTGCGATTTTACAGATGTGTTGTCAAACAGAGCTTTGTGCAAATAGGGACTGTTGACAAAAGCATATTGTCGAATACTATGCAGTGAATTTTTATGTTGCATTTTTTTTACTTGATTATAGCCAGCATAGATCAACATGAACATTAATTCTAAGTGTGGTCATTAAATTGAGCTTTTTACGTGTAGGAGCCAGAAGACCATTATTTTGCTTTTATATATTACATGACCACGGTGGTGGCCATGTAGTTATGGTTAAGTTGCTGTTTCCATAGGAAGAGCACTTTTTGGGCGGCTTATAACTTCGCTCCCCCTAGACGAATCCTCACCAAACTTTGCAAAAAAAGTATATTTGCCCACTCTGAATTTTTCTGCAAAGTTTGGTGGGGTTTGGTCCAGGGGGGGGCAAAGTTATAGGGGGGGTCCCAAAACTTCTTTTTTTCCCATAGACATAATGGGAAAAAACTTTACTCACGCCTACAGCCCAAACCGCTGGACGGATTTACACCAAATTTGCGGCGGGAGCGGCAGCTTGGTCCCGAAAGCGTGCTTTTATTTATTTGGTGTAAATCCGTCCAGTCGTTTTTTTTAAAAATGACAAAAATGTAAGTGCAAGAAATTAGTGCTATCTGTGCTTCGCGGACACACTTCCCTGTTCGCTCCGTGAACAGGACGGGGATTGGGCAAGCGCTTACGTGATGTCCGCAGACATCTGACGTGTGCTCTGATTGGCTGCCGTGAAGCATGCAGTGCGTCTATTGTGAGAGACGCCCTCCATCTTTGTTTATTGGTTCATGGAGAGTTTCACAGTAAGCTCTGTGTTTTCCTCCCGTTCCCCCCACCCCCCGCTCATGCTCCGTGTCTCTCTCCCGTTCCCCCCGCCCCCCGCTCATGGCCCGTGTCTCCCCTGTTCCCCCCATCCCTCGCTCATGCCCCGTGTTTCCCCTGTTCTCCCCCACCCCCCGCTCATGCCTCGTGTCTCTCTCCCGTTCCCCCCACCCTCCACTCATGGCCCGTGTCTTTCTCCCGTTCCCCCCACCCCCCGCTCATGGCCCGTGTCTCTCTCCCATTCCCCCCACCCCCCGCTCATGCCCTGTGTCTCCCCTGTTCCCCTCCCACCCCCTGCTCATGCCTCGTGTCTCCCTCCCATTCCCCCCACCCCCCGCTCATGCCCCGTGTCTCCCCTGTTCCCCCCACCACCCGCTCATGCCTCGTGTCTCTCTCCCGTTCCCCCCACCCCCGCTCATGGCCCGTGTCTCTCTCCTGTTCCCCCCACCCCCCGCTCATGGCCTGTGTATCTCTCCCGTTCCCCCCTGCCCCCGCTCATGCCCCATGTCTCCCCTGTTCCTCCCCCACCCATGCCTCGTGTCTCCCTCCCGTTCCCCCCCACCCCTGCTCCTGCCCTGTGTCTCCCCTGTTCCCCCCACTCCCGCTCATGCCCCGTGTCTCCCTCGTGTTTCCCCCACCCCCTGCTCATGCCCTGTGTCTCCCCTGTTCCCCCACCCCCCGCTCATGCCCCGTGTCTCCCTCGTGTCACTCCCCATGCCCCTCGCTCATGCCCTGTGTTCCCCCACCCCCCACTCATGCCCTGTGTCTCCCTCGTGTTCCCCCCACCCCCGCTCATGCCCCGTGTCGCCCTCCTATACCCTCCCACCCCCCGCTCATGCCCTGTGTCTCCCTTCTGTACCCCCCAACACCCACTCATGCCCCGTGTCTCCCTCGTGTTCCCCCCACCCGCCGCTCATGCATCGTGTGTCTCCTGTTGCCCCCCACCCCCGCTCATGCCCCGTGTCTCCCTTTTGTCCCCCCACCTCCCGCTCATGCCCTGTGTGTCTCCTGTTGCCCCCCACCCACCACTCATGCCCTGTGTCTCCCTCATGTTCCCCCACCCCCCGCTCATGCCCCGTGTTTCCCTCGTGTTACCCCCCCACACCCCTGCTCATGCCCCGTGTGTCTCCTGTTGCCCCCCACCCCCGCTCATGCCCCGTGTCTCCCTCGTGTTCAGCCCACCCCCTGTTCATGCCCCGTGTTTCCCTTGTGTTACCTCCCCACCCCCCTGCTCATGCCCCGTGTGTCTCCTGTTGCCCCCCACCCCCTGCTCATGCCCTGTGTCTCCCTCGTATTCCCCCCACCCCCCGCTCATGCCCCGTGTTTCCCTCAACCCCCCATTCATGCCCCGTGTTTCCCTCGTGTTACCCCGCACTCCCCCGCTAATGCCCCGTGTGTCTCCTGTTGCCCCCACCCCCTGCTCATGCCCCGTGTCTCCCTCGTGTTCCCCCCACCCCCACTCATGCCCCGTGTTTCCCTCGTTTTACCCCCCACCCCCTCGCTCATGCCCCGTGTCTCCCTCATGTACCCCCACCCCCTGCTCATGCCCCGTGTGTCTCCTGTTGCCCTCCACCCCCCACTCATGCCCTGTGTCTCCCTCGTGTTTCCCCCCACCCCCCGCTCATGCCCCATGTTTCCCTTGTGTTACCCCCCACCCCCGTTCATGCCCCGTGTCTTCCTCCTGTTCCCCCACCCCCGCTCATGCCCCGTGTCTCTCTTGTTCCCCCCACCCCTGCTCATGCCCCATGTCTCCCTCCTGTACCCCCACACCCCGCTCATGCCCCGTGTCTCCCTCCTGTATCCCCCACTCCCCGCTCATGCCCAGTATCTGCCCTGTTCCCCCCACCCCCCACTCCTGCCCTGTGTGTCTCCTGTTGCCCCTCACCCCCCGCTCATGCCCCGTGTCCCCCTCGTGTTTCCTCCCACCCCACGCTCATGCCCCGTGTTTCCCTTGTGTTACCCCCCACCCCCGCTCATGCCCCGTGTCTCCCTCCTGTTCCCCCCACCCCCCGCTCATGCCCCGTGTCTCCCTCCTGTACCCCCCACCCCCGCTCATGCCCCATGTCTCCCTCCTGTACCCCCCACCCCCCGCTCATGTCCAGTATCTGCCCTGTTCCCCCCACCCCCCGCTCATGCCTGGTGTGTCTCCTGTTGCCCCCCACACACCGCTCATGCCCCGTGTCTCCCTCGTGTTTCCCCCACCCCCCGCTCATGCCCCATGTTTCCCTTGTGTTACCCTCCACCCCAGCTCATGCCCCGTGTCTCCCTCCTGTTCCCCCCACCCCCGCTCATGCCCTGTGTTTCTCTCTTGTACCCCCCACCCCCGCTCATGCTCCGTGTCTCCCTCCTGTATCCCCCACCCCCCGCTCATGTCCAGTATCTGCCCTGTTGCCCCCCACCCCCCGCTCATGCCCTGTGTTTCCTCTGTTCCCCCACACCCTGCTCATGCCCCGTGTCTCCCCTGTTCCACCCCACCCCCCGCTCATGCCCCATGTTTCCCTCGTGTTACCCCCACCGCCCCGCTCATGCCCCGTGTCTTCCTTGTGTACCCCCAGCCCCCGCTCATGCCCCGTGTGTCTCCTGTTGCCGCCACCCCCCGCTCATGCCCCGTGTTTCCCTCGTGTTACTCCCCCACCCCCCCGCTCATGCCCCGGTTTCCCTTGTGTTACCCCCCGCTCATGCCCCGTGTCTCCCTCGTGTTCCCCCCACCCCAGCTCATGCCCCGTGTGTTAGGGAGAATTCTCTGTTTAGGCTGAATTTCCTAACCTAGTGAGTCCCCCAGCAGCTTTGCTGGATTTCTGGAGTTTGTTTTTTTCCATCCTGCTAAGAGTGAGACTCTTTTTCTCCCACTCTTGGACATGAATGTGTGTAATTCCTTTGAATGTCAATGTGTTCTATGGGCTATGGGGTCTTTTACCCCATAGGGTCTCATATGTTTTGCTATGTGTGTTACAACGCACCCTCCGTGCCGTAACACTGGGGCGTCCTAGCGGACCTCCACCATAGACTCCATACCCGGGGACTGACTACTGTCTCCCCGGGCATGTAAAGTCACCATTGGCTTTACTAGACCTAAATTTACTAACAGAACTAGTACAAACCATCCTATTGTGGACGTACTAGTAGGGGTAATTCGATTACTCCTGGGTCTGTTATTCGAGGGGGCACTGTCCCGTCCCCCCTCGTCGAGTTTTGGCTGGTGGCAGTGGAAACTACTTGTTATATTCGACCCCGAATATAACCCTATGGGATTCTTCCCATTGTTGGAGGTTAATACTTTTTCTTGTTAATCTCTAACATACCACCGGTTTATTTATCTTAAATAAATCTATCGGTTGGTATTTTCTGCCAGAACTCGGTTTTTAAAATGGCGTCTGTGTTCATCTCTGTGACTCCTAAACCAAAGGTTGAGCCCTTTGTTCCACTTTTGGCGGGCTTCTGTACAGAGGCCGTCCAAAGTGGTGCCATTCTGTCTGGGTACCACAGGGGGTGTGGGAGGGGGTTTAGGCACCCTGGACTGAGTTGCCTTGCCAACTCAAGTCGCACTCTGGTGTGATTGGCCCAAGTGGTGAGCCACCCCGCTCACCACTTAGCGTGTTTTGATTGACAGCTAGGTTGAATGAATGGGGGTTTTCTGCATAAAAGCAGGGCTTTTGGGACTGGATCTTCAGAAGTCGCCACAGGACCTAAGAATCCGACGAGGGTAACGCTGAGCCGACCTGCAACGACGACACCTCTGGTGGAGCCCTGCTGAACCGACTCACCACTTCCCGACGACAGAGGAGATCTCCCCGCCGGAGAGTCTTCTTCCCCTGACTGGTGGGAACAACCAGTCCCCTTTGCTTTTTCTTCATTCCAGGACGTAGTGGTCGAATTGCCCGTGCAGAGCACCCCGGCAACCGGATAGCCACTACCCCTGTACCGCGACCAAAAGGTGGTGCCTTGTGACGGAGCACTCCGCGGCTGGTCTCTTCCCTGGTGGTGCAACGATCTTCAACTTTTCTATGACGACGAGATCTTCTCTTCTCTTGGCAAAGCCCCGACGTGCATCCACCACCAGGAACAACTGCCCCCGCCGGAGCTGTCTCTCCACAGACAAGGTACCGTGTCCGCCTGGCTTCCCTTGTGTCGGTTAGCGTGAGGTGTCTTAATCCTCGCCTATCCATTCAGTCGCCTCCAAGCTTTCTTAACTTTCTGTTCTGAACTGGTCCAATCTTTCCATAACAATTTGCGACAAAGACTCGAAGTGCATTTCCACTGTGATACTTTTTGGGACATATCGCCTTGCCTCTCTCCGAGTGGGCCTGGCCTCTGAACTTTGCGATCTACAGTAGACACTGCCTTACTTGCCTAGCATTTGTTCGAAAAGTGTTGGTACCGAATTGATTTCATAACCTGCTTCTTTTCTCTCCCGTCCTAACGAATACTAGAGTGCCATCTAGGTTAAAGCATTCAACTCTGTCTGCAAATAAGTGGTGCCGTTGAACCTAGACTTGTCGAACTATTGTTAGGGGGATTGATTTTCTGATAGTAATTGTGAGTGGAGTTGTTTGCCGTAATAGTGCCAGTGTGTTTTCATAGATGTGTTTTATATAAATAAATAACTATATATCTTTGCACCGAAGCCTTGTTCCGTGTTTGCTTGTTCTACTTTGTAAATTGCCCTATTTTGTATACTCCACATACTGCCTAACTCTTCTTGAGGGAAGTCTGACTGCTCAGCCACAGCTACCAAGTGAATCTGTGTGGTACAGACTGCTACCAAGTGGGTTTACTGCCAAACACCTGTAGTCCTAAATCTTTTGCAGTGGTCCCAGAGGGAACTGCACAGGTTTCCGCCTAACACTGGTGTACAGCGGTGGGATTTGTATCGAAGTTTAGAGTGCTTTTCAACACTTTAGGATAACTAACCACAAAGCTTAGCACTAAAAAGCAACTTTAAAAAACATGTCTACTATGGAAGTTTACAGCCAAGAGTCCTTGTCAGGTGAAAATACTGAGAGTTTGAGAGCTCTCTGTAGACAAGAGAATCTTTCTGTAAGAGGCAAGAAAGTAGAACTGATAGCGAGAATGCTGGCGAACCAAAGTCTGGGTACTGGTTCAGAGGAACCAACTTCTCCAGCAAATGTAGATAACAGTAACGGTGTTGATCTAAATCAAAGTGATGATAGTGATGAAGAGGCTGAAGAGGGAGGAGAGGCTAACGAAACTGTCTCCCCTGCTCCCCTGTCTGCCTTACCAGCTGTACCTACGGAGCCCATACCAGGTCCCACATTTAACCCTGCTTATTTTGAACTTGAAAAAATGAAGCTCGAATTAGAATACAAACGGTTTTTGGCCCAGTCTGGAAGAAACCAAGAGCTCGAGTTCAGACGGATGAATGCCCAGGCTGAGCAGAAGCAAGCTGAGTTAAGGCTCAGAGAAATAGAACTTAATCACGAGTTAGAGATGAAAAAGTTGTCTGTGGAAAATGCTTCTCTCTCCTCTGGTTCCTCTAGAAGCTCCAGTCCCAAAAGACCCCGGATGCCGAAAGAATTAGTGGGTATGTATGAACCGAGATTGGATGTTTTGGATTGGTTAAAACTGTTTGAGTACAATCATGGGCTCCAGGACATCACCGGGAATGATTTACTTCCCTGGTTGTTCTCTAGGCTCCCCCCTGTTGCGATTGATGCGGTAATGGAGTTGGGGGAGGCGGATAAGATGGATTACGAAAGCGTGAAACTAGCTTTGATAGCTAGATTCGGGAAGACCCCTTCCCAGTATCCTAAGAGGTTTAGAACCCTCAAAAAGCATGATGGTACCCCTTGGGCTACCTGGGTGAGTGAAGGGTTGAAAAACTTAGAGGGATGGATTAAGGGTTACAAAGTGAACACTTATGAGGGTATGAAGAATCTTTTTTATGTTGGAGTCTATTTATGATGCCTGTTCTCCTGAGCTCAGACAGCACTTGGCTGATTCGAAGGAATTGGATTCCAGGAAGCTAGCTAAGGCTGCTGACTTGTGGGTTGCCAACAGGGCAACTCATAAGGAATCTGGGGCAACTCCGAAAAAGGATGAGGGAAAACAGCCTAAGAAAGACTCAAAAGAGAATTCGAATAACTCAAATTCCAAAGAGGGCCCCAAACAAAACCAGAAGGGTAAGCCACAAGGAAAACCGCAGCAGAATAGTGTGTCTTCTGGTGCCAAACCAAAGGAGGCCAGAACAAGCCACCATTCCAGAAAGCATTCGGTAAATGCTTTGTTTGTGGCTTGACTGACCACGTGAAAGGAGATCCCAGATGTAAGGGTAAACCTTCAGGGGTCCAGCTTGTCTCCTTAAACTTCGCTCCAGAGGAGGAAGTCCAAATGGCAAGTGGAAACTTTCTACTGCTTGCTTATGAACCCATTGGAGTCTCAGCCAGTGTTTCTTTAGTATCTCTGGGGTTGTGGGAACAACAGAATTTAGATGTCTATAATTCTATCCCCGATAATACTAAAGAGTATTATAAGGACAGTGTCCAGGTGAATGGTCAGGAGACTCCTGCCATTAGGGACACTGGGGCCAGCATAACTGTGGTGGATAAATCTTTTTTTTAGGCTGTGGATGTTGCTAAGGCACCCAAACGCCTCACCAAGTTAGCTGGAGGGCCTGTGCAGATGCTTCCCCAATTACCAGTTCTCATCCAGTGTAACAACATGACTGTGAAGATACCTGTCAGCATACAGAGTGAGGTACCAGGACGCGTTCTGTTGGGTAACGATTTGAAAACTCTCGGAGTTGTATCGCATACCCCCAGACCTCCTAGTAAACGGTTACAGGAGCTAACCAGACCCGCAAGAGAGAGGACCATGCGCAGTACTTTTCCAGGAGACGATGAAGAAAGAAATCACTCCTGCTCCACTAGAATTGTCAGCGGCTGTCTCCAAGAAATCAGAAGCGAAAGGGAAACCTAAGACTTTTATACCGAAACCAGCAGCCAGCATTTCAGTGCAGCCAACAAGGACTTCCCCGCGGTTGTCCAAAATTACAACCGTAACTCCACCTCCAGCTGTGGCTGAGAGGGAGGTACAACCCTGTGTGGTAGAATTAGACTCTGAGGAAGAGCTAATGGAAGGCCAGGAACTCATTGGAGATCTGGATCCTGTTGATCATCCTGAGCTGCAGTCTTTACTGGCAGAAGGTGGACCCAGCAGGGCAGACTTCAATAAGGGACAGAGAGAATGTCCAACTCTGGAAGGTCTTCGCCACCAGGCAGAAGCTCAGGCTGAAGGGCAAGAGCCTGGGAAATACAGGTTGCACTGGGAAGATGGCCTCTTCTACAGTGAATCGACTGAGTCTGCACCTGGAGACTACAAACGACTTGTAGTACCCCAAGAGAACAGACCACAGCTCTTGCAGTTAGCCCACGAGATTCCTTTGGCTGGTCACTTGAGTTTCAAGAAGACTAAGGAAAGGCTCTCGCTCTACTTTTATTGGCCAAAGATGGGGGCCGAAGTAGAAAAACACTGCAGGAGCTGCCACACCTGCCAGACCTCTGGTAAGGTTGGCTCCAAGAATGTGGCACCTTTAGTGCCTCTCCCAGTTGTGGGAGTCCCATTTGAGAGAGTAGGGATTGCCATTGTTGGTCCCCTTGATCCTCCAACCTCCTCAGGCAACAGGTTTATACTTGTTGTAGTAGACCATGCTACTAGGTATCCTGAGGCAATTCCTATGAGGACTGTTACAGCTCCGGCTGTGGCTAAGGCCCTCCTTGGTATTTTTACCAGGGTCGGGTTTCCTAAAGAAGTAATCTCTGACAGGGGGTCAAACTTTATGTCCCACTACATGAAAGCCATGTGGAAAACCTGTGGAGTTACTTACAAGTTCTCAACGGCTTACCACCCCCAAACCAATGGGCGGTAGAACGGTTCAACCAAACCATGAAGAGCATGATAGGTGCTTTAGAGGAACCCCTTAAGCGTAAGTGGGACCATCTACTGCCATGCCTTCTATAGAGAAGTCCCTCAGGAGGGAGTAGGTTATTCTCCCTTTGAGCTTCTCTATGGTCATCCCGTCAGAGGTCCATTGGCCCTGATTAAGGAGGGGTTGGAGAGTGCTCCTTCCCCCAGGCCAGTCAGAGTGACTGACTATGTGATAGGTCTCCGGAGGAGAATGTCGCACATGATGACAGAAGCAAGCAATAACTTGAAAGCTGGACAAGCATTGGTCAAGCACTGGCATGATCAAAAGGCTAACATGGTTGAGTTCGCTCAAGACCAGCTCGTTCTCGTTATGATCCCAACAAGGCAGAGGGCCTTGCAAGACAAATGGTTGGGACCCTTCAGAGTTGTGGGTAAACTCGGAGAGGTCAACTATCTGGTGGACTTGGGCAATCCCAAGGAGGCTCCGACAGTCTTCCACACCAACCGACTCAAAGCGTATGTCTCAAGACCGGATGTAGGAGCATTGCTTCTGGCATCATCCGAGGAAGAAGAAGAGAGTGAAGCTCTTCCGGATCGCCTCAGAGGCTTACCTTTAGACGAAAAAATTGAAGGAGTAAATCTCTCTTCAAATCTGACACCCGAGCAACAAGAAGAGTGCAAATCTATGTTGAATCAGTTTGCCTCCCTGTTCTCGCTTTCACCAGGCTTGACCCCTTGGGGCCAGCACGACATACTCACTGGTGACTGTCTGCCTGTCAAAAGCAGAGGATACCGAATGTGAGAAAACGTACAAACCCACATCAAAGGTGAGGTCAGCAAGATGCTTGACCTCGGGGTAATAGAGCCCTCTACTAGTCCATGGTCTAGCCCAGTTGTGTTAGTACCAAAGGCCGGAACTAAAGAACTTAGATTCTGCATGGATTATAGAGCTCTTAATGCAGTCACCAAGACTGATGCCCACCCTTTGCCAAGAACAGATGAGTTGGTGGATAAACTCGGCGCAGCCAAGTTCCTCAGCACATTTGACTTGACGTCGGGCTATTGGCAAATAGCCCTGACAGACCATGCCAAGGATAAAACTGCATTTTCTACCCCCGTTGGCTTATACCAGTTTAAGGTAATGCCTTTCGGATTGAAAAATGCACCTGCTACATTTCAACGGATGGTAAACCAGGTTCTGAATGGGATGGAGGACATCTGCATTGCATACTTGGATGACATAGCAGTGTTCAGCAATTCCTGGGAAGAACATGTAACCCACCTGAGAGATGTTTTGCAGGCTCTTGGACGAGCCAAGCTGACCATAAAGGCGAGTAAATGCCAAATTGGACAGACTAAGGTAGTCTATCTTGGACATGAGGTAGGAGGTGGAGAAATAAGGCCTCTGCTCAGTAAGATTGAAGCTGTGCAAAATTGGACAACACCTACTACTCAGACCCAAGTGAGAGCCTTCCTAGGCCTCACTGGGTATTACAGGAATTTCATCGAGAACTATGGGACCATAGCTTCTCCAATGAATGTCATCTCCTCGCCCAAATTTCCTAAAAAGGTTAGATGGAACGAGGAGTGCAATCAGGCTTTTGAAAACCTGAAAAAGGCTCTTTGCCAAGCCCCAGTACTCAGAGCTCCTGATTACCGCCAAACTTTCATTGTGCAGACAGATGCTTCAAATGTAGGAATAGGTGCCATACTCAGTCAACTGGATGGGAAAGGTAGGGAGCACCCCGTTTGCTTCATCAGCCGCAAGCTGAAGGATCCTGAAACAAGGTGGGCAACAATCGAAAGAAAGTGCTTTGCTATTGTGTGGGCTCTGAAGAAGTATAGGCCATACTTGTATGGTTCTACTTTTGTCATTCAGACTGACCACCAACCCTTGAGATGGTTAATGCAAATGAAAGGGGAAAACCCAAAACTACTGAGATGGTCGATCTGCCTGCAAGGGTTTGATTTCACCATTGAGCACAGGTTAGGGTGTCACCACCAAAATGCTGATGGTCTCTCTAGGATGTATGTCATCGACTAGAGGTATGAGATTCATCCAGGAGTGGATTAAATCCTCCTGTCCCTTAGTCTGGGGGGGGCGAGTGTTAGTGAGAATTCTCTGTTTAGGCTGAATTTCTGGAGTTTGTTTTTTTCCATCCTGCCAAGAGTGAGACTCTTTTTCTCCCACTCTTGGACATGAATGTGTGAAATTCCTTTGAATGTCAATGTGTTCTATGGGCTATGGGGTCTTTTACCCCATAGGGTCTCATATGTTTTGCTATGTGTGTTACAACGCACCCTCCGTGCCGCAACACTGGGGCGTCCCAGCGGACCTCCACCATAGACTCCGTACCCGGGGACTGACTACTGTCTCCCCGGGCATGTAAAGTCACCATTGGCTTTACTAGACCTAAATTTACTAACAGAACTAGTAAAAACCCTCCTATTGTGGACGTACTAGTAGGGGTAATTCGATTACTCCTGGGTCTGTTATTCGAGGGGGCACTGTCCCGTCCTCCCTCGTCGAGTTTTGGCTGGTGGCAGTGGAAACTACTTGTTATATTCGACCCCGAATATAACCCTATGGGATTCTTCCCATTGTTGGAGGTTAATACTTTTTCTCGTTAATACCACCGGTTTATTTATCTTAAACAAATCTATCGGTTGGTATTTTCTGCCAGAACTCGGTTTTTAAAATGGCGTCTGTGTTCGTCTCTGTGACTCCTAAACCAAAGGTTGAGCCCTTTGTTCCACTTTTGGCAGGCTTCTGTACAGAGGCCCTCCAAAGTGGTGCCATTCTGACTGGGTACCACAGGGGGTGTGGGAGGGGGTTTAGGCACCCTGGACTGAGTTGCCGTGCCAACTCAAGTCACACTCTGGTGTGATTGGCCCAAGTGGTGAGCCACCCCGATCACCACTTAGCGTGTTTTGATTGACAGCTAGGCTGAATGAATGGGGGTTTACTGCATAAAAGCAGGGCTTTTGGGACTGGATCTTCAGAAGTCGCCACATGACCTAAGAATCCGACGAGGGTAACGCTGAGCCGACCTGCAACGACGACACCTCCGGTGGAGCCCTGCTGAACCGACTCACCACTTCCCGACGACAGAGGAGATCTCCCAGCCGGAGAGTCTTCTTCCCCTGACTGGTGGGAACAACCAGTCCCCTTTACTTTTTCTTCGTTCCAGGACGTAGTGGTCGAATTGCCCGTGCAGAGCACCCCGGCAACCGGATAGCCACTACCCCTGTACCGCGACCAAAAGGTGGTGCCTTGTGACGGAGCACTCCGCGGCTGGTCTCTTCCCTGGTGGTGCAACGATCTTCAACTTTTCTACGACGACGAGATTATCTCTTCTCTTGGCAAAGCCCCGATGTGCATCCACCACCAGGAACAACTGCCCCCGCCGGAGCTGTCTCTCCACAAACAAGGTACCGTCTCCGCCTGGATTCCCTTGTGTCGGTTAGCGTGAGGTGTCTTAATCCTCGCCTATCCATTGGGTCGCCTCCAAGCTTTCTTAACTTTCTGTTCTGAACTGGTCCAATCTTTCCATAACAATTTGCGACAAAGACTCGAAGTGCATTTCCACTGTGATACTTTTTGGGACATATCGCCTTGCCTCTCTCCGAGTGGGCCTGGCCTCTGAACTTTGCGATCTACAGTAGACCCTGCCTTACTTGCCTTGCATTTGTTCGAAAAAGTGTTGGTACCGAATTGATTTCATAACCTGCTTCTTTTCTCTCCCGTCCTAACGAATACTAGAGTGCCATCTAGGTTAAAGCATTCACCTCTGTCTGCAAATAAGTGGTGCCATTGAACCTAGACTTGTCGAACTATTGTTAGGGGGATTGATTTTCTGATAGTAATTGTGAGTGGAGTTGTTTGCCGTAATAGTGCCAGTGTGTTTTCATAGATGTGTTTTATATAAATAAATAACTATATATCTTTACACCGAAGCCTTGTTCCGTGTTTGCTTGTTCTACTGTGTAAATTGCCCTATTGTGTATACTCCACATACTGCCTAACTCTTCTTGAGGGAAGTCTGACTGCTCAGCCACAGCTACCAAGTGAATCTGTGGGGTACAGACTGCTACCAAGTGGGTTTACTGCCAAACACCTGTAGTCCTAAATCTTTTGCAGTGGTCCCAGAGGGAACTGCACAGGTTTCCACCTAACACCGTGTCTCCCTCGTGTTCCCCCCACCCCCCACTCATGCCCTGTCTCCCTAATGTTCTCCCCACCCCACTCATGCCCCATGTCTTCCTCGTGTACCCCCCAGCCCCCGCTCATGCCCCGTGTGTCTCCTGTTGCCCCATCCCCCGCTCATGCCCCATGTCTCCCTCCTGTTCCCCACACCTCCCGCTCATGCCCCGTGTTACTCCCACCCCCCACTCATGCCCCATGTTTCCCTCATGTTACCCCCTACCCCTCAGCTCATTCCCTGTGTGTCTCCTGTTTCCCCCCCACCCCCTGCTCATGCCCCGTGTCTCCCTCATGTTCCCCCACCCCCCGCTCATGCCCCGTGTTTCCCTCGTGTTACCCCCCACCCCCCGCTCATGCCCCGTGTCTCCCTCATGTAGCCCCCACCCCCCACTCATGCCCCGTGTGTCTCCTGTTTCTCCCCACCCCCCGCTCATGCCCCGTGTCTTCCTCGTGTACCCCCTACACCCCACTCATGCCCCGTGTCTCTATCTTGGTCCCCCTGCCCCCCGCTCATGCCCCGTATCTCCCTCCTGTACCCCCCACCCCCACTCATGCCCTGTGTCTCCCTCCTGTACCCCCCACCACCCGCTCATGCCCAGTATCTCCCCTGTTCCCCTCACCCCCCGCTCATGCCCCGTGTGTCTCCTGTTGCCCCCGACCCCCCACTCATGCCCCGTCTCTCCCTCATGTTTCCCCCACCCCAGGCTCATGCCCTGTGTTTCCCTTGTGTTACCCCCCAACCCCCGCTCATGCCCATTGTCTCCCTCGTGTTCCCCCCACCTGCCGCTCATGCCTTGTGTGTCTCCTGTTGCCCCCATCCCCCGCTCATGCCCCGTGTCTCCCTTGTGTTCCCCCCAGCCCCTGCTCATGCCCCAGGTGTCTCCTGTTGCCCACCACCCCCCGCTCATGCCCCGTGTCTCCCTCGTGTTCCCCCACCCCCCGCTCATGCCCCGTGTTACCCCCCACACCCCCGCTCATGCCCCGTGTGTCTCCTGTTGCCCCCCACCCCCTGCTCAGGCCCCTTGTCTCCTTCGTGTTCAGCCCACCCCCGCTCAAGCCCCGTGTTCCCCTCGTGTTACCCCCACCCCCCCGCTCATGCCCCGTGTGTCTCCTGTTGCCCCCCACCCCCGCTCAAGCCCCGTGTATCCCTCGTGTTCCCCCACCCCCCGCTCATGCCCTGTGTTTCCTTCGTGTTACCCCCCACCCCCTGCTCATGCCCCATGTTTCCCTCGTGTTACCCCCACCCCCCTGCTAATGCCCCGTGTGTCTCCTGTTCCCCCCACCCCCGCTCATGCCCCGTGTCTCTCTCTTGTTCCTCCCACCCCCCGCTCATGCCTCGTGTCTCCTTCCTGTACCCCCCACCCCCGCTCATGCCCAGTATCTGCCGTATTACCCCCCCAACCCCGCTCATTCCCTGTGCTTCCTCTGTTACCCCCACCCCCCGCTCATGCCCCGGGTTCTCCCCTGTTCCACCCCACCCCCCGCTCATGCCCCGTGTCTCCCTCCTGTACCCCCCACCCCCCACTCATGCCCCATGTGTGCCCTGTTGCCCCCCACCCCCCGCTCATGCCCCGTGTGTCTCCTGTTGCCCCCCACCCCCGCTCATGCCCCGTGTCTCCCTCATGTTCCCCCGCCCCCGCTCATGCCCCGTGTTACCCCCCACACCCCCTCTCATGCCCCGTGTGTCTCCTGTTGCCCCCACCCCCTGCTCATGCCCCGTGTCTCCCTCGTGTTCAGCCCACCCCCGCTCATGCCCCGTGTTCCCCTCGTGTTACCCCCCACCCCTCTGCACATGCCCCGTGTGTGCCCTGTTCCCCCCACCCCCCGCTCATGCCTACGTATCTCCCCTGTTCCCCCCACCCCCCGCTCATGCCTACGTGTCTCCACTGTTTCCCCCACCCCCACTCATGCCCTGTGTCTCCCTACTGTTCCCCCCCACCCCCGCTCATGGCCTGTGATTCCCCTGTTCCCCCCCACCCCCCGCTCATGCGCCGTGTCTCCCCTGTCCCCCCACCCCCGCTCATGTCCCATGTCTCCCCTGTTCCCTCCCACCCCCGCTCATGCCACGTGTCTCCCTCCTTCTCCTCTCACCTTCCGCTCATGCCCCGTGTGTGTCCTGTTCTCCCCCCACCCCCCGCTCATGCCCCGTGTCTCTCTCTTGTTCCTCTCACCCCCCGCTCATGCCCCGTGTCTCCCTCCTGTACCCCCCACCCCCCGCTCATGCCCAGTTACCCCCCAACCCCCCGCTCAAGCCCCGTGTATCCCTCGTGTTCCCCCACCCCCCGCTCATGCCCCGTGTTTCCTTCGTGTTACCCCCCACCCCCTGCTCATGCCCCATGTTTCCCTCGTGTTACCCCCCACCCCCCTGCTAATGCCCCGTGTGTCTCCTGTTCCCCCCACCCCCGCTCATGCCCCGTGTCTCTCTCTTGTTCCTCCCACCCCCCGCTCATGCCCCGTGTCTCCCTCCTGTACCCCCCACCCCCGCTCATGCCCAGTATCTGCCGTATTACCCCCCCAACCCCGCTCATTCCCTGTGCTTCCTCTGTTACCCCCACCCCCCGCTCATGCCCCGTGTCTCCCCTGTTCCACCCCACCCCCCGCTCATGCCCCGTGTCTCCCTCCTGTACCCCCCACCCCCCATTCATGCCCCATGTGTGCCCTGTTCCCCACCACCCCCTGCTCATGCCCTGTGTCTCCCTCCTTTCCCCCCCACCCCGCTCATGCTCCATGTCTCCCCTGTTCCCAGACCCCCGCTCATGCCCCATGTGTCTCCTGTTGCCTCCCAGCCCCGCTCATGCCCCGTGTCTACCTCGTGTACCCCCTACCCCCCGCTCATGCCCCGTATCTCCCTCGTGTTTCCCCCACCCCCCGCTCATGCCCCATGTGTCTCCTGTTGCCCCCCACGCCCCACTCATGCCCCGTGTCTCTCTCTTGGTCCCCCCACCCCCGCTCATGCCCAGTTTCTGCCCTGTTCCCCTCACCCCCGCTCATGCCCCATGTGTCTCCTGTTGCCCCTGTCCCCCCGCTCATGCCCCGTGTCTCCCTCCTGTACCCCCCACCCCCCACTCATGCCCCATGTGTGCCCTGTTGCCCCCCACCCCCGCTCATGCCCCGTGTGTCTCCTGTTGCCCCCCACCCCCCGCTCATGCCCCGTGTCTCCCTCATGATCCCCCGCCCCCCGCTCATGCCCCGTGTTACCCCCCACACCCTCGCTCATGCCCCGTGTGTCTCCTGTTGCCCCCACCCCCCGCTCATGCCCCGTGTCTCCCTCGTGTTCAGCCCACCCCCGCTCATGCCCCGTGTTCCCCTCGTGTTACCCCCCACCCCCCTGCACATGCCCCGTGTGTGCCCTGTTCCCCCACCCCCTCTCATGCCTACGTATCTCCCCTGTTCCCCCCACCCCCCGCTCATGCCTACGTGTCTCCACTGTTTCCCCCACCCCCACTCATGCCCTGTGTCTCCCTACTGTTCCCCCCCACCCCCGCTCATGGCCTGTGATTCCCCTGTTCCCCCCCTCCCCCCGCTCATGCGCCGTGTCTCCCCTGTCCCCCCACACCCCGCTCATGTCCCATGTCTCCCCTGTTCCCTCCCACCCCCGCTCATGCCACGTGTCTCCCTCCTTCTCCTCTCACCTTCCGCTCATGCCCCGTGTGTGCCCTGTTCTCCCCCCACCCCCCGCTCATGCCCCGTGTCTCTCTCTTGTTCCTCCCACCCCCCGCTCATGCCCTGTGTCTCTCTTGTTCCTCCCACCCCCCGCTCATGCCGCGTGTCTCCCTCCTGTACCCCCCACCCCCCGCTCATGCCCAGTATCTGCCCTGTTACCCCCCTAACCCCCCGCTCATGCCCTGTGCTTCCTCTGTTACCCCCACCCCCCGCTCATGCCTCGTGTGTCTCGCCTGTTCCACCCCACCCCCCGCTCATGCCCCGTGTCTCCCTCCTGTACCCCCCACCCCCCGCTCATGCCCCATGTGTCTCCTGTTGCCCCCCACCCCCTGCTCATGCCCTGTGTCTCCCTCGTGTTGCCCCCCACCCCCCGCTCATGCCCCATGTTTCCCATGTCTTTCCCCCCACCCCCCTGCTCATGCCCCATGTTTCCCTCCCGTCACCCCCCACCCCCCGCTCATGCCCCGTGTCTCCCCTGTTCCCCCCACCACTGCACATGCCCCGTGTCTCCCCTGTTCCCCCCTGCTCATGCCCCGTATCTCCCTCCTTCCCCCCCACCCCGCGCTCATGCCCCGTGTCTCCCTCGTGTTGCCCCCCACCCCCCGCTCATGCCCCATGTTTCCCTCATGTTTCCCCCAACCCCCGCTCTTGCCCCACGTTTCCCTCCTGTCACCCCCCGCCCCCCGCTCATGCCCCTTGTCTCCCCTATTCTCCCCCACCCCCCGCTCATACCCCATGTCTCCCCTGTTCCCCTCCGCCCCCCGCTCATGCCCAGTATCTGCCCTGTTACCCCCCAACCCCCGCTCAAGTCCTGTGTATCCCTCGTGTTCCCCCACCCCCCGCTCATGCCCCGTGTTTCCTTCGTGTTACCCCCCACCCCCTGCTCATGCCCCATGTTTCCCTCGTGTTACCCCCCACCCCCTGCTAATGCCCCGTGTGTCTCCTGTTCCCCCCACCCCCGCTCATGCCCCGTGTCTCTCTCTTGTTCCTCCCACCCCCCGCTCATGCCCCGTGTCTCCCTCCTGTACCCCCCACCCCCGCTCATGCCCAGTATCTGCCGTATTACCACCCCAACCCGGCTCATTCCCTGTGCTTCCTCTGTTACCCCACCCCCGCTCATGCCCCGTGTCTCCCCTGTTCCACCCCACCCCCCGCTCATGCCCCGTGTCTCCTTCCTGTACCCCCCACCCCCCGCTCATGCCCAGTATCTGCCCTGTTACCCCCCTACCCCCCGCTCATGCCCTGTGCTTCCTCTGTTACCCCCACCCCCCGCTCATGCCTCGTGTGTCTCCCCTGTTCCACCCCACCCCCCGCTCATGCCCCGTGTCTCCCTCCTGTACCCCCCGCTCATGCCCCATGTGTCTCCTATTGCCCCCCACCCCCTGCTCATGCCCTGTGTCTCCCTCGTGTTGCCCCCCACCCCCCGCTCATGCCCCATGTTTCCCATGTCTTTCCCCCCACCCCCCTGCTCATGCCCCATGTTTCCCTCCCGTCACCCCCCACCCCCTGCTCATGCCCCGTGTCTCCCCTGTTCCCCCCACCCCTGCACATGTCCCGTGTCTCCCCTGTTCCCCCCTGCTCATGCCCCGTATCTCCCTCCTTCCCCCCCACCCCACGCTCATGCTCCGTGTCTCCCCTGTTCCCCCCACCCCCTGCTTATGCCCCGTGTGTGACCTGGTCCCCCCACCCCTGCTTCGTGTGTGCCCTGTTCCCCCCCACCCCCCCCGCTCATGCCCCGTGTGTGCCCTGTTCCCCCCCACCCCCGCTCATGCTCCATGTCTCCTCTGTTCCCCCAACCCTCCGCTCATGCCCCATGCATCTCCTGTTGCCCTCCACCCCCCGCTCATGCCCCGTGTCTCCCTCGTGTTGCCCCCCACCCCCCGCTCATGCCCCATATTTCCCTCATGTTTCCATGTTTCCCCCCAACCCCCGCTCTTGCCCCACGTTTCCCTCCTGTCACCCCCCGCCCCCGCTCATGCCCCTTGTCTCCCCTATTCTCCCCCACCCCCCGCTCATACCCCATGTCTCCCCTGTTCCCCTCCGCCCCCCGCTCATGCCCCGTGTCTCCCCTGTTCCCCCCAACCCCCACTAATGCCCCGTGTCTCCCCTGTTTCCCTCCACCCCCCGCTCATGCCCTGTGTCCTCTGTTCTCCCACCCCCTGCACATGCCCCGTGTGTACCCTGTTCCCCCCACCCCCGGCTCATGCCCACGTATCTCCCCTGTTCCCCCCACCCCCGCTCATGCCTACGTGTCTCCACTGTTTCCCCCACCCCCGCTCATGCCCTGTGTCTCCCTACTGTCCCCCCCCACCCCCGCTCATGGCCTGTGATTCCCCTGTTCCCCCCCACCCCCCGCTCATGTGCCGTGTCTTTCCTGTCCCCCCACCCCCCGCTCATGCCCCATGTCTCCCCTGTTCCCTCCCACCCCCCGCTCATGCCACATGTCTCCCTCCTTCCCCTCCCACCTTCCGCTCATGCTCCGTATCTCCCCTTTTCTCCCCCCACCCCCTGCTCATGCCCCGTGTGTGCCCTGTTCCCCCCACCCCTGCTCATGCTTCATGTGTGCCCTGTTCCCCCCACCCCCTGCTCATGTCCCGTGTGTGCCCTGTTTTCCCCCCACCCCCCGCTCATGCCCCGTGTGTGCCCTGTTCCCCTCCACCCCCCGCTCATGCCCCGTGTCTCCCTCCCGTTCCCCTCCACCCATACCCCGTGTTTTCCCTGTTCCCCCCCACCCCCGCTCATGCCCCGTGTCTCCCCTGTTCCACCCCACCCCCCACTCATGCCCCGTGTCTCCCCTGTTCCACCCCACCCCCCGCTCATGTCCCGTGTCTCCCCTGTTCCTCCCCACCCCCCGCTCATATCCACGTGTCTCCCCTGTTCCCCCCACCCCCGCTCATGCCCACGTGTCTCCCCTGTTCCCCTGCACCCCCCGCTCATGGCCCTGTGTCTCCCTACTGTTCCCTGGATGTATCCGAATTGTTCGAACTACAATTGTTCGAATTACAATTGACCTTTGCACAATTGACCGAATTGTGAAGGTCAATTGTTACATATATGCGGGGGGAAACCCCCCGCAACCCCCCATTATATC
Source organism: Ambystoma mexicanum (assembly GCF_040938575.1). Classification (NCBI taxonomy): domain Eukaryota; kingdom Metazoa; phylum Chordata; class Amphibia; order Caudata; family Ambystomatidae; genus Ambystoma; species Ambystoma mexicanum. The sequence continues at coordinate 1,085,518,275 of NC_090935.1, read as the reverse complement.
ATTATATATATAAATATATATATATTACCAAACCAATATATATATATATATATATATATATATATATATATATATGTATATATATATATATATATATATATATATATATGTGCGGTCAATTGTGCAAAGGTCAATTCGGACCCTCGACTTTCGGTCAATTCGGTAATTCGAACAATTGTGTTCGAACAATTTGGGTAATACCCTGTTCCCCCCCACCCGCCGCTTATGTCCCGTGTCTCTCTCTTGTTCCCCCGCCCCCCGCTCATGCCCCGTGTGTCTCCTGTTGCCCCCCTCCCCCCGCTCATGCCCCGTGTCTCCCTCGTGTTCCCCCGCCCCCCCGCTCATGCCCCGTGTTACCCCCCACACCCCGCTCATGCCCCGTGTATCTCCTGTTGCCCCCACCCCCCGCTCATGCCCCGTGTCTCCCTCGTGTTCAGCCCACCCCCGCTCATGCCCCGTGTTCCCCTCGTGTTACCCCCCTGCACATGCCCCGTGTGTGCCCTGTTCCCCCCACCCCCGCTCATTCCTACGTATCTCCCCCGTTCCCCCCACCCCCCGCTCATGCCTACGTGTCTCCACTGTTTCCCCCACCCCCACTCATGCCCTGTGTCTCCCTACTGTTCCCCCCACCCCCGCTCATGGCCTGTGATTCCCCTGTTCCCCCCCACCCCCCGCTCATGCACTGTGTCTCCCCTGTCCCCCCACCCCCGCTCATGTCCCGTGTCTCCCCTGTTCCCTCCCACCCCCGCTCATGCCACGTGTCTCCCTCCTTCTCCTCCCACCTTCTGCTCATGCTCCGTGTCTCCCCTGTTCTCCCCCCACCCCCTGCTCATGCCCCGTGTGTGCCCTGTTCCCCCCACCCCCCGCTCATGCCCCGTGTCTCTCTCTTGTTCCTCCCACCCCCCGCTCATGCCCCGTGTCTCCCTCCTGTACCCCCCACCCCCTGCTCATGCCCAGTATCTGCCCTGTTACCCCCCCACCCCCCGCTCATGCCCTGTGCTTCCTCTGTTACCCCCACCCCCGCTCATGCCTCGTGTGTCTCCCCTGTTCCACCCCACCCCCCGCTCATGCCCCGTGTCTCCCTCCTGTACCCCCCACCCCCCGCTCATGCCCCATGTGTCTCCTGTTGCCCCCCACCCCCTGCTCATGCCCTGTGTCTCCCTCGTGTTGCCCCCCACCCCCCGCTCATGCCCCATGTTTCCCATGTCTTTCCCCCCACCCCCCTGCTCATGCCCCATGTTTCCCTCCCGTCACCCCCACCCCCACTCATGCCCCGTGTCTCCCCTGTTCCCCCCACCCCTGCACATGCCCCGTGTCTCCCCTGTTCCCCCCTGCTCATGCCCCGTATCTCCCTCCTTCCCCCCACCCCCCGCTCATGCTCCGTGTCTCCCCTGTTCCCCCCACCCCCTGCTTATGCCCCGTGTGTGACCTGGTCCCCCACCCCTGCTCATGCTTCGTGTGTGGCCTGTTCCCCCCCATACCCCGCTCATGCCCCGTGTGTGCCCTGTCCCCCCCACCCCCGCTCATGCTCCGTCTCCTCTGTTCCCCCAACCCTCCGCTCATGCCCCATGTGTCTCCTGTTGCCCTCCACCCCCCGCTCATGCCCCGTGTCTCCCTCGTGTTGCCCCCCACCCCCCGCTCATGCCCCATGTTTCCCTCATGTTTCCCCCCAACCCCCGCTCTTGCCCCACGTTTCCCTCCTGTCACCCCCACCCCCCGCTCATGCCCCTTGTCTCCCCTATTCCCCCCCACCCCCCACTCATACCCCGTGTCTTCCCTGTTCCCCCCAACCCCCACTAATGCCCTGTGTCTCCCCTGTTTCCCTCCACCCCCCGCTCATGCCCCGTGTCCTCTGTTCTCCCACCCCCTGCACATGCCCCGTGTGTGCCCTGTTCCCCGCACCCCCGGCTCATGCCCACGTATCTCCCCTGTTCCCCCCACCCCCCGCTCATGCCTACGTGTCTCCACTGGTTCCCCCACCCCCGCTCATGCCCTGTGTCTCCCTACTGTTCCCCCCCACCCCCGCTCATGGCCTGTGATTCCCCTGTTCCCCCCCACCCCCGCTCATGCGCCGTGTCTCCCCTGTCCCCCCACCCCCCGCTCATGCCCCGTGTCTCCCCTGTTCCCTCCCACCCCCCGCTCATGCCACGTGTCTCCCTCCTTCCCCTCCCACCTTCCGCTCATGCTCCGTGTCTCCCCTTTTCTCCCCCCACCCCCTGCTCATGCCCCGTGTGTGCCCTGTTCCCCCCACCCCTGCTCATGCTTCGTGTGTGCCCTGTTCCCCCCACCCCCTGCTCATGTCCCGTGTGTGCCCTGTTCCCCCCACCCCCCGCTCATGCCCCGTGTGTGCCCTGTTCCCCTCCACCCCCCGCTCATGCCCCGTGTCTCCCTCCCGTTCCCCTCCACCCATACTCCGTGTTTTCCCGGTCCCCCCCACCAACGCTCATGCCCCGTGTCTCCCCTGTTCCACCCCACCCCCCACTCATGCCTCGTGTCTCCCCTGTTCCACCCAACCCCCGCTCATGCCCACGTGTCTCCCCTGTTCCCCTGCACCCCCCGCTCATGGCCCTGTGTCTCCCTACTGTTCCCCGGATGTATACGAATTGTTCGAACTACAATTGTTCGAATTACAATTGACCTTTGCACAATTGACCGAATTGTGAAGGTCAATTGTTACATATATGCGGGGGAAACCCCCGCAACCCCCCATTATATATATAAATATATATATACATAGATATATATGACCAAACCAATATATATATATATATATATATATATATATATATATATATATATATATATATATATATATATGTGCGGTCAATTGTGCAAAGGTCAATTCGGACCCTCGACTTTCGTTCAATTCGGTAATTCGAACAATTGTGTTCGAACAATTTGGGTAATACCCTGTTCCCCCCTACCCGCCGCTCATGGCCCGTGTCTCTCTCTTGTTCCCCCCACCCCCTGCTCATGCCCTGTGTCTCCCTCCTTTTCCCCCACCCCTGCTCAAGCCCCGTGTGTGCCCTGTTCCCCCCCACCCCCCGCTCATGCCCACGTGTCTCCCCTGTCCCCCCACGCATGCCCCGTGTCTCCCTCCTTTTCCCCTCCAACCCCCGCTCATGCCCACGTGTCTCCTCTGTTCCACCCCAAACCCCCTGCTCATGCCCTGTGTCTCCCTTCTTTTCCCCCTCACCCCTGCTCATGCCCCTTGTCTCCCCTGTTCCCCCCACCCCCTGCTCATGCCCCATGTGTGCCCTGTTCCCCCTCACACCCCGCTCATGCCCCGTGTCTCCCCTGTTCCCGCAACCGCCCGCTCATGCCCCGTGTCTCCCCTGTCCCCCCCAGCCCCTGCTCATACCCCATGTCTCCCTCCTTTCCCCCCCACCCCCGCTCATGCTCCGTGTTTCCCCTGTTCCCCCCACCCCCCGCTCATGCCCCATGTGTCTCCTGTTGCCCCCACCCCCGCTCATGCCCCGTGTCTCCCTTGTGTTGCCCCCCACCCCCGCCCATGCCCCATGTTTCCCTTGTGTTTCCCCCCACCCCCCGCTCATGCCCCATGTTTCCCTCCTGTCACCCCTCACACCCCGCTCATGCCCCTTGTCTCCCCTGTTCCCCCCACCCCCCACTCATGCCCCATGTGTCTCCTGTTCCCCCCACCCCCGCTCATGCCCTGTGTCTCCCTCGTGTTGCCTCCCACCCCCCGCTCATGCCCCATCTTTCCCTCGTGTTGCCCCCACCCCCGCTCATGCCCCATGTTTCCCTCCTGTCACCCCTCATCCCACGCTCATGCCCCGTATCTCCCCTGTTTTCCCCCCACCCCCACACATGCCCCGTGTCTCCCCTGTTCCCTCCCACCCCCCGCTCATACCCCGTGTCTCCCTCCTTTCCCCCCCCAACCCCCGCTCATGCTCTGTGTTTCCCCTGTTCCCCCCACCCCCTGCTCATGCCCCGTGTGTGCCCTGATCCCCCCACCCCGCTCATGCTTTGTGTGTGCCCTGTTCCCCCCACCACCCGCTCATGCTCCGTGTGTGCCCTGTTCCCCCCCACCCTTTGCTCATGCCGTGTCTCCCTCCCGTTCCCCCCAACCATGCCCCGTGTTTTCCCTGCTCCCCCCACCCCCCGCTCATGCCCCGTCTCTCCCCTGTTCCACCCCACCCCCGCTCATGCCCCATGTCTCCCCTGTTCCACCCCACCCCCCACTCATGCCCCATGTCTCCCCTATTCCCCCCCACCCCCCGCTCATGCCCACGTGTCTCCCCTGTTCCCCCCACCCCTGCTCATGCCCATGTGTTTCCCCTGTTCCCCTCCACCCCCCGCTCATGGCCCTGTGTCTCCCTCCTGTGCCCCCCCACCCCCCACTCATGGCCCGTGTCTCTCTCTTGTTCCCCCACCCCCTGCTCATGCCCTGTGTCTCCCTCCTTTTCCCCCCACCCCCGCACATGCCCCGTGTCTACCCTGTTCCCTCCCACCCCCCGCTCATACCCCGTGTCTTCCTCCTTTCCCCCCACCCCCCGCTCATGCTCCGTGTCTCCCCTGTCCCCCCACCCCCTGCTCATGCCCCGTGTGTGCCCTGTTCCCCCCACCCCCGCTCATGCTTCGTGTGTGCCCTGTTCCCCCCACCACCCGCTCATGCCCCGTGTGTGCCCTGTTCCCCCCCACCCCCTGCTCATGCCCCGTGTCTCCCTCCCGTTCCCCCCAACCATGCCCCGTGTTTTTCCCTGTTCCACCCACCCCCGCTCATGCCCCGTGTCTCTCCCCTGTTCCACCCCACCCCCCGCTCATGCCCCTTGTCTCCCCTGTTCCACCCCACCCCCCACTCATGCCCCGAGTCTCCCCTGTTCCCCCCAGCACCCGCTCATGCCCACGTGTCTCCCCTGTTCCCCCCACCCCCGCTCATGCTCACGTGTTTCCCCTGTTCCCCTCCACCCCCTGCTCATGGCCCTGTGTCTCCCTACTGTGCTCCCCCACCCCCCACTCATGGCCCGTGTCTCTCTCTTGTTCCCCCACCCCCTGCTCATGCCCTGTGTCTCCCTCCTTTTCCCTCCACCCCATGCCCTGTTCCCCCCCACCCCCCACTCATGCCCATGTGTCTCCCCTGTTCCCCCTCACCCCCCGCGCATGCCCCGTGTCTCCCTCCTTTTCCCCTCCAACCCCTGCTCATGCCCACGTGTCTCCCCTGTTCCACCTCACCCCCCGTTCATGCCCATGTGTCCCCCTCCTTTCCCCCCCACCCGCCGGTCATGCCCATGTTTCTTCCTGTTCCCCCCACTCCCCGCTCATGCCCACGTGTCTCCCCTGTTTCCCCCACCCCCGCTCATGCCCATGTGTCTCCCCTGTTCCCCTCCACCCCCCGCTCATGCCCTGCGTCTCCCTACTGTTCCCCCCACCCCGCGCTCATGGCCCGGGTCTCTCTCTTGTTCCCCCCAACCCCCTGCTCATGCCCTGGTCTCCCCCCTTTTCCCCCCCACCCCTGCTCATGCCCCTTGTCTCCGCTGTTCCCCCCACCACCTGCTCATGCCCCGTGTGTGCCCTGTTCCCCCCACGCCCCGCTCATGCCCCGTGTCTCCCCTGTTCCCCCCACCCCCGCTCATGCCCCATGTCTCCCCTGTCCCCCCACCCCCTGCTCATACCCCGTGTCTCCCTCCTTTTCCACCCCACCCCCGCTCATGCTCCGTGTCTCCCCTGTTCTCCCCACTCCCCGCTCATGCCCCATTTGTCTCCTGTTGCCCCCCACCCCCGCTCATGCCCCGTGTCTCCCTCGTGTTGCCCCCCACTCCCTGCTCATGCCCCATGTTTCCCTCGTGTTTCCCCCCACCCCCCGCTCATGCTACATGTCTCCCTCCTGTCACACCTCACCCCCGCTCATGCATCGTGTCTCCCTCGTGTTTCCCCCCACCCCCCGCTCATGCCCCATGTTTCCTTTGTGTTTCCCCCCACCCCCGCTCATGCCCCATGTTTCCCTCCTGTCACCTCTCAGGCCCCGCTCATGCCCCGTGTCTCCCCTGTTCCCCCCACCCCCTGCTCATACCCTGTGTCTCCCTCCTTTTCCCCCCCACCTCCGCTCATGCTCCGTGTCTCCCCTGTTCCCCCCACCCCCTGCTCATGCCCCATGTGTCTCCTGTTGCCCCCCACCCCCGCTCATGCCCCGTGTGTCCCTCGTGTTGCCCCCCGCTCATGCACCATGTTTCCCTCGTGTTTCCCCCACCCCCGCTCATGCCCCATGTTTCCCTCCTGTCACCCCCACCCCCCGCTCATGCCCCGTGTCTCCCCTGTTCCCCCCCACCCCCGCTCATGCCCCATGTCTCCCCTGTTCCCCCATCCCCACTCATGCCCCGTGTCTCCCCTGTTTCCCCCCACCCCTGCGCATGCCCCGTGTCTCCCTCCTTTTCCCCTCCAACCCCTGCTCATGCCCACGTGTCTCCCCTGTTCCACCCCAAACCCCCCGCTCATGCCCTGTGTCTCCCTTATTTCCCCCCCACCCCTGCTCATGCCCCTTGTCTCCCCTGTTCCCCCCACCCCCTGCCCCGTGTGTGCCCTGTTCCCACTCACACCCGGCTCATGCCCTGTGTCTCCCCTGTTCCCACCACTGCCCGCTCATGCCCCGTGTCTCCCCTGTCCCCCCACCCCCTGCTCATACCCCGTATCTCCCTCCTTTTCCCTCCCACCCCCGCTCATGCTCCGTGTCTCCCCTGTTCCCCCCACCCCCCGCTCATGCCCCATGTGTCTCCTGTTGCCCCCCACCCCTGCTCATGCCCTGTGTCTCCCTTGTGTTGCCCACCACCCCCCGCTCATGCCTCATGTTTCCCTCATGTTTCCCCCCACCCCCCACTCATGCCCCATGTTTCCCTCCTGTCACCCCTCACCCTCCGCTCATGCCCCGTGTCTCCCCTGTTCCCCCGACACCCCGCTCATGCCCCGTGTCTCCCTCGTGTTGCCCCCCACCCCCCGCTCATGTCCCATGTTTCCCTCGTGTTTCCCCCACCCCCCGCTCATGCCTCATGTTTCCCTCCTGTCACCCCTCACCCCCCGCGTCTCCCCTGTTTTCCCCCCCTCCCCCGCACATGCCCCGTGTCTCCCCTGTTCCCTCCCAACCCCGGCTCATACCCGGTGTCTCCCTCCTTTCCCCCCCACCCCCCACTCATGCTCCATGTCTCCCCTGTTCTGCCCCACCCCCTGCTCATGCCCCGTGGGTGCCCTGTTCCTCCCACCCCCGCTCTTGCTTCGTGTGTGCCCTGTTCCACCCCACCCCCGCTCATGCCCCGTGTGTGCCCTGTGCCCCCCCGACCACCTGCTCATGCCCCGTGTCTCCCTCCTGTTCCCCCTAACCATGCCCCATGTTTTCCCAGTTCCCCCCACCCCCCGCTCATGCCCCGTGTCTCCCCTGTTCCACCCCACTCCCCACTCATGCCCCGTGTCTCCCCTGTTCCCCCCACGCCCCGCTCATGCCCACGTGTCTCCCCTGTTCCCCCAACCCCTGCTCATGCCCATGTGTTTCCCCTGTTCCCCTCCACCCCCCGCTCATGGCCCTGTGTCTCCCTACTGTGCCCCCCCACCCCCCACTCATGGCCCGTGTCTCTCTCTTGTTCCCCCCACCACCTGCTCATGCTCTGTGTCTCCCTGCTTTTCCCCCCACCCCATGCTCATGCCCTGTGTGTGCCCTGTTCCCCCCACCCCCCGTTCATGCCCACGTGTCTCCCCTGTTCCCCCCCACCCCCGGGCATGCCCCGTGTCTCCCTCCTTTTCCCCTCCAACCCCCGCTCATGCCCACGTGTCTCCCTTGTCCCGCCCCACCCCCCGTTTATGCCCATGTGTCCCCCTCCTTTCCCCCCCACCCGCCGGTCATGCCCATGTGTCTTCCTGTTCCCCCCACTCCCCGCTCATGCCCACTTGTCTCCCCTGTTCCTCTCCACCCCCCGCTCATGCCCTGTGTCTCCCTACTGTTCCCCCCACCCCCCGCTCATGGCCCGGGTCTCTCTCTTGTTCCCCCCAACCCCCTGCTTATGCCCTGTGTCTCCGCCCTTTTACCCCCCACCCCTGCTCATGCCCCTTGTCTCCCCTGTTCCCCCCACCCCCTGCTCATGCCCCGTGTGTGCCCTGTTCCCCCACCCCCCGCTCATGCCCCATGTCTCCCCTGTTCCCCCTACCCCACGCTCATGCCCCGTGTCTCCCCTGTCCCCCCCACCCCCTGCTCATACCCTGTGTCTCCCTCCTTTTCCCCTCCACCCCTGCTCATGCTCCGTGTCTCCCCTGTTCCCCCCACCCGCCGCTCATGCTCCATGTGTCTCCTGTTGCCCCCCACCCCCGCTCATGCCCCGTGTCTCCCTCGTGTTTCCTCCCACCCCCCGCTCATGCCCCATGTTTCCCTCGTGTTTCCCCCCCACCCACCGCTCATGCCCCATGTTTCCCTCATGTCACCCCTCACCCCCCGCTCATGCCCCGTGTCTCTCCTGTCCCCCCAACCCCTGCTCATACCCTGTGTCTCCCTCCTTTTCCTCCCCACCCCCACTCATGCTCTGTGTCTCCCCTGTTCCCCACCCCCTCTCATGCCCCATGTGTCTCCTGTTGCCCCCCACCCCTGCTCATGCCCCGTGTCTCCCTTGTGTTGCCCCCACCACTCGCTCATGCCCCATGTTTCCCTCCTGTCACCCCCCACCCATGCCCCGTTTCTCCCCTGTTCCCCCCACCCCCTGCCCCATGTCTCCCCTTTTCCCCCCAACCCCTGCTCATGCCCCGTGTCTCCCCTGTTCCCCCCACCCCCTGCTCATGCCCCGTGTCTCCCCTGCTCCCCCCCACCCCCCGCTCATGCCCCGTGTCTCCCCTGTTCCTCCCCACCCCCCGCTCATGCCCCATGTCTCTCCTGCTCCCCCCCACCCCCCGCTCATGCCCCGTGTCTCCCCTTTCCCCCCCACCCCCGCGCATGCACCGTGTCTCCCTCCTTTTCCCCTCCAACCCCCGCTCATGCCCACGTGTCTCCCCTGTTCCAAACCAATCCCCCTGCTCATGCCCTGTGTCCCCCTTCTTTGCCCCCACCCCTGCCCCTTGTCTCCCCTGTTCCCCCCACCCCCTGCTCCTGCCCCGTGTGTTCCCTGTTCCCACTCACACCCCGCTCATTCCCTGTGTCTCTCCTGTTCCCCCCACCACCCGCTCATGCCCACGTGTCTCCCCTGTTCCCCCAACCCCTGCTCATGCCCATGTGTTTCCCCTGTTCCCCTCCACCCCCCGCTCATGGCCCTGTGTCTCCCTACTGTGCCCCCCACCCCCCACTCATGGCCCGTGTCTCTCTCTTGTTCCCCCCACCACCTGCTCATGCTCTGTGTCTCCCTGCTTTTCCCCCCACCCCATGCTCATGCCCTGTGTGTGCCCTGTTCCCCCCACCCCCCGTTCATGCCCACGTGTCTCCCCTGTTCCCCCCCACCCCCGGGCATGCCCCGTGTCTCCCTCCTTTTCCCCTCCAACCCCCGCTCATGCCCACGTGTCTCCCTTGTCCCGCCCCACCCCCCGTTTATGCCCATGTGTCCCCCTCCTTTCCCCCCCACCCGCCGGTCATGCCCATGTGTCTTCCTGTTCCCCCCACTCCCCGCTCATGCCCACTTGTCTCCCCTGTTCCTCTCCACCCCCCGCTCATGCCCTGTGTCTCCCTACTGTTCCCCCCACCCCCCGCTCATGGCCCGGGTCTCTCTCTTGTTCCCCCCAACCCCCTGCTTATGCCCTGTGTCTCCGCCCTTTTACCCCCCACCCCTGCTCATGCCCCTTGTCTCCCCTGTTCCCCCCACCCCCTGCTCATGCCCCGTGTGTGCCCTGTTCCCCCACCCCCCGCTCATGCCCCATGTCTCCCCTGTTCCCCCTACCCCACGCTCATGCCCCGTGTCTCCCCTGTCCCCCCCACCCCCTGCTCATACCCTGTGTCTCCCTCCTTTTCCCCCCCACCCCTGCTCATGTTCCGTGTCTCCCCTGTTCCCCCCACCCGCCGCTCATGCTCCATGTGTCTCCTGTTGCCCCCCACCCCCGCTCATGCCCCGTGTCTCCCTCGTGTTTCCTCCCACCCCCCGCTCATGCCCCATGTTTCCCTCGTGTTTCCCCCCCACCCACCGCTCATGCCCCATTTTTCCCTCATGTCACCCCTCACCCCCCGCTCATGCCCCGTGTCTCTCCTGTCCCCCCAACCCCTGCTCATACCCTGTGTCTCCCTCCTTTTCCTCCCCACCCCCACTCATGCTCTGTGTCTCCCCTGTTCCCCACCCCCTCTCATGCCCCATGTGTCTCCTGTTGCCCCCCACCCCTGCTCATGCCCCGTGTCTCCCTCGTGTTGCCCCCACCACTCGCTCATGCCCCATGTTTCCCTCCTGTCACCCCCCACCCATGCCCCGTTTCTCCCCTGTTCCCCCCACCCCCTGCCCCATGTCTCCCCTTTTCCCCCCAACCCCTGCTCATGCCCCGTGTCTCCCCTGTTCCCCCCACCCCCTGCTCATGCCCCGTGTCTCCCCTGCTCCCCCCCACCCCCCGCTCATGCCCCGTGTCTCCCCTGTTCCTCCCCACCCCCCGCTCATGCCCCATGTCTCTCCTGCTCCCCCCCACCCCCCGCTCATGCCCCGTGTCTCCCCTTTCCCCCCCACCCCCGCGCATGCACCGTGTCTCCCTCCTTTTCCCCTCCAACCCCCGCTCATGCCCACGTGTCTCCCCTGTTCCAAACCAATCCCCCTGCTCATGCCCTGTGTCCCCCTTCTTTGCCCCCACCCCTGCCCCTTGTCTCCCCTGTTCCCCCCACCCCCTGCTCCTGCCCCGTGTGTTCCCTGTTCCCACTCACACCCTGCTCATTCCCTGTGTCTCTCCTGTTCCCCCCACCACCCGCTCATGCCCCGTGTCTCCCCTGTCTCCCCCAACCCCTGCTCATACCCCGTGTCTCCCTCCATTTCCCCCCCACCCCCGCTCATGCTCCGTGTCTCCCCTGTTTCCCCCACGCCCCGCTCATGCCCCATGTTTCCCTCCTGTCACCACTCACCCCCCGCTCATGCCCCGTGTCTCCCCTGTTCCCCCCACCCCCCGCTCATGCCCCATGTGTCTCCTGTTGCCCTCCACCCCCGCTCATGCCCCGTGTCTCCCTCATGTTGCCCCCCACCCTCCACTCATGCCCCATGTTTCCCTCATGTTTCCCCCAACTCATGCCCCATGGTTCCCTCCTGTCACCCCTCACCCCCCGCTCATGCACCATGTCTCCCGTTTTCCCCCCCACCCCCGCACATGTCTCGTGTCTCCCCTGTTCCCTCCCACCCCCCGCTCATACCCTGTGTCTCCCTCCTTTCCCCCCACCCTCCGCTCATACCCCATCTCTCCCCTGTTCCACCCCACCCCCCGCTCATGCCCACGTGTTTCCCCTGTTCACCTCCACCCCCCGCTCATGGCCCTGTGTCTCCCTACTGTGCTCCCCACCCCCCACTCATGGCCCGTGTCTCTCTCTTGTTCCCCCCACCCCCTGCTCATGCCCTGTGTCTCCCTCCTTTTACCCCCACCCCATGCTCATGCCCTGTGTGTGCCCTGTTCCCCCCACCCCCCGCTCATGCCCACGTGTCTCCCCTGTTCCCCCCCACTACCCCTGTGCATGCCCCGTGTCGCCCTCCTTTTCCCCTCCAACCCCCGCTCATGCCCACGTGTCTCCCCTGTTCCACCCCACCCCCCCTTCATGCCCATGTGTCCCCCTCCTTTCCCCCCCACCTGCCGGTCATGCCCATGTGTCTTCCTGTTCCCCCCACTCCCCGCTCATGCCCACGTGTCTCCCCTGTTCCCCCCAAACCCCACTCATGCCCACATATCTCCCCTGTTCCCCTCCACCGCCCGCTCATGCCCTGTGTCTCCCTACTGTTCCCCCCACCCCCCGCTCATGGCCCGGGTCTCTCTCTTGTTCCCTCCAACCCCCTGCTCATGCCCTGTGTCTCCCCCCTTTACCCCCCACCGCTGCTCATGCCCCTTGTCTCCCCTGTTCCCCCCACCCCTTGCTCATGCCCTGTTTTTGCCCTGTTCCCCCACCCCCCTGCTCATACCCCGTGTCTCCCTCCTTTTCCCCCCCACCCCGCTCATGCTCCGTGTCTCCCCTGTTCCCCCCACCCCCACTCATTCCCCGTGTCTCATGTTGCCGCCCACCCCTGCTCATGCCCCGTGTCTCCCTCGTGTTGCCCCCCACCCCCGCTCATGCCCCATGTTTCCCTCGTGTTTCCCCCACCCCCGTTCATGCCACATGTTTCCCTCCTGTCACCCCTCACTCCCTGGTCATGCCCCGCATCTCCTCTGTTACCCCCACCCCCCGCTCATTCTCCATGTGTCTCCTGTTGCCCCCCACCCCTGCTCATGCCCCATGTTTCCCTCGTGTTTCCCCTCCACCCCCCGCTCATGCCCCATGTTTCCCTCCTGTCACCCCTCACCCCCCGCTCATGCCCCGTGTCTCCCCTGTTCACCCCACCCCCTGCTCATACCCCGTGTCTCCCTCCTTTTCCCCCCCACCCCCGCTCATGCTCCATGTCTCCCCTGTTCTCCCCACCCCCACTCATGCCCCATGTGTCTCCTGTTGCTGCCTACCCCCGCTCATGCCCCGTGTCTCCCTCATGTTGCCCCCCACCCCGCGCTCATGCCCCATGTTTCCCTCGTGTTTCCCCCCACCCCCCGCTCATGCCCCATGTTTCCCTCCTGTCACCCCCCACCCCCCGCTCATGCCCTGTGTCTCCCCTGTGCCCCCCACCCCCCACTCATGCCCCATGTCTCCCCTGTTCCCCCCAACCCCGCTCATGCCCCATGTCTCCCCTGTTCCCCCCCACCCCCCGCTCATGCCCCGTGTCTCCCCTGTTCCCCACAACCCACCATCATGCCCCGTGTCCCCTGTTCCCCCACCCACTGCTCATGCCCCATGTTTGCCCTGTTCCCCCCACCCCCCGCCCATGCCCACGTATCTCCCCTGTTCCCCCACTCCCGCTCATGCCCCGTGTCTCCCTACTGTTCCCCCCACCCCCCGCTCAAGGCCCGTGTCTGCCCTGTTCCCCCCACCCCCTGCTCATGCCCCGTGTCTCCCTCATGTTCCCCCACCCCCGCTCATGCCCCGTGTCTCCCTCGTGTTCCCCCCACCCCCCGCTCATGCCCTGTCTCCCTCGTGTTCTACCCACCCCCGCTCATGCCGCGTGTCTTCCTCGTGTTACCCCCACACCCCGCACATGCCCCGTGTCTCCCTCCTGTTCCCCCACCCCTCGCTCATGCCCCGTGTCTCCCTCGTGTTCCCCCACCCCCGCTCAAGCCCCGTGTCTCCCTCGTGTTCCCCCCACCTCAAGCTCATGCCCCGTCTCCCTCGTGTTCTACCCACCCCCACTCATGCCCCATGTCTCCCTCGTGGTCCCCCCGACCCCCCGCTCATGCGCTGTCTCCCCTGTCCCCCCACCCCCTGCTCAAGCCTCGTGTCTCCCTTCCGTTCCCCCCCAACCCCCGCTCATGCCCCGTGTCTCCCTCCTGTACCCCCCTCCCCCGCTCATGCCCCGTGTCTCCCCTGTTCCCTCCCACCACCCGCTCATGCCCCGTGTCTCCCTCCTTCCCCCCACCCCCTGCTCATGCTCCGTGTCTCCCCTGTTCTCCCCCCACCCCCTGCTCATGCCCCGTGTGTGCCCTGTCCCCCCCACCCCTGCTCATGCTTCGTGTGTGCCCTGTTCCCCCCCACCCTCCGCTCATGCCCCGTGTGTGCCCTGTTCCCCCCAACCCCCGCTCATGCCCCGTGTGTGCCCTGTTCACCTCCACCCCGCGCTCATGCCCCGTGTCTCCCTCCCGTTCCCCTCCACCCATGCCCTGTGTTTTCCCTGTTCCCGCCACCCCCGCTCATGCCCGGTGTCTCCCCTGTTCCACCCCACCCCCCACTCATGCCCTGTGTCTCCCCTGTTCCACCCCACCCCCCGCTCATGTCCCGTGTGTCCCCTGTTCTCCCCACCCCCGCTAATGCCCACGTGTCTCCCCTGTTCCCCCCACCCCCGCTCATGCCCACGTGTCTCCCCGTTCCCATCCACCCCCCGGTCAAGGCCCTGTGTCTCCCTACTGTTCCCCCCACCCCCTGCTCATGGCCCGTGTCTCTCTCTTGTTCCCCCCACCCCCGCTCGTGCCCACTCGTCCCCCTCCTTTCCCCCCCCACCCGCCGCTCATGCCTACGTGCCTTCCTGTTTCCCCACCCCCACTCATGCCCACGTGTCTCCCCTGTTCCCCCCCACCCCCGCTCATTCCCACGTGTCTCCCCTGTTCCCCTCCCCCCCGCTCATGCCCTGTGTCTCCCTACTGTGCCCCCACCCCCCGCTCATGGCCCGTGTCTCTCTCTTGTTCCCCCAAACCCCCTGCTCATGCCCTGTATCTCCCTTCTTTCCCCCCCACCCCTGCTCATGCCCCTTGCCTCCCTTGTTCCCCCACACCCCCTGCTCATGCCCCGTGTGTGCCCTGTTCCCCCTCACACCCTGCTCATACCCCGTGTCTCCCTCCTTTTCCCCCCCATACCCGCTCATGCTCCGTGTCTCCCCTGTTCCCACCACCCCTGCTCATGCCCCATGTGTCTCCTGTTGCCCCCCACCCCCGCTCATGCCCCGTGTCTCCCTCGTGTTGCCCCCCACCCCCCGCTCATGCCCCATGTTTCCCTCGTGTCCCCACCACCCCCTGCTCATACCCCGTGTCTCTGTCCTTTTCCCCCCCACCCCCGCTCATGCTGTGTCTCCCCTGTTCCCCCCACCCCCTGCTCATGCCCCATGTGTCTCCTGTTGCCCCCCACCCCCACTCATGCCCCATGTCTCCCTCGTGGTCCCCCCGACCCCCCGCTCATGCGCTGTCTCCCCTGTCCCCCCACCCCCTGCTCATGCCTCGTGTCTCCCTTTCGTTCCCCCCCAACCCCCGCTCATGCCCCGTGTCTCCCTCCTGTACCCCCCTCCCCCGCTCAATCCCCGTGTCTCCCCTGTTCCCTCCCACCACCCGCTCATGCCCCGTGTCTCCCTCCTTCCCCCCACCCCCTGCTCATGCTCCGTGTCTCCCCTGTTCTCCCCCCACCCCCTGCTCATGCCCCGTGTGTGCCCTGTCCCCCCCACCCCTGCTCATGCTTCGTGTGTGCCCTGTTCCCCCCCACCCTCCGCTCATGCCCCGTGTGTGCCCTGTTCCCCCCAACCCCCGCTCATGCCCCGTGTGTGCCCTGTTCCCCTCCACCCCGCGCTCATGCCCCGTGTCTCCCTCCCGTTCCCCTCCACCCATGCCCTGTGTTTTCCCTGTTCCCGACACCCCCGCTCATGCCCGGTGTCTCCCCTGTTCCACCCCACCCCCCACTCATGCCCTGTGTCTTCCCTGTTCCACCCCACCCCCCGCTCATGTCCCGTGTCTCCCCTGTTCTCCCCACCCCCGCTAATGCCCACGTGTCTCCCCTGTTCCCCCCACCCCCGCTCATGCCCACGTGTCTCCCCCGTTCCCATCCACCCCCCGGTCAAGGCCCTGTGTCTCCCTACTGTTCCCCCCACCCCCTGCTCATGGCCCGTGTCTCTCTCTTGTTCCCCCCACCCCCGCTCGTGCCCACGCGTCCCCCTCCTTTCCCCCCCCACCCTCGCTCATGCCTACGTGCCTTCCTGTTTCCCCACCCCCACTCATGCCCACGTGTCTCCCCTGTTCCCCCCCACCCCCGCTCATTCCCACGTGTCTCCCCTGTTCCCCTCCCCCCCGCTCATGCCCTGTGTCTCCCTACTGTGCCCCCACCCCCCGCTCATGGCCTGTGTCTCTCTCTTGTTCCCCCAAACCCCCTGCTCATGCCCTGTATCTCCCTTCTTTCCCCCCCACCCCTGCTCATGCCCCTTGCCTCCCTTGTTCCCCCACACCCCCTGCTCATGCCCCGTGTGTGCCCTGTTCCCCCTCACACCCTGCTCATACCCCGTGTCTCCCTCCTTTTCCCCCCCATACCCGCTCATGCTCCGTGTCTCCCCTGTTCCCACCACCCCTGCTCATGCCCCATGTGTCTCCTGTTGCCCCCCACCCCCGCTCATGCCCCGTGTCTCCCTCGTGTTGCCCCCCACCCCCCGCTCATGCCCCATGTTTCCCTCGTGTCCCCACCACCCCCTGCTCATACCCCGTGTCTCTGTCCTTTTCCCCCCCACCCCCGCTCATGCTGTGTCTCCCCTGTTCCCCCCACCCCCTGCTCATGCCCCATGTGTCTCCTGTTGCCCCCCACCCCCACTCATGCCCCGTGTCTCCCTCGTGTAGCCCCCCACTCCCCGCTCATGCCCCATGTTTCCCTCGTGTTTCCCCCCACCCCCCCGCTCATGCCCCACGTTTCCCTCCTGTCACCCCTAACCCCCCACTCATGCCATGTGTCTCCCCTGTTCCCCCCCCGCACATGCCCCGTGTCTCCCCTGTTCCCCCACACCACCTGCTCATGCCCCGTGTGTGCCCTGTTCCTCCACCCCCGCTCATGCTTCGTGTGTGCCTTGCTCCCCCGCTCATGCCCCATGTGTGCCCTGTTCCCCCCACCCTCCGCTCATGCCCCGTGTCTCCCTCCCGTTCCCCCAACCATGCCCCGTGTTTTCCCTGTTCCTCCCACCCCCCGCTCATGCCCCGTCTCTCCCCTGTTCCAGCCCACCCCCCGCTCATGCCCCGAGTCTCCCCTGTTCCACCCCACCCCCCACTCATGGACCTGTGTCTCCCTACTGTGCCCCCCCACCCCCCACTCATGGCCCGTGTCTCTCTCTTGTTCCCCCCACCCCCTGCTCATGCCCTGTGTCTCCCTCCTTTTCCCCCCACCCCATGCTCATGCCCTGTGTGTGCCCTGTTCCCCTCCGCCCCCGCTCATGCCCACGTGTCTCCACTGTTCCCCCCCACCCCCCCCGCGCATGCCCGTGTCTCCCTCCTTTTCCCCTCCAACCCCCGCTCATGCCCACGTGTCTCCCCTGTTCCACCCCACCCCCGTTCATGCCCATGTGTCCCCCTCCTTTCCCCCCCACCCGCCGGTCATGCCCATGTGTCTTCCTGTTCCCCCCACTTCCCGCTCATGTCCACGTGTCTCCCCTGTTCCCCCCACCCCCGCTCATGCCCACGTGTCTCCCCTGTTCCCTTCCACCCCCCGCTCATGCCCTGTGTCTCCCTACTTTTACCCCACCCCCCGCTCATGGCCCGGGTCTCTCTCTTGTTCCCCCCAACCCCCTGCTCATGCCCTGTGTCTCCCCCCTTTCCCCCCACCCCTGTTCATACCTGTTGTCTCCCCTGATCCCCCCCACCCCCTGCTCATGCCCCGTGTTTTCCCGGTTCCCCCACCCCCTGCTCATGCCCCGTGTCTCCCCTGTCCCCACCACCCCGTACTCATACCCCGTGTCTCCCAACTTTCCCCTCCACCCCCGCTCATGCTCCGTGTCTCCCCTGTTCCCCGCACCCCCCGCTCATGCCCCATGTGTCTCCTGTTGCCCCCCACCCCAGCTCATGCCCCATGTCTCCCGCGTGTTGCCCCCCACCCCCTGCTCATGCCCCATGTTTTCCTCGTGTTTCCCCCAACCCCCTGCTCAAGCCCCATGTTTCCCTCCTGTCACCCCTCACCCCCCGCTCATGGCCCGTGTCTCCCCTGTTCCCCCCACCCTCCGCTCATGCCCCATGTGTCTCCTGTTGCCCCCCACCCCCGCTCATGCCCCGTGTCTCCCTCGTGTTGCCCCCTGTTAGGGAGAATTCTCTGTTTAGGCTGAATTTCCTAACCTAGTGAGTCTCCCAGCAGCTTTGCTGGATTTCTGGAGTTTGTTTTTTTCCATCCTGCCAAGAGTGAGACTCTTTTCTCCCACTCTTGGACGTGAATGTGGTTAATTCCTTTGAGTGTCAATGTGTTTTATGGGCTATGGGGTATTTTACTCCATAGGGTCTCATATGTTTTACTATGTGTGTTACACCACACCCTCCGTGCCGTAACACTGGGGCGTCCTAGAGGATCCCCACCATAGACTCCATACCCTGGGACTGACTACTGTCTCCCAGGGCATGTAAAGTCACCATTGGCTTTACTAGACCTAAATTTACTAACGGAACTAATACAAACCCTCCTATTTTGGACGTACTAGTAGGGGTAATTCGATTACCCCTGGGTCTGTTATTCGAGGGGGCACTGTCCCGTCCCCCCTCGTCGAGTTTTGGCTGGTGGCAGTGGAAACTACTTGTTATATTCGACCCCGAATATAATTCTATGGGATTCTTCCCATTGTTGGAGGCTAATACTTTTTCCCGTTAGTCTCTAACATACCGCCGGTTTATTTGTCTTAAATAAATCTACCGGTCGGTATTTTCTGCCAGAACTC
The DNA here is from genome assembly GCF_040938575.1 of Ambystoma mexicanum. Classification (NCBI taxonomy): domain Eukaryota; kingdom Metazoa; phylum Chordata; class Amphibia; order Caudata; family Ambystomatidae; genus Ambystoma; species Ambystoma mexicanum. Next base: position 1,085,499,973 of record NC_090935.1, on the reverse strand, counting down.
GGTTTTTAAAATGGCGTCTGTGTTCACCTCTGTAACTCCGAACCAAAGGTTGAGCCCTTTGTTCCACTTTTGGTGGGCTTCTGCACAGAAGCTCTCCAAAGTGGTGCCATTCTGTCTGGGTACGACAGGGGGTGTGGGAGGGGGTTTAGGCACCCTGTACTGAGTTGCCTTGCCAAATCAAGTCGCACTCTGGTGTGATTGGCCCAAGTGGTGAGCCACCCCGCTCACCACTTAGCATGTTTTGATTGACAGCTAGGCTGAATGAATGGGGGTTTGCTGCATAAAAGCAGGGCTTTTGGGACTGGATCTTCAGAAGTCGCCACAGGACCTAAGAATCCGACGAGGGTAAAGCTGAGCCGACCTGCCACGACGACACCTCTGGTGGAGCCCTGCTGAACCGACTCACCACTTCCCAACGACAGAGGAGATCTCCCGGCTGGAGAGTCTTCTTCCCCTGACTGGTGGGAACAACCAGTCCCTTTGCTTTTTCTTCGCTTCCAGGGCGTAGTTGTCGAATTGCCCGTGCTGAGCACCCCGGCAACCGGATAGCCACTAGCCCATACCGCGACCAAAAGGTGGTGCCTTGTGACGGAGCACTCCGTGGCTGGTCTCTTCCCTGGTGGTGCAACGATCTTCAACTTTCCTTCGACGACGAGATCATCTCATCTCTTGGCAAAGCCCCGACTTGCATCCACCACCAGGAACAACTGCCCCCGCCGGAGCTGTCTCTTCACTTACAAGGTACCGTGTCCGCCTGGCTGCCCTTGTGACGGTTAGCGTGAGGTGTCTTAAATCCTTACCTTTCCATTGAGTCGCCTCCAGACCGTCTTAACTGTTTGTTCTAAACTGGTCCAACCTTTCTGTGACAATTTGCTACAAAGACTCGAAGTGCATTTCCACTGTGATACTTTTTTTGGGACATATCGCCTTGCCTCTCTCCGAGTGGGCCTGGCCTCTGAACTTTGTGATCCACAGTAGACCCTGCCTTGCTTGCCTTGCATTTGCTTCATAAAAGAGTTGGTACCAAGTTGGTTTCATACCCTGCCTTTTCTCTCCCGTTCTAACGAATATTAGAGTGCCATCTAGGTTAAAGCATTCACCTCTATCTGCAAATAAGTGGTGCCGTTGAATTTAGACTTGTCGAAATCTTGTTAGAACAGTGAGATACTTATAGTAATTGTAATTGAAGTTGTTTGCCGTATTCGTGCCAGTGTGTTTTTCATAGATGTGTTTTTATAAATAAATAACTATATATCTTTACACCCAAGCTCTGTTCCGTGTCTGCTTGTTCTACTGTGTAAATTGCCCTATTTTGTATACTCCACATACTGCCTAACTCTTCTAGAGGGAAGTCTGACTGCTCAGCCACAGCTACCAAGTGAATCTGTGTGGTACAGACTGCTACCAAGTGGGTTTACTGCCAAACACCTGTAGGCCTAAATCTTTTGCAGTGGTCCCATAGGGAACTGCACAGGTTTCCGCTTAACACTGGTGTACAGCGGTGGGATTTGTATCGAGTATACAGTTTAGAGTGCTTTTCAACACTTTAGGATAACTAACCACAAAGCTAAGCACTAAAAAGAGCAACTTTCAAAAACATGTCTACTATGGAAGTTTACAGTCAAGAGTCCTTGTCAGGTGAAAATACTGAGAGTTTGAGAGCTCTCTGTAGACAAGAAAATCTTTCTGTAAGAGGCAAGAAAGTAGAACTGATAGCGAGACTGCTGGAAAACCAAAGTCTGGGTACTGGTTCAGAGGAACCAACTTCTTCAGCGAATGTAGAAAACAGTGATGGTATTGATCTGAATCAAAGTCTTGATAATGAGTCAGAAGAGGAAAGTGAACCTAATGAAGTTAGCCACTCTGAGCCTCTGTCTGCCTTACCTACTGTACCTACGGGGCCCATACCAGGTCCCACATGTAACCCTGCTTACTTTGAACTTGAAAAAATGAAGCTCGAATTAGAGTACAAATGGTTTTTAGCCCAATCTGAAAGAAACCAAGAGCTAGAGTTCAGACGGATGAATGCCCAGGCTGAGCAGAAGCAAGCTGAGTTAAGACTCAGAGAAATAGAACTTAATCATGAGTTAGAGATGAAAAAGTTGTCTGTGGAAAATGCTTCTCTCTCCTCTGGTTCCTCTAGAAGTTCCAGTCCCAAAAGACCCCGGATGCCTAAGGAATTAGTGGGTATGTATGAACCGAGATTGGATGTGTTGGATTGGTTAAAACTGTTTGAATATAATCATGGGCTCCAGGACATCACAGGGAATGAGTTACTTCCCTGGTTGTTCTCTAGGCTTCCCCCTGTTGCGACTGATGTGGTAATGGAGTTGGGGGAGGTGGATAAGAAGGATTACGAAAGTGTGAAACTAGCTTTGATAGCTAGGTTCGGGAAGACCCCTTCTCAGTATCTTAAGAGGTTTAGAACCTTCAAAAAGCATGATGGTACCCCTTGGGCTACCTGGGTGAGTGAAGGCTTGAAAAACTTAGAGGAATGGATTAAGGGTTACAAGGTGAACACTTATGAGGGTATGAAGAATCTTTTTATGCTGGAGTCTATTTATGATGCCTGTTCTCCTGAGCTCAGACAGCACTTGGCTGATTCGAAGGAATTGGATTCCAGGAAGCTAGCTAAGGCTGCTGACTTGTGGGTTGCCAACAGGGCTACTCATAAAGATTCTGGGGCAACTCAGAAGAAGGATGAGGGAAAACAGCCTAAAAAAGACTCAAAAGAGAATTCTAATAACTCAAATTCCAAAGAGGGCCCCAAACAAAACCATAAGGGTAAGCCACAAGGAAAACCACAGCAGAATAGTGTACCTTCTGGTGCCAAACCGGAGGGAGGCCAGAACAAGCCACCATTCCAGAAAGCATTCGGTAAATGCTTTCTTTGTGGCTCGACTGACCATGTGAAAGGAGATCCCAGATGCAAGGGTAAACCTTCAGGGGTCCAGCTTGTCTCCTTAGCCTTCGCTCCAGAGGAGGAAGTCCAAATGGCAAGTGGAAACTTTCTACTACTGGCTGACGAACCCACTGGAGTCTCAGCCAGTGTTTCTTTAGTGTCTCTGGGTTTGTGGGAACAACAGAATTTAGATGTCTATACTTCTATCCCAGATAATACTAAAGAGTATTATAAGGACAGTGTCCAGGTGAATGGTCAGGAGACTCCTGCCATTAGGGACACTGGGACCAGCATAACTGTGGTGGATAAATCTTTTTTTCAGGCTGAGGATGTTGCTAAGGCACCCAAACGCCTCACCAAGTTAGCTGGAGGGCCTGTGCAGATGCTTCCCCAATTACCAGTTCTCATCCAGTGTAACAACATGACTGTAAAGATACCTGTCAGCATACATAGTGAGGTACCAGGACGCGTTTGGTTGGGTAACGATTTAAAAACTCTCGGAGTTGTGTCTCATAGCCCCAAACCTCCAAGTAAATGGTTACAGGAGCTAACCAGACCTGCAAGGGAGAGAAACATGAGAGGTACTCCCCAGGAGATGATGAAGAAAGATATCACTCCTGCTCCACTGGAATTGTCAGCTGCTATCTCAAAGAAATCAGAAGTGAAAGGGAAACCTAAGACTTCTATACCAAAACCAGCAGCCAGCATTCCAGTGCAGCCGACAAGGACTTCCCCGCGGTTGTCCAAAGTTACACCCGTAACTCCCCCTCCAGCTGAGGCTGAGAGGGTGGTACAACCCTGTGTGGTAGAATTAGACTCTGAGGAAGAGCTAATGGAAGGCCAGGAACTCATTGGAGATTTGGATCCTGTTGACCATCCTGAGCTGCAGTCTTTACTGGCAGAAGGTGGACCCAGCAGGGCGGACTTCAGTAAGGGACAGAGGGAATGTCCAACTCTGGAAGGTCTTCGCCACCAGGCAGAAGCTCAGGCTGAAGGGCAAGAGCCTGGGAAATACAGGTTGCACTGGGAAGATGGCCTCTTCTACAGTGAACCGACCGAGTCTGCACCTGGAGACTACAAACGACTTGTAGTACCCCAAGAGAACAGACCACAGTTCTTGCAGTTAGCCCACGAGATTCCTTTGGCTGGTCACTTGAGTTTCAAGAAGACTAAGGAAAGGCTCTCGCTCTACTTTTATTGGCCAAAGATGGGGGCCGAAGTCGAAAAACACTGCAGGAGCTGCCACACCTGCCAGACCTCTGGTAAGGTTGGCTCCAAGAATGTGGCACCTTTAGTGCCTCTCCCCGTTGTGGGAGTCCCATTTGAGAGAGTAGGGATTGACATCGTTGATCCCCTTGATCCTCCAACCTCCTCAGGCAACAGGTTTATACTTGTTGTAGTAGACCATGCTACTAGGTATCCTGAGGCAATTCCTATGAGGACTGTTACAGCTCCGGCTGTGGCTAAGGCCCTCCTTGGTATTTTTACCAGGGTCGGGTTTCCTAAGGAAGTAATCTCTGACAGGGGTTCAAACTTTATGTCCCACTACATGAAAGCCATGTGGAAAACCTGTGGAGTTACTTACAAGTTCTCAACAGCTTACCACCCACAAACCAATGGATTGGTAGAAAGGTTCAACCGAACCATGAAGAGCATGATAGGTGCTTTAGAAGAACCCCTTAAACGAAAGTGGGACCTTCTACTGCCATGCCTTCTCTTTGCTTATAGAGAAGTCCCTCAGGAGGGAGTAGGTTATTCTCCCGTTGAGCTTCTCTATGGTCATCCCGTCAGAGGTCCATTGGCCCTGATTAAGGAGGGGTTGGAGAGTGCTCCTTCCCCCAAGCCAGTCAGAGTGACTGACTACGTGATAGGTCTCCGGAGGAGAATGTCGCACATGATGACAGAAGCAAGTGATAACTTGAAAGCTGGACAAGCATTGGTCAAGCACTGGCATGATCAAAAGGCTAACATGGTTGAGTTCACTCAAGACCAGCTAGTTCTCGTTATGATCCCAACAAGGCAGAGGGCCTTGCAAGACAAATGGATGGGACCCTTCAGAGTTGTGGGTAAACTTGGAGAGGTCAACTATCTGGTGGACTTGGGCAATCCCAAGGAGGCTCCGACAGTCTTCCACACCAACCGACTCAAAGCGTATGTCTCGAGACCTGATGTGGGAGCGTTGCTTCTAGCATCATCAGAGGAAGAAGAAGAGAGTGAAGCTCTTCCGGATCGCCTCAGAGGCTTGCCTTTAGACAAAAAAATTGAAGGGGTGAATCTCTCTTCAAATCTGACACCTGAGCAACAAGAAGAGTGTAAATCTATGTTGAATCAGTTTGCCTCTCTGTTCTCACTTTCACCAGGCTTGACCCTTTGGGGCCAGCATGACATACTCACTGGTGACTGTCTGCCCGTCAAAAGCAGAGGATACCGAATGTCAGAAAACGTACGAACCCACATCAAAGGTGAGGTCAGCAAGATGCTTGATCTCGGGGTAATAGAGCCCTCTACTAGTCCATGGTCTAGCCCAGTTGTGTTAGTACCAAAGGCCGGATCTAAAGAACTTAGATTCTGCATGGATTATAGAGCTCTTAATGCAGTCACCACGACTGATGCCCACCCTTTGCCAAGAACATATGAGTTGGTGGATAAACTTGGTTCAGCCAAGTTCCTCAGCACATTTGAATTGATGTCAGGCTATTGGCAAATAGCCCTGACAGACCATGCCAAGGAGAAAACTGCATTTTCTACCCCCGTCGGCTTATACCAGTTTAAGGTGATGCCCTTCGGATTGAAAAATGCACCTGCTACATTTCAACGGATGGTAAACCAGGTTCTGAATGGGATGGAGGACTTCTGCATTGCATACTTGGATGACATAGCAGTGTTCAGCAATTCCTGGGAAGAACATGTAACCCACCTAAGAGATGTTTTGCAGGCTCTTGGACGAGCCAATCTGACCATAAAGGCGAGTAAATGCCAAATTGGACAGAGTAAGGTAGTCTATCTTGGACATGAGGTAGGAGGTGGAGAAATAAGGCCTTTGCTCAGTAAGATTGAAGCTGTGCAGAATTGGACAACACCTACTACTCAGACTCAAGTGACATCCTTCCTAGGTCTCACTGGGTATTACAGGAATTTCATTGGGAACTATGGGACCATAGATTCTCCTCTGAATGTCATCTCCTCTACAAAATGTCCTAAAAAGGTTAGATGGAACGAGGAGTGCAATCAGGCGTTTGAAAACCTGAAAAAGGCTCTTTGACAGGCCCCAGTACTCAGATCTCTTGATTACCACCAAACTTTCATTGTGCAGACAGATGCTTCTAATGTAGGAGTAGGTGCCATACTCAGTCAACTGGATGGGAAAGGTAGGGAGCACCCCATTTGCTTCATCAGCCGCAAGCTGAAGGATCCTGAAACAAGGTGGGCAACAATCGAAAGAGAATGATTTGCTATCGTGTGGGCTCTGAAGAAGTTTAGGCCATACTTGTCTGGTTCTACTTTTGTCATTCAGACTGACCACCAACCCTTGAGATGGTTAATGCAAATGAAAGGGGAAAACCCAAAACTACTGAGATGGTCAATCTGCCTACAAGGGTTTGATTTCACCATTGAGCACAGGTCAGGGTGTCACCACCAAAATGCTGATGGTCTCTCTAGGATGTATGTCATCGACTAGAGGTATGAGATTCATCCAGGAGTGGATTAAATCCTCCTGTCCCTTAGTCTGGGGGGGGGGGGCGAGTGTTAGGGAGAATTCTCTGTTTAGGCTGAATTTCCTAACCTAGGCCCTCATTACGACCCTGGCGGAAATCGAAAAACGATGGCGGAAATGCAATACCGCCATCGAATAGCGCTCGGTGCGACTATGACCCGTCACCGCAAAGTACGATGCCATTAGCGACACCGTAGTGAACGCCAACGCTAACTGCACCAAGCACGCGCGCGCGCGCCATGCCAAACCGCAAACACCACCATGGTGCAACGGTACGCCAATTCCGACCCTAGCGGACATGTACCTAACGCCATCAGGCATGGCGGAATGGACCATACCGCCATGGCGAGAAGTACGGCATCGCGAATCAACCGTAAACGGCCCCACTGAGTGCCTGTACACCGCTCCCTGCCCACAAAGTACAACTCCCCGTAGGTGCAATGAAGCCACAATGCAACCATTGAAATGTACAAGTCACCCATGCATGCCAACGAACAAAAGAAACACAACAGGGGCCAATGGGAGCTGCAGGGCACAGATGGCACGAATACACAAGCCATCCCAATGGACATGACCACAGTCCCCCACCAAGAAACGCACGCAAACACAGGCACCTGTGACCAGCAATATACCGAAAACCACATCATTCAACCAGTCCACCTGGCTGACCGGCATCTGTTACACAAAACCCAATCCCCCGCCCCTGAGCATGACAACATTCAAACTGGCATATTGGCAGCCCCCATCCCTGACCTCACTGGGCTTCGTAGGCAAACGCGCACAGCACAGTACCACGCAACTAAACCCCGAAGCTGGAACCCAATGCAGATCTCCTCACAATACATCGCCCCCCAAATAGGCATATGCCACATCACTTGCAAAGAAAAACGCTACACGGGCCAAATCAGAATAGACATTTATGCACATCAAAATCACCAAGCACATACAGCCATCAGGCCATGAAATCCAAAACACCAACCACCATTGTGGGCTGCTTCCGCAAGAAACGACCAGCCACTACCTGTGTGTCGCCCTGTTCCCCCATGGTACACAGAGCCACATTCACGTCCGAAAAGGCAACATGGAAGCGCACAGAACCGCAGGGCCGTCCCAATGGGGAGGCACTAGTCCAGCTGAAAGGCCGAAATGTTGCTCCGAGCCACCAGTACTGCGTAAGGGCATGTGGGCCATTGGCGATCGTCCCATAAGATCGTAATGCTGCTCCACTGATTAACACGAAGCAGCAGGTGTCGGGAGTAAAATCCATCTGCAGGAGTGGCATACAGATGGCAGTGGCAAAAGGGGAGGAGATACCTGTCAACAAAAAGAAAAGAAAAAGAACAGAATGGCCATCAGAACTACATACCAACAACTCACTTCAATGATCACACGAAATCCACAGCCATATGCATGCTAGCCCACTCCAAAGGAACATCACCACCCCAAAACCACTTGCGACTCACAACCATCTATATCGAGGTGCAAACACCATCACAAACGAGTGTCTGAGGGCGCCTCGAGACAGGGAGGGCTCAACAAGGCCAGATGGACGATGGTCCCACTATGGCAGCCCTGCATCACATAGCGTAGGGGAGGCGGATAGATCCCAAGAAGCCCTGTACATGGCAAACTCTGTACCAAATCACCTGCCCATGCATCCATCCATCATTCCCTCATCCCGGGATCAAAATGCCTGAATAATTACTCACATGACATTAGAAACATCCATTGAGTCTGTGCGTTATGCAGCCTGCTAAATCCACAGTGCCCCAGCCCGTAATTCCAGTGTTCTGAAGTAACATGTATTTGGGAACGGACGGCCTCATCGCCCACGTAGCTATTGCGCATCCCAAACTATTCATATCAATCATTGCTCCCTCGCCATGGGCCCTGTCTCAAGGACATAGAACAATAGAACGTTACATTTGCAGTCAGACCTGTGGGCATCTCCTCGCCGCTAGCTGGAAACCGAAAGCGCCGCCCTTCGAATTCCTCATTTGCAACATCACGTCGAAAAGGCATCTGTGGCCGTTTGAAATCACTAATTATCCCATCGAGTGCGGCTGTGTGTGAAAATGGCAACTGCCTTCACTCACAAATGGGACGCCCCGCCCGTCGGTGAAGCTCGGTACAGTGATGCATGAGGGCCCACCGTTAACCGAGTACTACGTCCCACTGACCCCTCACAAGTCTGTTCGCGACTGCACAGATAGTACGTGAAACAATGGGACCACAGCGGAATGAACATATCAACCAATCTTACACGGCCATCGGGTACAAATACATGATTGCAATAGCAAGATGCCATTCCCCGAATTGCAGCGTTGTGCGCGGGACGTGCTCGGCCAAAGGGGAGAGCAGTTTGCACAGGTGGAATTAATCACCACAGGTGGAGGCCATACAGCCTGAAAACACATAAATTGCACAGCCAGTCCCCTCCCACAACCACACCGAAATGCTACCGGCAGGACTCGCGATGTTGGCCCTGGGGGACCTGATAGCACTGCAAGTGCTCCGACTCCAAGAAGTAGACGAACACCAACTACAACCAGCCGCACGGAGGAGGAGGAGGCCAAGGCAGGGCCAGCAAGGCCCACCAGCACAGCCACTACCACCACGCAGGCAGCCCGCAATTCAACGCCTCCGAGCACATCCGTTCAACCTCACTGATGAGCAGATCCACACCCTCTACAGTCTGGACCGGGACACCATAGCCGCCATTGTGGACATGACACAGGCTGACCTTGTCAGCATGATAGACAGCCCAACCGCCATCCCACCCCTACTGAAGGTGGTGTCTGTACTCCACTTCCTGGCCACAGGCACCTACCAGCACACAGTCGGACAGTTGCATGGCATTTCTCAGCCACTGTTCTCACGGACACTATTGCTAGTGCTCGATGCCCTCCTGAAGCACGCAGACGACTACATCTCTCTACCACGCTCGGAGCAGGAAATAACCAACACAAAAGTGGGATTCCATGCACTTGCCGGCATACCGGGTTGCATTGGTGCCATCGACTGCACCCATGTTGAATTGGTCGTCCCACATGCCATGGAGGCCCAGTACCGCAACCGAAAACAATTTCATTCCCTGAATGTACAGATGGTGTGTGACTCCAACAGGATCATTACACATTGTTGTGCCCGATTCCCTGGATCAACCCATGATTCTATGGTCTTTAGGAACTCGACAATACCACGCTACATGGAGCGACACGCAGGGAACAGATCCTGGCTACTCGGTGAGTCTCATTACATGCATGATGATGTGGGGTATGTGAATTGTCAATGACCTGCCAGGAAGGGGGGGGGGGGGTGTGCGTACGTATCAATGGCATTCCACATCATACGTTTCTCGTCCACATACAGGTGATGCTGGATATCCACTGAAGAGATGGCTCCTCACACCAGTCCGGAACCCACGGGACCAGCATGAGGAGGACTACAACTATGCCCACTCACGTACCCGTGTAGTCATTGAACAGGCATTCGGCCTACTGAAGGGTCGTTTCCGCTGCCTCAGCAGGTCTGGCGGGGCACTCCTGTTCCGCCATGAGAAGGTTGCAAAGATGGTCATGGCATGTGTCATGCTCCACAACATGTGCGTACGTAGAAATGTGCCCATGCCCCCTGACGCAGAACTGCAAGCACCTGAAGATGGTCATGATGAGGGTGGGGATGTGGCAGCACCTCATGGAGTCTGCGAGGCACCGGAGGGCCGTGACATTCGTCAGCATCTCATTGATGTATGCTTCTAGCACTCACGCCTGGTGGCTGATGCATGGACACAGGACTCGTGGCACTGCGTGTGTCTGGGACATGCACAATATGGACTGTACGCCTATGATGGCCTAGTACACAAAGATCAATGTCCACACTTCTCATTGGTTGATCGTGCACTTTTTATGGCATATGTGATATCATGTTGAACACCCTATCGACCCGCCACCCAAGTGAGCCCAACACACCCCCTCCACCCTCTTACCTCCCCCCCGAACACCAGTGTCCAAAGATGCTCATTGTCAGTGGGCTGTCGCTATTGCATGCCCCCTCTGCGGGTATCAGGGGCACCCCTGCCTGTGGAGCGCAGGTTCCTTCCAGATCTACGTTGGGGGCTGCCCTGGACGGAACTTGCAACGGATGATGTGTCTGCCTGCTCACGTCCATGCATGTCCCTAAGGGTTTGCGAGAGCTCAGTGAGCACACGGCGCACTGCGGCAAGTTCGGCACATACGTCTTTGGACGTCGCATGCAGTTCCCCCCTCAGGCTCTCGGTGCTACTCTCCATTTGGACTCTCAGGCTCTCGGTGCTACTCTCCATTTGGACTCTCAGGCTCTCGGTGCTACTCTCAATTTGTGCCCTTAGCGTCTCTGTACCTCTCTCCATTTCTGCCCTAAGTGTCTCTGTTGATGTTTCTATGTCTGCCTTGGTGCCCCCACATTCATCGGCATGGCCCTTGAGGAGTGTGGCCATTTGCTGCTGTTGGACGATTAACTTGTCGAGGGACTGTTGCCTCTGCTGGGCCATGGCCATTTGCGGTGGTGTCACAGAGGGGCTGTTGTCCTCATGTTGCCTTGCCACAGGGCTTGTGGGGGATGGCCAGTCGTCGTCTTGTGGGTGCCCCTGCGTGGTATCCTCATGTTGTACGGGAGGGGACAGACAGGGGGATTGGGACAGGTCATGGATGGATCTGACCTCGACATCCCCGTCTTCTGTGTCGGAGCATGCTGCCATCAATGGGGTGTCACCTATGGTGCTGCTGCCACCAGAGGCAGTGCCTTCTGTGGCATCCGTTGGGGGGACCTGTGGTGGTGGTGTTGTGGGCATGCTGGCTGCTGGGGTGCCTGTTGATGTTCCCTCCTGTGTGCTGCCACCTGATTTGTGCTGCTGCCGTGTCTTGATGCGTGCAGCTGAGGTGGAGGGTCTCTGGCCGTTGGTCTTGGCCCTCTTTGCAGGTGTGCTGGTAGGGGTGTCCTGTAGCTCGTCGTTTGGATCGGACCCTGTGGTGGAGTAAAGGAGGGCGAGGGTTATTGATGGGTCAGTGGGAATTGGAATGGCATTGTATCACATGCATTGGGGTGGTGCCTGAGGGTGATTTGGGTCGGGGTCTTGGGGGTGGTTTCATTTGTGTGTGGAGTGAGGGTGCAGTTGTTTGGCAGCCTGCAGTTAGGGTGTGCCTGCTGCACGTGTAGTGCGTGTTTTAGGGGTTTTTAATTAATTATGTATTTATTGTGGGTTTTAACGTGCGCTATCAGGCCGATGTGTGTGGACGTTCTCCTGGACATGTGTTTCTGTTGCACTATGGGGACACATGGTACTTCACATGAATGGACTTTGTGGATTTGGCATTGTTTTATCTGGGCCACCTACCTGAATCTTCGGATGTCTGCACTCCTTTCTCCATCCCTCCGACTCCCTCTATGCTCTCCATTCCGATGGTGGAGGCACAGATTTCTTCCCAGGGGGTCAACTTGATGGGTGATTCAGGACCTCCCCCGGTGGCTGTGGCAATGTTGCGGTTGGCAGAGAGTATGCTGCGGACGCGTATCCGCAGGTCGTCCCATCGCTTGCGGCATTGCTGTGGGGTGCGGGGTGCGGTCCCCACCGCACTTACCCGCTGTGCCACCAGAGCCCATATGGCCTTCTTGTTTGCAAGTGCCGTCCTGGTCATTTGCGTGGAGAAGACGACGGCAGCATTCTCCTGGAGGGTCTCTGTTAGCACGGTGAGTTCCTCACGGGAGAAGTGGACCTGCCGCTTGCGGTCGCACGCTTTCTTCGCTGCTTTTCCCATTATTCTTGGTTTCGCTAGGGTGGTTGGCGGGTTGGGGTGTGTTTCGGGGTAGTGATTTTAGTGGTTGTGTGGTTTTAGTGTATTTATAGGTGTACGCCGGGATGTTTCCCGTTCCGGGCCCATGTTTTAGCTTCCGTTTCCGTATATTTCCGGCCACCGTACTTTCCGGTAGGCGCACACTGCGGTGACCGCTAAGAGGGGTGGCGGTATTGCACCTAGGGCGCCGTACGGCGGCGGTGTGGGCCGTTTTGGGGTCATTTCCGCCATCGCGGACTTTGCACTTCCGCCATGCCGTGGTGCTCGTGCCCGATGGGTCGGAATTGGCCGCACTTTGCTCCTTCGTGCAATGGCGGAAACGCTATTTACGCTGTGGCGCTCCGGTCAGTCGCTTTCCGCCAGGGTCGTAATGAGGGCCCTAGTGAGTCCCCCAGCAGCTTTGCTGGATTTCTGGAGTTTGTTTTTTTCCATCCTGCCAAGAGTGAGACTCTTTTCTCCCACTCTTGGACGTGAATGTGGTTAATTCCTTTGAGTGTCAATGTGTTTTATGGGCTATGGGGTCTTTTACTCCATAGGGTCTCATATGTTTTACTATGTGTGTTACACCGCACCCTCCGTGCCGTAACACTGGGGCATCCTAGAGGATCCCCACCATAGACTCCATACCCTGGGACTAACTACTGTCTCCCAGGGCATGTAAAGTCACCATTGGCTTTACTAGACCTAAATTTACTAACGGAACTAGTACAAACCCTCCTATTGTGGACGTACTAGTAGGGGTAATCGATTACCCCTGGGTCTGTTATTCGAGGGGGCACTGTCCCGTCCCCCCTCGTCGAGTTTTGGCTAGTAGCAGTGGATACTACTTGTTATATTCGACCCCGAATATAATTCTATGGGATTCTTCCCATTGTTGGAGGCTAATACTTTTTCCCGTTAGTCTCTAACATACCGCCGGTTTATTTGTCTTAAATAAATCTACTGGTTCGTATTTTCTGCCAGAACTCGGTTTTTAAAATGGCGTCTCTGTTCACCTCTGTAACTCCGAACCAAAGGTTGAGCCCTTTGTTCCACTTTTGGCGGGCTTCTGCACAGAAGCTCTCCAAAGTAGTGCCATTCTGTCTGGGTACCACAGGGGGTGTGGGAGGGGGTTTAGGCACCCTGGACTGAGTTGCCTTGCCAACTCAAGTCGCAGTCTTCTTCCCCTGACTGGTGGGTACAACCAGTCCCTTTGCTTTTTCATGCCCTGCCTTTTCTCTCCCGTTCTAACGAATATTAGAGTGCCATCTAGGTTAAAGCATTCACCTCTGTCTGCAAATAAGTGGTGCCGTTGAACCTAGACTTGTCGAAATCTTGTTAGAAGAGTGAGATACTTATAGTAATTGTAATTGAAGTTGTTTGCCGTATTAGTGCCAGTGTGTTTTTCATAGATGTGTTTTTATAAATAAATAACTCTATATCTTTACACCCAAGCTCTGTTCCGTGTCTGCTTGCTCTACTGTGTAAATTTCCCTATTTTGTATACTGCACATACTGCCTAACTCTTCTTGAGGGAAGTCTGACTGCTCAGCCACAGCTACCAAGTGAATCTGTGTGGTACAGACTGCTACCAAGTGGGTTTACTGCCAAACACCTGTAGGCCTAAATCTTTTGCACTGGTCCCAGAGGGAACTGCACAGGTTTCCGCTTAACACCCCCCACCACCCGCTCATGCCCCATGTTTCCCCCCACCCCCCGCTCATGCCCCATGTTTCCCTCCTGTCACCCCTCACCCCCCGCTCATGCCCTGTGTCTCCCCTGTTCCCCCCCAACCCCGCAATGCCCCGTGTCTCCCCTGTTCCCTCCCACCCCCCGCTCATACCCCATGTCTCCCACCTTTCCCCCCCAGCCCCCGCTCATGCTCCGTGTCTCCCCTGTTCCCCCCACCCCCTGCTCATGCCCCGTGTGTGCCCTGTTCCCCCCACCCCCGCTCCTGCTTCATGTGTGCCCTGTTCCCCCCCACTCCCCGCTCATGCCCCGTGTGTGCCCTGTTCCCCACACCCCCCGCTCATGCCCCGTGTCTCCCTCCCGTTCCCCCCAACCATGCCCTGTGTTTTCCCTGTTCCCCCACCACCTGCTCATGCCCACTCTCCCCTGTTCCCCCCACCCCCACTCATGCCCACGTGTCTCCCCTGTTCCCCTCCACCCCCCGCTCATGGCCCTGTGTCTCCCTACTGTGCCCCCCCACCCCCCACTCATGGCCTGTGTCTCTCTCTTGTTCCCCCAACCCCTGCTCATGCCCTGTGTCTCCATCCTTTTCCCCCACCCCACGCTCATGCCCACGTGTCTCCCCTGTTCCACCCCACCCCCCACTCATGCCCCGTGTCTCCCCTGTTCCCCCCACCCCCTGCTCATGCCCAGTCTCCCCTGTTCCCCCCACCCCCCACTCATGCCCACGTGTCTCCCCTGTTCCCCTCCACCCCCCGCTCATGGCCCTGTGTCTCCCTACTGTGCCCCCCCACCCCCCACTCATGGCCTGTGTCTCTCTCTTGTTCCCCCAACCCCTGCTCATGCCCTGTGTCTCCATCCTTTTCCCCCACCCCACGCTCATGCCCACGTGTCTCCCCTGTTTCCCCCCACCCCCCGCGCATGCCCCGTGTCTCCCTCCTTTTCCCCTCCAACCCCAGCTCATGCTCACATGTCTCCCCTGTTCCACCCCACCCCCCGTTCATGCCCATGTGTCCCCCTCCATTCCCCCCACCCGCCGGCCATGCCCATGTGTCTTCCTGTTCCCCCCACTCCCCGCTCATGCCCACGTGTCTCCCCTGTTCCTCTCTACCCCCCGCTCATGCCCTGTGCCTCCCTACTGTTCCCCCCACCCCCCACTCATTGCCCGGGTCTCTCTCTTGTTCCCCCCAACCCCCTGCTCATGCCCTGTGTCTCCCCCCTTTTCCCCCCACCCCTGCTCATGCCCCTTGTCTCCACTGTTCCCCCCCACCCCCTGCTCATGCCCTGTGTCTCCCCTGTTCCCCCCACCCCCCGCTCATGCCCCGTGTCCCCTGTTCCCCCCACTTCCTGCTCATTCCCCGTGTGTGCCCTGTTCCCCCCCACCCCCCGCTCATGCCCACGTGTCTCCCCTGTTCCCCCCACCCCCCGCTCATGTCCACGTGTCTCTGTTGTTTCCACCAACCCCCCTCATGCCCCATGTCTCCCTACTGTTCCCCCCACCCCCCGCTCATGGCCCGTGTCTCCCCTGTCCCCTCCACCCCCCGCTCATGGCCCGTGTCTCCCTTGTACCCCTCCACCCCCCGCTCATGGCCCGTGTGTGCCCTGTTCCCCCCACCCCCGCTCATGCCCCGAGTGTGCCCTGTTCCCCCCTGCTCATGCCCCGTGTCTCCCGTGTTCCCCCACCCCCTGCTCATGGCCCGGGTCTCTCTCTTGTTCCCCCCAAACCCCTGCTCATGCCCTGTGTCTCCCCCCTTTTCCCCCCCACCCCTGCTCATGCCCGTTGTCTCCCCTGTTCCCCCCCACCCCCTGCTCATGCCCCGTGTGTGCCGTTCCCCCCACCCCCCGCTCATGCCCCGTGTCTCCCCTGTTCCCTCCACCCCCACTCATGCCCCGTGTCTCCCCTGTCCCCCCCACCCCCTGCTCATACCCCGTGTCTCCCCTGTTCCCCCCACCCCCGCTCATGCCCCATGTGTCTCCTGTTGCCCCCCACCCCCGCTCATGCCCCGTGTCTCCCTTGTGTGGCCCCCTACCCCCCGCTCATGCCCAATGTTTCCCTCGTGTTCCCCCCACCCCCCGCTCATGCCCACGTTTCTCCGCTGTTTCCACCCACCCCCGCTCATGCCCCGTGTCTCCCTACTGTGCCCCCCCACCCCCCACTCACGGCCCGTGTCTCTCTCTTGTTCCCCCCAACCCCTGCTCATGCCCTGTGTCTCTCTCCTTTTCCCCCCACCCCCCGCGCATGCCCTGTGTGTGCCCTGTTCCCCCACCCCTCGCTCATGCCCACGTGTCTCCCCTGTTCCCCCCACCCCCCGCGCATGCCCCGTGTCTCCCTCCTTTTCCCTTCCAACCCCCGCTCATGCCCACGTGTCTCCCGTTTCACCCCACCCCCCGTTCATGCCCATGTGTCCCCCTCCATTCCCCCCCACCCGCCAGTCATGCCCATGTGTCTTCCTGTTCCCCCCACTCCCCGCTCATGCCCACGTGTCTCCCCTGTTCTTCTCCACCCCCCGCTCATGCCCTGTGTCTCCCTACTGTTCCCCCCACCCCCCGCTCATGGCCCGGGTCTCTCTCTTGTTCCCCCCAACCCCCTGCTCATGCCCTGTGTCTCCCCCCATTTCCCCCCCACCCCTGCTCATGCCCCTTGTCTCCCCTGTTCCCCCCCACCCCCCGCTCATGCTCCGTGACTCCCCTGTTCCCCCACCCCCTGCTCATGCCCCGTGTGTGCCCTGTTCCCCGCACCCCCGCGCTCATGCCCTGTGTGTGCCCTGTTCCTCCCACCCCCCTGCTCATGCCCACGTGTCTCCCCTGTTCTTCTCCACCCCCCGCTCATGTCCACGTGTCTCTGTTGTTTCCACCAACCCCCGCTCATGCCCCATGTCTCCCTACTGTTCCCCCCACCCCCCGCTCATGGCCGGTGTCTCCCCTGTCCCCCCCACCCCCCGCTCATGGCCCGTGTCTCCCTTGTACCCCTCCACTCCCCGCTCATGGCCCGTGTGTGCCCTGTTCCCCCCCACCCCCGCTCATGCCCCGAGTGTGCCCTGTTCCCCCCCGACCCCCGCTCATGCCCCGTGTCTCCCGTGTTCCCCCCACCCCCGCTCATGCCCACGTGTCTCCCCCCACCCCCCACTCATGGCCCGTGTCTCTCTCTTGTTCCCCCCACCCCCTGCTCATGCCCTGTGTCTCCCTCCTTTTCCCCCACCCCATGCTCATGCCCTGTGTGTGCCATGTTCCCCCCACCCCCTGCTCATGCCCACGTGTCTCCCCTGTTCCCTCCCACCCCCCGCGCATGCCCTGTGTCTCCCTCCTTTTCCCCTCCAACCCACCGCTCATGCCCACGTGTCTCCCCTATTCCACCCCACCCCCCGTTCATGCCCATGTGTCCCCCTCCTTTCCCCCTCACCCGCCGGTCATGCCCATGTGTCTTCCTGTTCCCCCCACTCCCCGCTCATGCCCACGTGTCTCCCCTGTTCCCCCCCACCCTCGCTCATGCCCACGTGTCTCCCCTGTTCCCCTCCGCCCCCGCTCATGTCCGGTGTCTCCCTACTGTTCCCCCCACCCCCTGCTCATGGCCCGGGTCTCTCTCTTGTTCCCCCCAAACCCCTGCTCATGCCCTGTGTCTTCCCCCTTTTCCCCCCACCCCTGCTCATGCCTGTTGTCTCCCCTGTTCCCCCCACCCCCCGCTCATGCCCCGTGTCCCCCCTGTTCCCTCCACCCCCACTCATGCCCCGTGTCTCCCCTGTCCCCCCCACCCCCTGCTCATACCCCGTGTCTCCCTCCTTATCCCCCCACCCCGGCTCATGCTCCGTGTCTCCCCTGTTCCCCCCACCCCCGCTCATGCCCCATGTGTCTCCTGTTGCCCCCCACCCCCGCTCATGCCCCGTGTCTCCCTTGTGTGGCCCCCCACCCCCCGCTCATGCCCAATGTTTCCCTCGTGTTCCCCCCACCCCCCGCTCATGCCCTAGTGTCTCCCCTGTTCCTCCCCACCCCCCGCTCATGCCCACGTGTCTCCGCTGTTTCCACCCACCCCCGCTCATGCCCCTTGTCTCCCTACTGTGCCCCCCCACCCCCCACTCACGGCCCGTGTCTCTCTCTTGTTCGCCCCAACCCCTGCTCATGCCCTGTGTCTCCCTCCTTTTCCCCCACCCCATGCTCATGCCCTGTGTGTGCCCTGTTCCCCCCACCCCCCGCTCATGCCCAAGTGTCTCCCATGTTCCCCCCACCCATGCCCTGTGTCTCCCTCCTTTTCCCCTCCAACCCACCGCTCATGCCCACGTGTCTCCCCTATTCCACCCCACCCCCGTTCATGCCCATGTGTCCCCCTCCTTTCCCCCTCACCCGCCGGTCATGCCCATGTGTCTTCCTGTTCCCCCCACTCCCCGCTCATGCCCACGTGTCTCCCCTGTTCCTCCCCACACCTGCTCATGCCCACGTGTCTCCCCTGTTCCCCTCCACCCCCGCTCATGTCCGGTGTCTCCCTACTGTTCCCCCCAAACCCCTGCTCATGCCCTGTGTCTCCCCCCTTTTCCCCCCCACCCCTGCTCATGCCCGTTGTCTCCCCTGGTCCCCCCACCCCCGCTCATGCCCCGTGTCTCCCTTGTGTGGCCCCCCACCCCCGCTCATGCCCAATGTTTCCCTCGTGTTCCCCCCACCCCCCGCTCATGCCCTCGTGTCTCCCCTGTTCCCCCCCACCCCCCGCTCATGCCCACGTGTCTCCGCTGTTCCACCCACCCCCGCTCATGCCCCTTGTCTCCCTACTGTGCCCCCCCACCCCCCACTCACGGCCCGTGTCTCTCTCTTGTTCGCCCCAACCCCTGCTCATGCCCTGTGTCTCCCTCCTTTTCCCCCATCCCATGCTCATGCCCTGTGTGTGCCCTGTTCCCCCCACCCCCCGCTCATGCCCAAGTGTCTCCCCTGTTCCCCCCACCCCCCGCTCATGCCCCGTGTGTCCCTCCTTTTCCCCTCCAACTCCCGCTCATGCCCTCGTGTCTCCCCTGTTCCACCCCACCCCCTGTTCATGCCCATGTGTCCCCCTCCATTCCCCCATCCCCCGCTCATGCCCTGTGTCTCCTTACTGTTCCCCCCACCCCCCGCTCATGGCCCGGGTCTCTCTCTTGTTCCCCCCAAACCCCCGCACATGCCCTGTGTCTCCCCTTTTCCCCCCCACCCCTGCTCATGCCCTTGTCTCCCCTGTTCCCCCCCACCCCCGCTCATTCCCCGTGTCTCCCTCCCGTTCCCCCCGCCCATGCCCACGTGTCTCCCCTGTACCCCCACCCCCCCGCTCATGCCCATGTGTCTCCGCTGTTTCCACCCACCCCCGCCCATGCCCTGTGTCTCCCTACTGTTCCCCCCACCCCCGCTCATGGCCCGTGTCTCCCCTGTTCCCCCCCACCGCCGCTCATGCCCCGTGTCTGCCCTGTTCCACCCCACCCTGTTCCACCCCACCCCCCACTCATGCCCTGTGTCTCCCCTGTTCCCCCCACCCCCGCTCATGCCCACATGTCGCCCCTGTCCCCCCCACCCCCGCTCATGCCCACGTGTCTCCCCCCCACCCCCCACTCATGGCCAGTGTCTATCTCTTGTTCCCCCCACCCCCTGCTCATGCCGTGTCTCCCTCCTTTTCCCCCACCCCATGCTCATGCCCTGTGTGTGCCCTGTTCCACCCACCCCCCGCTCATGCCCATGCGTCTCCCCTGTTCCCCCCACCCCCGTGCATGTCCTGTGTCTCCCTCCTGTTCCCCTCCACCCCCCGCTCATGGCCCTGTGTCTCCCTACTGTGCCCCCCCACCCCCACTCATGGCCCGTGTCTCTCTCTTGTTCCCCCCACCCCCTGCTCATGCCGTGTCTCCCTCCTTTTCCCCCACCCCATGCTCATGCCCTGTGTGTGCCCTGTTCCCCCACCCCCCGCTCATGCCCACGTGTCTCCCCTGTTCCACCCCACCCCCCGTTCATGCCCATGTGTCCCCCTCCATTCCCCCCATCCCCCGCTCATGCCCTGTGTCTCCCTACTGTTCCCGCCACCCCCCGCTCATGGCCCGGGTCTCTCTCTTGTTCTCCCCAACGCTCATGCCCTGTGTCTCCCCTTTTCCCCCACCCCTGCTCATGCCCTTGTCTTCCCTGTTCCCCCCCACCCCCGCTCATTCCCTGTGTCTCCCCTGTGCCCCCTCACCCCCCGCTCATGCCCTGTTTCCCTCGTGTTACCCCCCTGCTAATGCCCCGTGTCTCCCTCGTTTACCCCCACCCACCCCTGGTCATGCCCTGTGTGTCTCCTGTTGCCCCCCGCTCATGCCCCGTGTTTCCCTCATGTTACCCCCACCCCCCACTCATGCCCCGTCTCCTCGTGTTCTTCCCACCCCCGCTCATGCCCTGTCTTCCTCGTGTACCCCCCCAGCCCCCGCTCATGCCCCTTGTGTCTCCTGTTGCCCCCCACCCCCCGCTCATGCCCCGTGTCTCCCTCGTGTTCCCCCACCTCCCGCTCATGCCCCGTGTTTCCCTCCTGTTACCCCCCTCCCCCCCGCTCATGACCCGTGTTTCCCTCATGTTACCCCCAGCCCCCGCTCATGCCCCTTGTGTCTCCTGTTGCCCCCCACCCCCCACTCATGCCCCGTGTCTCCCTCGTGTTCCCCCACCTCCCGCTCATGCCCCGTGTTTCCCTCGTGTTACCCCCCTACCCCCCGCTCATGCCCCGTGTTTCCCTCATGTTACCCCCACCCCCGCTCATGCCCTGTGTGTCTCAAGTTGCCCCCCACCCCTGCTCATGCCCTGTGTCTCCCTCGTGTGCCCCCCCACCCCCCGCTGATGCCCTGTTGTGTTCTCTTTATACACCCTGCCTTCTTTTTCCATGGTGGCCATCTTGGTAAAAGATTTTCCTGCCTACACCGCGTCCCGGTTTGGGAAGAAAAATCTTTTTTTTACGACCCGGGGTTCCCACTTTCAGGACCTAAGATGCTAGTGGTCTTCATCTATTGAAAAGGATGTTATGGTGACGTTGCACTAATAAAAACCTATGAAATTCAGTAAAACAAAAATGTGATGTCATGTCATCTTTGATGTCGTGGGTGTTAGTCTTAGCAGTGCACGGTGGTGGCGCGAGTTATGGTTGCTTTGCCTACCATAACTGGCGAA
Source organism: Ambystoma mexicanum (assembly GCF_040938575.1). Classification (NCBI taxonomy): domain Eukaryota; kingdom Metazoa; phylum Chordata; class Amphibia; order Caudata; family Ambystomatidae; genus Ambystoma; species Ambystoma mexicanum. The sequence continues at coordinate 1,085,478,735 of NC_090935.1, read as the reverse complement.
TTTCAAGGGTCTTTCAGTTTTACTTGGAACCATAACGTCCCCTTAACAAAGTTTTTTCACTGAATTTCATAGGTTTTTAGTAGCGCAACTTAACCATAACGTCCCTTTAACAACGTTGTTTCATTGAATATATATATATATATACTTTGAACGAGCAAGAAGAACATTCTTTTGCTTTCGTATATATATGTATATATATATACTTTGAACAGGAAGAGTCTGAATTGTCTTTGGTGACACCTAACTTACAAGGGGACAGCATTGGCATATATGTTCAGGCACCTGTCCACATGTGGACACTTTCTAAGACACAGGAGACTACTTGAGGATACATGCTCTTCTAACGGCCAGAACTGAATATACAAAAGAAATGCCTGGGAGCTGCTACTGTCTTCATGTTCATATTATGTACAACATGTGTTTTAGAAATATTAGACAGAAGCCCCAAAATCATCTGTGGGGCACACCTATGCCATACCCCAAGCCCTGCCCCGAGGGGTTATGAAACATGCCCCCAATTGCATGATCCCCACCTTGGTGTCGCACATTTTCAAATGGCTGAGAGGCGCCAGTGGAGCCATGAACGCCCTGCACCTCGCCCAGTGGTCTCTTCTGTACGAATAGTTCCTGGAATAGTTGCCACGGTTCTATCTTGTCCCTCTTTTATTATGCTGATGCGTGAAGTCGATAAAGATGAGCAGTTACCAACACTACTGCCTTGTAGGGTTTCAGCAGAGGCGGTGCAGATAAGTGCCTCCAGAAGTTTTAGGCTCCCTCGTGATGGCCCTGAATAAAGAGATCTTGCAGAACTAGAGCGTTAGATAGGCATCCCAGCTGCCAGGTGGCTACACCGCACGGTTCCAACATCAGAGCCACAGCAGCGGCCCATAGGCAGTAACCCGCATGGAGGAAGTACCGCTTCCAGGTGGCTGCTGGGGGCAGCCAAAGCAACAGACGAAGGGCCCTAGGGCAGCCCCCAAGCACACCCCTACAAAATGTTGTTTTCATAGGGGTCACATGTGCAGGGCCAAGCGAAGGTGGGCGGTGGGAAGGGGGCTACATCTACTACCAGCCAGAAGTTGACTGGGGTGGTATTATTGCTAACACTACAAGCCCCCCCGCCCCACAAACCACTACAATGGTCACAAAGTAACAGCTCTGGTTTTGTTGGGGAGCAAGAGAGACAGGCCCACCACCAACTATGCTGGTCGTAGGTCTGCCTCCTAATCGGGCGGTGCCGGGATGTAAGCCTCCTACAGCCATCCCTTAAATGCAGGCTTTAATGTATGGTATAGAACTCCTGTCCTTGCCCCCCACCCCCACACACACTGTCATCTCCTGTAATGGCCTCCAAACGTGAGGATATATACACCTCCTGCAATTGATGGAATTCCCTGAAATCAGGTCTGCCTCATTTTCTAGCATGTGAAGAAAAGAGCAGAGAGCTGTCCCGCCGCCACCCCCCATAGACTAAGGAAAGAGATGAATGACCAGCAATGAACTGCAAGGCGCGGACCACAACTCACAGACCCTGTGCCAGCCTGTGTTATGTTATTATGTTACCGGTCAGATGCACAGGAAGGTGACCAATGTGCCCAGGGCAGGAACTAAGCCTTTTGCGATGAGTTTCCCTTTGAAACAGGACAGTAAAGTGACACTCGGAGACTCACACTGGGGAAGGTGGTGTTCAAATATGTACCAGACACTTGGCCTTTGTAACCTGGTGACATGTGAATACAGAGATTCTTTCCTTGAGGGAGCAAATGGGATTGTAACTGTATACGCCAGGCATTCAGTAAATGGGAACGGACACTTTCTGAATTCGAAACCATGTGAGCTCGCTTCCGATCATGGCTTCCCCACTTAAGCAAAACTGTCACTTCATGCAAAACAAATGCTCTTCTTGTGGCCAAGCTCCATTTTTTGGCAAAAGTGGGCGAGCTTGTGGCTGTACATTTTTGTTGCCACTATTTTATTAATAACGTCAACATTATGTTCATAATGGAATTTCCTGAAGAATACATTGCTTGTGGTGTTACACTAAACAAGTCCACATTCCCACACTTTGCAATCCACAGGAATCCTGAGCTGCAGGCTATATGGAGGCTATATGGACTCTGGCTTCATGAAGTACACTGCCCTTTCTGAAGGGAATGCCAAGCTGGCTAGTGGAATACCTCAGACTATACTAAGGACCTGTTTTTACAAAAGTGACGATTAAAGGGAAAAAAGACGTAATCAGGCCCCAAGTCTCTAACGCGGTCTTTGCCCTTACACTAGCTCGAAACTCTACAGGTCGTTGTTCCCACTCAGGGCGCCTCCCCCGCCCTCCCCCTCTCAGTTCTCTGCCACAGGAGCCATTTGCCTCCTCTTGTAATGTTAGTTATATTTCATGTGAATGTGTGTTACGAATGTCCTGGCACAAGGCTTCTGAACCCGAGATGCACGCACAATACAAATAAGGAAACGAATGAACACATTCTTAAATGACACCGATGACTTTCAGATGACTGACTGTCTGTCACCTGAGCCCTTCTCCCACCAGAAAGCAAAAAAAGGAGACGTTATACAGTCAATCATAAATTAGCAAAATGGAGTCACCTATACATTTTCATGATCAAGCAAAACTCAGTACAAGAATAACGAACATCATTATTCGCCGCAATATATAAATTCCATGACATGACAGATAGTGACAGTTAATAATTTATTAGAATAGCACTATGTGCACATTATTACACGTGCATCCTTGCCATCCATCTGGTAGCGCTTAGGCAGGTCTTGTGGCAGCATCAGTGGGTCGAGCAGAGGTGTATTAACTGCAGGCTATCGACATAGACCAGGGTTTTCAAAAAAGCCCGCCGAGAATCTTCACAGGGCCCACTGACGCTGCCACGCATGACTTCCGGCACTGGTGAAATGCCCACTGGAAAGCGCCGGGTTCGAGGCGTCCACGCCGACCAGTGATTTTACCACAAAAAATAAATAAGCCCGCAGGGATAGAACACGTGGAATGGGGCGGATAGCCCCTCAAAATTGCCCATTTCATGCAAATATCTGCATCTGTGGCACTGCGTCTACGTGTAATTGTTCTGAATATTACTATTTAATTAGTTCCGCATCTGCCTCAAAATTAAATAAATAAAATCACGCATAGGGCGGAATCAGGAATGTCCACGCAGACCTTGAACTCTTGGAGGAAACGCCCCATCTCCTGCGTCCGATCTCCATATCACTTCACGCAAAGCAATGACCATAACAATAGCGCGACCAGGAAGGAGGCGGGTGGCCCGGGCCTGGTCCCCTCAGAGCGGTAATGGAGGGCGTTTCCTGCTTTCACCGCAGTACCTGAAACAAAACAGAAGCCCAGTGAGCTGTCAGTTTAAATGGAAATGGCAAAAGCGGCATTTGAATAGGTGAAGGCCGCGCCCTGGAAGGCCGTGGAGTTCTTCCTTTGAGCCCCCATGCCTGCCACCCGAAGGGCGCAGCCCAGTCACTTTCGCCTGAATGGGCCATTAAGCTGGCCTGCCAGGGATCATTTAATGAAAGGCGCAGCCCAGCGCGGGCCCCATCCATACGATGAACTAAAAACCTGTGCATGGCGAGCCCTTTGCTTCAGGCTGCTGATTGGCCCAACGGGGCTCTGCCACAGGGAGCCGCCACTGCGCCCCAAAGAAATGGAAATATCATACAACATGCAAACCATGACACTAAGCAGACATATTAAAACAGGCCTTGGAAGCTGGGCTGTTTCCCCACAGATATGACACCCGAACAGAACTTGCCCCTCGTCTACCGCTCATAAACCAGGCGGTCTGTTACGGGGATTAACATTGTTGTGAATCAGAGACAAATGTGTTTGAGGGTCCAGTGGATTTCATCCCCTATGTTCTTCAGTGTTTGGCTAGAATTATTAACATGTACATCATTGCGCGAAGACAGATCGCCACCCTACGTGCACCCTTGTCTGTAACGTCCCTCGTAAAGCCTGCTCCCATCATCCGTGGGCACGTATTTGTATTTTCTCACGGCTGACTAAAAGAAGACGACCCCCACACCCCGTTTTAATTGGCCATTTCCTATAAAGTGATCACGAAAGTGTGCAAATATTAAAACACTTTTTTCTTCAGAATGGACCAAATGAAAACAAATCAGATAATTAGCTCGGCTAGCAATCTCCAGGAGCACGTGTTGAGCGCACGGCAGCCCGTTACGAAAATGGCATGTTTGTTATCTGACTGGAATCACGAACCAGCTGAACGACCCCAGTCCTCCACTGTCCGCGTCTCCCGAGACTCCCTGGGCTATATAGAGGACACGCTTCAGTGGCTATTCAACCCTGGATTCTGTGCAGGTCACTTTATCTCCCTGTGCCTCAAACTGGGGAATGGTGCAATGTATATAGGTAACACCCAATGGTACTGCCCCAGTCACGTGTTCCCATCCCACAATCCCTCAAAAACTGGTATCTGTAATCAGGCTGAAATCTGTTAAAAGGAACGGAGGTGCCCCGAGATGAAAGAGGTTTAAATCAAGCACATCTAATGTGGTCAGGCGTGGAGGCCAATAATACAACTACGGCCTCCTGGTTCCAGTGCCAAATGAATTTACCAACAGGTGCGTTCTTAGCCCTCCCAAAAGGCAAAGCAAGGCAAATGGCGATCTCAACCCTCATCCCGGACAGATGCGCAAGTAACCTGGGCCTACAAAGCATCATCTCTGCATCCGTAAGGCCTATCTGGATGCCCGCACCGGCTCTGTTTAGTTTCTCACTGGGCACCCATGGTGCTGTGCCACCCTGCCTGACATGCTAAATGGGGTTGGTTCATGAAGTGCAATCCACCACTGAGTGCTCTATAGAAACAGCAGAACTCCTCCACGCTAACATGCCAACTAATGTATAAACCAACACAAGTACGGCTGCCCAATTGCCACCATAGTAGCATACCATGAGCACCTCTCCAGCCCTATACACACCTAGACTGGAAATCCTTATTTTCTCCTGGTCTGCGCCATACTGCACTTGAAAACGAAATTCAAACATCGCGCTATTTGTGTGTCATTTGATTCTAAGTAGAAGGCCCGGCTGTGGCTGGGCAGGAACCAATGCACCCACACTCTCACGTGGTTTACACGCTTTTGAGACTACGATGGTGGCGTGGTGCACTATTACCAAATAATAGGGAGCTGTGCCTGGAGTTACAATTCCAAATGTCCATATCCACAAGCCCGTATTCTAAGCCTACAAGACACCCCACCTCCCCTTTACTCCTTGGACGGGCAAGTACGCCCTCCCCACCCACAGCCAGACACCTGTTGTAGCAAAGAGATGCAACCAGACCAACGAAACACGATCTGGACGAAGAAAGAACAAGCTTCTTACCACAGTTTTCTTCAGGAGCTCGGCGGAAGCAGTGCAGGAGCCCATAGCCACACCTGCACCAGAAGCAGCCATCAACGGCCCACTGCCCATGCGCAAGAACGCCACAGCTCCTGCGGGACACACGAAGGCATTAGGACAACATACGCAATGGCTCCTTTAAACGAGGTTAACCAGCATGGAGCTTCCAAATGCCTCAAACTGGGCAACATGTCCCCATAGTGGTTCTGCGGCTTCTGCCAACTTGGACCCTGCCCTCTGACTCCCTCCAAGTACCCCGGTCACTCCCTTCCATTAAAGGTGGCACCATGATGACCTTTGAATTTGAACATCATGGACACAGAAAAAAAGAATTGGGAGCTAATAGATGAACGCCATCAAGGATGTATAGTCTAGAAGTCTATTATCACTTCCTTTAATTTATCATAAATGCCTAGATACTGTCAGACCCCCTTTGGTTTGGTTGCTGCCATACATTTTTGAATTCCAGTGACACTCGATTTTGCAAGGTCTTAATAGTGGGGTGCCCCGGTGCCAGCCATTGCTCACCTGATGCGCATGTCGTGTTCACAGTGCCTGCCACTGAAGTGTTTTGGGCAGATGCAGAAGCTGCCAAGGAAGCAGGTCCCGCCATTCTGGCAACACTTTAGGTTTGGGGTGCTCCCTTAAAAAGACAAAGAAAGATATTTAGAGGTCAGCGTCTTAGAAGAGTACAGTCATGGCAAGCATCGCTTGTACTACTACCAAGAAGGCCGTTGATGACATGCACCTGAGAGCCTGGAAAGCGGACTCGCTCGCCAGCTTCCAGCTCTGCCAAACTAGACCTCAAGACAAAACACAGGCAGTTGTACCCTCTTGAAAGTTTCACTCTGTGCCCAAAGGAGAAAGATGCATTTCAATCTTGTTCTACCCTTTCTGCGTGGGTGCTTTCACCCACCAGTGTTCCAATATGGCTTGTAACGCGTTGTGACAAGAACAACAACAGGAAAAGGCTGCTTAAATTAGCAAACAGAAAATAAATAGATTTGCAAACACGCATGTCACCCAGAAGCCCGAAGATGAATTTCACGAGGAGATGGGTGCGTGTTTAAGCTCGAAAAATGACGCAGTTCATAAAAAAGGAGACTAAAAATGTATATTTGTATTTTTTTTTAAAAAAAACGTATATATATCATGATTATGCACTACTGCGTGGTGGGACATGCTCAGTCAGTTTCATCACAGGGATGGCACATTGGGGACGCCGGATGAAGATCACAACATACTGCCACGGTCCGCTTACCATACGTGTGCCCGGACACACTCACGTCTGCTCCGGTGGCGCCATCGTGTGCCCTCTTCAGTTTCTCCGGAGAAGCAATGTGATTAGTCCACTCTTCTTCCGTTCCACACCTGTCGCCTTCGCAACCTTTTTAAACAAACACCAGAATGTCGTCACGGGAGACACACAGCAACAATCAAGCGAACGCGCAGGAATGCGCACAGTCTTACCGTGCCTGGAAGTCCTAGAGCCGTTTGCTGGAAAGAGAAGCGTCATGGCGACCATCATCCTGAAAAAAAAACACAACTGTTAGATTGCGCCTCTGGTTTTAAACATACGCCAAAAACGCACACTCGGTCAAGGTAAAAGATGTACAAAAATTAAAAGGATGAGACCGAAAATGCATAAATAAAACGACCTGGCTTAAACCGAGCATACGAAACAATCATTTCAGAGTAAGGTCTAATGGGGCTGCCTGGTGCTGTTCCTACCGGTATTTTTCTCTGTGGACAGACTGCCTCTTATGGGAGCGTGTGGTACACAAGGAATAGTGCGCAGGAGAAAATGGGCCTGTAAAGCAGGGTACTGGGTTAAGCGAAGTTCCCTAGTAGAAACTAGTTCGAAAGTGTCAGATTAGAGTGACTGGTGGATTTACCGAAGGCAGCTCATTTCCTCGTCCTTGTGTCCCGGCTGGTGGGTGCAGAGGCAAGCCCTCTGTCCAGGTGTGGGTAGGCCTCGGTGCTGCTAGCTCGGAAAGGCGAGGCTTGGCTGTTTGAGTTTCAGCTCACACTAACATCCGCCCGACGCCGGTTTCCATCGCGGCCTACCAGTAGCCAGTTGCAGAAAGGCCTAGGAAATGCAAAGTCAATTAGCGCCAATCTGCTCTTGCAGTGACATCCTTCCTCCACCCCCAGACCCCTCCTCGGCTCATTAGATTAATAAAGGTGCTAAGTGTGAAGGAGTGGCCAAGCACTGGACGCACATTGCCACCCCTCCCCGCCAATAGCTACATCACAGGGACGCCCGAACGACAGTTTAACCTACAGCAGCCGCAGAATACGTCACGCTGACGCACAACAGTTTAACCACAGTAGATGCTGCATATGGGAAAACACTAAAAAAAAGAGCAACTGGATTGGCCATCGCGTTTTATCTTTGCAACAAACAGCAGAAGTGGCCTAGGGTGACCAGATTTTCAAAATAAAAAACCGGGACAGGCCAACATGCCCTACCACCCCCTCCTACTTACCACCTTGCACCCCATGATCCCATGTTATATAATGTACACTTAAAGCACTACTCCTGGATTTAAACAGTGCAGCTTTAGTTGTGACTAAGAAGGTTAAAAACAAATAGCTTTTGCTCTGATAATTGCTATTACAGGTCTTACTGTGAACCAGTTTCCGTGAAGTCTCTGTGGCACAACCCATCAATGAGTGAAAAGTTAGGGCATCGAATCCACCCCCAGATAGATGAAATAATGATGTAGAGTTAACAAATGTGATGTTTACTTGCCGCTCATTCCGCAAAACTCGGACAGGGACAGGTTTTTAAATTTAAAAAAACTCTCTGGACAGGGGACAGAGGGCCCAATTCCGGAACAGTGCTGGCAAAAACAGGATGTCTGGTCACTTAAGCCAGGGCTGTCACAAGATCTGTTGAGGCCAGGGGCAAAACATTTCGCCCCTGATTCATGCATTATTTGCGCCGAAAAAAACGGGATTTGTGCGCCATTCTACCCGCAAATCCCCATTTGTTAAACGGGGATTTGTGGGCAGAATGGCGCTCAAATCCCGTTTTTTTTTCGGCGCAAATAATCCATCAATCAGGGCCATAGTGAGGCCCCCTTTTGATGTTAAGCACTAGGCCCGCGGCAGCACCTTCCCAAACAGGGGACTTGAGAAATCTCCCCTTGAGTTTGTGTGGAGGAACCCAAATATGGTTTATTTCTACAACTGCAAATCAACTACAGCAAAGTTAGATTTCTCTACTGAAGAAAGGTTTTATGCCAGACTAACCATTGTATCATAGGCATGAACATATACAGGATGGCATGACGGCATGTGGTGCCTGACGCCAGCATTAAGGAGCACCCTGCCCCTGTGTGCGCATTAAAACACACATCATACGCAGTGACAGATGGATGATGTGCAGTGGAGGCTGGTGAATTTCTGAACTGAAGAGGCTGTAATGTTCATGCCAATTATGCAGGTTTCTCACTCCCAAGAAATTGTTTGAAACATCGGGTTACACTTATGCATTTTACAGCACTTTCTTTCTAAAATTGGGTAAAATTCATACAGTTTGCAATTTGTTTTGTATGGAAGCACATGGAAAATCCCAATAGTTGCAAGTCACCAACCGTGCACAGGAACATTTTTCAATACATTTCATGCCGCCTTTGCACACAACAAATGCTAGTATAAAGATATATTCATGCTGGTTGTTCCCATGTGGTCCATGCAGGCTGCACCAATATATGCCATTATTACCATGTATGCCGTCCCAGCCAGTAAACATGCCATGCCACAGAAAGTATGTCTAGGCTGACTGTGCACCATAAGTGTTGTTACTGGCTCGATTGGCCTAAATTCAACATGGGCCAATTTAGCAAAGTAGTATGTTTGCTTTAACCTTGATGCACAGTCCTGTGCAACATGGGTAAAACAAAACAAGCATTGGTAATCCTAACAGTTTGGGCTTTCATCTAGGCATGGTAAAGGCACTGCTGTATTGGTATTAACTGGCCATTGGTGGAAGCAGGTGCAAACTGGCTTGAGTACCTGAGCATCTAATAGCAGTGCCTGGCAAATGCCTAATACTTATGCATAAGCCAAAACTGTTGGATTTGCCAATGTTTGTTTTTAACAGGACTTCAGTGAAAGACACATAGGGTGCAACACCACTGAGCAGATCAGGCTCTAACCCCTTCCCAAAATGTTGGGTTTTGTTGACTCGACCTGGCTACTTGGGCGGAGCCAGCCCCTGGCTATGGAGGGCTGAAGCCCTCCCACTTCGAGGCAGAAGGCCTCTCTCAAAGTGTCGCCAGCCCGTAGCTCTCGTTATGGAGTGGCAGCAGCATCAAAGATGCAGAGTACAAATGCCTATCCATGCGATATCAACAGACTAACTTTGATAAAGCCAAAGTCTTAACTTCTGGTCTCAGCTTTTAGATGTCCCACCTCTCCAGAGATTATCATAGCATTATGAAAGTAATGAGCCTTTGAATTGGGGTGAAAGGTACGACTAGTGGACAAAGGGAAGGTGAAATTGCTATTCAGCTTCTTAGCTGGGTTCATGGCATTGGGAGGGAAGTGGGAGCAAGGCTGGTTGAAGATGTGTCAGGGCTGATGGGGGCCCATTTCTCTCTTATGTTTGTGGGGCACCCCAGGCCTTACAGATAGGAAAAATAGGCCAAGGCACCTATGGAGTGCTAAAATCAATAATTAAGTCAAAATAATACAGTGAGGTGGTTAAAAGCTGCAGATTATCAGTAGGTGTCTGTATCCTAAGACTGTGAATATGAGGGCAGCTGCTTGGGGGCCCATTTCAACTGCAAAAGCTGAAAGACCCAGACACCATCCCTCACTGGGGAGACCGACAGCGCAATCGGTTTATTAGCTCCACATTGGCCCCACTCACTATCCACTTTCAAAACTGTCACCCAGCCCCTGCCGGGCTGACCAACAGAGCTGTGGTCAGATGGAACAAGACACAGACATTAAACGGGGACTGGGCTTCGCTGTTAAAAGGCCCTGAAATTACTAACATAAAGCATTTCACTCTTAGCACCTGCATTCATAAACATACATTTTTAGGTAATTGAAATTGTGATGTGGGGGTAGCACTTGCATGCCATGGGAGTGATTGGAAGGGAAGTGGTAACATGAGACATCTCATTCTCACAGCAGTCCTTATGTGTGACGTTTCAGAAATGAGGGCGAGAGTTAGCTGTTGTAACATTTAAGCTTCATCAGAATAGTCTGATTCGAAGGTGGAAAGATGTTAGATTCCCTCACACAAGGAAGTTTGCCCCTCCCTCACAGGCTCTGAAGTCGGCACCGCTCCCAACATTTGAAGTGTTAGTGCCACTCCGTCGCCCCACAAAATTTTAGACAAGGTGCACCTCTGATGACCCCACCTCTTATTTAAGTGGCCCGCAGGTTTGGTAAATTTAGGGGTGGGTGCTGGCGCACAGACTCACATACATCACTTTCACCCATGCATTCATCCACCAGTCACACAACTCCTTGCATGCACGCATACATAAAACCAAACACAGCATTGACACCAACATAAGCACCAATATACACGCACACATTCATGCACATATACATACTCATTTAATTTAAATACACATATACACATACAAATTAAAAGTAAAAACACTTACCTTACCTCCATGCACCCTTGAAAAACACCCGAGCAGCCACGGGGGACCGGATGGCACTCACTCCGACACATAGACATGCTGCCTGACAGGAGAGAACTCCTCTCCTATCAGTCAGCGTGTTCACAATGAGCAACATGAACACACTTGACTGATAGGAGAGGAGTCCTCTCCTGTTAGGCATCATGTCCACGTTTTCAGCTGAATAACGGGAGACAGCAGAGCTCACTTCTGAGCCCTGCTGTCTCTCATTATTTTGCTGTTTGTTGCGGGGCCAAACGGCTTCGCAACAAACAGCAGAATCATTTCAGGGGCAGACAGGAGACAGCACAGTCCTGCGTGTGAATAATGGACATGGGTGGACTGTGCTGCCTTCTATGTGTGATTTATTATAATTACTCAATTTCAGCATGATTTTCAATGATCACTGCTCAACCAAAGTTGATAGATCGCAAGCTTCCCATGGCCGTGTATAAAAAGGACAGGCCGTTCTGTTTTTACTTGGAATTCTGGGACTTGTTTTTTCCATAAATTCAAATGGGGGGGAAACGGAAAGTCCTAGAATTCAATTGAAAAAAATACAGGACTGAATGGCATTCTCAAGCATGGACAGGGGACATTTGTGGTCTCTGAGCGATGGTGTACATGGGCTAGGTCTGGAAACTGAAAATGCTGTGAGGACTAGGCCTGCAGAAATGATTGGCTTTTGAGAGCAGCAACTGTGTAACAAGAACTTCTATAGTGTGAAGACACTGTCACGGTTTTATTACACGGCACACTCCAGCCAGGGACTCCTTCCCTGACAACGAATATGGCGTACAATAAAGCGCTTTTTTATTTTTAATAAACCACAGGTTCTTTTATTTGAGTAGGGCTCCAACCCGTCTCGCACCCAACCTCCACAAACACCCCGATTCACAATGGACCAGGAATCAGGCTGGTGTGTATCAATAAGATATTTATTAATTTATTATTTAATGGAAAAGGAAAATCTAAAATTTTTCAGCCAATACTGTTGTGGTACACAATTGCACTAATCTCTACGAAACAATTCAGTGAAGATATACTGTTACAATTCTCACAATCTTTAATGGCAACACAATTTTGTGGCAATAATGGCAATTTTTTAGAGCGAGATAACCCCAAAGGTATTGCACCCCTCCTGCAACACTCACCCCCAAACATTAGCTAACTTGATTCCTGTGAATGGAAGGCAGTGGCAAGGAGTAGGAATAGAGAGAAAATCGAATTTTGAGTAAAGCACACCACGCCAGGATGGGAGGCCTGCTAAGAAAGTGAAAACCCGTTTTTGGAGCAAAACAGCAGACTCGGATTTTGATTATTACTCACACGGCTACTCGCAACTGCTATGGTACAGAATAAAAGGAAATTCGTGTTGCTACACTTGAGGAGATAGGGAAGCTTATAGACTACTAATCAGCACACCAGAGCAACATGGAAATAAAGTAGGAAAATCGGTTTTGGGGGAAAGCAAATGCAAAAGGAAAAACACAAAGGGTAAATGGAAATTCGTTTTACACTGGATTTAGAATGAGAGGCATCTCAGGGAAAGGGTATAGGTCAGAATAGGAAAATCGTCTTTCATTGACACGGACAGAGACACATGACGGAGAGATTTGTAGGCAAAAGGGATCACTCTCAATGGGACTACGGATTGGGGTTTCCAATGGGACACATGAAAATAGGAATTTGTGGTGTAATGCACACAATGCACAGGCAAATTTGGTTTTGAGTTACAAGGAGACATTATTTTGAGGCAATACTTTAATGACTATAATTATTAAAGCAAAACACTAGGGACAAGGGGGTTAATTTTGAATTTTAACCAACTTGTTCTGTGAATTTCAATGGGGGAATTAATTGATTTTCTTAAGAATATGCTAAGTATTTAAACAGACACCGAGAAGTTTACCAAAGGGAATATGTTAACATACACAGGCTAAACGCAGTTTCTTCAATGGGAAGGCGACTGAATTACGTTAGCAATGTGAGGTTGTCAATGGGGGTTTCAATTGGGGTTTTAAATGGGTTTTTCAACTGGGTTTTCTATGGGTTTTCAATGGGTGCAATGCTACAAAAAGGAAGGGCTTATGCAATTTAGGGCTGGGGTTATTTGCTACTTACAAAGTAAGCATTGGTGTGGGATTCTGGAAAGTCAGCTGGATCTCAGGACACTCTGAACAGCTAGGCAAGGTGTCTGGTCACTGCACTCTCCTTGATATGGTTCAGCTGCCTCCTCTCTCCGTCCTCCTTCTCCTGTCTCCCTAAATGTGTGTGTGTCCCCCTGACTTAGTACAGTCCCACTTATATAGCCCAAATGACATCACTCACTTTACAATCTAGGGGGAGTACTCTATAATTATCGTTACCCATCGTATTGGACAGTTTACTCTTCCTTTCTCTGCCCTCTGGAATGAATGGTCCAAGGGAAGAGAGCATCATCTCTCTATTGGCATTTTATTACCCTCTTTGTTCTCTTGGCAACTTTTGGACAAAAACCCAGTTATTTCTCATAACTAGCCCCTGACATATGCATTAGATATTGGGTTTGAGCGGGTCATAGGGAATTAGGTAAGCCGATCGCCAACTCGGTAAGAGGTAGCATGGCCATTTGGCACATTTTTTCCGTTTTCATCAAACGTATAACAGTTATGATTTTGCAAATGATCAAGCATATTCCTGATTTCACCTTCCATCTTTCCATCAAATCTCATACTTGTCACAACTTCGGAGCAGCCATAAACTGGTTTTAACTGGCCATTTCAGTCCCCAAAGTCCTAGGAAAATGCACCGTAGCTTTTAAAAACCACCTGGAAATTACATAAAAACATAGCATAAAACAAAATTATTTCTCATTCTAATTATTACATAAATGCCTAAAAATTGACTCAGTCCTTTAATGTCAATTTGTAAGATCTGTCCCCCTCTGTGGGAGGAGCGCTTTATCACCCACAGCCGGTGACCAGAGATTTGTATTACTCCCTTTGAAGTGTCAGTTTGTTTTTGGTAGTGGGTGCAGGAGGAACTCACACCTCCCAGTCAAGTTTTTAGCCACACTTGCTTTCCTTGAACTCCCCATTCCCCTGCTTTCAAGTCTGGTAGAGCAGGGAATTATACATTCTCAGTACATCACATGTCCTTGCAGGCTGATTCACTAGTAGATGCAACCTTCAGTGAAGAGCGGGGCTTTAAATTAAGAAGTTTCCTGCCTGAGCTCATAAACAGGTTTTTCCGGTATTGTGAGCCTCTTCCAAGATGATTGAAGTCTTGTGGGTGGGAACATAATGTACATTGCTTAGTCAACCCCCTCCTCACAGCAGTTTTCATTGACATTTCTGTGCGAGCAAAGCTATCCTTTCACAGTGGCTTTTTAAAGTTATTTAAAAAATATATATTTTTTTACATGTGTGCAAGCCGTTTCGGCATCTGATGTTTGAACTCCTATCTTGTATGTCACAGAATTCTTTAATTTGTCCTTTTTGAGTGAGTTGGCATTTGCTGTTGGTCCATTGACAATCAGGGGTAGGGCCCCTTCCACAGGGTTCGTTGATTTGACACTGAATAAAAGAAAAAGCCAAGCCATTTTTCATTTGCAATGTTTTAAAAGGCAGATGTTCCAGTGAAATGAAAAGCAAAAGTCGTGTCTGGTTGTAGGATTGCAATTCTTGCCCCTCATGTGAATGAAAAGTACAATAAGGCAGTTTTTTATGCAGTGCATAACTTCATGTCATCCAAGTGAAACAAAAGCAGTGCAGGGCCGTTTTTGGATTGCATGGTTCAACTGCTTGTCACTCATGTGACAGGGAAAGCAAAGCACAGACATTTTTGGTGCAGAGTTTCAATGCAGTTTTTCAAATGAAAAGAGATTTCTGTTTCGGGTCTTAAATGCACCCTACAACCCATAGACCTGTCTTGCTGCGAACAGAGCATGAATGGGTCATAATTTAGATTGGGAGAGTGAATGGATAGAGACTGAACGAGGCGCAGATTATTATCAGCTGTTCATCACAGCTATAGTGGAGACAATTACACATTTTTGTTATGGTGAGCTGCAAAACCTGGCCCTAACAGCGTGTGCTTTATTTCGTTTTGTATACTTGACAGGTACTTTGCAAACATGCACAGTCCCCTACGCCGAATCCTCAGCCTGCATCCCGCTTTCCTTAAGCACTGCACATCAAAGTGCATATGTCTATGGGGCATAATTCTCCATGGCCCTCTGGGGCAGATTCACACATGCCTCATTTTATCCCCCCCCCCTCTTGGGCCACGAGCAACCGCTTACCTGGCCCATCCCTAGAAATGGGCCTGATCTCCACAGAGGGAGTATCTGAAGATTTGCAGGATGGACCTGGACCCATAAAGTCAAAAGAGGGGAATACATTGATGTCTGTGGTGGCAGAGTTTTTTTTGGAGGGTGGAGAGGATTTCACTGCTGGGAACGCCCTTTGTAAGAGGGTGATTTAGAAGCTTTATTTTGCCCATTTAGTTTATTTCCTGTGGAAAGAAGTCCATCTTCGAGGGTGGAGAGGATTTCACTGCTGTGAACGCCCTTTGTAAGAGGGTGATTTAGAAGCTGCATTTTGCCCATTTACTTTATTTCTTATTGAAAGAAGTCCATCTTGGAGTGGGTTCACGGTCCTGCTGCTCCCCTGCTCAGGCCTGCCCACTCACTACACCATATGAACCTGCCATCAGCTGAACAGCATGGCTCAACAAGTGTTGCACAGAACTGGATCAGAAAATGAATCCAATAGATGCCAACTTTTCCTAGTGGACTCGAGGGCCACTTGCGGGTTCCCAATCTCCAATAAACACCCTCCAAACGATTGCCATATGTTAAAACTTTGCAGAGCTCTGTGAGAAATTTGACCTTTTGCACAGTGGGTGTGCGCTCTCCTGGCCTTTCTTGAAGTTATAAATGAAATTGAATGATGGTAGATTAACCTCCAGAAAATGTGTGGGGCTAATCCGCACACATTTTCTTATGCTCACCGCACAGCATACGCATAGACCTGTGTACTCTAGCTGGACACAGCCTACAGGCGCAGTCCCCCTGTCATATTTAGTTGGGATATGACAGCCAGGACAACACCATGTCATCTCAGAAGGGGGAGGGACAAAAACTTCCACCTACCATGGCAATCCCCATGTCCTTTTGGTGGCAGCATTCACATACTAATCAGATTTTAATTCTAACAGGCCCACATGGGGACGGGCTTCCGAGGCTAACAAAGGAGACAGGAAACACCAACACCCGTTCATATGCACTTTTGTCAACCTGATGCCAGCTCTCACCCCCAGTATCGATTGACAGTGAAATATCGTGCCTGGGTGTTTACAGTAGTCATCCTCACAGGTAGACCACATTCAGAAGGTAGGAGTATGTGGATTGACAGCACCAGAAAGTTTGGTCTCAACGCAGCTTCAAGAGAGACCTGCTGCTTTAATCAGGAACCACATAGAGCTCCTTTAACCAGAGGGACCCTATGATCCACAACAGACAGGAAGATGGGTGGGATTTAGTATTAAATGTTTTTAATCCCTTTACCTTTTCTTTTGCAAAGTACTCTGGTTATGACCTCACGCATACAGGAGATTGTTGGTGGATACCCAAGATTGGTTCAGTAAGGTAGGATTAGCCTACACGAATCCCTGTGGTAAATTTGGCTTTAAAAGAGGGCTGAGCCTCTCTTTTAACAGATCATCTGAAGACTTCACAAGGAGTAACAAGAAGAACTCAGCATTGGTTCCTGGGTTAAGGTACAGTCTGCTTTACATCTTCCACCAGTGAAGAAAGGCCAAGACCTCCAAGAGGGAAGCAAGATCCTTCCCCTAAACATCTCCCACGGAATGGAGGGAGATAATGAATCCAGAAGACCCTCCAGCATCTCCAGACCCGTGAAACCACAAGTGAAAGCTTAAGTCCCTCTGCCCCATATGTTGCAGCCTCCAGACATCTACCAGACCATGGGCCTCATTCCGAGTATGGTGATAGTCATGGTGCTATTTGCGCCATGACTACCTCCCATACCGGTACCGACTCCGACTTGGTTCAATGGGGAGTTACCGGTGTAGTCCGACCTTTGCGGGACCATTAAGTCCCCATTAAAAAAGCCATTCCCCATTCCCATTTGAGTCCCCATAGGGCTCAATGGGAATGGGGAAGTAGCTAATAACGGTACCGTAATTTGCGCTACCGTTATTAGCTCTGAAGTCCCTTAACGGGTCCCGTCCATAGCGCCTGGTCAGACCAGGAGTTAAAGGAGGGACCCTCTAAGGGACCTCGTAGTAGGGCGGTAAGGGATTACCGGCACCAGTCTCCTTAACGGTGTGTAAGAGGATTCAATTCAGCACTACAGCTAAGTTAACGCCTAGTCTAGAATACTGAATGAAAACCCTTATTGATATATCTTTATGTCCAGTTCATGCGTTCTGGATGACTACCCCTATATAACACCCCTCTCTTGGAATCCCCCTGACCCCACTGAGCCAAGAAGTAGTTCTGTTTTGCAAGTTTAAAAGGTTTATTTGATAATTTAAAATATATATATATATCACACTTTATAATAAATTAATAATTGAATAGCACACTTAATCTGATATGATAAAGATTAACAACGGAGAATCTGGCACTAACACGCTTCTCTATAATCAATAAGGAGTTGACATGAAATGGATAATGTAGCACAGTGGTAAATAGGTACAGAAGTATAATGTGGTAGAGAATGCTTTATAAGGTTCAAGGAAATGCAAGGTTGAATGAATGAAATGCAGTATAGAAAACAACTTGATATGATTTCAGCAAAACAATGTAATCACTTTTCTCTGGCAATCCCCTTCCCCCCTTGATGCAAGGCAAGGAAATGGAAGGAAGCACGCAGTTCTCAGAAATGCAATCAACCGTAATTCAGTTCAATCCAGCAAGCTTAGACTACATAAGTTTGAAAACACAGGCCCAAATTGCTTTGATATGTGCTGGCAATGAATTGAAAAATATGCTAAAATACTTTAATTCCCTTTCAGAGGTTCAGGGTGAGTGGTATCTAGTTAATATTAGTCCAGGCTCACACTAGCAATGATGCAGGGATAGTTAGCAGGTTAAACGAATTTCTGGCAAATGGAAGGCAAGCAGCAGCTGATTTTACATGTGGAGAAATTTGCAAATCGCGGCAAAATCCGCGGATGCGCCGAGCGCTATTACCGAGGAACCACAAGGACTATCTCTATCGTTTTGGGATCCTAGGAAAGCCTAGGATCTCAGCTTCAAAATGAAAGTTACTGCAAGTCTCTAGCACAAACGGTTGCGGAGATATGAGCGATTTAGTAGAGGTCGTTTTTAGTTTTGCAAATTTTAAACGCAACACTTTTTCAGCTTTAAAAATGACGGCAGAATAACACAATTTCTAAGCTGCAGTTCTACTTAGATTAAAATAGGATTGAATTATATTATTTTAACTAAGAGATTGGTTCTGCACAGTTTGCTATGTACTCACACTATATTCTTGAGTGAAATGGGCCTCATCACGGATCTGGTCAGGGTTTTAGACTGGACTCTGGTCTGGTCTGGTCTGGCCTCTGCACTTCACAGTGATCTGGGTCAGCTCTCTCTGCTGGTCTGGGTCTCTCTGGGTACAGCACTGCTTTCTCTCTGGTCTGGTCTCTTAGTTCTGGATAGATTGAAGTCTCTAGTTTGGCTCTCTGGAGGTTTGATGAATTTGAAGTCTGGATCTCTGGATGTTGTATGGTCCGGCAGAGTGCGTTGCAGCAAATGGAATTGAAGGTCCCTATCTGTCCTGTCTGTCTGCTTTTATGTGTTTAGAATGTGGGTGTGTTCTAGCATCACTGACCCTACCTCTCTCTCAGCTTCTAATTGGTCAAACTTCCATTTATCATTTGATTGGGGAATGAACTGTGAGTCAGAGGGATGTCATTTTATGGCTTGCAGATAGGACACTCCTCTGTCAGATTGCACACATTCTATATTTGATAATAAAAGACATATTTCACAGTTACACAGTTGCTTGAAATTACATATACATGGTGTGGCTGAATTTAGCCATGTCTCTGTCCAAATCTGCTGTTTCTAAGAGCTTGCATTCAGAAATGGCACATAATTGACTTTTTAACTGATTTTTCACTTTCTGACATTGACCCAACTTTACATACATGTGTGCAGGGAGTAGGGACATTAACTGATGAAGTTTCAGATTTTTAACATGCATACATTTAGAGTAATATCCACTTTTCCGCTAAAACCCCCCTGAACATGCCACCGGGTCGAAAAACCTCTTAAAATGTGGGCAGAAAAATCACAAGAATTATGGTATCATTTATAAAATTTTCACATGTCCGCTCTATGAGTTATTCATCTTTTTAAAGTTATGTTCTGGCTCCAAAGGGGTGTGGTTTACCCTCAGCACAAGGTTGAATTTCTGTTTTTTTCCAGTTCTGCCAAGCCAGCTTGCTCTCACAGGCAGTGCCCCTCCCAGCTCCTGCCAAGAGGAAGCTACATTTTACGACTGCGGTAATAAAAACCTTTGCCTGAGTGAAGAGGGCTTTGTTCACTCTCCTGCAGAGCACAGGTAATTCAATTATCAGATAGATGGCATATCCTTAGTGTGGGCAGCAAAAGGAAGGTTGGCCTGGGAACACAGTGGTGACTCAAGTTTCACTCCTGATGGGGGTAGTTGCCAGGCAGAATCAAGTTCCTTAAGCCAGACTTTCAGCTACTGTCATGTTATTTGTTGCTTTTTAAATTAACTTGCAATTTTACACATGCAGCTAGAATGCTGATTCTAAGTGCAAAACTATGACATTTCAACAGTTACAAAGGCATGTGACACCAAACATAGGTCACTCATTTAATCTAAACATTTTCGATTTTAGTGTCTTTAAATCCAGTGCAATTTAAACTGCTGACTCCATAGCTCAGCCAGTTTTGTTATAAGCATTGTTCTGGGCTCTTCATTTCCCAGATTTTGTAGGCACACAAAACTCCATTCTACCAAATGTCTGCTGGTGTTCAGTGAATATTTTGCACATATTGCAATGTTTGAAATAGGCACTTTGGCTTGCCTTCAGAGAAACACAGGGTGGTTTTAAACTGCCGGCTTTTGGATAGTGGTGAGTACTGGTACTGCACCCATTTTTGGGATTTAAGAAAATGAATTCCCCACAATTCTAGGTTGCATTTGGCAATCAGCATTGCCATTCCCAATGGTTTCAGACTACTGTGCGGGTAGTCCAATGGTGGTTTTAAAGCGCTTTGACGCTAACCGGCGCTACTGTTTTTCCTTTGGCAACCCATTTCCCTCATGGCAACCCGACCTTTCGTTCTCGCACTGGTGGGTGGCAAGTGAGGCAACCATTTTGGTGTGCGCACAAACTGCGCAGCTTTCCTGGATTTCGGCGCACATGTGGGTTTTCCGCCATCTTGAATTTTCTAAGCCCACAGCACCAAATGTTGTGGCATGATAGCTTAAACGTGGGTCAGGACACCCAACAAGCCCCCCCACGTGACTGCACTTTGAATTTGAGTCGATGGGGAGTCGCGTGCCCAAGGGTTTTGACCCACGCACCGGTCTGTCCGCATAATCTTCTTCCTCTTCTGTAGATGGCATAGTTCAGCATCTTCTTCTCCATCCGGTACTGATCGATCAGTTCTCCTCGCCGGTCCTGATGGGAATATTGGGCGGTCCACTGGGCCCATTGGATCTTCGTTCCCGGTCTCCGTATCATCCTCCTTGGCCCGTCTTCAGGTTTTCTTTCTCCTAGGACGACAAAGGAAGAGCGGCAATACCTACTCATAGACGTTTTTCCACCACTGTTGAGATAGTGGGGCAGCATATGCATTTCATCATCACGACACATTACATTCTTATTTTGAAACAATAAAAACAGTATAACTAAGAGACAGTTTCATGCAAATCACAATATTTTAGAGACTAGATGTGGTATGTTTTATGATTGGAACTGAATTAGTCTGAGACAGTACCCGCTAGGATTCCAGAGGATTCCTCCAGTTGTTGCAGAGTGTGCCTGGGATGGCAACATTTCAACTGGTTTATGTGGACCCACTTGTCTTCCCCCTCGGCCAAAGGACCTTTGGGGATGTGGATTTTGTAGGCCACAGGGGAGATCTTGTCGATGATCTCAAAGGGTCCCTTCCATGTAGGCAAAAATTTGCGCTGCTTGGCCTGGTTCCTTTGGAAGTTGTATAGATAGACCCGGTCTCCCACCTGATATTCCTTCCTGGAAGTTTTCAGGTCATAATGGGTCTTCATGCTATCAGCTGATCTTTCTAGATTCCGCTGAGCGTAAGCAAAAGCATGTTGGAGGTGTTTCCTTAAATCCTCCACATACTCATGAGTAGTAGAGGCATTTATCAGTGTCTGCTCTTGGGTCCTATAGAGCAAATGCTGAGGAAGCACCATCTTGCGCCCAGTCATCAACTCAAATGGTGACATTTTGGTTGCAGATGAAGGGGTAGATCTGATGGCCATTAGGACCAGAGGTAATCGGATATCCCAACTTGGCCCAGAATCTGCCACAAACTTTTTTAAGATGCTCACAATGGTTCGGTTATATCTCTCTACTGCCCCAGAAGAAGCTGGTCTATAAGCAATATGCAGCTTTCTCTTGACCCCCAATATCTCCCACATCTTTGTCATTACTTCACTGGTGAAGTGGCTACCTCTGTCTGACTCAATCCTTTGAGGTAGACCAAAACGGGAAAAGATGTGGTTAATCATCAAGGCAGCTGCAGTTTCTGCCTTGCAATTTGGGGCTGGGAGACATTCCACCCACTTGGTAAACAAGCATGTCACAGTCAACATGTACTTATTCCCCCTAGCCGAGCGAATCACAGGGCCTACAAGGTCGATTTGTAAATCTGACCATGGCAGTGTCATCCCCCTCTTTTGGAGAGGCGCACGGTGCGTGAGGGATGATGGCTGAAACTGTGCACACACAAGACACCCCTTCAAGTATTGGTCGAGGTCCTGCCCCATGTGTGGCCAGTATGCAACCTCTCTTAAGATTTCCAATGTTGTGTGAAACCCCCTATGACCGGCGGTGGCCGCATCATGGGCGTGACTTAACATCAGGCTTCGGAATGAGGTAGGAACCACCCACTGATCGTGGCCAGCTTTGGATTTCCTTACCAGCAAACCGTCTTGGATCCGGAACATTTTTGGACATTTCATCAACACTCTTAGGTCCTCTTTCCCAATGTAATCGGTATCCGTCAGGGGAAAGTTCTCGGGGTCCTCAAGGTGCTGGTAAAATTTACCAATAATTGGATCCCCCTTCTGAGCAGTAATCAAATCAGCATCAGGGGTCTCCTTACTCCATTGTGCAATTGAAAGGTCGTTGTGAGCATTTATCTGGGACCTAGTGATGGCAGTGACCTGGATTTCCCCCAACAGGGACTCAATCTCAATTAGATCCCCTTGGATGGCCCCGGTTTTGGCCAGCTGATCAGCTAAGTCATTTCCAGTTTTGTCTGGTCCCTCTACTTTGGAATGACCCTTGATCTTTTTCCAATAGATGGTCATCTCATTCGAGGTGACCAGATCATCAATGTTTTGGATCAACTTCCCATGTTTCAAGGGTTTGTTGTTAGCACATAACATGCCTCTGGTTTTCCAATTAACCAGGTGCTCCACGAACCCGTTCCGTACATAATCCGAATCTGTGATTATGACCAGTTCGTGGAGTTGATGCTGGACAGCAGTGAGGATGGCCTGATGCACAGCCATCAATTCTGCCACCTGACTACTTCGGGGACCAATTTTGTATCCAGCGGAGGGTTCTGGGGACTCATTCACCCATGCATTCCCTACGCCAGCCACCAGTTCTTTTTCCCCGTTGTTGTCAACATGGTAAGAGCATCCATCCACATAGACAGTGGGCATTCCCTCACACTTGTCCTCTTCAAAGACTTTGTGGGGGGAATTAAGGTATGCCTCCATGTTGTCCTTTATTTTTAGACTTTCGTCCTCGAGACAGTTTTCTCTGGCACAATCATGCAAGTCAGCCAGACCTTGCGCGAGGGGACTCTTCTTGTTTTGGCCATATCGGACCTCCACAGGAAAGCCTTGCATTGACAGAATCCAGGAAGTAATTCGGGAATTACTCACATTTCCGGCCCGGATTCTGTCACTTTGGAGATATTGCAGAGGCTGGTGTGGAGTCTCCACTATGATGTGTTCCCCCTGGATAAACGGGCGGTAATTCTTCAATGCCCACACCGTTGCCAGGAGTGCCTTCTCACAATCGTTGAATTTTTCCTCCACAGAGGATAAAGTTTTGCTCGCATAGGAGATTACTTTATTGACCTTGTCATGCTTTTGATATAATACTGCCGTCAAGCACGTATTAGAGAACCCTGTCTCCAGGAAGAACTCCTTGTTTCTGACCGGGTAAGCTAGGCAAGGCGCTTGTGAGAGGCTTCTTTTGAGTGGTTTTACTGCCTCGGCTTGTTCTGGACCCCATTCCCACTTGACCCCCCCCTTCAGGAGATGAATCAGGGGTCTGGTGATCTCTGCGTAGCCCTCAATGAACTTTCTGCTGTAATTAGTCAGTCCAAGGAGGCTCCTTAGTTCCCGCAGCGTTGTGGGGTCTTTCAGTTTCTGAAGTGCTTCCACTTTCTTTTCCTGGGGACAAAGACCCTGAGGAGTAATCTCATGCCCCAAGAAGTTAACACGGGTTTTACACCACTGTGCTTTCTGAAAGGAAAGTTTTGCTCCGGCGGCCCTCAACTGTGTCAGAACATAACGGATCTCCGCTATGTGTTCCTCAACAGTTGAGCTTTTGATGAGGACATCATCTACATAAGCCAGGTTACCCCTTGCACCCAAGTCGGGCATGGCCTTGTGTAGAAAAATGTTGAATTCATTGCCGGAGTTGAGGTATCCGAAGGGAGTCCGGGTCCATGTGTACTGCTGGCCCCCAAAGGTAAAAGCCAGCTTGTATTGGTCCTCCCTACTGACAGGCACAGTCCAGTATCCATTGGTCAGGTCTATTGCAGTGAATACCTGTGACCCCTGGATCTGGGCCAGCCCTTGGTCAATGTAGGGCAGAGGCCATCGGGAAGTATGGACCCGTTTGTTGAGCTCCCTAAGGTCGGCGCAGAGTCTCCACTGGCCGTTTGGCTTCAATATTCCTAGCACCGGGTTATTGAAGGTG
This sequence comes from Ambystoma mexicanum, assembly GCF_040938575.1. Classification (NCBI taxonomy): domain Eukaryota; kingdom Metazoa; phylum Chordata; class Amphibia; order Caudata; family Ambystomatidae; genus Ambystoma; species Ambystoma mexicanum. The sequence goes on along the minus strand of NC_090935.1, from coordinate 1,085,454,492 downwards.
CTGTGGACTGGACGGATTATTCCCCGGGACTCAAGGTTCTTAATTATTTCAGTAAGGGACTCCATGGATGCGAGAGGCAAGCGATATTGCTTCACAAACACAGGAGTCATGCCAGGGTCCGTGGGGATTGTTGTTGTGTGGATGTCAGTGCGACCACAGTCATATGAGTCTACCGCAAAGAGATCTTGGAAATCCAAGAAAACTTGTTTCAACTTTTGCTTTTGTTCCAGAGTCACACAGGCATCAGCTAGGTTGACTCTCTCTTCCACCATCTGCCTGAAGCCTGGAAAGACTTCTGGTTTGGCTATCTCCGTGGCCTCCTCCAGCTGGGTGGAGAAGTCCCTGGTCAGAGTGCTGATTTGGACCGGAGGCTTCAGGTGGAAAAGGCAGCCCTCATGCACCTGGAAAATCACCTCATCCCTCCTGAAGTCACACGTCACATCTTCCTTACCATACGGGCAGGAAGTGTACACCAGGAAGTTCCCCCCATGCCGGGTAAAAATCCTGTCTGGTGTTGCGTTGTCCTCACTGTCACTGTCAAAACAGTCCTTGGGGATTGGTCCTAACAGTTCATTTCTAAGATCAATGGAGAAATGTCGGTCATCAACCGCCATTCCAATAATGGGGCCTGCGGCTAGAGTAATACTCTTTAAGTCGCTGTTATCCACCTCTATTGGAATGGTGTCATGTTCTATGTTGACTAATGGTGTTGGGTTTACCCCCAACCCTTGCTGTTGGAGAGAAGCATTTAGATGTATGTAAGCATCTGGGTTTTTCAACTCTTGTCCCCTTTTAACTTTCACTTCCAGGGAGAATTGTCGGGTCCTTTCTGGGATGGTGACTTCCTCTTTAACCTGAATTTCAACTGCATAAGGTAGCAATTGAGCTGACCTAAATGCTTTTTCTGGATCATCAAAGCCCATGGGATTATCCGCTAATCGGGACCAAGCTTTGAAGTTTATTAGGTCCAAACTAATGGCAAAGCGATTGAGAATGTCACTGCCTAAGTAAAAGGCGGCAGTGACGTCTCGCACGACCCAACAATTATGGACTATGCTCTTGTTGCCAATGGAGATTTTGAGCATACACCTGCTTGGCAGGAGATGTTTTGAATTGGGTGCTTCCAGGTCCATTTCCCATTTGTCTATCAGTTTGAAGGTGGGAATGGCTGGATCTTTTGGAAGTTGGCGAAACATGGCTTCGCTGATGAAGCTCTTACCGTTGTTCACACACACTCGAGCGAGAACAGAGTCCTTCCCATCATTTAACTGAACAGGGATGAACAACTGCTCTCCAATTTGCTGAATATCAGCCAGGCTTTGAGCTGATTTCACATCTTTCTGGACTATAGGCGTGGGAGTTTCAGATTGTGGATTGGTATAGAATTTCAAAGTGTTTCCTTCCAGTGTGGAATACCACTTTAGACTGGAAGGAAGGTTGATTTTCAGAAACAGAGAGGACCCCCCATCACTAGTCTGTTGTCCTACTGCTATGACTGTCACGTCTGGAATTTGGTGGTTCTGGAAGTGAAATTCTACTTGGTCAGATTTTTGTTCAACCATGTGGCAGGTGCCGTTTAAACTAACATGGTTGACACTCTGTTTTAATTTTATTGGTCGGCTAGTCTGGGTCCAGAGGACCTTGTTTACGCAATCTATTAGGGGTGACAACCTTCTCAGGAGGTCATTCCCTAGTAAACAAGGGGTGCCCTCTGGGGTCACAACTATGACCGGGTGTTTCAGCTTGTGTCGCCCAATTTTAATGTCCAAATCTGCCGTCCCCTCGACAGGAATTTCCTTCCCGTCAAAGTTCTGTAGTTGTCCAGGAAGAGAGGTGAGAGGAATTTGGTAATTCTCTCCCCTTCCTGCATTCAGTTCGTCAAAGGCCCTTCTGGACAGAAGGGTAGCTTGAGATCCCGTGTCCACCAGTGCCGAGATTGTACCCTGCCCCTGTACTTGTACCGGGGCATAATATCTTCCCTCCTTCTCCTCAAGGGGGCACAGATAATGTACATTTTTGGACAACTGGTGGGCTAACTTTCTGGTTTTGGACATCGCGAGAGAAGAATTTTGGGCAGAATTCTGTGGAGAGCCTTGGGAATCTGAAAGAAAAAGTTGGCAACTGGAGATCAGAGCCATTTTGGGTTCCCCTGGCTCCGGTTCTGGGCCGCCCGCCCCTTTTTGGAGGCAGTCACCAGGATGGGTTTGAACCAGGGGATTTTCTTGCTGTTGGTTCTGGGATGAGATAGTGGGCGGCGGTAGCTCAGTCTCCACATCTCCCCAGTCTGGATTTGCATCCCTAGGGACCCATTTTTCTTTGGGAGGAGTTCCCCCCTCTCTGAAGGAGAAGATCCTTTTCCCAGGATCCTCTGAGGATCCCTCTCCCTCAAATTGGAAGATCTGTACCTCCTCCTCAAACTGAGTCTGTTTGGGTCTTTTGTTTCTCCTACCCCCCCTCTGCTCCTTAGGAGGCAGACTTTCAGGGGCAAGAGATTTTGTTTCCGGTTCCTGGGTTTCCAGGGGCTGTTTACAAGTGAGGAAGGAAGCTTCCTCCAAGGCTTTACACCCCCTTCCCTTTGTGCCTCCTCCCTGGGAACCGGTGAGATATCGGGGTGCTGCCCCCGTCATTGTTCTGGAGCACCAGGTCCAGAGTTGGGTGCGTTCTGCGCCGGCACGCCCATCTGAGGGTTCTGCTGAGCCCTCAGTATGTGACCCTGATCCCGCGCCATGTTTTGAACCTGGCGCTCTAACTGGGAAACCCGCTCAGGCTGATACGGGGCCCTGTTTTCTCCCCTGGGCTGATCCCGGGAAGGGTAGCTGTCCCTCCTCTGGTAATACCCCGGGTTGGGAAGATTTGGGTACCCCTCCACCCTTGGCCTCCCCTCTCCCGGATTCAGTGGTCTGGGCTCAGGGAATTGGGGAAAGAAGGATGGATGGTTTTGGGGCTGAAAGTCGGGTGGATATCTGGGGAAAAAGTTCTGCCCAGGGTTTGGTAAATTTCTGCCCTCCTGTGGGAAGTTTGGAGGGAAGTTCCCTGGGTTCGGTGCTCGGTTGGATCCCCCCCCTTGGGCTGGGGGAGTCCACACGTAACCCAGGATGGGTCGATTTCCCTTGTAACGGGGACTTACATAATCAGGAGAGCGAGGGACCCCATTTGTGGGGCTGCCTCCTTGGCTCCCTGTCTGTGACTGACCCGAGGACCTCCTGGGCCTAGCATTATTAGGTGCAGGTAGGTTTTTAGGCCCCCCCATCTCCAAATCCAAAACGGGGGTGACCTTTACCTCTGCCACCTTGGCAGCAGCAGGGGTGCTGTTGGCTTTGGGGTTTTTCTGGGCATTACTTTTGCTATCTACCGGTTTCTGCACCTCATAGATCCGGGTAGCCTGTTCAATGACCCAGTCTAAAGATCTTTTCTCGTGAAAATCCCTCACGAGCTGGGTCATGATATATTTGGGCAAGGCATGGAAAAACGTATTAATAAATTCCCTGCTATCCGTGCGCACCCTTCTTGTGGTCTGTGCAAAAGCACGCTTTAACTCCTGCACAAATTCTTGTGGGGCCTGATCCTCCCCACATTGCAAATTGTAGGCTGCCTTGCGAGCCTCTTGAGGATTTCTGTGAACAGAAAAATGTTTCAAGATGGCCGCCTTATAGGTGGACCATCTTAAATGATTTTGGTCCTCCAGCCCCGCAAAGAAACTGGAGTATTCCGGGGAGAAGGTCCACTTTACATATTGAATACAGCTTTGGCTGTCCTTCAATTGGAAAGTCTCCATCATTTGTTCAAACAACTCTAAGTGCTCCCACACAGAATACTTAGCGTTCTTATGGTAAGGCGTGATGACGCTCCTGATCGCCTTAATCTGCTTTAAGGGGTCCTTAAGCAAGGCCCTTTTTGCCTTATTGGCCTTTTTGGTTCGGGTAACCCTTGTCCATTCTTCCTCGGACTCAGAGGCACTGCTCCCAGAGGTTCCCGTCTGTTCTTCCAGGTTTTCCCGGATTCTGCGAGCCTGGGAATGGCTGGCAGAATGTGGGGACCTGGTCTCCTGTGTCCTGCGCAGTTCAGAGGAGTCTTCAGATTCCTCCTTGCTGCCAGGATTTGATGGGTACCCCCTCCACTGACCTAACTGGGCAGAGGTTTTCAGGATGCCCTTAATGGGCCTACTCTCCTGGGGTTCCCCATTGAACTGTACTGTACTTGGGTGCCCATACCCGGATGCCCACCCCTCCATTCCTGAGTGGTACTGGCCTATGAGCCCCATACTCTTAGCTGGATAGTAATCTGCCATCCCTGTGGCCCTGTGCTCATGTGCGCCAGGGGACATGGGGGTGGTAGAGTCCAGGGACTGGGGGAGATGAAGGCCCCTGGTGTTAGGGCTCCTGCGGTTATGGTCAGGAGTCTCTCTTTCCCAGCGGACCTCATCTCTATCCGCCCCTGCTCCCTGTTGCAATGCAAGAGCCTGCATTTGTGCTTTCAGTTCCTCTGTTAAGGCCTTACTCGACTCTACCAGTCTCTCCTGCATCGCTACCTGTTGTTGGAGCCTATCATTGTGTTGACAGAGGGCCTCATTTTCCCTCTGTGCTTCCTGGTTGGTCCTGGAGAACTGGGCCAGTCTTTGCTGCAGGAGGGTTACCTCCTGAGCTGTGTCCCTATTGGCCTGCTCCTTTCATGCTAGAGCATCCTCCACCCTCCTGGTGTGCTCTAGCAAGTTCTGGTGTTCTTTTTGGAGGTCACCCAGTCCCTGGTGGGTCAGGTGATTTTCTTCCATTTTTCTTTTTAAATGGCAGACTTCCTGGCCTAAGGTATCCCTTTCCTGACTGAGAGCCTGCATCTGTGCTGCCAGGTCGTCCCTTTGCCTTTGGAAGGCACCAGCATTCTGGCGCTCCTGATCAAACTCTGCCTGGGTATCCAGGTCTTTCAGAATTAGTTTGTTGCTCTCTGCCTTCACTCTATCTAGGTGGCTTTGCAGGGTGACTACCTGCTCAGCACATACCCTGTTGAAGTCCAGTTGTTGCTCCAGCTTTTTCTGGTTTTGCAGTAGGGAGTCCAAACCTTCTTGGTATTCCTTCTGCAAGGCCAGAAATCTGGTATCCTGTTCTACCTTTTCCTGTTGCAGCACATCCATATCCTTCTTTATTTTAATGATGTGCTGCCTACTATCATCTTCTGACTCCTGGCTCCTCTGCAGCCTCTGCTCAGAAGAGACCAGGTCAGATTGGACCTTCTCTAACGCCATCTGTTGCCTATTTGCCAGATTTTGGCTTTCAGCACATCTATCCTGCATGTCTCCCATATATAGGTACAGGTATGCTGCTATCCTGGCAATCTTATTGTGTTCCTCTTTGGCTTTAGGAGCCATATATAGTTCACTCAGGGCCACATGTAAGGGACCCTGATCTCTATATATATCTGACCCTGTTTCAGTGACCTGTCGCGTGATGGCCTGCAACCAGGCATCCTGGCCCTGTTCGGTCCATTCACCTCTCACAAATAGCTTATGCAAGAGGTGCTCTCTGGCTATTTTCATGTCTACTAAGGTCGTCATTCTAGAGATTGGTCTCTGTCCTGACTTACAGAAGTTTGTATTTTATTTTTGCAGAACAGAACTTTTCTTGGAGTGTCGCTTTTGAGGAATGCTTCACAGCGTAATGCAGCGTGGTGATCCGACCGGATGTATGTATCCCGTCAGTTAGCACACTGTATTAAGCTGCACAAGTGGTAAATCTAACCCAACGTCTCGGCTCGAGCCCCCAATTTGTAAGAGGATTCAATTCAGCACTACAGCTAAGTTAACGCCTAGTCTAGAATACTGAATGAAAACCCTTATTGATATATCTTTATGTCCAGTTCATGCGTTCTGGATGACTACCCCTATATAACACCCCTCTCTTGGAATCCCCCTGACCCCACTGAGCCAAGAAGTAGTTCTGTTTTGCAAGTTTAAAAGGTTTATTTGATAATTTAAAATATATATATATATCACACTTTATAATACATTAATAATTGAATAGCACACTTAATCTGATATGATAAAGATTAACAACGGAGAATCTGGCACTAACACGCTTCTCTATAATCAATAAGGAGTTGACATGAAATGGATAATGTAGCACAGTGGTAAATAGGTACAGAAGTATAATGTGGTAGAGAATGCTTTATAAGGTTCAAGGAAATGCAAGGTTGAATGAATGAAATGCAGTATAGAAAACAACTTGATATGATTTCAGCAAAACAATGTAATCACTTTTCTCTGGCAATCCCCTTCCCCCCTTGATGCAAGGCAAGGAAATGGAAGGAAGCACGCAGTTCTCAGAAATGCAATCAACCGTAATTCAGTTCAATCCAGCAAGCTTAGACTACATAAGTTTGAAAACACAGGCCCAAATTGCTTTGATATGTGCTGGCAATGAATTGAAAAATATGCTAAAATACTTTAATTCCCTTTCAGAGGTTCAGGGTGAGTGGTATCTAGTTAATATTAGTCCAGGCTCACACTAGCAATGATGCAGGGATAGTTAGCAGGTTAAACGAATTTCTGGCAAATGGAAGGCAAGCAGCAGCTGATTTTACATGTGGAGAAATTTGCAAATCGCGGCAAAATCCGCGGATGCGCCGAGCGCTATTACCGAGGAACCACAAGGACTATCTCTATCATTTTGGGGTCCTAGGAAAGCCTAGGATCTCAGCTTCAAAATGAAAGTTATTGCAAGTCTCTAGCACAAACGGTTGCGGAGATATGAGCGATTTAGTAGAGGTCGTTTTTAGTTTTGCAAATTTTAAACGCAACACTTTTTCAGCTTTAAAAATGATGGCAGAATAACACAATTTCTAAGCTGCAGTTCTACTTAGATTAAAATAGGATTGAATTATATTATTTTAACTAAGAGATTGGTTCTGCACAGTTTGCTATGTACTCACACTATATTCTTGAGTGAAATGGGCCTCATCACGGATCTGGTCAGGGTTTTAGACTGGACTCTGGTCTGGTCTGGTCTGGCCTCTGCACTTCACAGTGATCTGGGTCAGCTCTCTCTGCTGGTCTGGGTCTCTCTGGGTACAGCACTGCTTTCTCTCTGGTCTGGTCTCTTAGTTCTGGATAGATTGAAGTCTCTAGTTTGGCTCTCTGGAGGTTTGATGAATTTGAAGTCTGGATCTCTGGATGTTGTATGGTCCGGCAGAGTGCGTTGCAGCAAATGGAATTGAAGGTCCCTATCTGTCCTGTCTGTCTGCTTTTATGTGTTTAGAATGTGGGTGTGTTCTAGCATCACTGACCCTACCTCTCTCTCAGCTTCTAATTGGTCAAACTTCCATTTATCATTTGATTGGGGAATGAACTGTGAGTCAGAGGGATGTCATTTTATGGCTTGCAGATAGGACACTCCTCTGTCAGATTGCACACATTCTATATTTGATAATAAAAGACATATTTCACAGTTACACAGTTGCTTGAAATTACATATACATGGTGTGGCTGAATTTAGCCATGTCTCTGTCCAAATCTGCTGTTTCTAAGAGCTTGCATTCAGAAATGGCACATAATTGACTTTTTAACTGATTTTTCACTTTCTGACATTGACCCAACTTTACATACATGTGTGCAGGGAGTAGGGACATTAACTGATGAAGTTTCAGATTTTTAACATGCATACATTTAGAGTAATATCCACTTTTCCGCTAAAACCCCCCTGAACATGCCACCGGGTCGAAAAACCTCTTAAAATGTGGGCAGAAAAATCACAAGAATTATGGTATCATTTATATAATTTTCACATGTCCGCTCTATGAGTTATTCATCTTTTTAAAGTTATGTTCTGGCTCCAAAGGGGTGTGGTTTACCCTCAGCACAAGGTTGAATTTCTGTTTTTTTCCAGTTCTGCCAAGCCAGCTTGCTCTCACAGGCAGTGCCTCTCCCAGCTCCTGCCAAGAGGAAGCTACATTTTACGACTGCGGTAATAAAAACCTTTGCCTGAGTGAAGAGGGCTTTGTTCACTCTCCTGCAGAGCACAGGTAATTCAATTATCAGATAGATGGCATATCCTTAGTGTGGGCAGCAAAAGGAAGGTTGGCCTGGGAACACAGTGGTGACTCAAGTTTCACTCCTGATGGGGGTAGTTGCCAGGCAGAATCAAGTTCCTTAAGCCAGACTTTCAGCTACTGTCATGTTATTTGTTGCTTTTTAAATTAACTTGCAATTTTACACATGCAGCTAGAATGCTGATTCTAAGTGCAAAACTATGACATTTCAACAGTTACAAAGGCATGTGACACCAAACATAGGTCACTCATTTAATCTAAACATTTTCGATTTTAGTGTCTTTAAATCCAGTGCAATTTAAACTGCTGACTCCATAGCTCAGCCAGTTTTGTTATAAGCATTGTTCTGGGCTCTTCATTTCCCAGATTTTGTAGGCACACAAAACTCCATTCTACCAAATGTCTGCTGGTGTTCAGTGAATATTTTGCACATATTGCAATGTTTGAAATAGGCACTTTGGCTTGCCTTCAGAGAAACACAGGGTGGTTTTAAACTGCCGGCTTTTGGATAGTGGTGAGTACTGGTACTGCACCCATTTTTGGGATTTAAAAAAATGAATTCCCCACAATTCTAGGTTGCATTTGGCAATCAGCATTGCCATTCCCAATGGTTTCAGACTACTGTGCGGGTAGTCCAATGGTGGTTTTAAAGCGCTTTGACGCTAACCGGCGCTACTGTTTTTCCTTTGGCAACCCATTTCCCTCATGGCAACCCGACCTTTCGTTCTCGCACTGGTGGGTGGCAAGTGAGGCAACCATTTTGGTGTGCGCACAAACTGCGCAGCTTTCCTGGATTTCGGCGCACATGTGGGTTTTCCGCCATCTTGAATTTTCTAAGCCCACAGCACCAAATGTTGTGGCATGATAGCTTAAACGTGGGTCAGGACACCCAACAGGTGCCTGGTATCCCTTACCGCCCTACTCAGAATGAGGCCCCATATGTAGAGCAAATCTCTTTCACTTTTTTACTAGCCCTGGATTTTAGCCTCGTGCAGTTGTTGGACTTATCCAGAACCAGATCAAGGACGGTGTAAAGATCTTCCCCAAAATGATTGTAGCATCTCCACTAGTGGCTAGGTTGGTCAGTACCCAGTCAAAGAAGCCAGGCGTGTCTATGTTCAGCGTGTAAGTGTTGACCAGTACCACCCTCCCTCCCTCCACGACACCAGACACCAACAGAGACCTTCCCTCAGTATCCTTTATTACTGACAGCAGACAGAATTTAAGGGAACTATGGTACACAATAGCAAGAGTAAGCAGAACATCAGGAGGAATACCTGTGGCAACCCCACTGCGTGGCCCAGCGTGATTCAGTAGAAGATGCAAGATGTGTCTCCTGGAACTAGTCCACCCTGATGTTATGATGCCTCATGTAAAGCATGTAAGCAGAAGCCTCCTAGTTTTACCCGGTTGGTTGCCCTCCCCCCAATATACCATGTTATTACCTTGAAGAAGCCCGCCACAATGCACAGTGTAGAAGTAAGCAACACAGGGTCCCACCCACAACACTGTACTGAAGTGGCCCACCCGGGCATGTACTCCAAATATCATTACATGGACCATGTAGCACTCTAAATAAACATAACCCAACCTTGAACTTAGACATCCTCCCCAAACCCGCCCCCACGAGCAACCCCAACTGGCTTGAGATCCCCCTACCCTCCAGCATCCCTCCAAACAAAACAGCTGTGCATGGGGCTCTAGCACCTGCCTTTGAGCTAGCCAGTCTAAACGTACTCATAGGAGAAATAAGGTCACTGAGGATTGCCAAGCTATGGAACAAAACAAACACCTCCATAACTGTGGGTAGCATTTGTATGCCGTGAGGCGATCATGAATATTACACCTGGCAACTATTCAGGGGTCCACTTGTTCTTCCATCCCTCTGTTTTTTACTCCATCATGGGGTCTCGAGCTGTTCTTGTGCGTTGATTTCTCAGTTGCATCAATGAACGAGATGGCCGTCTCTGTCAATATGAAGAAAAGCACCTTTCCATCAACTTGTATGCAGCGTTTAGCAGGGAACAGCATGGAGTGAAAGATTAAAGAATATTGAGGCTTAATACCACATAATAGAAATACACGAGGTCGAAGTATGATGTACATTTATTAACAGGCAGCTGTCTGGCTTTCAACACACTGCAATGTGTGCAAGCAGACACCGTGAGATGACAGAGTGCTGGACATTTCAAAAACACAAGTATTTATACAAATTTTCCACAATCCCGGACACATCGTCGAGCCCCTCTTCGTGCAAAACATTTACCTAGGGTTCATGGCCTATCCACATAACTACGTCATGCTTAAACATCTTTGAATAGTTTGTTTTTTTCCTTTAAACATTTCACGTTTTCCAAATATAAGACACAAGTTAACATTCCTTATTTTGCATGCTTATATTTGTCTATCATTTGTTCTTGAGTTTAAAGTCAGCTTAGTTTCAAGGAGCGAAAACAAAGATTTCTGCAAGAAGAGCACGTTCAACTATTCATCATTCTACTTTGCTGTCTGAATGGAGAAGGCATTATTGGAACAGATGGTATCTAAATTACTGATTTGTATGGCTTTTGTTTAACTCCAAGGTTTCTCAGTGTAGGACAAACAATCCACTTTAGCAACTTCAACATTCTTATCTACGTTGACATCATGGATACAGTACAAAGTTCATTTTGCTCTGCTGGAGCCAAAAACACAATTCTAAACATGGGACAGAAAGCATGAGGAGATCAAAATGGCGGAAAACTCAAAATGACGGCGTAGTCAGCCTGTTTAAGGTTCATTCAATGCAATTTATAGTGCAATGCGAATGTGCTTAGGCCACTCGTTTACTATCAGGTGGTATTTGTATCATCATCAGAGCATCCTCAATCGCTATCTTCAAAAACATTGATCACTATTAATTCCCTTATGGCGATGTCCTGCTTTAACAAGGAATTTGTAATTTTTCCTGGCCTATGTGTCTTAGGTTGTAGTTTACCAACTGCTTTTGCACAACTTCCCCCTATCATGGAACAGATGACAGGAAGACACTGTATGCAACAACAGCAAAACCGTGCAGTGCCAAGGATCACCATTAGGACTGCAAAGATTTTCCAGCCCCAAGATCGTAACAAGTCCCAGAACCAGGTGCTAAAACTCATTTTTCAAACTTGTTGAGATTAGTCGCATCAAAATTCCCAGTGACATTATTGTTCCATCAGCCAAAGAATAATGCCCTGTAAGAGGATTCAATTCAACACTACAGCTAAGTCAACGCCTAGTCTATAATACTGAATGAAAACCCTTATTGATATATCTTTATGTCCAGTTCATGCGTTCTTTATGACTACCCCTATATAACACTCCTCTCTTGGAATCCTCCTGACCCCACTGAGCCAAGAAGTAGTTCTGTTTTGCAAGTTTAAAGGTTTAATTGATAATTTAAACAATATATATATATCACGCTTTATAATAAATTAATAATTGAATAGCACACTTAATCTGATATGATAAAGATGAACAACAGAGAATCTGGCACTAACACGCTTCTCTATAATCAATAAGGAGTTGACATGAAATGGATAAGGTAGCACACAAGTGAATAGGAACAAAAGAAGAAGGTGGTACAGAATGCTTTATGTAAGCTCAGGTGGATGCAATATTCAATGAATGCAGTACAGAAAATACTCAATATGATTTCAACCAAACAATGTAATCACTTTTCTCTGGCTATTCACTCCCCCCCTCTTTATGCAATGCAAGGAAATGGAAGGAAAACACACAGTTCTCAGAAATGCAATCAAATGTGATTCAGTTCACCCCAGCAAGCTTAGACTACAGAAGTTTGAAAACACAGGCAAAATGCTTTGATATGTGCAGGCAATTCAGTGAAACGTATGCTAAAATGCTTTTGATTCCCTCTAGAGGTTCAGGGTGAGTGGTATCTAGTTAATATTAGCTCAGGCTCACTCTTGCAATGATTCAGGAATGATTAGCAGGTTAAACGAATTTCTGGCAAATGGAAGGCAAGCAAACTGCTGTTTTCACACGTGGAGAAATTTGCAAATCGCGGCAAAATTCGCGTGTGCGTTTTCCGCGATTGCGGTAAAACTATAAGATTCTAAGCTTTCAGATGAAAGTTACTGCAAGTCTCTAGTACAAACGGTTGCGGAGATATGAGCGATTAAATAAAGGTCGTTTTTCAGATTTGAAATTTTAAAGTTCAAAAAGACAAGTGCAGCTTGCAACTAGCAAATCACAGGTGACAGCTTTACAAATGACAGGTGACAGTTAGGAGACAGTTCTACTTAGATTAAAATAGGATTGAATTATATTATTTTAACTAAGAGATTGGTTCTGCACAGTTTTCTAGGTACTCACACTATATTCTTGAGTGAAATGGGCCTCGCCATGGATCTGGTCAGGTTTTAGACGGGCCTCTGGTCTCTGCACTTCACAGTGATCTGGGTCAGCTCTCTCTGGTTCTGCTAACATTGGCCTGGGTCAGCTCTCTCTCTGGATTCTGAAGATTGATGGATTTGAAGTCTCTAGTTTGTCTCTCTGGAGGTTTGATGGAGGTAAAGTATGGATTTTCCCGGCAGAGCTTCCAGCTGCAAATGGATTTGAAAGTCCCTATCTGTCCTGTCTGTCTGCTTTTATGTGTTTAGAATGTGGGTGTGTTCTAGCATCACTGACCCTACCTCTCTCTCAGCTTCTAATTGGTCAAACTTCCATTTCTCATTTGATTGGGGAAGGAAGTGTGTGTCAGCGTGATGTCATTTTATGGCTTGCAGAGAGTCCACTCCTCCTGTCAACTTACACACAAATCTAGATTTGAAACAAATACATATTTGCAGAGGTACATATTGTTTTAAAATCATATGCACCCATCATGCATTACAGGAGGTATACCCTGTTCAAACTCTGCTCTTCCTGGGAGCTTGCATTCAGAAATGGCAATATTTTGCACTTTTTAACTGGTTTGCAATTCCGGACATTACCCCAAATTTACACACATGTGCGCAAGGAGTATGGACATTAGTTGATGAAGTGTCAGATTTTTCACATGCACACATTTTGAGTAATATCCTCTTTTCCGCTAAAACCCCCCTGAACATGCCACCGGGTCGAAAAACCTCTTAAAATGTAGGCAGAAAAATCACAAGAATTATGGTGTCATTTATAAAATTTTCACATGTCCGTACTATGAGTTATTCATCTTTTTCTAAACAATATTCTGGCTACAAAGGGGTGTGGTTTACCCTCAGCACAAGGTTGAATTTCTGGTTTTTCCAGTTCTGCCAAGCCAGCTTGCTCTCACAGGCAGTGCTCCTCCCCTTTCCTTCAGGAGGAAGCCACTTTTTACGACCATTTACGACTCCTGCCAATAAAACATTTGCCTGAGTCAGGACAGGCTTTGTTCAGAGCTCCTGTAGAGCCCAGGTAATTCAATCAGGGAAGTGTCATATCCCTTTTGGTGTGAGCAGCAAAAGGGCAGCTAGGCCTGGGAACACAGCTGTGACTCAAGTTTCACTCCTGATGGGGGTAGTTGCCAGGCAGAATTGGAATCTCTTTAAGCCAGTTTCAGATAAAATGTCACTTTTTGTTCCCCAGTTTCTGCATTCAAATAAAACTAAACATTTTCACATATGCAGCTAGAATGCTGATTCTAAGTTCAAAACTATGACATTTCAACAGTAACAAAGGCATGTGACACCAAACATAGGTCACTCATTTAATCTAAACATTTTCGATTTTAGTGTCTTTAAATCCAGTGCAACTTAAACTGCTGCAATCCACAGCTCAGCCAGTCTTGTTATAAACCTTCAAGTCACTTCAGAATATCACTTTACATTGTATCCACCTCTCAGTAAGTCTTTCTTTGGCCTGCTTTGGGTTCATTCATTTTTACACAAAAAAGTAAAATCTGGTGTTGTTTTAAATTGCCGGCTTTTGGATAGTGGTGAGTACTGGTACTGCACCCATTTTTGGGATTTAAGAATGAATTCCCCACAATTCTAGGTTGCATTTGCCAATCAGCATTGCCATTCCCAATGGTTTCAGACTACTGTGCGGGTAGTCCAATGGTGGTTTTAAAGCGCTTTGAAGCTAACCGGCGCTACTGTTTTTCCTTTGGCAACCCATTTCCCTCATGGCAACCCGGCCTTTCATTCTCGCACTGGTGGGTGGCAAGTGAGGCAACCATTTTGGTGGGCGCACAAACTGCGCAGCTTTCCTGGATTTCGGCGCACATGTGGGTTTTCCGCCATCTTGAATTTTCTAAGCCCACAGCACCAAATGTTGCAGCATGATTACTTGCACGTGGGTCAAGACACCCAACAAGCCCCCCCACGCGACTGCACTTTGAATTTGAGTCGATGGGGAGTCGGGTGCACAAGGGTTTTGACCCACGCACCGGTCTGTCCGCATAATCTTCTTCCGGTAGATGGCACAGTTCAGCATCTTTTCCTCCATCCGGTCGGATCGATCGGTTCTCCTCGCCAGTCCTGATGGGAGTATTGGGCGGTCCACTGGGCCCATTGGATCTTCGTTCCCGGTCTCCAGATCGTCCTCCTTGGCCAGTCTCAAGGTCTTCTTTCTCCTAGGACGACAAAGGAAGAGCGGCAATACCTACTCATAGACGTTTTTCCACCACTGTTGAGATAGTGGGACAGCATATGCATTTCATCATGACGAAACATTACATTCTTATTTTGATAAAAAACAGTATAACTAAGAGACAGTTTCATGCAAATCACAATATTTTAGAGACTAGATGTGGTATGTTTTATGATTGGAACAGAATTAGTCTGAGACAGTACCCGCTAGGATTCCAGAGGATTCCTCCAGTTGTTGCAGAGTGTGCCTGGGATGGCAACATTTCAACTGGTTTATGTGGACCCACTTGTCTTCTCCCTCTGCCAAAGGACCTTTGGGGATGTGTATTTTGTAGGCCACAGGGGAGATCTTGTCGATGATCTCAAAGGGTCCCTTCCATGTAGGCAAAAATTTGCGCTGCTTGGCCTGGTTCCTTTGGAAGTTGTATAGATAGACCCGGTCTCCCACCTGATATTCCTTCCTGGAAGTCTTCAGGTCATAGTGGGTCTTCATGCTATCAGCCGATCTTTCTAGATTCCGCTGAGCGTAAGCAAAAGCATGTTGGAGGTGTTTCCTTAAATTCTCCACATACTCATGAGTAGTGGAGGCATTTATCAGTGTCTGCTCTTGGGTCCTGTAGAGCAAATGCTGAGGAAGCACCATCTTGCGTCCAGTCATCAACTCAAATGGTGACATTTTGGTTGCAGATGAAGGGGTAGATCTGATAGCCATTAGGACCAGAGGTAATCGGATATCCCAACTTGGCCCAGAATCTGCCACAAACTTCTTTAATATGCTCACAATTGTCCGGTTATATCTCTCTACTGCCCCAGAAGAAGCTGGTCTATAAGCAATATGCAGCTTTCTCTTGACCCCCAATATCTCCCACATCTTTGTCATTACTTCACTGGTGAAGTGGCTACCCCTGTCTGACTCAATCCTTTGAGGTAGACCAAAATGAGAAAAGATGTGGTTAATCATCAAGGCAGCTGCCGTTTCTGCCTTGCAATTTGGGGCTGGGAGACATTCCACCCACTTGGTAAACAAGCATGTCACAGTCAACATGTACTTATTCCCCCTAGCAGAGCGAATCACAGGGCCCACAAAGTCGATTTGTAAATCTGACCATGGCAGTGTCATCCCCCGCTTTTGGAGAGGCGCACGGTGCATGAGGGATGATGGCTGAAATTGTGCACACACAAGACACCCCTTCAAGTATTGGTCGAGGTCCTGCCCCATGTGTGGCCAGTATGCAACCTCTCTTAATATTTCCAATGTTGTGTGAAACCCCCTATGACCGGCGGTGGCCGCATCATGGGCGTGACTTAACATCAGGCTTCGGAATGAGGTAGGAAACCACCCACTGATCGTGGCCAGCTTTGGATTTCCTTACCAGCAAACCGTCTTGGATCCGGAACATTTTTGGACATTTCATCAACACTCTTAGGTCCTCTTTCCCAATGTAATCGGTATCCGTCAGGGGAAAGTTCTCAGGGTCCTCAAGGTGCTGGTAAAATTTACCAATTATTGGATCCCCCTTCTGAGCGGTAATCAAATCAGCATCAGGGGTCTCCTTACTCCATTGTGCAATTGAAAGGTCGTTGTGAGCATTTGTCTGGGACCTAGTGATGGCAGTGACCTGGATTTCCCCCAACAGGGACTCAATCTCAATTAGATCCCCTTGGATGGCCCCGGTTTTGGCCAGCTGATCAGCTAAGTCATTTCCAGTTTTGTCTGGTCCCTCTACTTTGGAATGACCCTTGATCTTTTTCCAATAGATGGTCATCTCATTCGATGTGACCAGATCATCAATGTTTTGGATCAACTTCCCATGTTTCAAGGGTTTGTTGTTAGCACATAACATGCCTCTGGTTTTCCAATTAACCAGGTGCTCCACGAACCCGTTCCGTACATAATCCGAATCTGTGATTATGACCAGTTCGTGGAGTTGATGCTGGACAGCAGTGAGGATGGCCTGATGCACAGCCATCAATTCTGCCACCTGACTACTTCGGGGACCAATTTTGTATCCAGCGGAGGGTTCTGGGGACTCATTCACCCATGCATTCCCTACGCCGGCCACCAGTTCTTTCTCCCCGTCGTTGTCAACATGGTAAGAGCATCCATCCACATACACAGTGGGCATTCCCTCACACTTGTCTTCTTCAAAGACTTTGTGTGGGGAATTAAGATATGCCTCCGTGTTGTCCTTTATTTTTAGACTTTCGTCCTCGAGACAGTTTTCTCTGGCACAATCATGCAAGTCAGCCAGACCTTGCGCGAGGGGACTCTTCTTGTTTTGGCCATATCTGACCTCCACAGGAAAGCCTTGCATTGACAGAATCCAGGAAGTAATTCGGGAATTACTCACATTTCCGGCCCGGATTCTGTCACTTTGGAGATATTGCAGAGGCTGGTGTGGAGTCTCCACTGTGATGTGTTCCCCCTGGATAAACGGGCGGTAATTCTTCAATGCCCACACCGTTGCCAGGAGTGCCTTCTCACAATCGTTGAATTTTTCCTCCACAGAGGATAAAGTTTTGCTCGCATAGGAGATTACTTTATTGACCTTGTCATGCTTTTGGTATAATACTGCCGTCAAGCACGTATTAGAGAACCCCGTCTCCAGGAAGAACTCCTTGTTTCTGACAGGGTAAGCTAGGCAAGGCGCTTGTGAGAGGCTTCTTTTGAGTTGTTTTACTGCCTCGGCTTGTTCTGGACCCCATTCCCACTTGACCCCCCCTTCAGGAGATGAATCAGGGGTCTGGTGATCTCTGCGTAGCCCTCAATGAACTTTCTGCTGTAATTAGTCAGTCCAAGGAGGCTCCTTAGTTCCCGCAGAGTTGTGGGGTCTTTCAGTTTCTGAAGTGCTTCCACTTTCTTTTCCTGGGGACAGAGGCCCTGAGGAGTAATCTCATGCCCCAAGAAATTAACACGGGTTCTACACCACTGTGCTTTCTGAAAGGAAAGTTTTGCTCCGGCGGCCCTCAACTGTGTCAGAACATAACGGATCTCCGCTATGTGTTCCCCCACAGATGAACTTTTGATGAGGACATCATCTACATAAGCCAGGTTACCCCTCGCACCCAGGTCGGGCATGGCCTTATGTAGGAAAATGTTGAATTCATTGCCGGAGTTGAGGTATCCGAAGGGAGTCCGGGTCCATGTGTACTGCTGGCCCCCAAAGGTAAAAGCCAGTTTGTATTGGTCCTCCCTGCTGACAGGCACGGTCCAGTATCCATTGGTCAGGTCTATTGCAGTGAATACCTGTGACCCCTGAATCTGGGCCAGCCCTTGGTCAATGTAGGGCAGAGGCCATCGGGAAGTATGGACCCGTTTGTTGAGCTCCCTAAGGTCGGCGCAGAGTCTCCACTGGCCGTTTGGCTTCAATATTCCCAGCACCGGATTATTGAAGGTGCTGTGGACGGGACGGATTATTCCCCGGGACTCAAGGTTCTTAATTATTTCGGTAAGGGACTCCATTGATGCGAGAGGCAAGCGATATTGCTTCACAAACACAGGAGTCATGCCAGGGTCCGTGGGGATTGTTGTTGTGTGGATGTCAGTGCGACCACAGTCATATGAGTCTACCGCAAAGAGATCTTGGAAATCCAAGAAAACTTGTTTCAACTTTTGCTTTTGTTCCAGAGTCACACAGGCATCAGCTAGGTTGACTCTCTCTTCCACCATCTGCCTGAAGCCTGGAAAGACTTCTGGTTTGGCTATCTCCGCGGCCTCCTCCAGCTGGGTGGAGAAGTCCCTGGTCAGAGTGCTGATTTGGACCGGAGGCTTCAGGTGGGCAAGGCAGCCTTCATGAACCTGGAAAATCACCTCATCGCTCCTGAAGTCACACGTCACATCTTCCTTACCATACGGGCAGGAAGTGTACACCAGGAAGTTCCCCCCATGCCGGGTAAAAATCCTGTCTGGTGTTGTATTGTCCTCACTGTCACTGTCAAAACAGTCCTTGGGGATTGGTCCTAACAGTTCATTTCTAAGATCAATGGAGAAATGTCGGTCATCAACCGCCATTCCAATAATGGTGCCTGCGGCTAGAGTAATACTCTTTAAGTCGCTGTTATCCACCTCTATTGGAATGGTGTCATGTTCTATGTTGACTAATGGTGTTGGGTTTACCCCCAACCCTTGCTGTTGGAGAGAAGCATTTAGATGTATGTAAGCATCAGGGTTTTTCAACTCTTGTCCCCTTTTAACTTTCACTTCCAGGGAGAATTGTCGGGTCCTTTCTGGGATGGTGACTTCCTCTTTAACCTGAATTTCAACTGCATAAGGTAGCAACTGAGCTGACCTAAATGCTTTTTCTGGATCATCAAAGCCCATGGGATTATCCGCTAATCGGGACCAAGCTTTGAAGTTTATTAGGTCCAAACTAATGGCAAAGCGATTGAGAATGTCACTGCCTAAGTAAAAGGCGGCAGGGACGTCTCGCACGACCCAACAATTGTGGACTATGCTCTTGTTGCCAATGGAGATTTTGAGCATACACCTGCTTGGCAGGAGATGTTTGGAATTAGGTGCTTCCAGGTCCATTTCCCATTTGTCTATCAGTTTGAAGGTGGGAATGGCTGGATCTTTTGGGAGTTGGCGGAACATGGCTTCGCTGATGAAGCTCTTACCGTTGTTCACACACACTCGAGCGAGAACAGAGTCCTTCCCATCATTTAACTGAACAGGGATGAACAACTGCTCTCCAATTTGCTGAATCTCAGCCAGGCTCTGAGCTGATTTCACATCTTTCTGGACTATAGGAGTGGGAGTTTCAGATTGTGGATTGGTATAGAATTTCAGAGTGTTTCCTTCCAGCGTGGAATACCACTTTAGACTGGAAGGAAGGTTGATTTTCAGAAATAGAGAGGAACCCCCCATCACCAGTCTGTTGTCCTACTGCTATTACTGTCACGTCTGGAATCTGGTTATTCTGGAAGTGAAATTCTACTTGGTCAGATTTTTGTTCAACCATGTGGCAGGTGCCGTTTAAACTAACATGGTTGACACTCTGTTTTAATTTTATTGGTCGGCTAGTCTGGGTCCAGAGGACCTTGTTTACACAATCTATTAGGGGTGACAACCTTCTCAGGAGGTCATTCCCTAGTAAACAAGGGGTGCCCTCTGGGGTCACAACTATGACCGGGTGTTTCAACTTATGTCGCCCAATTTTAATGTCCAAATCTGCAGTCCCCTCAACGGGAATTTCCTTCCCGTCAAAGTTCTGTAGTTGTCCCGGAAGAGAGGTGAGAGGAATTTGGTAATTCTCTCCCCTTCCTGCATTCAGTTCGTCAAAGGCCCTTCTGGACAGAAGGGTAGCTTGAGATCCAGTGTCCACCAGTGCCGAGATTGTACCCTGCCCCTGTACTTGTACCGGGGCATAATATCTTCCCTCCTTCTCCTCAAGGGGGCACAGGTAATGTACATTTTTGGACAACTGGTGGGCTAACTTTCTGGTTTTGGACATTGCTAGCGAAGAGATTTGGGCAGAATTCTGTGGAGAGTCTTGGGAATCAGAAAGAAAAATTTGGCAACTGGAGATCAGAGCCATTGTGGGTTCCCCTGGTTCCAGTTCTGGGCCGCCCCCCACTTTTTGGAGGCAGTCCCCAGTATGGGTTTGAACCCGGGGATTTTCTTGCTGTTGGTTCTGGGATGAGATGGTGGGCGGCGGTAGCTCAGTCTCCACATCTCCCCAGTCTGGATTTGCATTCCTAGGGACCCATTTTTCTTTGGGAGGAGTTCCCCCCTCTCTGAAGGAGAAGATCCTTTTCTCAGGATCCTCTGAGGATCCCTCTCCCTCAAATTGGAAGATCTGTACCTCCTCCTCAAACTGAGTATGTTTGGGTCTTTTGTTTCTCCCACCCCCCCTCTGCTCCTTAGGGGGCAGACTTTCAGGGGCAAGAGATTTTGTTTCCGGTTCCTGGTTTTCCAGGGGCTGTTTACAAGTGAGGAAGGAAGCTTCCTCCAAGGCTTTACACCCCCCTTCCCTTTGTGCCTCCTCCCTGGGAACCGGTGTATTATCGGGGTGCTGCCCCCGTCATTGTTCTGGAGCACCAGGTCCAGAGTTGGGTACGTTCTGCGCCGGCATGCCGATCTGAGGGTTCTGCTGAGCCCTCAGTATGTGACCCAGATCCCGCGCCATGTTTTGAACCTGGCGCTCTAACTGGGAAACCCGCTCAGGCTGATACGGGGCCCTGTTTTCTCCCCTGGGCTGATCCCGGGAAGGGTAGCTGTCCCTCCTCTGGTAATACCCCGGGTTGGGAAGATTTGGGTACCCCTCCACCCTTGGCCTCCCCTCTCCCGGATTCAGTGGTCTGGGCTCAGGGAATTGGGGAAAGAAGGATGGATGGTTTTGGGGCTGAAAGTCGGGTGGATATCTGGGGAAAAAGTTCTGCCCAGGGTTTGGTAAATTTCTGCCCTCCTGTGGGAAGCTTGGAGGGAAGTTCCCTGGGTTAGGTGCTTGGCTGGATCCCCCCCCTTGGGCTGGGGGAGTCCACACATAACCCAGGATGGGTCGATTTCCCTTGTAACGGGGACTTACATAATCAGGAGACCGAGGGACCCCATTTGTGGGGCTGCCTCCTTGGCTCCCTGTCTGTGACTGACCCGAGGACCTCCTGGGCCTAGCATTATTAGGTGCAGGTAGGTTTTTAGGCCCCCCCATCTCCAAATCCAAAACGGGGGTGACCTTTACCTCTGCCACCTTGGCAGCAGCAGGGGTGCTGTTGGCTTTGGGGTTTTTCTGGGCATTACTTTTGCTATCTACCGGTTTCTGCACCTCATAGATCCGGGTAGCCTGTTCAATGACCCAGTCTAAAGATCTTTTCTCGTGAAAATCCCTCACGAGCTGGGTCATGATATATTTGGGCAAGGCATGGAAAAACGTATTAATAAATTCCCTGCTATCCGTGCGCACCCTTCTTGTGGTCTGTGCAAAAGCACGCTTTAACTCCTGCACAAATTCTTGTGGGGCCTGATCCTCCCCACATTGCAAATTGTAGGCTGCCTTGCGAGCCTCTTGAGGATTTCTGTGAACAGAAAAATGTTTCAAGATGGCCGCCTTATAGGTGGACCATCTTAAATGATTTTGGTCCTCCAGCCCTGCAAAGAAACTGGAGTATTCCGGGGAGAAGGTCCACTTTACATACTGAATACAGCTTTGGCTGTCCTTCAAATGGAAAGTCTCCATCATTTGTTCAAACAACTCTAAGTGCTCCCAAACAGAATACTTAGCGTTCTTATGGTAAGGCGTGATGACGCTCCTGATCGCCTTAATCTGCTTTAAGGGGTCCTTTAGCAAGGCCCTTTTTGCCTTATTGGCCTTTTTAGTTCGGGTAACCCTTGTCCATTCGTCCTCAGACTCAGAGGCACTGCTCCCAGAGGTTCCCGTCTGTTCTTCCAGGTTTTCCCGGATTCTGCGAGCCTGGGAATGGCTGGCAGAATGTGGGGACCTGGTCTCCTGTGTCCTGCGCAGTTCAGAGGAGTCTTCAGATTCCTCCTTGCTGCCAGGATTTGATGGGTACCCCCTCCATTGACCTAATTGGGCAGAGGTTTTCAGGATGCCCTTAATGGGCCTACTCTCCTGGGGTTCCCCACTGAACTGTACTGTACTTGGGTGCCCATACCCGGATGCCCACCCCTCCATTCCTGGGTGGTACTGGCCTATGAGCCCCATGCTTCTGGCTGGATAGTAATCTGCCATCCCTGTGGTCCTGTGCTCACGTGCGCCAGGGGACATGGGGGTGGCAGAGTCCAGGGACTGAGAGGTATGAGGGCCTCTGGTACTAGGGCTCCTGAGGTTATGCTCCGGAGTTTCCATTTCCCAGCGAACCTCATCTCTATCCGCCCCTGCTCCCTGTTGCAATGCAAGAGCCTGCATTTGTGCTTTCAGTTCCTCTGTTAAGGCCTTACTCGACTCTATCAGTCTCTCCTGCATCGCTACCTGTTGTTGGAGCCTATCATTGTGTTGGCAGAGAGCCTCATTCTCTCTCTGTGCTTCCTGATTGGTCCTGGAGTACTGAGCCAGTCTTTGCTGCAGGAGGGTTACCTCCTGGGCAATGTCCCTATTGGCCTGCTCCTTTCTTGCCAGAGCCTCTTCCACCCTCCTGGTGTGCTCTAACAAGTTCTGGTTTTCTTTTTGGAGGTCACCCAGCCCCTGGAGGGACAGGTGATTTTCTTCCATTTTCCTTTTTAAATGGCAGACTTCCTGGCCTATGGCGTCTCTTTCCTGACTAAGAGCCTGCATTTGTGCCGCCAGGTCGTCCCTCTGCCTTTGGAAGGTACCAGCTTTCTGGCGCTCCTGGTCAAACTCTGTCTGGGTATCCAGGTCTTTCAAAATCAGTTTATTGCTCTCTGCCTTCTCTCTATCTAGGTGGCTTTGCAGGGTGACTACCTGCTCAGCACATGCCCTATTGAAGTCTAGCTGTTGCTCCAGCTTTTTCTGGCTTTGCAGTAGGGAGTCCAAACCTTCTTGGTGTTCCTTCTGCAAGGCCAGAAATCTGGTATCCTGTTCTGACTTTTCCTTTTGCAGCACATCCATATCCTCCTTCATTTTAGTGATGTACAGTCTGCTGTCATTTTCTGACTCCTGGCTCCTCTGCAGCCTCTGCTCAGAAGAGACCAGGTCAGATTGGACCTTCTCTAACACCATCTGTTGCCTATTTGCCAGATTTTGGCTTTCAGCACATCTATCCTGCATGTCTCCCATATATAGGTACAGGTATGCTGCTATCCTGGCAATCTTATTGTGTTCCTCTTTGGCTTTAGGAGCCATATATAGTTCACTCAGGGCCACATGTAATGGACCCTGATCTCTCCATAAGTCTGACCCTGTTTCAGTGACCTGTCGCGTGATGGCCTGCAACCAGGCATCCTGGCCCTGCTCAGCCCATTCACCTCTCACAAATAGTTTATGTAAGAAGTGCTCTCTGGCTATTTTCATATCTACCAAGGTCGTCATTCTAGAGATTGGTCTCTGTCCTGACTTACAGAAGTTAGTATTTTATTTTTGCAGAACAGAACTTTTCTTGGAGTGTCCCTTTTGAGGAATGCTTCACAGCGTAATGCAGCGTGGTGATCCGACCGGATGTATGTATCCCGTCAGTTAGCACACTGTATTAAGCTGCACAAATGGTAAATCTAACCCGTCTCGGCTCGAGCCCCCAATTTGTAAGAGGATTCAATTCAACACTACAGCTAAGTCAACGCCTAGTCTATAATACTGAATGAAAACCCTTATTGATATATCTTTATGTCCAGTTCATGCGTTCTGGATGACTACCCCTATATAACACTCCTCTCTTGGAATCCTCCTGACCCCACTGAGCCAAGAAGTAGTTCTGTTTTGCAAGTTTAAAGGTTTAATTGATAATTTAAACAATATATATATATCACGCTTTATAATAAATTAATAATTGAATAGCACACTTAATCTGATATGATAAAGATGAACAACAGAGAATCTGGCACTAACACGCTTCTCTATAATCAATAAGGAGTTGACATGAAATGGATAAGGTAGCACACAAGTGAATAGGAACAAAAGAAGAAGGTGGTACAGAATGCTTTATGTAAGCTCAGGTGGATGCAATATTCAATGAATGCAGTACAGAAAATACTCAATATGATTTCAACCAAACAATGTAATCACTTTTCTCTGGCTATTCACTCCCCCCCTCTTTATGCAATGCAAGGAAATGGAAGGAAAACACACAGTTCTCAGAAATGCAATCAAATGTGATTCAGTTCACCCCAGCAAGCTTAGACTACAGAAGTTTGAAAACACAGGCAAAATGCTTTGATATGTGCAGGCAATTCAGTGAAAAGTATGCTAAAATGCTTTTGATTCCCTCTAGAGGTTCAGGGTGAGTGGTATCTAGTTAATATTAGCTCAGGCTCACTCTTGCAATGATTCAGGAATGATTAGCAGGTTAAACGAATTTCTGGCAAATGGAAGGCAAGCAAACTGCTGTTTTCACATGTGGAGAAATTTGCAAATCGCGGCAAAATTCGCGTGTGCGTTTTCCGCGATTGCGGTAAAACTATAAGAGGTAGGCATGTGGTTCTTGGTGCGATTCAAAGCTAAGATTCTAAGCTTTCAGATGAAAGTTACTGCAAGTCTCTAGCACAAACGGTTGCGGAGATATGAGCGATTAAATAAAGGTCGTTTTTCAGATTTGAAATTTTAAAGTTCAAAAAGACAAGTGCAGCTTGCAACTAGCAAATCACAGGTGACAGCTTTACAAATGACAGGTGACAGTTAGGAGACAGTTCTACTTAGATTAAAATAGGATTGAATTATATTATTTTAACTAAGAGTTCTGCACAGTTTTCTAGGTACTCACACTATATTCTTGAGTGAAATGGGCCTCGCCATGGATCTGGTCAGGTTTTAGACGGGCCTCTGGTCTCTGCACTTCACAGTGATCTGGGTCAGCTCTCTCTGGTTCTGCTAACATTGGCCTGGGTCAGCTCTCTCTCTGGATTCTGAAGATTGATGGATTTGAAGTCTCTAGTTTGTCTCTCTGGAGGTTTGATGGAGGTAAAGTATGGATTTTCCCGGCAGAGCTTCCAGCTGCAAATGGATTTGAAAGTCCCTATCTGTCCTGTCTGTCTGCTTTTATGTGTTTAGAATGTGGGTGTGTTCTAGCATCACTGACCCTACCTCTCTCTCAGCTTCTAATTGGTCAAACTTCCATTTCTCATTTGATTGGGGAAGGAAGTGTGTGTCAGCGTGATGTCATTTTATGGCTTGCAGAGAGTCCACTCCTCCTGTCAACTTACACACAAATCTAGATTTGAAACAAATACATATTTGCAGAGGTACATATTGTTTTAAAATCATATGCACCCATCATGCATTACAGGAGGTATACCCTGTTCAAACTCTGCTCTTCCTGGGAGCTTGCATTCAGAAATGGCAATATTTTGCACTTTTTAACTGGTTTGCAATTCCGGACATTACCCCAAATTTACACACATGTGCGCAAGGAGTATGGACATTAGTTGATGAAGTGTCAGATTTTTCACATGCACACATTTTGAGTAATATCCTCTTTTCCGCTAAAACCCCCCTGAACATGCCACCGGGTCGAAAAACCTCTTAAAATGTGGGCAGAAAAATCACAAGAATTATGGTGTCATTTATAAAATTTTCACATGTCCGTACTATGAGTTATTCATCTTTTTCTAAACAATATTCTGGCTACAAAGGGGTGTGGTTTACCCTCAGCACAAGGTTGAATTTCTGGTTTTTCCAGTTCTGCCAAGCCAGCTTGCTCTCACAGGCAGTGCTCCTCCCCTTTCCTTCAGGAGGAAGCCACTTTTTACGACCATTTACGACTCCTGCCAATAAAACATTTGCCTGAGTCAGGACAGGCTTTGTTCAGAGCTCCTGTAGAGCCCAGGTAATTCAATCAGGGAAGTGTCATATCCCTTTTGGTGTGAGCAGCAAAAGGGCAGCTAGGCCTGGGAACACAGCTGTGACTCAAGTTTCACTCCTGATGGGGGTAGTTGCCAGGCAGAATTGGAATCTCTTTAAACCAGTTTCAGATAAAATGTCACTTTTTGTTCCCCAGTTTCTGCATTCAAATAAAACTAAACATTTTCACATATGCAGCTAGAATGCTGATTCTAAGTTCAAAACTATGACATTTCAACAGTTACAAAGGCATGTGACACCAAACATAGGTCACTCATTTAATCTAAACATTTTCGATTTTAGTGTCTTTAAATCCAGTGCAACTTAAACTGCTGCAATCCACAGCTCAGCCAGTCTTGTTATAAACCTTCAAGTCACTTCAGAATATCACTTTACATTGTATCCACCTCTCAGTAAGTCTTTCTTTGGCCTGCTTTGGGTTCATTCATTTTTACACAAAAAAGTAAAATCTGGTGTTGTTTTAAATTGCCGGCTTTTGGATAGTGGTGAGTACTGGTACTGCACCCATTTTTGGGATTTAAGAATGAATTCCCCACAATTCTAGGTTGCATTTGGCAATCAGCATTGCCATTCCCAATGGTTTCAGACTACTGTGCGGGTAGTCCAATGGTGGTTTTAAAGCGCTTTGAAGCTAACCGGCGCTACTGTTTTTCCTTTGGCAACCCATTTCCCTCATGGCAACCCGGCCTTTCATTCTCGCACTGGTGGGTGGCAAGTGAGGCAACCATTTTGGTGGGCGCACAAACTGCGCAGCTTTCCTGGATTTCGGCGCACATGTGGGTTTTCCGCCATCTTGAATTTTCTAAGCCCACAGCACCAAATGTTGCAGCATGATTACTTGCACGTGGGTCAAGACACCCAACAGCCCTAAGTGAAGCATAACAAGCAGTAGTTAGAGGGAGTGTATGTACATACCAGCCCAATCCGTTTTCCCCATGCTGTGGCAGATGTGAACAACAATTGGTCTTATTAAAAATGGCATGTGAGGCGTTCATGATCATCAGGAGAGTGTTGTTGTGATAACCCCCTCTATGTTGGAGGTCTCGAGGATGGGGAGTGTGCGAATGCACATAAGGTGGAGACACAGTGGAGACACTTGCATTTGGCAATAAAATATCAAGCGGATGTGCACTCTCCAGATACCAAAATACGAGTGTCAATGTAATTACAATACAAGCTGTTATTGTGATCAGTATCTATTTAGTCCTAGGGGACCGTGGCTTTGGAAAACAGATTCATCATAAGCAAAACGGTCAGTATTCTTTTTTAGTACGAGTGGACCCTAAAACAGGCATAGTTTCTCAGTGTCTGTTAAGAAGCCTCACTGTTAGGCCCTTTCAGTTCATTCGGGGGTGGCACTTGACCACGTGGCCTATCTTGATTGAAGGTAACTTTGCCGGTCCTTGCCTCTTATCGTATACAGCCGAGGAATGACGAGGGACTGGCTCAACGTTGGTTTCTTGTGGGTTTCTTATGGGCACAGAATCCTAGCTGTACTTTCCTATTCTATTTACACTAATGTAATGTCAGCAGGCCCTAAATCTAAATCCTGTTCCGTGGTCGCAGATTATACCTTAAAACTCCAGGTACAGAATGATCAGGGAACAAAGCGTTGTCATTTCCTGAAGAAGATGAAGAAGCAGAAACAAGATCGATTGATGGTGAAGAAGAAATTGAAGAAGAAGAAGCAATCTCCCAAGGCCCCACAGGCTCAGGAAGGACTTTTCGAAGAAGAAAGCAACAATCTCCCCAGGCCTCCCGGGCTCAGGAAGAATATTCGTGGAACCCTCTGTGTCGCTCAAAGCAGGCTCGTTATGAGCGCCAGGATCATCAATTTCATTCTCCTCCCCTTCATCATAGGGCAGAGGAAAAGGAATCCTCTTCACATGTGTCGCATGGATCCAGTGTTTCTTTATGGCACTCATACTGCAGTTTACGTAGCCAAAAGAATCTGATGGGGTCCCTTCCAATGAGGTGCAAGGCAGGTGCCCCTCTTGACATTTTTCACCAAGACCCACTGACCAGGTCAGAGTCGGTGACCTAGACACTCGTATTTTACAGGGAGAGCTACTCATACCTGTTGGTGAATCAAATGCAAGTTTTCAGTCAGCTGGTCGCAATAATCAGACAAAAGCGGATACCCAATATCTTTCAACTGTTTGGGCCTCTGTGCATTCCATAAGTTGGCTGGTCTCCCCATGACAATCTTATAGGGGGAGAGCCCTGTCTTTGTGCGGTCGTCCGCATCGATAGTAAGGCTATTGGCAAAGCGTCCACCCATTTCAGAAAGCCTCAACCCATTTGCTAAAGGCACAGATCACAACTTATACATATTTTTAGTTTTTGCAACGTTCCATCTCAATGAAATCAAAATGGATCACCTCAAAAGGCATGGAGGGATCCAAACTGCCCTTCGGTGTCGGTGTTCCCTTCCCAATGTTATGTTGCAAACATATCATGCAACTCTGGACCAAACGTGCAGCAGTTCTCTGGATATTAGTTTTATACCAGACGGGATCTAATTGTTGACAAATCTTTTTAGCGCATACGTGTGTTGGGCCATGAGCCATGGTGACCATAGCAGTGACATAGGCATTGGGTAGCATCCATCTTTGCTTCTCATTATCCACCCAACAACCCTCATCATCTAGACCCGCTGGACCCTCAGCCCACTGTTTGATTTCTTCTGGCGTAGCTTCAGCCTGAATTTCTTTTACACTGCTAACCCCTTCGTCCATCATACAAGTATCAGTAACCCATCTTGTTGAATCGAGCATGTACATTTTTTAATGCAAATCAATAGCAGTCTGTTTGGCTATTCTGTCAGCAAAAGCGTTTCCTTTTCATACATTGTTCGTCACTTTCTGGTGTCCAGCGCACATCATTATTGCTAGTTGTGTAGGAAGCGCAAGTGCTGATAGCAACCATCTATCAAAGTGCCATGTTGAATTCTGGGTCCATGTGAGGTCAAGAATCCTCTCTCGGGGCATAGTCAGCCAAAATTATGAACCACCCCAAATGCATATTGATTATCAGTATATATATTTACACTAAGCCCTTCAGAAATTTCACAAGCTCTGGTTAATGCAATAATCTCTGCAGGTTGCACAGACTTATGCAGAATTCGTTTACTCTCCACAACAGTGCTTAATGTGGTGATTGAACAAGCAGCGGTAGATGTACCATCCGGTAGTTTAAACAAGAGCCATCACAGAATAGCTCCCCTTGTGCATTCCTTAAAGGTGTATCAATGAAATCAATTCTGCCCTTTGTTTTTTGTTCTGTAATAAAGAGGTAATCATGTGACATTTCATCACTGCAATCCTTTGCTTGTGGAGAAGGCAATAGTTCAGCCGGATTCAATGAACAACATCTCTTAATTTGAATAATCAGAGGAAATAGAATCAGCTCGTACCTTGTTAGTCGAGCTAATGTGAGATGTTGCATCTGCGTTCTGTTTAATAGAATGTCTACGGAGTGGGGTACCATCACGGTTAAAGAGTGACCTAAAACCATACCCTCCCTTTGTTTCACGGATGCAGCAGCAGCTACAGCTCTCAAACATCTCGGCAAAGTGCATGCAACAGGGTCTAACGCGCAGGAAAAATTGCTGCACTGCCTATTCTTGCCTCCATGTTCCCGTGTCAAAACAGCCAAAGCACATCACGTTCATAAACATACAAAACAAAGCCTTTTTCGTAATTTGCTATGCCCAAAACTGGTGCTGAACACATCACAGCCTTAAGCAAATCAAATGCGTTCTGGCAATCCATGTTCCATCGTAAAGTCAAAGAAATGTCCTTCTTTGTCAGTGCCAACATAGGTTTTATCAACAATGAAAAATTCGGGATCCACTGTCTACAATATGAGGACATGCCTATTAAAGCTCTGACCTCTTTCTGTGTATTTGGAACAGACATATCAGAGATGCTTTCTATCCGTTCAGGTGTCAGTCTTCTTCCCTCCTTCGATAGGAGATAGCCCAAGAGGCGCCCTCCTGTCGACAATACTGAAACTTCTTCAATGAAGCCTTATGCCCATGTTCTGCTAAATGAATTAGCAGCAACAAAGTGCCCTCTTTGCAGGCATCTTCAGAATCAGCTGCTAGAAGTAGATCATCAACATATTGCAACAACGTGCAAGTGGAAGGCAACTCGAGTGTATCAAGCTGCTCTTTCAACGCTCTACAATAGATACGTGGACTCTCAGTGTACCCTTGCGGCACACGAGTAAATGTGAACGAGTGTCACTTCTAGGGTGAACACGAACAAATATCTGCTATCAACGTGCACAGGGATACTAAAGAAAGCATTTTTCAAATCTACAACACTAAAATATGTAGCCATGGCTGGAATCATAGTCAGAATTGTGGTGAGATTGGGTACAATCGGAAACTGTGGAGCAGCCACCTTATTAATTGCCTGCAAATCAATAATTAAACAAAAAGGAATTGCATTATCCCCTTTCTTATACATTGGTAAAGGCATAGACAAAAATTGTGGAACAGAAATTTGTTGGGGCGAAATTGTACACTCCATCTGGAGAACAGTAAATCACAGCATTCAATTTCTTTCATAAATTCAATCCCAACAAATTACCGCCACAATTTGTCATCAATAGAAATGGACAAGAATCAGTAAATGGTCCCAGTGCAATTGGTACCGGCTGAGAGACCGGACTAAACACTGGAGTACCAGAGAACACTACAGAAATGTTGTTCTGCCCTGACAGTGGAACATCTGGAATGTCTAAATGATCAATAGAACACTTCTGCGCTCCTGTATCTATCAAAAAAGAGATGCTCCCTATTTCCCACCTTCATTTCAACGTAGGGCCCTTTCTGATCGATGGGAATAGGTACCGGTTCCAGACCCTGCTTCGGGCTGTGCTAACGGAACAGTATGTCATCAGTGTTATGCTCACCGGGTCTCTGTGGAGGCGTTGGGGCACGGTTGCAGCCCTCCCAGGAGTTAGATCACCCCTGTCCGGTCTTTCCCTCTGCAGATAAGCTGTGAGTGGCTGTCCGGTCTTTCCCTCTGCAGATAAGCTGTGAGTGGCTGCAATTGATGACACTGCTCCTGCGTGGATATGAGAAAACGTGAGTGCACTGATCGGTGACTATTGTGCCTTTCAAACCCTTCTACCCAAAGTGCGATTTCTGTGGGCATGTACCGGCCCATAGGGCTCACCTGTTAATTATTGATGGTAAGCTCGGCGTCCTGCTACGTCTGGCAAGGGCGCTTGTAGATGGGATCTAGTTCCTTCACTGATCCCTGGTAAGTAATAGTCCAGTCTAGCTGTGACTATTCTCCTCCTCTTGTCTCTTTCCCTTTCCGTTTCCTCTTTTCTTCTTCTCGTTTTCTGTCTTGGTATTATTGCTCTCAATATTGCTGTTAATTCCTGAATAACGTTTTATCTTCTGTTTTCTTCCCAATAGATGGAAATGCAGCTCAAAGGCAGCTGTGGGGGCACGGAATGTGGCCAGGAAGAAGATGGTTGAAACCGCAATGTCTGACAACAGGTGAGTGATAGTTTAAGGCAAAGCGCAAGGTTCGGTGGTAACGTGACCTTAAACTGAATGTCTTTTAAGTGTCTAACCTTGCCTTTCATTTTTACTTGCTGGTGCTGCTGTCGCTGACGAAGCGCATCATGTTGTTGTGCCAAGATGAAGATTTCAGCGTCCCAGAAGATTTGAAGCTGAACTGCAGTGTCAAGAAGAAGATGTCAGCATTCCAGAAGATTTCGAGAAGAATGTCAGGATCAAGGAAGACGCGCACAGGTTCCCCAGTTGGTAAGTATGAAAGCAGGAAGCAGGATTTCCAAAGGTAAGTTTAATCCCAGGCGGCAGTGCGAGTTACGCCGCATGGAAGTTCAGAATAACGCGAAGCGTCTCCCTCAGGGATCGGAGGAGCTTATATAGCTGCGATTGTGGGCTTGCCTGCCACACCATGTCACTCCTGGAGAGTCAGCACATGCAAGGCAACCCAACAGCAGCAGCAGCCACACCCAAGAGTACACGTGGGGCTGCTTTAGTGATGGAAGTTCCCATGTTAAATGCACCTTGAGGTGTTAAGTCCAAAATAAAAACATTCTTGTCCCAAATAAATGTTCTTGCTTATTGTTAGTCAAGAGCCAGGCACCGAACTGAGTCCATCTGGGACCCCTGTGTATGTGGCCCTTTAATGTCTGCGTTCTTGACCCCATGACCATGACAGTCAGATGCAAAGTCCTCAGAAAAATAGACATTCGAAGGATTGTCAAAAATATTTCTGCTACTAACACTCTCTTGCTGATTATTTTGTGATGGTGTCTGTTGGTTCTGTGCAAACTGATTTCTACCAGGACCCCCTATCCCAGGATGGCCACTGGATCATCTACCCATGACACCATACGGACTATTTGATCTCTGCTGTAGGATCGGGCATCATGCTCGCCAATGACCCTCCTGTCTACAATATTCACACTGGTCTATGTGTACGGGATCCAGTTGTGCGCCACCCTGTGGTGTAAACTGACCACTGAACTGTGTATTCCCACCTCTGGCTCCTCTAGCTATTTGCTGCAATAACACTCTAGTCTTCAGGTCTCCCTTTTTCTTTTCCATCTTCTCCTTATCTGTATTAACCCTATTTTCATAGTACTGTCCCATGTGTAACACTTCAGATTGCGATTTCGCTTGCCAAGCACTCTCAGAAGTCATAATCTGTTATTGGATTTCAGGCAACAATCCAGGCACAAACCTATATACAAATAGCCTCTTTCCTGGCTCTGTATTTAAATCTTGACCACCAAAATCTGAAAAACACTTGCTCAAATCTGTTAAAATACTCAGTTGCACCCTCTGACTTGCCTCGCATGCAAGCCCGTAAGCTTATCCCATATGATTCTTTTTTCAGGAACCAGAGTTTTTCACTATTCTATCTGGCAACATCGGTATCACCTGTGGCGGTTTCTCACAGGCATTCCTTTCCCCATCTGCTCGTACTAAGACATCCCATGTATCACTCATCCCTGCCTGATCATCTTTAGTTCTAATCTGCTTCCATAAATCAGCAGGAAGGACCACGGGAAATAACAAATCTATATCACCCAGCATGAAAACTGATGAATGCAAGACAGATTCAATTTCTTTATAAAATCCTGTTGGATTCTTCCTAATATCTGGAATTGATTGCCTAATGGTATTCACTTCCTGTCTAGAAAATGTGACATGGACAAACTGTGAGACATAGTGTGCTTCAATAGTGGTGGCAGGTGTTCCTGCTGCAGCATTGGCAGGAACCTCTACTTTTGGAACAAATGTCGGAGGAACCTCCCTCATCAGCAATTGTAAAGTAGGCAAATCTGAACGTCTATTAAGCAACAAGGCTAAATCAAGTGACAAAGAAGTCAATGCAGTATCGAGTGAAAATGCTCTTTTATAAATAACCATCAAATCTGCAACATTCCTTTCTCTTCATAAATTCATCTTGTAAATACTCAACCATCACCTGTAACACTTTCCTTTGCATTGCCGGATCATACTGACTAAACGTGTCGTGCACTTCAATGGGAGTAATTGAAACATCCATCTAAGAGCGTCTCTTGTGCAAATGCGCATTTCTTCACTCATTGGTTTCAATGGAGGAAGAAATCGCTTCTGCACATATGAAGCCTGCCGTCCATTATCATCCATCTCATCTTTCTGTAACCGATCTAGCTCCTTTTAAACTCCAAATCCCTCAACCCCTGTGGGACATTCATGTCCGTCAAATCACTCCATATATCAACTAAATACATTCCCATCCGTTCTATCAAAATATTCTGTTCAGGAATACTCCCTTAATCAGAAATCGCAACTAAAACGGCAGATTCAACACCCTCTTCTATGTACTTTTTAGCCCACCTAAACAATTCTCTCTTTCTCTCTTTAGATACTGTGCCACGAGTCACTATTCTTGGATCAGCTCCCACCCCTTCAACCACTACAGGTGGAGTAGAACCACCTGACAAAGAGAGTTCATACAATTCTTGTTCACTAGGTAGCAGAGGTAATACCGTTGGCGGAATTATGGGGAAGGCAACTGTTGGCATGGGTGGAGGTGCAGGAGGAAGAACACCAACGGGAAGAAGAGGAACAACAACGGGAGGGGGAGGAACAACAACAGGTGTGGCACATAAGGAGGTGGTGCAGTTGAAACAGTTCTACGTTCATTCAATAATGTATTAATTAACTTGTCTGATGTATGAAAATCCTGAGAGGGATATATCTTTTGCACATCTAGTTGGAAAGCCCTGTCCATTCCTCCAATGGATTCGGACTGTTCCTGTTGATCATGCAACAATGCTTTCTCAGCATTCGTCATGTGTCTACGTGCATGCTTTTCTCTACTTTTGAGTTGCTGCATAGCTTCCTTTCTTCAATCTTTAACTGCATCAAATGCTGCAGTTCTAGCCTTTTTTCTCAACAATACAGATTCTAAATGCTCTGGCGGGCAATTTCAAAACGACCATAAACTGGCTACTGAAGTTCATAAACATGTCTGGTCTGTCTGTGCCAAATTTAATTAAATACGATAGTTCCTAGGCCATACTTACAATACATTAAATAAGCCGGTGACCCATCAGGTGGCACCGGTTGGCCTTGTTTCAAAGATTGTCTTTCCCTGCAGAATAATACCCTGTAACAGGATGATAGTTAAATCGCGATCTTACCAGGCTACGTTTGTTTCTGCAGAGACAACACTTGCAACAAATATCAGGATTCTAAGAATCGGGGTACGACTCACCTGATTTTAAATCAAAGGCTCCGATCGGGCATCAAATCGTCGTGGCTGGTGTTTTCGCAAAACAGGCTTCAATACGGGGACCCTCGTCGTGATGCCCTACTAAATGCTGCTCACCGACCAGGGAGGGGGCATGCAGTACTGCGAAGGAATCGCGTCTCACTTTGCAGGGTGCCCCGTCACTCTCCGATCCCGGTCCGGTAGCCACATCTTCGTCTATCGATGTGGCATCGATCTTGATGGTCCCTATTTGGGCTCCATCTGAAAGATTAAAGAATATCGAGGCTTAATACCAGATAATAGAAATAAGCCGGTCACGTGGTCCAAGTATAATGTACATTTATTAACAGGCAGCTGTCTGGCTCCCAACACCCCACAATGTGGGCAAGCAGACACTGTGTGATGAGAGAGGGCTGGACATTTCAAAAACACAAGTATTTATACAGATTTTCCACAATCCTGGACACATCTTCCAGCCCCTCTTTGTGCAATTCATTTACCTAGGGTTTATGGTCTATCCATATAACTAAGTCATGCTTAAACATCTTTGAATAGTTTGTTGCTTTCGTTTAAACATTTCACATGTTTTCCAGATATAAGACACAAGTTAACATTCCTTATTTTGCATGCTTATATTTGTCTATCATTTGTTCTTGAGTTTAAAGTCAGCTTAGTTTCAAGGAGCGAAAACAAAGATTTCTGCAAGAAGAACACGTTCAGTTATTCATCATTCTACTTTGCTGTTCGCATGGAGAAGGCACTATTGGAACTACTGTTTAGTATGGCTTTTGTTCAACTCCAAGGTTTCTCAGTGTAGGACAAACAATCCACTTTAGCAGCTTCAACATTCTTATCTACATTGACATCATGGTTACAGTACAAAGTTCATTTTGCTCTGCTGGAGCCAAAAACACAATTCTAAACATGGGACAGAAAGCAAGAGGAGATCAAAATGGTGGATAAATCAAATTGGCAGCGTAGTCAGCCTATTTCAGGTTCATTCAATGCAATTTATAGTGCGATGCGAATGTGCTTAGGCGATTCGTTTACTATTAGGTGGTATTCATGCAAAATATACTTTTACAGGAGTATTGAATATCGTTGTCTCTGAGCCTGCGCTTTACCCTCACAAATGATCTCCTGGAGGCCTGCAACCCATTTGAGAAGTCCTGAATACCTGGAATTGATCACCCTCGTATAACAACTCTTGTTTCAGTGCAACAGATGAAGAATAGTGTTTTTGTCCCTGTAGTTCAAAAGGTGTGCGATGATGGGGCGTGAGGAGGCTCCAGGGACTGTCTGCGATGCCGGGATCCGATGCGTACTCTCCACGAGAAATAGGGTGGAAAACTCCTCACTGCCAAACACTGTCTTGCAAAGCTTCTCGACAAACTCCTCCATCTTAGTTTGACCTTGCTTCTCTCGGATCCCACCAGCCTGAAGTTGTTACGGCGGGTCCGGCTTTCCAGATCCTAGTTCTTGGCAAAAACTGCTTTAAGTGTGGATTCCAGCCCGGTGACCGTTGACACCAAGATAGAGGTGATGTCTTCCAAGGAGGAGATCCTATTCTCAGCCTCGTCCTGTCAGTCTCCATGTCTATCCAGACGCAGTTACAGCATATCTACTTTGGATGAAAGGGCATCCAGTTTTGAGTCCAACCCTCCTATTCATGCTTTAAGTTGAAGAAGGAGCTCCTTGATCTCTGGTTCATATTCTCCAGCTGAGTCAGCCGCTCTGGCTACCATTGTGCAAGGGTCTGAGTGTGACTGTGGGGGCTTGGTCTTCTTGGTGGCCGACACTCCCTCAAAAGAGAGAGTTTACTGGAGCTTGTCTGTTTTCCCCATAATGAGGTGTTGGGGGATCTGCCGCCCAATAGCCGGTTACAGGGAAGTAGGC
This sequence comes from Ambystoma mexicanum, assembly GCF_040938575.1. Taxonomy (NCBI): domain Eukaryota; kingdom Metazoa; phylum Chordata; class Amphibia; order Caudata; family Ambystomatidae; genus Ambystoma; species Ambystoma mexicanum. The sequence goes on along the minus strand of NC_090935.1, from coordinate 1,085,417,775 downwards.
GGCGCGCCTTGTGCAAATATGGTGTTCCCAGCCGAGCAAGGCCCAATATTTCTCAACACCATTGGTGTCCAAATTACCACCCACTCTGGTCTCCCCCGGCCCCCTATGCTCTCTTGCAGTGAAGGTCTCGCCACTGCAGGGCTTATTGTTGCCAGCCAGCCAAGCCGAGGATTGGCCTGCATTCACCCCTATGCCACTCTGCAGTCAGTCCAAGCCACGTTGGTCCTGGCGCCCCCTGCATAGAGGTTTCCTGCATTATTCACGGGCCTCCGTCCTCCGAGCCCCTGTGATCGGATTGCCAACCAGAGCGGGCCCCTTTGCTCACCTCTGCTGCCCCTGTACCTGTGCACAGCCGGGCAACTGACCGGGTCACTCCACCGGCCGGCCCACTCCAGCTGGATTCCCCTGTGGGCAGGGGAGCAAGCTCCTCCCACACTCCACAAGCCACCTCTGGGGTCAGGGATCGCCCGGGGGTCTACAGCAACTCCATCTCCAGTGCTGTCTCTGAGGCTGCACCATGCTCCCACCCAGTGGCTGGCTCTGAACTCTAGACTGCCTGTACTCCTTCAAGCCTCGACTCCGATGTTCTAATCCAGCCGCCTGTACCACAATGTGGCACACAATCAGCGCTCACAAGACCTCAGCGCCGCTGTTTTACCAGGATTTATTTAGGCAGGGTGCCAGAGATCACAGGGAGTCTGCCATGCTGATCGGGCTCTCTAGCGCCACCGTACTGCATCCCATGGAATTGACTCTGCAAGGGCATCTATTAATGGACTGTGGTACTGCACCCTTTTGCTAGTTGCTCAACAGGGACATCAAATAATGGTATGCATCAGTGCACCCTTATGTTGCTGACTTTACAGCATCTAGTGGTAGTTTGTATCACTGAATGCATGTGCTTCTTACTCTGTGAAGCCAGATAACTAACACACAGTACGCGGATTTCTCGCTGTGCAAGCTTTATGTAGTCGACATAAATGCCTCTGCTCTTAATAGTGTGAAGTGTTGCGTAGGGAGGAGGATTGGTAGTGCAATGATCACTGTCGCTCTCTAGTTAGAGGGAGGCCTCGTAGGAACAAAAGGTCAAATGGGTTTTAAAAGGAATGGTCGCAAATGTGCCTATCTCTCCAGCAGAACACCCAGCAGTCTCTCTGGGACATAAAAAGATAACCACAAAGACTGGCAGTGTGCCCAGGTGAACTGTACATTTTTTCAATCAGACGAAATTGCTTAGATGAATTTTTGGAGAGCAGGTTGTCCTGCTGTGCAGCTCATTGCCATATCAATTGTCACCGCTAAATGGAATGATGCTTGGGGTGTAATAGAGAGGTGAAGAAAGGAAGGGGTGAAAACAGAGGCAGTTTGAGAGTTTTGAGAGGGAGAGATGGGGTGATGGGAAAGAGGGAAAAACACCTTATATATTTCCAAACTCATTTATTATGCACGCTTCAAGATGGCTCTATAAAGTACAAAATGATGTTAGCCCCGAGAAGCCAAGCATCAGCATACACATTGAACTGACTAAAACGGGGATTTATCTGGTTAGGTAGCTACATTGCAAATGGGGCTCAAATCCCTGCTTAACCAGTTCACAAGTTTGTGTGATCCTGGACAAATTGTGTAATCTCAGTGTGGTTTAGCTACCAAACTTGGCAGTCCCTAGAAGTGATACGGTTCAGTAGACTAGAGTGTAGCATTAACAAAGCCAACAGCAATGGCTTGTGGATATAGAAAATGATTTTTTGCTGCAATGTATTCAGCATTTCAGCATACAAAGAACAACTTGTATCCAAATGTGTGGGTTGCCTGCCTCCACCTCCCAAAAACGGGTTATCTTTGGGCGCAGGTGGCCCTTGACTAAGTTGCATGCCTCCCTTTTGGCCATGCCCCATTTATACCATGCTCAGCAATCTTTGGGCAATGTCCCTTGTGAGAGCCCTTCCCCCTCGATTTCAGAGACGTCATTTCACCAAGATGCCAGTTGTAGCAGAAGTGACAACACATGATCCTTGACCTCTGATGATATCACAGGAAGTGATGTCATTTGACCCCACCCCAAAGTGACATCACAGGAAGCGATGGAACACAACCTTTCACCCCTTGACAAAACAGAAAGTTGTATCACATAGCATTGTTCCTAATTACACTACAAATAATATGGTTACGATATCATAGTAATGTGATATACATTTCATACAAGAATGGATCACCATATGTACCATTAATATCAGTGTGTATAGGCCCATATTACCAAAGTACTGTGAATGCAAGCAGACGTCCAAGGCCAAATGATAATGATATGTTATTATATAGTACTTACACTTAAACGCTTTACATAGAACAAATATACATACAAAATCACCCAACCTGTGTTTCATCCACCTCAATTGGATGAAAGGCTGAGTTGTCCTTGCTGGGATTCGAACCTGCAACATGCAAATCACACACACACACACACACACATTGCAGCAGCACACCCTCAACCCACTGAGCTATTTTACCGGCTACAGCTATCTTACCAGCTATAGTAAAATGAGCAATTACATGTCTCAATGTTCTCAAAGTCAGAAAGTAAATTACACTCTGTAGTAGATATCATTAAACTGGTAACTGAGATTTAACCGCAGACCAGTTGATCTGCAAGTCTGGTGCAAAGTTGGCCTCATGTCAAGCCTGCATGGATCTATTTTTCAGCCTTCAGAGGTTGGCAAAATACATACCATTGGGAGGGTTCATAACTGTGTATTAAAGAATTTAGAGTAGCGCAGGGAAAGCATCATCCCGTACTCTAGGCACTCGTTACCTCATACATGCAAAAAAACATCCTGAACAGCATGCGATGGAGATAGGAAAGACAGACACATTACAACAAAGCATTAATTGTGGCACAATGAAATCAAGGGCCACTTTATGTGCTATGGTGAATCATTTCTGCACTGTACACAAGCTTTTAGGCACAAGGATTTTGTCAAGTGACTGAGGATACCAAGATTACATATCTTGTGATAATTGTAACAGACACAATGGCAGAACAAAACATTTTATAACTGCGACTCGCGCAAAGCAAAACACATAGGGCCTCATTAGAGCTTTGGCGGTATTCCAGCGGTAAATTCGCTGGGATATAGCCAAGGCAAATTGCATTACCGCAACTTGGTCCGGCGCTTTTAACGCCGGATCCTGAGTTGTGGAACGGCTGTTACTCTCCTTTTTATGAAGAGTCCATAGGACTTTTTGTGGCAGAATTGGTGCTATTACCGCCGGTGTAAATAACGCTGCAGTAATAGCTCCACAAATGGTCAGAAAGTGGAGAGTTTTGCCTCCAGCAAAAAAGCTGGAGGTAAACCTCCAACTTCCGGCCCAAACTCAGGATTGGGTGGACCGGTAATGCATCAGTAATAGCAATACCACCGCATTTTTGCCACTTTGCCAACACCTGATGAGGCCGATAGTCCGAAATGGATTCTTATTCTACTCTAAATGCTATTTGGAAGTTTTTGTCTTCATTGTGAATTTGAGGTGTTTAAGAACAGACTAAGGGTCTCAGCGGAGCCTTGGCGCTATCCCGGCGGTAAATCCGCTGGCATACCGCCAATGCAAATAGCGTTACCACAACTTGGTCCAGCGCTATTAGCACCGGATCCCGCGTTGTGGTATTACTGTTACCATAGTGGTATTGCTGTTGTCCATCAGACTTTATGGGGCAGTATTGGTGCTGTTACTGCCGGTGAAAATAGTGCTGCGGTAATAGCACCGCAAATGGGTGAAAAGTGAAGAGATTTACCTCCAGCAAAAAAGCTGGAGGTAAACCTCCAACTTTCCACCCAAACTCAGGATTGGGCGGAGCAGTAATGCAGCGGTAAAAGCGTTACTGCTGCATTGTTGCTGCTCCGCCCAACTCCTGATGAGGCCCTAAATCAGTGACTCACCCCCTGAAGTGTGCCTGAAATAAAACCTTTAATGAGTCTAGCAATTATTGTTTAGAATTCCAGAAAGACAAATCATTTGTTGTTCTTTTTTTTCTTATTTAATGTCACAGCTCAGTGTGTTACACTTGTGGAACCCCCCCCTTTTTTTTTTAAAGAGGCCTGAAGAAGAAAGCCAGCCACGTGAGAAACAAAGAGCCACATGGCACTGACCAGAGCACAGGAGCTTCCATTAAAAAAAATATATATTTTTTTTAGCGGTAGCAAGGGAGACCACAGGGGTCGCAGGTACGACCCCTGTTTACCCCAAATGACGTCCCTGATCGATTTTGGATCCCACTTAAAGCAATGATTGTTATCAAATGTAGTTTGCACCTATGATTAATTCTGTCTCCCAGGGGTGTTGTTGATCTGGGAAAGATCTGGGGCTACACTAATGTCAGGACTGTCGAGACTCAGGGCTAGCTAGCCTTATCCGGGGCTACAACCAAAAGACATGGGGCTATACTGAATATTATTTTAAGGTAGAATGCTCCGTTACATCCAAATCCCACACTCTGATTTCACAATATCACTGTCGGTAAGATTCTTTCATGCCAGAAGCTTATTTGCCACATACAGATATGTGCTATCCTTCTGTGACAATTGGAGAAGTCTCCATGAAGGAGAATTGAGTATTCTGCCATTTTGCAAACCCTTGTGCCAAAACCAGGCGTAAACGTGCTGCGCCTAGTTTAACTGTACATTTTGCGCTCCGAGGGATTTCTTTTCGTTTTGACTGGTGGAGAGGAAGCACGGAAAAGGATTACTGTTTGAGTCTCACTTGTTTTTCCAGCAGCATGTAATTATCATGCGGTGTGAACGGCATACGTCCCTGTGGCATCATCCTGCTCCCAGTGGTAGGGCCTATTCAAAAGCAGATAGAATCTGATGTTACGTGCACAGAAAAAAAGTTTCCATCCACTCTTGAACTTAAAATGCTTCTAAATATGCAAACTTGGTCAGCGAGAATTTTTCTGGATATTTATTTCTTAATTTTAAAAGCTGTTTTGCAAGCGGTTTTCACATTGTAACAGCTAATTCCACGATTTTGCAATGCAAACATTAGCGACCCAATCTACTAAACAGAGATTTAGACATGCCCCATTGTTTCAAGTCTTAAGGCTCTTCTTCAGGTGATCTAAACAAAAGAAACAAATAAATACATTGGCAAAACATTTATTACCTAATTGAAGCTGATTTAAGTAATCTTTTTGCTAGACAATGCCCATGAAAATCTCCTAAAATCTTCATTCTCCAAACTACCAACGAGATCCTTCATTTTTGTCTCTCCTTAATGTGGGCCGCAATTAAAAAGAGTCAACTGACCCCTGCTAGACCGGAAACACTTACTAAATCCTACCCCATAATGAACACCGTAGACATACTGCAATGAGTGAAAGTGTGAGCGGAAAGAATAGACGGTAATAAACAGAGCACTCCAGTTTAAGAAGAATAAGCATTACATCTGCTATGAGAACAGGAGAACTGATTGATCTTTGCATCTAGTTAATATGTTGGTACAATATTATTGCTCAATCGACTTGCGCACATTTCATGCAAGACCAGTATTTCGTTTGATGTACTTCAAATAGCCTACTCAACTCGGACATCGTTCTTAGATACATGCTAAGAACTGCTCAAGTCATATAATGCATGTAACCCTTGACTCAAGGTAAAAGTACAATCTGTTGGGTCCAAAGGTATTTAGGAGTACAAGACATGTTCCGAAGAAAAGATTGGTAAATGCCAACCTTGTGTTAAACCACGTCAAGATGACTCCTTTTTCTGTTTTACAATAATCCAAAGCTTAGCAATATCCAGATCTATGCCTGGCATTTCAGTTCCTGCTCAATATCCGAAATTCTGTTTTGTCACACAACTGCCTCAAGCAATGCAAATAAATGTCCACATGATCTTTGGGAAGTAGACAGTGGTTGCATTGCACTAACCCAGCAGTAGTCTGACCCTCATAGTACATAGTAAATGGGAACGATTCATCAACCTGCACACCCTTTCCTGCAAGACCACTTTTCCTGAATGGTGACCACCCTTTTGACCCAACAAGGAATTGGCAAATGAACGAGAAAGCCACCATGTTGGACCGAGACTGGTGTCTGGGAATACTTCTGTGGAAGAAGAATTTAAGAGGAGAATGGGGACGGGGGTGAATGTGGATTGCAGGAGTCTACCCTGCACATCGTTGACAGAGGGAAAGAATTGGGTGGAAGCCTAGTTAAAAAAGGAGGATTGCAGGGGTCTCCCCCACATGGCAAAGGGAGATATGCAGTGGGCAGTCTCTTGCAAAATAAACGGGCTGCTGTGCAAATTCAAAGAGTGTTGCAACAGGATGCAAAAGTGGCAGTGTTGTGCGCAAGAATGTGGTGTGCAGCACTGGTTCTGCAAAAGTGGCTGCTGGCAAAGGTCCTCGAACCACTTAAATCGCACCATGAATACAGTATCATGCTAGAAAACCTTCTCTTTCCCCCCAGGCAGTGTTAAATCATGTACTTACATGTATACGGATTATATACATTGGTCCCTTATGTGAGTTTTTAGTATGGAAACATTGTCCAGTAATAATTGTTGGTTCATATGAAACAATGAAGACTGTGCTCCTTATTAAGGCCTTTGGGTTGCTAGCTCAGCAAATAATTAATCCAGTGCCTTTCCTGTTACGATGCTTTTTATAGTCTACTCGCCACTCTCACATGTTTTCATTCCACTTACTTCCACAACCTAAAATCTCAGCTGTGAAATGTTATCTTGTTGTAGTAGGAAATGTCCCACATTTGCCAATTCGGAGCGAATATGGCCCAAACGTGGACATTACCAGAAAGTTTTGCAGTGTATTACAAAGTGACGATTTTTTGTGATGCTGTTAGACTGAGGTGCATGTGTTAAAACACACATCATATTCTCTGGCTGTAAGTACGACACACACATGCACAACACTTCCACAGGTGTCAAATGTGCTCCTAGTTTGGCAAACTATAGGTCTTGCTTTAAACAACAAAGCATCTTCTCTGATTCACAGTGGACTATGCTTATGGCGCTTTGGACATGTTACATTGAAGGTGTGTTTGTCGTTTGGAAAATGCACTCACGCACATTTATCTGACTCTTGAAGTCGGATTAAATTACTCTATCAAAAAAAGTTCAACTTCAATATTGGTGGTCGTGAAATTTATTTCATGATACACATGTGATGTTTGATAAAGGAAAATGTGAAGTTCTTCAATATACAAAGCCAATTGAGCCAAAAACTTTCCAGACTACCATTCATTTTATCCAAAACAGTTAAGAAATGTGTTGGCAAATTCACAATTGTTGGTGGATTACCGGCAACAATGAGAGATTTTTGGAAGAATCTGTTAAGCTCCCTTAAAAATTAATGAAAAGGCCTTAGACACCAAGGTTACTAGAGAGTGCAATTGAAAAAGTGTCACATTTTCCCTGGAGTAGGCTGCTTGCCTATCAGAGGACTAGGACAGAATTAGAGAACATTATTTCAGTATGATGGGCCTGATTTACAAACGCGTTTTTCAATGGGCAAGCCCCATTGAAAACACATTGTAAATCAGGCCCAATGTGTTTTAACACACAGCCCTCAGTCTAATAACACCACAGAAATCGTTGATAGCATCAACATGACCAAGTAACATTTGCGATACTATATTGAAGCCTGCCATTAAAGTGGCATTACAACCACAAACAATGTTGGCGCTGCAGTGAGTGGGAACATGTCCTTGTTTTAATTGCAGCGTGTGTAACATCACTAAAGGGAACACACTCCCACATCATTATACTGGAAAAACCATTCTGTTAAACATATTTAACTACACGTCGAACAGAATATATCATATAGATGTTGAAGTTATCTTGCATGTTATTTTTTTAATTTTTTTATTTAGGAGTTTCAATCACCGAAGTGATTTTTACAAGTTAGTTGTAAGTTCAAAATCAGCCAAAAAAAAGATGATAAAAGAAGAAAACGTCGAAAGAAACTCAAAAAGGGAGAAAAGTTGTGGAAAAACAAGAAAGAAGAAAAACGCAGGGGGAGACTAAAAGAAGAAAGTAGAATTAGAGAAGAAATAAAATGTACATAAACAGTACATAAAATGCAGCAAGTTCAGCTTAGTAGATCAAAGCTTAGAATGAGAGGGAGCACCCTTCAACATTCAGTGGATTTTCAGTGTCTGTTAAGCGCTCCGTTATTTTGTCCTTGAAAATTAGGTCCAAAATGTTGGTAGCCGCTATGGTCCAGGACGGTCGAAGGCCCCCCCTTAGTCGTTCCCAACAAAGAGCTTCTTCTGTCAGGTCGGCTTTCTCCAGGTGATGAAGCTGATATGGAGTTCTGTATAGATGTGTGCCCGGACATGATGTCAGAAGATGCTGCAATGTTTTGATGGTTTCATTAGAGTTGCAAAAACGGCAGGTATTGGTCGTCGAAAGGCCTCTAATTTGTCGGATCTCATTTGTGGGGAGTAGATTCAGCCTGGCCTGGAGGAGTCGATCGAGTTTTTCTGCTTGGATGCTTTATGAGAAAAAGTTGTACTTCGTTCAATTTTCTGATCGATGTAGGGAGATACTGGGTCAGTTTGTAAACAGATGCCTTCTCTAACGTATTGATCCAGTCTGTTTCATCCAGGCGTTTTATAGTTTTAGTCGGGTTGAGGATCAATTCTTCAATGTTACTGCCACAGTTTTCTAAGATTGATTTATATCTATTCTCCCAGGCAGCCAGCATTTTACATTTTCCTGCATTCATCTCCCCTTGAACCATGGCGAAAATCATCGGCAATGATGGATCCTTAATCTTCCGATATAGCATAATAGATGCAATGGTTACTATTGCCGTCAAGGATGAGAGTGAAAGTTCACGTCGGATCAGTGCTATCAGTGTTGAAGACGGGAGGTTGAGGACTGATCGCCAAAGGAGACTCTCCAGTCTCGGCCATATCAGATCAGGAAGACATGGCATAGCGTCGGCTCTGTAGGTGATTGCCGGTATTACTTTCCCCCGATAGAACTTAAGTAGGGGCATCAATGAGAAGCAACCATATTTCCTGTCTAATTTTTTGGCCTGTGAGATGAGATTATTCATTTTTGCAAGTAAATGTGATTGCATTGCTACGTCTTTACATGAGGAGTCAATCAAAACCCAGAGGTATTTAAATTCTGTGACTTGTTCTACTTTTTCTCCGCCCAAAAACCATGAGTGATTGCCTTTTCTTCTGTTCTTTTTTTCAAACACCATAAACTTCGTTTTTCGTTTGTTGACTTCTATGTCATTAGCTTCAGTGTATTTGGTTAAAGTGGCTAGCTGACGTTGTAAACCAATAGGAGTCTGGTCCAGTTGGATAAGGTCATCGGCGTAAAAGATTCTCTGCACTTTTGTGCTGCCCATTACTGGGGGGAAAGATCTTGTTTTGGCGTTTGCTTCTTTGTAGTCCCCGAAATATGCCAGAAATACGGCCGGAGCCGGTGGGCAGTCCTGTTTAACTCCTCGGGAGGTTGGTATCGCCGCAGAAAGAAGCCCCTTCAAATTTAGCCAGACCTGGACGCTGGTGTTAGAATGTAAGGCTTGTAAAGGGCCCAAGATCTCTGGTGGGCAGTTCCAGGCACTCAGCTTTTTCCAGAGTTTTCTTCTGTTAACTAGATCAAAAGCCTGTGTTAGGTCTATAAACGCTAGGAATCGTTTCTGATTTCCCTCCAGAGTTTTTGATTTTAGAATACTCAGTAGCAAGATATTAATGCTGGTTCCTATTCCCTTTTTGAACCCAGCTTGTAAAGGGTCTTTACAGGGTGATTTTCTCACCCAAATGTTAAAGTGTTTCAGAAGTAAGGTACCGTAAACCTTCCCTATGACATCTAAAAGTGCCACTGGGCAGAAGTTCCTTGGATCATCTTTTCCTCCTTTTTTAAATATCGGTATAATCACCGCTGAGGACCATGAAGGCGGCATCCTCCTGTATGTTGAACATCTTTTGAAGATCAAACTTAAAAGTTTTACCCAGTCTTCCGGAGCAGGTTTTAAATTAACGTTCGAGAGGCCGTCAGACCCCAGAGCCCTTGAGATTTTCAGCTTGTTTATTGTTACTAATATGTCCATTGGCTCATGGAGGTCAACCCAGGATGCAATTACAGAAGGCATAGCAGCTGGCAAAAGTGAGTCGGGCGATCTAAACAATGATGAATAAAATTGGATCCATGTTGCCTCTGCAATACTGTTTGACAGATCTGATTCTGTCGCTTTACTCTGTGGATTTATCAATTTCCAGAAATCTCTAGAATTGCTGTTGTTAATTTGCTCCAGCATGGCCTCTGAATCCTTGTGGTAGAGCGCACACCGATAAGATTTTAACCAGGTTTCATAGTTTCTAACAGCCTCCATTGCGTACATTCTGTTAGAGACCGTGTTATGTCGTGCAGCAGTTCTTCTTGCTTTGCGGACCATGTTACATTTTGCCACCAATAGATCATCAAAGGTGTGAATGTGGCGCAGAGATTCTGAGATGGACTGCTTTGAGCCGGTGTTTGTAGATCTGAGGGGTTCTAGAAGTGGTTGATAGTCCACTTCGAGGCAGTTTCCACGTTGTGAGTAAGAGACTGTAATGTCCCTAATATTTCCCGGGTAACCCGAACCCTATTTCCCTTGCTTTCTGGTTCAACTTCTCCCCGATAGTAAGAGGTTGCTGGTTTAATTGATGACCATTTTATAAGCAGAAGATTATGGTCACTGTGAGTTGTTTGTTGAACGCTGAATTCTGCCAAACGTGCCAGCAGTAGTTGTGAGGCAAAAATATAATCAATCGTGGAGTGGGCCAATCCACGCTTCCACGTTGGAGTCTTGTTAAATTCCAGCAGCGTGTTTGCTGTGTTGAATATTTGCCTTGATGTCATTAAGTTAGACCACTTCTTACCCCGTTGACAACCTTGAGAAGAAATGGGATCTGTTGGATCTAATGAGCTCGTAGGACATTTGATGTTAAAGTCTCCACAAATAATTACTTCACAAGCTTCCCACTCTAAGTGTAAAGAGTCCAGTGTGGCTGTTACTAAGTCAAACAATACATCCCTTTAAATCGCCTTGGGATTTCAATAGATGGTCATAACGAGGAGGTAAGTTTGCGAAAGATTTTCTGCACCAACCTCTTTGTGAAGCCATGAGAGGAGGATCGTTAGGACAAATGGAGACTTCAAGATTGTCTTTATGATTTGTAGACCACTTCCCATCCGAACAGCGATCATTAGTCCTGCCGAAAGCTTGCCTTTTTCCCCCATCAGTGCCTTAGAGAAAGCAATTTTGAACCCGTCGACTGTAGGTTTTTCTAGTAATAATAACTCTTGTAGGCATAAAACATCATAACCACCAAGATTGATGTCGCCTGGGGTTGTTAAATGGAGAAAACCCCTTGTGTTCCAGCAGGCCAAAGAAAGTAGCTGGACATCTGATGGCACCGTGGACTGCAATGGTGGCTAATTGTTGAGATGAGCTGAAAGTGCTTTCGGAAGCCATGACCAGGGGCCTCATTACGACCCCGGCGCTAAACCATGGTGCTATTAGCACCATGGTCCATGCTGGGGTCCTCCATGGTGAATGGCGGAATTACCGCCCCATTCCAAGGTTGGCGGGGCGGTAATTCCACATTCACCATGGGCCCTTCCCCATTCCCATTTTTGCCCCATAGGGCTCAATAGGAATGGGGAAGGCGCTAAGTACGGTGCTGCAAATTGGGGCACCGTACTTAGCACCAAGGTCCCTTTGCGGCACCCTACTTTAACGGCTGGTAAAACGAGCCGTTAAGGTCGGGTCCCGCAAAGGGACCTCGTAATTAGGCGCTAATAGGTTAATGGCGCTGCAGCCTTTTACGGCGCCGTTGACCCATTAGCGTCTGGATTGTAATGAGGCTCCAGGTTTGTGACTGGAGATCTGGTCTACGTGGATCCACCTTCTTTTGGGCGGGTAGATTTCGAGCTACCTCCACTGAACCCTTAGGAGGAATGGCCTGAATAGTTGGTCGAGATGATCGAATTTCCCTTTGGGAAGATGAGTGAACTGTGTCCGATCTATGGGCTGGTGGCGACTTCAGTTGAGGCCCTTCGCTTGAGAAGGGTTCCAATTTGTGTGAGGTGATTTGGTTGTCATCAGCACCTCGTTCCTTGGATTCTGTCTGCTCGTTTCTATCTGGTTTGAAGTAAGTTAATTCAAATCCTTGTTTATGCATTACATCTGTTGCCCTTGCTAACAGATCGTCCACTCTTTTAGATGTAGTGTAGAGAAAACAGGATGCTTTTTGGCCTTCATGAGAGGGTTCCACTGTCTTGAAGTCTTCCAATTTAATAGCTCTTAGGGCTGAGATACTGTAAATCAAGTTCATCACTGTGCGTCTATTCAGCACTAGGTATTTTTGATTGCTTGTGCGTTGGTGTAGTTTAAAGGAAGGCTTTATCTTTTGCTTTAGTCACTGTTGGTGGATAGGCTTCTGCTGTTTAGTTTTGTTAGAAAATCTCGACTGAATCATGTTGTCATGGTGAGAATGCCTGTGTTGATTATGGGTACTACTGGCGGCAGAGGCCGAGACCTCTGTCTGTCTTGGTGTATGGACCCATGAGGTGTATTTGGGCACTGGCCATCGTGATATTGGGTCTGACGGAGATCTCTTGCGTGTTAGATCTTCAATGTGCTTGTTGGATCGAGGTGCTGTAATTTCGGACAAGTTTTTGAAACAATCACTCAGAGAAAAAAAGCTTGAAAAATCACAGGTGACTGTTTGCTGGGCCAGCGTCTCGCCGATAGTGTGGTGGACATGATCTTCTGGCTGAGAGTCCACGCTGACGTCAAAATGTTGGCTCAGCTCCATCAACTCCTTCTGGTTAAGAAAATCATTTATTGATTTGGGAGAGTGTGGATTATCCTCTGAGAGTTTCTGCTGTACTGAAGGGGCTTTCGGACCTGGGTCTTCCACAGTCACGAGTGGAGGATTGTTTTGCACAAGACCCTCAGTTGGTTTTTGGAATTTCTGCGGAACTACAAGCGGCTTGAACATAGAAGCCGTTTTTAGACACACCTGAGGGGCAGTGGCCTGGCTCTTACTTCCCATTGTCATGCTGTTGCTACAAATAACCGCTGTGACCTTTTGTGATCCTTTTTTCTCCATAGCCAGCTGGGGGCCTTTGTTTTCTTTAGCCGGAGGCAAGTCGTCCAAGGACAACACATCGTTGTCCCTTGATTTACGGCTCAATGGTAGAGGTTTAGTTGGTTGTAGGATAGGCGGCCCCAAAGAATAAGCGGAAGAAGCTTTTGGTTTTGTTCTGCATTGTGTCTGATGATTGTCCGCCCAACGGGTTTCTTGTCCATCTGTCTGAGAGCTTGAGTCCGTCGTTGTCTTGTTGGTGAGAGAAGCCTCAGAGCTGTTACATTGACTCGTGTGGGTCATAGTACAAGGATCGTTTCTCCGTCTCTCCAAGGCGTTTATATAGCCTTCCAAGTAGATGAGTTTAGAGTTCATCTTAGCAAAGATCGATGTATGGTCTTTGAGAGAATCATTAATAGTCTCATATAGCTTGCAGAATGGTGATAGTGCTATAGTCACTGAAGACATGATGGATAGGATGTCGATTTTCTTGGCAGGAATATCTTTCGAGTTGTTATAAGATATATCACTTAGTCTTCTGTTAGTAGAGAGTCTTGGTGGAGAAAATGTCATCCCCGGTCGCAAAGGTTGTTGAGACTTAAGATGAGCTGCAGCAACAAAGGGCTCCGAATCCCCCTGGATTTCTTGATCGTGCTCCGTTCTTTTAGATGACACCTGAATGGAGCAAGGACCAGGCACCGGCCTCACAAAGGATACATTAGCAGACTTCCCATGATCATAATTTTGGGGCGGTGGAGTTATGTTGTTCTGGGGCCCAGAATGACCGATGTCCAATAGGCCTTTAGGAGATGTAGCCAAGGGAGGGCTAGCTTGGCCAATAGGTTCTGAAGCAAAAAGAGAAGGTTCTGATTGTGGGACCGGATCAGCATTTGTCAGTGGTAACTGGGCCGTATCACCCTGTTTCTCGGGGGTAGGTTGGTGAGGCAATGTCGAGAGGTTGGGTGTGGCGTTTCCTTGTCCTTCTGTGGGTTTTTTAGGGATTTCACCAGAAGTGTTGGCTTCTCTAAATTGATAAGGTGTTGTCGGATTCGCCAGGGGTTCAAGAAGTGCCTCCAGTAGGTCGGCATCTGAAATCTCTTCTAGCCCATTTTGTTTTCGTTTTGCTTGCCTTAGAAAAAGGTATTTCAGAGAATTCTCTAGTATCATATTTGTAGAAGGCATTGGGCCGAGGCCCTTTTTCAGAGGCTTTTTTGTTGATGCTCTTTTATTTGCAGATGGCAGATCAAACATTTTGGTGATTAGGCGAAAAGGGATGCCATGCGATTGTCGGGTTGGAGGGCCTTGCTTTGGTCCCTCTTTCGCCTCTTTGCTCCAAATATGCTGAACTTTGAGGTCCTCTGGGTCCTGTATAATTGGTCTCAGGCCTTTAGGCCAGGTTCCCACCCCAGAGGCCAGTCCTTGGCTTCCTGAGCCAGTAGTTGGGAGCATAATCGGCTTGTCAGGATATGGGACCAATATTGCTGCCGGAGGATCATGAATGAGGGCACTTGTGAATACTGGGGCAGCCGCACTTACTTCGCTGGCCACCAGATGGCGCTGTGGGGTGGCAGCAGCAGCGGCTTCCAGTGCGTTTATCTCATGCTGCGACCCAGACTCGCTGATTTGCTCCTTGACAGTCAGGACGGTGGGAGCACACAGTCAGGGCTGCTCCCAAGCCGGCTCTCGCCCCTCCGGGACGTTGGCCGCAGCACTCACACTGCCCAACCACGTCCCAGCCCCTCCATCAGCCTGCGTGCCCCCCCCCTCCTCTGAGGGATGGCTCTTCCATGCTCCCAACATGGATGGGCAAGGACAAGGGCAAGGACAGGTGCGCCTCGGGTCCGCTCTCTCTCAGGTCCCCTGAGATCCCTGATGGGGGAGCAACCAAGGTTCGCTCCAAGACCCCCGCAGCACCTACAGATGAGGAAATCCCCACTGAAGAGGCCGGCGAATCCACCAAAATGGAGATGACGTCCGCTGGTGTAGTGATCTCAGGTAAGGTCTGAGTCCAGCTAGACGGTAGTTGTTTTTGTTTATGTTCATTCATGGACACTGATTGTTTGGCTACCAGCGCCCTTTTAACAGGGAGGTTTTGTAACATGCCTCCCGGGCGTTTTACAAAGCCTCAAGCAGCTGCAGGTCCCACTTGGGGTACTTGAGGTACAGTCAACTTGTTTGTAGGAGTTGTTACTGGAGTGAGGGAGGTATTATCTGTGCGAGAGCTCCTTAGTCTGCGCGGTTCCTTGTCAAGGTCAGTTACTTGAAGTCGGGAGTCCAGGGGTTCACCGCCATCCGCCCCAGCCGCCATTAGACTGCCACAGACTGCCCACTCTCACACCACTCCGCTCCGCTTCGCTGCTGACTTCTGGTTTTGAAGGAAATGGCACCAAAAACACCAGCCATTGTAGAAAGACTGAGAGGGACTGCCACAGACTGCCCACTCTCACACCACTCCGCCTTATCTTGCATGTTATTGTATGGTGCAACATGAGCCTTGTCCACCAATAAATCACAATCTACTCCCTCTTACACCCCAATCTAAACAAGCCCCATTGTAGGAATTGGGTATTGAAGTGGAACTTTTAACAGCAGCAAAGAAGGAGGAAGATGGTGGGTGTAACAAGAGTTGAATAACCTCTCGTAGACTTGATTGGCTGGCTTTATATGTACTCTGATCCCATGACATCATGGGACCTGAAGTTTATGTTTAACTTTGGCGCTCGTTCAGGAAAGAATAAGAGTCAAGCTTAATAGATCCACTGGTCATTTTGTAAAATTTAACATGTTCCAACTGGACTCCAGAAAACGTGATTTACAAATTGGAATCTCTGCGCTTCAGGGTTTTTGGGGTGAAATTGAATTTGAGATGATTGTTGACAATCCTATTATTTCACAAATGGGGTATTCACCAGTGGTATATACCATATATTGGGCCCAGGTTTGTTTGTATATCACATATTGTGCATTTTTTAAAACGGTTCTAAGTGATTACAGAGACTACATAACAGAGAATGACAAAATATTGAATTTCTTTTTGGGGGGGACCCCCCTCAAACTCCCGTTTCTCTATGTGCGTAACCCCACCACACCCCAATTCCCACCTGTTTTACCCCCTTACCTCACCCCATATCTATTTTTAAACATTTTCGATGTTTTTTTCTCTGTTTTTGTTTCTCTGTTACAGCATTCTCTGTAATTGTATTCTCTATTATCACTGGATACCATTCAAAACCACTGTTACAAAATGAAGGGCTGAATCTTTGGCACAAACGGCTTCAGTTGAGTATAGGCCATGCAATTACTCCACTGTAACACATGGGCCTGCGTCCGGAGTGGCCAAGATGGGACATTCATCAAGGATAAGGCACTGGCAAAATGCCAGGATTTCTTGAAGGGTGCTTGAACTCTGTTGTGCTTACCAAAACTGGAATATAGATCAGAAAAGAATTAGAGATCTATTGTGACCCAGCCTAACCAATTGTAAAATCTGTGGGTCTGACAGTTTGTAAACCATTTGGGGTCTCTTTTGTGTATTTTCACAATCGAAAAAAGAGGGCTAAGTTTGTGTATCTTCAAAGAACTTCTTTGACATTGCGTTTAGAGAACTACAAATCCCATGTGTGTTGCAGTTCATTGACTACGCATGTAATCCATATATGGAAGAGGCAGTCGAGCAAGCAAACTTAGATCATTCCAACTACACGGAAGGTGGTGGTGAGACATGATGAGCTGTGTGTCAAGGTCAGTATTAGCTGGTTCAGTATGGGGAAAGCATCCCCCCTTTTTGTGTTGAAATAATGAGGCTTTTTACAGTATCATCTACATAATTACGTCCTCTGTTTACTTTGTCTTGTAGTTCTAATGGGTTCAAGATAATGAATGGCACAGAGCAGCATAATTTGTTACCCGAGTAAGATATATCTATATTATTTTTTATATATATTTTTTTATTTGTGTTTATAGCACTCAAGGTACCTTACACAAAAATAGGAACAATGACAACAACAAGAAAAAAGAAGTAATTTCGTAAAATCTCACAAAATTCTAAAACTATTCGACACAAAACTCATATGTATATAAAATCATCTGTTTGGTTAGAAACAAATAACGCTAATTAATTAATACATTACTGTAAAAGACACCAATAAAAGAATATGCATATTCAAAACATTTGTTAAAACATCAATAATAGCCTGTTAATCAAGACTCTCTAGGAGTGCTTCCCCAAAATTGACTACCAATTGTAGATCTGCAAAGATTTGTATCAAAAATGTGGGCAAGACCAAAGTAAGAGATACTTGGGAGCCTGTCATTGAACTATTCCCAAGGCTCCTTGGTAACACTTCAGAAGTAGAATGCACATAGGGTCCAAGATATTCCAGCCTATACTTGAGAAGCTGAGGGCATTCAATAACGACATGATATAAAGACGCCATACTCTCAGTCTTGCACAACCTACAATTTCGAATGGATTGTGTTCTCCCACATATTCCTCATCTTAGACATATTCCTCATCTTAGATATAGTCATATCCTCTACGTATCTAAGATGAGGAATACGTGGGAGGAGCATCCAATCGAAAGAACGTTACAGTTGGTAAGTAAGTTGTTCTTCTAAATTCTCTGGGAATCTCGAACTTTGGCCCCAGAACTTCTAGAGTAGGTACACAGTTAAGTGTAAACTTTAAAACCAAATATGTAGAGGTTTAGATGGGAATTTACGCAAGTACGGTGTAATGTCATTGGAGGATAGCCCATTATTGCGATATAATTGCAATCTCTGCAGATCTTCAATATCCATTATCCTGTCCCACCTTTTAATTACATTTTTCATGACTACCTGAGAGTCATTGCCACTTATATCTCCTACTTCCATAAATGCTGCACAATGTCTTTGCAATTTGCGAAGAAAGCCATTTGAATCATGTTTTAGCATATCACCCAAATAATAGGCTAATTTAGGTTTTTCTGAGTTTATTACCCTCTTGTACAGCAGAATACCTGTTTCACATGCTGGGCCCACCAAGACTGGAGCCCCAACACTAAGTGAATGAGATTAATAGGCTACCGATTTGAAGAGCCCCCAGCACCTCTTTAACAATCCGACCTTTCAGACAGTCCAGATATTTCCTACTTGAAAACATGGTTAATTCAATACCATAGAGAGACATGGGGGCAACCTTCAAGCGATACAAATCGATTAACGGAGTGAGCTGGGTGTTCCCCAACAGCCCTTTAAGATGAGTAGCAATACCCTGGAGATGGATGGGGATGCAGATTTTATTCATAAATCAATAATCAAGACGACACAAATAGTTTGGCAAAGTTCGTCTGTTTTAATGTTAAGTATCTAAAACAGGGAGTACAACGAACATCAGCAATCGCTCGCTACTCTGACTCTACTTACTTCATAAAAAACATGGGCTCTTATACCCACAACTGGTCATAATTGACATTCGACCTGCGTCATCACCAACGTTATCCTACATGGCAAACTACATAAACCTAACGGGAGAAGGGATTGGTTCTAAGTGAATAACTAAGTATAACCTCTATATGTATGTAAGTAACGAAAGAAGGTGGTAGGATAATTAACATCAGGTGGGGCAACTAAGCCCTCCCCTTAAAATGGCCACTACGAACAACACTAAATGTACAACGTCCGATTGGCTACACAAGCTATAGGACCCCCAACTAAATGGTCCCCTACAATTGGTTGGCTACTAACCCCAGTCAGTACTTTTCCACTTACGTTAGCAGCACGCAGACTGAACAACCAGGCGCGGGTGAGTTTGTCTTAACACCAGCTTCCCACCAATTAAAATATCATCCATCATCACCTCAATGGTCCAATGTCAATTAGTGCTTTGAAAGTGGCCTTGAGTTTGTACTATTCTCTGAGAATTTTTAAGGACTATGGCCACTAGTCGGCCTCTGTGCATAGGTGAGATCATCTCATTCGTCCAACTTCCTTCCATCACGTGACTGGGCACCATTAAATTGAGCTTTTCGTGTATTTGATTTTATTCTTCAATAGTCCTCTGACGTCTTTTGTTTTCGCTTGACCTCTCTGAACAGGAGCTTCTGTTCTTTCAATTTAATTGTATCCAATGTCAGCCAATTCCAGCCTGATAAGACCTTGGCTTTCTTGGCTCAGTCAACTCCTTAACTGAGCTTTTATTCTGTTTAATTCAATTGCTTTCTCAACTGCGACACTGAATTGGGCCTTCTTGCTTTGTTCAGTACTGCTTATATGCATAGTGGAAACATCCATCCTTAACTTGTCCATATGTTCTTATAGAGGTATATATGTGTATGTATGTTTTGGTGCTTGCCGCAGTCTAATCTATTCAAAAGCATGAGGCTAGCTTCATGATTATTTTGCTGCTTGCGTTTCATTGCATCTGTACACGTTTAAACTAACTAAGTATCTTCATTAGGTCTGTGGCATAAGTCTCTTCATCCTGATCCCAAGATGTCACTTATCCTTGGTACTACATTGCTTTTAGAAATTGCCTGCCTCTCTGGTCTGGTTATCTTTCTATATGGGTGTCGATTTGCCTTGTATGACGTCACCATATTTATCTTTGCCATTTAGTTTCTTTGCTTCTTCAGGAATCTCGTTTAAATGGCCATCATATTGTCTTGTATGCAGGTATGGTTTCCTCAATGGGTACTTTACTTCCCATATTCTCTTATGTATAGGTAGTTTTATGGGTACTGTGCAAAGTCCACACTCTTCTCTTTGCTGGTTTAACTGTTCAGTATACTTCACATACTTTGGTTCATACTTTTCAGGTAATGCAGGCGGGGCAATTGGAGTGGGAGTACTTGGCGCCTCCTCTACACTCCTCTCTCTGGGCCATTTATCGACCACGCTCACATCATCTTTTACATCTAGACATTCTGGTCTGAAGAAATGCTTCTTAGGGATCCATATTTATATGACTCCCTTCAAGCATCCAGCTGATTTTCACATGCTCATCCTTGTTCCATGTCATGATCATGCACTGTCCGCTTGGACTGCAATATATCCATCTTCCCACATACTTCTTGTGGTCCTTTGGATACAGGAACTTTGTTCCCTCCGATGCATGGCACTGGCCTTCACAAAGTCTCTGATTTCTTCATCAGTCAGATCTTTAGGCTTCCATCCTGGTTCAACAACAATCATGATCTTCATTCCTATGGCTTTCTTTGCTGTCTTCTTGCACTGTGAGATTATTATCCTGATGACACAGAATATAAGCAATATCATTACTAGTAGGGCTCCAAGGAACTTAAAAGTGTCTTCCATCCATTGTGGAACCCATGATCCAAACCACCTGTCATCAGCAATGTCTCCTACTTCATCTATCATCTGGCCATGGAGTTTCGTCAGCATGTCTATGGCCTCTCTCAAGGTCCCATTTTCGTCATCGTGAGAAGGTGTGAACGTGCAACATGATTCTCCGATTTTTGAACAAACACCTCCATCCATAGCTGTGATCATGTCAAGGACATATCTATTCTGGAGGGTCATCCGTTTTATAGCTCTCATCTCTTCACTGATTGATTTGATTCCTTTTATGGTAGTATTAATCGTCTGTAACAGTTCCCATCTGGTGATCTGAAGCCACTTGGTTTTTGCTCCAACCTGGACTGCTGGTAGAAAAATTAATGAAAACACTGAAAAAGTCTGGCTGAACAGTATGTGTTCATATGGAATAGCATCAAAGGCATCAATTGATTTTGCTGAAAAGTAATTCTCCATCTTAATCCTCTTCACAAGTTCTACAGACCTCTTCTTCCTCAGTTGGGCATCTGCTTTTGGAAAACTGTCAAGGTTCAGATCACTTTTTGGAATCACTGTCTCTGTCATGCATCATATCCCCGCTCCCACTGGGGTCCCTGCAACACCCTCTGTTCCATATAGGTCCCCCGCAACACCCTCCATCCGTACACCTACACCTACCAGTTTCAGTGTACATGCAGCGCGGGGGTCGCGTGAACAGTTTGGGACCCGTAGTCCTCGATTAGGATATATGTCCATAAACCAAAGCGGAGGTCGTGTTCGGTCCCGCTGGTATCCATTCCTGCATTGGCAACTGCCGTGGCGAGTGAGGTCAGGTAGAGTCAGGCGGTCATGTTTGTTTCCTGACCACATAACGAAGAAATCCCGATCACGGGACTCTGTTCTCGGTCACATGACAAGGAAACAAACAGGATAAAAACAGCATCCTCGCAAACGCTCGTTGCTTCACAGCTGTTCCTTCACAACTCTGTTCGGCATTTGCTTTTCGATCAGGACTCTTGGCTTAAATAAACTCAGACTTCGCACTACAGACTTCTTTTGGATCTTCCCTCTGGATTTGGCACCCCTTCTTTGTGATTACCTGGCTGTTTGACCTCAGGACTTCCCAAGGGACCTCTTTTGCTCTACCCTGGATTGATTACCTTGCTCACGAACTTACCTGAATCCACGCCTCTTGCTCGGATTCATCAAGAACTACTCAGGTGTGTCAAGTTGCTGGTGTTTCATCTTGGATTACCTCCTAATCCACCATTACCAGCAACTGAGAGTGCTGCTCACGCGCCCCCCGCAGCGATTTCCCAGGTCCTGTGTGGTTAGCAGTGACTCCACTAGTACACATAGGTAATCCTTTTTGCCCAAACCTCCTCACTCCAACGAGTATAATATCACTGTGATTGCTTGTGCTGATTACTGTTTCCTTTACAGCGTCCTTGGGGTTACCAGTGTTGCGTGGTTCCGGCATTCCAGCATCTCACACCGGTGGCCTCAAGGATCGCATAGGAAGTGCTTTTATTTCTCCCTGTGTGGTACTTGGGGACGGAGGACCCTCTAATCTTTACGACACATCAAGTCTCAACAATCACCAATGCAGGAACATGGACATTCACCAATCTGCAGATTCCTCCCCAATCTTTACGCAGTCTGATGCAGGCCTTGTATCCACAAGCCCAATAATGATCCATGATTACTGCTGTTCCAATATTCATTCCTGAGGTGTCGAAGATTCGTCCACAGTTCTGATTCTACCTCATTTTTCTTGTACCATTGTTCCTGAAGCACAGTTTAGAGCTCTCCAATGGTACTATCTGCAGGGGTACTCCTCTGTCTTCTACCATGTCAGTGATTTAGCAAGTTTCGGCCATAATGGTTTACACAACATTTGTGCATTCTCGATTGTTGGTTGGTATTGACTCATTATCACCCAATCTCTTCAGATTACTACTCCTTCTTCCCAGCTGTCTGGTGATAGAACAGTTCCCCAAATCTGCATCTGGCCCCTGTGTTTCCATATACGAATTTCTTCTGTGGATTTTTCTGGAACTTTCAGTATTTGATTTAATTATCTTATTATTCCAGTTCCTTTTACTCCAGGTTTCTCGTATCTAATCACAAGATTCTTTGTCTTGGCATTGTTTCTTGTCTTCATTCCTTGAACACAGTTGTCTTCATTAGGATCTGTCCGTTCAGTTGCCCATTTGAGAGAGGCTGTTCGACCCATGAACTGGCCTCTTGTACTACAGAAAGCTAGGTGCACTATGCAGTGTGCAGTTAGGACATCTATTTCAATAGCTATGAAGATCTTTGACTTCCCCATGCTGTAGGGCAGCAGTGCACATATGAAGCATTCTTCTTCTTACGTCCTTCTTCCAACTTCTTTCATGTGTTGGTACCATATGTTGTTTCCCAAGTGTGCTGTGCTGCCCAGATAATCATTCAGTTAATAATTATCTTCTTGGGTGTTTCCCTTGGTTCTCAAAGTCTTCATGTAGTTTTCTCTGACCACATTTCTAAATGTATCCATGTAACTTCTTTTGGCTGGTTTATTTGCAGGAACACCCATCCGGGTTCCCTGTGTAGAAGAAAATTCAACAAGTCTGTCTTTATCGATCTGCCTTTTTCCCACAGCAGCTAATGACGGCCATAAAGTTTCTAGTATAATCTCTACGTGTGACTTTTCTTTGGGACTTGTGCTTGGGCCTCTTGTTACTGGACCAGGTGTGTTTGTATGCATTATCTGTGTAGGCCCAACCTTATCAACCCCTTACCTTGCCTGATTCGCCGACTCTGTCTCCAGCCGTTAAAAACATTTTCTGAAACAAGTGCTGTGTGTGATTGATTACTAACAACATCCATTTCGATCTCAGGTATTTTCCCATCTTTTCTCGGGACAGGAATAACTATGTAGGGTAGGGTCTAGGCTGCCTTGCAGTTGCCACGCTAACCTTTCCCTTCTGCTCAGAAACATATACAGGAGTCTTGGCCCCATGTGCTCCTATATAAAATGCAGTTCTCACTGTCAGTGAAAGCAATATGAGTATGAACATAATGCATGTGTAAATGACACAAAGGTATGTAACTTTGCAATATCTGCTTCTTGGACAATGTGCGCGTCTGTTCTCATGGGGCAACACAATGCTACTACTGAAATTCCCCATCTCGATAAATTGATGCTAAGAAAGGAAAAACAAACTTTAATGGCTCTGCATTGTTAGATTGCTTTCTGGAAGCTGCTGTCTTCTTTCAGCATTCATCCTCGATCAACTTATCCTCTTTCTGGATGCTAAGAAATAACTGTATCTTTCTCTCTGGAACCAGTTTTTTTCACCAATCGGGGTGGAAATGTTCCTTTATCGTGAAGAAACATGACCTCTGAGTTCTGCTTCAATTATAAGATCCGAATCGATGCCTCAAATATGCTTCAGTCCAGATGACATGTTGCTTCCCGGTCAGCAAGAACAAAAGGCTTTGTCTTTTATTCACTTCCTCGATCAGTCCCGCGGAGGAAAGTTTCTACAACTCTCTGTGATTTCTTTCAGCATAGATGCTCACCTGGATAATAACACTTTCCAGGTTTCTGTTTAGATTTGCAGTGTTTCTTGGGTCTCTAAGGAATGTGTGCACATCAGTGTGCCTCCAAACAAGATGTGGACACTCTTCTATTAGCCGAAAGAACACCATATTGACCAGTCTATGAGTTGCTTTGTCTGATAGGGGCATTTGTGTTTTCTTCACGGTACTCTGGCAACTTCAAGAATGGTTCTGCAATGACAGTGAGCAATCTTCTTATTATTTTTTTATTGTCAGGATCTCGAATGAAAGCTGGAATGCGGCAAGTTCTCCCCACCAGTGTAGGATAAGTACGTAACGCCAACTCAAAATAAGTAAGTAAGTGCCTAGAAAGGTCATCACTGGGTAACACCATGAGTAGAACCAAACAAGAACTCTGTGTCGAAGGAGTCGGGGTATTGTACCCTCTTCCAATTGCTGTACCCACTATCAGAATCTGGCATATTCTTTTCTTATCAAGGCTTTAAGTATGCCTCAGTCCAAAGTCAATAGCCCTTTCTCACTTTTCTTGTTATCAAGGCTTAAACATGCCTCTGTCCAAAGTCAATAAGCTACTGTGGCTTTAAGAATGCAGATCTTCCATTAACCCTGCAACTAAGATGCACAGAGTGTTCGAATGTGTCCTTTTACCCTTTTATTTATTGCTCATAAAGGGAGTGTCCAAAATCAAGCCACAGTCCAACTAAATGTTTCTTTACACTTAACACTTGTCAGGTTATGCGTCCTTCTTCCTCGTCATAGATCTCGTCTGCACGTGCTGTGGTTCTTCCCCGATGATTGTAGCTTCTTCACGGAGGGGTATAGGCAGAGGGGTTTCTCCACAGTAGACCTTTATATCTCTCAGCAAGATCCAAGCATGCGTACCCTGCAATTTGACAGCAGATGGCGTGACATCCTCAACGACAAAAGGACCGTTGAACCTTGGCTTGTACCACCTTTTCCTTGTGTGGTTACGAACTAGGACCGCATCTCCCGGGTAAAGTTTGGGAATACACAATTCCGATGGTTGGGTTGTTGAAGCATCTCCTTCTGTGTTCTGTACTGCCCTACACCCTCGTCTCTGTAACTGTCCTGTCCTGAAATGACAGAAAAACTGGAAGTCATACATTTCAAATAGTTTTGCAATTCCAATCCTAAAATTTCAGACGTTGGCTGAGCATCACTTCAACTTGGGATTGAGGCATTAAGGGTGTTCTCGTTCACCTTCCTGTCATAATTAGGTGAGGCGTAAAATGGTGGTCAGAACCTGGTTGGTTCCTCTATGCATATAATGCCATTGGTAGGCAATGCAACCCCCCTTTCTTCAGAGTAAGCTTCAACTTGGCTATTCTTTCTTTTAACAGGCCATTGAGCTTTTCACAGATCCTATTTCCTTGCGGATGATAAGCCAAAGAAAACTTGTGCTTTAAACCAAGCAATGAACTAATCTGCTCGAAAACTGTATTAACAAAGTGAGGTCTATTATCCTACCTCATTACTTCGTACACACCCCATCTAGGAAACACTTCTCGCACTAAAAATGTGGCTGCACGGGTATAGTCTGGGTGTGTGCATGGACTTGCCTCTAACCATCTAGAAAAAGGACACACCACAACAAGCAAATATCTATATCCATTGCAAACTTGTATCATGTCAACATAGTCGATATGCAAGTGCTGAAAAGGGCCATTGGGTCTTGGAATGACTTCGCTCACTATGCGCAGTGAATGCCCTGCTGTGAATTGTTGGCAAACAATACAATTTACCATAAAAAATGAAACATGTTCCATTAGGTTCGGCACAAACCATTCCTCAGCAATAGTTGCAGCAAGATTCTCCCTAGTTGTATGCGCTGGGTAGTGTAACTGTTCTAGCGCCACCCTTAATAAGGCTATAGGCATCACTGGTTTACCAGTGCTGTCCTGTCACCACAATGCTTCAGATAGGTTTAAAGAACACCCTCTTCGCTTCCACAAATTCTTTTCCTCTTGCAGTGCCTCTTATTGGAGTTCCATTATCTGTGTTTTAGGCATAAGATTATATCCTTCAACCAGTCATCATCACATTCATCCTTTCATTCACATCAATAGTCTTAATATTCATCATCCCTGTATCTGTATTTTCTATGCACTTGGCTTCAGCGTCTGCTGCGTGATTTCTGCGCGAGATAAAATCTGTCCCTGTCGTGTGAGCTGCGCATTTACCAACTGCTATGCCCTTGTAGTGCCTTAATAAATCTGTCCAATAAGGCTGCGTGCTGTACTGGCGTGCCGTCTGCTCGGAGGTAACCCCTCCTTTTCCAGCACACTAATCCTGTGTGCACCGTCGACGTCACATAAGTGGAGTCGCTGTACACTGTTACTTCCTGGTCTGCGTGATTCTCAATCGCGAGTATCAGCGCCAGTAATTCTGCAGCTTGTGCTGAAAAATGAGATGGCAATTGAGTACTAACGAGCACTCGAAATTCTCAATTTGCCAAATGTTTCACCACAGCGGCACCTGTGTATCTTTGTCCATCAATTTGATCGATTCTTGAAGATCCGTCAATTAAAACAATCTCTCCCCCTGTAAGTGCATTCTCCTTTACTCTGGGGAGCTCATCACTGAACTCTTCATAGTTTGCGCAATCGTGTATGGGCTCTCCTTCTGTGATTGGCTCAGCTATAAACATAGCTGGGTTCACTATTTTACACTGAACTATTTTAATTGCTGGATTTGATATGACTACCTCATAGGCAGAAGCCCTTTGTGAAGTCAATGTGCCTTTTGGTTTTTCCAAAATGGCAAATAATGCGTGTTCAACAAATAGCATCACAGAACATCCCATCACTATACTTGTAGCCTTTTCTATGGCGAACGCGGCGGCTGCCAAATTTTATTTGCATGGAAAATCGCCTCTCATTACTGGGTCTAAGTTTCCACTGTAATATGCAAGGGGCTTGTACTCCCAGTGTGGTTCCCTGTGTGAGTACTGCTGTCATAAAAGTACCATCTGTATGCGAGAATAAAAAGAATTCTTCTTCATAATTGGGAATCCTTAGAACTGGGGCTGTGCAGATTGCTTTTTTCAATTCATCAAACCCTTCTTCCATTGCCTCAGTCCATAGTGCATGTGCTTTATAAGGCCTGTAATATAGGCCTTGTATACAAGCTGTAGTCAAAGACCCATGCTCTGACGTAATTACATAGTCCCAGAAAACCCTGCATCTGTTTTATTGTTTGTGGCTTAGCTGTTTTTAAAATGGCCTCAGTTCTTTCAGGGGTAACCTTCTTTCCTTCATGTGAAATTAATTGGCCTATGTACAGCACTTCCTTTTGATAATATTGTAACTTTTCTTTGTCAACCTTATATCCTTTGTCAGCAAGTATATTCATCAGCTGAACAGAATTGCATCTGCACTCTCCCTCTGTGGGGCTGAGAATCAAAATGTCATCTACGTATTGAGGCATAATGCTTTTTAAAGCAATATTGCTCAAGTCCATCTGAAGGATTCTGTTGAAGATCGATGGGGACTCACAGTACCCCTGGGGCAGCCTTGTGCTTTTTAATTGTATCTGTCTAAAAGTAAACAATGTCAAATCTTGTGAGTCTTTGTGCAATGGGATTGAGAAAAACGAATTTTTCAAGTCAATCACTGCGAAATATCATGCATCAACACGTATATTACACAGCATTTTAGATGGATTCAGGACTAAAGGGAACTCAGCCTCTACAATTTGGTTTATTGGGCAAAGGTCTTGTATTAGCCTCCAAGACCCACCTTACTTTTTTTCACAGGGTACACTGACTTATTACACAGTGACTCTGACGTCACTAAGATACCCTCATCCATCATGGCGGAAATCGTTAAAAAAATTCCTTCATCTGCCTCTTGAGACATGGGATATTGTCGTGCTCAAGGTAAAATTGCTCCTGATTTCAATTTAATCTTCACCTCCCCAACCCCTTTCAGTAAACCTATGTCATAGGGGCCAGTGGTCCATAATGAAATTGGCACCTTCGCCATATCTTCATCAAAATATTCAGGACGGTCCTGTGCTAGCATCATTCTCTGCGGTACTTCTCTCTTGATTGCTTTTACCCAATAAGTAATTCACATCTCGAATACCACAAAATCATCAGATAGGTAGATTCCAAACAATTCCTCATCAGAGACATCTGTCACTCTGCGGCCTTCTTCAATGGCAATTACTGTGCTCCATCGTCTACCCTCATTATCAGTTGCATCAAGTAAAGCCGTATTTCGTCGGACTATAGCTGATTCTATGTCTAAGGGAAAAATGAGCCCCTCCTCTTCATCCATGGGTATCTGAGGCCTAAATAGAAACTCATCTGGTATCTGCATGGTTCTACCTACAAGACCTGGTAGCCATGTTATCAGAATGGGTATCCCATAATGGAATACCTCAGGTTCAAGCGGTATCGTCCTAGGAGCTATCTGTTCTGCGAATGCCATGATCATTTTGCACACATTTAAATAATGCATTCCCGGTGTTGAGCATATTATGCCTTCATCTGTAAACGAAATGGTCATATTCAATTTTGTCATCAAATCTCATCCTAATATGTTGACAGGTATTTGCCTCGAATAAAGCAGTGTCACCTTCATATTGCATTCTACTTGGCAATTCTTCTGTGAAAGGAACTCGACTAGTTGCTCCTGTAAAGCCCTGAGTATTCATCGCATTGCGGACATTACAAATTTACCCTCACGTATACACGAGCGTGTTGCACCCATGTCCACTAAGAATGAAAAAGCTTTGTTGCCTATATTTACGTCTATCCTCTGTTCCTCATGAGGATTCAGCGTTATAAATAGGACTGAACACATCAGGTCTCCCAGTGAGCTGTCCTATTGTGGGTACAGTCTCATTCCATCACTCGTGAATGGATTTCCTCCATCAACAGTGACACCTCCTATTCTACGCGTCATTGGCGGTTCTGTGTTTGTGTTCTGCTGAAATTGCATGGGAGATTGCTGCGATTGTCCTTGCGGTGGGTTACCAGCCATTTACTGTGATTTCAAGCCTTGCTGCACTCTCAGCGCTTGCTGCTGCACTGTTTGATTTTGCGCAAATCCATTACTGCTATGCTGCGAATATGCTGGTGGATTTGGCATTCCCTGTCTTGAAAACTGATCATTCTCCACCATCCCTTGGCTTCTACACATACGAGCCATGTGCCCTGTCATTCGACATGTCCAATATATAGGCAGAGGTCTCCCCATTTGCTCATATTGCATATTCTGATTGCCGTTTTGCATATTCTGAAAACCTCCCTGACTATTCTGCCAATTCCCTTGATTACTTTGCCAACCTCTTCCTCGATATCCCCTTCCTCGTGGAGCATATCCATTGTTTGTCTGATCAAACTGTCTTTGGTTATTTACTTGTGGCATGTTCACTGCCTGGTGTGCACTTGATTCGCCTACGCTAGTTAACATTGCCCCTTCAGTAGCATACTTGGACAGTTTTTTCGGAACCAATTTTGCTTCCTCATCTTTTCGCGTATCGTCTTTTTTGCGATTCCTTTCCTGCAGGAGCCGGCAGTAAAGTGCAATAGTTAACTGGATTTCCGACCACGGTTTAGCTTCTATACCCACTAATTTCTTGAGCTGTTTCTGTACTTTCACTGGCAGCCCTTGGCATAATATATGATAAAATACAGGTATAGATTTCCCCCAAGCCTCACGAGTCTCAAACGTCCAGGCATCTTGGAAACTTTGAATGTAAACTAACAGATCATCTCCTTCCTTCATCTTTTTTGTCATTATAGCTCCCATATCGGACGTATCCGGATATAGTACTCGTAGCACTTTCCAAATTGCTGCTCTGCAGTTATTAAACGGCGCTCCATCATGCGCGGTGTTGATTGTAGTCACACCAGCGTAACCTCCCCTTGTCCATACATCATCAACTCTCTCACCAAGTATGGCAATTAGAAGACCTTTAATATCATCTGTAGCTAATGTGTTCCCTCCCGTAATTTTTCCTAACTCATGTATCCAATTTCCAGCGCTGGAAGTTAAACTCAGGAGTTTGCACTTTAAATTATCTCTGTCCATTTGGGGCCACGGTATGTAGTGCGGCCTGGCCCCTTCCTTTTCTAACAAGGGGAATTGTGACACTCCAAACTCATTCTCATCCCTCATCATTTGTCTATCTACTGCCGGGGTAATAATCCCACATTGTCGTCTACCTGGCAATTACCTCAATCTGCTTACATGAGGCGGGGACTCCCCCCCTCTGACTGTGGGGTTTCCCCTTATGTCGGTCTGACCGTGTCAGTGGCTCTGGTGCCTTAGAGATAGGTATTTTTAAATCTGAACATCTTTCTCTCTTATCCATAGGTGAATATCCCTCTGGATCACATACATCACTTCTCTCTTCCCTTTGGAAGGTTTCCCATTCTTCGTCTGATACTTCTTGTGCCCAACTCGTGCGACTTATCTCATCATCATCTCTATTTAATGTTAGTCTGTCTAAAGACAGCTCCTTGTGTCTCGCACTACCTTCCCTTCCCTTCCTCTCACCTGCCTTCTCTCTTCTCACTGCCTTCTTCCTTCATGTCATCGCGTTTTGGTAAATAATTTTGGAAGGTTTCTAACAACTCTACAGCCACATTATGCATTTAGTCTCTGTGGTTTTTTGGAAATTCGAATCCTGATGTATTTCTAACACTTCCTGTTGTTAGAAACATACAAGGCAGGATCAAAATGTATTGAAATTGAAGGAAAAAAACGGGTAGAAAACACGGC
The DNA here is from genome assembly GCF_040938575.1 of Ambystoma mexicanum. NCBI lineage: Eukaryota > Metazoa > Chordata > Amphibia > Caudata > Ambystomatidae > Ambystoma > Ambystoma mexicanum. The sequence continues at coordinate 1,085,387,070 of NC_090935.1, read as the reverse complement.
AAAATGCTCAAAATGCATTCAAAAGTCAAAATCCAGCCTGTAAACTAGAAGGAAGGATTACCACCTCTTGATAGGCCAAAAGATGAAAAAATGAGCTCCAACAGACACATAAGTTCTCAGAATGCATTGAATAATCCATTATTCAACATACAGCCTGTAAACTACTAGTGAGGAACAAAACGTATTGAAACGTATCAAAGACAAACAAAAACAGCTTCACTACACCCTTCCCTCGCATTTTGGTAAATGCGAATTCTGGTGGATTCCCATTTTGTATTGGGTTTCCATGCTTTGTTACTTCGAATCCTGATATATTAAACAACTCTCTTCTCCCACACAAGGCAGGATCAAAATGTACTGCTGTTTACAGGCTTTTTCACTGATGAATACCATTCTGGGTATTCCAGAATTATTCCTGTTCTAATCATCAAAGTTTGATGTTGAGTTATATCTAAAGAAAGAATGACTGCTATAGTGCAGGCCCCAGGGCTCAGCCAGGATAATCCATGCAAAAACATGGATCCTTCTAAGAAAAGGATTCTACAGCAAGCTGGGTATCAGGGCCATCAGAGGGCATGGGCCGCCTAGTTGATGGCCCAGAACCCTGCTTTGAGCCCACTCACTGCTAGAAAAGACAGTAAGAGGCTGATGGGCCTGATTCACAGAGCGTTTCCAATGAGATTGCGCCATTATATAACACTTTGGTGAGTCCGGCCCTGATATGTCCCGAAAACCATGAGTGCCCTAACATGTCTCCACAACTTTGAAAGGACAGCTTTGTTTCAATTTTGAATGGCAGAAAGTCTCTCTAAATTAGCATTAATGTTTGGGTTATAAGAGCGGAATAGGGCTTGTGCATCTGACGGCCCATCCATCCAAAGCTCCAGTTGATTTCCAAAATCTCTGTCTTTTCTCAAGATAATTGAACAGTGACAAAATAACCCTTTGCCCCTCATGGAAACTATTTCTCTGCAATCTGGTACTTGTATACTACCATTCACAAAGGGAAATATAAATCTACATACACTTTTTGCTTGACATATTTCTATAAGGATTTATATATTGATCAGGTTGGTGTATTATATATTTTTGCCGACCAGAGCTAAAAAGATGTGTGGGCAATCAAGGGCCTAAATTGCAGACTCGGCTCAAATCCCGGCATTACCACTTAAGTAAAGTGTGTCACCTTGGGCAAATAATGTCTCTTATTGTGTCTTATCTGCAAACATTGTTTGTTTGTGAAAGTGACCGAGCTTAAAAAGCCAAAATCATAGTTTGAAAAAGTACAGTAGAGCTCCAACTATATTAAGAGGGACCTTTCATAATCACATCACAAATTAATTTATCTCTTGTAATTACATTCTTGAATTCCCTCCCATTAATCATCTCCCACATAGAGGACCACCTCGCCTCCAGGAAGGCACGAATGACCTGGCTAGTCCCCACAGCTCCCTTAGTTCGGATCTCACGGCCAACTTGAGCGCCAATCACTGCCCACCCTACTTCACGGGGAACTCCGGTGCACAAGAGGAGTCAGGGGGATCCTAGAACTCCACAGCACGCATATCCAGAACGCTCTGCATGACTAAAACTAATATGCTTCAGTTCTTCTTCAAAGGAGCCTCGTGCACTGCGTCCCACGGGATACCGCTGAGCCCCTCGAAATAATTCTGTCCAGCAGCTCGCATAACTGCATGCACACCTTTGTGATAAGTGCTATTTGTCTGTACCTTGCCCTAAAGAAACATCCCCCTCCACCACTAAGCGCTGCAACCTATACAGTACAGCTGAGTACCATGCAAAATTCGGTCCAGCTGTGCACATAACTTGACTCTTTGACAATCTGACAGAGCACCCTTCCACACGCCTTGCAATAGAGGCTGCTGTTTAAAGACAGAGGGCCTCATTATGGTACAACGTCCTTTCGTCGCGGGATGTTTTTGCGCAGTGTTTTTTACCACTATTATTTTTCAAAAAAACCCATCGCATTTTTGGGAAAAAGAGGGGTTTGTGGGGACCCCCCCCAAAAAAAATTATTCGATGGGTTTTTTTGAAAAATAAATCACGGTAAAAAACCCCACGAAAAAACATCCCGCGATGAAATGACATGGAACCCTCATTATGACTCTGGCGGTACCCGCGCCAGAGTCATGAATTTTCCGGCGCCCGGGAATGGGCAATTACGAGGCATTACAGCCCCGGCGGACCCGCTAATTGGCCCTCCCCGGGCGCCGAAAAATATTAGTCACTGTTCCCATTTGAGTCCCATTGGACTCGGTGGGAATGGGGAGGCCGGATGCACCGGCACCATTCATGAATGGTGTTGATGCATCCGTCAAGGTCTGCGTGCAGGTGTCGTTCCCCCAGCCAGGTCAGACATGGTGGGGTGAAAGGCACCCGCTCGCAGAACTCGTAGTTTGCCGGGCCGGAAAACAACGGTACCAGCAAGCATACCGGTGCTGTTGTTTCCAGACCGGCAAACTTATGATGAGGCCCATAGCCATTCTCTACCGACCTCCTGTTTGGTTATAAATACACGCATTTTACCAGTCCATTATTTTCAACACAGACGATGGTCTTCCCAAGGGCGTTCATGCTCACAGCGTTTCGAGCCCATAACAATGGCAGCAGGCGCTATACAAATACTACCTAACATAACATAACATGCTTTTAATGTAACTTCCCATCCTGCACAAGACTTTCAAGGGCTGATGTAACTTCGGTGACGTCATTTTCTGCATTGTCACCCCTGGCTATGCCAAGTAAAACCGTAACTAACGGTGCCCCTCATGTTTTTTGCTGCACAGGGCCTTGCCAATCCAAGAACCGGCCCTGGCTCGTATCCACGGAGGGGCTTGTGCAGAACATATGGTTGCCCTGCAAGCTGAAAGTTCCATGTCCACAGTATCTGTCAGCTGTCACTCATGTGTGTGTTACATGGCGTTATATTGCTGGATCTGCACCCTATCTTTCATCTGATCATCTAAACAGTAAGCACGGGGGTGCTTCTAAGTTCAAGGCCGTGTAACGCTAGACGCCGCACATGTGCACTTGCAGTAGCAGCAATATGAGCTAGGCCCAAAAATGCCTTTGTGCAGTACGTTGTATTGTGTAGTGTAAATGATTATTTGTCTGTATTTTAATTGCCTCAGAAAATAAAAAAACGAAAGATAATGTTAAACAAATGAGATCAGGGGCAGAAACATAGTGTAGTGACGGTAGGAAAACGTATTGCTGAAATCAAAGAGATGGCTGCGGTTGTCAAACTCCAAACCACACAGAGCAAAATGAAATAAAACCATAAGACACACGCACTCACACACACAATCACACTTACACTCTTAGCCCTTACAAAAATACACACTGAACCAAAGACTCCTTCGTGGGGCCTGTGCAAACATAAGGCAATTCCAGGCAGCAGAGTGCATAGTGCTGGAAATAGACACAGTGTACTCTGGTACCCACCTCCTTCGTGCAGGTTGTGGACAGGGGCAGCAGAGTCATGTTGGCGGGGCTGAGGAATAGAGCCCCAGCCCAGGCTAAGCAGAGCTTGCTCTCCTCAAGGAACCAAATCAAGTAGAGCTGCGGGGCAATTAGTGGGGACTAAGTCATGGAATTATAATGAACACATCTTTAGGAGGGACCGAGTCATGAAGCAGTAATGAGGACAGCTTCAGGAGTAACTGAGTCATAGAGTCACCAGGAGGGCACCCCCAAGAGGGTCTGAGGCAGGCTCGGACTGGCCTATAAGGCAATAGTGCAATGCACAAAATGCTAGTATGGGCCACTTTTTTGGGTCAAGTGGACCGCTTTTCTGTCCAGTGTGCACCAGTTTAATGAGTTACTTCACTATGCAGCTACTTGTTTTAAGCACTGGTGCTGAATGCATATTCTTTAAATTACACAATTGGCATTACATTTTATCAAAATGTTCCCCCTTGTGTACTATTCAAATAGTCTGTCACAAAAAGAAATTAATTGCCATTTGCAACGTGGGCCACTTTTTCATTGGTGCCAGAGACAATTTTATGCCCCTGTGCAACCCTGGTCGGAGGTACAGAGCCATCTCCCTCCATCCCCACAAAGCAGGTCCCAGGCAGCTGGGTGGCCCAGCCGTACACTAAAGCAACAACTGCAACAGCCCCAGTGCTTGATATATTCTCCCTCCCCCCCAAAAAGCATTTTCCAATCCAGACGGCCAGGTGTTCCCACTCCAAAGCCCCAAAAGCTCTAGCCTCAGCCCTCCCTCAATCCCTAACTGGGGGCTGCCCATGGCAGGAGCAGTAATAGAAGTGAGCGGGAACGGTCGGGCACAGTGTTCCACTATTTTTATTTTTTTCTGTTTACCATTCCACTCCTTTTTACGACCATATTCACCAGTCTATATACAGGATTTGTCCATTCATGTCCATGTACGAGTGTAAAGCAGTAATAAGAGCCTTAGTTACTAGTCACTTAGACTATTGCAATGCTCCGGCCGCAACACCTTGCTACATATTGCACCAGGCTTGCGCCTACCCTCTCCCCTGCCGAGACCACAGTTCCACTACTTTTTTCGGTACACTTCTACCACTGGGCAGGAGTATAAGGGTAGCACTGCCTGTGTGCCTTACCAAAAGTCAGCGGCAGGTCCAGGTTGCTGGGTCCTTATTTCTTTATGGGTGGGAGGCCGTAGTTTCTGTAGCAGCTGAACCCGCCATCACTGTTGTTCATTTCAAATAAGTCAGGAAGCGTGTAACAAATGCCTAGCTGCGATTGTTTTGTGAATAGATTATCTGGGATGATTACACAACTAGTGAGTCCAGAACAAGGTGACTATATGGCAGGGTGCTCAAAGGTAGAGTGGTTCATGATGCACGTTTCTAATTTATTCGTTCAAAAGGTTAAGAATGTGTATTTTAATCTTGCGTCTTCTGTGTTTATCGACAGGGATCAATCCAAGTAATTCACCCTAACTTGTGGAACACAGCAAGGGTGCCTGAGGTCACCGTTGCTATTTGCCCTCTACACAGAACCATGCATGTCATTCATCCTGCGTCACAGAGACATATTGCCATTTGTGAGCATGTGCGGTGCCAGTGTTGGATTGACAATGTATTCTGACGGCAATCTTGTTCACTCGTTTTACCCCAAATGCTCAATACCATTCCTTTTTGATAGTGCCCAGGAGTATAGGATATCAGAATATGAAGGCATGCAACAAATATTAATAGCGTCAAATAGAGGATGTGGTCAAGTGCTGGCTTACAGGCTCTAGTTTCATATAATATTGTTAAGGGCTGGTGAGCTCTATACAAACCATGTGTTCTAACAACTCTAGGAACAGTACTGCCTACATAGATCTGCTTTTGTAATATCTTCAGTTTCTGGATTTTTTGAGGCATGATAAATTGGACCATATTCCCTCTTAGACTTTAAGACTTACATTTAAGAAATATATTGATGGGAAAGGGAATGTTTCTACTTATTATAGGTACTTTATTAATACCCCTGAACCTAATTCTATGCCCTCCTTAAAAGGTCTGCACTGCTGTTTGTTGATTAAGCTATAACTAGTTAGAAGTAGAAAAGACCCCGTTTGTCTCCATTCAAACTTTTGACAGGTCGGAACGCCCCTTTTGTGTCCTTAGTCCCGTCTCCTTTTGATAGAATTTTGATATAAATGTAATATGAATTTAATATAAAAAAATATCTTTGATATCAATTTTATAACAAATGTATATTTTTTTATTTAAAGTGCTTTGTACGTTTATATCAAAAAGGATATGAAGTGAAAATAAAGGTTATATTAAAAAATTATATAAAGTGAATATACATTTTATATAAAAATGTGGCTGAGAGTATTTGGCTGCGATGCTGCCTGATTGAGGGCGAAGTGAGCTGTGAAGACAGAGACTGTGAATCTAGGTTTCTTTGCATTGTGATGCGTTGATGATGTGGGAGTGGGTTTGGCCTTTTAGGTGCTAGGAACGGGTATGAATTTTATATTATATTGAAAAGACATTAAAAGTATTTGATATTAATGTTATTACATTTTAATAATGTTTATGTAAACTTCATATTTTTTTATTATTTTATATGAAGTTGGCACATTTTTGATAAGACCTCATAAGAATCATTGTATATATATTTTATATATTTTAATAATTTGAAGAATATTTGATATAACCTGTGATAGAAAGGGTTGGTTTAAGGCTGTGATGATACCGGGGGAGGATTTTACAACCCGAAAATATAGCTTTTGCTCTGAAGATGGAAAACACATGCAGTTCTTTTAGTTATTCAGGGGCTATTCATGAAACAACGATCATGAACAGCTACAGTTACGAAGAGGGGATAACACCCCCAGGAAACCCTGGGGGTTCTGAAGATAGTTATACCCCTTATTGTTTTATGGTGAATGATGAGCTGGAGACCGCCCAGGAATTGTTGGCAGATCGCAAGAATGGTGAGGTCTGCAAGAACATGTCTACATTCTCTGTCGGCAGCGAGCAGTCCCTTACTGTTACGGTTATGGGACAGTCTGTTGGAGACTGCATTCAAAACATTAAGTAGCATGTTCCCATAACAGTTGCTAATCTGGAAATAGCGACCTGGAACGACAATGACTTGGTTCTGGAGCAACCATCCCTGACCGGTGTGAGCTCTGAAGACAGTGGATATGAATCTATGGTTTTGAAGGCGAATGCGACTATGACACCGGAGACTGATTACGCTCCATCGCTCCATCTGAAAAAACAGAGTTTAAGCGCCCTCGGTATCAGATGGCCTGTTATCCGGTAAGTATATTTTAAAGTGAGCATATGTATTTTGTAGGGCATAAGAACTAGGCATCGGTAAAACTATGCATATTTGTTTTCTTTACAGCCTCTAACGGATAAAATAGACAGCAGCAAGGAGATTCAGGCTTTAGGAGAGACTATCAATATTACCTGTATTTGCTGTTCAAACCAAATTGAAAACCAAGGGGATTTGGAAAATATCTTTTGTAACGCCTGTGTTTTGCTAATTGAAATTGATAGTATTAAAAATGATAAGTTATACTGGCTGTGACCTGGATCAATATTTTGGCCATCAAAGGTTTTACAGCCATTGTTGTGAAAACGTGTTTAAAACAACACTTTCACAGATGATGCTCAGGGCCCAAAATTGATGACCCTTGGCAGGATGTTCACAAATGTTTGGAAAAAGCTTACACTGATAATTCGCTACTTAAAATATGTAACATGATGAGCTCTAAACGCCTTGAAGAAATGATGCGCGTGATGCAGTCACTGACACTGCTAAGGGTAGGCGTAGGGACTGAACAATGCATATCTAAAACATTGTGGGCTATACAAACGCCGAATACCCCCCTTTTGAAAATGAAGCAATTTAGATAGGGGTGTCCACTGTGTGTTAGAAGCATTATTGGGAAAACAGTTTGCAAGTGGGGGGATAAATTATATGAAAGACAGTATGGTAGAGCAATATGCATGGGGGCCCATACACTGACCTACGAGGATTGAGAGTGTAGACATTTTCATATGTATTTGCACTTATTTTCAGGAGATAAAAAAAGAACATCTGTTGGAAAGTGATCAATTTAATGTGAAACCCGCCATTGGATGTGTACAGTGATTATTGAGGGATTTACTTAAAGAGCATCTGGGTACCATATGTCCAAGACTGTTGTGTTATCTGGAAGCACCAACAGAGTTATACAGAAGAAAATATAACAATCATTAATGTATTGCAAATATATGCGTCAACACAAGCCACTTGCTAATGGACAACTACTGGCAAGCACCACAAAAGTTGTATTTTGGTGATTTAAGGTCGCTGGTGGAATCATCATTGCGAGTGAAGGTGGCTAACCTGCAACAGATTTTTCACTGAGTTAAAAGACACTGGCTGTTTGATAGGGAACTTTATGACTTTTTGTCAACCGTTTCTCTATAATCTATGTTTGCTTATCAACGCGGTGATAGACAGTCTGCTTATGAAGTAATTGATGATGCATCAAAATTTGTAGACAGGAAGATTGTTGTGCAGCACCTGATTACTCAAGCTATTTAATGCAAATACATTCTGATTAAAAAAACATGTTTTAAATGTCAATAAACAAATCTGTTGTTTGTAACACCTGGTTGTGTCTTTATGTTGAATGGTTATGGGGTGAACATGTTCAGACATGAAGATGTTGCAACTATATTATGACAAAAAGGTGTCAAGAGCTTGTAGCATCATCTGTGAAAATAAAAAAGCCAACATTTGTAACAATTACAGAGTTCTATAGTGTGATTAAAAACATAGAAAATGTTTCTCTAGCCCATAGCAAGTTGCTGACCCCATCACAGCATAGTGTTACACTTCTGAATAAAATTTAAAAAATGTAAATCAAGAAGCAAAGTGTATTACTATACATAATAAATAGGAGCACATCATAAAGAAACAGACCAATTTATGAATTCTAAAACATATTTTATTTATAAAAAAGATATATTGAATACAGAATGGAAAAAATATAAGTGTAAAAACAATGTAATGCAACATAGAATCAAACATGTACATTTAAATAGCTGGTTCTCAGAAAATCAGCTATGAGGGCTGTATTGCGTGTGTTACCTAGATGATTCAAAGGTCGAGATGGCAGGTGCGTTGTAGAATAGTGAAGAGGCTGTTAAAGATTATTATACAATACTTAATAACCAAAGGGGTGCATCAAGCCACCTGGTGCCAGGGTCCTTTAATCAAACACAACACTGAGTGTCTTTTGTAGAGTGACAGTGCTAATTTTCTACTGTTTTTTATCGCGCTTTATACCCGAATGTGTAATGACGAAAGAGTGTGGGGGGTTATATTCATCTTTCTGTTTGAAGGTCTGTACTAGTTCTTTTAAACTTTCAAAGTTTATTTCGGCTGTGTTGTTAACTTTTAGTGTTATACCTTTTACCTTCATATTGACAGTTCCTAGAGATGTGCAATAGGCATATGTTTTGGGACCCGATGAGACACACTCCACTGCGTATTTGCCAGGAGCTAACTCCAAAGTTAGATCCCTGAGACAATTGTCGGTGGGGGGGTTGAAAACCTGGAGGCGACTAATAAAGATAACTATTGGTGTTGTGGTACAGAACTCGCTCTTGTAATTGTTACATCACAGCAAACAGTTTTAAGTGTGCGTGAGCGGTTGTGAACACGGCTAAGAATATGTATGTGTTGTCTGATGTTGTTGGATATTCCACAGTATAGCACCAGCACAGACAAGCCGTTTCATTGTCTATGAACATACATAAGAATGATCAAATAGATAGGTGTGAAGCACATCAGGGTCTGTGATGATGGCTGTGTTGGGCAAATTAACTCTTCGTGCAAAATTACCCCACAACAAGTTAAGGCATAGTTTTGCCAACAACCTCTGAGCGGGGTTGTCCTCCATGTGCTCCATGCTCAAACGTGTACCCCAGGGGTCAAGTCCTAAAAATTAAAGTGGGGGGACTCATAAACAAATGCAATGGGATGTGACGTTGCCGGAAATTAGCATATCAAGGTGAAATATGCACATTTAATTAAATTGGCTTTGCATAACCACCCACATTGCACAGGACGAATGGCATTTGCCTTTCATAAAATCAACACACAGACAAACCAAGAGAGGATATTCTCTTCAAATAGTGTTTTTCAAAACATTAAAAGGTGAGCATGTTTTAAACTCCAAGAGTGTTGTTTATTTTTCATCAGGTTATATGGTGCAGCAGTGAAGTGTCTGGCCTGCAAACCTGACGACTGCAGTTCGTTCCCCAAGGTCGGCTTTAATTCATAAATTAAAAGCGGACATTCAATGCTTCTCATTTTAACTGGGGGGGACTGAGTCCACCCTCTGAAAAAAGTGGGTGGACTCTGTCCACCCTCATGTACCCTCAACTTTAGCCCTGGTGTACCCTGATGTTTATAATAATCATCTATGTAGGCCTGTTTAACCGCATTGTCCACACATCCGATAGGAAAGCCGGAGGCTTCTTGTTTCTGTTGTAGGAACATGCAAATGTAATCACAGAAGAGTTCGAGGCTGACTGTTTTAAAATGCCATATTTTGAGTATGCAGCCTAGGCGATAACCCTGATTTAAAGCCGCTCGTAGCTCGGGCGTACATCAAGTTCCTGTTAGCCGTTGCTCCTCATCCGTGTGACTGCAATGGGACTATTTTGTTTCGGAGCATGTATGGCAAAGCGGAAACATTATTTTATCGTCGCATCTATAGGGTAACACAGGTATGTAAAGACCTCGGGGGGCTAGACCTCGTATTTGATTAGACCGAAATATTGGTCTATATCACCAACATTATTAGAGATGATGTCTCAATGTCCCACCAGTTAGGGTTTGATATTATTTACAGAGGGGTATAGACTGGTAAAATCTAGGTAGTAAATTTGCTCACCCTCTGAGACGCAGTGATGTAGCTTTAAAGCATTCGTGCGGCTGCTGTATAATGCATCTCAGGGTTTTATGGGCTCAGGCAGATTTCTCTTTATAAGAAAACAACACACATCAGAATTGTTCTGCACCATCACGTGCCACTTATGTTCCCAGATACTGACGATGCAAACACCTTGACTGACTAGAAATGTCTGTTTTAACAGGGTGCATCTATACAGCTGTTCATAAGTAGTACCCATCAAAGTATTGAAACCCCCAGCGGGGTAACAATCGGGACACCCGTGATAAAAGAAACCATTAAATTCATAGGCTATTTCCACCCCCTGGATCACTGCAGGGGTTGCCCGTCTAACCAGTTTTGTCCATAGCGTTTCTCACCCTCGCCAGTTAGGGCGTGTTCTATAGAGATGTTTTCAGTCTCTGAGATCTATAAGAGCCACTGAATTGGCGCCGTGGAATAACATTTCTGCCGCCTGTGGTATGAATCCTGGGGGAGCAGCGCAAATATTTGAGGTTTAGATATATTTGTCTGTAGATTTGCATACAACAACTAGCCACCATAGTGCTTTGAAAAGGATTGACGTGTGACACATGTATTTTACCCTTCATAGGCGTTTCACAATGAGACATTTGAATAATTCCATCCCTGAACAAATTTCAAGCTTGTCTTAAAATGTTGACATCTTCTTGAGAGTAGGCCCTTAACTCTTGGACAAAGGCAAAAACAACGTGTTAATTCACCTTGTAGCATGCCATAAACTGGTCTTTTTTGCTAGGCATCATGTAATGAACAACGAATTGATCGGAGGGTGGGATCGGACGTATGTAGTTCTGATTAGCCATTGTGTTAATAGGATTGGGATTGAAGGGCTGCTCATCCTGCTGAAGATGTGGAACTTTGGAGGAGGGATGTGTACATGTCTTCAGTGAGTTTATATGAACACTAGAATTTGCCATGCACATCCATTTTGGGTCATTTCCCTTGTGGAAACTGTAGTACATGCGAGTACACAATTAAGAGCAAACTATTTGTTCACAACGAAACACATTGGTCACTGACCAACCATGCTAACTTTAATACCAAAAACGCAATATATATGATTTGTTGTCGGTATTCAAAGATATATATTGGCATGACGACCCACAAGGTTTCCACCAGAATATGTGAGCATCGGTCCAGGATCCGAAATAAAGTTCTATCAGCCCCACTGCTACAGCATTACATTGTCCATGAACATTGTGATCAAGACCTGAAATGGATGTTTATAGATTTAATCAAACCACACCTATACAACTTTTCACTGTTGAACAGATTGCATTCTTGGGAGCAGAAACTGATTTTTCATTTGAAGTCGCATGAGATAGGGTTGAATGAAGACATTCAACTCTTGTTCACTAGTGGGCCAATATATTTTTCTTGCCACCTTAACTACACGTGTATTATCTCTGGAATTATGGATTAGCCCTGCATCACTGCAGGTTAAGGTACACATGCATAATAGAAAGTCAGCTGCCTATGAGCTCCTCATGGGCTTCCAAGTGCTATATTCCTTTTGGAAACAGTCGTGATTGGTGCGCTTTGTGTCATGCATGTCGCATAGATTCTAGGGTGATCAAACATTCCGGTTTTGTTGGACCTTCCCAGAATTAGGATCTCTGTCTCCCCGCCAGGGGTTTGGGTAGGACAGAGCGCCCAGAGTGCCCACTGCAGAAATTCAACACTTTGAGCTGACATTTTAAATAACAAACAGCTGGATTCCGCACTAACTTATTATAAACTTTGTCAGACACCCCAGGGTAGCCTCAATCCACCATGCATATGGCTATTACCATTTTGATAATAGCCATATGCATTTGCTGATTGCGCCACTGAGAACGACTAATATACAAGTGTACCAAACCCTGTAACAACAATCAAAGCAAAAACTCCTCAAAGCATAAGTGACATATAATTATTCAACCCTGCAGTTTATATGTATGAGAAGAGCTGGAGATATTTAATGTAATGTTTTATCCCATGAGTGAGGGGTCAACAGAGGTGGGGTTCTATGGGTTGAATGGGCTTGGCGTTCTAGTCCTACCTTTTTGACCTGTCGCTGCTTTTATTTTCAAAATCTGGTCACCCTAATAGATTCCCTTTACGTGGGATGCCATTTTGTTGTATGGATTTTCACTTCACGTGAGCGGCCTAGTTGTTTTCACGCTAAACTGGTCTTGGCAGGTTCAAATAGCAAATCAAGCAGCTGAGTGGTTTTCGCCAGCGGCTCGCCGGGTAGGACGCTCCTATTGCTATGGCTAGGGGGAGTGTGGGCCTATCCCCATCTTTTGCTTCGGAATATCTCGTCTGCATTTAAAGCTGGCCTTGTTAACATAACACGTCTTTGCGTGGAGATATACTGATACACATGTACTTGCACAGCTTCTTCGCTCTTTTCTTCTCTTATATAGAAAGAGCTGTGTATGGCGGGACACGGGCAGACACCTACCAAGTCGGCACAAACAAATCAACCCTCGCCTGCTGGCAGGGTTAGTTGCTCCTGCATTTCAGTACGCAGTCTCTTCTTGATTAGGACTTACACTTATCGTTGCTGTATGTTGTAGCCTTTTGTCTGAATATGAGATGTTCCCATTTACTTTTCAGCATGGACGATCAGATGCAGCCTGCATAGAGGAAGCCCCTGGCCCTTACACATATTGGATTCCCCTGAAAACAATTGGAAAGTCTGACATTACTCTGTACTTCACGGGTGAATGTGACAAAGTAAAGGTATTTAATTTCAATAGTGGCTACCTTAACTGCCAGGTTATTATGCAAGTCTATGCAAAAAAGACGAGCATACTCGTCGTTGGTACTTTTTGTTTTTTTCTTTCCTTTTCTCAACATGGAATTGTCATGTTCTTATTTATGTTTTTTTAGATCCATGTTATTTTTACTTTCCCTCTTGATGAAGTATGTCGTTGTCCTGAAGAAGGCTGGGCTTTGAGATTGTATGTGCTGTCTAGCCGAAACTCAAGTTGGCAGAAAAAGACATTTATAGAGCATGTTTACATTTATTTGGGATATATGTGTATTTAGTACACTGGCAGTGTTTTTGAAAGAACAGGACATGTGTTAAATTAACAGATGTCGGGTCTAGACTTGTAACCCTTTTGCATTATGTATGTTGTATGTGTTGTCTAATTTGTGTTATTTTTGCATGTGCTTTGGTTGTTTTTGTGAATAGTAGTGTGTTCAAGAGCAGTGACAGTTTTTTGGTCTTCTATGTGATGGGGTAGTTTGGCATTGTGGTTTTTATGAATAGATGTGTATGATTGTATTTTGTCAATGTTGTGTTTTTACAAATTGAAGTGTTTTTGTGAACTAAAATGTGTAGCAGAAGGTATTCTAACCACTTGATTAAATGTGCAATTGAAACATATCTAAAACAGATTTTGATCAATGCATTTGCAAGAAGGTGGGACCTTGTCTTTGTCTATATGTGTACGTTGAGTGCCTGGCTTTTGCAGAAATGTGGAGGGAGGTGGTTACTACTGACACCCCAAACCTAAACCCTCATATTATAGTCGTGAATGACCTGACAGATCAGGGCCGGAGAATAAGTGGATGTTTAGAGCCCTGATCATAGCTAAAGTTCCACTTGCAAGATATAGAAAGTGAATGGGGAAAATAACAATGGGCAATTGAGATGATGTGCCAAGCTCGCTGACGAGATCACATATATACTTAGTGGCATGATGTCAACATTTCATAAGATTTGGAACCCATCCCTGGAATTGTTTGATGAAATGCAAGGTAATTAATAAACTGTAATATGCACACTCGTGAGAACCTTGGGTTCTTACATAGCGTTTCATGCAGGACGCATCCAGCTTCTGAGTGCTGTAATAACAGGTGTTATTATTAATGGTATGCTATGGGCTGTGTACGGGAAGCTGATTATATGATGCATTAAGTTACTGTGCAGTATCGACCTTGCTAGTAAAACGCTTGCTACTGTATTTTCAACACCTGTGCTGATAGGACAGGTGGTGGGGGAGTTGCCTTGTGGGGGTGGGTGGGGTAAGCTGTAAATATTTAAGCTTTGGTGGGTGTTTTGCCGTGCTGACGTTGGGACTCGAAACAATTGCTCTTCCTTTTATAAACTCGAATGAATCTCTGAGGGCACTATCCTTGTTAAAAGTTACACAGCTCAAATTGAATTCATCATGTGTGTTTCCCTGAAAGTGTTCATCTTTTAAAACGTATTAATATATATATTAATAAAAAGTCACAGAATTTGTCTTCCATCGGTTTTCTTAGTTTGGGCTTTTAGGTGGAATTATAATCGCTGCCTGCAAGACAAAACTATTGGCATGGGAAGTGAAGTGTTCAGCGAGATGGAATATGAAACTGTGGCTTCTATTTGGCTTTTAAGCCACCCATTGACTGCCCATAGCCATGCTAGTCCATATGGCCATTCCTTCCCACTACTCCCTCCAACCCAGCTAGGTGCTGTACCAGTAGGATTGTGAAGTTAATTGCCGTATTGCAGGTATAAACCAGCTGGTGGTGTAATAAACATGTCTTTTAAAAAAGTGTGCATTAGACTACTTGATTTAGAAGCAGCATGTGGGTCCTTGCAGCTGTTCCTTGGACTGAATTCCTGCATAAAAAAAGAAACAAGCACTGGCAATGCTAATAGATGTGGGTTGTGTATACACATTACATACCATTTGCCAGGCATTGCCATAATATGCCTATGTACTAGACCCATTTGCCAGCTGTTGCCATTTTATAGGCCAGATAGTACAATTATGGCAGTGCTTGGAAAATATTGATCCCATGCCCACCTACAGTCAAAACTGTTGGCTTTGCAAATGCTTGTTTTTTTCCTGACTGTAGTTATGATATGCAAAAGTAACATAAATGCACTGTGGCAAGGACTATTTATAAAACAACACTTGCCAGGAAGCTTAATCTGATTGCATTACACTTTGCTTTGGTGTCAGGATGGGTAGGTAGGGAGAAGGATGCAAAGCTAAACCTGTTTTGTAGGAAATGACTTAGTATTAAATTAGGCTTGTAAGCCACTCTTTGACAGGTGATGGACGGCACCTTGGGCTTCATTACGACTTCGGTGCTAATACTCTTAATGCCACTCTGGGAATTTACTGGAGGTTTGCGAGTGGGATAAAAGTGGTGTTATTCCCCATTTTTGAAGTTACATATGACTGCATGGGGCATTCATCCGAAAGTTCGAATGGTAAATCGGATGATTGTAGGTAAAGTGGTTATCCTCCATCTCACCTCCAATCTCTGCATTTGGCAGGGTGGGAAAATGGAAGTGAAGTGTTGTCAATTCCATTAATGTCATTTTACCACAATTGTTCCTCACACCACCGAATTCGCAATAAAGTCCATTGTACTTAAACCTTGACTTACGTTGTGGCCGGAGGCTAATCAAAGAAAAATAAATTGGACTGTCTCAAAGTTTGTTGTACTTCCCTCGCATCCCCCCTTCTTCCCGACCCCAATCTGTCATCTGAGAGCAGGCCATGAGCTAATTGCTGTTTGAGAGTACATGAGAGTGGAGGGTTTGACTTGAAAATGAGAATTTTGCCTTTTGTGAGTTCTCTATGACATGCAGGTCATTGCTATACACCCCCTGTACAGAACACTTCTGGAGAATATGGGCCTCATTCTATGTTGGCCTGTGTGGTAAAAGGTGCCGGTATTCAGGATATCACACTTTACAGCGCCGGCTGACCACGGGTTTGCTGGTGGGGCACCTGGGCCCTACCAGCAAATAAAAGCACTCATTACCGGCACCAGTGACAGCAAATCCCCTCAAGGAGTCCTATGGCACTCCATGAATGGGGATTTACACCGTCACCCGTAATCCGGCGGGAATGCCGCTGTACCGGTGCCCGGAAACAGTGACTACATTTTCTGGATACCGGCAAAGGTAGAATGAGGCCCATAGTCAGGATCAGAAATGGCGCTGGGCGCCGCCACTTTCAAATCCCAGAGCTACTCTGCAGTAAATTAGGTTGTTGGAGAGCGGTGCTTAACCTTCACACTTAGCCGATGGTTTCGAAATGTGCAGGCGAGACGGCACTGATGAGGGCAGTGGACAGCCTCCTATATCTATAATGACTTTCCACGCCACCAGAAAAGAGGAGCCGCTGCACTGTCCAGGTAATGAACTGGCGTGATTGTGGTCTCGTGGGCATTGCTTAAGCGCAGTGAGCAATAATGAAACAGTCTTAACCCATATATTTGCTTCTGAGGGACCGGAATACAATTATTTTATCTTATTAAGCAGCATTAAAGCGATTTTCCACATATGGCGTGAAGCAGCCGTGATAATCAGTGATTCTGCGGAGTATATGCTAGTGCAGAATTGATCCGATGTAACATTAGACAGGGAACTGACAAACCTGGCATATCCTTTCCAATACTGCTCTTCCAAAAAGGGGTGTTCAGTTAATATGTGCCTAGCTGTTTCTATTTCCTTTCTAGACAAATGGCATAATCCAACCGTCTTTCATATGGGACGCCTAGCCAAGCTCCGACACATTCATAAGTAATCAGTATGTTAAAATGTAGGTAGATAATACTTAAGGTTTACATCACATAATTCCAAGAGATAGTTATGGGGGACGCCTGGAGTACAGTTCTGTTTCGTATATTGATAATATCACTTTTTGGTCGCCAATGCCTCCAGGCTTCATATTTGAACCCAATCAGCAGTCCTGGGTTTGAGCTTTCTCATAAAATCATACATGTCATCTTTAGAAGGAAGCTAAAGACCAATCAACCGCCTCTAGTAGCTCAAATGATGTTGTCTGTAGCTTTGTATAGGAATGGTTATTGATATTATTATATGAGCAAGCTATCCAATCCAATAAGGAGCGATCCCCACCTTCATTAATTTACAGCTTGATGTACAATTTACACAGCTGAATTCTCCAAAGTGCTAACATGGAGATTAGACCCAGTGCCATCTTTCCTGCCTCGACAGGGACTGCCCTAGGAAGACCCAGCCAATGACCGTAAGAGTTTACCCTCAATGATCCCCAGCCAATGACCATGTTCTGGTACCACTTCTAGGTCATATAATAAGCTAGGGAGGACATTGGTATTATACATCTCTAAATATCCCTGCACAGACCGCCCACCCCTCCTCTTCCCGACATTTCTAATAACCATCCATTTCATTATCACCTTATTGGTCAGATGGGTTTCACAGTAAATCAGCATACACAAATAGGTATAGGATTTAACTATCCTCAAGGTCCCTATTACTAGAATCTTAGTTTTCTGAAATTCACTTTTAAATTGCTGGCAATGCAATGGGTATACAGGCTCTCTAATGAACGCAGTAACCCTATAGGGGTACGATCTAAGAGAACCGTATCAGCGGCTTAAGAAAGCCATGATACGTGCTCATTTTCTACTTGTGGTGGAAAACTATGACAGTTCTTCAACACCTTGTCCATATCTGATACATATAGATTATATGACAGGAGTGCCAAAATGCAGCCCTATTTTAATCCATAATTATTTATTTATTTCGTTTTTACATTTATAAAGCGTAGATGCAGCCCGGGGCATGGAGGCGCTGTTACAGACAGTGGCAACTTATTTGCATGAATCTTACAGAGCGTGATTGGATATTGAGACAGCACAGAGTTCAAGGTTCAGACAAACAGCCAGATTTTGAGTGCTTTACGAAAAGCAAGGTGTGGTGGTTCTGCTCTGAGGGTGAGTGGCAGGGAGTTCCATTGCATAGCCGCAATGAATGCATGAATGCTTGCCCCAGCTGCTCTGGCTCGTTTGACTCTGGCAACTACGAGTCGGCTGGAGTAGGGTGTTCTGGTAGGTCTGGAGGTGCATGTTCTACTTACTCTCTGTGAAAGCTAGGGTGGGGCTGTGTGGCTGACGCACTTGTGGGTGATAGCAAGTGTTTTGAATAGGACATGTTCTTTAATGGGAAGCCAAAGTGCCTGCCTCCTTGCAGAAGAGATGTGTTCCCTTTTGGGGATGCCTATGGCTCCTCAGAGAGCGTTATTCTGAATGGTTTGGAGTTTCTTTAGGTTTTTTCTGAGGTGCCGGCAAAGAGGACGTTGCAGTAATCCAATCTTGAACCTATTATGACTCTGGCAATGGACAGGCAGTTTTCGGTAGTCAGGAAAGGTCTCGCTGCGTTTAGCAGTTTTGTTTAGTAGGCTGCAGAGGCGGTGATAGCGTTGACTTGCCTGGACGTGTCAAGATATACCCCAAGGGTTTTTACTGACTGTGAGACTAGGGGGGTCATTACGAGTTTGGAGGTAGCCATGGTGCTATTAGCGCCATGGCTGCCTCCAAAGCTGGGTCCGGTCTCACTGAATGGGGATTTACCGGGTCATTCCGACCTTGGAGGACCCGGTAAGTCCCCATTCAGTAAACCATTCCCCAATCCCATTTGAGTCCCCATAGGGCTCAATGGAATGGGGAAGGCGCTAATAACGGGCCCGCAAATTGCGTGCCGTTATTAGCTCCAAGGTCCCTTAATGGGTGCCGCTAAGAACGGCTGGTCAGACCAGCCGTTCCTGCTGAGACCCACTACGGGACCTCGGAATAGGGCGGTAGGGGCTTAACGGCACCGCCATCCTTAACGGCGCCGTTAAGCCCCTACCGCCCAACTCGGAATGACCCCCCTGGGATTTGGATGTCGATGGTGAAGGCTGAGTATTGGTTGTTGAGTTTACTTAGGGTTTCCTTAGGTCATATCAGTATTAGTTCAGTCTTATCACCATGGAGGCAGAGGCTGCCATCCAAGCCTGGATAGAGGAGTATGCAAAGTTAAGGGTCTTGGTATCTGCCTCATAATTACCAGATAGGGGAGGAGGACTTGGGTGTCGTCAGCATAGTTGGTGTAGGCTATGCAGAGTGAATCCAGTATGTTGAACAGTGGTCTGGTGAAGATGTTATAGAGCGTGGGGAGATGCAGGATCCTGGCGGAACGCTGCACTGAATGGTGGCTGTGGTGGCGCATGAGTGGTCAGAGAACAGTCTCATAGCTCTACCTTGGAAGAATGAGGTGATCCAAGCTGTTGCGTTGGGGGAGAGGTGTGCTGAGGAGAGATGGTGGCAAAGTATTGTATAGTCTGCGAGGTCAAAGGCTGCCGAAAGGTCCAGGAGGAGGAGTAGAGCAGGTTTACCTGCATTCTTAATGTCATCCATCTTTTTTTAAAGTCGAGCAGGGCTGATTCCGTTCCATGACAGGGGCAGAAGCCAGCCTGTCGCAAGCCAAGGACGCTGTTATATTCGAGAAATTGTTGGACCTGTAAGTAGGGTACTTTGTCTAGGATTTTTAACAGGAAGGGGACTGTGGTTATAGGTCTGTGGTTGTAAGGGGAGGTGGGGTCGAGTGAGTTATTTTAGAAGGGGGCCAACCCAGGCTTCCTTGAGGCTGGAGGGGATGAATCCTGAGGCGAAGAAGGTGTTTATGAAGGCAGTGAGAAATGGTGCAAGTGTGCTTGCACAGTCTTTAATGAGTGAGGCAGGGCAGATGTCGCCTTTGCAGTTAGAGGGTTTGATGTTCTTCATAATGGCGATGACTTCCGATTCAGTGGCGTCTTTGAATGTGAAGAGAGGTGTGTCATTTGTTTTGTGACTGGAAGTGGTTGTGGAGGACTGGTCGGGTAGGATCAGTGCGTGCTGGTTAGCCTGGATCCTGTTATGAAGTAGGTCTATTTTATTGAGCATGGCTGATTGAATGTCAGAGCACCAGACTTATTCTTTGGTCAGGGCCTGTGGGGGGGGGTGGGAGTTTCAAGTTCTCTGAAAATGGTGAAGATTTCTTTTGTGTCTGACTTGGTGTTGGCAATCCTGGTGTTAATGGATGCCGCGTTAGCCTAGATGATTGCTTTTTTATAGTCCTTTTATAGTCCTTTTAGTTGAGTCTAGGTGGTTTGTTTGCCAGTTGGAGAGGGTACCCAGTTTTTTCAAGCTGAGTTTTTGTAGCTCGGAGGAGAACTATGCATTGGTGTGTTTTCGCGGCTAGTGGGGCAATGGCCTCTACTGCCTGTTTCAGTGCGAGAGCTCCTGGCAGGTCTAGGTGGAAGGGGAGAGGTGAACGGTTTCTCTTTCTAGGGTGGGGAAATGGAAAATAGGATGACAAGGTGGTCTGTCCATGGAGCGGGGGAGTTGGTGCTGACCGAAGGTGGACAACTGTGCTGTACTAGCCAGCCTAGGGTGCGGCCTTTAATGTGTGTTGGGTCAGTAATGGATTGTGTGAAGCCAAGGGTCTGTAGCGCTTTAGCTAGGGATTTACCTTGTGGTTCTCCCGGGTCATTAAGTCCTAGGTTCAGGTCACCTACAAGGATGGCCTTGGATGATGACTTAAGGTTGTCAGATAGGACTTCTTGGAGGTCTGCCATGGGGCCCGGGGGTTGGTAGAGAATGCAGAGCGTGATGGTGCAGTTATGGGATGTGGTTAGTTTAAGGACTAGGACATTGCTGCTACCTTTAGTGGAAGTTTCAATATTTCTAATGGGGATGAACTCTTTCACCATGAGGGCTACCCTGCCCCCTTTAGAGTGCTGGTGGTCTTGTCCAAATATAGTGTACCCTGGGGGGGAGTGCTAGTGAGATGGCAGGGCCTGATTCTTCGTGGAGCCATGTTTCCGTGATAGCTAGGAGGTGAAGGTTGTGGACAGTGAGCAAGTTGTGTATGTCTAAGGGTTGGGCTAGGAGACAGCGTGCGTTAATGAGGTCGCAGCTTAGCGTGGTGTGTGAGAGGTGGGTGAAGGAGCATCCGTATTTGTAGCATCTGATGGGGTGGCACTCTGAGCAGTGGTTGGGGTGGTAGCCTGGGCTGCGCTAGGTCTGACACCATAATCAGCAATAGAAGAAGTGACCTGGATAGCATTAGGCATGGTAGTAGCATGGGTAACTTTGGAGTTGGTACATTTAGCAACATCAGGCATGGTAACAGCATGGGCAGCAATGGGGCTAGTACATTTGTCAACATTAGGCATGGTAATAGCATTGGAGCTGGTACATTTAGCAACATTAGGCATGGTAATAGCATTGGAGCTGGTACATTTAGCAACATTAGGCATGGTAATGGCATGGGCAGCTGTGGGGCTGGTAGCTTTAGGCATGGTGGTGAGGGCGACAAAGGTTCCAGCAATGTTTGAAGCAGTTTGGGCAGCAGCAGAAGTGCGTGCGTGCCTTGGTACTGTTAGCTATTGATGGTATGGGAGTCTTGTTCCTGCTTTGGGCAGTGTGGTTGGCGAGGATGTTCTGCTCCGGTGTGGAGTCTGCCTGAGTGGGGACCCTTGGATTAGGTATCAGAGTGTTGGCCAGAATGCAGGGACTTGCTGACGTAGGTTTTTGTTGCCTGCATGTGAACGCAGTTGACGAGAAGGCTTGCGAGTGCCTAGTGGTGTTGGTGGGGGTTGGGCTCAGACGCCTTGCAGGCAATTGTGGGCTAAGGCATCTCTGGGTCGGAATTTGTAGGATTGTGGATGGGTGTGTGCTCGCAGGCGCACGAGTCTACACGGGAGTGTGGTCGGGCTGGGTGAGAGTTTTGCGTGGGCCGAGTGGTCACATGGCATGGTGGCGTGCAGGTTCTTGAGGAATTCGCAGGGGTTTAGCCGAGACCTTGTGGACGTGCAAGTTGCTTACCTTCAGCTGATGTCTGCTGATGTTGCAGTGCGCCGGGCAGGTAGGGTGGAAACAGTGAGCAGCAGAGAGCTGCATAGAGGTTATCAAGCCTTTGCATCCCACGTTCGCTGACCGGCTTCGCCTGCCGGTCGGTGTCGGATGCTCTTATTGGCTGGAATTGCAGTGAATCAGGTGCGGCAATGGTGCTGGCGAGGATGGCCAGAATGGTGGAGTCTTCAGTGGCGCCCATATTGGCAAGGCCAGGGGCAGCCTGTATAGTAGGTGTATGCTGTGACTGGTGGGTACACTCCTGTGTGACTGGAGGGGCATGCTTTGATGAGGCTTACAGGAGATTGGTGATTAGTGTCAATAAACTTTGATATGAGTACCTCTTGATTGAGACTTATGGCAAATGATGCCTGCAAATACATTTGCTTAAGGAAATGCAAAATACAAGAATCAATTATGCAATCTCTACCTCTCCATGGATTCTTGATTCTCTTGCTACCAGTATACCTTGACATCTCTTCTATTAGGTACTTTAGAGTCCAACTATTGTATACTGTTCACAGGCCCCACCTGAAGCCTGTTTTTTGTCTACTTAATAAACTCTTTTCTGCAAATTATTTACTGATTTTAATATGCAGTATGAATGCAAAGATTTTACAGCTGGCATCCATCATGGCCAAAATTCTATTGTTGCACGGGACAGCCCTCAATCCCTTGTTGAGAGCTGGAATCAATATTGACTTCCTCCAGCAATCAGGAATGATTCCCTGCTTAATGATATGGGAGTTAAACAAAAGATGCATCTAAGGTTGACGAAAATAACACAACAATTTATCTAAAAAGCTTATTCTTTATGTCCAAAGATTTGCAATTCCCCAAAACAACAACTTCATACATGTGCAAGTCAAAGCGTACACTGTTGGTCCACAATTATCATTATATAAGACAGTTTGTAAATGCAAAGTGCTTCCCTTGTTCCATAAAGGAGGCAACACAACACAAAAACATATAACAACATACAGTATAAATCTGGTTCGTATTTCGTCCAGAAAAGCAATGGCAGGTACTCAACCAAGTCAATAAATGATATAGTTGTAGGTTCGTAACATTGGTGCAAAGAAAAGAAATGTTCAAATCTTGCTATAAAAAAAAACAACAGTCTACTAGAAGTGACAACTACAATGTTTGTCTTCAATAATGATCTCTAGAAGGGTCCTTTTATAATCGACCCTACACTAGTCTCAACCTTGTCCCTAAAAAGGGCTGGTTTTCATCAGGACTGGATAGGTGGCATTCAATGTGGTCCAAGAAATCTATACTTGCCCAAAAGCGACTCCCAGGGGTCCTATGGATACAAAAACACACAAAGAAATCAGCATGCAAGGGGAATACTTGTTCCTAATGTAAAATATATAGTAAATGTAATGTAAAATATACAGTGGCATCAACCTAAAAAATCTTTGGAGGGATACTCACTGTTCCAAGGCTGTTATTGGAAACTCATGCCTTGAAAGTAAAATGGAGATACCTGCAACAAACTCAGAAATGTAATGTAAATAGCTTGTATAAGGAAGAAACATGGATGAAATTGCTAAGGTTATGACAATGGCGTAATGGCTAAATGTACACTTACAGAACTCAAGGATGAGGTGCTGTAGTCAACAGGGATGTATCTGACATGTTGGATGCCCTAATGAGCCGTCATAATGCACCCGTCTGTAATTCTACCAATTCTGTAGCGACACAATAGAAAATGTGTCTCTGAGCTCATCGGTAGTGGTGCTGCAAGTGTGTTACAAGGATTACATGAGAATGTGGGTGGTGAAGATCAGCATAGAGCTTACCCAAATCGGAATGTTCGGGTCGCTTCTAAGAGATCCTATGCTATCTTTTCATAAGCAGCAGTCTGCTGTGCTGTGCATGGCCGCGTTCCCTTCTGCACAAATCCAAAGTGAGGGGCAGAAGTCAGCGGCGCTTACTAAGTAACCTGCCCATACCAGCTGCCGTCTACGTGATGTTGTTGAAATCAAAAGCAGACTGTGGATGCCCATTAGTCCATCTGTTAAAATCTTGATTACATGGAGTGGGGTTAATAAAAGGTAGGTCAAATCCAAGCAGAAAGTCAGTCCACCGCTGCCATTGTCCCTTTGCTGTCGGAAATAAATTCCCATAAATATCTTAAAATACTCTGGAGTAGACCCAATTCACTTATCTTTACCATTAGTAATCAAGTCAGTTGTAAGTGCATTGTCACAGTAAGAATTGAAATCACCAGTCACAATTACACTAGCCATCGGGTGTTGTAAAGTCCATTTAGTGATATTTCTTTCAATAGTGGTCTGTAATTGTGCGATGAACTCGCCACCGGGGCGATCATATACATGAATCAATAAAAGTCTCTTATCTGGTGTAATAGCACCCCTCATCCCTTATATTTGCAGAGAGAAATATGGTTTTTGAACCCCTATCCAGAGGCCCCCGATATCCGACCATGAGTGGCACGAGTGGCAGAGCGCCACATAATCTTATATCCATCTAAATAAAACCTTCCCTTTACCAAGTCTCTTGAAGTAAAAAAAAAACATTACACGAGGACAACATAGAATTCCCTAATTGATTTGTTAAAAAAGAGTGATAGCCTCTTGAGCTTCAAAGGATCATACAACAAGAATCCATTTGTACTGTGTGTCAATGCAAATGGTGCCCTACTGATACTGGTATCCATCTTTCTTCTATGCTCCTATTTGAGTTTGGGAGCTACTTTCTTGCCTGATCATTCATCAAACTCTGCCTCTCCATAGATTGTTGATTCTCTTGCATCCCAATCATTTTGTGCTTCCATTCATAGGATTGTACCATATGTTGGTTATCCTGCAGACATTTTTGGCAGACAATTAAATCAAAGCCCATTTTAAGTAATGGGTCTACATGGGAAATGAGAAGGGGGGCCCCGGGGGGAACGCGAAGCGTTTCCCCCCGGGGAGTATTTTGGCGCTGCACACGGCCAGCGAGTGGCCGTGGGGGTGTAGAGCGCCCCGCCCGGGGTATTTAAGGGATTAGGGAAGGTTCGGGAGGCAGGCGACGGTTAGGACTTGCCGATTGCACAGGTCCCGTTGCCTGCTCCCGAGCCTTCCCGGGGTCCTTGGTCCTAGCTGGCGGTTAGTGCAGGTGAGGTAGGGGAGTGAGGTAGCTGTAAGGAGGGTGGGTAATTTATAAAAAAAAAAAAAAAAAACAATTTTAGTTGTGGGTAGCAGGATAGGAGGGGTGCCGTAGATAAGACACCCCTCTAGGCTTACCGGCATTCCAGGGTGCTGGTTCTTTCAGGTGGGCGGCCCGCGAGCGGGGGATAGGATTGTGTGGCTCCGCGGCGGCCGTATTTCATTTCTGTGTGACGGGAGGGTGAAAAGGAAGCGGAGCCTCTGCTGTTGACAGAGAAGCGGGTACGCGGGGATTTCTTCGTGTTCCGCCCGCTCCTCTCTGAAAGTTTAGGCAGTGTGCGTGGGCGTTGTTCTCCAACGCTCGCGCTGATAAGGGGCTTGGGCGGCGGTTTTAAAGGAGCCGCGCCCCAGTTAGTAGAGTGCGGTGAGATCCTGACGCAGCCAGGTGGCAGTGCTCTGCCGGTTAGCTAGTGCTAACGAAGGTTTTCCTTGGTGTGTCTTGGAGGGCTCCCGGTTTGGGAATAGGGGTTAAGAAAGGGGAGGGTAGGGTGTTAAGGGTTAGTGGGGCAGGGTGAATAAAAAAAAAAAAAAAAAAAAAAAAGAATAATAATTTTTGGTCAATTTATTAATTTACTATTTAGCAGTAGGGAAGCAGTTTTAAAAAAAAAAAAAAGAAAATATATATATGCAGTATAGGTAGGTTAGTTTAAAGTGGGGGCAGGTTATTATTGACTCTATTAGGGAGGGTATTCAGGTTTCACGTTAGGTGCGTGTGTGGTTTGGGGTTCTTTTTGGGGGCGCTTTGCTCCTTTTTGAGTTTGTGAGGGTACTAGGTGGATAGGGTTAGGCCACGGGTAGGTCCAGGCTCGGGGGCATAGATTATTTAGGGCAAGTTTTGTGGGTTGTATTTGCTGGGCACACACATTTTAGTGTGCACAATGACAGGCCGGGGGGCGAGCAAGAAAGGGCTGGTGGATGCTGGGGCCTTGAGGAAGGCCCTGGAAATCATTAGCAGGGCAACCACAGCCCAATTGGAAAGTGCGGTAGGGGAAGTTACGGGAGAAGAAGGGAGCGGTGGGGGCCGGCCGCAGCGCAGAGCGGTGGCAGACGGTGCATTGGCAGCGGTGGTAGCCTGCACCCCTGCGGCAGGAAAAGGGGAGATTTGGGAATCTAGGGGCAGGAAGATGAGGAGGGAGATAGACAGGAGGGCAGAAGGGGGTGTAACGAGTTTAGGGGTTCAGCCAGAAAGGGGAGAAGGGTATGATAGCCCCAGGGTAGAAGGGAGTGCTAGGGAAGGTAGAGTCCGAAGGAGCAACAGTGGGGGCAGGGGTGGAGGACAGGTGGGTGTGGCGGGGCAGAGAGGAAAAGGGGGTAAATACCTACAGAAGAGTGCGGGTGGGAGAAGGAGGGAGAGGTCCCCGTCACTTGAGGGTAGGGTGGGGCGCGGAACGGCCCCCCCGGATAGGAGGAGTGGGGGCGGAGGGCGCTGCGCAGCCCCCGCTGTGCAGATGGAGGTTGAGGGTTTTGGTACGGCCCCTCCTCAGTCAAAGCAAGGAGAGCCTAGAGGGCACAGCACGGCCCCTAGCAACAAGGATGTCAGGGTGGAGGTCGGAACGCCTCACCCAAGAGAAGAGGACCAGGCAGAGGTTCCCACAGCCTCGCCGGGAAGACGTCAGAGGAGTGGCGGGGCGGACGCCCCGGGCTCGGAGGAAGATCTGCATTTAACCTCGGGCAGGAGCCCGCATCCCCAATGGTATTTAAGGGGTGATGAAGTTGGTTGGGATGAATACGGGGGGCAATGGGATTTTGAGGATTACGGGGCGGAAAGGGGAAGGGCGGAGGAGAGAAGAAGTTCAAGGTGGGACGGGGAAAGGGAAGTACAAGGGGGTCGGGGCGTAACGGGTCGAGGAGATTATTGGCTGGGCGATTGTGCTGTCATGTTTTGTCCCCGCAGCAGGAGCCCTCTGAGAAGGGAGAGGAGGAGCAGCGGTGTGGAGACCAGGCCGCAGATGGCGGGCGTGGAAAGAGGTGAGAGGGAAAGGGTATGGTCAGCTGCATGGCAGAGAGGGGTCACAAATAGAGGGTTGGAGGATGAGCTGGGGGTTCTACAAGGTGTGATGAAGGAAGTAGGGGTGCAGGCTGTGGGTGCTGGAGGGGTTGGAAAGAACATTTGCTCGGTGGAGGTCCAAACGGACAAGGTGGCGGAGCCATTGGGGCTCGAGGTGCAAGCGGGAAAAGACAAAGAGGGGGAGGTAAAGGGAAAGGAGAAGAAATTGCCATACATGGGGATAACAAAGCCATTGGGGGCGCACTTGATGGCAGCGACCAGGGAGAAGATTCAGGCAGGGGAATTTGTGGATGTCTTTAAATTGCTCCATAGGGAAGTGAGAGCAAAGGAGGGGTCTAAGGAGGAAGAGAGGGAACTGGCGTCACGCCCAAGGGTCCCGGTGACTATTGAGAATTGGACGTCGGCGTTTATTATGTATGCCAGTGTGTATTGTGAAAAATTTCCGGAGCGTTGCGTGGCCCTGCTTAAATATATGGACGTAATTAGGAAGGCTTTCACGAGTTTTGGGGGTTTTGCCTGGGTACGCTATGATGAGGAATTCAGAGCGAGAATGGCGGAGGATAGTCAGGTGGTCTGGGGGGAGATAGACATGGATCTTTGGCTGCAATGGATGGCTCCAACGAGGCCTGCCCCGACATTACACACAGCAAGTGGGCTGCCTGTGCCTTACCGGCCCCTTCTTGGTCGCCCCGCCCATGAGGGGGCGGGGGGAGGAGGCGGAGGACAGCCCTCAACAGCATGTTGGGCGTTCAATAAAGAAAACTGCACGAGGTGGATGTGCAAATTTAAACACGAGTGCAGCAGGTGTGCGGGTCGGCATCCGGTTACAGATTGTTTTCAGGCAGGGGACAGTGGGTCAGGGCGAGGAGCGGGGCAAGAAAGGGGGGGGAAGGACCGCATGCCAGGTAAATCGGGGTGTGCTGGTAGGTCGGGCTCAGTTTATCGTAAAGGAGGTGGGGGGCACAAGGTTTGATGAAAGGTTTGTTGGGAGCAAATTAAAGGGGGCAGGAGAAAGGTGAGGAGGAAGATGCGTAGGTAGGGGAGGGCCCAGGGGGGAGGTAACGGTGGAAATTGTTAAGGGAGAGGTAGCTGTCGTTGGAGGGCAGGGTCGACGGTGGGGAAGCCCTCACGCTTGCCGCACGACAAGGTGAGTAGGCTTCAGGCTGCATGGACGGAGGTGCGGGAGCGCCTCTGGTGCAGCAGGGGGGGAAGTGAGGAGATGGGGCTGCATGGACGGGGGTGCACTAGGGCCCCTGGTGCAGCTAAATTTAAAAAAAAAAAAAAAAAAAAAAAAAAATGTGGGGCAGAGAAGAGAAGTGCCGGAAGAGGAATTTATGTGTAATGGTCTGCATGGACGGGGGCGCAGGTTTGGCCCCTGGTGCAGCGGTGGAGAGGAGTAAGGAAGAAAAGGGGCCTGCATGGACGGGGGTGCATTAGGGCCCCTGGTGCAGGCGGGAAATGGTGGTAATGGATGCGAGGAGCTTGAAGAGTTATATGGAAGGGACTGCATGGACGGGGGCGCAGGTTTGGCCCCTGGTGCAGCGGTGGAGAGGAGTAAGGAAGAAAAGGGGCCTGCATGGACGGGGGTGCATTAGGGCCCCTGGTGCAGGTGGGAAAAAGGTGGTAAGGGATGCGAGGAGCTTGAAGAGTATATGGAAGGGCCTGCATGGACGGGGGTGCACGTGGGCCCCCGGTGCAGGGGGGACGATGGGAGCGGGGGGACAATGCAGGAATGTAAAGGAATAAACTGGGCACAACAAGCGGAGCAAATGGTTTATTGCTTGTAGGGGAGCGGTTTGCGACTTGTTTTACGTGGGTATTGTTTGGGGGCTTTCAAGGTTTTTTGAGTTGGTTGGGGGAAAAGGGGGGGTAGGGGGACTGCAATGGGAAGATGTTCAAATTACAGAAGTAGGTTGAGACATCAAGATTAAAGGCTAAGACGGATAAGGAGGGAAGGGACTCTTGGGTTCGGCTGGTCGTGGGAGCAGGGTCTTATGCCCAGTTTCAGGTGCTAGGGGTATTGCGGAAGGAGTTGGTGGCAGTGGGTGAAAAGGAATAGGTTTTTGGGACTCATTATTTTAGGATGGGCGCAGCATCTGAGGGTACTGGGCTGGGTTTTTTCAGAAGCCAAGGCGAAAAGATTGGGTCGTTGGAGGCTGGGAAATACAAGGGGTACGGCAGGGAGTTTGATAATGGGGATGCTGAAAAGGTGGTTAGGTTTTGGCGGGCCAACTGTGTTGAAATATTTTGACTTGTCAGTGATTTTGTATTTTCTTTTTCAGATGCTGCGCGAAAGGAAGGGGAGTTGGCGCAAGTTTTGATTTGTTGGCCATTCAATTGTTAAGTGGGCTGGGGAAAGAAGTGGGGAAAAGGGGTTTGGAAGGTAACAGGGGTGCAGTTACAAGGAAGTGGTGGTGAGACGGCACGGGTTGGGGGGCCTGCGGTGGGATCACCTGCTTCCTATATTGGCAGGGATGAGGGATGCTTGGGGTTTCCAGAGGTGGTGATTATGCATGCAGGGGAGAATGACCTGGTGAGAGATACGGGGTTGGCTCTGCTAAGGAAAATGAAGCGGGACTTAGTGTGGGTGCGGGAAATGTGGCCTCAAGCAGTGGTGGTATGGATTAAGTTGTTGCCGCGATGAGGGTGGAGGGGAGTGAAAAGGGGGGAGCAATAGAACGGGCCAGGAAGGGGATAAACAGAGAAAGGGTAAAAATTTTGTGCCTCGGTGGCAGTGCAGGTCATGGACCATAAGGAAATAACATATGAGGGTCTCCTTATCTTTAGAGAGGTGGGGGTACACTTGTCCGTGTATGGGAATAATCACTATCCGGCGGACTGGGGTGCTTGGCTGGGAGAATGGGTAAAAAGTTTGAGGTAGAAAAGTTGGGGGGGGGGTTGGGGCAGAAAGAACTCCTCGGGGGAGGGTTTTTCTGGTGCCGGGGGCATGGCCCCTTTTGATGTGGGGGGAGGGAAGCACAATGGGGGAATGACACGGGAAAGGAGGGGGTGGCGCTGTTTGCACAAGCAGGTCACCCCGGGGGATCAGGTATTGAGCCTGGAGGGGCATGGCCCCTGGGGAGAAAGCGGGACGCCTGGAAAAGGGGCAAGGATACGGTAGGATCCAAGGGATCATTAGGGAGGAATGGGTTATTTAATTATTTAACTGTTGGGGGAAAATGGGAAATGTTTAAGTTATTTAATTGATTGTTCAAATAGCTATTTAGTTTGTTAGGCCATGGAGCCAGTTAAGCGTTTTGATTGTAAGCTTTGGCCTGTCACATTAAAGCGACCTTTTCCACTTTTAAATGAGTCTGGGTTTTTGTGCAGTAAGCCAAAAGGGGGGCCCCGGGGGGAACGCGAAGCGTTTCCCCCCGGGGAGTATTTTGGCGCTGCACATGGCCAGCGAGTGGCCGTGGGGGTGTAGAGCGCCCCGCCCGGGGTATTTAAGGGATTAGGGAAGGTTCGGGAGGCAGGCGACGGTTAGGACTTGGCGATTGTCCCGCCCTCCCACCCCTTCATTTTGTTTAGGGAAGTTAGTTATGTAATGGGGGGGGGGACGTTCGTCAGAGGATTATGAGGGGGAGGGGGGGGTTTATGGTTTAGGGGTCTGTTAAGAGGGTAGGGATGGTAGTTTGGTGTGACAGGTCAGGGCATCGTGAGCGGTGTGTATAATATTGTTGCTGATGTGGCAGGTCAGGCTGGCTGCAGGTCACAGGTAAGAGGAGTTGGGTGTAGAGGGGAGTTTCAGGGGGTCAAAGTTGGTCGGGGTGCCGGGGGCATGGCCCCTTTTGATGTGGGGGGAGGGAAGCACAATGGGGGAATGACACGGGAAAGGAGGGGGTGGCGCTGTTTGCACAAGCAGGTCACCCCGGGGGATCAGGTATTGAGCCTGGAGGGGCATGGCCCCTGGGGAGAAAGCGGGACGCCTGGAAAAGGGGCAAGGATACGGTAGGATCCAAGGGATCATTAGGGAGGAATGGGTTATTTAATTATTTAACTGTTGGGGGAAAATGGGAAATGTTTAAGTTATTTAATTGATTGTTCAAATAGCTATTTAGTTTGTTAGGCCATGGAGCCAGTTAAGCGTTTTGATTGTAAGCTTTGGCCTGTCACATTAAAGCGACCTTTTCCACTTTTAAATGAGTCTGGGTTTTTGTGCAGTAAGCCAAAAGATTAACAATGCTTGCGGATACACATTTTATGAGTGCCCAGTTATGCTCACTGTATAGGTCCTGGAATTCTACACTCTCTATGTCAGATGATGTTCTGGTGCTCAGTCGAGGTGCAAAAGTTGTAGAATTCTTCCAGGATTTAGGAAAGGATTGTCAGCTACACCTTCTGTATTTAAGTCACATTGCCTAGTATTGGCAGCCATTTATCCAGCGGGCACACACTCTGTATTCTGCTTACTTGGGTCAGCATTAAGGGTCTGTAATAACTTGTATCTATCCTCAGTATAATGCAATCCACATCACTAATGTTCGTACTTGCCAGGGCCGCAGAATTCACTTTACTACTTCCTTAGTGGATCGGGGTAACCATCGAGGCTGCTGCTTTAGATCTTTTTTGTCCTCTCCTCTTATTGCGCTTCTGTCTAATGTGTTTCCGCTCACCATAAGTCGTTTCCAACTGTTCCAGGAGGCTATTCGAAATATCCCCTCAAACGATTGCCATGTTAGCGCTTTTCGCCAGATTACCAGGGCCGCCATGACGTTCGCTCGTCCCTATCTATGTAAGGCTCCTGCGCGCTAGAGGAGAAAGATGACCGGTCTTCCCATTCAGGGTCCTTTCTCACCGCAGCACTACTAGTCAGGATGATATCAACAACCCTGGCAAGTGTTTTGCTAAATTCATGTTGTGCTTTCCCAGGGGTTGAACAGATTCCTTTGATGGCATTCACAGTCACGGCAATAGCATTGAGGCTCGGTGAAAAATCTTCCATGTTGGTGTTATTATTAGTTTTACATGTGCTGATTTTAGTATCCGATTTACTCTGGGTGCCCTCAGTCTCTGCTGACAATTTGTTCCAGTTACGGAGGCAGGTGCATTAGGTACAATAATATTGTCATAAGTACTTGAAACATGATTAGGTGTGCTCAGCTGTCCAAACCCAATGATTCTCTCTGAAGGTGAAGGCATAGATTGAGTAAAGAATAATTATCATCAATCATGAGTAATGTTGAATTATTGTCCGATGCAGGAACACCCGTCTCCCCCTGTATAATAACGTTGTCTCGCAGGACAGGCAATGGCTGTGGGGGAAAGTAACTAGTGATTTTTGGCTGTTCCATTGGGTCCAATTTATCTTTTTTAAAGGAATTGACATTCTCCTCAGTCAAAGATCAGTCTGATACCTGGCTACGATTATGTTTGGTTGTTTGATGCATCTTACTTCGGAGCTGGTAACTGCGAGGCTTAGCAGGATTAACTCCTCAATGTTCCTGAATTGAATTTCAATTATATCAATATGTAAGGAGTAAACTCACCGCCACACCACTCAACAGCTTGACTGCGGCACACATCTTCGAAACACTTGCCGACGATAATAATATATAAAAAACAGAAAGTAAAAAAGTGAAAGAAAGAGGTTTACTATGCATTGTGTAGTGCAGTGGCTACTGGTCTACATCATGAGTAAACATCACGGGAATACATACAAAAGGTACACAATACCGGTGATAAGATTTGCTCTTTATCCTATTTAAAACATTTTTTTTAGAAGACGTGTGTAGGCAGGCAAATACATTGTCACAACAAAAAACAGAAATCAAAAGCATGCCTCTGGTGAGACAAATCGCGCAGCCACCCAGAATGGGGGGTGGCGGGGCTTTGGCGCCATGTCATTAACATGAAGGCCCTCCTCCACCTCCTCTCAGTAATGAAAGGTCACAAAAATAACCCAGAGTAAATCCTACAACACAGGAAGGGGAGGGGGGACAGTAAAGAAGAGCATGGATTGGCAGGTCGAATGTTGTTCGCACCTGATAAGTGGCATCAGTGGTTGGGGTAGGAGGCCTCAAATATCAGCTGCAGGATTACGCTGTGCATCTTTTTCCTATTTCATCTGAGGCGACGGCAAAGCATGTTTAGCCACCCACCACTCCCTAACTGTTGTTTACTTTGCAGTTATTCTAATTTTGTTACATTATGTTTTGTCGCAGATGGCGGTTACTCTTTGCTGAGGAAATAAATATTAACATTAAAATAGCAGTGACGACGAGGGGACCTCAAGGAGGCACACAGATAACCGGGCCATGTCCCGCCCTTCACCCCGGGTAGGGGGTATGCAGGCGGAAGCCTGTGAAATCAGGCCCCAAACCCGCAAAAAAGAAAGGGGGCGCGATGCACTGAAAAACAGGCAGCAAGCCCGAGAATAGAGAATAAAGGAAGGGGGTGGAGAAGACAGGAAGCGCTGGCAACAACAGCATCAGTTGGTTGCAGGGAAGCTGCAACAAGGAGAGACCCGGATTGGTTTTCGTTTGGATTCGGATTGAAGTGCGTGTCGGCGAAGTCAGCACCAAGTCGTCCAGAGGCAGTCATACCTGCCTAACCTCCGGAATTTTTCCGGAGACTCCGGAATTTTAAGCATTTCTCCGGGTCTCCGGAAAAATCCCTTGAATCTCAGGAATTTTGAGATTCTTTCCGGGTCCCGTCATATTCTCCACCTGATTGGCTACCGGCGGCAGCCAATCAGGTGGAGAATATGACGGGACCCGGAAACGGCGCGAAATGTTCGTGCCTACTGCCTGCAACACTATAATAATAGTGCTTCCAATCTATGTCATTGGATTGTAAGCAGTATTATTACGGTGGCGGTGCCACGTTCATTTTACTTACCATAGCACTGAAAATCATTCATTCAGTGCTATATTCAGCAAGATGAAGGCGGCGCCGCAGCCGAAATAATGCTGCTTTCAATCCATGTCATTCGATAGAAAGCAGCATTATTTCTGCTGCGGCGCCGCATTCATTTTGCTGAATATAGCATTGAATGAATAAATGATTTTCAGTGCTTTGGTAAGCAAAATGAACGTGGCAACGCCGCCATAATAATAGTGCTTTCCATCCAATGACATGGATTGAAAGCACCATTATTTCGGCGGCTCTGCTTACTATAGCATTGAATGAATTATTTTCAATGCTATAGTAAGCAAAATGAAGGCTACAACAATCGGGTTTACCTTTTTGAAAGGTGGGCAGGGCGTGTGGGCGGAGTCTTGTGTAGATGTGGGCGGGGCTTAAATCTCAGGAATTTTGATTTTCAAATGTAGGCAGGTATGGAGGCAGTGCGTTTGCCGGTGTGCAGAACGCAAAGGGCCACTGCTGGCAGCAACTGGGAGAAGGAGAGCATAGGCAGCGAGGCAGAGGTAATCAGGATGAGGAGCGGTGAAAAGGAGTGGAAGTAAGGCGCGTGCCGGGGCGATAGCATACAAGGAACAAAGAAAACCAAGGAAGAGTCCTGTGGGAACATTTGCGTGGAGAGAATGAGGCGGTGCGAGTACTGGTTGCAGAGCACAAGGATTGTTGAGTCAGAGACTCTTTCCCTCACTGCAACAGTGCTAAAAGCGCACAAGGCCACTGCATCAATGGACAAAGAAGGCCAAGGAAGAGGCTGGTACGAGCAGTTGCGAGGAGGGAACAAAGGTCGTGCAAGTGCCGGTGCAGTGCACAAGGGCCACCGCTTCAGAGGCTCTGTCCCTCGCCACGACTGATCTCGGCCGGTCAGCTCCTCCCCCACCCGAGCAGCTCACCCAACGGCTGCATCGCCAACAATCAGAGAAGAACAAAGGAGCAAAGGTGGTCGGCCGGCCTCCTTCATCGACTTGACAGCGAGCAGGCGAGTTTGCTTAAGGCTCCTGAAAATTTCATTATAGAGGCCTACGTGTAAGTGACCAGTGGCACTGAAAGAACTACTAAAGAGCTCGGGAAATCGGGAGGCTTTTTCCTCCTCCTAGTATCAGCGCCTGTCTGAAGCCTAGCGGCGCTGGCGCTGGAGGTCAGAAACGGCACTCCTCCAGCCCAGGATCATCGCCTGCAGTTGCAGGTGGCGCACAGACAAGGGCAGTTGGGGGAGCTTTGGCCTAAAGTAGAGTTGGTTGGAAACTTGGGGGAAACAAGATAGAGATGAGGCAGTCGGCTGATTGCTGTAACAGGAGAACAATTCTGCAATTAGTGTTTTTTGCTGTGAGGACAATCATGCAGTGTTTTTAAATAAATGGGTGATGTGTTTTGTGATAATAAACCTGCAGCCTTCTACACCAACAAAGAAACAACTGACCAGGGGCACACATTTGGCCTGAGCGGGAGGCTCAGGAAGGTTAGGCTCGGGACTGAGACCTGATTATGGACAATGCTGTACATTGATAATATAATAATAATAATAATAATTTGCCATTTATATAGCGCTACGAACCCTCAGGTATCTGAGCGCTGCTTATTATTTATTACCCACGGTGTGTGGTGATGAAAGATGAAGTAGAGCTGAATGAAAACCAATCGAAGGGGTGCCTAAAGGAAATTTCTTTTGAAAAATATGCCTGCCGATCGTCTGAGTCGACTTGTTTGTTTGTTTTATATATGCTGACGTATATATGTGTAAATGAATAATAAAAGTTGGGGCCATGTGATGCCTTGTTTCTTCCACAAAAATGACTGATCTAAGTTCGTGGGCATCAGGTGCGAAAAGCGCACGCAAGTTTGATCAAATTGTGAAGGGGCGGGGGCGTCCGTTGCCCTACTGCCTATATTAACAATGGGCTCTTTTTAAATCCATATCCAGCTAGCAAGTGAACGGCTAGAAGGCAGTGACTGGCGTTCAACATGAGCTTTTTCTTGAAGCTAAAAGCCATGCCAACTGTGTTTGCAAAGCAAAACCAATTCTGTGTATACAGCAGTTTTAACTAACAGCTCATGCACGTGCATCTCACTAAGTTTATGATTAAAAAAAAGCGAGGAAGGTTACTCATGTAATACAAACTGTATTGAATATGTGTTTTAGGCAGCCACATGTGACATAAACAGTACTCCTTCCCAGAGGTGTAGCCAGGATTGTCTAACAAATGGGGCCTGAAGCTAATTCAGTTGGGCCCACGGCAGAGACATTAACATCTGTAAATTCCCACACAGCGCTGACAAATTTTGGGTGGGCCTTGCCTGCTCAGGCCCTACCCTGTCTACACCACTGCTCCTTCCCCCTCGTACGGAACAATGCCAGGGACCAACAAAGGTACAATGGAAAACGTGCCCGAAGCATTGTGTATTTACATCCAACTGTTAATTGTGGAGGTATTGCTTAATACCTGAGAACGTGTGGCCTGTTTGGTCTAAGGCAGAATGTAGGGACATATTTCAATGGGGTGAGGGGTTTCACATTTTTTGGACGATTACCACAAAAGCAGCACTGCCCCCCTCCTCCCACGGATTCATTTCTGCTTTTTGATAAACGTGAACGAGGGTTGTAGAGGGAAGACCCTTGATGCGAGCAAAATGAACAATTGTCTTAGCCCAGAACGTTATATCCTTGCTCCCACAACAAGATGACAACAAGATGACATGATAATACATTATACAATGTATGGCACACCCCATATAAAGGATGAGACCAGGGGGGATGCAAGGGAGAAATGCAGGGGGGCACACTATTGGAGAAACTGGCATTACAATATAGGTTTTTATGTTAAACTCACCACATGCCAATCAATGTTCTCATTCAGCCCCAAAACATGACTCTATAACTTAAAGATTAATTAATAATTTCCGATCCGTGTCTACCTTGTTTTGCCCACAAATCTTTTTCAATATGAGCCAAGTGAAATCATTGTGGCCATGTTTCAGTTCAACAAAATGTTTAACCAAAGGTGCAGTAATCACTTTATTTTTAATACAGCTCCTATGTTCCACCATGCAGACTCTGCCTATTGGTTTTGCCTACATAATGTAGGCCACACGGACACGTAATCAAGTACACAACATTCTTGGTGTTACAGTTGGTCATTTCAAATAGATCCCACACTAAATCAGGTTGAATCTGAATAGATCTAGTTTCTTTCGTTTGTGCACGCATGCTGCATTGTCCACAGGGAAAATGTCCCTTTACTTCAGGCAATCCCCATAGTCTAGTCTGACGTACAGGCCTTGTCTCTACTTCTGTTACATCATTTCTGATTAACATAGCCCGCAGACTTTGATTCTTCGTGAATGCCACCAAAGGGGGCAACACATCTTTCCCCTGGTATACTTTTTTTCATTTTTTTTTATTATGGTTTTAATCTTGTAAGACAGGTTTGAATACATATTAACAAAAACAGTACCTGTCTCTCTGGTTGTTTTTTTTATTTTTCTCTAAAAGAGCATCCCGATTGTTGTTGTACTCTCTCTTGGAAGCATTTCTGATAACCTGGATCGGATAGCCTTTCTCTAGTAGTTTCTGAGTTAGTGCGTTAGCGCTCTTACTGTAATCTTCTTTCAAACTGCTATTCCGTTTCAGCCTCAAAAATTGTCCAAAAGGCAAAGTCATTTTCATGTGCTTGGCATGATGGCTATTAAAATGTAGCAGTGCATTTTTGTCTGTAGTCTTGTCATGTGGTTTCACTTTCAATTATCCCATTGAATGAAACATGGTAATGTCTAGAAAATGAGTCTCAAGATCATTAACAGACCCAGTAAACTTCAAAAATCGGTTTTGTTGATTAAGCCAGTCAATGAAGAGATTAGCTTCTTCCCTGGAACCATCCCATATGATCAACATGTTGTCTATATACCGTAGCCACTTTTTCAACTGGTGGCCATAAGGATTGGTGGCGGGGTATATGATCGACTTCTCAAAATATTCAACATATAGATTGGCTAAATTTGGGGCCATAGCTGCCCCCATAGCCGTTCATTCAATTTGTTGGAAAAAGGTGCCTTGGAATTGAAAGAAATTTTGTGTTAAGGCAAACTCGGTGCACCATGAAATGAATGCATTGCTAACAGAATGCCCATCTTCTCTGTTGAGCAATACTTCCTCAACCACCTCAAAGGTGGTTCTTTGGGGAATCATGGTGTATAAAGATTGGATATCCAGGCATATCAATCGGGAATCTCAGGGATGAAAGCAATATTCTCTATCTTATTGATGGCATCAGTAGTATCCCTCAAATAGCTCTGCATCTTGGAAACAAAGGTTTCCTTGGTCTTAGGTAAAAATCAGCAAATTTGGACAGTGGTTGCAAAATCGAATTAACGCCTGACACAATGGGTCGTCCGGGGGGAGGGGAGTTTATGAGTCTCTTATGTATCTTCGGTAAGATGTAAAACACAGGGACTCGCCCCTGTTCCCTGATTAGGTACTCGTATTCTTGTTTGCTGATCATTTCTGATTCAGACGCACTAGATACTTTTTCATTTATGATCTTCATAAGTCTGGCAGTGGGGTCATTAACCAGTTTCAAGTAACTAATATCATCACCTCTCACATTAATTCACGTAATCACTCCGGTTCATGAGCACAATCGCACCCCCTTTATCAGCTTGCCTAATAATGAGGGTTTTGTCTTTAGAAAGCTTCATGGTCAATGCTTTTTGGGACCTACTAAAGTTGGAATTGGGTGGTCTCGAGATTCCAATTTTTGGACTGCCACTAGTACTTGTCTTTCAAAAACAATAGATTTGGCAGAATGGGAATAGCCGGGGGCACAAAAGATGGAGGAATTGCGGAGCCCACTACAGTTGTTACTAGTGTATTCCTCATTTTCGCTGAAGAACTCACTCAGATGTACTTTGCGCATGAACGCGAAAAATTCGGTTCTGAATTCAAATGGATCATGTGATTTAGTGATGACAAAATTAATGCCCTTATTCAGGGTGGCTTCCTCTTCCGGGGTTAGAATTTGGTTAGACAGGTTAATAACCACTGATTCCTTTATCTACTTCTTGTCCTGATCTGGTTGTCCCAATCTCCCTGATTCGGTTCCAGTCCTAAAAAGGCCTCCTTTGTGTTTGTCTATTGGCCCCTCATTGACCCCTACCTCTCCCTCTATTCGGATTTTGTTGTATCTCAGATTCATTGGCACCTGTGCAGCCTTCATCAATGGAGCTGTCAGACGTGTCTCTAAAGTGCACTCATCTGTTGTTTTTGGGAGTTTGAAACGTATTGCCAAATTTGAAACCATCTGTTACATAAGGAAATGATTTTTCATGACAAAAATGTGTGAGATCTTTTTTCATCCTTTTTACTCTTTCTAGAGTTGTATCATTTTTGAAATCTATCAGCCCTTTCAGATGTTGTTCCAGTTTCACTTTAAACATTTCTAGATCTAAGTCCTTTTTAATTTCTTCTTCTAGCTTTTGGATATCTATCTCGATTTGTTTAGAGACTTCCGTGGCTGTGTCGGTGATTAGGACTAGCCAATTTCTCCCGCACTTATGTGATATATAGCTCCATTTGAGTTTAAACTCTTTATTATCTAAGAAGAGCCGGGGCTCATTTCTTACTATTTGGCCTTGTGGGAGTGCCTGATTCTTTAGGTACTCGGGTATAATAGCTCCATGTAGTTGAGTGCGTATAAGACGTTTTCTCAATCGGATGGATTCATCCCACTGATCATTGTTATTAATACTAGCCTAATTTTCGCTTGTCCCTGAAAGTACTGACAAGGAATCTAACAGTTTCTTAATATGATCCTCACTGTAAGCTAGACATTTGTCTGAAGGAGTTGCCATAATGGCAGATGCTGATACACACTGTAGAATGTTACAACCTCAATTAATACCTCTTACTTAATCCCTACGAGACCACAAGGAGCCTCGAAAAACTGTATATTCAAATAGGTTGAAACACACTAACCCTATTCTAAATATATCATCCAACTCCACCAACAGGGAGATACAGACTACCCCAGGTGGCTTGTTTTAGCACCTTTGCTGATGTGAAAATGGTGCATTGTATCCACAAGTTTATTTTTTTAATTATTTATTTATTTATAGAAATCACAGGAAAGCAATGCATTTTTGGCACACAAACGCTTACAAAATGTTACTTTGATAACAGCGCGCAGGACATGGGTCCTTGTCAATGGGGTGAGATAATATGACTTGAAGACCAGATGTTGTAGGGGAAGGTCGAAACATAAACCAGGGACAAGGACAGGACAGAATAACATACATAGGAACTGGATGGTGGAGGAACTGCTAAATTAAGGATGGAGGGTTGACGTAAATGTCCTGTAGGGTTGTCCATGTGGGTAGGGAGAAAGGGAAATAGGGTGATAGAGTAGCACAGAGTTCTAGGAAACAGGATTGTTAGAAAGGAGGAGGACTTTGAGGTTGGGTTTAAATAGAGTTCGAGTTGGAGATATTTAATCTAAGTGTTTAGCAACTAGAATGACAGAATCATGTGCATAAGGTCATAATGGCCGCGTGTAGAGAGCCAGGTAGGAGCCATGGTGGGAGAATAGAAGCCTGGGTGGAAAGCTAGACCGCTAAAGAAATAGAAAAGGAATCAGACAATTACCCCCAATAGTTGAACATTGCAGGCCAGTAAATATTCAAAGAATATGCACATCTGCAGAAGAACGAGTAGTCTGCTCTGATGTTGGAAAAGGGGACCTAACCAAAGGCCACTATTGATAAAACATATGTCTCAAAAAAGAAAACTCACTGTGGTAATGAATCCATTATCCCTTGAGAAAATGCTTCACACACTCAATTAAGCTGCTGGTTAGTTGTTTTTTGATAAAATCACAAAGGAAACAATGAGAGAAAATATTGTACAAGTACACAAGCAGACAGGAAGAAAATATTTTTTTGGTTAATAAAGTATTTTAGCTTATTAAAACTTTTAGCAATTGCAAAATGATTTACAGAATTTTTCTACTCTGAACCTTCCATCCGACTTAACTCCAAGGGATGATTTGTCATGATGCCTACCCCCAGGCATCCGGACCAAGCCCATCAGCCCCAGGAGCAGGCATCTAGACATTTAATAAAACCTCAGCAGCCCCGGCTAGGGGCTATCTGTGTTCAGTCCTGGCGCCTTAAGCGCCAGGCTCATAGTAGGAATCAGTCCTGGTGCATAAGGCGCCGGGCTCATAGTCATTACTTACCTCAGGAAGACCATGCTGCAAATGACTCCAATCCAACATGAAGCCTGAAAGGGACTATTTTTCTACAGGGACTATTTTTTACTCGGGTGTGGTTCTAGGGACTTCTTACCTGGGACTACTTTTGAGGCTATTTAAACCACCCGACCAGCAACACACGCTTCGCGTTATTCTGCATCCAGCAGCGTAACACTCACCGTGCCTGCAGCCTGCATCCAGTCTTCTGCCATGCCCGCCTCGAACCCGGAGCTCCTAAAACAAAGAGGAAAGAAAGGGACAAGGTTAGAAAACAAACTTATTTCTATTCCATACCTGATTCTGGATCCATCTTGTCTCCGGACCTGTAAAGAACATCATTTCTGCACGCGCCGCACCTCCAGCTGCAGCGCCGCGCCATACTCACCAGTCTTCACAGCATCCTTCGGGTCGGCGCTGCCTCCATCATTTCTTCGCCGAACTTCGGCACCTAGGAGACAAAAGAAAACCACAAGGTGAGCCGAGGGAACCAACAAATATAATTCCTACCACCATAGACTTACCTGATTTACCACCGGAGGCATCCTTTTGTGACTCTCCATATTTTCACGTGCCGCATCTGTAAAGAGAGACAAAACAACACATTTTCCTCGTGCAACATTTACCGGACAGCGCCGGGTAATACAGACTCTTACCTGAGCGCCACCAGCTGCCACAAGAGCATCTTTTCACGAGCCAGCTGCAAGACAAGAAAGGAAGTGGGGAACAAGAGTGAACATCGGACATATTGAACTCTATGAACTTAATACTTACTGGTCCTCACCAGGAACCTCAGAGTCAATACTCTCCGGAACTCTCCTGAGCCTTCAAACCAGTGAAGTAACTGGAATCGACACGCCCTGCAAATCCACGCAGGATGGAGAGCTCATCTTTCAAGAATATAAGGTGAGATTGCTGTGAGGGCATTTCGGAGGTGATTAGTTGGGGAGGGCTGTGGGGGTGCCATCACTTGAATCCACAAGTGGCTAAATCCATCTCTCCATTTGCAGGAGAATATTTCTACGGGTTAAGCAGACAAGATTAGGAGGGCAGATCCAGTCAGTCATCGCTGCACTACGCATCACGTGGGTGGAGACTGCAGCTGTCCGGGTCTGACCGACGCCCCTGTGGGAGCCAGGTGAGCGTAACACGATTTGTGTTATTGCTCAGTTGTTTTGATATTGGTTCCAAGACATTCCTTTAAAAATGTAATTGTTGCAATTACTAGAGAGGGCTTTTTTGCCTTCAACAGTTGTATCCACCAATCCTCAGCAGAAAGATTCTACATATTTTCCAAGAAGCATATAAAGAATCTTGACCTGATTTCCATTATAGCCCCCGGGCTCCAGAGGCAGCAGCACCGGGTCTATTATGCCCCCACTTTGGAGAGCCATATTCATGGTTTTCCCCCCTCCCCCAATTGTGGGTAAGATTTGTGTTTGGAGGGGAGTTGGTTCCTGGTCTCCTGAATGAAACACTTGTGCCATCACTACAATAACCAGAATCCTTTGAGACTAAAATTGAAAAAAGTAATTAGCAACACCTGAAAAGGAACACAGCTAACACAGCCTCCCTGATGAGAGTTTGAGACTTGAAAGTACTTGGAGGAGTAGAACTAACTATTGTGCTTTGGAACTGTAGCAGTTGGGATTTAACCCTGGTAATTTTTGAACATTGTTGGGACTATTTGCATCCGGGATTCAGCCCTGTTATTATTTTTTGAACTGTGTTGGGATTCAACCCTGTTATTACTTACATCAGGATTAAATGACTTGGAA
This sequence comes from Ambystoma mexicanum, assembly GCF_040938575.1. NCBI lineage: Eukaryota > Metazoa > Chordata > Amphibia > Caudata > Ambystomatidae > Ambystoma > Ambystoma mexicanum. The sequence continues at coordinate 1,085,343,901 of NC_090935.1, read as the reverse complement.
CCAGAGTGCGCGCCTGACCTTCTTTTTCTACTTAATGTTACAGGAGACCCGGGCTCCAGAGGCAGCAGCACCGGGTCTATTATGCCCCCACTTTGGAGAGCCATATTCATGGTTTTCCCCCCTCCCCCAATTGTGGGTAAGATTTGTGTTTGGAGGGGAGTTGGTTCCTGGTCTCCTGAATGAAACACTTGTGCCATCACTACAATAACCAGAATCCTTTGAGACTAAAATTGAAAAAAGTAATTAGCAACACCTGAAAAGGAACACAGCTAACACAGCCTCCCTGATGAGAGTTTGAGACTTGAAAGTACTTGGAGGAGTAGAACTAACTATTGTGCTTTGGAACTGTAGCAGTTGGGATTTAACCCTGGTAATTTTTGAACATTGTTGGGACTATTTGCATCTGGGATTCAGCCCTGTTATTATTTTTTGAACTGTGTTGGGATTCAACCCTGTTATTACTTACATCAGGATTAAATGACTTGGAACCAGAGTGCGCGCCTGACCTTCTTTTTCTACTTAATGTTACAGGAGACCCGGGCTCCAGAGGCAGCAGCACCGGGGCTATTATGCCCCCACTTTGGAGAGCCATATTCATGGTTTTCCCCCCTCCCCCAATTGTGGGTAAGATTTGTGTTTGGAGGGGGAGTTGGTTCCTGGTCTCCTGAATGAAACACTTGTGCCATCACTACAATAACCAGAATCCTTTGAGACTAAAATTGAAAAAAGTAATTAGCAACACCTGAAAAGGAACACAGCTAACACAGCCTCCCTGATGAGAGTTTGAGACTTGAAAGTACTTGGAGGAGTAGAACTAGCTATTGTGCTTTGGAACTGTAGCAGTTGGGATTTAACCCTGGTAATTTTTTAACATTGTTGGGACTATTTGCATCTGGGATTCAGCCCTGTTATTATTTTTTGAACTGTGTTGGGATTCAACCCTGTTATTACTTACATCAGGATTAAATGACTTGGAACCAGAGTGCGCGCCTGACCTTCTTTTTCTACTTAATGTTACAGGAGACCCGGGCTCCAGAGGCAGCAGCACCGGGGCTATTATGCCCCCACTTTGGAGAGCCATATTCATGGTTTTTCCCCCTCCCCCAATTGTGGGTAAGATTTGTGTTTGGAGGGGGAGTTGGTTCCTGGTCTCCTGAATGAAACACTTGTGCCATCACTACAATAACCAGAATCCTTTGAGACTAAAATTGAAAAAAGTAATTAGCAGCACCTGAAAAGGAACACAGCTAACACAGCCTCCCTGATGAGAGTTTGAGACTTGAAAGTACTTGGAGGAGTAGAACTAGCTATTGTGCTTTGGAACTGTAGCAGTTGGGATTTAACCCTGGTAATTTTTTAACATTGTTGGGACTATTTGCATCTGGGATTCAGCCCTGTTATTATTTTTTGAACTGTGTTGGGATTCAACCCTGTTATTACTTACATCAGGATTAAATGACTTGGAACCAGAGTGCGCGCCTGACCTTCTTTTTCTACTGATTTCCATTAATGCAGGGCATGTCGTGAGTATGGCCATCATTACAAGTCAGGCGGTGGACCATGGTGCTATTAGCACCATGGTCCATGCCGGATTCCGCCATGGTGGATGGCGGAATTACCGCCCCATTTCAAGGTGAGTGGGGCAGTAATTCCCCATTCACCATTTGCCCTTCCCCATTCCCATTTTTGCCCCATAGGGCATAATGGGGATGGGAAGGCGCTAATTACGGCACCGTCAATTACGGTGCTGTAATTAGCACCAAGGTCGCTTAGCGCCTTGGACTTTAACGCCTGCAAAAAGCAGGCGTTAAAGTGTGAATCAGGCGTTAAGGGTTTAACGGCGCCGACGCTCTTTACGGCGCCGTTAACCCCTTAACGCCTGACTTGTAATGAGGGCCTATGTGTTGTACGTTTTCTTGGGATCCCTCATTACTACAGAATCTGCAGGATGTGTCTCGTGGACCCTGTTTATGTCTTACTGGCAGAGCCTCTTTATGTCTTACTGGCAAAGCCGTCTTTGTGTTATACAGATTGGGTATCATCCTCATGAATTGCGTCTTGTATTAGGGATCCGGGAATTTTCCTATATAGCTTGGCGTGTTTCTTAGGGCTCTAATTTCTCAAGCTAGATTCTGGTACAGTTTATATTGATTTGCCTCTTTGCATTAGTATCCAATCATTTTCCAGCAGTTTTTTCTTTACCTTATTCGGGTTTCTGTGTAGATCTTCCAATGTAGAGTTTGCCTCGGCCAGCAGATCTTTACAGTATAGAACCCAATTTTGCACTGCTTTTTCTGGTCCTCTCTCCAACTCAGATTTTAATGTTGCCAAGATAGGGGCTTTGTCCTCATTCATACAATTGCCATAGAGAGATAGGGTGTTCCAGTTTACAGTTGCTTTTAGGGAAGTCACGCCTAGTTCCCTTCTAACTACCTGTATTGTGGTTGATTTTGGGAGGGTTGTCACTTTTTTCCAGAACATCCCTTTCATGTACTGCCACTGTTTCTTCGGTAGGTGTATCAGTGCATTTTCACTGTATGATAATATTCCCTCCACCTTCCCTTTGTAGAACTCTATCAGAGTGAGTATTGTGTACCGACAGTATCTTCGTTTTAGCACCATTGCTTGATTAGCCAACATCTTCGTTTTAGATTTTAAGGCAAGGATATTCTCTGTTTCCACTAGGCTTCTACTGACTATCGTCACAAAGTATTTAAATTATGATGCATTTTCTAGCGGACAACCTACAATTTCCATTGGAATGGCTTAGTTCTCTTACGCCTTCCAATACTCAGGTATGGAATTTTTGTTTTGTTGCCATTGATTTGGAGGCAGTTTCCGATCCCATAATCCTGCTCAGTTGTCTCTGCAGCCCTATCTCTGTGTGATCCATGAGCACTAATTCGTCTGCATAAAGTAGGCAGCGTACATGCTCACCACCTATCTTAGGAGGGAAACCTTTACAGCAGTCCATGAATGGTCCCAAATCAGAGATGTAGAGGTTGAAGAGGGCGGGTGCAAGAGCATAGACTTGCTTCACTCCCTTACCAGTGTCGACCTCTTCTGTCAGCTGTCCCTCCATGTTTAGGCGCACTCTCATGCTAGTGCCTGTATATAGGTCCTCGACTTGGACCACAAGATTTTCAGGGCAATTCCATGCTCTCATTTTCTTCTATAGCAGTTCTCTGTTCATTGTGTCGAAGGTTTTTGCCAAATCGACAAATGCTATGAACATTTTGGACTTTTTTCTTCTCACTTTTACAATTGAAAGCAGTAGGGTCAGAAGAGAGGTACCTAACCCTTTTACAAAGCCACATTGGAACGTATCATGCCTCATTGTATTGATGGCCCACTCATTCACTCTCCTTAGCAGGAGAGAAGCGTATATCTTCCCCATAGTGTCTAGTAGGGTGATGGGGCAATAGTTGTTAGGGTCATGCCTGCTGCCACTATTAAAGATCAGGATCACGTTCGACATTTTCCAGGAGATAAGAACTCTCTGATTTTTTATCAGGTTTCCTATAATTTGACATATTAGCTCTGCCCATTCTTCTGGATGTTCTTTAGGAAATTTGGTTGTATATACGTCCGGTCCTGGAGCATGGGAAGAGCTAGCTCATTTTATCAGATCAGCAACATCCTCCTGGTCATATGACATATGCCACACTAGTTTGGTGCAATTTTGGTGAAGGGTCTTCTAGGGTAGGCTTGTCATAAAGTTCTTTGAAGTGTTTTGTCCATGTCTCTTTTGGGACACTATCTGTTGATGAATCGGGTAGTTTCTCTGCAGATTGATGCAGCTCCAGGCCTACGCAGAATTTGTATTTGAGATAGCTATCATTGTTTTCAGCATCTTGCTGCACCAGTGCTTTTGTACCATTTTAACCAGTTCTTATATTGGTTCTTTAGTTTTTTGGTGTCTCCACGTCTTAGAGCTTGAGTGCTTCTCTCAATTCCCTTCTTTTCGACACCAGTTGTTTATCGTAAGTATGTGTGTGGTTTTTTGTTGTTGCTGTTTCCATGTCCAATTGAGTAAGGACTGTGGTGTACTCAAATGCCCCTGAGGCACCTTTCAGTTCTTGCTCTGTTCTGGGTTTTTTATATTGGACGTTTGTGAATTACAGGTTCTTTTTCGTAATTTTTAACCTGCATGCTTTGTTGGCACACTCTACCGGGGTTGACATTTTTTTAATTCCCTTTGACCTTTCTCTCATCAGGTAGCTTTCAGTATGTTTTGGTCATTTACTTTTGAATGTATGACTTCGAATGATGTTATGTTGTCAATTAAATTTCATGTGACAAAGATATAGGGCCTCATTACGGGTCTGGCGGTAACGCCAGCCCTGTACAAATTTACCGGCGCCTGACTTCCGGTGCCACCGGACTATTCCAAGTCTGATGCCCGGGAAGTCAGGCGCCGGTAATTATGTTAGTCCCCATTCCCATGGAGTCTGATATGGGAATGGGGACACACGAGTACCGGCACTGTTAACAACGGTGCCGGTGCTCCTGTGAGAACTCTGCGAGCGGGTGCTGTTCCGCCCGGTAGGTCTGAGCCTGGCGGGAGGGACGGCACCCACCCTCAGAGTTGTAGTGTGCCGGTCTGGAAACAACGTGATGGTAGGCTTACCAGCACCGTTGTTTCTGCACTGGCACAATTGTAATGAGGCCCATAGTCTATTACAGATGTTTGTTCCCCTCTCTTCCAAGTTGGTTTATTCTGTTTGTTGTCTCCGAAGTAGCTGTTTAGGACGTGGAGATCTCTACTTTCCATTAACTCCATCCACAACCGCCCTCTTAGTTTCTGAGTATTTTGGCCCCTGGTATATCTTTCGTTTAAGTCTTTCTGATTTGATACACATTGGGCATTAAGGTCTCCACAAACTATGAGCAAGGTTTCTTCCTCGCTGTAGGCATCATCGATTGCCATAGCAACTTTTTCTGTCATTTCATAGATCTTTGTAGCCGTAGGGTTCCAGTATATATTTATTATGGCCTGCTGATTTCTTGATCCCTTCATTTCCTATGGCCCTAAACCTCTCTGTCTGAGTAGGGCCAGTTGTATGTTGGGGCCAATGTTTTTGGATTCGGTTACTTCGTAGTTCGTCCCGTTTTTTAACTAAAGTCAACAGACCGGCAGGTGGCCGGCTTTTTTCCCCTCTTTTGGCCGGGTATAGGAAGATGGTATATCTGTCCATGGCAGTCTTTAATGACAGCTAAGTTTCCTGAAAGCATTAAAAAATCGTAGATATTCAGCTACGTCTCCACTCCTTTCAGGAGGTGTGCATGTCCACTAAATCAATGGTAGAAAGGTATTCCCAGGTTTTTTTGTTTCTAGTTACATGCTTATGTTTTTTGTCTAATGCTGCAGGTAGCCAGGACCAGTGTTCGTAGTCATGAAGTTCTATGCAGCTTTGACGCTGTGCTCTCCTATTTTCCTATGTTGTCAATTGTACATTTTAGGATCTTCATGGGTTTCCCCACCGCTTCCACATTTGTATCCGTGTCCTGATAAGTCCCTCTTTCACGTATACCCGATTCGGCCCTTGTTACCCACTTGGTCGCTGAGTGCTCGTCCTGCATGGTCTGGGTTGGGTCTGAGTGCCTTACCTTAGCTGTCTCAGGGCAATTTACCAGGACCACTTTCCAATCTATCGGCCTCATTTCGTCCACTGTTGTTAGGTCAAAGCCCAGTATTTGGAAGCTCACAGCCAAGTCCAGCAGTATCTGCTTTACCACTACTGAATGTAGATGAATATAGACGAATATAGACTGAATCTGTTTGATCTTCTTGGATAAATTCTATTATTTAAATGTCTTTTGTCTTATATTAGGTATGAACTGGAAGAGGGTCAGGATGTTGTACCTATTTAAATTAAGGCCCTCTTCTCTGTCCACCACTCGTTCCAGTTTAAGGCACCTTGATGTGTCTCTTGTGTTTCTTCTCATTGGGACACTTTGATTGTTCCTTAAATCACTTCTAGAAATATAGTCTTGTTTTCCATTATTGTTGAGTGTGTTTAAGGATCCCTTTGGTTTCACGTGTGGTCTCCTAGGGTGGGACCCTTGATTGTATCCTGTAGTTCCTTAGGATCCCATGTTTGTTCCTCCCTGGTCGAGTTTACTCTATTACGTTCCGTCTTTATACAGCTCCAGTTCTTTATTGGTGTTGATTGTGCAATTTTATTAACTGCCATTTCTCTTTTATCTTTTTTATCGGCCAGAGTTAGGTATGGAAGTTCTGGCCTTACGACCCTTGATGGGGATTTCTGGGCAGCTGTTATGTTGTTCTCTACTGGCAGACTGTTTTAAGGATGCAGCCTTCCAATTGCTTAATCTTCTTTCTCAATTGAGTAGACAGACATATTAGCCAGTAAATCTGGCTGTTTGGTCTTCTACAGTGAGTATGGGGTCTGCACTAGGGGCTCCTGTTCTTTTCTCCTTTCCTCTTCCTTTTCTTTTGAGAAAAGATGTTTTGGTTGGTGGTAATGATAACTTCCTGAAAAAGTTCCTGGAATCGTTAGTTTTATTTGGAATACTGTTTTTGTTATTTTTATGGTTATTGTTGTTATTCAATGCATTCTGAGCCACCTCTTTTCCCGACTTCCCCCTCTTCCCTGTACCGAAGAGTGTGTAGGTATTAGATGCTGGGGACCCTTTGTTTGGTGTCTCTCCCGAGGGTTCCAACTCTGGGCCACTAGCAGAAGAGTCTTCACTGCTTTGGTTCTTTGTTGTTGTTTTCACTTACCTGTTTATTTTGGCTACAGGTCTCTTCTCAGTGGTCGTTTTTGGGGTTTGAGTGTCTTCAAGGGAGTATAAACGTGCTATACTTCTTTGGTTTTCCAAAACCTCCCTGGAGGAGGGTATCGTTATTGAGGGTTCGTTGGTAGGAGCTCTGTCTAAGGTTTCCTGCTGATGATTAATACTGATAGTGGGCATCTCTCTTCAGTTGTTCAATGCTGTGATGAATCATTCAATATATATAATCTTCGAATATAGCATTGCTAGAAGCATGGTATGGTCTTTTAAGGTGTCATCAATGTCTTTGTATAGTTTTGCGAAGGGGGCCATTGCGATGGTAACCACTGACATCTGGGAAAAAAGATCTTGGTTGCCTTTTCCTTTCCCTTTGTCAATTCTGCTTCTTTCCAGTTTTTCCTTTAGATTTCCCGTTTTCGGTACAATGTGTTGGATTGACAACCAGGGATGTGGGGAGTCCCTCTAGGGGGCTTTCTTTCGTTGCCAGCAAGATTTGTTCTTTCCCTAGAGATCCCTGTCTGATCGGATAAGTTACATTCTTGGATGGGGTCACCTCTATTAAGGTGCTCCTCCCCCTCTCCTTATCCATTTCTTCTAAGCCTTCTACAGAACTGTTAGCATCATGTCGTGTTTTCTAGGGATTCCCCCTCCAGACTAGGTTCTTTTATAGTTCTCACGGTCGTTTGTTCATTCTCATGTCTTTGTCTGTTCTTGTTCTTTTATAGGGCTAACTGGCTCTTTGTGGACAGTTCGGCTGTTTTCGTTGATGGTGGTTCCCCACATACAGTTTTGCTCGATTTTCTCTGTACCCTTGCGTTTCTGCCTGGTTGTATCTCCAGCTGTCCAATCCTTGATGGTGAGGTTTTTGCCGTAGAAAAAGTCCTTGGCCTCTTTTGAGGCAGAGGTTGCTTGAGTAATGTGTTGCATTGTTTAGTGATTTTCGGACTGGGATGCTCCCTTGATTTGATTTGATGGTTTATTTGTATAGCGCCTATACACAACATGTTTCAAAGCGCTTCAAGGCAGGGGAGGGAGCAAGGGAAAAATACAATAACATTCTTACAAGGCCTTGAGACATTAAGAATGGGAAATTAACTATTGTACTAGGCCTGACGACATTTTAGATAGTGCAAGAGCTATGGCACTGATTAAAGGAAGGGGGTATACGGGACGGAAGGAGAGGAACAGACAAGCGACTATCGTACTAGGCCTGACAACATTTCTGATAGTGCAAGAGCTATGACACTGATTAAAGGAAAGGAGGGAGGGGTAGAGAGGAGGGAAGGAGAGGAAGAGACAAGCAACTATTTTACTAGGCCTGACGACATTTCTAATGATATGATATATGATATGATATTTTATTTGTATTGCGCTTGTACACAAGTGTTTCAGAGTGCGACAAGGCAAGGGAGGGGAACAAGGGAGAACAAAAACAACGGTATTACTAGGCACAGTGACATTGAGAATGCGCAAGTGCATGGGAGAAGGAAAGGGGAAAAGTGCATGGCAGGGGGGAGAAATGGAAAGTACGGAGGAAAACAGATAAATAATAAAATAAATCAATAATAAAGGCAACAAACAGTGGTAGTGCAGCCAGCAAGTGGCAGGTGCTGGGTTGAGGCAGCAGACAGGGTATGTCTGATAAGTGCAGGAAACAAAAAAAAAAGGGTGGGGTGACTGTATGGTTACAGATACAGACCCCAGTGCAGGGATTGCCCGGATGCAGTGCGGGTGGTTGGCAGGGTAAGCAGGTACCTGGGCCCGAAAGACAGAGGCTAGGCAAGGTGCACGGTGCCGAGAGAGAAAAGATCAGCAAGGGAGAGGAGGGGGGGGGGGCGAACGCAGAAGCAAAGAGGAAGGTCTTGAGGTGCTTCCAGAACTGGAGATGGTTCACCTCAAGTTTCAGAGTGGTAGGGAGGCTGTTCCAGAGGGAGGCCCGAGCCGAAGACAGAGATCTACCCCCAGCTCGTTTCTTTGTAAAACAATTGACCCTGAGGGAGTTAGAGGAAGAGGAGCAAAGAGCTCGAGAGGGGCGGTATTTCCGGAGGGATAGCTGAAGGTTTTTTGGACCCAGGCATCAGAAAGCCTTGTGGACAATGCTGAGGGTTTTGAATTTAATCCTTGCATCCATAGGGAGCCAGTGGAGAGCTTTCAAGGCTGGGGAGATATGATCCTAGGGCTTGAGGCCTTGCAGTCCTGTTCTGGATGAGTTGTAAAGGGTGGAGAGTAGAGGCATGTAGATTTAAGAGGCCATTCAAAATATACCGTTTGGGGAGATCCTTAGAATCAAACGAAATTGTAGCACTAACTTCAGCTTTCAGGAAAATTTGGAGACCACTATTTCTAAATTTCGACAAAGAGGTTATGGCATAAAAACATTGTCTGCCATAAAAAAAGCAGAGAACATTTTGAGAGAATCTTTACTTATGGATAAACCTAAAATCAAAAATATTGGACGTAAGGTACAATTCATAACAACATACAGTACAGAAGTAAGAAAGATAAAGAAAATACTATCAGAAAACTGGAATATTTTTTTAACAGATTCAAGTTTGGAAAAACATGTGGATGATAAAGCAAGTATTTGTTTCAGAAGAGCTCCAACTATAAGAAATTTAGTTAGTCCTAGCTTTATGAAACCACTACCGGACACTAGAAGAATTTTCGTTCAATCATTGATGCAAGGCACACAAAAATGTGGACATTGTAAATTATGCCCGTTTCTCAGCTTAGGAAAAAAGGAAATTCAACTACCGAATGGAAAGACAAAGCGAATAAAGCAGCTCTGTAACTGCAATTCGAAATATGTGATTTATGGTCTTGAATGTATTTGTAAGAGACTATATATTGGCAGCACAATACGAAAACTGAAAGTGAGGATGTTTGAACACCTGAGAGCGATCCAAAATCAAAATCTGAGATCCCCCATTGCAGTTCACGTTTTGGAAAATCACCCATTGATGGACATTACGTCTTTGAGTATTTTTGGCTTGGAGAAAATTTCTTTACCACCAACGGGAGGAAACAGGGAAGACATCCTGAGGAAACAGGAATGCAAATGGATATGTATCATGGATACATGCATAACTGGTTTGAATAATGATACTGAGATGAAAAACTGGCTTTGATTTTAAAAAAAAATTATTAATTTTTTTAGAATAAGTTGCATGATTGGAATTTAGAAGTTTTAATTTGTATAAGTAATTTATTAATATCTAGCCATGATGGTTATTTCCGAATTGAAGGTATAATCTTGACCTATAGCTAGTAAAAAGAAACAAATAGGCATTGATTAATGAATGTTTTGTTATTTTAGAGAGTACTCCTGTAGATTTGAGTAGAAGTACTTAAAATGTGTGGTTTAAGGAGATCTTTATAAATGTGAACATTTACAATGATATATAATGAACAAATGTTGAGTAAAATTGAGATGACATTACATAAAGGTTGAATCCACTAAGTCCATAGGAGAAAATATATAGTATTTATGTTAAATCTTCATTTAAAATGGCCGCCAGCGCGAGTCAACGCGATGGCGTCATCATGTTGCGTGTAAAAGCGTGGGCGCGGCGTGATGACATCATCGCGACCCGCGAAATGTGTATAAATTGACCGCGAAAGCTCAGGACAGCTGCAAAAGCATTTAGCAGCATCCTGATGACTGACCAGATCCGAAAATGACGTTTTCTTTCAAGTGAAATAAGAAAATAAGGTGAGACCTTTTAGCCTTACATTGGCTTAGAATTTATGGTGGTTTGAAAAATTTGCTTTCCAAGCTCCTTTCTTTTAAGTTTTTCATTAAAACGTAGCCTTCTCTGTCTTTTTGGAATCAGACAGGAGTCAGCAACAGTGAGCTGATAAAAACAAAACAAGTTATGAACAAGAACAAACATTAGAATTTAAGATTATCAGAACCAGGAAATAGGTTCTTCCAAGAATCAATCTAGGTGAGTGATGCTTATTTTAAACATTGATTTTCTGAGACTCATGAGCGAATCAACTAGTGGCAAATAGAGGTAACAGTGGTTTTTTCGTTTTTTTTCTTTTTTTCTTTTAGAAATTTTCAGAGTAAACAGTAAACTTGAGTTAAATTACTCTCCTGAAGAACCATTACACAATAATGAGGAAACACGTGTAGAGAGTGAATATAGTTGACATTGAAGAAAAATTATGAGTTTAATTTGTTTAACGAACTAATAGATGTGGAATGAACATTTGGATTATGTTTTAAAGGATGTGGTGAAAACATAAGGAAAACTGAAGATTAAAGTATATTGGAACAGAAATTTTGGATTGTGGAAAAATTATTTACTCAATTTGATCTTTATTGAACTATATGTAGCATGCTCACCGAATCCTATCTAACTAACCAGGTTGTCGCATTAGAGTGAAAATCAAAATTCTCACATCATTTCAATTTGCATAGTGTTTCTGTGCAGCAGCCGCAGATGGATCTGAGTATCACTCATGCAGACAACTTATGAAGAAAAGGCACATTTTTAGTAATAAACTGCACAATTGTCGCCAGGGACAAGCTTAATCAATGGTTGCAAATCTTTTCTTTTTTGTACAAGATATAAGAGGCTGTTACAATAGTCCAACCTAGAGAGAACCAGGGCTCGAGAGACAGCGAGCTTCTGGGGAGGGAAAGGAAAGGCAGAGTACCTCTGAGGAGGTTCAAGGGGAATGACAGTAGGTAAGGGAAAGGGGGGAGGGGGAAGAAGGAGAGGAACAGAAAAGTGACTATTGTACTAGGCCTGACAACATTTCTAATAGTGCAAGGGGAATGACAGTAGGTAAGGGAAAGGGAGGGAGGGAGGTGTGGGGGGGAGGAACAGGCACGTGACTATTGTACTAGGCCTGACGATATTTCTAATAGTGCAAGGGAAATGACAATAGGTAAGGGAGGGAGGTGGAGGAGAGGAATAGAACAACAACTATCATACTATGCCTGATGACAATTCTGATACTGCAAGTGCATAGAATATGGGGGAAGGGAGGGGGAGAGAAGAGAAGGTACAGACAAAGCAGAGGAAGGGAAGACTTGGGAACGGTGAATGAGGTGAAAAAGAAGCAACGACGTTGTAATACAATGTTGTAGAGAAACAAACAGAAAGAGTAAGCACCGACAAGATGCAGAGATCAAAACTGAACACCTTATGTTGCAGAGTCAAGCAAGTGCAAGTCAAGATTCAAAGTCGTTGAAGGGCACAACAAGGTGTTCCTTCTTCCTCCTCCAGGGTTCCTTCCATCAATTTGTTGTCTGTGGGTTCATTTGAACATATTATGGCATAGGGATGGAAATATTCATCCCTTTTTGGCTTTTCAGGGGGGCGCTCAACCCTACCCTGGTTTTTTGGCACCAGGCTTTTTCTCCTCATCCTGGTATTTGGTTCCTTCCACCACCAGCTAAGTTCGGGTGTTCGCTTACTATGAAGTTCAATGTTTGCCTGTAGGGAGGAGCTGCTGTTTGTTCCTTTCCTATAATCTGTAAAAGTAACGATTTCAGCTGGCAGTTGCCACTAGGTGCCATTACCAGTGCTTATCCAGTAGTTGTTTGTTTTTCAAGTTCCTTTTGTAGATTGGACAGTGGTGTAAGTGCAGTACTTACATGTATCAAAGCACTGCCTCTTTGTTCCTATCTCTCCGCTGTGTCAGGGTGTTCCTTCACATTGTTAAAGACTCTGTTCTCATTCGAAGCTACGGCCTCCGCACTGTGCTGTGTCACGTCTCTCTCTCTCTTTCACTTCCAATGATTCCAAGGTTAGTTCATTATTGTGGTTTGGAAACTGTAAGTTGTTATGCAGTTGTACTTCTGTATTTTCTGTGAGAATGTTAACCCCCGGCGCCACAGTCATCTGGCCCCGGCCCTCAGTACCTCCTTCTATGCCCTCCGTTCTCTTAAATCCGCCCCCCCCCCGTTTTGTTCAGGCGAGTCTCTCAACAGAATGTTTTATCCTCAAGCCCTCGCCCATACATATGGAAATAGATATAATCATGAATAATACTGGACATTTGAATGATATGGATTCACAAGCTAAGTTGGGTTGGTAGTTCTATATTCGGAACACACAGCAAGTGATCCAGAAACTAAATTAGTAGTGTATATATTGATGATTTAACCTCTTCTTTTGTTTATTTTGTAATTTGTATAGCCCTATGAAGATTAAGATAAAGACATATTAGTGAATATGGAACTGGTTCAAATGACCATGCTACAGTACCACATCTAATCTGTGAGTATTCTCCAACATTACATACATTTGCAGATCATGATGTCTTCCCTGCATAGTGTGTCCCACATGAACATTCAATGTAATATATACCACTACAGCAATATGTAAGGTACATTAATTGCCAATCACAATTGCTGAGTCAAAATGATTTCATTCTTTTGGTATATTCAGACTGAGTAGAACCCACAGGGGAAATATCCGGAAGCCCAGGGGACCCCACCCCCAAAGTATATTTTGATTTTACATCGGCCTGGTAGGTTCGTTTTTAAAACATATTGGGAGTTATGTAACTGGCAGACTTATTTGCCCCAAAGGCTGAAGTTTCTGGATAATTTGTTCGATTACGGTAGTATTAGGGTAAACGTGGTCATACATATGAAACTGTCAGAACCCATACATGCAGTTTTAGAAAAAAACTAAACAGAGTCTCCCCAGGAGTATACTTTGCTCTCTTATGTGATTTTTTGCTAACTTTTTGGGGTACCACTGGGCGCATTAGCAGTTCTCTAGATCCCACACATGCATCACAAAATCCTGAGAGCTACTATGGTGAAGTTTTGTAATGTAAATATTGCCCATATGGGAGATTGTCCCTTCGGGTCCTAGGAAGAAAACTGTCATTAGAGAGTAACTTGTTCTTGTCTGTTTCCTTATGGTAGAGCATGCACATTCATTTACTTGCATTCAGTGTTTTCTCAAGGTCCAACATAGTGAACTGGTAATTTCTCAATGTTTTAATAAATTGTACATGGTTGTGATGTGCATCCAACCAAAGATGAGACTGTTCCAGGGAGTAAGGTACCCCATTCCAAATAACAATAACATCAATGATAGATCTTTTCTCCGACAGTTCATGGTCAGTTTCAAACATGGCCATAAACAAAATGGCCATGCTAGCGGTAAATGCAGTCCCCATTACTGTATCTTTGATTTGTTGATAGAACGTGTCGTTAAAGCAGTATAATTTTGGGGCAAGGCTCATAATCTCCACAATAAATTGACGGAGTGATGGAGAGTGACAGTCCTGCACCTGCCTGAGAGGACTGCACTCCGTTACACCTTTCTTCCTGCTGTTTGGGAGTCTTTCTACCATCACAGTACTAGTGGGTGGACCCACAGTACTTAGACTGTTTGGAGCCGTGGAGCGGCCGCAGAGTGACAGAGAGTGACAGTCCTGCACCTGCCTGAGAGGACTGCACTCCGTTACACCTTTCTTCCTGCTGTTTGGGAGTCTTTCTACCATCACAGTACTGGTGGGTGGACACACAGTACTTAGACTGTTTGGAGCTGCGGAGCGGCCGCGGAGTGACGGAGAGTGACAGTCCTACAGTCCTGGCAAGACGGACAGACAGGGCTGCCCTGCACTCTTCCCTCTCTCCCTCCTTTCCAGATGAGGAAGATGGCCGTGGTCTCCGCAGCTCACAGCTACATGCTCCAACGGAGAAAACAAGGCCAGAAGACACAACTCATCAGGTGATCGACTTACTTCTTTGCCGAAAACCAAAAGGTAAATCTAGGGCCATGAACTTAAACACAGAACCTACGCCGAACATCAGCCCTCCTGTGCTAAATGCTACTAGTGACCTGGAGGCACCGGTCCCCGAGGTGGGGTGTCCTAGTGCCGAGGCTCCGGTCACCGCAGAGACGGAGGAGATGTCCGGATGTCGCTAGGGCACCGACGGTGTGGGCGCCCCTGGCTTGCCGTCCTCCCATCCTCCCCTGTCGGTCCCCGGAGGGGGGGCGCTGTGGGGAGAGGTGGGTGGGGCCGTGCTGGGCCGGGAGCGGCCTGAGGACCTGGATCGTAGCATCAAACTTGCGGGGAGCGTGGGTGGAGCTGGGCAGAGCTGCGAGGGACCGCGTTGAGTCCTCCGTCGGCAAGAGCCGGGTCCCCGCGAACGAGCCCCTAGGAGGTTTTGGCTCCTCCCTCGGGTAACACGGTGAGCGTCCGGGCTCTGGTGCATTCGGGGCCCAGGCTCGCTGTTGTGCCGCCCCCTGTGGCGGTCAGCCCTGAGGAAAACGGAGAAGTGCCTGCTAACAGCAGAAAACGTCCATGAACCGCTGCCCCTCAAAGAATGGGGGTAACCTAAAAAAAAAAACGGAATCATTCCATCAAAGGGCCCCTCAAGAAAGACAACCGATTGCCTCAGAAAACAAGCAAAAACATTTGAGGCAGGTCCACTAATTTGAGAGACATTTTTAGCCTGAAACCCTTCAACAAAATGGCAAGAAGGGGAGAGCTTACCGACTTAGAAATCCTTGAGGCTCTCGATGAATGTATGCCAGTCTCTAAACAGAGACGGATAGAACACCATCTGGCACAGAGCTCTGTGCATTTGCCTAATGATAGTGGTAAAATAACTGAGACCGTCGACACATTGTCGATTTCCAACGTCAGTGGCACCAGCGCCCCCAAATCGGCAGCCAACCCAAAAGTGTCCAACAACAGCTCATCTCTGGAACTAGAGTCTACTTTGCCGGTCGCGAGTCCTAATATAGTCCCAAAGGACTCAACAACGAGCACCACTTCAAAAGAAAAGACCACACTAACGGTTTCACCATCCAAGATTAGGAAAAACCTGTCCCCGGTACAAGAGAAGTTGGCCGCACTAGGCGTCCCCCTGGAGCTGGAGACAGCTTGGAGAGATCGAAATGAAACTCCAGCCCCAAACGACATCGAGGGCCGCTGGGGGATGGCACCAGGGAATTGACACAAAAAAACAGACCCCAGAGAAAGGGGTCCTCAACGTGGGAAAAAAATAACCTGCATAAATTCAACATAGATCAAGAGCCCTGGGATCCACTAGACGTGGGCGGTAGACGCAGAAACTCATTGGACCTCCAAAGATTCCACACCACGTCTCAAGCTACATCTGCCCCCCCTTTGGCTGGATTCACCTGGGAAAGGAAGACCCTATATACGTACAGAGTCCAACACTGGAGCCTCTACGCCAAAAAAGCCGGACATGCTAACAATTATGTCCACAGTGACGATAGCACTTGCCCCTTTCATGAAGTTGTATGAAGGTGTTAGTGACACGCTGAAAGACCATACATCAATACAGGCCACGTTGTTGGCTAAATTGACTTTCTTAGAAGCTTACATCATGACCGGGAGAGTAAAGAAGTTAGGCTAGCCCAAGAGGGACAATCGGGCCCCTCTGGAGCCCTTCAAGATCAGCTATTTAAATCAGGGCCTAATAAAGAATCAAGAACACAAACAGCTACCACGATTGACTTAACTAGGAGTTCCAGAGGAAAACTTACAACAACAAATGAGAAAGAAAATGACGTAGAAAAGCCTGAAACGAGAAAAGGTTTGCAAATACTGGAACCAGTGTTCATTCTAAATAAGTCTAGCAAAGTGTTGCCTCAAGAAAGAGCACAAACGGCAAAGAAGGTCCGTAGAAGTGTTTCTCTAGAGGCATCAGCACAAACCGTAACGGCAGCTCAAGTCACAGTCGCTGGAAAATCGGCGAAAACAACAGATGAATTCCTAGAGTGCGACGCCTTGATGAACATGAGTACATACTCTAACGAGGAAGCATCCCCAGAGGAGAGGGTCGACAAGCCAAGCGAAGCGTTAGAGTATTCCAAGAAGATCGACCTCTCCAACTCAGAATCAGAGCTGACCCGTTAAAAGAGATAACAACGGCAAAGATGTAAGAAAAAGAGACCGTGTAGCGAGTGGGAACATTAACAGTAGGCACGTAAAACGTGAGGACCTCGCGACACAGCGAAATCCGGGAGATTACAAGAAAATCATAAAAAAGATGAGGGACCCTCGTCGCAACATCATAAGAGCTACGCAAAGCTGCCTATGTCATACAGAGAAAACAGAAAACCTAGTAACTCCTACAGAATGCCATTAGAGCACCAGAAGGTCCCTCTTGTGCCTTCAAAACCTGACTACATCTCGAGAACCGAGAAGTACAACAAAGTGCTTAAGAAAAAGGATGCTACTAGATGGATACTGAAATTGGAACAGATCGAGGGAAACGAAGACGAGGTTCCCTTAAATCGAAGCTTAGTACTAGCCTTGTTTAGTTACATCCCATCACTACAAGGTATAAGATCTGAAGACTTACTTATTGTGGACCCGAGCCACAAACAGGGGAAAGCTTTGACCCATTTGTACATCGCTTCTTCAACCGTCAAACGTAAACTAAAAGAAGGCACTAACAAACTGTTAAGAATGGGCTGTGACCTTACGGAGTCAACTAGAACGATCACCTTAAGGCCAGGGATAAACTCATTCCCTTGCAAGCTTGGCCCACGACAAATGTGACAAACAGAAGACAAAAAGCACCATCAAGAAAGAAGGCAGGAGCCTAAAGACGACTCCCGTAGAACAAATTACGACAAGAGACCACAAGTTAACTCAAAAGATCGTTGCACGGAGGAGTACTTAACGCTCGGATCAAAAGGGCAAAGTACCCAGAGGTCTCTGGTGGAAAACAGAAACAGGGGCAACACGGTTATGAACTCAAAACGAATTCTATCTTCATCCAGTACGAAACTCCAAAAACAAATTCTCCTACAAGAGCCGAGAAACTAGACACGAGCGTGTCCCTTACCAAAAAACCTTTGACACAGAGTCTGTGGGCCTGGTTACCGAAAGCCCTACTAAAGCAACAAAAAAGATAGCAACCCTTGACCCCTGAGCATGGAAACCATCTTCATTCAAACCTAAAGACACCAACTAGGGAAATAAAGCTTTGCTCTTGGAATACAAGGGGTCACGGCCACCTGACAGCGCCTAGTGAAACAAAGTTGGCAGAATATGACGTTCTCTGTTTACAAGAGACTTGGCTGACCGAACTTCCATCTCTCCATGGCTACAAAGTTTTCCTTGTCCCCGCAAAAAAGGGTCCATTGGGTTGGCGTCTTCAGGAATTGTGACTGCCATACGCCACGGTTGTGGTTTGTCCTCCCCGAAAGTATTGATAAGAAATCAATTTTTGTTAATGATCAAAGCAGAGTTGACAAACCCAGAAGTCAACAAAACGAAGGAGGCAAAGTCGATAAAAGTGATTATGAATATTTACTGGAATCCATCTTCAATCGACTCCAGTCACTTTCTTGGGATGATTGAACAAGCTATCGACGAGGCAACAGCAGTACATCTGGCCTCACATCTACTGATTTGTGGAGATATCAACGCCTCTTGCCACCAGGAAAAACCCAAAGAGTATGCATGTCATAACATCCCGGCATCAGATCTAAGAGGAAAAGCTTGGGAAAAACTGATGACATCACGCAAGTTGCATAACATGAGTGAGGTGTTACCTAAAGAAAACACCTTGCCAACATGCGAAAGAAGATCATCTAAAGCAACGATCGACTACATCTACGCCTCAGCCCACTTAGCACAAATAATCACGGCATTTGAGGTGATATGAACCACCACGAGTGACCACAACTTGTTGTACGTCACTTGGCCAACAAAACAAAACACGATCACGAAGTCAATCGCATATTTGGAGACAAACTCCCAAGGTTCAAGGCTAAAAATTTTGGTGGCAGCAATTAAAGAACTAAAGCTTAAATACCTAGCTCAAGACCATCTCTCAACTGCAAGCCAGATCGACCACCTACAATTGCTTGAGATCTATCAAAAGAAAAGGGGCCCAAAAAACAGCCTTGGGCCCAGCAAGCACGTGTTTCACAAAATTCTGGTTGAAAAAAAAAGAGCTAAGAAAAGTGAAGAGGTCAGCTAAACTCCTGGGCCCCATAAAGACAAATCAGTCGTGATCGAGGCCACTCGGTCATGCAAATCATGGCTTAAACATCATCGGTTGACACTATACCAGCAAGATGCAGAGTCAATTCAAACAGACATACGGGGAAACAAAAGCCGTGAATTTTGGTCTCTCTTAAACTCAACCAGCCCAAAAGAAGAACTATCCATACTTAACAACATAGGGGAACCTTCATGGGTGAACTTTTTCAAAACTCTGTTTTCATCGCCAAAAACAAACCGGATTGCAAACAAGAGCACCGACTCAGCAGACTGGGCCCTCTTGGATGACTGTGAAGAAATAACTCGTCAGATTAAGTCTCTTAAGAACTCTAGTGCACCCGGTCCTGTTGGCATCACAAATATGGACCTCAAGGCACATCCTGAAGAATGGGCAGCGCTGTTGAGTGAAATATGTCAAAGATGTGCTGAATTAAAATCAGTCCCGTCATCGTGGAAGTCAGCAAGGGTGGTGCCAATTTACAAAAAAGGAAAAAAGAGCGATCCGGCAAACTACCGCCCGATCGCCCTGTTGGATTGTATTGAAAGGGTGTTTGGGTCACTCCTTTTAAACGAATTCAAAGCTTGGGCAAAGATGGCGCCGTGTGAGGACTTCCTGCAAACAGGGTTTAAGAAAAACTTTGGACCATCAGCCAACATCTTGACAATGAACATCTTGAAGCATAAGGTTCTAGAGCGGGGACCGCGGATATTCATCATTTTTGTGGACCTCACCCAAGCGTTTGATTGTGTGGACAGGTCATTACTCTGGGAGAAACTATCGGCCTGGACTGTCCTGCCTCCCTTTTGGTGCCTATTAAAGCTTTGTACTCGGGAACTAACATGAGAGCGCGTCTAGACCAACAAGGCCTTCTCTCCGCTCCAATACAGACGCAAAGGGGAGTCAAACAGGGATGCCCACTGGCCCCGGCTCCGTTCCTTGCATTCCTAGGTGACATCACAAATTCTGAAGCAGATGTTCAAAGCTTCCCTCCTAAAATAGGAAAAGCTCAAGTAAGCAGACTTTTGTACGCAGACGATGTGATACTCCTCGACTACACGCCAATAGGGCTGCAACGTCAACTCAGTAATCTTCAGGCATACATGGAAAGAATCAACTTGGAGATCAACGAAAACAAAACTAAACTCATCACTGTGTCCAAAGGTTCAAAAAACAAGGAAAAAACAAAACTAGTTTTGAAGGGAAGTCGGATAGACAACGCTGTGGAGTTTAGATACCTGGGAGTGATCCTGGACAACTCCAAGAATGAGACATGTATGCACAAATTTCTGAAAGAAAAAACGAGAAAACTAACGGCTCAAGGCTGCGCAATCGACAGGAAATTTGGCTGATTTTCCTTGATTCCTGTGATAAACTTATATAAAATAAAGGTGGTGCCAACATTAACCTATGGCGCAGACGCAATACCTAACATTCCAACAGCTTTATGGCCTACATTGGGGGTAAGCTTTTGGCGAAAAATCTTAGGACTTCCAAACTGTGTCTCAATAGCCTGCATTAGAAAAGAGCTAAGTTTACTCTCCCTCACGTGCTCAGTCAGATGTAACTCTTTGATGCTCTACCGCAAAAGTCAGCTTGCGGATTAACCTTCAGTTTATAACTTGATCCTACAAGAAACGAAAGACGTAAGCTGAAAGATGCTAAACAGGTGGTCACAATGGAACCTAGAAACCTTATATGAGGTTGCTTCAGATGTAGAGTCACTTAAAACCAACCCAGTGAAGGTTGTGAATAAAGTAAAAGAGCTAGACTGGATTAAGACTGGAGAAAAAGCTGCCTCCAACAAATTGATGAGTCACTTGCCCCTGAATCCTAGAGAATTGAATGAGCTACAACCATTCATAAAGCAGTTTCCATCAAAGCAAGCTAGGAACCTGTTATTGAGAGCAAGATTTAACCTGTTACATACTAACGAAATTCTCTCTATACGGGGACTCGCCATAACTAACAGCTGCAGATTCTGTGGTCTACCTGAAGTAGTGGAGTCCATCCGACACTTACTTCTCTCCTGTCCGGGTACTTCGAGGATTAGATCACCCTATTTGAGGCATGTATTTTCGGACCTTGTGCTACGTGATGAAGATCTCTGCTGGGCAAGGATGATGGCAGGGGAAAAGACCTCGTGGATGCTGGCAACATATAACATCTTACAATACATCCAAAAATCCTTCACAGCACCAACAGAACAGGTGGTCAACTGCATTACGACAATGGTCACCTTATAACAGAGTGCCTTGTGTTGAAAGCTCTATGGCTTAGTCAGCCCTAAAGATTTGAGAACTCTCTACAATTCTTCTCTTTTTTTTCTTCTGCTACTTTTTTGTAAAAATCTAAAGGATTGAAATACAAATAAAAAAAAAATTATAATACATTTGTAAGAGTGATTCTCTATAGAACACTGATATTCAGTATCTCAGGAATGCAATAATTTGCCTCCTATTGTGGAATGCTGGTAAACAGCATATAGAATTCCAAAGTCACTAACAACTAAATCCTACGGTCAACAGGCATGCCCTCAAAGATCTTGCTAACGGTGCTGGTGCTTATGTGACTGGTCTGCCTACCATGGCTGATGTGCCCGCAGGGTCAGACCTGTCGTGCACAGCAGCTCCAGCAGGCAGACCTGTAATATGCCGGTCCAGAAACAACAGTGCCAGTAAGCTTACCGGCACCCTTGTTTCGGGACTGGCAAGGTCGTAATGAGGCCCAATGTTTGCAAATGCATGTCTACATATTCACTAAAAGGTTTTAGGGGAGAACCGCAACCCGATATAGTAGGCTGTCCATGTCGTCTCAATACGTTTTTATGCATGAGAAAATATAAGTAAGGAATGGATGCATCCTCTATTCAAATAATCAAACTCCTTTTTACAGATCCAATTACTTCCTGGGCCGTTGGTAGTGTACTCCACAATACACAGTGAAGTTGCTGGTGTGGAATGCTTACTGAGCTTTTTATAATGTGTAATCCTATTGCAATATGTTTTGGCTCATTTGTTAATATTTTCCAGAGGCCTGTTCTCCACCAAGTGCTCTCACATGCACTAGCCGACAGTTTGACCTGGCGGTCTAGTCTTTCTGGCTGCTGAGTTTTTTCTAAGTGGAGTGTTTTTGGCCACTTCTTGGGGGATGAACTGCCGAACAGCGTGTCACATTGTTGCAGATTAGCCCTCTTCGCTCCCGTGTGCTGACGCTCCATTATTTATTTTCTCCAGCTTTTGTAATTTTGCATTTTCCCTGTGTCCTCTTTCCTTGCCTTGCTTCTGGACTCCTGGTGCTTCACATGCTTCTCTACCTCTTGCTAGCTCATGTGGTGGAAAATATACATATGCTGCTCTTCATTTAACAATGTCAATGATTTACATGCAAAGCGTAGCCTCACCTGCATTTGCAATATTTCATTATGATGCACTGTCTCAAATAAGCCTAATCCTATGTCGTATGCATGTCTTAACCAAAGATATACCAGGTATGCTGTGAGAAGCACCCTGCTTTATAGACTGTCCGCTTCTTACGTTTTTCCGATTTGGCTCAGACAAGCAAGATGTAGAACACCACCTTTTTCGGCGAGACATCTTCACTGTATAAGAATTAGCAAAACTAGGCCGGACAGGCACTGCTTGAAACCTGTGAGAACCGTAATATCAGAATATGCTCGCTTGTTAGAAATGTACCTGAATATGCTGGCTCCATGTTGGGACGTGCCCTCACCCAGTAGTGAGAAGGTAGTTGATGTTTGTAAACCATATTATGAGAACCATGCAGAAAAGTTGGAGATACCCTGATACATTCCATTCTGTGGCCATTGAAAGTTGTTTGGTATGCCCCTTCCATTGAAGACCTTGTTATGTGGATGTATAAAAGCCATGTAAACCAGGGGAGGGGGTTTACTACTGCAGATTAGGGCAGTGGGTGAGGGTGTTCAGTGTCATCCTGTTCTATGGAAGTGTGTATACTGCTTTGCCGACTGCCATTAAAGATGCTTACCGACCTTCCGTGAGACTGGATTATTTGCTGAGCGGTGAATAATTCTTCCACAACACTCCCTAATTCATGCCAACACAACTTCCTGGTCCTGAAAGTATTTCTGCATCCGCAAACCTCCAGCTATTCTATAATTGGGACTCCTCTACATTCCCAAACCATGAAAACCTGCAGCCAGTCTATATTTGATACTGAGAGAGAAAGAGAGAGAGAGACAGAGAGACAGAGAGAGAGAGAGAGAGAGAGAGAGAGACTGTGGAAATGAGTGGTTCATAGGGATATGGCCGTTAGGCGATCATTGAAAGACTATGTTAGAGCCAGACAGTAGGGATTGCCTGTCTCTAGTCTTTAATCACATTCCGTTGGGGTGTAGGGATGCATGGGCTAGTGTGGAGGGAGCGTTCGGAAGGATGTGTGTGAGACTAGGGCCACCCTTAGTCTGACCTTCCTACCGTCATCCAACAGTCAAGCCTTAGTTATTGATAATCAAGCACCAAAACCTCATATCTGTGTCCTTGAGTTATTGAAGCCATCTCTGGCACAGCAGAAGCAGAACCTCGCACTGTTAAACATGCCTTAGTATCAGCTACTGTACTGATTCAGCCTGATACCAGGTACCTCTTTTTTGTAGAAGTCGAATCTAGTTTAGAGCCAGACAGTAGGGATTACCTAGCTCTAGTCTTTAATCACATTCTGTTGGGGGGTAGGGATGCCTGGGCGAGTATGGAGGCAGCCCTTAGAACAGTGGTCTTCAAACTTCTTTGGCCTGGGTCCCCCTGAGCAAAATGTGGGTCCCCCCCCAAAATGACAAATAACCAGTAAGTTCAAATGGCTATGAACTATTGGGTGCCATCGGCACACCCCACTCCCAGTCGAGTCCCCCCCCCAACCCCACCTGCTCCCATCACAGTCTCTGGGCTCCTTCATCCCACTCCAAGTCGAGTCCCTGGGCTCTCCCCACCCTGCTCCCACCACTATCCCATGGTTCCCCCACCCTGCTCCCAGCACAGTCCCTGGGCTCCCCCACCTCGCTCCCAGCACAGTGCCAAGTGTCCCCCTCTGCCCCGCTCTTTCTACCTCACTCCCTGCATAGTCCCTGGGCTCCCTGTATGCCGCACCATGCATAGTCCCAGAGTCCTACACCCTTTCCAAAAACAACCCTGTGGCTCCCCCACTCACTGCGAAAACAATCCCAGGGCCCGAATCTGCTCTGAAAACAACCCCACGGCTCCCCCCAACCTCTACAAAAACAACCCAAGGGCTCCGCCACTGGCTCCAAAACCAATACCAGAGCCCACCACCTGCTCCAAAAACAACCTGAGGGTTCCCCCACTTGCTCCAAAAACAACTACAGGGCTCCCTCACCCGCTCCCAAAGGAACCCAAAGGCACCCCACCTGCTCCAAAAATAACCACTGGGCCTCTCCACCCACTCCAAAATCAAACCCAGGGCTCCCCCACTGGCTCCAAAGGTAACCCAAAGCCCCCCCTCCAGAAACTCCCCCATCCTCTCCAAAAACATCCCAAAAGGCCCTTGCACCCTTTCTACAAACAAACCCAGGGCTCCCCCACCCACTCCAAAAACAACCCCAGAGCCCCGTTCCTTACCTTGTATAATCCCAGTCCTGTTCTGTTCCTGTGACTCAAACTCTCTGGAAAGGGGCAGAGAGCATGCTTCCAAAGTGTTTATTTCCTGGATCTGCCACTCGCACTGTACCTAATCCTGACTCCGTCACACTGAGCATGTGCGGCGGGGGTCATGTTAGGATGGGATATGCACAAACGTGCATCTCCCATCCCACGGCAGCTTTTTCTTTCCTCCTTTATTTGGGGTCATTTCAAGCTGGGGTCCCACACCCCCTGGCCATCAGACCACGCACCCCTGGGGGGCACACCCCACAGTTTGAAGACCTCTGCCCTAGAAGGATGAAGGTGAGATTAGGGACCCCCTTAGTTTGGCCTTCCTACCAACATCCAACAGTCAAGCCTTTGTTATTGATAACCAAATACCTAAACTTAATTTCTGTGTCCTTGAGTTATTGAAGCCATCTGTGACAACGCAGAAGCAGCCTTTTGCACCCTTAAACATGCCTTTCTATCATCTCCTGTACTGATTCAGGCCGATACCAAGCATCTCTTTTTTGTAGAAGTCAAATCTTCAGAATGGGCATTGGGAGCTGTCTTGAAACAACGAGCCAAAGATGGAGAATACCCAATAGCCTTTCTTTCCAGATCCTTGACTGACACTGAGAGAATCTATTCTGTTCTTGAGAAAGAGCTTTGTGCCACCAAACAAGCATGTGCTGAATGGAGGCCCTTGCTTCTGGGAGCCATCACTCAGTAGGGAAATAAACAGATCAGAGCAAGCTATCAATATTACAATGTTTGAACATAGAAACAGCTGACAAACTCGCATCACTCCCTATATTTTCTTTCTGGCATACATTCCTGGATCCAGTGATGTGGTTGCTGGATGGTGTTGGGCTGGAATGTTTTAAGTCCTATTTATCATCATATTATAATTCATTACGGGACCCAAAGCTACTACGCACATCAACCTTGATCCCAGGGCCCAACAGGAGCCACTGTGCCTACAGAACTAATTCAATCTCCCCCACGACCCCATAGGGGGTGCCGGACCGCAATTCCCTAGCCTTGAGAAGGACCTACGGGTCGAAACACGTGTCGGCTGACCACATGGGGACATAAGAGCCCCAGATGTACCTTAAACAAGGGTGTATTTTACAAAGCCGTAAAACCAATAAACAAACCCTTTTCACAAACAAGCACCAAAACGCATCATACTGCGTGGAAAATCGTTTTCTTTTTCTTGAAAATAACCAAAGCAAGATATCCAGGTTAAACCAAACCCCTCCCCTTTTATATAAAAGTGTCTTCTAAGGCCAACATTGTTTTCCATAAGAAGCATTTAGAGGATATTGAAGCCTGGATGTCTCTTGCAAATTTATAATTCAATACTTCAAAAACTCAGTATATTATTTTTGCCCCAGTCTTAATAAGTTACAGCTCATTCAATCCTGGTTGCCTATGCTATAATCTTTTGATGGCTCTTTCAGATTGGCCCAGCTGGTAACATTTATTGGATTTTATAGTGATGATAAACTGACCATGAAAGATCATATCATCAAGAAATCTCAAGCTTCTAATTTTCAAATAGCACTTCTCAAATTCTCAGAAGAATAAAATTGTACATCTTACATCCCTCCTAAGCGTCTACAAACTGTGATTCAGGCCTTTGTGCTTTCTCATTCTGATGGCGGTAACACCCTTCTCTTCTGTGTTTCTCAGTGTGCTCTTCACCACCTACATGTTGTAGCTGGTAAAGGAACATTCGATTCTATCGCTCCCATCTTGCTGGAGCTCCAATGGCTTCCGCTGAATACAAGAATTTAGTTTAAGATTGCCTGTCTGGCTTATAAAACAGTTGTACTTCATCATCTCTGTATTTAGCTAAGAAGCTTCAGATTTCAGGTGGTAATCAAATTTCTAGAAGCGGAGATACTTTACGTCTCAATATTCTGTGGTGAACCAGAAGAAGGAATCAGACGATTAGGGGTAATATTCAATGAACTTTTTAAAAATGAAAGAACCAAAATGCCTAACTAGCCCTATCACTATGAGGGAAGTTCCCTACCTAGCAATTCTATCGAACTAACTGTCCCTACCACTTTAGAAAATACATAACTAAAAAGGAAAAGGGGAGCCTTTGTACAATAGCCTAAGCAGGGCTTCTGTTTGGCCCAAATTATACTATATTTGTTCTCAGTCTTCAAAGTTCCTTTTTAGTTTCTTAAATTATTTATTGTGCATTAGCCAATTTTTTGACTTTGCACACATTTTAACACAAAAAGAAAAAAAAGAAAAGAAAAACAATTTAAAGCCATTTACAACATGAAAAGAAAAGAAAAGAGACCACTTTTGATGTCAAGAACATTTCACTGCCAGATGAAAGTCTAAACCAAAATTCATCCATGCCTAACCACCGAACATCATCAAACAATCTTTTAAGTCTGGAAACTCTCAAATCCCAGGTGCCTAAACACCTAGATAACAAATGTTTCATCGTTTGCTGTTCTTTAGCATCTCATTTATCACAACAATCATCAGAAAGGTCTTTGTCTCTAACAAATCGAATTTCTAAAGTAGGGAGTATGTTCAATCTGAAAGTTACTTTTTCACAGCAGAATATTCTTCCCAGTCTTTGTATCAAGGTATGGGCTTCACTCTCTCCTTTAAACAAAGAAAATTGTCTCTTGGTGCAACCTTTTCCATTCATCCAGGATTGTTTGGTAATAAAAAAAAAAAAAAGCTTTAGGAATTTTCCAAAGTCCTGTTTTCCTCAGACAGGTTTTTTTTCTTTCACCAAAGTTATTTCAGATAGGGTGGCTGTCCACCCTGGTTTGTCAGACTTTTGTAACTTCTGTGGCTTTCTCAGCCTTAACTCAAAGTGTTCATGTCTCTTTCTTTTTCCTTTTACATAGGTTATTGGTACACTTGAGTTTCTCTGGCTCCCATAACCTTGATAACTTTCCTATCTGTTAATCACAATGGTCAAATCCCTCTCACTCCTCTTTTCTATGGGTGTTTGCACACTCGGGACTCTCAGAATTCCGTAACCCTGATAGTTTTCCAATCCATTAATCACAATGTTTGCATCCCTCTCAATCCCCATTTCATAGAGTGTTTGCACACTTGGGTTTCTCAAGCTCTTGTAACCATGTCTACGCTAATGGGACTGTCTTGGTCCAAGGCCCTCAGGCCAACCTTCACCTCTATAATAGATGCTTCCCGTGCCTCATCAACTTCCTTTCCTCTCCTGCTGTCCCCCCTCTTCTGTCCTCAGCTACCTTGCCTCTACCCTCCCTCCCTGCCCCCTCACTTGCTCCTTCTTCTCCTCCGCAGGGCGTACCTCTGATCTGTACCCCTCCCCGGAAGTCCTTCAAAGATGGCAACCTTCTCCACATTGCCACTCTTAACTCTCGCTCTGCCGTCAAACATTCCTCTGATATCTGCCATCTTCTTGAGGAACTGGACCTTGACGTACTCGGTCTCACTGAGACATGGTTCACGGCCAGCTCTGTCACCAGCTTTGACACACTCCTACCTGACGGCTACAAGATCCTCTCCGTGCCCAGGCCCAACCGTGCTGGGGGTGTGTGGCCCTTATCTTCCCTGAGTGGATTCCTGCCACTGCTATTCCCACGCAGGCCTACTCCTCTTTTGAATGTCTTGTCTGCTGACTCTCTCTCTCTCCTAACCATTCCCTTACCGTGGCTACTATCTATCGGCCACCTGGTCAAATTTCCTCCTTCCTCCGAGTGGGCGGACCTCTCCTCCTCACTCCTGTCCTCAACCACTCAACTCCTCTTCCTTGGAGACTTCAACATCCACCTGGATGCCTCCTGTCCCCCCTCTGGACTCTTTCGCGACCTCTGCGACTCTCTCTCACTCTCTATTCTCCCATCTGGGCCGACCCATTCTGCTGGGCACACTCTTGATGCCCTGATCTCTTCTGACCTTCCCCTCTCTGTCCCTCTCTCCACTCCTCTCTCCTGGAGTGATCACTTTCTACTCTCCTCCCACCTCACCCTCCCTACCCCACAGGCAAAGCCACCCTCATCACTGCCATCCTCCTTCTCGGTCATCCGACCCATGAAGCGTGTGTCAGTTGAGGCTTTCGCTGCCACCTTCTCGCCCCCTCTTGCCCCTTCGGCTGACTCCCACCCTGACACAGCCCTCTCCACTCTTTACTCTGCTATATCTGATACTCTTGATATCCTTGCCCCGGTCACGAGAATCCGCCTGAAGCCCAAAGCCAAATGTAACTCCTGGTTTGACTCGGATCTCGTCATCCTCAAACACAAGTGCAGGGTGGCAGAGAGGAAATGGCATGCTTCATGTTCATCCTCTGACAAACTGGCCTGTCGCCTGCTCCAAAGGCATTACCGGCTCTCCGTTCTCACCAAAAAGGGAGCCCTTATCCAAGCCCGCATCACTGCGGCATCTAACAATTTGGCTGAACTCTCTAAAATCTGCAAGGAGCTGGCCAACCCTGCTGCAGTCTCTACCTCTCCTGTCCCCTCCCAGGCCCTCTTTACGGCACTGGCCTCTCACTTCATTTAAAAAACTCAGGACATCCTGTCCTCACTCTCCTCCCTTCACCTCCCCCCCTCTATTCCCTGCCCGTCCTCTGGCCCTTCTGCAGCCACCCCTCCTCTCTCCTTCTCTGCCTTTCCCCTTTTTTCTGCTGATGAGGTTTCGAGACAAGTCCGATCTATGAAAGTCTCGTCAACACAGGTCCACCCCTGCTCCTCCAAAACTATTAAGGACAACATCGACTCCTTGGCTCCTTGGCTCCTGCCCTTGCTGACTTCTGCAATCACTCCTTCGCCTCTGGAGTCTTCCCATCCCCTCTCAAGCACTCCCTTGTGCACCCCCTTCTTAAGAAACCCTCCTCCGACCCGTCCTGCCCAGCTAACTATCACCCTATCTCTATCACTCCTTTCCTGGGTAAGCTCCTGGAGAAACTTGCCATCTCCCAGCTTAATCTCCATGCTGAATCTGTTGGTAGCCTTCATGACCATCAGTCTGGCTTCAGAGCTGCCAGAAGCACAGAAACTGCTCTCCTGAACATCCGTGAGGACCTGCTCTCAAACCTTGACTCTAACATTCCTTGTGTTCTCATTCTGCTTGATCTCTCTTCTGCCTTTGATACTGTCAACCATACCATCCTGCTCAACCGTCTCCATGATAACCTGGGTATCTCTGGTCAGGCTCTGGCTTGGCTGACCTCTTTCCTCTCAAATCGACCCTCCCAGGTCCAACTGGGGTCTTTCCTGTCTGACATCTTTTTCTCTACCTGTGGTGTCCCCCAGGGTTCAAACCCCTCTCCCTGGCTGTTCAACCAGTACCTGGCACTTCTCGCCCACCGCATCGCTGCTCTCTGCCCCTACTTTCAGTGCTATGCTGATGATACCCAGCTCATTTTCAGGCTACCCTCGGCCTCCTCTTCTCCTTCCCTCATCTCTGACTGTCTTTCTGCTATCCAGGAATGGTGTGCCGCCAATGATCTCTGCCTTAATGCCAGTAAGACCGAGATTCTACTCATCGGCACACCCACTCCCTCCTTCCCTGCAGCTCTCTGGCCGGCCTCTCTTGGCCCTCTTCCTGCTCTTACATGCAAGGCTGAAAACCTCGGGGTCATCTTCAACTCCACACTCTCCTTCTCGCCTCACATTTCTGACGTTTCTAAGAAGTCACACTACCAGCTGCACCTCCTCAGAGGTATCCTTCCTTTCCTCTCCTTCCCCCAGAAGCTCACTGTCTTCAGAGCCCTGGTTCTCTCGAAGCTGGACTACTGTAACAGCCTCTACCTAAATCTGCCTGCCTCTACTCTCCGCCCTCTGCAACTCATCCAGAACAGGACTGCGAGACTTGTCCTTGGCCTCAAGCCCCGGGACCGTATCTCTCCAGGACTGAAATCGCTACACTGGCTCCCTGTGGCTGCGAGGATTAAGTTCAAATCCCCCTGCATTGTCCACAAGGCCTTCTGGGGCCTGGGGTCAAAATACCTTCAACTCTCCCTTCCTAAATATCTTCCTTCTCGAGCACTTCGCTCATCCGCCTCCAACTCCCTCAGGGTCAGCCGCTTCTCTAAGCAACGAGTTGGTGGGAGATCTCTCTCCGCTGCAGGGGCCTCCCTCTGGAACAGCCTTTCTGCCTCCCTAAAACTTGAGGAGAACCATCTCCGGTTCCGGAAGCGCCTCAAAACCCTCCTCTTTGCTTCTGCTTTCTCTCCCCCTCTCCCCTGCTAAATCACGAAAACTGTACTAAATCAGAAACTGGGCCACTCACCAATCTCGGTCCTTGGCCCAGCCACTCTCCCCTGCACTGCCTTCCCGGCAACCCCTGCACTGCCGGACTGTCTCTGTATCCCTACAGCCCCTCTTCCCAGCACTTGTCTGCACTTATCTTGCACTTGCCACCAGCTGGCCCTTATTATTTATCTTGTTCGTTACTAACCGTGTACTGCACTTTCCCCTCTCCCTTTCCCCCTTGCACTTTTCCCGTCCCCTTAACCTTGCACTTGCGCAATCTGAATGACACCTGGCCTAGTAGGATCGTTGTCTGTCTCCCTTTGTTCCCCCCTCCCTGCCTCGTCGCGCCTTGAAACACTTGTGTATAGGCGCGTTACAAATGCCATATCATATCATATCATATCATGATAGCTGTCATAGCCATTATTCACAATGTTCGAACCTTGCTCAATGTGTTTGTACCTCTCAGCGGTACATTCTCAGTCAGGTTTCTCAGCCTCCCGTAACCTTGTCAGCCTTCTCTGTGGCTACTTGTCTCGGTAGCTACGTTCCGACTTGTGCAGAGCTTGGGGATCCAGGCTCCTTCATACGATCTGGTCTCAGTGTCTCTTTCTAGCCTACTGGCCCACCACAGCTCCTTTGTGGTTGTGCCACTAGATGTGGTGGATGTGTTTTCCAAACTGGTGACAAGGAAATCACTTTTGCAGTCAGAGGCAGACGTGCACACACGGCACCCCATCTGATATGCAACCTGAGATGGGAAGCGATTCGATGCTGGCGGCAACAAGCATATCCCAGCACTAATTATTTCGGAGCCATGTGGGCGCGTTTATCTAACGAAAAGAGATGTATTCCATGAATGGTATTCTTTCCATGGACATATAAAAAAAAAAATAACCGATGGATGGGAAAACTCCTACATGATCCCAAAAGAAAAACATATCTTTAAAACACTTAGCAAAGGTTGACATGTAAAGAGAACAGTCCCTATTGATGTACCCATTACTTCCTCAATTGAGGTATTGAATGTGCAAGTGACCAACAAGGTTGCGTTAGGCATAGGATTTTGTTTTACGGATGTCTAGTCAGACAATCTTCTGAAAGGTCCTGAGGAAGGCGAAAATGTTACACGCCGAAACGTCTTTTGGATATAGACCATTCAAGTTACTGTATATCAGGCAATTTAGAACCCCATAGGGGCTATATCAGAGTCATTTGAAACTTTTTTTTATCTTTGCACATTGTGAATCAAGGAATCTTGCGTTTGGGTTGAACAACAGAACTTGCACTTTAGAGGCTTGTACCTCACTGGGTAGCAATATTTGCATTTTGTCTAAAATGTATGTTATTGTAAATTAAGTTTTTTAATGTTCCATGAATTAATTAATAAATTGTTGTGAGATAAAAATATAAATATTTGAATGGTCTGTACTGCAAGACAAGAATGAACACTTATTGTAGAAACAGTTTTTGCCTCAGATCCTGTCTTTTGAGGTTAGTGAAAGTACTTGCCGTCTCTTATCTGACCTTAATTACTCGGTCCAGTAGAACACCAACCTTCTTGCGTTTGGCTAGCGTCTTGCTTGCCCTTCTCACTGCCACTGATCTGCGGCCCAATGTGGCTTTGTCCCTCCAGGACATCCATGCTGTAGAGGCTCTCCTATGCTTAGCCGTTCTCCTCCCATCGTAGGAGTTTCTCCTCCCTTTACAATCTGTTCTCCTCCTATACATGTCACAGGAATAAACGGAACAGTGTTCTTCGTTGACCATGGCATTCAGGCTGTGTTAAAGAAGGATGTTTGTGGAATATAGTGTTTACAGGAGATATTAAAGTCTTTTCCACATCCTGTGACGATCCTTCAGATGGTGTCACTTCTCCCCTGGGGAGAGCCCCTCTCGATGAGGCTCGAGAGGCGAGACCACTAACCAATAGTCCCCCTAGATGGCAACCAAGTGACACCAGGTACCAGGTAACAGGAATTACTAAAGTTTGGGAGAGGGCTAAGGGAAACTTAGGAGAGCCTCAGAGGGTGCCAATACCATCAAGAGGGTTTAAAGAATTATTACCTGAAAATGCATAAATATTAAGAGCAGTAAGGTAACCAAGCTCACTCTCACCTTGGCGGTTGGGATTGAAGTCTATCAGTATAGCACCGGAAACCAAACGCCCCTTGAAACGCACTCAAGGGGTTATCTTCTCAAGTACAATCGAAAGAAACCGAAACCCATCTTTGGGTCTTCTGAAGAATCATTGGAAAGAACAGAGTTCTCAGGAGGGTAACATTGGGGAACCAGCTAGAAGAAGGGAGTTATTATCCTAGCCCCACAAGAACTTTATGCAACTATTTAATTTTCTGTTGGGTTACGGAGAACCCAAATCTTTATGGAACTTTTGCTTTGAACAACCCAAGAGGCATTTGGATGCTTTACATCCAGGCGAAGGGAGTCATTCTCCTGGATTACAAACAACAGTTGGACTTCATGATGTTTTGTGAAGTGACAGGTATAGTGTAGGAGCATATCTGACTGGCACGCTGCCTTTTTGTTTTGACTCACACAGACTTCCTGACGAGCACCTGAGTTTTCTTAAGGAATAGGGATAGGGAAATTCCCTTAGCGTTAAGGATCGATACGTTTGGTTTTTCATTTAATAAAAGTCTATGGCAACCACTATGGCACCACTTAGTCTCTTCATTCCTTGTCGCCACAATCAATATATGCAGACAAGGTGTTTTGTAATAGGAGTTCCACTCTGGAATGGAAGTCCTTGTCCCAAGAGGGAATTCACTCCCAGTGCAGTCCCACTTGCCCAGACACCTAGGGAAGGACTTGCGTATCGGGCTCACCTCCATAGCCTCAAAGGTGGTGGTTTCCCTCTGGCTAGAAGGGATGAATTGTCCAGATTCGTCACAATTCCTAAGGCTAATTTTGTCAGAACTTCCAACTTGCCCTGTTCCTTTTCTATTCCTAATTTTTTGAAAACCTTGCTACTGATCTTAGATTGACCCCATCTTTGATGATATTTAGAAAGAACTTAAAAACATTTGTATTTCCTTAATGCTCTGTCTTTTATTGTTCGCTTATCATTCCTGAACTTTGTTCTGTTCTAAATGTTTGTCCTGTGTTCTAATACCTTTTGGTGTGATTCGCACATGATAAAAACACTTAATCAAATCAATCTTGCAAATTTTGTAAACCTGCTACCAGTCCTTTAATGCCTGATAACTTCTTCCCAGGGCCTACCTTGCAGCAGCAACTGCATTGAGCTATTCTAGGACATACACCAGATAAAGACCCAGATCTCTCCAGGACACACGATTGATGAAACAAAATGGAATGCTATGGAGGGGAGAAAAGACTCACGATAACAAACAAAGAGCTGCAACTAAAAATGATGTCCCTCTATCACAATAATCTTTCTGCAGGGCACTGCGGAATATCATCTACGCACAAAGTACTTGAAAGGCATTTCTGGTGGCCTTCAATGGAAGATGTCTATACTTATAAATTAATAAGCGCTTTGGATTAAAGCGCTTTATGAATATTAAATAAATACAAATGCAAATACTCATGTATCCTCCTTTACTGTATGTACCCAAGATACATACCCTACTTCACTTGTTGTGGCAAAACCTTCACAATGTTCCTTGCCAACTACACCCAGGAAAATTGTGTCCACAGACATTGCGGCTAACCTACCCCTTCAGAAGGATAAACACCTATATAAAGGTGACAACAGAATCTCTGATGGAGATGGTACATTTTTCTCAACTATGAAGAGCACCTAGTGCCCTTGAGATGGCTCATATTTTTCTTTGAGACATTTTGTGGCTACACCGTCTTCACCTAGGACCCTTAATATGGCTCATATTTTTCTTTGAGACATTTTGTGGCTACACCGTCTTCCATTCATAATTATTTCTGATTGAAGATCTCAGTGCACTTCTAAATGTTTGTCAGCACTTTGTAAAGCCCTTTGCCTTGAAATAGCAACTTTGTCTGATTCCATTTCCAAACCAAGGGACATACTGAACGGCTAATCAAACTATGAAACAATACTTATGTAGTTTCTCTCTAGCCACCTCCAATAACTGGGTTAAACTTCTCACAACCACAGAATGTGCGTATAAGAACACTCTACACTCCTCTATCAAGACTTAATGTGAGAAAGAGAATCCTAAATAAACTTGAAAGATATCTCTACCACCGTGGCACAATTACGGTGGGAAGGGGGGCAAACAGTCCATTAGTCAAGAAGTGAAGAGTGGAGAACATCAGGGAGAGAATTCTTTGAATGAGCAGAAAAGCCAAGTGAAGCACATAAGGGAACAGATACTCAGAGTGAACCACCTGAGGGGAGGGGGAACCCTAAAACCTAAAAGGTATGTCACAGCTAAGAAGGTGTATGTTACCTAACTCAAAAGCGTAAAGCACCACGAATCAGAGAAGAATAAAGAGACTAAAAAGAGAATATTAGAAAACTATCCCTAAAAAGGAAGAAAGACCCAAAGACATTGTAAAGGAGTGGCAAGAACTGGTGCATAAAGTGACAAGAAACTATTTAAGAATAGCCTACTAAAAAAGGAATCATAAAGAAAAGAAAAGACATTGGGCCTCATTACACGGATGGCGGAGAACCATGGCGCTATTAGCGCCATGGTTCATGCCGGTAAAATACCGGCACCGCCTTGGCGGAAAGGGGAATTACCGCCCCATTCCAAGGTTGGTGGGGCGGTAATTCCCCCTTCCACCATTGCCCTTCCCCATTCCCATTTTTGCCCCATAGGGTATAATGGGAATGGGGAAGGCGCTAATTATGGTACCGCAAATTGCGGTACCGTAATTAGCTCCCTGGGTCCCTTTGCGGGTTGGTTTTTAACGCCTGCAAAAAGCAGGCGTTAAATTCCCCAACCCGCAAAGGGACCTCGTAGTAAGGCGGTAAGGATTTACCGGTACCGGTAAAATACCGGTACCGGTAAACCCTTACCGCCTACCGTATTGCCATAATACAATAAGGAGAAGTGAGACATTATCCTGATCTTATTTAAGTTGGTTAAAATAGTGTTAGGTTCAGTTAAAACTAGTTTTTGGACAGTGGACTGATTCATTTGAGACCTATTGGTGATTGACGAGCACCATAGTTATTTACATAGTGACGGAACACCGACATAGCAATCGGGAAAGATAGGCATCACACTTTTTACTTAATAAATAACCATTAGAAATGTCCTCACATTGTCCGCATCCTTCTGACCCGCTGCAGAGGCTAGATGGTTTACTGAGGATCTACACCCAATTTCATGATCAATAACTAGGTGCAAAGGTCAGTGATCACTCTTAGAGGAACTAAGAACATTAAAAGATATGCATCTATCCAAAATGAATCCTGAGGTAAAAACATAGTCAAGGATTGCCACCTGAGAGCCGCGTTTCCAGGTAAACTTTGCAGGGATGTCAGATGCTATGTTACAATTAATTCTATAGAGGTCTAATAATGTGTTAAGGCAGTCCAGCCCGCACCTCTAATAATAGAGATTGGCAATTTCTCCTCCCTACAGTTACAAATTGCCTGTTCTGATTAGATACAATTACTATTGAGATCTTCAGATATCAGGATCAATGGAGCATGATACACAGTCCAGTCGCCCAAGATGTTTGCAAGACATTCAAAAAGGAGATTTTGCCGGGTTCGCACTGGTTTCCAGTAAATGTTCAATAACAACCAGTCAAATAAAAGGATGGTTTAAGGGTCAGTCCAAGAAAGTTTTACAGCTAAACTGTCTTGACTTGACAATTCCAATTTGACACACTTGGTAATCAAGCTAGAAAGTATGGCAGTAATTAGGCCACCATAAGGTCACCTTTTAATGACAGAGATGTCAAAAAGTGAGTAGCCATTCATCACTTTCCCTTCCATTAACCATGTTTCTTGAAGACACAGAATGTCAAAAGTTGAGCGTCCATACAAAGAGTGCGTGCAATCCATGATCGGACTTGACTTTCCTAATCTCGTCTCTTGCATTTTGTTCACCAGCTCGATCATTTAGATGGAAACTTTGTTGAGAACCAGCCATGAGTAAACGTGACTTAATTAGTTGTAACCGGGGTGATAGGATAAACTTAATTTATTCTATAAATGTCATATTCCAAGGAACCAAATACCAGCACTTAGTCAAGTAACATGTTCATAATTAGACTAGAGGAAAGATGTGTTTACACCAAGTCAGCTCTGTCATCACTCGGAAAAATAACCAAGTCAATATCAGTAGAAATAATGGTTCCAAGACATGAAGTCTCTTGGACTTTGCCAAGATGTTATGATGATATAAAATACAAGACGTAGTAGTATTGGACATACTTTCCAAGCCTAAAACAAAAGGCGTTGTGGAGACCAAAGATTTTCCTGTCAGGTCATTTTGCTTCAAAGAAGTGGCTTTCTCCATAGAGTGTTTGGACAAACATGATCATTTTTCTTGAAGAGTCTGGAAGAGTTGTATTTTAGATTTGTTTGGCTTAGTAGATCTTGCATTTTAGAGGATATTTTTATGGCAGAGAGTCGATTCCCTTCAAAGGTCCGAATGGACTGGATATTAGAAAGACCTAGATTAATGACTTGAAAATTAGTTAGGTTTGGGTTAGAGTTTGTTATAAGACAATCATTCTCCTGAAAGGAATAGGTAGGTAAGTCTGAGATGTTCAATTCAGTTGTTTGATGGTGGCCATCACCTTCAAATGGATTCAAGGAAGTAGTCTTCGGTTTCTCATTTAATGGGCACTTGTCGGTTTCTCATTTGCAAGGCACTTGTCGTTCAATCTTGTTATTTTGTTTTCATTTTTCACAGGCCCTTGCCAAAGACCAGCCAGTTTGTATTGTTAAGCCAATGACAGAAAACGGGAGGCGGGAGCCGGCTCGGACATCTAAAGCCCACAACGGGGCCCCGTCTCCATTCACCTTCCCTCTTCACACCCAGACGGAGTCTTCCCTTTGCACCCCAGCAACTTCCATCACGACAGATGACATCCTGATGCTGGGCTTTGCTGGGGATAAAAGGCTGGCGATTTTTGGAACACTTAATCTGATGTCGGCGTGTGACCCTCATTTTGGGCTGTTTAATTATAATACAGAATATGTGTTTTTACCTTTGACTATGAGGCCAGCATTACTGCGCTTCGTGCACTGCCCACCTTGGAATTCCATCTGCTACTTGTGTTTACACTTGTTGCCTCACTGATTGCGGGCCATCCAAGATCACCGTTTGACGCTAAATTACTAATTTTGTTTCTTGACTATTGGGCCAGCCCTTGCCCCTCTCTCCCATTGGTTGCCTTTGGCCCATAAACCAATGGTAGCAACCGGGAGGCGGGTGCCGACCCGGACATCTAAGGCCCACAATGGGGCCCCATCTCCATTCACCTTCCCTCTTCTCACCTAGACGGAGTCTTCCCTTTGCACCCCAGCAACTTCCATTGCGCCGGATGACTTCTTGATGCTGCTCTTTATTGGGGGTAAGGCTGGTGATTTTTGGGACACTTAATCTGATGTCGGCGTGTAACCCTCATTTTGGGCTGTTTAATTATAATCCAGAATATGTGCTTTTACCTTTGACTATGAGGCCAGCATTACTGCGCTCCGCGCACTGCCCACCTTGGAATTCCATCTCCTACTTGTGTTTAAACTTGTTGCCTCATTGTTTGTGGGACTTCCAAGGTGGCCGTCCCACGCTAAATTTCGAATTTTGTTTCCTGACAATTGGGCCAGCCCCTTCCCCCCTCTCCCATTGGTTGTATTTGGGCCATAAACCAATGGCAGCAACCGGGAGGCGGCAGCCGGCCCGGACATCTACAACGGGGCCCCGTCTCGATTCACCTTCCCTCTTCTCACCTAGACAGAGTCTTCCCTTTGCACCCCAGCAACTTCCATCGCGCCGGATGACATCCTGATGCTGTGCTTTCCTGGGGGTAAGGCTGGCGATTTTTGGGACACTTAATCTGATGTCAGCATGTGACCCTCATTTTGGGCTGTTTAATTATATTCCAGAATGCGTCCTTTTACCTTTGACCATGAGGCCAGCATTACTGCGCTTCGTGCACTGCTCACCTTGGAATTCCATCTGCGACTTGTGTTTGCACTTGTTGCCTCATTGTTTGCGGGCCTTCCAAACTGGCCGTTCCACGCTAAATTTCGACTTTTGTTTCGTGAATATTGGGCCAGCCTGTGCCCCCGTTTCCCATAGGTTGACTTTGGCCCATAAACCAATGGCAGCAACTGGGAGGCGGGAGCCAGGCTGGACATCGAAGGCTCCTGTCTGCTCCATGTCTGCTACCATAACGATGCCCACTGCTCCTTGCCCCCCCCTCTGGTTGCCTGTGGGGTCTGTGTGCTGCTCCTTGCCCCCCCTCCCGTTGCCTGCGTGGTCTGTGTGCTGCTCCCCCCCACCTCCCTCTGGTTGCCTGTGTGGTCTGTGTGCTGCTCTTTCCCCTGCCTCTGCTTGCCTGTGTGGTCTGTGTGCTGCTTCTTGCCCCCCCTCTGGTTGCCTGCATGGTCTGTGTGCTGCTCCTTGCCCCCCCCTCTATTTGCCTGTGTGGTCTGTGTGCTGCTTCCCCCCCTCTGATTGCCTGTGTGGTCTGTGTGCTGCTCCTTCCCCCCTCTGGTTACCTGCGTGGTCTGTGTGCTGCTCCTTGCCCCCCCTCTGGTTGCCTGTGTGGTCTGTGTGCTGCTCCCCCCTCTGGTTGGCTGCGTGTTCTGTGTGCTGCTCCTTGCCCCCCCTCTGGTTGCCTGTGTGGTCTGTGTGCTGCTCCTTGCTCCCCCTCTGGTTACCTGCATGGTCTGTGCGCTGCTCCTTGCCCCCTCTGGTTGCCTGCATGGTCTGTGTGCTGCTCCTTGCCCCACCCACCTCTGGTTGCCTGCGTGGTCTGTGTGCTGCTCCTTGCCCCCCCCCTCCCCTCTGGTTGCCTGCATGGTCTGTGTGCTGCTCATTGCCCCCCTTTTACGTATGCATGTTCACCTGTTTGCTTGAATCCCTTCTATCACGCTTACCCCTCCCCCCCTGTTATGCCCTCTCCTTCTATCCCCCCCTCCTACATCAAACACTCTTTGGAGTTCGTATTGACACATTATTTGTATATCCTACTTAATTCTGTCCTGTGTTGTATGCATTTAGCCTAGTCCAGGCTGGCCTGTGTTGTATGCATTTAGCCTGGTTCTATTCTGGCCTGTTGTTTCATGCATTTACCTTACTTCACACCTGACTTTGTTTCTTGTGCAAACTTATTGTGTCACCTTCGTTGCCCCCCCCCTGTTTCATGTTTGTGTTCTCTCTTCTTTTTTTTGTCTTTCTGCTTTCCTGCTTGCCTCTTATATTTCACCACACTCACCGTCTACTCACTTTCTCCCCTTCTCACCATCTTCCTCTCTCCCCTTTGCCCATTCCCCCTTCTATATTAGTGCACTTACTCTATCTGAATTGTCATCTGACCTAGTATAATAGTAGCTGTCCGTCTTCCCCCCGCCCCCCTCCTTGTTCTTCCTTCTCCTCCAGCACTACCGGAAATGTTGTCAGGCCTAGTCCGATAGTTGCTTGTTTTGTTCTTCTTCTTCCTGCTCCCCCCCTTACCTCTTGTTAAAATTCCGGCACTACCTCAATTGTCGTCAGAAATAGTAAGGTAGCCGCGTGTCTGTCTCATTCTCCTCCCCCCTACCCCATTTATCAGTGTCAATAGCTCTTACTCTATCAGAAATGTTGCCTGACCTGCATGATAGCAGCTTGTTTGTCTTCTTCCCCCCTCACACCCTCATTTGTTCTTCCTCCCTCTCCCCCTCCAGCACTATCTGAAATGTCGTCAGGCCTAGTACGATAGTTGCTTGTTTTGTACTTCCCCTTCTCCCTGATCCCCCCCCACCTCTTATTTCATTCCGGCACTATTTCAATTGTCATCAGGCATAGTAAGTTAGCCGCTTGTCTGTCTCATTCTCATTCCCACCCCCCTTCCACCCTTATTGTCAAATGCACTTGCACTATCAAAAATGTCGCTAGGCCAAGTATGATAGTTAATTTCTTATTCTTAAAATGTATCAAGGACCTGTAAGAATGTCACTGTATTCTCCCTTGTTCCCTCCCTGCCTTGAAGCGCTTTGAAACACAATGGCCCTCATTATGAGCATGGCGGTCTGGGAAGTACGGTACAAGTATGCATGCCGGTACCGTACTTCCTGGACTGCCATACTACGGGCCCTGCTTGCGGGAACCGTTTCACCCGCCAGGTTTTTCCTGGCAGGTGTAACGGCACCCGCGAGCAGAGCACGTCGGATGCACCGGCACATGCAGAGTTATGCCGGTGCATCCGACGTCCCCTCTGACTCCGGCACCCAAAAATGGGCAATTACCGGGTCCACCTAACTCGGCATGACCCGGTTCTTGCCCATTCACGGGTGCCGGAAAAAATGCAACTCCAGCGGCAGCCGTGCCGTTTTTAACGGCACGGCTACTGCCAGAGTTGTAATGAGGGCCATTGGGCCTCATTACGAGGCTGGCGGTAGCCGTGCCTGTAATTCAGGCACGCTTGCCGCTGGTATTTTAATTTTTCTGGCGTCCAGAAATGGGCAATTACTGGGTCATTACGGCCTTGCTGGACCCATTATTTGCACATTCCTGGGTGCCGGGAAAAATTCTTCCCCATTCCCATTTGAGCCGCATAGGGCTCAATGGGAATGGGGAAGCCGGATGCACCGGCACCATTATGAACGGTGCCGGTGCATCGGACATGCTGTGCTCGTGGGTGCTTTTCTGCCCGCTGACCTGGCGGGCAGAAAGGCACCCGCAAGCAAAACTCGTAGTTTGCCGGTCCGGGAAGTCCGGTACCGGCGAGCTTACCGGTACCATAGTTCCCGGACCGGCAAACTTATAATGAGGCGCATTGTGTAAAGGCGCTATACAAATAAACAATACATTCAATTCAAAACATTCAATTGTTTAGTTTTAGAAAACACATGTCGCAGTAGACGGACTGATTAAGGTTGCAAAGAACTCTCTTCATTTTCACTCCTCCAAGTGGCAAGCGATTTCTTATTGGAACTGGCCTTCTTTAAAGAATGTTTCAACTTTTGCAAGAATTTTCGGGAACCAGTGTTCTTGGTCGACACAATAGTTCTTACTTTTTTGAGGAGTTTTGAGATTTGCTAGTTTTAGTCTTCACAGAGTCCCCTTAGTCACATTAGCTGGAGAACAAATCCCATTTTCAGGATTAAGATGATTATCAGGCTCAATTAGATCAGGAGCATTAGCGGTCACACAGGGGGCCTGTTTCATCAAGGTGGTTATAGAGCAAGAGGAAAGGCGTGGGTTAGAACAATCCTTCTATCCGGGCCTAAAGTGTCCATTAAGGCTATTTTGTGCAAGAACAAAACCTTCTTAGAAATTCATTTTTGAATTCACAGTGTTTAGAATGTTTTTTTGATTGCAGTTTGCTGTGAATATTTTTGTATAATTTGACTGATTCATTCAATACGAAATTAAGTGCAAAAACAGAGGGTGGAGTCACAGAGTGATGGAAAACTGCAGTTTTCGGGGAACCAAGTGACACAGGCCATGGGTAGTAGGCATACGATGATGGTTCAAAGGATTTAGAGTTTTCATTTCGGAACAACGAAGGAGAGCTGGCCAGAAGGTCAACATTCTTTACTGCAGATGGATGGATTGTCCAGAATGACCTCTGTTTGCACATTGTCATTAGACTGGAGGAACAAAGATTTGTTGTTAGACGGCTAATTTGGACTTTAGTCCGCCACAAAGATCAAAAAAGAAAGGTGTAACTGCACTCGTTGTGCTGTTCCACGCCAGGAAGGGTAAATACCCTCTCAAAGTGGAGTTCCACTGAAATCAGACCTCCACAGAGGCCACAAAATAAAGGTGCTGCCGCTCCTACCAGTCCAGCCACACCAGCCTTGTGACTGCACTTGGCAGTGCACTCAGCGCAACGCTGCGTGCCAGAAAGGGTAAATATCCTCTCAAAGTGGAGTTCCACTGAAATCAGTTCCCACAGAGACCACAAAAGAAAGGTGACGCTGCTGCGGCCATTTCAGCCATTTGACCGCACTTGCCACTGCACTCTGCCTAGCAACCTCTGGAGCTTGAGCCGAGGCGGTAAAAGCACACGTCCATTAGCCTGTCAATGTATGTTCAGGTATATTATAACCCACAGTATGAAAAAGCAAATATAATTCGACTACCTGGGTGCACTGGGATAGAGAAAGAGGCAGAACAGAGGTCTACAATGATGAAGCAGGTAGCGGAGAGGGAAATACATCACAATATAGTTGCAGAAATAGGGACCACTTGGGAAGATGGCGATACTGCTGTGTTAACTGCACTGAGATCCTGTACAAAGCGATGCGTTCGTCCCAGGATTCAATAAAGGGAGGATAGGGCTATTACAAAGGCTACTCATTGGGCCTGTTCTAACAATGACTGTATCACGGGGGCAATCCCATCTTCTGCCTCTGGGCGAATCTGATACAGGGGACTTCTCTGCAATTGCTCGAGGAAGTGATCTGCATTCTGAATATACCCAAATTCCATTGTCAGGTCAGTACCACATTGAAGAATCTTGTTGAAACGCACTTTGGGCTCATTAAAGGTTTATTTGTATTTTATTTTATTTTTTACATTTGTATAGCACACAGGCAGCCCAGGGGCATTCTGGCGCTGCTACTTGCAGCAGGCTTAGTTACATTTTGCATAAGTTACAGCATTGGGTACATAGATGTAACACATGTTATGCATAGAAGCGTACACAGTTCAAGTATTCATGCTGGGGATGTTTGGCGGTATTCTGGTGGTAAATCTGCCAGATACCACCAAACAGAATTACTGTTACCGCCGCA
Organism: Ambystoma mexicanum; assembly: GCF_040938575.1. Taxonomy (NCBI): domain Eukaryota; kingdom Metazoa; phylum Chordata; class Amphibia; order Caudata; family Ambystomatidae; genus Ambystoma; species Ambystoma mexicanum. Next base: position 1,085,300,446 of record NC_090935.1, on the reverse strand, counting down.
TGGTCTGGCGGAATTACCGCTAGATTACAAGTGGTAGCATGGTGGTGTAAGTTTCCATTTATGGGGTCCACAGGAGTACATGGGCATTTCAGCGGAATTACCTCCAGCATTTTGCTGGAGGGTTTTCCTCTGCCCCAAAAGATGTAGTACGGCGGTACAGTAATGCAGCAGTAATACCATGGTAACTTAAATGCCACTGCATTCCTGCCACTTTTCCCGCACTGCGTACTTGTAATGTGGCCCTTTATCATTAGATGGCATTAAGAATCATGTTGAAACACACTTTATTCTTAGATATTTAGATGCTGGAATGAACTTGATTAACTGTGCAGTAAATTGGATATTAAATCGTTAGGACTAGAAAGGATCCTGTGATTCCTTTTCAAATGTTTTCCTATTGCGATAGAATTATTTTGAATTGTAAGGTAATAAAGATAATATTGGAATTGAAATTGTGATACTATTTAGGCACCTGTACGACTGAGGGTGTTAGAAGAATTTGTACATGCTAGAGAGGTTTAAACTTTCTAGCCAACTTTAAGGTTAGGTTGCCCTCAGGAGCAGCCCCTTAACTATCAAAAGTGCAGCTAAAAAAGCTTAACAACCCAAAATCAGGTGTATCTTTGATAGTACCTGATTACAATGTTTACTATTTTAAAGAAGTCGAGATAGCCTGTGGACCCTCTCCCCTATTGTGTTTACAATTTTCATTTTTTCACCAATCTATTTTTCTCATGTGCGTACTAATTCTATGGGCCTCATTACAAATCAGGCGGTCCGGAAATAACGGTGGCGGTAAACCCGCCGCCACCGTTGTTTCCGGACCGCCTGATCCCGACTCCTGCAGGCGGGAGGTGATGTTCCCGCCAGGTTTGACCTGGCGGGTTTAACACCGCCCGCCTGTAGGCGGACGAGGAAACACCGGCAGCATTACGAGATGCTGCCGGTGTTTCCATGATCCCCATTCCCATTGAGTCCCATAGGACTCAATGGGAATGGGGATTAACATCATTCCGCCTCTGTGATTCCCGGAAAACCGGGGTTGTAATGCCCCGGTAATTCAGGGAATCACGGAGGCGGAATGGTAATACGAGTCCGGCGGTAACCAGGCAGTTTTACCGCCTCGGTTACAGCCGGACTCGTAATGAGGCCCAATGTCTATCCCTGTGTCAGCCACTGGCCAGCCCCTTTGCTGAGTGAGTGGCCGCTTGAATTTCGATAGTAATAGCACACACATAAGTTGGTTCATATCAGCCCATGAGGGATTATAGCATTGAATTACTGGCTCAAGTTACTCTGCAAACCTCTGATATTTGGAAAGTCTTTGACTAGGTTTATGAGGCCCCACGGTGTCCATGGTGTCTAAACAGTAACAAGGGGGTATCCTTTGTCAGAGTTCCTGGGTAGCTGTGTCCGAAGGGCTTGAAATATCAGTGGCTCTCTCCTGTAGTCAGTGCTTCTACAGGTAATGAAAGCTGAAGGGGAACGTTGGCAGGAATATGAGCGGACCTCGCGGCTGTCTTCTCCTGTGGTACTTTGGAGTATAAGCTGGAAGGCCTGTGGCTGGCAGCTGACTTGGGGTCGGAAACTGGGTTTGGACTAGGTACAGAGTACTGAGCGTTACTGTGGAACAGGGTGGTGAGGACTGGGCAGGTTGCTGGAGAACACAATGCTCTGGGGTGGATAGAACAGACAACTGTGAGGTAGATCAAACATTGCTAAAGATATCAACTATGTCCTCTGCAGTCTCCTCATCATGCTTGACTACTACTAACTGAGGATAAATCAAAGCGGGTGCCAGCCTAAAATGTACATCTTCAGTTAATTTACCCTTGATCTCAGATTTTTTATTTACCGTTTTAATGTTTCATTTGAGCCCTTTAATCCCCTTGTTTTAGATGCATTAAGATAGTTTGATGCCTCATCGTACCAATCAGACTACAACCCCATTGTTTCACACTGGCATCCCGAAGTGCCAACCACCCCCCCACTATCTCCCCAACTCTTCTGAATTCTCATTAACATCAGATCTGTCACCAAAAACAAACGCAGCATATTTGACTTCATCATAACTGAAAACTCAGACCTATTCATCACAGAATATTCATCACAGAAACCTGGTTCCCCTACGACTTCCGATCAAACCTACACAAGGCTTTCCCCTTGAATACACACTCATCACTCACAACAGAGCTAGCAAAGCAGGCGGAATCGCCATCCTCTACAAACCACACCTATCTATCTCTCACTCAGAGGCACAGTCATGCAGCGCAGACTGTGAATCGCGCCTAGTTAAATTCATTATCAACCACTTGCTCACCCACAGCTTTCGGCTCAACTACAGGCCACCCGGCTACAACAGACACTTCGTTAACACCTTAAGCAACTCCCTAGTGGCCATCCTGGTCGACCAACCCTCCCTCATTATTTTAGGAGACCTCAACATATGGTTTGATGCTCCTGAAAACCCCATGACACGACCACTCTTGGACAACCTGGGAGCCCTCAACTTGACACAGCAGTTAACAGGTTCCAACCACACATAAGGATATACTCTTGACGTGATCTTCACCTCCACGACCTCATTTCTGCGCTTCCCTCAAGACCGCTCATATGGACGGACCATGCAGCCATTTTCTCTCTCCTGTCATCCACCCTTTCTCTGCGAATGACTAACACTGGACCATCAACCCATGTCCCGCTTTGGAATAAAGTCATAATAACCCCAGACCTGGCTGACTCCCTGCTTTCCTTCCTTCCCTCCCTACCAGTCGAAGGAGGAACACCTTCCATTGGCCTCTTCGACTCTTGGCTCTCCAACACTCTCCCACCTCTCACCCCTTCAAGACTTACCCCCTCTAGACAAGGCCCTTTGCCCAGGTGGTTCACCCCCCTCCTCAAATCTCTCAAAACACGCAACCACTTCCTTGAGCATAGATGGCAGGGCGACCCTACCCCCAAATAAAACAGCCTACAGCCATCAATATCATACCTATAAAGCTGAAATCTGTAAGGCCACAAAATCCTTTTATATGGACAGAATCTCTAATGTCCATAACAATTGCAAGGAGCATCACAAGAATTTCAAAGAATTCATGACCCCACCTGCACTTCTCCCCCATAAATGTCTTCCAATCTCTCTCAGATGCCTTCTCTAACCATTTCTATAACGCAGCGCTAGAAAGAACCTTCCACCATCGACAAGAAACTGGCAGCACTCCCAGACTCTCTACTCTTCTGCCCAAATGAACCTGCCAACCAGCCCGCCCCTCCTATCTTCTGTTATCCCATCTCTAGACCTGAATTTCTTAAATTACTGGCTGACAGCCGTCCTTCTGTATCCCCAAATGACCCCCGCCCCCCTTAAAGAAATCTCACCTCAACCTGCACAGGCAGCATTGTAAGATCCATCCTTAACTCTTCCCTCACCTCAGACATCTTCCCAGCAGTTTTCAAAACATTGCACGTCAAACCCCTCCTGAAAAACCCTTGAGCCCCTCCTGCCTGAAAACTACAGACCAATTTCTAACACCCGTTGCCTAGCCAAACTAACTGGCAGCACAGCCTATCCCCAGCTCAGTACTTTCAAGGAAGCCAACCACCTCCCTGACCCCACCCAATCTGGCTTCAGACCCCTTCATGGAACTGAATCATCCCTAGTCTCCATATAAGATGACCTCAAAAACACTGCAGATATAGAGGGTTGTGCTACACTCATACCTCTTGACCTCTTGGTGGTCTTCGACCCCATCAACCACACTATCCTCATTGACAGACTCCTCTCCCTTGGAATTAGGGACACAGCACTAAGGTGGATCTCCTCATTCCTTCCCAACAGACACAAAATCACCCAATTCCCTCCTTTCACTTCTTCCACTCACCCTGTCAGTAATGGAGTCCCCCAAGGCGCTGCCTATCCCCTCTTCTCTTCAACCTCTACATGAACACTCTCCCCACACTTATCCGCTCCCACAACCTCATCTGCTACAACTATGCTGATGACACACTAATCATCTTTAAAATCCCCAAGTCCGTCTTCACCCTCCACCCAGACCTTGCATCCTGCCTCACGGACATTGACCATTGGATGACGCTCAATCACCTCCTGCTCAATCCTGGAAAAACAGAGATCATGATTTGCAGAAAGACAGCCTTCTTCCTGCCACCCACGCCCTGGACTCGCTCCCTAAACACCCCACCGCTGCATCTCCCACAGTCAAAATCCTGGGCTGCACTATGGACACCGACCTGACTTTATCACACCACATTAAAACTGTGGCAACATCATGCTACCTATACCTCTGAATACTTAGATGCATCTTCCCATACCGCTCCTACCCTCACAGAGTGACTGCAATCGTGTCCATTGCCCTATCCCTACTAGATTACACTTACTCTCTCTGCCTGGGCGGCCCTGCCTACCAACTCAGAAAGCTCCAAAGAGTCCAGAACTCTGCAGCTGGGCTCCTCCTCCCCCTTGACCCAGACAGAACATCACCCCTGCCCTCCATATCCACTGGCTCCCAGTCAGACGACAAGTCACTTTCAAAGCCATTCGCATCACCCAACGAGCCCTACACAGGATAGGCCCAAAATACCTTCAACAGAAAACCACCCACTACCAGCCCAATAGAAACCTGCATTCGGGCATTGCTCTCTTACTGGTTATCCCCTCCTTCAAATCAACCAGAATTGGAGGCACCACCTTCTCCTTCCAAGTCCCCTCTATCTGGTATTCTATGCTGCTTAGCATTCGACCCATGGAGGACCACCTGGCCTTCCAGAAGGCCCTCGAGACGTGGCTATTCCCCTCTGCACCACCACTAACCCTGTCCTCCTTGTGAGCTGGCTTTTCAACACAGAATGACAATCACCAGTGGCTGGTATGAATGTTTGCCTAACTAACCTAAGAACAACCAATTGAAAACATGAGAAATTCCAGGCAGCAGAAACAAAACCAAGAAGCCATGAATAGCAGACAGGTACATATTGCACGTATGTGTGGGAGATAGCCACAGCAAGGCCAGTCAATTAATATTTTCGCATAGTCAATGTACTGCATCTAGATTTACTTTTGAGGAAAGCCAATATACTGCTTTTAGTTTAAATCCTTCAGAGTAACCAGTATTGTATTGCACATAAATGATTCTGAGGTAACCAATGTATTGTACTTTTCAGGGTAGCCGATGTACCACATTTAATTACATTTTAGAGTAGCCAATGTATTGCACTTAGATGAAATTTGAGGGTAACAAATGTATTAAATCTAGACGAGTCTCTGAATATAGCCAATGTACTGCATCTGGTCAAACATTTTAGGGTAACCATAATGTTGCATATAGATGGATTTTTGAGGGTTTGAGCCAATTTGTCACCGTTAGATGAATTTCTTGCGGTTAACCAATGGCTTCACATCGAGGTACACTCCAGAGTGTAGCTAAAATATGGAATCTAGATTAATTTTAGACTGCAGCCACTATATCACACTAAGTGCATTTATATAACGAATGGGTAGAACTTAGCCGCACCTTCAATTCACCCCCTTCTAAATTCAGCTGCATCTATGCAACCAAGAAACGAACCAGGTCACGTGGCTACATATCAAAATCCACGCTTATCAAAACTAGCTGAAGGCACTGCCTTCCACCCGCACGCAACTACTATCACACACTGCTCTAAGAAACATTGCACAACACCTCTGCCATAAGAATGCAGTTATGCGCCACAGTGAATTTGGTCTAGCTGCACATATAAAGACTCTCCTGCTCTCGCTGACTCTCCAGACTACCTCTCAGCATCCATCCCAAGACATATTGCACAACACCCCGTCATAGTGATGCAGCTATCCCCCTCGATAAAATTTGGTCTAGCTGCACACATAGGGCCTGATTCACAGAGCATTGTTCAATGGGATTGCACCATTGCAAAAGGCATCTGTGAATCAGGCCCATAATGACTCTACTGCTCTCACACTCTCTCAAGACCACCGCTCAACACCTACCCACTACATGTATTACTCTAAGACACATTGCACAACACACCTGCAATAAGAATGCAGCTATCCACCATGATAAACATTTGGTTTAGCTGCACACACAAGGGCTGTCTCCTGATGTTGCATACCCTCACAGACTACCTCTCAGTGCCCATTCACCAAATACACTATATTGCACAACACCTCTGTCATAAGAATGCAGCTATCCCCACGATAAAAATGTGGTCTAGCTGCACAATAATGCCTCTCCTGCTCTCACATTCTCACCAGACTACCTCAAAGCACTCATTCACTTTCCCAACTTGACATGGGTGGCTAGCAGGAACTTGGCCACCCCTACCTATCTTCCTATTGGCTAAAATGCACACGCATTTTCTAAATTTCTTTGACAAGTTTGTCATACCTGGACTTCTGTCCACTGAGGACATTCAACCCACAGCACATTGGGACCATACCAATGAATGGTGAAAGGCACTATTCAAATGGCAATTACATTACATGACATTACATGTTGTGAGAAACCCAAGGATGTTCTCACTCATAGGCCCCGGTGATCCTTTCTTCAGGTGGCCAGGGAAGGGCCATCGCGCTTGGATCCCAACCCTGGGGGTGGACTAGCGAGGGAGGATCACCTGGGCAGGGGGTCCTTAGGGACTGCAGGAGGAGTACTCTCGGGAGAGGCGCAGTATTCCCCCCTTTCTGGCACCCTCATACCCGACATCCCCTCAGTCTTCAAGGGATTTTATAAACCACATCCCATCCTACCCCAGCACTTTCCCTTAAAGGAAAGAAGACAACAGCCTTATGGGAAACCTAAACCCATTTAATCACAACCATACCTCTATCCTCCCCGACCTGACAACATTTCCCCCAATGTTCACATAATTACACGGGAAAACGACAACTCCCATAATCCTCCACCACTGATCTTTTCCAAAACCATTGGGACGAGGAAGAAGGAAATGGGAGTAATGAAGATTACCCATAGAAACCTATGCACCAGGGATTCCTATGGGCAGTCGCCATGTTGTCGCCAGGCAAGGTCAGGCTTCCCTTAACAATCATTCCCACCTGAAACTTGTTGAGCCTCCCAGACTGTATAAAAGACAGAGCACACAGGCACATTCTGAGCAAGCTGGGAATGCTGGAGGAAGCACAGAGACCAGTAAAGAAAAGCCAGAGCAGAAAGAACACTGAAGGACCTGGAGGGAGAAGGACTACCCCAACACTGCACCTGTGAGTACAGGGAAGGCGGCAGTGTGGCGAGGGAGCTCTGACTCCAGGGAGTCAAACCAGGGGCAGATGGGTTACCTGAAAGTGCTCAAGCCAGAGCTCCTCCGCTGAGCCAGACAATCAAGCCCAGGCCTCTAAGGGGCAGGTGGGAAGGCCCTGACCTCAAAAGGGTATCCTTTTTAAAACCCTGCAGCTCCCAAAACCGCCTGGATGCCATTTGGATAAGCAGGCAAAGTGGGAGCAAAACTAAGACTGTTGCATTTTGGGATGTGAAGTCCAAAGACATTAATTTTTGTGAACTTAAAGGAGACCAAGTACTACTGAGAGTGGACACTGATAAGTCAAAAGAGCAAGGTTGGCATGAGAAAGGACAGCCCTTTCTGAATAGCTGCAAACTGATTTCAGGAAGGCTACAGGGAGCCACAGAGCAGAGAGCATAACCACAGATCCTTCTCAACCCAGGGCTGCCATTTGGAGAAGCTGCTGAAGTGGGAGCAAGGTGGAACATGAGACGCAGCAGAACTTCCGGGGTGAAGCGAACCATCCCGGAGCAGAGTGACGGATCAAGGGACGAGAACCAATGGTAAAGGAACTTAGGAGTTCCCTGCAGGAGGTTGTTGCCTCCAAAGAACCGTAAGAGATACGTGGAGAAGGCCAAATCCCAGACAAGAAGACTGCATTGTGTTTCAAAGGCACCAAAGGCCTCCCGGGTGAACGACAGAGTTGGGGATGCGAGGCCAGGCCTGTGGTATTAACCTTGACTCGTGAATTAAAACAGCAAAGACAAGACAGGAATGCACACAGCCGGCAAATTGGCGAGCGAGATGAAACACCGGTGTGTGTTAATGAAAGATTGAAGTGGCAACAATATATCTTACAATTGAAGGCTGCATGCATGTGGATGAGACATGACGAAAGGCAGACTTGTGGTGAGCTTTAAAATTACTAATAACTGTGAAGCCTGTGATACAGAGTAGCAGAGTGGTTTGGCAAAAGGAAATAGCCCACTCGAAAGTCTCTGCGAAAGGTGAAATATTTTTGTTATAAAGCCATAAGTGAATGAACTTTACAAAGCGTGAGCATCAAGATTGATCCTAGCAAAAGGGCAAGCTGAAATTGAATATTGAACTCTTGTGCTTTTGATATTGCACTACATGGACCAAGAAATACTGGAGCAGGTTACACAAGAGTGTAAGTTGAAAGGAAAGTCAAAGTGTTCCTGCAGAGGTCTATAGTAAAAGCCTCACACATTTGAAAGTCTTTGACATCAGGAAAAGATACGAGCCCGAGTGAGGGAGACCAGAAGTGTGATAAGTTAGGGGAAGGGAACCCCTAGTGAATGTGAATAAAGCTTGGGGAAGGAAACTCCCAAAAGTGCTGTGATTGAGAGGTCCGAGCCCGATAGAGGGAGACCTACGTGAAATTTTACTTTGAGAGGTCCGAGCCTGATCCAGGGAGGCCTGCATGAACTTTTGGTTAAACTGTGAACCCTTTTATTGAACTGTGAAAGAACTTTTGCAACACTGGAAAGGTGACGTTAACGTGGAAGGCGAGGCGGGCCTCGATCCACCTTTTGAACTGCTTTGTTTTGAGAACCTGAGCCAGAGTGTGTCATCCTGTCTACGGGGACCGCCTTACTCTGTGCTGTCCAACGTGGGGAGGAGAGCTGACTCAGCCACTTTGATTCTTTATGTTTTGACACTGATTTTCCTTTACATTTGCATTTTCCCATGCACTCATTTGTTGCAGGCAATAGGTTTCTTTAGTATAGGCCATCTTATTTTGACGGACACTACTAGGACTGGTTTTTTGTTCATTCATTGATGTTAAAGCATGCCCCCATCCTTAGAGTGATTTAGGGTCAGATAGGAGTTTATCCAACCCATGTGTTCAATAAACACCCTTGAACATTCCATCTCTTATGTCATTCTTCACTTGTGATACCATGCTTCCCTTACCAGGTGTTCAAGTAATGTGCTGGAGTGCCCTTAGTTGGTGTGAGCACATCTTTTGACTGACATGTCCCCATGGTCCTGGCGAGCTCGGCAAACCGTGGCATTGAACGCCTAAAAGAAACTGTCCTAAAAGAGCGCCTTCCCCAACTACTTTATCCACATTCACACACAATGCTAAACTCCACTTTTTTGTGGCCTTGAATGGGGAAATTCTGGGCTATTTCTAAGTGGCTGTGACATAGGAGAGGAAATCATTCACCAATGTACTTCTTGTTTTGATACCTCGTGCTGGGGAAGGTCCTTGGTGCAGCTGGAAGTCAGGGTAGCCCCAGTCCAAAGCAACTTCATGCACCCATTCATGTGATCTGGTGTTCGATGGTATTCCCACCAGATCATCCCTCCTACTTCTAGATGTCAGAGCTAACTACACACCTTATTGACTGACATACGTTTCACGTTTTCTTTTGGTACTGTGCACATTGCCATTTTCTGTCCCAGACCTGACCTTACCCTTAAAGGTTAAATATGACAAAACCGATCCCTTGTTCTCACCCCCAGTCTGCGTCTGGTCTTGCTGTCATGCAAAAAATACAGTCCCATGTGTAAACCAAAAGGAGGAACCCCACCAAAGGTCAGCCTCCCTCGGATTACCCTGATAATGATTTGGAGTGGTCTCCTACCTATCAGATGAGGTGCTGAGGAGTTCTGAGGGAAGAAGTCCACAAGACTGTCGATGTCCTGCAGCGGTGGCAACAACTCAGGCTCACAGCACCAAATTGGTGTGGAAAACAGAGCCCACGCGATGAGATGTGGAAGAGTAGCAAGGAACATAATGAGTTTATTACACTGCAATACAATACAGCAGCTTGCAGCATGTCCCCTCTTAAACTAAAAGCAGTAACTAGCCCCAATGCCCCCAAAATAAACATGTGCATACTATTTTATAGATGACATAAGGACTTCTTACCCAAATTACTACATACAGTCTTGGAAGAAGGTACAAGTCCTAGGACGATGTATTATTTTGCTTCAGAAAGCGAACTCCCACTTGTCCGTTGTTCCTGTCTTGTGTATCAGCTCCATCCTCTGGTCACGTGATACCATTCTTCTAGAAAAATGGCATCTCAGAAGTAATAGCAAACCCCTGACCTCCAGTGCTTTTCCATTAATTAGTAGCAGGCCCACCTTTTCCCACACAATGCTGCCAATGTCTGCCCTGCACCGCTTACCAGGGCCAAGGCCTCCCTAGCAAAGTTACCACTTTTCATAGTGCCAATAGCCCTAATGGCTGAGGCATCATAATGGCATTTGCTAATGCTTTCTTAATTGTACAAAGTCTACTGCTACAATTTTCAGGAAGAGAGCAAAGAATACAGTTATTTTTGTATATATTCCCACATCGAGTCTGCCACTCAGTTTAGGACCATGATACCCATCTATGTCCATGTCTACCTTATAAAATGTTTTGAACTTTTGTATTTTACTTTATTCTTAGGACACTCTGTCACACACACGATGTAACTTCATCTTAGACTCCCTTATATAAAGCCACAGATGGAATACTCTTTATTGATACTGCAACCCTGTTCCTGTTAACAATAGATATTGGGCTCTATCACAGCCTTGGCGGAATCCCTGCGGTAGTACTACCGGGCCGGAATACTGCCAATGCAAATAGCGTTACTGCTACTCAGCGCAGCTCTATTGGCATCAGATCACGAGTAGCAATATGGCCGTAAACCCCCATTCCCCAATGGGGTTTTTCTGCGCTATGAGCGCCGGCGCAATTAGCGTCGGGCTAATAGTGCCGAAAACAGGTGGAAAGTTGAGATTTTTACCACAAGCAAAAAGCTGGAGGTAAAACTCCAACTTTCCACCCAACTCATGATTGGGTCAACCCTTAAATGTGGCGGTAATAGTGTTACTGCCACATTTAAGTGCTACTGCCCAACTCGTAATAAGGCCATTGAATCCAACCAGTTTCCTGCTTACAACCTGGTCGAATAAAGAGGCTACGCAGTTCAAAAAGAATACCTGAACCCAGAATATGCAATGTCGAGGACTACAATATTCACACAGTGCTGGTCTACTGGGAGACCTGTAAAATGAATATGCACTTCTCAGCACTCCATTGTCTGCACTAGACAGTGCTGCTCTCCGAGGAGCCTTGGAATAGGAATCTGCACTCTTGAACCTCCCTGAGAGAGTGATACTGTAAACACTCAATTTGCAATAATTAACTGCACTGGTCTGGTGAAAGGCGTGGAACTTAAATGTGAAATGTTCGCTTTCATTGAGACCGGTTAGCCAAGAAATGTACACGACATCTGGGAGAAAAGATCAGTGAAATGTACAGGAAGCATTAAAGTGGTTTGTGATATTTAATGTTGTGGGTAGTCCTCTATACTTGGTTTGCCAGACTGAGCTCTGGCACATGCACAACTTCATGGTCCGGTTTTTCTTGATTTCCATTTATTCCGCTTGCACTTCTATTCATATTTCCCTATGTGCAGCCTTCTTATGGCTGCCCACACTCAGGGCCTGATTCTCAACTTGGCAGTAATTGCCGAAAATGTTGTTAAAAGGGCTAATGACATTTTCGGTAATTACACCCTATTCTAAAGGTGGCGCAATATTCCGAAGTCAGAATGATTGTGCCACTTTAGGAATATGGGTGCCGGTTGCTAGGAAGGGCTGGAAACAGACCTAGCAACCGGCACTCTCGTTAATTATGCATTTGCATGGTTATTCTTGTGGCACTCCTCCAATTTTGCAAGCGCTTGAAATTGGCGCTGAACTACGGTACACAATTGGTGCCGTACGGAGGGGTGCCACAAGAAGCCTTGTTTGGTGTGAATGGAAGTGTCCATATACACCCGTGTTGTATATGGACACTTTCATGTACACCAAAGCAAGCAGCTTCAACGTGGCTGCAACGTTGAAGCTGCTTGCTTTGGTGTACATGAAAGTGTTCATATACACCGCACGGGTGTATATGAAGACTTTCTTATACACCAAAGTAAGCAGCTTCAACATCCTGCAATGTTGAAGCTGCTCACTTTGGTGTTTCGGCAGCATTTTCGTTAAATAATGATTCCCTCGTTATTTAACAAAAATGCTGCTCAGATTCTGCAATCCGCCTGTTTCCATTAGAAACAGGCAGATTACAGCGAAAGCACTGTCGTGCTTTTCGAAGACGCCCAGGCCCACATGAGAATAGCAGTGGTGCCTGGGCATCAAGAAATGGCGCAGTGAGTTGTGCTATTTAGCACGCTCACTGCGCCAAGATGAGAATCGGGCCCTCAGTATAATGAGGCACCTGTAACCAGTAAATCCCCACCGTCTGATCTACTCACACAATCTACGGCAGCAGTCCAAAGAGATTTTTCACTCCAGTACCTTACAAAATCAAAAACCTTTGCATGGAACATTAAAGAGAATTGCATAGAACATTCGGGAGATTTGGAACAATATGTTAGATACTTTTGGGTCATTACACAAAACGAGGGCACCAGTTAAAATGTGCAACATCCTAGCTCCAGACAAATACTTATCACAGAAATGGTTGTGATAAGTGTGCAGACAAGTAGCTACAGTCAGTTCAACATCTCTTGTCCAGCTGCAAAGGCACCTTAAAGCAGAGGGCTGAAAAACTCTCGAGGTTTCTACATGATGAATGTTTTCTTGATTGATTTTTGTTTTGGCAAATACTTTCGGCGGGTAACGAAGTCTTCCTAACAACTGAGGTGGTTTGGTTACTAAATGACTGGAACTTAACCGGGTTGAGGGATAAATGATGTATGGGTGATGTAAAGCGGAAGAAAGGGAAAAAAAAGAGATTTTTTTTCTTCCTCTTTGGTAGGAATCTAATTTTGTCCTTTTAACCGGGTTGTGGGTTTCTTTTTTTCCTTTTCCGTGTTGTGTTTTATCGTGAAAGAGCATAGGTTTTTCTTCTGTGTCTCAATTTCTGCTTATTGGTAAACTTGGAATTTTATCTAATTTTTAAATTCAATTCCGTTTTTGTAATTAAATGTTGTGAATATACTAATGTTCTGATATTATGAAATGTGTTAAAATTCAATTTTGTTTTCTTTTGGCTATTGCACAGTAAATATAAAAATTAAAAAAAATTGTTGCACATTCATTTTGGAATAATAGTCAGCACACCTTACATATTTAAAAAAAATGCATGCATTATTTATTTTTCAAAGAGTGGATTGCAAAAAAAGGGCCTTGTTACTAGTTTGGTGGTATCTGGGTGCTAAATCTGCCCAGATACCACCAAACTGTATTACCGTAACTGCCACTTGGTCCTCCGATATTACCGCTGGATTACAAGTGGCGGCGGTGATAAAAATCCCCATTTTATTTTTTGTCCATATGAATGGGGCATTTTCGGCAGAATTCCTGCGGCAGTAATTCCACTGAAATGTTGGCGGAAAGCTGGTGGATTTACCTGCAGCTCATGGCTGGAGATAAATCCTCCAACTTTCTGCCAAACCTATAGTTGGGTGGTGTGGTAATGCAGCAGTATACTGTTATACCGCCGCATTTAACTGCACCGCCCAATTTATAATGATGCTCTTTGTCTTAGCAATTCTCTACACACTACAATTTAATTGTTCAATTCATCTGTTTACAACCTGTATGAATACATTCATTAAAATAGTTCAAAAGTAGATAAATTACAATAGATACAGTAAATGAATATGTAATTCATTCACCTTTGAACTATTTTAATGAATGTATTCACATGGGTTCATATGCCTCTCCTCAGCGAACTCTCACTCCTCCCTCTTTCCCCTCGCTGTCTCCCTCTTCCTTCACCTCTTCTCACACTCCTTCCATGCTCCTCTCTCTCCCTCCCCCTCCAAATACTTTTTCCCTCCTATTCTCTAACTTCCACTACTACACATACACCTTCTTCCCTACAACCCTCCTCTTTCACTCTCACTTTCTTTCGCTTTCCCTCCCCCTCTCTATGTTACGACTTTCACCTTTTACTATCTACTTGCACTCCCCTCCCCTACTCTCACACTCCCTCTCACACCCTTCCCTACTCACACACTTTGACACACGCACCACTCACTACACTCTCAAGATTGGTACCACTCTCTCTCTCACACACAATGCTTTATCTGCACTCTCATTCAACAGCCCCACAAATGCCAAACTATACCACTCCATCTTTCCATCTTCCACTCTCCGTCGCCTGGTTTCTCAGTCCACCAACTCTCCTTCCTACCTGACGTGAACTCTCCTCATCCATTTGTCTGAGTACAGGGTTTTTATACTCCTGCGGATCTTGGATTTCACCTGCTCCTTCCCATTGGTTCCTCGTATCGTCTGTAAGCTGCGCCAGTTCTTCCCCTGCTGTTGTCCCTGGGGTTTGGGTTACAGGTGCAACAGGTTTAAAGCATCTGCTAAGACCCCAATCCCCCTTTTCGTTGTATTGTCATCTGCCCAGGGTTGTCAGTTCAGCATCACGTGACTCTGCCGGGTTGAACTTCTTTACCCAATGTGGTGAAGCTCGATGCCTGGTGGGCGGCCTTCCCAATGCTGGAAAGTTGCGATACACCATGGATGTCTCTCGGCTGCTGCTCAACTCGTTCTGGACTTGGCCCAAAGGTTTCTGGGCCATTGGTCCTGCAAAAAATCCAAAAGAACTCTGGCCTGAAAAGAGGCTTACCGGTACAGTCGAAAAGACAGTGGTATCACAATTTTACCGAATAATACATGCTCAACGGGGTAGGGGACTTCCTCCCCACCCCCAACTCCCTCACCCTGCCTCCAGGGTAGGATCAGGTCTGGAATATGCATTGGTAGGCTGCCTACCCCAGATTGGGAGGGGTCCTCACTCCCCCTTGACAGGGTCAAGAACCTGACTCTGTCCCATTTGTGAAGGAGAAAGCATTCTCGCATGTGCTTAAAGAAAATAGCTAAATGCCTTTTCACAATATGCAACCAGAAACGGTCTTGAGATAAATCCAAGAAAAACAAAAATCTTGGAATTGACCGACAAACGCAAAGTATCTAAATGTAAATGGTCCATCAAGGAAGCACAAATAGAACAGGTAGATAACCAGATTTACTTGGGTATTCCGTTGTTCAGTATGCCGACAAGGTATTTTTTGTGGGAGTGCTATAAGAGTAAGGCTCTTGCTCTTTCACCTTTATTGGTCAAAGTCAACAATACATTTGGGAAATTCTCTCTAGGGCCTGCCGTGAAGTTCTATGAGGCATAATTGGTGCCTAAACTACTTTATGGCATAGAAACTACACAGCAGCGGATCTGGGAGAAACTAGAGGTGCTGGAAGGCTCCGTGTGGAGGCGTGCATTGAAACTACACAATTGTATTCCTGCAGTGCTCATTAGATACCAGCTTGGCCTGCTGTCACTGCAAGCCAAGGTGAATTAGAAGTTGCTATGTTTGTTTGCCAAATTGTGTAAACCGTTAGCCAATCATGATACAGGAACATGAAAACCTTAATCATTCAAGCCCAGAATTAGCCAATAAGGTATATGGTTGCATATTGTCAAGATCTATTAAGGGGCCTGAAGTTAAAAGAGGAAGATTTGCTTCCTAGGCCTGGTTATGTAAAGCGTTCTCTATATCAGGCAGACTGTATTGTCACTATCAGGCAGACTGTATTGTCACAATTGAGAAGTTGCATATGTACACCTTTCTGCTTCACATGTAGTATGAACACAAAAAATTGGGCTTGATAACCCCCTATTTATTGTGATGTTGGAATGGGTATGTGAGAGGAACATTAATGCGTTTCAGGTTTAACATCTTGCTGACCAGGGACATTATGGCACAAAGAGAGGTGATTTCGAAGGAAGCCTCTTACTGCAGACATTGAGGCGTACAAACAGAAATAGAGACATGGAATCATATGTTTTTGTTCTGTCCTGACCTCTTATTCTTTAGAATGTTGCATCTGGGTCCGTTTTTGGATTGCACTAGTGAAGTTGATAATGATGCACTTTGGCAAAGGCTATTGAGCATACAGAATTCTAAAATTGCGATGGCAGTCTTTATTGATTGCTTAAAAGTTTACACAAACCACGTTAGATGAATGAAGCCACGTTTTTAGGTTGCAATTTAAGTGTTAACTAAATGGATTTGTAGTATTGTATGCTTTTTTATCTGTTGAATGAAATAAATGATGTATTGGGTTGGAAAAGGTGATGTTAAAATAATTATGGATGGTTGCATGCTCTTAAACTGATGATTGAACTGAATCAAGTTTTAATGGTTAAAATGATGTCATATGAAAATGGATATGAATTATTGTGCTTTTTTTAAAACGTCTGTTTGAATGGAATTAGAGTCAACTAACTTTAAATTATAGGTTTCTTATTGAATCAAGTTTACATTGTTTCTTTATATATATTATAGTGAATGAAATTAGGATATGTGTTAGGATAATGTATTCATTTGATTAAATGTTTATAATCTTGGTTTTTGAATGTTAAATTGCAAAGATTGATTTTGTTAATTCAAAATATTAACCAACACAATACAAAAAATGATATATAAACCGTGGCATGTTATTGGAGTATTAAGCACGTGAGGCTGTAAAATAAATGTCTGTACTGAGCATATGAACAACACCTAGCCATACAATGGCTATACCTGTAACAGAAGGCTAGATCTGGGCATAAACTCACTTAAGATGGGTGTTTTGAATGCACCTGGAGATTGATACTGTACCTCAAAGGAGGATGCACCTAGCATATGATGGCAACATATATGAGAATGTATTTGGGTCATATCTAGACAGGATTATGAATATTAACTTTCGTCATATCTAGACAGGATTGTGAATATTAGCTTGCGACAAATCTAGACAGGATTGTGAATATTAGCTTGCATCACATCTAGACAGGATTGTGAATATTAGCTTGCATCACATCTAGACAGGATTTGTGAATATTACCGTGTGCCACATTTAGGTAGAATTGTAACAATTAGCATGCATCACATTTAGATAGCAATGCCACTAACCAACCCACTAAAAATCTCAACCTTCTGCATACACCTCTCAAACTCTAACCAAACACAACCGCACATCTAAAGCAAACCAAACCGCAAGCACTTCACCACACTGCAACAACAAAACAAATCACACATAGCCTTGCGCAACAGAACACAACGGCTACCAACCGGAAAGCACACCTAAGCTCAGCGAACGGTGTTACCCGAACTGAAGCTGCCAACAGCACATCACTGCTCTCTTGCACTTTTCCCGCTCAGTCCCACTAACTCACCCCAACCCCTTTCCCTTTTCAGATCCGCCAGAGCGCCTCTCCGGTGGTGATAGTGCGCGGTCCAAATGTCCTTTAACATTAACATGTCTTGGCTGCAGCTCTGCATTTGAGACTGAAAATTGAATTACATAACACCAGACCTATTGGTTTTGTCAATTATAGTTTATGTAAGGCATATAAAAAGTGTCCTATTTTAATATTATCTCTGATTTGCCCACACTTCTATTCAATTTGTAAATATCCTTTCTGCAAACATTAGTAATATTGATCACAATTTAATATATACGGATGGGGGTATGTACATGTTAGCAGGAATATAGGTTACACCAAGGTGCTGTTGGAAGAGCCAGGTATTTAGGTCTTTCCTAAACTGAAGGAGACTTGGGGCAGCCCAGATTGCCACCAGGATGAAGTTCCAGAGGACAAGAGAGGGGCTGTTTCCTAGTTTTCCTCTTGAGAGCCAGCCTAGTTCCAGTCTGGTGACGGTCTTACTGTGAGAATACAATGTGCCACCCAATGCTTTTAATATAGCCATCAGATAGGCTGGCATATGGGCAGCGGTTTCCTCGTAAGTGAGGCACGCAATTTTGAACCAGATCCTAGCCAAGATGGGAAAACAGTGTAATGCATGCAAGGTGGGGAATATGTGGTCAAATTTTATAGAGCCATAAGGAGGTGAGCCACAGCGTTGTGGGCCCCTTTGAGGTGTGGCGGCAGGTTAGCAGCTTTGAGTCCTGCAATGATAGTGCTACCCCTGTCGAAATTCAAGATAACTAGGGCCTCTAAAGAGGTAGCATTGGCTTCCACTTGAAAACCCTAGTGCGGGCATAAAGGCTTGATCTTGTGGAGTACAGAAATCTGATTTTAAAAAGCCACATGAGTCTTTTTCACATGGTGTTGGAAGGATAGATTGCTATCCACAATGAAGCCTAGGAATTTTGCTGAGTGGTTGAGTCAAGGCTTGATTCCATCCAACCGCATTCCCTACAGCCACCTGAGTGGGGTTCTGCTTAGAGGAAGGCCCAGTAGTATGAATTTGGTTTTGGTGGGGTTATGCTTCAGCTTCAGGCAGCAGTGGAACACAATACACTGGTAGGGGTTGCATGCATAGATACAGTAGATTGTAGGAGGAAACAGGCATTACAACATACACTTTATTATTGGCATACCATTTAGGGTAGCAGGGAATAGTTAACATTCACATTTAGTGTGACACATGCAACAGTTCAGAGAGGAGTGGGGTTTAAAGTTAAGTTGTTAGAAGCAATAATGACCGTGTGGGCTTGAGAGGGTGGAGTTGCATTTTACGGGCTGTAAGAAGCGAGATATGTGAAATCAATTGTGACTTGAGCGATAAAACCCATGGCCTCCATTAAACATGAGATGCACAAATGACTGGATAGGGTTTTCCAGTACACTGGAAGGACCTAGGTGGGCTTTTCCACAGTAATTACTTGAAATTAACCAATTAGAGTTGACAGTTGTTCCTAAAAATATGCTTGACGAAATTTGCAATATTTTTCACTGGAAAATCAGGACTCTCCCGCCTAAATCGGGAGGGTTGGCATGTATGAGATTTCACCACAGCAATCGGTGAAAATGTATTTTCCCTTATAATTGCGTTGGGGTTATCATTAT
This sequence comes from Ambystoma mexicanum, assembly GCF_040938575.1. Taxonomy (NCBI): domain Eukaryota; kingdom Metazoa; phylum Chordata; class Amphibia; order Caudata; family Ambystomatidae; genus Ambystoma; species Ambystoma mexicanum. Next base: position 1,085,281,347 of record NC_090935.1, on the reverse strand, counting down.
TTTAGGCAAGAGACAGTAAAAAATAGCCCGATTTTTCAATTAAAAATCGTGAGTATCCAACCTAAATTGGGAGGGTTGGCATGTATGTAGGTCTTTGTTGTTGGTGTTCACATAGCTCTCAACCTTTTTTGATGCAAAGGCGGGTGAAATCACCCGATTTTGTGTTTGGCGGGTGAGAGGCCCATTGAAATGAATGGGCGTGCACGAGGCTTGGCGGGTGACTCACCTGTTTACAAGGCGGGTGACACCCGCCAAAAGCGGGTGAGTTGAGAGCTATGTGTTCATGGATCCATTTGTCACTGCTGTCTTTGCTATGCCTCAGAATTAAGTACTGGGACGAGGAAGAGGGACATGGAGGTAATGACCCGGTTACTTACCAGTAATCTTGATTACTCCTAATCCTACTTTTCCTCCTCACAGTACTTGCGACCCTCTTCGCCCGCCCTGGTGCTGCATGAAAAGCCTTCCATGATGTGTTAGGTTGTATTGCAACTAACATGTGGGAGTGGGGCAGTATTGTGCTCTCTGGAGTGGGGGGCAGGTATGAGTATTACAAAATGGAATGGATTCCTGAGATTGAAGTTGAGTATTACAAAATGGAATGGATTCCTGAGATTGAAGTTGGCAACCTCACTAGTAATAAATGAGTACTGTGACGAGGAAGAGTGAGACCAGGAGTAATCAAGATTACCGTTAAGTATGCTCTTGGTCGCAACCGATCCTTTTGCCATGTTGACCTTAATATACACAATATGCACATGAATAGTCATGTTGACAAATGGTAACCGTGGCAGGCGTTAGGTATTTTCGCCGCTTTCGCTATTGGGCATAGCTACTCTGTGTTCGTCTACGTCTAACATGGCCGCCTTATGCGATGTCGGTCTAGTTTTTTCTTAATGTCAATGCATTTCGATTCTGCGCACCATGGCGCGTTAGGCGGCTTTCCCCAACATACCGGAAAATGGCTCCTGTCAGACTTGTGCATCAGTGAGCCCCCGGGTTGGGGGTAGCGCTCACCGGTTTCAGAGCAGGCGGGGCCGTGTGTGCTAGAACGGAGGGGCTGCCGGGGCCCGATGCGCGGCCTGCTGCTGCTCTGTCCCTGTGTGCTCGCAGTGGCCTTTCATCTCTGGCTGCAGGGGCCCGAGGCGGCTCTCAGCTGGCCGGGCCTGGCAGCCTCACTGCCGGGTTGGCAGCGGCGTCGGCACCATGAGCTGGTGGTGGGCGTACTCTCCGCGCGGGGCAACCGCGACCAACGCAGCGCTATCCGGCGCACTTGGCTGCAGCACCTATCCGGGCACCCGGCGCTGGGCTCCCGTGCCCTGGTGCGCTTCATTGTCGGGTCCCGCGGCTGCGCCCTGCCTGCCCCGGACCGCGAGGACCCCTATTCTTGTCACCTGCTCAACATAAGCCGGCCCGTTCTACACCAGGAGATCGAGGCTTTCGGTGTGCCGCATGGCGCTATACTGTTGCCCCAGCAGCGGGTATTAAATGTGCACTTTCAAGTATTGCACCCAGTAGTGATTACGCGGCTGGGAGTACTGCACCAAGGGGAGGCGGGCGCAGCGTTACAGAGCAATGTCACCGTGCGCCTCTACCAGGCCGAACATGAAGAGGCGCTCTTCACGGCCCGCTTCAGCCCGGCTAGTGCTGGGGTGCAGGTTAATGGTCTCTGGTACAAGCCCGTGGAGCAGTTTATCCTGCCCGAGGGCTTTCAGGGTACAGTGACCTGGGAGAGCCACGACCCTGTGGGTCTTGCCTCTCTGAGCGCCCATGGGGTCATTGTCAATGACGGCGGCGGTGTGCTGAAGATACTGACGGTGGAGGAGGGTCTTCTGCCTTACGAGTTCACCGAAGGTGTTGAGGGGGTAGCCGGGGGATTCGTGTACACCCTCCACGAGGGGGAGGCGCTGGTGCGGCACCTGCAAGCCCGCCCGGAGAGAATGGCTCAGCATCACATTGCAATGCAGGAAGAGGAGGCCTTTCTCCAGAGGGAGAGTGCCACCTACCAGGACATTGTCTTTGTGGATGTCGTTGACACGTACAGGAACGTCCCCTCCAAGTTGCTTCACTTCTACAGATGGACAGTGGAGTCAACCAGCTTCGACTTGCTCCTCAAGACTGACGACGACTGCTACATTGACATGGAGAACGTTTTTGACAGTATTTTGGACAAAAAACTTGACCGGCCAAATGTCTGGTGGGGTAACTTCAGACTCAACTGGGCTGTCGATACAACGGGGAAGTGGCAAGAGTTGGAGTATCGAAGTGCGGCCTATCCAGCCTTTGCTTGTGGGTCTGGATATGTTATCTCCAAAGACATCGTTGAATGGCTCTCCAGCAACTCGGAAAGATTAAAGACTTATCAGGGTGAAGATGTTAGTATGGGTATATGGATGGCAGCCATTGGTCCAATGAGGCATCAGGATAGTCTCTGGCTGTGTGAGAAGAAATGTGAAACGGGTATGCTGTCTTCCCCTCAGTACTCGCCTGAAGAACTAATACAACTTTGGAACCAAAAGGAACGTTGTGGGAACCCTTGTGCGTGCGAAAAATGACAACCAAAGATCTCGACAAAGCGTGATTATCATATGACCAGGTGGAAAACTCGCAGAACCCTCTTAATAAATCATGCTATATAAATATGAACCTCTGGTGGAAGCAAACATTATGAACATAGCAATGTGTGCACTTTATGTTTGTGTAATCCATGATTTTTCCTATTCATGTTCTACGGACTCTACATTAGTGTTTTCCATTATCTCGATTGTATGAACTGTGTGGCTTTCTTATAATAAGGGGGATGAATATTAGATCACTTTTAATAAAATAAGCTGAAGTCAACATGGTGACACCTAGAGCAGGTATACTTAATGTTTTACAAAATATAATGGGCTTTGCAGATACCTATACTCTAAAAAGCTTATACCATGCAATTTTTGTCACTACTGGTTGTGGGTGAATATTGGAGAAGAGCTATTTTTACAAATATCCTTACCCCAAAAACTTTTCCAATAACCGTTTTTATTTTAAAATTCTTGCCTTGTTTCTGTTACATTGTATCCGTGTTGGCGTTTCACTACAGGATTCGTTATTCACTGTATTGAAGACAATTTTGATAACAAACATTGTTCGACTAATTTCCACCACAGAGACAAATGGAAGAACTTGATTTGGGTGTGAGAATATTTGTACATATATAGCGGTTTTCAAATGATTACCTGAAAAGTACAACTTTTAAAAAATGTTAGCCATCTTTTTGATGGATTTAAATTTGGTTGGCAAACCCATTCAAATTAATATTTAGGGAGGTATTCCTGGTGGGTAGATAACAAATGGGCTTGTACTAACAGCATGCAGGCAGGAGTAGTTGAGATGGAATGTGATCACTTGGACTCAAAATTAAGATTTGATAAGCGGGAGCTGAAAGCAGCTACTGATTATCAAGCATTAACAATTGACCAGGCGCTACCATAGAGGAACTGGGAGCTCGTAGGCAGTGTTCCACAAATCTTCCTTACACATCGATGAAAATATATCACGTGTCCGTTATGTATGACCCCTTATGCTTTCAATGTCATATAGATTTGTCCTAGTGCTCATTTATAGATTGTCAAAAACACCCAGAGTTAAATCCACATAGGTGTGTTTTTTCGACACTTGTCCTGGGAAGACAAAAGTAGCGCCCTCTAATTGTTCGTGTCAAGCTAACCAGACTCTTCTGAGCCACAAGCAGGAGCTAAAAAGCTGAAAGCTCCCCTCAATTTTGAGCACTGCACTTTAGTTTCCATTTCTTCTCTTAATTGTGGCAGAGAGACTCCTGACAAATGTGTCTACTCCAGTCTGCGTGTATCAACACAGATGTGACTATTCTGGGCTATGTTTATTATTATTGTCTGGCATGTTCTCTCCCCACTAACCCACACCTCTTACATTTCAAATCTGCCAAAGTGCCTGAAGACCAGGCAAATGGAAGCAGTGTTATAAATCCTAGTAACATAAACTTTTTATTAAGATTACATCATGATCCTTGTTAACCTCACTAGGCAGCTCACTTTGCCAAGAAGTCCTGCATGCAGAGATACATTTTATTATTCTTGGACCAAACATGGGCGTACTTTGTGTTTGATGTGGGCGACTGACTTCAATCACAGTTTGTGTACATCAGCTCCTCTGCATTATCTGATTAAAGGCAGAAAATGACTGTTAGCCTCCAAGTCATCTAAATGAATGTTAGCCACACTCAGACCCTACAACCTTTCTGAACCTAGGCTTACGTTGCTGCCCTCTATAAACAGGACAATATGAATGCAGCCCAGGTACAGGAAGGTGGATTATGCAGATTCCCAGAAGAGGCCAGTCTGTGGCAAGGAGGAATCTCACTTCACCCAGCACCAGTACTATTACAGTAAAGTGCCTAGCAGGCATCATTAACTTCCATGCAATGCAGTGAAGGGCATTGCTCTCTGAGGAGCCACAGATCAAGACCCACTCTCTGTTTAGGAGTGCCGATTGTTCCAGCTTTTCTCTGTATAGAACCTGGCAATTCAGGGTTTTGTATGGAATAAGCGGAAGCATGCTGTCTGTCCCAGGGCATCGCTTGAACCTATCCAGGCAGTGCAGGAAGTCCTCAAAGCCTGTGTCTAAAGTGTCAGACAGGCCCTGCAGGCAGGCCTTATAATGGGCTGGTTCCATCCAAGAGTGTTGTCCTTCATGTGGATGCCTCCTTTGATTGAGTGAGTCTGCTGTGTGTTTTTGCAACCTTACATCTAATTTAATTCTCTCATACTGAATTCCAGTTTCTTATTTGCCAATTCACTATGTACAAGAGTGAAACTTGTGCTCTCTTCCACCGGAGGCTGACCTAGTTTGGGGTGGGGGAGATCCTCTGTCAAACTACCCAGTGTGTCCCCTAGCCCAGATACTGCTTGTTGCAAATTCCTGGCTTTCGCACCTCTGGCTCGACTTAAGCCGAACCCTTTCCGGCTATAAGCAAGGAGGCGTCCAATATGATGATCTGCTTGCTAGGCCTCACTGCTTCCTGGCATTACATCTGAAGTCCATTTCACTGCCACATGACCTAATGTCATAATATCTCAACCACTCTTCTAACTGCTTCTGTGACATTTCTGCTGGCCAATAAGTGAAGCTTTTGCCTCTTCTTGTAACATTTTCTTCTGATCCAAACAATAAAAAACTAGAAGTTAATCTCAACAATCATTATTACTCGCCCATGCTTGAATTTCCCTACATGTTAGTTAAGTCTGTACTTTTTTGTATCCTTGACTTTTCCTACCCTTCAACGTTCCCTCCTCGACCCAGTTTCCCTTTCACCCCCGAGACCACGGTTTAGCTGCCACTGTGGGCTCTGTGGAGAAAGCTGTTTTCTACTTTTTGATTATGTATAGTTGGTATGGAAAGTAAAAGGATGAATAAGAAATGCCAAGGAGCACACATTTTTTGCCCAAAAAAACATTTTGCTAATTTTTCAGGGAGTTACAAAATCATACATTTTTAATACACATTGTTCTTTCCTGGCATCCCTGAAAGTTACGGCCTGGCAACCAGGGAGCGTGCTTGGCAGATGTTGGTCTGGGTGGTAGAGGGAATTAAACACTGCCCTTGTCCTGCTGAGGGAACAGCACGAGGTAAAATGTTAGAAAGCAGCAGAAATCTGCTGGGAAAGAACACAGAACAGTGAGGAAAGTAGCAACCCTGCAGGAAAGTGAGACCAGGGAGAGTAGAAGAGGGGGAGGGGGACAACGGGATTTGGAGGAAAGAAGGGGGAGATTGGTAAGGAAATGGTTGATTGAGGGTACGGAAGATGGCAATAATGCAGATTTAAACTTAGTCTTGGGTAGTGCAGGAAATAGAAAAGAGGAAGGGTATGTATCACGTATGAAGTTGCAGTCCTCTAGCAGGTCTCTAGTAGATAGGAAGAGTAGCGAGGGAAGTAGTCCACAATCAAGAGTGGGAAGGCTGGTAGGCAAGGGAGTAAGGAGGAACCAAAGGAGTGTGAGCAGAGTTGGCATGCCGTAATTAAATCAGCTAAACCGGATAAAGATTTTGGAGAAGTTAGCCCTTTTATGACCCCTGAATGGGTCAAAAAAGGGATCGGTGATCTGCACTCTTTTCAGAAAGTAAGTGGCGGGAAGGGTTTTGATGAAAGGTTCAGGAGATAAGATTAAGAACGATGCGTTGGACCTCGGAATCTTAGGAAGGCATCCTGTCTATTTTGGAGCAACCTGCCGAGTCCGGTAAAGGAGTGGTGTATGGAGTCCGCTTGGGTGCAAGTAAAAGGGAAACATCGTAGTAATTGCATGTTGTGATTGAAGTATGGAGATAGGTCAGGAAAACGACAGTGTGATTTCTACCTTTTTAACATGATTTTGAGGGAATGAGGTACCGATGTGTATTTAGTATATTAATGTTTCAGGGTGAAACAATTCGTGCAAGCAAATGTCCAGAATTTGGGCACATAAATCATGGCGTCTTAAAAGGTGCAATTAACCTTGTCGTCCTTACTATAGCATGCAAAAAGTGCTTGCAATTTTGGTGCCAGCAAGTCACTGAACATGCAGTAAAATTCAATCGGCAGGCCATCCGGCCCTTTTCATCCTTCGTGTGGCCTACCCAATTTCGTCCTGGGAAGCCAGATTCTAGCGAGGCAAATACTGTTTGTGGGACGCTGTTCTGCCTCGAGTGTGGGATACTATCCAAGTACTCACAAATTAATTCTGGAGAGGCATGGGAATCCTGAGTAAACACCTCATAAACCTTGCAAACAGACGTGATGTATCCTCATCCTTAGTAACCGTGCTAACGCCCACTGCCAAAGATGCCACTTTATCATTCTGATTATGTGCTTTCATACATTTGGCCATCATGGCCCTTACCTTATTTGCACCCCCAAACAATTTAGAATTATACAACACCCCTGAAGCTTTCTCTATGCTGGTCTTATTGTATTCACATTTCACCCTAATCAGATCCTTAAGGGACTGCTCAGAAGGGTATTTCAATACTGGAGTTCCAGATTCTTAATCTTCACAAGTCTTCCTGGCCGCCTCCCTGCCTTTCCTATTCTCGCCTGCCATGTACCCAACCACATGGCCCGAAGCGTAGCTTTGAATGTATTCCATACCACTGCTGGATGTGCACCCCCCTCATTGAGGGAGAAAAACTCATCTGTAAAGTTACGAATTGACTTGCAAAAATCAAGGGGGCTTAACAAATCTGAATTTATGTACCATCTACGGGTCTTAGAAGATGCGTCCTCGCAATCCACAGACACCACCACTGGAGGATGATCTGTTATCACCATGGAAGAGATCTCTGAATGAGACCTATGCATAGGGGAGAAAAATGTGAATTCCTGCGCTACAGGATTGCATATTCTCCAGACATCTTCAAGACCATTGTGGTATATTTGAATGATTTGTGCATCTTGGAAGGTTGAAAGCAACAGTGCGATTCCCTGTCCATAATAGGATCAATCAGCAGGTTGCAGTCCCCTCCCATTAACACATTCTGACAAGTGTCTGTTTGGATCAACTCATTCACAACGCCCCAGAACTTGGTATCTGCCACATTGGGACCATACACATTCACAGTGACTGCAGGAGCCACATTCTTCACACATGGCACCATGATCCACCCGCCCATCGCATCCATTCTAATACTCTCAATATCCACTGACAGAAATTTGTGAGAGAATCCCCATTTCCCCCCTTCCGTCACACTGCCAGAGCTGCAAACACCTGTCCATCCATTGTTTCTTAACCCGCCCTACATTCCATAGTAAAAGATGAGTCTTCTATAGGAGCACATCCTGTGCTTCCAACCGTCTCCAGTCGGTGAGTACTCACTGTCTCTCAATAGTTCTACGTAAACATTCCAACACAACTACTTTAATCATGTTGCCACTCTAGTTGCCATATGCTAGGAGCAAGTCGACTTAATGTCCACATGGAACCCCCACGTGGAGACCAACATTCCATCTCTGCAATCATTACATCTGTACCTCCAGACATATGCATAAAAACACAAAAGGGTAAACTGAAAAGTACAATATGACAAACCTGCAAATTGAATCAGTCTGTCACCCTGGAATTCCCAGTACTTCCCCGCCCCCTGTCCCAACCCTACTGGCGAGGAAGTCCAATTGCAAGAACACATCAAATGCTCTCCCATCCTGCTAGTGCTAACTGCACACCAACAGCAATTAGAGTGACCCCAAGGGTGGAAGAAACCCACACTAACCACCTAGAAATCCACCCCTGCCCAGAACTTCCACAGCATTAACTATATAACTGCAAGCTGCGCTTGCTCCAAAAAGTGATCTCCCTGTATAAAAACAATGTTTCAGCCAGACATAACCACCGCACCAAGCCCCAGGGCGTTCTCGATTTGTCTCTCAGGCCGGTGACTTCCCACTAGAACTTGCACTTGGGCCAGCCACTGTCCTGGACCCCCCCTCCTTTCTGATATCTGTAGTGTGAAAGTCGTGCTTCAAAATGTCTATAAGTCCCCCCCCACCCCCCGAGTCACAGGTGCCCAGTGGAGTCACTGTAGTGGGAGCGTTATTAAGAGGGACAGAATTATCCATAGGACTGCTCAATGTTGCTTCCAGATAGTGCCACAGGTCCTCAAAAAACGTGGAGACCCTGACTTGGTTTTGATGATCATTCTGGTGGGCACCAATAAGCCATATTGCAGCCCCCTACAATGGAGTTCCAGGTGCAGTTCAATAAACCTTTTCCTCAGAGTCGTTGTACGCTTTGAGACGTCTTGAGATATGAATACTTGTCAAGTACCTGGTCTTGTCGCTGAGGAGGTTGTGAGGAAATATTCCCAGCCTTGGCCTTTGTTGACTTGTCCAGAGTGTTGCCAGAAGAATGAGTTACGTGAGAAGCCGTCTCTCAGCCCGCTGCTCGTTGGAACTCGAGGGGAGAGTAAGAACAACTCCCCACACCACGGGACAGCTTCCCCGGATTTACGAGTTGCAGGGACAGCGCTGAGATGCTGGCCGGGGAAGCCACAGGGTTGCTGGTAACCGATATCAGCACTGGGTCCAAATCAAGTGCTGAAGACTGGTACCGAAAGGAGGCACAGGCATAGAGGAACAGAGAGTATCTGGCAATAACTGCAGGCAAGACCAGGAGGACGAGGAAAGGTAGCCAGCAGAGGAGAGAGAAGGCAGAGTCGGAAGCAAGTCTGAAGAAGAAGCGAAAGGAGAAGCACAGGATAGAAAGGCCACAGGCAAACAGACCGGACTGTAGAAAAACACAGGCAAGAGGGATAAGCAAGGCAAGGAGCACTCTCACGGAGCGCATTCAGACGCAACCGACCTGTGTGAAGGCAGAGTTTATATACTCTGTTCTGCGGGTGGCGTTGTCATGGTGCCATAAGACACTGCTACAACTGCACATGCGCAGGAGACTAGTGCCAAGTCCTTGCGCATGCTCACTGGAACCAACATGGCAGTGCCCTCTACGAGGATGCTGGGAGAATGCCCAATGCCAGGCCAAACTACATGCCCTGTACCTGATAGCCAAGACACCTCTCTGTCCTCCTGTGACCAAGGCGCCAGCACAGATAGTACCGCCAGGTATGTCTCCATGGGCTGCGGTGGTGACAGGTCTGGGATCTGACAATGCTGGGTGTCCTTCATATGCCACTTTGGTTGTTCTCTTCCTCACCGTCTCAAGGATCTGAGCCACCTGTGGAAACCGGAGAAGGCAAGCAATCGGGGGTCTAGGCTTCTAAACCTTACTGCTTGTCAAACTGCTCACTCTATGTGCTCGTCGGATCTAAAGACGGGGGGAGTAAAGACGAGTTGAAGGGCCTGAGGCAACCATTTTCCAACCATTTGACGCATCTGTACCTTTGGCCCTCTCCAGGATCCCATACATCCTAATGATATTTCTGCAGTCTGTCCTCTGAGTTACCCCAACCTCCAGCTAGCCTACTCATGCTTGTAAATGCTCCATCTTGTTGTCCAAGGTGGAGATCCTCTCCTCCGCGTGATCTATACGGCCGCAAATGATCCCATCTCCTTCCTAAACAACTTAATTTTATCTTGAACATCTTGAGTGCATCTATCAATTGTAGATACCGCTTTCTGTATAGACATCAACTCTGCCATAATTTGTGCTAATCCCCCCTGAGATGGCTCCGAGGGAAGTTCACAAAATGGCACCCCCTGCAGGGAACTGGGAGGAGATCTCATCTGAGCGCCAAACTTCAGGGCCTTTTTTGAAGCCAGCTAGCCTGCACCCACAACGTTGTACCTTCCTGATGCCGAGCCCCCAGACCGCCGTCCTGGTGCAGTCACTTGTGTTGCTCTTCCTGCTGCTGCTGCTCTTGAAAATGTGTTACAGCGCCCAATTTGGTGCCTGTGTGTCCTGGATCCTTTCAATGAGGTTGGAAATGTATTAAAGGTACTATTTCAGTGCCAGATAGGGGGGCACACCTACCACTTACGTGGGGTTGCGGGGGGAATACGGGCACACAAACAAGCTCTAGTAACACCATGAATAAAGGCCTTGTAGGCAAATGCGGGGATAGGGTTGCACTGTGGATGCCATTGACCCAGGGAGCTTATGTATATTACTACAAAATAGGTAAAAATCCCAGGTAAAGACATTTAGCAGGTATGCCCCCAGGTTGGGCCTCGCTAGGGAAACTTGCTCTGAACACATGATCAGCACACCACGGGTTAGGGAGGAGGGAGACAAAGCTTAGGCTGCGTCTCACGGGGCAGACCGAAGCAGCTAAAACAACACTGGGCGATGTAATGACAGGGTGGCAAGTCAATCCCACGGGCACTCGGGAGGGTGGAGTGGAGGTGGGCCTGAGCCAGAGAACTGTTCACAAGGCTACGAGTGCCTGTCTGCAGGTGGTTATGGAAATGGGGAAGCTGAATAGAGTGGCGTTCTTGGAAAGACCAATCAAACAGTAAGTTTCTGGGAGGTGGCCAGCCTTCAGAGTATCCACTGCAATGTTTGCAAAGGCCGATATCCAGCAGGAGCCATGTGAATGTCTCCCTTCCCATCAGAAGCAGGGAGTCTCTTGTTTCTTTTGCAATGGTGCTGACCAATGGCAGAATATTAAAGTCCCATTGGTCAGCACAAATGTTATTTTTCTAATTGCAAACTGTTCCCAGGAGGTGTGAGAAGCGATGTGATGCCACATAGGGAGGCGATGATAAGGTTGATCTGTTTGCCCCAATCACGTTATACTAACTTACTTTTAGCTCTAAGGATATGACGTAGTTTAGCCAATGAGTTTATTGGGAAAGACAGAAAAAATGAAGATTCTGAGCTACAGCTGTTTCTAATACTTTGACCATTGTATTCATAGTATAAAACAAATGTTCACTGTATGCCCAGATGTCCGCTCATGAATCAGTTCCAGTCCACTGTTCTGTTTGATTTGTTCTTGCCCAGCTGTAATGAACAGCATTGATTCTGGCTTTGTGTGTGCTCTATACCTAGTGCATGCACACTATGCACCATGGCAGACTATGGACAGAGATAATCTAATATGCAGTGGCTCGAATACCACTGATAAGATGGCTGCCGCATTTTGCCTGCCTACCAGCCCTGAACTGTCTCCTGAAGCACTTGGCCTCCCTGCACAAGGTGATTGGCCAGCACAAGGTGATTGGCCAATGCCCCCAAAGAATCCAGAAGCATGGCTGAGCCAAGAGGCGAAGCCGGCCCCAGACCAAAGACCCCTGTCTTTCCCTGCCTGCCTCACCTGCCACACTACACAAAATCAACGTCCTACTGCTTGCCACCATGCCTCCCATAGTCCCCACTATGAGCCTGGAGATTTCTATTGGACCAAACATCTGGTGCAGGTTAAGAGGTGCACCCGCTCCTCTAATGACACCACCTGCTGGCTACACCTACCACCACCTGAGACGAGTCACTGTCAGCCAGCAAGCAATGTTATCCACATCCCGCGGTGCGGAACATGGCTCCCACCTCCAACGCCATGCCCCCTGTTCTCCATCATTCCCCCAAGCCTGCTGTCCCTACATCACCCACAAGTTTCTTGCCCGCTCTATGGCCAGAATCCTTACCCGAGCCTGCACACCCCACCCCTCTCTTGAGACCCTCCTAGACTTATCCCTCCCAGCACATAAAGTACCCAAATACTGCCACCTACATTGGCCCGCCTCCCTGCAGCGAGACCTCAGCTAAATACAACTCACAACCTACTGTGATCTCACCCCCTTGCCACAGCCCACCTCCCGACAGACCTATCCACCCCACAAGGAACCCTGTTGCCTGTGACAACCTGACACTGGCTGCCCACACCCACAGTGTAGCTAACTACATCGCACCTACTGGGTACGATGTTCACACATCTGCCAGCACTTGGAGTAGACCATCAGATGACCCAACACCCTGCACCGGCCCACATCAAGCCACCACAGTCTTCACTGAGTCACTTATCGATTCAAAGACCTGGACTAAGCCGCCTGCCGCTTGCATATTGTATGATGTTGTTAAATCCTTTTGCACTGTAAACGTTACCTGTACTTTAGTCTCAAACAGAAATGTATATGAAAAGTTACCTTCTTCCTTAGCCTCAACCACCAATGTATATGTTAAGCTACCTGCTGCTATCCTGCACAATGTCAATGTTAGCTGTACTATAGCCTCAAACAGATTTGTATCTGCCAAGCTACCTACGGCCATTTTCTCAACCACCAATGTGTTAAGCCATCTGCTGCTATTCTGTACAACGCTACCCTCCACCACACCTGGTGTAGAGCAGCATTGCCCATCAACAAACCACATCTTCTGGACCCTGTCCACCTGACCCACATTGTTCCCAATAACCCTCTCCCCACAAGCACCCCCATGAAGGCTTTCCCTTCTGAGAGACCCACCATCTGCCAAGCATATTCCATATCCCCTCCCCCCGGCTCTTTGCAGCTCAACACTCCCCCAGACCCATCACCCTTTTTGCCTAACCTAAAATGGATTGGCATACCAGATAACCAGGCACTCCCCAACAATCCACCCAACCCCCTACCAGCCTTCCCTAAATCCTCCACCACTACACAATCGCCTGAAACACTGCACACCAACCAGGCATCCCCCAATGTCCTCTATACTTTCACAGCCCCCGCCAATCACACACACCACACATTTAGCTAAACTCACAGCACCTTGCCTGGGCACCACATGCCTACTCAGACTTGATTCTAGACTGACTGGACCTCTGAAGTCCCCCACACTCACCTCCACCTACCTCTCCCTCCCCTACCTTTCACTCATGCAGCACCAGAATGTGCCGACTCTGATCCAGATTTGTGGTCTCAGAACCATCACCATCCACACAGACGCACAGCCCCCAACCAACCTTATCCATCTCCCACCACACCGCACAGCCAACCACAATCACCACCAAGCCTCTCTCCTCACACCCCAATACCTTTACCAGGCTGGATCACCTTGCATGCGCCCTTCAATGCATGATCCATCTGCACCCATGCACCAGCCATTCATGACCTTATACTCGACAATAAACTTTGACCTGTTGGCTGTCAGTGAGACCTGGCTGCACGAGGCAGCAGGCACCTGACTGTCCCTTGCCCTTCCACCTGGCTACTCCAGCCTTAGAACGGACAGAGACGGCTCCCCAGGAGGGGGAGTCACCATCATATCTAAAACCTCCCTCCCCATCAAAGCCTCCCTCCTCCTGCCTTTACCCGGCTACAAACTCTTGCTTTCTAAAATTGAACCCCACCCCCAAACTACCATCAACCACAGACAACCCAACAACCATAGCTCCCTGGATGCTGACATACCGCTGCTCATCGTCCCATTACAGAAACCCAACACTAAACTCTTGTTCCTGGGCGATTTCAACTTAGGATTTAAAGATCCCTCTGACCCGAAATCTACTGCTCTCGCCACAATTCTTGAAATTAACCTCACCCAAGCGGTTTCAGCCCTGACCCACTCCAAAGGTTGCATCCTTGACTGGATCCTATCCATCAACATCCCCTACCCTAGTGTTACGCTCCCCTGGTCTCTGCTGAGGTGTTGGGGCACGGTTGCAGCCCTCCCGGGGGTGAGGTCGCTCGGGTCCGACTTCGCCCTCTGCACTTATGTGGTGACTGGTGGTAATAGGTGATGCTGCTCGTGACTGCTCCTGCATGGAAAATAGGGGGCATGACTATGCCAGCTTGTGCACCTGATCCCCCTTCCAGACCCCTTCTCCCAAACCGTGCTACCTGTGGGATGCTCTGTCCCTGGAAAGCTCACCTGTTGATTAGTTTTTGCGAGCACTCCGTCCTGCTGCTTCTAGCAGGGGCGCTTGTATGATCTGGACTGAGTTCCTTCACCTTGCACGTGGTAGTCCAGTCCTGCTGCGACTAGCCCCAATACTTCAGGTAAGTGTTCCTGTTTGCCTTTGTCTTTCCTCATCTGTTTTTGTTGTATTGTAAAGTTTGTTGTCTTGTATTGCTGTCCGTTCCACTTTTGATGTTTGCTCTTTTGCTTTCTTCCATTACAGGTGATGTTGCCGGCCCGGCAGAAGCTGCGGAGCTCGAGGCGGCAGCCGGAGGGAATGAGGTACGAAGCTGCAGCGGTACAGTAGCTGGTAGATTGTTAACTAGGGGGCACGTGGGGTTCAAATGCAGTGCGGCCCTAGGACCAATGTTCTAACCTTGTCTTTCTTCTTCTTCACAAGGTCCGAGTTCGTGGATGCGGAGTGCGGTGTCGGGATCAAGATCACTGGATATCAGGAGATGAGTCTGCAGATGAAGCGATGAAGCACCGGTTTCCTGGAGGTGAGTATACAGGAGAACGGCTGGTTTCAAAGGTAAGTAAACTCGTCCAAGCTGTGGTGAGCGTCACGTTGCATGCGAGTGCACAGTAACGCGAAGCACCAGCCTTAAGGATGGAGCAGCTTATATAGCTGAGCTTCTGAAGCCACGCCCACCAGGTTCAGCCCTCCTGCCACACCCGATGAGTTAGCACATGAAGACCAGGCCTAGGGAGCCACACCCGATGAGTCAGCACATGAGGATGTTCTCTGGAATAAAGGCTTTCAGCTTCTGGAAAGTTCTTGTAAAATAAATGCACTACTGCACTGAAATAAGGTAAAAGTACTCCTGCACTAAAATGAAGTGTTCCTGCTCATATCTTTATAGGCGCCAGGACTGAGTCCAGCCAGGGCCCCTGTGTGTATGGGTCCCAAAGGGACATAAGTGAGTCAAGTGACCCATTGCCCATCACTAGACGGTGTGGTTTATTGTGTACTGGGTCCTGTGGCCATGACACCTTGTCACCTCCATTATACCTGTTCCCTGGACTGATCACTCCATGATCCAATTCTCCATCATCCCCACACCCCCATCCCCTCTAACCTTGCTGACCGCCCACCCATTGCTGCCAGACACAGCCGCAAACTAACTAAAGAAATCCTGGAACCCACTATCTTAGCCTCCCTCGAGCCAGGGCTTTCCAACACCGACCCTGAAGTCATCTTTAACACTTACAATGCCACTCTCCTCAACGCCTTAGACAAACACGTACCTTCAAAACCACTTAATGCAAAAAAGACAATCACCATAACTGGTTCACTGAAGAACTAACCACCCTGTGTAAACGAAAACGGGCCAAAGAACATCTCTGGAGGAAAAATCCTACCCCCCACAACAAGGAAGCATTCCAAAACTCACCCACCGCCTACAAAAAAAGCTACAACCTCCGCTAAAGCCAGCATCTACAATACTCAAATGAGTGAAGCCAGTTCCAACACCAGAGAACTATTGAAGATCCTCAAGGAGCTTGAAACCCCTTCCCCCCACTCCTACCAACGTGCCTAAAGATAAAGCTTGGTGTACACTTGTGCAATCAGCCCTAGCAAACAAAACCGCTAACCTCTGTGACAAAACCATTACAAAGAAATCCCTGCTCCCTACTACCAATGAGATCACCACTGCAGCCACTACCCCACCCACCGCCACCACACCACTGCTCCTTCACCTTCCCTGTCTCCCCTCCCGATGTCATCTCCACCATCCAATGCCTTAAAGCCTCCAATTGCATAGGTGACATCTGCCGAGCCAATCTCATAAAGCTATGCGCAGACCCCGTTGCCCCCACCATCGTCAACTTTATCAAGGCCTCCTTCAATACCCACACTGTTCCCAAATCCATCAAAGAAGCTTTAGTCACACCTCTCCTGAAAAAACCTACCCTAGACCCCACCCTTCCTACAAACTACCACCCTATTACAACGGTACACTATCTCTTGAAAACACCTAGAAACTAACAAGCTACTTGGTACCTGTCAATCTGGCTTAAGGGCCAGACACAGCACGGAATCCACCCTTCTTGACATAACGATACAACTAGACCACATCTGTGACGATGGAGACCTTGCCATCCTCCTCCTATTTGACCTCTCGGCAGCTTTCGTCCTCGTCGAACATGATATTCTGTGTCACCACCTCACTGGCCTATTTAACTTATCCTCCGAAGCAGCCGACTGGATCAAATTCTTCTTGAGCGATCGAACCTCCAGGGTCTTCGCTGGGTCGGAATCAGCTGACCCCACTCCTGTCTCCTTTGCTGTCCACCAAGGATCCTGCCTATCACCCACACTATAAAATATGTATATCAAACCACTCTTTGTCCACTTGGACAACCTAAAAATCCCTTACACAAACTTCGCTGATGACACACAAGTCCTCCTGAAGAGCACCGACAATCATAAACTTGACTCTGTTAAAATCAACCGTGTTTACTGGATGTCTACCTTGACTCTGAGCTGAGCTAAACATGCACAAACACTTCAAGGCTGTCGTCTCATCCGTGGCATATTCCACTAAACCCATCAACCTATCAAGAAAGTTCCTCACCCCCAACAACTGCCTCACACTAGCCAGAGCCATCACAGAGAGTAAATCTGACTATTGTAATGCTATCCTTGCAGGCACCTCATAAAAAACCTCAAGAAACTGCAGTTGATCCAAAATAATGCTCTGAGAGCTATCTGGGGCTTGAAACAATCCGGCCACATCTCCAAAGTGAGACAGGAAGCTAACTGGCTACCAATGAAGGCATTGATTTCAAAATCCTCTGCATCACCCATCGCTGCCTACACAACACTGCCCCCCTTACCTCACCCACCATATCTTCCAAAATCCTAACTTACACAGCCTGCACTCCTCCTCCTCCACATTACTTAGCACCCCCAGATTCACCAGAAAAGAGCCAGAGGAACCTGCTTCACCACCACTGCCCCTACCCTTTGGAACACTCTCCCACCCAGCATCAGAGATGATCCCTCCTACCTGAACTTTCACAAAAACATAAAAACAATGCTATTCAACAAATATGTCTAACCTCGCTCACCTGCTTCTGCATTGTCTGTAACAACAGCCTGTAACCTCCAAGACACCATGTATTTCATATGCAATATCTGTAATGTAAGCCCTAGTGCCATGATACCTCCGGGTCCTGAGCGCTATCAACAAATGCAATAAATAAATAAATGCATCCTGCCCTCCCTCCTGGCAGGGGCCAGTAAGTGGATACAAGCACTCGACAAAAAGACAGCAGGGGTGACATTAGCCACATGGGACATGAAAAGTTTATTTGCAGCCATCATAGGAGAGCAGTTTGACAAAATATGGAACCAGGCAGGATGCAAAGGGGTGAAACTAAGCACAAATGCCCATGGCAGAGCTCCATTTAATAACTGTTGAGCAAACATCTGGGAGGTCTGAGAAGTATTTATGCTGACAGTTACAACCTAGGGACAGTAATGGCCCATAAAATGAAAAGCAACGATGATCCCGCAGAGTATAGAAAGCGGGTGCAGGATCGGTGGACAGAAGAGGTGAGAAGGGCCTGGGATGAATGCGTACCTTTGTTCTATCACATATTGATAAAGGGAATGCCGGCAGAAGTATAGGCATCCTTAGATAAGATTGTGGGCATCGAAGCTAAGGGTTGGCCCGAAATACAGGCATCGGTAGTGCACTATTGAAAACAAAGAGTGAAAGGCAACTGGACGATGATGCTGCAAAGTCGAACAAAAATTGGTGCAAAAGAAGCTGGCAAAGTACACAATAGAAGGGGCACTGCTCGTACCCGACGCTGCCACAGTGGCTGCCGCCCCATAGGGAGGGTTTCCCGTAGGACACAGCGCACAATCAGGGGGTTATGTGCCGCCGCACTAGGGACTGCCACTGCAGGGTAATTATATGCATGGGGTGTTCTTCCCAATGGGGAGAGGGTATCAGCAACGAGGAAGAGAAGGATATAGGCGGGTAGGATACAGGCTCTTTTGGCCATGTTTCATATGCCAAAATATGGGGCATGTTGCTTGCAGTTGTCCTTTTGCACAACAAGCCCAAGCTCAGGCAAATCAAATGGCACAGCAGCAAGGAGGGGTTGCGATAATGCCTGTGTGTCCTAGATCCTTTGGATGTATGGACATGTTTTAAAGGTGCTATTTCTGTGCCAGATAGGGGGGCACACCTACCACCTTTGAGAGTAAGCAAGAGGGGATGGGGCACTTCCTAGGGGGAAAACACGGCAACACAAACAAACTGTAGTAACTCCATGAATAAAGGCCTCATGGGGAAATGCAGGGATAGGGTTGCACTGTGTATGGCATCGACCCAGGGAGCCTATGTATATTACTATGAGATAGGGAAAAATCTCAGGTAAACACATTTAGCAGGCATGCCCCCTGTTGGGCCTCACCTAGGAAACTTGCTCTGAACACATGATCAGCACACCACGGGTAAGGGAGGAGGGAGACGAACCTCAGGCTGCGCATCACGGCAGACCAAAGCAGCTAAGACAACACTGGGTGATCTAATGTGAGGAACCTGAAGGTGTCTCACCCACTAGTCCTTGTAGATCTGCCATCCAGGTGGCCAGGACACAACCATCGCTATTGGATCCAGTTTGTGGGGGTGGATCAGTGGGGGAGGATTACCCATATGGGAGGTCTTTGGGGAATGGTAGTGGGACAACGACGGGTGAGAAGCAGTACCCCATTCCCTGTAACACCTTTTTCCCATCCTACCCCTTTCGACATTAAAAAGCTCTACTCCCCCCCTTTCTGACACAAACACTTTCTTACACATAGAAATACAACGTACTAACACCAGAGCTGTTTACCTGACATGTCCCAACACAAGGGTCAGGCAGAGTCAGGCAACTGACCAGAACCAAACACACCTGACGGCCCTTTACCTTCCCCACAGGGATAAAAGGCAGAGCATGAGAGCAGACAACGAGCAAGGCCAAATGTACGAGAAGACAGCTATTCCAGACCAGCAGTTCAAGAGGAGGGGGAAAATGGCAAGACCTAAAAGGACGACGAGGAGGGAGTTGCCCTTGCCCTTTTCAACTCAGAACCGCGAAGCCTCACTGAAGGAATTACAAGACCGGGGAGTACAGCTGGCGTGAGGTGTGACAGGTGTCAATGGTTCACAGGGGCCTCCCACACAGGTAACACAGGCAGGAGGGTACGCTGGCTACTGTGGTACCGTCCTTGACTCCAGAGATGAAACAGACCGGCGGGTTCAGCACAGCCGGTGAGTTTGAGAAAGCTGATAGGAAAGGTTTCTTATAGGAATAGGTTTCCTGCCGAGCAGCATGCACCTTAGCCTGCAGCTCCTCTAACATTTGGACTAATTGGTCTGTATATGATGTCTCCATGACGCCCAGGCAGAGGATTAAAAGAAGGCTTTGTGTTCTGTTACGCTCATCTGGTCTCTGAGGGGGGCGCTGGATGGAGCTGGCCGTGGTCGTCAGCTGATTATGCTTCTGGTCGCTGTGGCAGTAAGCTTTGGGTTGAAAGGAGGCAGCTTCTACGACAAGTGAAAGGAATTAGGGAGTGTTGTCCTTCTGCGGTATGACCCATACCTCCCTCCAGAATTCACTGCCTTTTCCCTCTAGAGTGACTCTCACCTTGGGTGTGTGCTTGGTGGACTCTCCGTCCTGCTTGTCTATGCAGGGGCTCAGTTTCAGGCGAAGTCTGAAAGGCCTAGTTACTTCACTGGTCCTTGAAGAGGCGGTAGGCCTAGTTCAGACCGGCTCTGGCTAAACTTGTGGTCCTCACTTCACTGCTTTAGATTGTCCTTACTTCTGTTTTCCTTCGTTGCGACTGTTCCTTCATCTATTCCTTTGTATGTGTGTTTCACACTTGCTCTCTTCTTTTCTCCCTCCGTTCTTTCTAAGCGTGTTCTTTGTATTCTTTCACACTTGCTCTCTTGCTCCTTTTCTCTCTCCGTTCTTTATATGGGTGTCCCTTTGTATTCTTTCACAGTTCTTAACTGTGCGGCAGGAGTGCTGACTTACATGTTATTTTCCTCTTGTCTACGCAGGTTGGATCGGGTCGGAGAAATTCAGAAGACTTGCGGTTCAACACTGCAGTGCGGTTGAATGAAGCTGATGAAGATGGCAGGTGAGTACAGGTGCGCGAAGCGCTGGTGCTAGGTTGTAGGTTTCGAATGTTGCTAACCTGTTGCTTTGTGTTGCCAGATGTGGCTCAAAGGACGGTGGATGATCAAGGAGTCCAGACAATGTTCAGGGCTTCCACAGGATTATCAGGTAAGCAAAGATGTTAACGTTGTCTTGCTTTCTTCTTCATGCAGGTTGGCGGCTGGTTCAGGATTGGAGTTTGTGGAGCGCCAGGAGCTGGACATGGTGAGCATTACGCTGCTGGGAAGCAGAGCAACACGAAGCACAGATTCACGTTTGGGCATGGCTTATATAGCCAGCCGCGTCCACATGCTCAACCACACCCAATAACCTAGACTGCGTGGTCCAATTGAAAAATAGGACCCTGACTTCCTGTCCTCCATGTTTGATGTAGATTTACATTAATCACAATGATGAGCGTGGCGCCGAAGGCGCCAGGACTGAGACCAAGTGGTCCTCTTCAGTTGTTTGGGGCCTCTTTAGACAACTTTTTGGCACAATGTTCCCACTGTGGGTCGGGGCTAGGGGTGCAAATGGGTATCATGAGTACTGACCGTGACACAGAGGTAGCAGTGAAAGTAGGACCTAAGGAATTTTCTTTTCTCATAGACACGGGTGCAACAAAATCTTGAATACGAGAAGGGGGATTCACATTATCGAACATGGTCATGGACCCGCAGGGCCTCTCTGCGGCGGTGGTCACGGTTCCAGTAATAAAAGATTTGCCACTAACAATAGGGACACAACATATCATAGCTCCACTATTGTACTCCCAAGACACTCCCATCAACATACTAGGAAGAGATTTACTCAGAAAGTTTAATGCCACGTATCATTCACAGAGAGAGGGATTGTATGCACAATATCAGGCATTTATTGCGCCTGAATGGCTGTTCTCTTGTTAGCAGCACACGCTCAAAGCACATTGCGACGCCAACCCATGTACCCAAGTATTCTTTTGTGCGGAGTGGAGATACTGCTGGGATGGGTCCCAGGAATAAAAGGGAAGGTGTTCCGACTGGCATCAGAATTCATGTTCAGACCACAGTGTCAATGGGACCACATGAAAGGCACCACACTCCTGCTACAGCTAGAGGAGGTAAGAGTATGAAAGGACATGTTGACCCTGCATGGGACAGACAATCACAATATGGAATGGACCACAGTGCTCTGCATCGACCCAATATTAATGATAACAGGAGTAACAGATGAACAGCTGTTCTCTGACAAAGAGGAAGAGGCAGAGATGGTATTTCAGCTACAAATACCTGGCCCAGTAAAAGTAATGGAGAAGCTGGTACCAATACTGACAATTGGCGAAGAAGGGGAGTATCCATGCAGATGAAGATCTCAAGAAGGTCCCCGAAAAATGATGGACCAAGGGGCTCCATGGCATAGGGGTACTAAAAGGAGTGGTGGCAGTGAAAATAAAACTGAAGGAGGGAGCACTGCCCCCCCAGGCTAAACAATATCCATTGTCTAGAGAAGCGGAGGAGGGAATATAGTTGACCTTGCATGCCCTTTGGGAGCAGGGTAGCATATAAACTTCTTCCTCGCCATGTAACACAGCCATATACCCGATAAAGAAATCCAAGGGTGGGCCCTGGAAATTCATACAAGATTTCAAACCTCATAAACTATTGTTGAGGTCGAATTTGCAGTAGTACCAAACCCTGTCACAATATTGTGCAACATTCCAACACAGGCAAGGTACTCCACAGTCATTGACTTGAAGAATGCCTTCTTGTCCATTCCATTGCACCCCAATTAATGGCACCTGACAGCGTTTACGTATCAGGAAACGAAATTTGAACACTAGACTTCCCCACGGGTACTGCGAATCAGCAAGTATTTTCAATAGTGATCCAAATGGACCTGAGCAATTTACATATGCCAAACACAGTGATTCAATATGTTGATGACTTGTTGGTAAGCAGTGAGACTGAGGAAGAGTGTAAGGTGGGCTCAGTGCACCTGCTGACATTACTGGCAGAGAAAGGGTAGAAGGTGGATAAGGGAAAATTACAAGAGGAAGTAGTGTACCTGGGGTAAATAATATCCATTGAAGGGCGCAGGATAAAGCAAGAGCGGGTGGAGGACATTCACTTAACAGCACAGCCACACACAGTAAAGGAAATGCAGAAATTCCTGGGGTTATGTAATAATTGCGGGGCATCGGTTTTGACTAGTCAAACTACACTAAGCCCTTGCTGCAGGCTCTAATAGAAGCTCAGAAAGAGAAGAGCGAGTTAAAATGGACACCCGACATGAGAGAAAGAAGCATTAGCACATGCCCCTGTACTGGCCACCCCTAACTATAAAGAACATTTCCACTTATTCTCCCACTCGGATGGCTCAGTAATGACTGCATTCCTTACGCAAAAGAAACCAAAGGGGCACAAACCATTGGCCTACCACAGTGGCCTTTTGGACCCAGTAATGTAGGGGCATTTTCCTTGTGAACAAGCACTTGCGGCTGCAGCGTTTGCAATCGAAAAGGCAGCGACAATCATGATGGGGAGTCCGATAGTGCTGTACATGGAACATTCACTGTTCACTGTCCTAGAAAAATCAAAAAGCACCCTAACGATACAGAGGACATCAGGGTATGAGGTGATACTAACAAACCCAGCCATCAAGGTAGTGAGGTTTCATGTGGTAAACCGAGCAACATTTATAGCAGAACCCACAGCTGAATGGGAGTATGTGCATGACATTGCAGCACATGTAGATCAAATGGAAGGAACCATACATGTTAAGGAAGAAGCATTAGAAGGGGCAGACATGGTATACATTGATGGGTCATCAAGTATAGACCCCGATACTGGCAGGAGACATACAGAGGCAGCTGTAGTCAGGGGTGCCGAGTACGGGGGGCTCCAGGGCCCGAGCCCCCCCCCGGCAAAATCAAGTCGGGGCTGAGCCCCCCCGGCCGGAGAGAAGTGATGCAGCATCGATGGCCCTTTCCATCGATACTGCATCGCTTCTCTCCGGCCGGGTATAATCGCGAAAATGTGCGATTAAGCCCACCCCTCCAGGACTCATATTGGTGTATGGTCCTGGAGGGGAGGGCTTAGGGCAGTGGTATTCAAACTGTGGGGCGCGCCCCTCTGGTGGGCTGCAGCTTCATGCCCAGGGGGGGCGCGCATCAACAGTTTGAAAAAAAAATGACCAAAGGGTCAGGCTGTTGCTTCATTAACAAGCAGCAGCCCGATCCACGGCCCCTGCCACACATGCTTAGTGCGACAGGGGCCGGGCCTTTGTGAGGTCTCAGGCTCCATTAGGAGCGTATCAATGAAGACAAAAGAAAAAGCGCACACCTTCTTTTGCCTTGATGATGGTCATCGCGGCAAAAGAATGTGTGTGCTTTTTTTGTCTTCATCAATAGGCTCCTAATGGAGCCTGAGACCCCACAAAGGCCCGGCCTCTGTCGCACTATGGGTGGTGGCAGCGGGGTTGGATTGGCCCCTGGCCGGGGCGAAATCGTCCCAGGGGAGTAAGGGCCGGTTTCAGGCTATGCTTGGGCCGGTTTGAAAAATAAAAATGGGAAAAATTCATTTTTTTCACATTTATTTTTTCATTTTGTATTCTTCAAAAACCTTTCATCCTTCTTGGGTCGATATAAGTACCAACACAGGTTGGGTGATATTGAATGCATATTTGTTCTATAAAAAAGAGCTTAAGGGTAAGTGCAATATAATACCATATTATCATGTGGCCTTGGACGTCTGCTTGGAGTCACAGTATTTTGACAATATAGATCTATACACACAGATATTAATGATACTTATGGTGATCCATTCTTGTATGAAATGTATATCACCTTAGTGAAATCATAACCATATTTTTCGTAGTGTAGTTTACTTAGGAACAATGCTATTTGATGCCACTTCCTATTTTGTCAAGGGGTGAAAGGTTGTGTTTCATCGCTTCCCGGGATGTCACTTTGGTGTGGGGTCAAATTACATCACTTCTGGTGATATCATCAGAGGTCAAGTGTGGTGAGGCGAGGGGTGGGCCACTTTTTTGAGGCGCGGGGTGGGCCACTTTTTTTTGGGTGACCGGGCCTATTTCTTGTCCCAGTCCGACCCTGGGTGGCAGCAGTGGTGTGGAACTGCCCAAGTGTCACAGAAATGCTAGAACATATTTGGGCACAGGCACCTACTGTTTTACAAATTAAGCACTTGGTATACACATGCAGTTGCAATTAAATGTTCATTAAAAAAGTATGCCCTCAAGAGTATGCTATCACAGAGAAACGGGGACCCCAAAGCCAGTTCAACTACCCACTCGCAGGTGTGCTACTGAACAGGTAGATGTAAGTCGAGAGCCAACCAACCTCTTTCTCCTATCTGTGCTACTGTACCATACAAATAAGGGGGAATCGCTCTCCTGCAGCCTCTCTCCCAGTCATCGATTCTTGATGATTTACTGGTGCAGTCACAAAAAAAAGATTATTTGGGGGTTCATTTTGTTTACAAAAGTAGCGCATTGCTAAAACCCCCTGGCTGCCAGTTCATTGTCCTTGGAGCGTCCCAGGCTCCCTACCCACTGAGATCCACCAACCTTGAGTGCCATTTCATAACAAATGAAAGACACAGACAGAACAATAACTGTGTGAGTCAACTGAGAGATGAATGCACTCATGCTCCATTCAGGGAGAGGCTTTGAAAATGCAGCTCTGACAAATCAGAGAATCAGGGGGGCAAAGAAGCCCTGCACATCTCTGCTCCCTCTTCATGGGTTTACGGTTGCCACCTGAAAGGTTGCCAGCAGCTAACCTGCCATCCTGTCCCAACTCCATGCCTCGTGTGCTACTCCCTGGTCAACCAAACCCTGTGAACTCATAGGCCGCATAAGACCCACAAAAGTCTTTTTACTGCCCGTCCTGAACGTTTCTTGCACTAGTGCTATTAACGCGTGCAGCTCCAAGGTATAATATTAACAACCAGTGTTTGTGGGTAAGGGGCCGGCATAAAGTCTCCATTTCAGAGCTAGAGTCAAATGATAAGGTGCTTGTGGCAGTATGGAGTTCAAGGCCTCTGCTTGGACGCCGGGTTCTGCAACCTTTAGCTCTGCAGATGTGTTGGACTACAATAGTCATCAGCGCCAGCCAGCATAGTCAATGGTAATGGATCATAGGAGTCGTAGTCCAAAACATCTGGAGAGCCACATGTTTAAGACCCCTGGCTTTAAGGAACAGGAAGTAAAATAATCCATGAAAGTAACAGGACTATGACGTTCCTGGATCTACATGGGTAGAATAAAAGTAGACTAGAAGAACAGCATGCGGGCATCAAGTGTATGTAGGATGGAATGGTGGGGGTCTGAGTCATCTGAGGAGACAGAGGTATTTTACAGGTCTGAAACCTGGTAATCCACTTTACAATAAAAGACAACATGGAGAGAGGTGATGTCTCTGTGTGGCCTGTAAATCTGCCGAGATACCACCAAACTTTACTACCATTACTGCCACTTGGTCTGGCGGTATTACTGCCGGATTACAAGTGGTGGTAGGCAGTGTTAGTCCCCATTAATTGGAGTCCATAGGACTCCATGGTGGATTTCAGCGGTATTACTGCTGGTAGTAATTTTGCTGGTGGTAATATCCCAAATTGTTCTATTTTGGGCGGTATGGTGGAGGAAATACCTCCAGCTTCTTGCTGGAGGATTTTCCTCCACCTATGCCCTCAAACTCATAATTGGGCAGTGCGATAATGTGGCTCTATACAGTATTACCAGTGTTGCCAGTCAGAACTCATTTACCTCAGCAATGTATTCAGTTCTCTGTTTTTTGTCCTGACGCTTAAAATGTGCGATTTGCATTACAAGCTGTGTGCCGCAGACTGCTTCCACTCTAAGCGGGGGAGAAGTTAGGACTGTGGGGACTGAGACGGCAGCACTTTTCAACCTTTTGACACGAGGGGCCTTCACTGAGTTTTGGGGGGCATCACCTCCCACGGGATATGGTACAGTATAATTACCTCATTGCTTTCTATCACTGGTTCCTCTACATCAGCCTCTTGCTGACATAGAACGGTTTATAGCTGTTCAGTGGGCATTCAGTGGTTAAGATCTAAGCTGGCCTGCCACCTTGTGATAAACGGCAGCTATTAACCTTAAATTTGTTGCTATTGCAAGTCTCACTTCTCCCAAAGCAACAGCAGAGCCCGCTTGCCAGTGCCTGATAATTCCAAAATTCTCTGTAATTTTATGCAAAGCTGCATTTTATTTTTATAAGGTTATTTTACTCACTGAATGCTGATCAAGTGTTTTAAGTCTGGACTTTATTAACTGTGTGCTTGTAATTGCAGCAGAAACACTCTTTCCAATCTAAACTAGAGGTGTGTTTACAATGTTGATTGTTCCAAAATACATCTCCTAGTGTGCTGCTTTGGGTCAGGTGGCCTCCTTTAAGCTGTACACAATGATACATTGACAAGTGGACATACTATGTGATTCGTGTGTTTTGTAAAGGAAACTAAGACCACTAGAACTCACCACCCCAGAAACTCCCAATCCCACCTTTGGGGGCATTGCTGTGGACATGGAAACACAGAGGAAAGAATGAATAAAAAAGTATTGGCCTTCAAGAGGAAGCTAGACCTTTGCAAAAGAACAGTTGGAGCTGGGCAAGCCACCTAGCAACATTAAGGTCCAGCTTTGATGAATACTTCCCTGAAGTAATGCTAGCATTAATGACTCGGTGATGCAGAATTTTCTGGCAGAGGAGGTGGTGCATCATCCATTTGATGCCCAGGAAGAGCTGATTGAGGTTCAGTCGGACACTACTCTGCAATCTAAATTAAGGAACATTGCAGTGGGTGAATTTTGACTGAAGGTAATCCTGGAGTATCCTACATTGGCATGGTCTGCTATACAGTCGCTCTTACCCTTTCGGTCTTACTACTTGTGCGAAATAGGCTTTTCAGCATTGGCTTTTTTACTGACTCCTTCATTTTTTGAATAAGGGGTGTTTCAAATGAATGTTGAAAACCCGGAAAGTGGGAGTTTTTAAAACATGGAGACAACCATGGCTACAACATTTAGACGCGAGTGCTTCCATCAGTCCCAAACATCACCTGGGTGCAGGGTGAGCCTGGGTAACTGCTTTACCAGAATTTCTGGTAAACTACAATGTTAAAAGCAGTTAACACTCTTCCCCCCAAGTCTGAAACCACACTTGATTGCATTATACTTCAGCCAGGATTGCATTATACTTCAGCCAGGATTGCATTATACTTAAGCAGCACATCTGATGTGTCCACTGAAAGGTTTAAGATTAAGCTACATCCCTAACTCTATCTGGTTACCCAGAGGTAACATCTTAGCAAATTTCACTTGTGGCTGGCCAATCTACAGCAGCACTATTGTAAGTTTGAATTGTTCATGTTTTACTGAACTATGGCACCACACACGTCTTGCTTGGTAGTTTTTAATCGGGAAACATCTTTACTTCTTGTTTCCCTTGAATTGGGAACTTTTTTTTTGGTGGTGGTGGTGGTACTCCACCTTGCAGCTGTACCTTCTGTTTAGCAAGCATTTCATTCTCCCATCCTAGTTGTGTTGTTGGACTATTATAGAGCGGTGGAGTAGGGGCAGTGATGTCTTACTGGAATGCAACTCGAAGGCTTAAATCTCCTTCTTTCTTGACTTTAGTATATGCAGTGCATGCTAGCCAATGTTTCCACTGTTCTGTGCTGCGCGCGCCAACACCCGCCCCCCCCGTGCCGTTGCACCAAGTTGGCGACTACATACAAATTTGCGGTCATATAACTGCCAGTGATGTCACTTCCTGTATTTTACCCCCACCCAGGGAAATTCATAAGTCCGCTCTCCTGGCTGTAGTATGCTACATACATGGGGAATATGTAATACTGTCTCAGATGTGAATACCATCACCCTATTCAGCACAAGCCAGAGAGCTAGTTGCAATGTTAAGTCCATTAAACATGATGGAGGGACACGCAGCAAACATATTTTCCAACTCTGCCGACATAACATCTACCATACGTTCAGGATTGGCCCAATGGGAAAAGAAGGGTTTCAGGAGAAGCAATGGGACACCAGTAAAAATGCTGAACTTCCTGACCAGTTTATAGAGGCATCAAATGTGCTGATGGAAGTGGCAATAATGAAATGTGCAGCCCATACAGGTGGATAATACCAAACATCTTTGGAGAATGAAATGGCCGACAGAGCAGCCAAAGAAGCAGCCTACTTACAAGAGGGAAGCAGGGTAGTCTTACCAGAGGGCAAAAGAGGAAAACAAATGAGGCGGGGAAAAGAGGAAAGGGCAGCAAAGAGACAAGGAGGAACATTTTAATGCGACACCAATTGTTCAGATAATAGAATTACAAGGAGAGGCCCCAAAAGAAGAGAAGGACTTGTGGATACAAAGAGGGTCTTCTCTTTCCCCAACAGACTTGATATGGAGACAGAACAGTAAGGAGAAACAAGTAATGCCTCGGAAATTGCTGAACTTTGATCTCAAGCAATAGCATTTTCCGACCCATGTATCCAAAGAAAATATTGCATCAGAGATAAGTGAGGGTTGGTATGTTCCAAATCTAAATGAGCGAGTGGCAGAGTTTATGGTGAACTTCGTGGACTGTCAACAGTTTTTGTCTGGTTACACATTAAAAACCATCCGAGAAACAATACCATGACCAGAAGGGCTCTTCTGGCACTTGTATATTGACTATGTTGATATGCAAGAAAGATGCTTGTCTTATAACTACCTAATTGTTGTCATCCTTTTAGCGAGACTGGGCACTGTGCAAAGAACGATACAAAAAATATGGCCAAATTCCTGGTAAGGGAGGTGTTTCCAAGGTGGGGAATCTGTGATGAGATATGGTCGGACAATGGCCAGCATTTCCTCAACAACCTTTTTGAAGAGATTACGCACCTCTTAGGGATAAAACACAAACTTTGCACAGTTTACCGGATGCAGGTAAATGGGGTTGTTGAAAGGCACAGCGGCTTGCTTAAAAAACACTTAGCAAAGCTAACCTCTTTTCTTTGCCAAAACTGTCTCTCTTGCCTCCCCCTCGCTCTTTTCACCCTTCGCAACTCACCCAGTGTGGATCATCATTTGACTCTGCACAAAATTGTAACAGGTAGGAGGATGCATGCACCTGTCTCTCCAGCATGTTCTATTTCAGATGCTAACCCTAGCTCAGAGATCCTCAGAGACCAACAAAAATTATTATTTAATAGAAATGACAAATATCCTCAAATACATCTCCCGCCAGGTCCAGCAACCTACATGTCGGCCGATCAACGTGAAGAGCCCACAAGTGCCCACCGGTAGGAGGGCTTTTTCCGTAAACACAGCCCCTCTATCCCAAAGACAGAGTTCTCATCTGCAACATTGTAAGGAAGTGGAAGGAATCAATGTTTTGCGGTCTATTTGAAGTTGTCTACGCAACCCCAATTGTGTTGAAGATAAAGGAAAGGTGGGCATGGAAGTTTATAACCAATGTCCGCAGAGATAACATCAGCACAACAGAAAGACAAGAGAGAAGCGTCATCTAATGGAAAGAATAACCCAGTTATCATTGACTCTGTGTACTGCTATAAGACTATATCGAAGGCCCATAAATGAAGGAGAAGATGGGCAAGACACTACTAGGGCGAACGAGAGAAAAACAAAACTTGATGCAAATGTAATAGGGGTTGGATTGTTCTGTTTTTCTGTCATCTGTCTTCTCTTTCTCTTTTGGTTCCTAATGCAAACGGGTACTCAGGCTGATGGTGGAAGGGCACACACCAAAAGAAGTATTTCTAGTATTGAAGAATTCTACAGTCCTATTGGGGAGGGAGGGGACCTCACATCTGAAAATGTATGGTATAAAGAGTTGAAGAGGGTGGGGCGAGGAAGCACCACTGCCACATGCTATATGTGCTCACTCATCCCACAACTCGCAGGGACACTGAAACAATTCCTGCCACAAGTGGTGATAGTAAAGGAAGGGGATGTCTGATTCATATGTCCCTGTGCAAAACAAGGGGGCTGTTCCATGGGCACACCATAGAGGTGAAATTGATAGATAAGGGGGAGGTGGTGCACACAGACAGTTATATGTAATTAGAAAGCATGGCCCAGGGAAAGCTACCAAGCACATGAAATTAGAGTATAACACTGAAGGGGCACAGAGGGGAAAACATGTGGTCATGGTCAAAAGAATATTCTGTAAGAATTCAACACGACATGATATACCATGGTGCCACAGCAGGCCCTTAATGTGAATACATGGTTTGGGGTATCACAATGGAAAATGGGAAAGGGGGGTGGTATAGTGCCGTGCAGAAGGGCTGGTGGGAGTTGAAGAGAAAGTGGTGAAGAAAATAGATGCCGGATATAGGAAAACATGGGATGTCAATGTACCTGCCCTAACATGGATAGATAAAAAAAGAAATGCCCAGACTACATAAAACCACTCACACAGTATTCTTTGTGTTTCAGAGCAAACACTATGGTGGTACTGCGGATGAACACTGGCTGCGGGAGGATGATGAGCATTGCAGAATTGCAGAAAGGGGCAGCGGCAGCGATGGACATACGGTGGGCCTGTGGGACAATAGCATACGCCCAGCTACCACCAGATTAGGGAGGAGTTGTGAAAAGAGAAACAAAATATCGAGGCTGAGTACCCCAAAAGGAAATACACCAAACACAGGTTTCAAAGGAACATACAAAGTATTTTATTCTCTATCGAATACAATTACAAAACAGTGCAAAGTTAGATAGCTATCGGCCCTCAGTACAACACAACAAACTCCAGCATGGTTCAGTGTGTTCAGTGAGAGAGTGTTCATTAGAATGCATTCGCTTTTTATACATTTTGTGAGCGCTATGGCCAACCCTTCTTCGGGTTAATATTCTACTTTATATGTTACCAATTCCAGGGTTTGTTGCCGAGTCTCAACTAACCACATCTAACTGGTTTGTATGCATTAACTGTGTATTCTAAGTTTCGAATTGCAGGTCTTCTTAAACATTAATACGATATAATAAAAACAAATGTTCTTTGTCCAATGTGTAAATACATTATCATAATATATACTCGTGGATTGGTTTCATTGCGCGAGTCATCCTTTTACACATAGGTCAACGTAGGACGAGGTCTCGGTTCATGACCTCAACAAGTAGCCTGCAGGCAGATTACACATTAGCGATGTACAGAGGTCAAGACGGCCATGTTGTATTTTGCAATGACATCGTCCACCATTTTAGCTCACAGGGTGACTTCTCCACATAAATCCTAAAATGCCGGTTTGACCAAAAAATGGCGGCCTACATAGATTAAAGGTCAGGACCTTGTAACACAGATCTCACAAATCACTTTCGAGCAGCTTGGCGTAGGCCAATATCAATATATTTATTACAATAGGAGGCACGATATACTTTTTATTCCGAAAAACCCTCCTTTTGGCCTATGCCAAGTGCTAAAAACTATTTTGGGTCTCCTTACGAATAACTCCATACATCAGTATCCATGTACCCTGAATCACTATCTGAAATATCTATTGCCATTAGGTCTTTTACTAGTATATCTTTCAACACATATTCTTTGGAAGTTTTATCTGAGGCATACACCTCATGTTCTATCGAATTTATCGCTTGTGCACAACATCCCCCTAGCATCAAACACATACCAGGCAGACACTGAATACAGCAACAAAGGAACAACAGAACTCCTGAAATAGTTAATAAAACCGAAAGTACCTTCCAACCCCAAGATCGCAAGAAGTCCCAGAACCAAGCGCTTAGATCCCAGTTTCCCTCGGGAACATGCACTTCGGAACCAATGACGTGCAGATTTTCTATTGCCTTAAAGATAGTTGGGGAGGAATCTGGTATGAAAACACAGCAAGCGGACCCCACTAATTTGCATACTCCACCACGCTCAGCTAGAATGACATCTAATGCCATTCAATTTTGGAGTGCTACTAATCTTATTGCTTTCTGCTCTAATGTCATATTGTAGAGTATATCTGTGGTCCGGTTGATGGTTCTCTCCAGTACTCGCGCTAGTTTTCTGATATCTTCTGAATTCGCTATCTGCCCCCAAAATGGCACAACTGATTTTGCTATATCTCCCAATACTTGTGCCGGGGTATCACCATTGTCATCCCGTCGTGGACGAGCCTTCGAAACTTCTTTAGTACTCGCTATAAACACCCAAGGTAACAGGATCCCTAAATAACAGGTTCCTTGCCAATCCCTGGGCAACCATGGAAACGCTATATTACCGCAAACAAAATAGACAGGTTCGCCTACATACAAAGGTCTGTCTTCCCCTGTCAAATTTGCAACGTTGGCACAACCTTTAAAATCTCCCATTGACCGAGTGCCATTCCTCTGTATGCAGAAAGAAACTGAATCAGGGCTATGGTTAACAGTGTAAGAAGGAGGCATGGCATCCTTATTGCCTATCAGAGCCATTTTAAAGGAAATCAAAGATTGAAAGGGACGAGACAGTCTATCAGAAGGCCTAATAGAAGCGACATTCGGTCTACTCCTATTCGAAAAAAAAGAGAGCATCCCAGGGGAGTCAAAACACGTTTCTCAAAACTATTCAAATTGGTGCCATCAAAGTTCCCTGAGACGCTATCATTCCATCGGCCAAAGAACAGTGCTCTAAGAGAAGCAAAGCAAGCAGTTGTCAACGGTAAAGGATGAATATACCAACCTAGCCCCTTATCCCCGTGTTGCGGTAAATGTGAACAGACCCAGCAATTGGATCTATTAAAAATGGCATGTGTAGTGTTCATTATAAGTAAAAAGGTATTATTATGATACTTCTGTCTGTGCTGGGAATCTCTAGGGGACAAAGTATGTGAATGCACAAAAGGTGTAGCAACAGTGGGTACATTTACAGTTGGTAGCGAAAACTCTAAAGGATAAGCTTCTTCTAAATACCAAGGGCCTACAACAGTACCTATTATAAAACCAAATATTATTACAATAATACAGCATTACGTTTTCGGGGCCCAGGCATTTTGTCCATTGTCCCGGTTGGTCACCCTCTTATTTACAAGTCCAATATGAGCGGTGGCGGTAGCAGGCATTGCAGTCTTCAAAACGGAAACCCCAATGTTCGTTGTTGGCGACACCCACGGTTGCGCGATTTCTGTGTCCTTCCAAAACCCTAGCCAACAGAATCCCCTTTCACAAATTTGGGCAAAAGTAAGCCCTCGATGATTCTTTTCCTTCCTTGAATGCACAGTCGAACCGTGCCGTATGTCTATTTTCTTGGACGCAAGTGATATCTGGCTGTTCCTGGCACTGATTGATCCGGAAGCAATGTGTCGTCACTTCCCGTTGGAAGCAACGTATCCGGGACAAACGAAGGGGCTGTGTTTTAAACAGCTGCTCCCGGGTGCAAAATCGGTGGAGAGTGTGTAAACAAAATGGCAGCTTCCCCAAGCCTCTCGGGCTTAGACATATTCTCCAACACACTCTCGGTGCTGTTTACTGCTTTAGGATCATTGGTTGCAGTATCAGCAAGGGGTTCTGCTTCTTCTGTAACGTGTGGCACAGGGTGAGGAAGATTCTTGATGTGTGACGCGTGGATCCAATTGTTTCGGCCAGCTACCCGCACCGCTGTTTGGGTGACCAACAAGACCTGGAACGCCCACACCAGCGAGGCACGAGGCAGGAGGTACGCTCAAATGACTTAGTGAGTACCCAGGTTCAAGGTCGTATGCCATGGCCCGGGCCTTCGTACCACACAGGTAAGGCCTCTCATACCTGGTGGTAAATCAAATACAGGTTTTTAGTCAATTGGCTGCAATAATATGAAAGTAATACATTCTCAATATCTCTTAACTTTCAACATTTTGGCAAATTCCAGATATTGGCAGGTCTCCCCATTACCACCTCAAATGGAGAGAGCCCATTCTTAGTTTGAGGGGATGTACGCATGGCTAGTAACACGATCGGTAAGGCGTCCGGCCATTTTAGTTTGGTGCCGGCACACGTTTTAGTGAGTTTGTTCTTGATGATACCGTTGTGTCTTTCTACTAGTCCGGCGCTCTGAGGATGTCTGGCCGAATGGAACCGTTTGTCAATTAGTAACGCTGTACATATCTGTCGGATTACAGCGGCGACAAAGTGTGGACCATTGTCAAACCAGATAACTCTCGGCAAACCGAACCGGGGAAAATACTCCTTTAACATAGTTTCTGCAGTGGTCTTAGCTGTGGAATCTTTAACAGGAAAAGCCTCAACCCACTTACTAAAGGCACAAATAACTACCAATGCATATTTTAAATGATTGCATCGCTCCATTTGAATGAAATCAAAGTGAATTACTTCAAATGGGACAGAGGGTGGCCCAAAACTTCCCCTCGGGGTTGCTGTCCCCTTTCCCACATTATGTTGCAGGCAAATCATACAATTCTGGACATAGTGCTGAGCAATTTTTGAAATTTTGTCGTTTACCCACACTCTTTCTAACATTTTCGTCATCTGTTGAGGACACACATGCGTAGGACCGTGTGCCATTACAACCATCATAAACACATATGCATCGGGAGTAACCATTTCCCATCCACCTTGTCCACCCAGCATCCATCGTCATCAAGTTTTCCCAAGCCCTCAGCCCACCTCTTGGTTTCTTCTACTGTGGCATCGGCTTGGATCTCCCAGACAGACCCCACATCCTCATCCATTACATTAGCATTCTCAGTTTTCCTAGAAACATATATCTCCGTAAGGAGATCAGTGGCAGTTTGTCTAGCTATTTGACAGTGAAAGCATTCCCTTTTCCAATATTATCTACAATCTTGCGATGTGCTGCACATTTCACAACTGCTAACTGGGTAGGTAGTGCAATTGCTGAGAGAAGTTGCACTATTAGGGTGCCATGTTGGATCTTGGTGCCATGCGAGGTTAGGAATCCTCTTTCCGACCAAAGTCTCCCAAAGTTGTGAACCACCCCAAAGGCATACTGACTATCAGTATATATATTCACTGCAAGCCCTTCGGAAAGTTCACAAGCTCGGGTTAAGGCTATATTCTCTGCGGCCTGCGCAGAATTATGTGTAATTCTCTTAGTTTCCGCAACTATGCTCAAGGTAGTGATTGCATAAGCGGCTGTGGATGTACCATCCGGAAGTTTAAAGCAGGAGCCGTCACAAACCAGCTCTCCTTGCGGATTATCCAAAGGGGTATCTTTCAAATCAATCCTGCCCTTTGTTTCTTGCTCGGTCGTATACAAACAATCATGTGAGTCTGCATCGCTGCAAGTAATATCTTGCGTTAAGGGTAGGAGTTCAGCCGGATTAAGAACACAACACCTCCTAATTTGAATGTGAGGGGCAAACAAGATCAATTTGTATCTCGTCAACTGTGCGGAAGTGAGGTGTTGCGTTTGAGTTCGGTTCAATAGAACATCTACAGAGTGAGGCACTATCAGGGTGAAATCATGGCCTAACACCATTCCCTCACTCTGCTTTACAGACGCAGCAGCAGCAGTGACAGCGCGCAAACATCTTGGCAAAGCGCATGCTACAGGATCAAGGGCAGAGGAATAGTAACCGCATGGCCTTTTCCTCCCTCCATGCTCCTGCGTTAATACAGCCAAAGCACATTGATCACGTTCATGCACAAACAATACAAAGGCCTTTTCATAGTTTGGTGTGCCCAAAACCGGTGCAGAGCATAATGCAGTCTTAAGCAAGTCAAACGATTGCTGGTGTTCCGAAGTCCATGGCAACGTCGAAGAAATGCCCTTCTTCGTCAAGGCCAACATCGGTTTTATCACTAGTGAAAAATGTGGGATCCACAACCTACAGTAAGAAGCCATACCTATCAAGGCCCTATCTTCCTTCTGTGTATTTGGGACAGACATACCAGAAATGTATTTTATTCTTTCAGGTGTCAATCTTCTTCCCTTCTTTGACAGGAGATAGCCTAAATAGGCGACCTCCTGGCAACAATATTGAAATTTCTTAAGCGAAGCTTTGTGATCATGCTTAGCTAGATGAATAAGTAGTAACACGGTGCCCTCCTTACAGGCACTCTCAGAGTCTGCAGCCAGAAGCAAATTGTCAACGTACTGAAGCAAAGTACAAGTAGAGGGTAATTCAAGGGCATCAAGTTGTTCTTTCAAAGCCCTACTATAAATACTAGGACTCTCTGTGTACCCTTGAGGTGCACGAGTAAATGTAAACGAGCGTCCCCCTAAGGTGAAGGCGAACAAATATCTACTATCCTTGTGTATAGGAATGCTAAAGAACACATTCTTTAGGTCCACAACACTAAAGTAAGTACCTGTAGCTGGAATCATGGTTAGGATCGTTGTCACATCAGGCACAATTGGAAACTGCAGTGCCACAACTTTATTAATGGCACGTAAATCAATTATAAAACGGAATGGAATTACATTATCGCCTTTCTTGTACATGGGTAAAATCGGACTATTACACAAACTTCCTGAGATTTCTTCAATCACACCACGGTGCACAAAATCGGAAACAATACATTTCAAAGCTCGCTCGCCCTCAACCGAAATTTTATACTGGGGAATGCGTGGCAGCTCAATTCCATGTTTCAAAACCATCTTAACAGGCTCAATCTGCAAAACACCGACATCATTGTCATCAACAGCCCATAAGCTCTCTGGTACATCAATGAATTCTGGAGGCAAAGGTCTAGTCAGAAATTGCAGGGTGGACGATTGCTGCGGTGAAATTGTCAAGTGTACTCCATCAGAAGAGCAATACATCACTGCATTTAACTCTTTTAACAAGTTCAATCCCAGCAAGTTTTCCCCGCAATCCGAGGTCAATAGGAAAGGACACTGGTCCGTAAAAGGACCCAAAGAAATAGGTACTGGCATAGAGACCGGACAAATAACTGGAGTACCAGAAAACCCTACAGAAACATTGGTTTGCCCTGACAGTGGAACGTTTGGAACCCGTGAACGATCAATGGAACACTTCTGCGCTCCAGTGTCTATCAAAAACTGATGTTTCCTATTTCCCACTATCATTTCAACGTAGGGACCTTTCTGATTAACGGGAATAGGTGTAGGTTCCAAACCCTGCTTCGGGCAATCCTAATGAAACAGAATATTGTCAAAAGGAAGCTCTTCAGACAAATATGCAGCGGAAGGATGATCTAACATGTTCCTAGTATCCACACTCGGAGTCTGATTGTCCTGTGAAAAAGGTTGTTGAGGGTCCTGTGTGAACTGACCTCTACCAGGGCCCCCTATGCCCGGGCGACCTCTAGATCGCCTACCCATATTATTATTCGACCTCTGTTGAAGAACGGGGCATTGTGCTCGCCAATGTCCCTCTCGTCGACAATAAGCACATTGATTAATGTTCACAGGACCCAAGGGCACATTTCCCTGTGGGACATTCTGACCTCTAACCTGAGAGTTACCCCCTCTGGGGCCTCTAACAATTTGCTGCAATAGCACCTTTGTTTTTAAATCACCTTTCTGTTTTTCAATCCTATCATTTTCATTGTTGACACGATTCTCATAATACTGAGCCATATGCAGTACCTCTGATTGCGATTTTGCCTGCCAAGCGCTCTCAGAAGACATAATCTGTGACTGGATGTCAGGCAGCAATCCACGTACAAATTTGTCCACAAATAACCTTTTCCCAGGCTCTGTGCCTAAGTCTTGTCCACTGAAATCCGAAAATACCTGTTTGAACCGATTAAAGAACTCGGTAGCACTCTCAGACTTTCCTTGGACACAGGCCGTAAACTTGTCACATATAATTCTTTTTTCAGGAATTATGGTTTTTAATTTAGCAATGATTCTATCAGGCACGGTTAATATCACCTGCTGTGGTCTTTCACCAGCTGGTCTTTCCCCATCGAATCTAATTAATTTCGCCCATGTATCTCCCAACCCGGGTACATCGTCAATAGTTCTAACTTGTTTCCATAAATCTACGGGCAGGAGTACTGGAAACAATAAATCAATGTCACCCAAGGTGAACACTGAGGATTGCAAAACGGATTCCATCTCCTTATAGAACCCTGTCAGATTTTTCCTAATATCAGGAATAGACTGTCTAATGGTGTTCACTTCCTGTCGTGAAAACGGGACGTGACCAAACTGTGATACATAGTGTACGGGAATGTCCACAGCGACTATACCTCCTGCAGCATCGGCCGCAATCTCAAACACGGGACAAATGTCGGAGGAACCTCTCTCATAGGCAACTGAGATGTAGGCAACTCCGAACGCTTACTAAGCAACAGAGCCAAATCGAGCGCTAAAGCAGTCAAAGAAGTGTCAACCGAAAAAGCTCTCTTATAAATATTCAATAACTCTGTGGGACAACTAATCTTCCTCTTTACACATTCATCTTGCAGGTACTCTACCATTACCTGTATCACTTTTCTCTGCATTTCCAACGTATATTGACTATATGTGTCATATACCTCAACTGGACTTATCAATATGTCTGAAATCCATCTAATCGCATCTTTCTTACAAATTTGCATTTCCTCCGACATCGGTTTACGACACGGAAGGTACCGTTTCTGTACATACATACTTTCCTCTTCGTCATCCTCATTCCGTATCCTTTCTAACTCCTTTCTATATTCAAGTAACCTTTCGACATGCTCATTTACCTTCTCAACAGTATCTCTGGAAAGTGCTAAAGTATTTAGATCCCTTAACCCTTGCGGAACATCCGTATTATTTAATCTTCCCCACATTATACATAACTGAATCCCCAAACCTTTAATAAAAACATTTTTCTCAGGAAAATTATCCATATTATAAAGTGTGGAAAAAACACGAGCCTGATCATCCTTCTCCATACAATGTTTAGCCCATGCAATTAACTCACGTTTCTTCTCCGGTGGTACAGCACTGCGAGTGACAACCTTCGAGCCTGCACCATGATCGATTACAAGCGGCCCAAGACTACTTGGAAGAGAGGGGACAGGCAATTTCGATGGAGGAGCTATAACTGGTGCGACAGGAAGAGGCGGAGGAGCAGGTGGAGGAACAACAGTCAAAGGAATAGGAACAACAGGTTGAGCAGGAAATAACAGCAGGAAAAGGTACTGCAGCAGGAAGAGGAACATATGGAGGTGGCGCAGAGGCAGCAGGCCTTTGTTCATTTAATATTTTCTCAAACAACTCATCAGAATCATGGAGATCTTTGGAAGGATAGATTTTCTAAATACCAAGTGAAAAAGCCCCTTCCATATTTTTAGCCGACTCAGCCTGTTTATCCTGATCATATAATAATGCTTTTCGGCAACCGTCTTATGACGGCGCGCATGTTTTTCTCTACTCTTAAGCTGTTGTAACGCTTCTTTTTTCCAATTTTGTAAAACATCAAATGCTGCAGGTCTAGCCTCTTTCTTTAACAATACTGACTCCAAATATTCAATGCGCGGGATCTCAAAGCTACCATTGATTGGCCACTGAAGTTGGAGGTATGTCTGGTTTGTCTGTGCCAAATATCATTAAATACTATACTTCCAATACCATGCTTACAGTACATAGTACATGCCGGCGACCCCTCCTGTGGTGCCGGATGGCTAAATTCCAAAGATTGTCTATCACTGCGGAATAATGCCCTAAAGCAGGTAGACAATTTCCCAGGCATATCTCAAATTCTTGGTGTTACATGGTCAATAATTGTGTCTGCAGATACAATGCGCCAAAATTCAAATTGCCAGGGTTAAATTAAGAATTGGGTCACGACTCACCTGGCCAAACCTAAGGAAGACCGATCGGTACTTCTAAGAATCTTACCTAACTAATCTTACCTCGTGTATGGTGATTTCGGCAAATCTGCCCGCCTCGATAAGTGGACCCTCGTCAAGATGCCGTCTCAGACCACAGGCTAGTCGTCCAGGGATCGGATCGTGCAGCGCTGCTGAGGTGTCGCGTCTCATCCAGGGGCCCCTTACTTTTGTACAACGTCCGATCCCAGTCCGATAGCAAGTGTCAACCTTCAACAATCCGGCATCAATCTTGAGGGTCCCTATTCGGGCGCCAACTGTTGAAAGAGAAACAAAATATCGAGGCTGAGTACCCCAAAAGGAAATACACCAAACACAGGTTTCAAAGGAACATACAAAGTATTTTATTCTCTATCAAATACAATTACAAAACAGTGCAAAGTCAGATAGCTATCGGCCCTCAGTACAACACAACGAACTCCAGCGTGATTCAGTGTGTTCAGTGAGAGAGTGTACATTAGAATGCATTTGCTTTTTATACATTTTGTGAGAGCTATGGCCAACCCTTCTTCGGGTTAATATTCTACTTTATATGTTACCAATTCTAGGGTTCGTTGCCGAGTCTCAACTAACCGCATCTAACTGGTTTGTTCTTTATTACATGTAACAATAGGCGTATGCATTAACTGTGTATTCTAAGTTTCGTATTGCAGGTCTTGTTAAAAATTAATACGATATAATAAAAACAAATGTTCTTTGTCCAATGTGTAAATACATTATCATAATATATACTCGTGGATTGGTTTCATTGCGCAAGTCATCCTTTTACACATAGGTCAACGTAGGACGAGGTCTCAGTTCATGACCTCAACAAGTAGCCCGCAGGCAGATTACACATTAGCGATGTACAGAGGTCAAGATGGCCATGTTGTATTTTGCAATGACATCGTCCACCATTATAGCTCACAGGGTGACTTTTCCACATAAATCCTAAAATGGCTGTTTGACCTAAAAATGGCGGCCTACATAGATTAAAGGTCAGGACCTTGTAACACAGATCTCGCAAATGACGTTCGAGCATCTTGGCGTAGGCCAATATTAATATATTTATTGCAATAGGAGGCACGATATACTTTTTATTCCGACAGAGTGTGTTCAATCGTGACCCTCCACAGCCCCGCACACATTTAATGCCATTCAGTGGGCTATCCACTCAGAACTTGAAGAATGAAGCAAAAGGGCAATAGAGACACAAGAGCAACAACTGAAGATAACCAGGAGAAAGGGAGCAAGCCACTACGTATCAGCAGAATCCACCCAGAACTTGGACACTATCCCAACACATTTGAGACTCTTCAGCAAAGTGTTTGTGTTCTTAGCTCACTCCTGCTTCCCAGGGTGCAAGCAGCAGCAAACGCAAAGTGGATTCATGTAACGCATTAAGAGGTGCTCCAATTGGCTAATGCTACTGAAAAAGAACTGAATGCAGTGCGAGAAGAGCTCTGAGCTCTATGTATGATGGCCCTACAGAATTGTTATATGTTGGCTCATATGACTGCTATGGAAGGCAGAGCGAGCCACAAGATCGGGACCACATGCTGCACAGCAATACCCATTAACGATGCGGCCAATGGGACACTTATGGAAGCTGTCAAGGAGATACGAACCATACATGAAAGAATGATAAGAGAGCCGCACAACACCATGTCAAACACATTGCTTGATTCATAATTTGCCTGGGTTCCAGATTGGCTGGCAGCAATGTTCAAAATAACTGCCCATGTGCTCGTCGCCATCTATGTTGGTCAGTGGATCATTGGCCAGTGCGATTGCCACCAAAGAAAAGCATGCTACATAATGACAACAAACAAAATTTAGCTTGGTAAAGCATTAGATAAGGAGCCTCCAAGCGTGAATGAGAATGAGGATGATGTAGAGATTATTTTTGCAGCGACCCCACTAGATTTAGAAAACTATGAAGCACTTTGGGCCAATGCTCACCAGATGGGAAAAAGATACTGGTGTGCAGAGGATACTTAGAAGGGTACGAAGGAGAAGGGGACATAGACAGGGTCACACAGGTGTATGTGCATAAGGAAAAGGGTGAGGAAATGAGTGGGAAGGAGATGTCAATCGTAAAATCAATTGAAGGGGGAATGTATTAAAGGCGCTATTTCAGTACCAGATAGGGGGGCACACCTACCACCTATGGAAGTAAGCAACAGGGGATCAGGCAGCTCCTAGGGGGAAAACATGGGCACACAAACAGACTGTAGTAATGCCATGAATCAAGACCTTGCATGGAAATGTGGGGTTAGGGTAGCGCTGTGTATGCCATGGGGAAAAAACAGGTAAACACATTTAGCAGGGATGCCCCCAGGTTGTGCCTCACACATGAAACCTGCTCTGAACTTATGATTAGCGTGTCAAGGGTAATAGGGGAGGGGGACAGAGCTCAGGCTGCGCGCCACGGACAGGCCAAAGCAGCTAAGACAACACTGGGTGATGTAATGACAGGGCATTTTTTAGAGGGCAGCAACCCAATCCCACAGGCACTCAGGGGTAAAGTGGAAGTGGACCGAGCCAGAGAACTGTTCACATAGATATGAGTGCTTGTCGACATTTGGTTATGGAAATGGGGAAGCTGAACAGAGTGGTGTTCCTGGGAGGACCAATCAAACGGTACGTTTCTGTGTCACTGGGAGGTGGCCAGCCTTCAGAGTATCCGACACAAGGTTTGCGAAGGCCGTTATCCAGCAGGTGCCGTGTGAATGTCTCCCTTCCCACCAGAAGAAGGGTATCTTGTGAGGGAGGCAATAGGCAATGAGTTGGGATACTGTTGATCTGTTTGCTCCAATCACGTTTTACTAACATACGTCCATGAGTTTCTTGGGAAACATGGAAAATATTGAGATTTTGAGCTGCAACTGTTTGTAATGCTTAGCCGTTATATTCATACTATAAAACTAATGTTTGCTGTATGTGCAGATGTCAGCTCTCATCAATCAGTTCCATTCCACTGTTCTGTTTTATTTGTGCTCGCTCAGCTGTAATAAACAGTGTTGATTCTTGCCTGGTGTATGCACTGGTACATAACTCTGAGAAGACTGAAGACGAACTCTTAAGACAAACTCTTAAGAGACATAAAACTCAAGCAAGAGCTGTCAAAAGCCCCTGCCCTAGGTTTACCAGCGTATCAGAAGTCATGTATTCTTTATT
Organism: Ambystoma mexicanum; assembly: GCF_040938575.1. Taxonomy (NCBI): domain Eukaryota; kingdom Metazoa; phylum Chordata; class Amphibia; order Caudata; family Ambystomatidae; genus Ambystoma; species Ambystoma mexicanum. Next base: position 1,085,237,955 of record NC_090935.1, on the reverse strand, counting down.
AGGGCAAATACACCTAAGGTATTGCCCCAGGGGTCTTAGATTGGATTCATTGTGACAAGCACTGCCCCATTGCATATTATTGCTCAGCCCTGGATCCTGCTAAAGCAGGCTTGCCCCCATGCCCTCAATTTTGTGTGCACTGCTTTGTTAGTGGAAAAAGAAGACCATTTGGTCCTAGGTCATCCAGTGACTGAGCCAGCGCCACATGCTATTACCACTTTCCTTCTGAAAGGGAAACCCCAACAGATTTTGAATTCCTGTTTAACAAAATATGAGGACATGGTGGGAGAGAGAGCAGAATGGGGAAGGATGTTTTCTGCAAACATTCATCCAGTTCCATTTCATGGGGAAAGGGCCAGAGAGAATGCTAGGCCACATGTGAAAATGGGGAGAGTCACCTAAGGCTGTGAGGAGAAAAGGGGTGAACATTGAGCAGTAGAAAGGAATGCAGTAGTAAGGTGCTCTTTCGGTTTAAGCATAGTAGGAACCATACGATAAATAATAGAAACATATAATAGTCGTCCTGTTTATTTCGCTCATAATGTTATTCAGGCTGTGAATACCATACCTTCTGCACACCCTGCACCTGATAACCCATTCCTTACTGTAGACATTGCTTTGATTCAGCTCCCAAATGTCTGTCTTATGAATATTGCCTTGTAATGATAGATGTGTTTTTTAGGTGGATGGAAGCCTACCCATGTAGAAAAGCTGATACTATCAGCAGTGCCAAGAAAGCCTCAGAGAGTATGCCCCATTTTGACCTCACTGTTTTGATACAGTAATAGAGGTGCCCATTTCACAGGACTGGTTGTTGGAGTTGTCTGAAAAACTGTAACTATCACCCAGAATATGCATTGCCTCTAATCAAGTGGCAATGCGGATGCAGGAATGGAGATTTTAAAAACACATGATCAAAGGTTTGCCACCAATAAACTGGTCTTAAATAGCTGTGGCATTGCCCCTCATTCTATTTCACAACTGCAATACTAAGCCGAAAGTATGTGCTCTCACCCCACAAAATAATTACTGGCTGCCCCATGGGTATGGCCTCTACCCACCCTCAAGCCTAAGTAGAATAAATGTCGATCTGGAAGGTGAGGATATTTTAAACTACTGAAAGTCCCTTGTGAAGATACACTGATTTGTGTATCAGGAAGCCTTGCTGGAAGCTGCTCCTGGTCCTTAGCCACTCGCTCAAACCTGATGAGTGGGCTTATGGCAGATATCACCAGTGGAAGTCAACACTTCATCCATTGGGGTGTATCCCTCTACAAGTCCCCCTCACTACTCACACTGCCATCAAGTGCTAGGGGTGTTTACTTTAGTTCCATGTCTCTTCCTGTCAAAAGATCCAACCTCCAGCTGATGCTTCAGAACTGACTATGGCATCTTCTGAGACCTCTACACTGATCATCTCTTGTGGGGACTTTGCACTACCTGAACCAATCTCAATTTAATCGGCTCCATCTCAGATCCTGCTGTGTAGACATCCCGGACTTCTTCACCTTCAGTCAATTCTCCTATCGCACTGCAGGTAAGCATGATGGCTGCTAAAGAAGTTGAGCAACTGCACGTCTCTGCTACTGTTACCAAGATTGTCTCTTTGCACAGGTACAATCTCCGCCATTGCTGAGGATGCAGCAATTTGTCTGCATGGCTTGGGAGATGGGTGAGCAAACACTTGTTGCATCTGACTGCATAATAATCCACTTGCTGATGTAATGGTTGTTGTGGAAGTGATTGGGGGAATGAGCATGAGGCTGAGAAGAAGCTGTCATGAACATCTGTGCACACACCACTTCCATCTCCCTGTTTACACTATTGTTATTGTCTCGCGAGGATAGCTCAGCAGCAAACGTGCTCGCCTTGGAAGCAAGACGATACAGAGCAACAAAGGTTCGGTCCCCTGGTCGCGGTTTCGTTATAAATATCATATCATATCAAGCAATGGCTGAATTTTACTTATCACAGTTTGTGCATAGGTTTATTAACATTTGATATTCATGCATCCTTTCGGGATTGGTCATTCTATTCTACATTTCGAGCGTCAAGCACGTTTTAAAGATGTTTTCAGTTCTTTTAGCGGAGACACAGTTGAGGTAGACATTTCCCTGATTAAGGATGCTTATCCAAAATGCATTGGGCTCACGTCTGTGCTTGTCTATGATCAAAGGAGTTTTCATATTTAAAGAATTGTGTTATGATTCTTGAGTGTGTAGCAAATATTTATGAATTGTCTTGGAATGCAATATGAATCTATGGACATTTATTGTGTCGTTGCCACAGGGCTCACTCCGTTTCTGACAGAGATTTCCAGATTCATTAATTCTTCAAGAATAAAGAAAGCTCAGGATTTTACCCTCACAGATGGTAATCCATTCCCGTCTCTTTCCTTATTGGAGTATTTCTGAAGAGTAAAATACAAGTGCACCAGGCAGTCCATCTTGGAATAAAACCTGGTTGTGTGTCAGTGTGAGTTGCCAATTGTTGGTAGTGCCTGAAAAATTAACAAATATTAAACTATCCTTTTTTATTAATGGAAATCCACCTCCATTTGCCTCCCTTTGCCTATAGCCTTCCTTTTATTTTTCCCTTTTTATACTTATCTTTCCATACCAAGCATGCACACATTTGGGAAGTCCTCAGATGTGATCCTTAAATTTGGATTCTCAAATGTTTTTCGGTTTTCTGACTGCAAGGTTGATAACCTTCTATTAGAAAATAAATGATGCAGTTATTGTATGTTTTGATAATGTGCTTGATTGGGTGATAATTACTTTGCGCAGTAAGACTAGTGTAAGGTTCTTACTATGGCTACACTATATACTGGAAATGATAATTCTAAATAATCATTGTAACATTTTAAAAAGAGCCAGTTACATTTTTGGTACAATTAAATAATTGCCCCGTCCCTTTTTTGTGTCACAACACTTCTTTCCTTTCACTCTCAGCCCCCTTGTCTTCACTCCCTCCTGTTCTTCTATTTACACTGTTGGTGCCTGCTGTTCTGGAACCACACTGCATCTTGTCAACCGCCTCATCCTCATCACGGCCACCACTTTTTCTGCCTTTGCTTTCACCACGGTGTGTGTTCCTCATCTTGCTCCTACCACCATTGTGTTTGCGTTTTCCATTCCTCAGAGCATCCCACCATGCTTTCCCCTCACCATCCATCTCTGCGTGACTCCATAGGTGACCACTCCTCACGGTCCTTTGACACATCCCAGTCCTTTACACATCTGTATTTCTTCTTACTTGTGCTTTCCTCTACCTCATCCTGCCAATCTTGTTCCAGAAGATACCACACCCCTCTCGCTGCATTCTCCCCCCTCAAACTGTTACAGTTTGTCCACTTCACTGCCCATCATTACCGCTTTTAATGCTCTGTCTCTCCTATTCTACTCCGGCCCCACTGTCAGGTTCTCCTTTTGGCTTATGTGAGGGGTCAGAAATGAGAGGCAGACAACTTTGTGAAGCTTTTTCTAAAGAGGACATTTTATTAACTGAAAACGTTGAATAAACGCCTCACTATCCCTACCCTGACAATTATTTCACTGCCTAAAATAAACTAAAGGAAACACTCTTACGAAAGGTTTCCGTCCCTCACACTTGTACATACACCAACTCAATAAGGTAATATATGGCAGGTCATAAGCAACACATATAACAGTTAAATTCATATAATGATAATAGGTTCTACTTATAATCTGGGCAAATTCCCCTACGGCAGATTTTAGCAGGATTCTTTTCAGCAGTTCCAAAAGGATAAGGGAATCCTGTCTCACAACATAAAGTTCAATGTTGATGATCCAAAGTTCCAAATTGAATTCAACCAACAGTTCACAAATTTTCAACAAAGGGTTCCTCTTTCCACTTATACGAATTCAACCAGCAATTCACAATGTTTCAACAAAACTATTCCTCATTTCAATTGTAGCCAAGATCTTGACACACTTATTTACATCAACAACTCATAGTTTTGTACTTCATTAGTTTAAATTTCATCCACAAAGAATAATTGTGTACTTCATTTCTTTCAACAAAACAATTGTGTTTGTCAGGATATTTCTGCACAAGTTCATAAACACCACTAGGTTGACAATCTTCAATAGTTCTACAGCAGTTCATACAACACTTGGTTCATTGATAATAATTTGTCACGCTGCTACTGTTTTATTCCGCAAAAAAACTTAACTGGTTCTTTATCTGCTTCTTCAGGAATTTTAACCCACACCACAGTACTTCAATTGACTTCCACCTGGTCTACTCACCTGCCAGGCCTACTACTACAAAGTTCTGATTTCTGGTGTACTCTCTTGCCAGAACATAACAAATTGTTGCACAGTCTGCTAACCTGGTGTACTCTCCTGCCAGGCCAGAACAACTACTAACTACAAGTACTTCTGTGGTAACGGTCAACTTCACTTCCAATACTTTAGGAATGTCTCTTGTTTCCAACATCAAGTAATAACATGTCTTCGAGGGAAACAAGAACCACACTGGGCTATTTATTTCACATTTGTGATTGCCAAAAGCAATATAGGTTATGCTTCACTCCTCCTGAATATCTTTTATCAGAAGGACAGCTCTCCTGCCACTCTTGTTTTCACACTCTGTCTTTAACCAAATGCTGATAGTGATTCTTTCTCACTTTCACACTTCCTTGGCTTTGGCAATGTAGGTATAAGCCACCTCCTTTTATGTCTTCCTTTGCATATGGGCAATAGTCTTTATCACCACTAAAATCCTCAATTGCCTTCTTTTGGCTTGGGCAATACTGGTTGTTCACAAATTGCCTTGATATTATTCTCTTTTGGACTTGGCAATTGTATCTTCTTGGTTTATTGGCCCTTCTTGTTATTGTCTTTTTATATAACCTACTATGTTATTATCACATCCTTCTGGTTTGATTATTAAGTTGTTGCTGGCTGCACTCTCTGCTCCCTTTTAAATCAGCTCAGTCTTCAACAGAATAATTAACCTGCTTTACATTAGTTTGGTATTCAAAAAGCCTCTTGTGTGTGCATGTCCGTTTGACTCATGCCTCCAGGACTTCTGCTTCAGTTGCCCTGTGTGGCTCTGCAACTTCTTCTTCACTCTTTCCCGTGGCTCGCCTCTGTCAATTCAGATCCCTCCTGGCTCCCACAGCTATCCGGTGCTCACCTGCCACCGGTGCTCGTTTGACAGTCAGGAAAACTGCAAAATGGTGGGCTTTCCTGTGTGCGACTTTTGCAACTGCAAACTCGAGCATAGGAGAACCTCTTAGAACCGGCATTGCTTTCACGCACCCTAAAGGTCCTGGCGTCTCAGCTCTTCATTAACATCTGATTCTGCTGCTGCGTGGAGGTTACAACCTAATCCACCTTCTGCTACTAATCCTCTCCTTCCTAATGGCCTGCACCTGAGGGGGCCTTTTATGCCTCCCAGACTCCCTCAGGTGTGGGTCATTATTCTTAATGGGCTGCGCCCTGCAGTCCTATGCCTCTGCAATCCTCTTCTTCATCCCAGTACTTTGGGAATTGTGGGACTTGAAGTCCACAACATAAAGTTCATCTTTTCCAATGAAATAATCATCACCAAGTTACTTTCTCTCCTTATGCCTATTCCCAAAGAAGTACCATAAGGATTCCGTGAAATATTTGGCTTTACAGACAAATGGGGTTTTCCAGGGTTTACATTGGTAACATTTACAGACTCCTCTTCCTTAGTTCCCTGGTACTCATATGGACTTTCAGTGATTTTAAAAGTGTTTTTCTTACTCCTAATACATGATTGGTTTTAACTGTCTTCACCCACATTCCTTCAGTTAGTTTGAGGGAATAAAAGTTCTTTTTGACAACAAGCCATTACATATTCCGGTATCAATGATATTCTCTCCCTGCATCTGTCCCCTGTGACACCATCCTCTTTCCCACCCCTTCCCCTTTTCTTATTTTTTCCAGTTCCATCCTACCTTGGCTCGTATTGCCTTCCTTTCTTATCCCCATCTCTTCTTCACTCATCCCCCTTCTTTCTTATAATCTCCCTTTCTTTACCTTTCATGCTTTGGGCATTCCCATCTTGCTCCGAACACCATTGCCCCTTTCACTCATCTGTGACACTTGAGACAAGGCTCTGGCCCGTGTTGATGGCTTACTGTTGTCCTTTCCCAACCATATATTTCCCCCACTCTTACTTCCCTCTTTAGCTTGTCCCCCAGGCCCTGTCCCCAATCCCTACCTTTTCATTTGGGGCTACCATAAGCCCTGATTGTTGCCACCACCATCGCAGCCAGTGACGCAATGCCATTGAGGTAATGTCACGCTTTCTACATGACATGCCACGCCCAGTAGAGGTCATGACACCTCCAGTGCAAATCATGAACCTGCTAGTAGTGGAGGATAACAGCCCTGTGTTGTATGATTTCGATCTGTTGGTGGCTGCAATGACCAGAGTATTCAACATCCATTACAAGGCACAAACCCGGGATCTAGAACTACTGGACTTGACCCAGGGGAAAGCCACATTGGTTGAATACATTACCCGATTTAACAAACTGTCGGTAGAGACATTCTGGCCCAGAAATAAAAAAGCAGTAGTCTTCTACAGAGGTTTGAATGGCACTGTGAAGGATGCACTGGCTGTGGTACCCACTTTGCAAGCTCAGTATCCTGAACTGGTGGATTTGACTCTCCAAGTAGAGGCTCGAAGGGCCGAATGCAAAGACTGAAACAGGAAGAACACCGTTTTCATTTCTTTCTCCCGGCCCATCTTCCAGTGACCACTCTGGAGAACCCATGCAAATAGGGGGAATACGCAGCCCGATTTCCACCACTGAAAGGTAACGACGCAGGGCCTCCAATGCCTGTTTCTATTGTGGCCCGAATGGTCATTTCGTAAAAGAATGCCCAAGGTGCCCAAAACATCCTTAGGGTTTTCAGAAGGCTGATCCCTAGATCCTGGGGCACAGATGAGCCTACACTCGACCCCCTTCGGTGACAAACCATCCAGTCAGCCTCACACGACCTGTGGTAATCCATGCTATATTAGTCTGTACAGATGACACTAGACACCAGGCCCAGCTTGTGATAGACTACCGTGCCACCGGCAATTATATAGATATCTCCTTGGCCGCGTCTCTGAACTTACCAATACAGAAAAAACGCCCCGAACCAGTGCAGGCTGTAGATGGCTCTCTACTGATTTCAGGTCCCATTAAGCAACAAACAGCACCTCTGACACTCGTCATCCACAAAACCCACAGTGAGATAATATCCTTTGATCTAATTTCCACTCCCCAGTTTGGTATTATTCTCGGCATACCGTGGTTACGGGTTCACAGCCCAATGATTGACTGGACCCGGGGTCATGTGTTCTTCGAATCACCTCACTGTCAGGAACACTGTTTATCCTCCCCAGCTAACGTGGACTCACCTTCCCAAGCACTGGAAGCCATTGCCCAACTGTCCCTTGATGATCACCCGGCCATGTCTCAGAACCCTCCTAGTCACTTTGTGGGTGCTGTTTCACCTGGCATTTCCGCAGAATACCATGACTTTCTTGACGTGTTTGGCAAGGGGTGCGCAGATTATCTCCCTCTGCATCGCCAATACAATTGCCCCATTGACCTAGTCCCTGGTGCTACTATACCTTGTTGTCACATTTACTCCTTATCCCTGTCCGAAGAGCAAACCCTGAAGGAGTATATTCAGACCTCTCTCCGGTTGGGACATATCAGATCATCTCAATCCCCTGCAGCCAGCCCCATTTTTTTTGTTCCGAAGAGGGAAGGCGATCTCCGCCCTTGTGTTAACTACATGTGACTCAACCACATTACAATTAAGAATTGGTATCCCATACCACTGATTAACCCATTGCTTGACCAACTCACCCATGCCACAGTGTTCACCAAGCTTGATTTTAGGGGGGCCTACAACCTGGTCAGAATAAGACGGGGCGACGAATGGAAAACCGCCTTCTGTACCTGACACGGGCTGTATGAATATACAGTCATGCGCTTTGGATTATGTAATGCCTCGGCTACGTTCCAAAGGTTCATGAATGAACTATTCCATGATATTATTGATTCTTATGTGGTCATCTATTTAGATGATATCTTTATCTTTCCCCCATCCATGCGGGTACACATTGAGCATGTCCGAGAGGTTCTGATCCGTCTCAAGGCATATTCCATATTTGCTAAGCCTGAGAAGTGCATTTTTCACACCACAGAGGTGGATTTTCTAGGGTTTCATATTACGTCCAAGGGCCTCTCCATGAACTCATCCAAGGTATCTGCTGTCCTCAATTGGTCCACCCCTACCAACATCAAGTCATTGCAGTCTTTTCTGAGGTTTGCCAATTTTTATAGGTAGTTTATCTCAGGTTTTTCTGCTATTGCCACTCTGTTAACAAGACTTACTAGTCCACAGAACCCATTCATCTGGACACATACACATTGGGAAGCATTTGTGGCTTTAAAAACTGCATTCACCACAGCCCCCATTTTACAACACCCCAATGCAGAACAACCATTTGTGGTGGAAGCAGACGCATCACCCTATGCTCTGGGAGTGGTCCTTTCCCAGGGTTGTCCCACGCCTGGGCACTTACACCCTGTGGCCTACCACTCCCTCAAGTTTACGCCCACTGAGTCCCACTACACTGTTACAGAGAAGGAACTCTTGGCAGTCAAGGATGCATTCCAAGTCTGGAGACACCACCTACTAGGGGATAGGCACCCTATCACTGTCTACTCAGACCATTGCAATCTCCAAGATATTGCTTCCATGAAGTGTGTCAATAGTTGTCAGGTCCGTTGGCACATCTTCTTTTCCGCCTTTGATTTCATCATCCGCCACTGCCCAGGTGTAATACATGGCAAAGCAGACGCCTTGTCCCGCCTGCCAGGTGGTGATTCCCTCCCGGTCTATTCAGAATCTCTGTTGGACAAAAACCACTTAATCTGCCTCTGTACTCCACCCCCATGCTTACTCACATCTGTCCGTCTTTGGGTATCCCTTAACCTAGATCTAGTACACGACTGGGACCTGGTATTGCAGGATGGTCTTCCTTTGTGGAAGGGAGGCTATATCTACCTACTCAAGTAACACGCACTCAGGCCTTAGAATGGTCTCATGACGACATTATTAACGGTCACCCGGTCAAAAACGTACCTTGGCCCTCCGCCAACGCTGGTGCTGGTGGCCCACCATGCATAAGGATGCTTATGAATATGTCAGCAACTGTTCAGTTTGCGCCCAGTGTAAGAACCACAAGGGACAACCCGTGGGCTTACTCCCACCCATGCCCCGACCACCCAAACCATGGAACACAGTGACCATGGATTTCGTCACCGACATGCCACCGACAAAAGGGTATGACATGATCTGAGTGGTGGTAGATTCCTTCTCCAAAATGGCATGCTTCATTCCTTGCTCTGGGATTCCTTTGGCTCCTGTATTGGCTGGTCTGTTCTTTTGGTCTGTGTTCTGCCTCTTCGGCCTTCCTTCGATCCTGGTCAAGGATCAGGGTTCTCAGTTTATCTGGCGAGCACTCACAAAATGACTAGGCATTGATGCACGTTTCTCTTCCGCTTACCACCCTGAAACAGATGGACAAACTGAACGGGTCAACCAAACACTCGAACAGTATTTACGCTGCTTATCCTCGAATACAAACAATCATGGGACCAAGTTCTGCACATCGCTAAGTTCGCCTATAACAATGCTCCACATTTCCTCCTCTGGTTTCCCACCGTTTTACACCCTATATGGTCAACATCCCTGTGTCCTGCCAATTCCCGACTTCTCTACCTTACTCTCCCCTACGGCTGATGCTTGCTTTAGGGACCTGAAAGCCATTCAAGCACAAGCCCTTACTAATCTCGAGGAAGCCCAGGCAGTTATGCATTGTGCGGCAGACAGGAAACGCTTTCAAGCACCTTCCTATGTTGTCGGCGAGAGGGTGTGGCTGTCTACCAAGCATCTCTGCATTCCGGGCTGTGGGAAGCTGCTACCCTGTTATGTGGGTCAGTACAGGATCTCCCGTGTCATCAATGCTGTTACGTATCACTTTTCCTTGCCTGTCGCATGGCGCATTCACCCTGTTTTTCACACCTCTCTTTTGAAGCCCTGTCCTCCCGCCTCTAGGGTCATTCTGCCTCCTTCATTTATTCAGCAATGTCAACCAGGGGAATACAGGGTTCATGCTATCCTTGACTCCCGAATCAGGAGGGGTTGTTTGTATTACTTTGTTGATTGGGTGGGTTTTGGCCCTGAGGAAAGGTCCTGGGATTCAGCATCCGATGTGCACACCCCTCTCCTAGTGGCCTGGTTCCATAGGGATCACCCTTCTTGCCCAAGGGGATGTGGGCCTTTGGGGGGGCTCTGTCACGCATTCTACACGACATGCCACTTCTAGTAGACGTCATGACACCTCCAGTGCAAATCATGAACCTGCTAGTACACAGCTCACACATAGTACTCGCTTACCATTCCAGGCAGCAAAGTGGGGACCGAGGTGCACGGTGCCTCCATCACTTTCTAACAATGAAGCATGCTTCGATACTGCAGTGGCATTCATGGAGGCTTCAGCCACGTTGGCAGTTGCCTTGGAAACTATGCAACGTTCATGCTACACGGCTACGATCGTGTTACCTTGGCAACGGCATAAAGGAACGCCGGAAACCCTAACCGACTCTTCTCAGCTGCGTTCTAACCCAGCTCATGGTGTTTCTCAAGTTACATCAAACCTTTGATATTCTTGGATTGTGACCAGGGCTCTGCTTTACAGACTCCCTTTTGGCAGCTCCGCATGGACGATGACTTTATCTCGGCTAGAATCATTCATACTGCTACAACCTCGGAACGGTTCCACGGACTGCCTCTTGTATTAAAGATTTTGCCTTGGCGCCCTGGACATGTGAACTGAAAGTTTGGCCTCGGTTTATGCTATCTGGACTGCCTTTGGAAATTCAGTTATCTGCTCTACGCACGCTCATACTCAGAATCATCATCTGAGTTTCTGTTTGGTTCCACGTTAAGTGCCTTCTAGTACCAGGTGTTTCATCTGCTGGACCTTTATTTGATTACCACCTTGCACCGCCCCATTGGGGGAATAATCAGGTATACTGTCCACCATCCTACACTTACACATCTTCCCCAGCATTCTAACTGGTAGGTGTCAGTTTTCTAGTTTCTTGATTGGATTTGGGGCACGTATTGTACACGTGATTGTATCACTAACTCCCTGTTTCCATTGCAGCTACCTGGGGACCCGGTGTATTGTTCCAGCCACCTGCGGCTTCAATAACCGGTCAGCGAGTTTGTATCAATCTCGCTGACTGGTGCTTGAGGACGGAGGTATACATGGGGCCTCATTACGAGGAGCGCAGTAAAAACGGGGTCATTACTGGCATGGAGGAACTAGTGGGTCCTTGCTCGTATGACGCCGCTAATATTGGGTGATTACGAGTGCACGAGCATGCGCGAACCCCCATGCCGGTGATGGCCATACCGGCATGCCGCTAAAATCCCTCCAACCCCCCGATAGTGCCATCAAGGGACTCGCCGATACCACCTCCGTCTAGGAGGAACCCCTTAATACTGACCCGGTAATAACAGCATGCAAATACCGGGCTCGTAATACAGGACCCGGAAGTAACGTAACCACCTCGGGAAATGCGCAGGCCGCCATCTTTAAAAACACAATCCATTGCAATCCTCTCAAACCACCACTTGTGTTCAGGAGAGACCAGTGCCAATTCCTTCACCATGTCAAAGACTACCAGGAAAACAACCCCCTGCCCGCGCAAAAAGCATTTTTCAGATGACGAACTGACCATGCTGGCAGACACCCTTGCCGCACATGCAGACGAGATCAACCTGCAGAACCTGAAGAGTGAGGTGCAGCAGCGTAAAAAGGAGATCTGGGAGGAGTTAGCCCGCAAGGTCTCGGCAGTCGGCACCACCCCACGGACAGTGAAGGACTTCAAAAAGAGGTGGGAAGACCTCCGCCTCAGGGTTCGGAATATCCTGGCCAGCAAGAGGAGGGATGCCATGGCTACAGGCGGGGGTCCCCACTCACCTGCCAAACTGTCACCCTGGGAGGAGATGGCAAGCACGTTTATTCAGATGGAGTCCATCGAGGGATTTGGGAGATGGAGACGGGTGCCGCAACATCTGCTGATTGAGGTGAGTGACCCTTCAGATCCCTGTAGGTGAAACCATGACGTAGCACAAGTGATGTGGAAGAGAGTCTAGTCAAGGCAATGCATGTCCCAACACACACACCAACATATCCTTGTCCAGATGGAGGGCCAAACCCTGCCACACTGAAATGCATGCTGAGTGCCAATCCCATTACCAACACACAGCCAACACACACGGACTGTACCCATGTAATACATCACACAAACCCAAATACAATGGCAAGCCACCTGCCATGCCAAAATGCCCCCTTCAAACTACCCTGTGTGACACACCGGTAAGATATGAATGCATGATAAATTAAATACTCCACAGCACCATATAATTCATCTAGCATGTAACACCATCACTGATGCCCTGCATCTCTTCTACCCCCCCAGGCACCGATAGAGAAGAAGCCAGCGAGGATCCAACCACAAGGGCATCCACGTCCTGGCCAAAGACAACGGCCACCAACAACACCACCTCCGGGGCAGCCTCGCAGCCAGGGCTTTAAGTGGGGTAAGAAATCGAGAGGGGGCCCTCATTTGGGGGCGTGGTTTCTGGGAGGGGCGTGGCCTAAAAAGCACGCAAATCGTAAGGTCTGCACACAAATATATATACATGTTATATATCTGTGTGCGTACCTTACTATGGTTTGTGTACTTTGCAGGCCATCTTTTCTAAACATAGAAATATGTTACATATGTTACATATTTCTATGTTTAGAAAAGATGGCCTGCAAAGTACACAAACCATAGTAAGGTACGCACACAGATATATAACATGTATATATATTTGTGTGCGTACCTTACGGTTTGCCTAGTTTTCAGGCCATGTTTTCGGGTTTATAAAAGATGGCTTTGCAAGTACACAATTCAAGCCATCTTTTATAAAGCTTTCACTACGGACAAAATTGTCTGTCCGGAAAGCTTTATAAAAGATGGCTTGAAATGTGTACTTTCAAAGCCATCTTTTATAAACCTCGAAATATGTCGACGAATCCCCAGGTTCGCCGAGGGTTAAAGACGCCTCGGCGACCTGGGGAAACAAAGGAACAGTAACTGCCTCTGGTGACCTCTCGCGCGAGGGGTCACCAGATGCAGTTACTATGACTGACAGAAGTGGCAGCCAGTCACAGCATCGCTGTGGCTGGCTGCCACTTCTGTCAGATCGCCTGACTTCATGGCAGGCGCATGCATTATCCCGTCGCGGCTGCGGCCGCGACGGGATAATGCATCCTGCCAATGTTGCGGGCGGTGGGACGGGGCCCCGGCAGGGCCCCGGCTCAGCCCCACTTTTTGGAGACTGCCGGGGCCCGGCCCCGGTAGGCCCCGGCCCACTTAAAGCACTGCTCGCAGCCCACACCAACACCAAGGGCACCTGACACCGTGGACACTGAGCTGGCTACAACAGTGGAAGGCGAGGCCGTTGACACACTGAGCAGCACTGACACTGCAGTGGAGGAGTATGTGGACCAGGATAGACTGACCCATGTGGCATGTCCACACTCCCCAAGCCCCGTGTCCACCCCCCAACCCCACACTCAGCCCTCACCCACCTGCAGCAGTGTGGATCCCTTGCTGCATGATTGTGACCTCAGCAGCCTCCCCAAGGACAGCACTGCCAATGCAGGCCTGGTCACAGCACCCTCGACCACTGCTGCTCCCACCAACAACATTGAGGCACGGCTAGCGAGGGTGGAGGCCAGACAGGACTCTATGTTGGACCTGCTCCGACAATATGTTGCGGATGGGGAGGACACGAGGCGTGGAATTGCCCAGGCCATCGCGGCGTCCACAGCCACCATAGCAGCGAACACAGCCGCCGTCAATGCCTCTGCATTGATGTTGCGAGCCGGTCTGGGGGCCGTCACGCAGGTACTCACCTCCATCCTGCTGCACATGCAGCATCTACAACCCGCACCAGCCGTGCGAATCACCACGGCCTCCACCCTATCCACCACACCCGCTTCCTCTGCACCCACTTCCTCTGCACCCTCCAGCCCTGTGCGTCTACAAGACGGAGTGCCAGGCACTCAGAAATGCAGCCCCCGGACATCAAGAAGTCCAAGAAATAGTGCTGGACAACTATGGGAGTGGCTCAGATGATGTAAGCGGCATATGGGTGTTTTAGGGGGAGTTCACTGGGGTGTTTTGGGAGTTCACTGGGGGGTTTTGGGAGTTCACTGGGGGATTGGGCAGTGTTGTACTTTCTTCGCTTGATATCAATACACCCGTTATGTTAGAAAACATTCAATGGCTGGATATTGTTCATTTCGTGTGTATCCATTTAATTAGTGACGGTGTACGGTGCCTAACTCCCCACATTCCCTGTGTGCATGTCCACATGGACACAGTGTACAATGTGTCACTAACACATCTATCAACGTCCCTGTGGGTCAGAAGTATTTGTCAATCAGTGATTGACGTACTGCACGGCCATCCTGTGCATCACGTACTGGCACGGGTGCTGCTTCTCCTCCGTCTTCATCCTCCGTCTTCATCCTCATCATCCTCAATCGCTGCATGCATGTCAATGTCAGGTGGCAGTGATACATTTCTCCGGACGCACATGTTGTGCAGCATTACACAGGCCATGGTGATCTTTGCCACCGTCTCAGGCGCATAAAGGAGTGCTCCACCAGACCTTCCTAGGCAGCGGAACCGCGCCTTCAACAGGCGAAAGGTCTGCTCAATCACAACACCGTGTACGGGTATGTACCCGATTGTACTCCTCTTCATGGCTGTTCTGCGGGTTCCGCACAGGGGTAAGTAGCCACGGCTTCAAGGGATATCCTCCATCACCTGCAAGCGAATACAGATAGGTCTATGTGAGTCACTCTGAGCTGCCACCTTCAGGATTCACAACCATGGCCGCAGCTATTTGCTGTCGACCTGCACATGTCCCTGTACGTATGCACGAATATTGTTTAGATGCATTCTATACTACAATATGGCGTGGTAGTCTGGATGGCGTTGTACAGAGGATGCAGGGTGAATTCATGAATGCTGATGCGGATGTACTGTGGTTGTAGGAAGATGTTTTCCCTCCCAATTTTGCTGTGTATACTACACTGTGCATGGTCTCACTAGCCACATTGGCACAGTTGCAATCATGTTTAGTCATGCATTGCTTGACATACCCATGGTGGCCAGGTTGTGCATTTTACAAGTTGTCATTGATATACGGAATTGGTCAAATGTGTGCCAGTGATGTGTAATGTTGGGGTTGGGAGGTTCAGTTCAGGAGTGTTTAGCTCTGTGTGCATTCTCCACTCACCGTCCATTCCCAACCAGGTGGAGTATGAATCCCCCCATTCCCACCCAAGTGGAGTATGCATCCCCCCACATTCCCACCCAGGTGGAGTATGCATCCCCCCATTCCCACCCAGGTGCAGTATGCATCCCCCCCATTCCCACCCAGGTGGAGTATGCATCCCAACGCATCACTACCCCGATGCACTGCCATGGGCCAGTCAGGCAACTCACCAAGCAGCCAGGCACGTCGTCCGGCATGTCGCTCCATGTGACGGGGTAGCGTGGAGTTACGCAACACCATGGAATCATGTGTTGATCCGGGAAATCGGGCGCAGCAATGCGTGATGATCTTGCTGGAGTCACATAGCATCTGCACATTGATGGAGTGGTATTGCTTGCGATTGCGGTACACGGCCTCTACGGCATGGGGGACTACCAATTCTACATGGGTGTAGTCCAGGGCACCAACACAATTGGGCATGCCTGCCAGTGCATGGAAGCCTACTTTGTTGTCAGCTATCTCCTGGGCAGTCCGTGGTAGGGATATGTGGGTGCTAGCATGCTTCAGGAGTGCATCCAGCACTTGGTTCAGCATTCGTGAAAATAGTGGTTGTGAAATGCCATGTAGCAGCCCCACTGTGTGCTGGTAGGTGCCTGTGGCAAGGAAGTGGAGCACAGACACCACCGTTAGTAGGGGGGGTGGCAGTGTGTATTTCTGAGGCTGACGATGCCGTTGTGTATCATGTCCACTATGGTGGTGATGGTGTCCACGTCCAACAGGTACAGGGTGTGGATCTGCTCAGGGGTTAGATTGAATGGACTGGGCCTGATGCGAGGGATTGGTGGCTGCCTACGAGATACTACTGGCTGCACTGGTGGTAATTGCTGGGCCTGTCTCACGCTGCTTCTCCTCCTGTGTCTCCTCTGTGCTGCCTGTTGTAGCAGTATACGCTTGTCCTCCAGCCCCATGATTGCAACAGCTAGTGGTATCATTGTGGTGTAGGAAGGGGTGTGGTGTGTGGGTGTACTCCTTTTATACTGGGCCAGGCTCCATTGACTCCACCTGTGGTGATTGTGTGTACCTGTGGCAGTTGGCTTGAGTGCAGGTTGCTGTTTACGGGTGATCCGTGATGCTAGTATGGCCACCATTGTGCAGGCCCTAATTACCGCCTTTGGGATGCCGGTAATTGCATGCCCGCATGGGTTGTGATGTCCTCCTATTACCGGCATCCCAGTATTGACTCCACGAAGGGGCGCATGTACGTGCGCATGCGGTATGAGGGGGCACGATACGGGCGGTGGCGGTATTGGCGGGTTGTCAGGTCGTAATGCCCTGGACCCGTTAACAATGCCGGTATTACCAGTCCGCCTTCCTTTTTTCATTACCTCCATTCTCGTAATGAGGCCCATAGTCTATGCAAGAATCAGTTTTGACAGCTGTTCAGGCTTCAGCCCCCACACCCCTGAAATGTAAGTGGAGCAGCAGGGCTTCCACACTTTCTTTTTGTTATGCAGAGAGGGGAGGGAAGCCTTTCCTGAAACCTACAGCTTTTAAGACTTTCCCCACCTCTCTTCTTAACAAAAAGCAAGTGCACACATCAGCCCCCTCCCCTCGGATGTCAAAGAACACATACCATTGTCAGATGTTGTCTTGCATCTGTGGGAAGGAGGCTGCTGAGGTGCGCACTTGCTTTTTGTTAAGCACAACGGGACGGAAGTCTATCCTGAAACTGGTGTCATTAAAAATGTACTGTTCGTGCAGAAAGATATCTTTGCACAAACGCAGCAAAACTTTACAGCTGATAGTTTCAGGAAAGGCTATCCTCACCTCTCTGCCTAACAAAAATCAAATACACACATCAGTCCCCCTCCTCCCGCACGGATGCGAGCCAACATATGTGTCTGGGTTGCTGTTGGTACTCTTGTTTAGAGGAGAATTGCGTAGCATTTTGGTGCTGGAATGCCGAAGGGCAGGACAAAGACTGATATGTTTGGGATATTTCTTCTCTGTGAAAGATAGTGAGCTAAAGACTCTGGGTAAGTCTCTCGTAACCAAGACTAATGTCTGGCAGAGGGACTCCCAGGACTCCCCTTGTTAATTTGCGAGCAAACATTTAACAACATATGTGCTCTTTCACATTCGAGGGAAGGGGGCTGATGTGCGCACTTGCTTTTTTTTGCTAAGCAGAGAGGGGAGGGAAGCATTGTTGTATGTTAGATCAATATGCATCTATACATGTGTGCAAGGAGTGTGTATATGTATTATGTAATGTGTGTGTGAGTTTGAAGGAGTGCATGAAGAATGGGGGACTGGGTGCACGTGTGAATGAGCGAGTGTACGTTGAATCGGGGGGTGAGTGAATGGTATGTTTAAATGAGTGAGTGTATGTTGTGTAAATGTGTGTGTGTGTGCGCTCTTATGTTTAATGCTGGGCAGAGAAGCTGATGTTGGGGCATAGAGGGTAGGAGTAGGGGGATTGTGAGGGTGGGTTGGATTTGGAAGGGTGCTGGTACACTGTACTACTGTCTGGTCCCTGTGAAGGGTGAGAAATGTGAGGCGGACCACTTCCAAAGTTTTCTCAACAATTTTATTTTAGCATAAGGTTGGATGAACGCCTCGCTATCCCTAACCTGATGAGGATTTCCCTGCCTAAAAGAAACTAAAGGAAATACTCTAACAAACAAAATCTGTCCCTCACACTTATACATACATGAAATAAACAAGGAATCCTATATTGCAGTTCAAAAGAACAATGATTGAATTTATGAACACAGTGGGCCTCATTCCGAGTCCGGCGCTAACCAATGGCGGTAGTAGCGCCTTGGTCGGCACCGGAGCCCTACCGGCACCGCCCTGGTGAAATGGGAAATTACCGCCCTATTCCGAGTTGACCAGGGCAGTAATTTCCCATTCCCCAGGGCTCTTCCCCATTCCCAAATGAGCCCCCATAGGACTCAATGGGAATGGGGAAATTGCAAATAACGGTGACCGTACTTTACGGTCACCGTTATTGGCTAAAAAGCCCCTTTGCGCCCTCGTCCCTAACGCCTGCTAAAAGCAGGCGTTAAGGACGAGGTCGCAAAGGGAACTCGGAATGTGGCGGTAAGGGATTACCGGCACCGGTCTCGTTAACGGTGACCGGTATCCCTTACCGCCATACTCGGAATGAGGCCCAGTATCTTTTCCAAACCTGAGCGTACTTCCCTTCCCCGGGTTCAAACGCACTTCATCTTCAAAGTTCAAGACAGAACAAAAGGAAATCCTGATTCGCAACAAAAGTTCCAACACAGTTCAATGTTGATTCAACTTGTTAACATAAAATTCCAACACAGAAGATGTAAGTCTTATCTTCTTCTTGCAATACATTCTCAGTTCCTCAATAGCAACAATGATTGTCTTTGTCAGGTTGATTTGCCACTTTAACAACTCAAGAAATATAATATCTCTGTAACAGCCTTGCTTGGCTCTTTCTTCCACTCCACAAACAACATAACGTGTCAAGACCACCTTGGAGCACTCTCGCAATTGGCCTACTCCCCTGCCAAACCTAAAAGTTGACCATCAAGGTATACTCCCATGCCCGAACAGCTTTTCACTATTACAAGTGTTTTTGTGGTCAATGTCAACTGATAGGAGTTTACAGCAGCTTCATAGCATTCATCAAATTGCATCTTCCAAACCTTTACCAACTTTTCAAGGAAAACCAAGACTCACATTGATGCTCTTCAATACCTTTCCGCACCTGATGCTCCTTTACTTCTGGTAAACTGCTCCCATAAGGGCACCTCTTTGGCCTCTCGTGGCTTCCCACTGTACAAGCGATCAAAGAATTCTACGGATAGAGTCTCTTCCTGTCTCTCCCCTGGGTTTGGCACTGCAAGTGTATCCCAATTTGTACCAGATGTTGTATACAATATGGGCAACACGTTTTAGAGTGTATCTACTTGGCATTAAAACCCTGTAGCTGTTGGAAATATTGTTTAAATGGTGGTTCTCTTGGATTCACTTTTTCTTGTCTTGTCAACTCTAAATAAAGTCGCCTCACACTTTCAAAATTACAATCATTTGGCTTTGATTTGAGATGGTTTTGCTGCTTTTCCCTGGTTTGACATTTAGATCCAACTTGTGAATCACTTCCATTCACAAAGGAATACTGCCGTGGCTGTTTTACAATAGTTCGATAGTTCAATAGGTATTGGTAGCATGTGACTTAGAGTCACACGCGCGTTCGGCTTCTTTCTACCTATACTGCTTCTACGCAAGTGCAATTTACTTGCCGGGTGCCTGCTTTCACTATGCAAGCAGGTACAGAGCACTACAGGGTCACTAAGAAGTGGTGGACTCACCAGATCAGACACGTGCCTCTGTTTCCCTTGCTGATCACAGGACTTCAGCTATTGTGGCTCCACTCGATCCGGCAAACCACTTTGGTAAGTCTGCCTTTGTCCACACCACTTTCAGTTGGAGCGTCTCCTGCTCCTGAGGCTCTCAGGTGAACGACAGCCACCTGAGACTGCCTACTGCATGTTTCCCGCTGTGCCACCTCTGCAGATCAGGTCACAAGGGGGAAAGCTTTCCTGTAACATGCTTTCCACTGCATTTCATATTTCTCTCAGGACCGGCAGTTGATATCTGCTCAGCAATGGTCACTGCGTCTTCTCGCTCCTCCAGCTTCTGCATGGGATGCCATCACAAACCACGCTGCTTCTGCTGCAGACTTCTTCTACTCTCACCCTCAACGGCAAGTCTATGGCCTGCACCTGAGGAGGCCTTTTAAGACTCTCAGTCTCCCTCGGGTGTGGGTCATCTTCTCTAATGAAATGACCACTCCTACAACATTGTGCCTCTTCATTCCTCTTTTTCATACCAGTACTTTTGAAATTATGGGACATGAAGCCACAAAAAATAAAATCAGAGTTTCTTATTTCTGCTGTTTTACAGTAAGCCATTAGAAGAGTGGGGCTTTGGGGAAAGTTGAACAAGGGGGGGGTTTTCCATTTTTGCTGAGCTACTTTCCCCCTTATGTGATTGTCCCGCAGAACACCATGCCCAGGGTCGGTATCAGAAAGCGTCTGCCTTTCCATGGCCACATGAGAAGGGTCCCCGGCCAGGTTTTCAGGGGGAATCATTGCTGATTCATCACATCACCTGGGGGTCGCTTTTGCTTGAAGGGTGATGCCTGATTTGATACCTTGGATTTATGTATAAAAATTTCCAAAGCAATTAAATGTGTATGTTATCTTTAAATCCAATCACGTGGTTATTCTCCCTGGCATATTGCACTTAATTGGGCCCCACTCCAGGGAAGCCATGGGATTGAATAGAGGGGGTGGAATCTCCAAGTTTGCCACACCCCATTTCTGAAGTGGCCCCTCCCATCACCAGTTACCTCCCCCTAAATGTTGGTTTAATTGTGTCCCTGATCGCAGATCTTTTTTCTGGACTTCCATTTTCACAATCATATTTCCTTCCTCTCTTACTCCCATCCGACTTGCAGCTTTTAATGTTGCAACAGCAGCCACGATCCCCGCTTCTTGGGGAGCCGCATCCCACGCTATCATTGATGCACTTGTCTTCCCTAACTTCCTGATGAAAAGGAACTTCCTTTTCATTCTTTGCTGCAATGGCGGACCACTAGCTAATCCCTGTGGGCCAGGGCTGCTGAACACCCTGTTTTCCCTTCCCCTTCCTCCCACAATGCCCCATGGGAATTTTCCTTTCTGCCCACAAACCCCTGTTTGCACAGATTGGTGAAACCCACTTAGTATGTTTCTCACTGTGTTGTCCCGTCCAAAATGGTGAAGATGTATGAAAACGTGTGGTTTACATGTATCTGTGCCATTTTCCACTGTAATCTAATTGAGCATGATAGCAGGGGGTTTTCTATTGTGAAAACGTAACTGATATGGATTTGAAAGTGTCTGTTACCAAAGGAACACCTTGGCGATGAGACTGCAGCAAACATTAGCTGAGTGGCCCTTTCCTCGAGAGAAAAGGTGAGTGTTCTTGGTTTTGCAGGCCTTGATGTTATTTTGTTCAGCACATGTCCATGGTGGAAGGGGAGAGTGATGGAGCATGAATGATCAAACTAAGAGAGGCAACAGGGTTTGGGGTGGTTCTCGGAATGGACAAAAGTAGATGCAGTCTAAATCTATGGAAAACTTTGTGAAAATCTGCAGAAATTGTTTTCATACTTCTTTGGAGTCTGAACTTCCACAGTTGCAGAGGGGAAATAAGCTGGAGCAGTTCAAACATTTCAAAATCTGTAGGTAATTTCTAAAATCTGCAGAGAATTTTGAAAGTCTGTGCTTATCTTATTTTCTGTGGAAAAATGGTGCCCTTAGATTCGGACTGCCTCTTGAGAAAATATTAAGTTAAAAGAAATAGAAAGATCCAGAAGCAAGATAGTACATTCTTTTTTGCACAATGATCAGACCCCTACCATAAAATGTGCATTCTGGAAGCCATAGAACCTTAAAGGAATTGCGTTAGCACCTTACAGGACAACCAGGAAAAACCTAGGATGGAAAATCCCAGTAATCAAGGCGCAAAGAACTGAATCTGACACTACAGGGCGGTTGAGCTCAGGACACAGAAAATATATGCTTCAATCATGTGGAGTGGTAAAAATCTGCTATAACCACATCTCCAATCAGATTGTGGACAGATTCCTAATTTATTAGGAATTCATAGTTGCTTAGATAATCACCTGGGATGGACCCGGTGCCCACAGATAAGTAGGATGAATTCTGGAGTTCTAGCTTACTTCCTGACAGTAGAGATCTACCTAGGACTCCTGTGCAGAGTGTGGCACCCTTCTCCTTTAAAGGCAACCCTGCCCAAATGAGTCCAGTTCTGTTAAATCTGGTGCACCTGTCCTTCAAATGTACCCCGTTTGACCTTCTAAGGTAACTTCAGTACCCTACAAAAGAGAGAAATGCTGTGTTCTCTTACTGAGAAGATCACTGCATCAATAGTTCCTCAGTTGTGTCTGTATTTATCTTCAGCCAGTGGCTGGTCAGTCATGCCTCATTAGCCTAAGTACAATTCTTGAACTGGATGATGTCACTGAGACTTTGGATCTGTGGTAAGTCAGAATCAGGAGATGGACAAGGAATAATGTTATCTGAACTCTTTTATTCTTTCTTCAACATGAAAAGGCCTAACCTTTCCCAGCGCCTCTAAGCTCTACTCTAAAAAGAAACAAGTAAAAGCATGCTCCTCAAGATGTATAACATAAATGACATTCTCGGTTCAGAATCCTATTCTAACCTAGATTCTAGCCCTACCTCTACAAAAGAAAAACACAAATACAACCAAGACATAGTTTGGGCCGTTGCCCGCATAAAGGGAAAGCAGCTAGTTTCTGACCCCCACGCTTGTGTCACATTACCATAGGCCCCTTTCCGATGTGCACGGTCCCAAACATGCAGTTCATATTGTGAAAAACCAGAGGGTGTTTCACAACCCAGTCCGCAGGGATCCCATACTCAGGTGACTAAGGAAAGGCCATTGTTTTTGGAAGTGAGGGAGGATGACCTGGGTAGGAGGTCCTGAGGGAGTGGGGGAGAAGCACCTATTGGTGAGACATGGTATCCTCCTTTTTCCACAACTCATCTAACCCCCATCGCTGCTTAAATTATGGGAAACTACAGCTCCCAAATTTCCTCCCCACTTTATATTGACAACACTACTGAGCCGAGGAAGATGATGAGAGAGCCCAGAAAGATTACCTCTACTGACTCGCAATGCTCTGTCCCTGTAATGAGGCCAGGCAGAGTCAGGCACATAATCCTAACTACATACAACTGCCAATTTTAACACTCCTTGTCAGGATAAAATACGCACGCAGAGGCCCACTCTGAGCAGGCGAGGATTCCACACTTTCGTGAAGCCGTAAGCATTCTAAGACTGAAACCGAGTGAGTGGAAGAGAGAAGCCTTCAAGGTGCGGGGAAGTAGCTCGTGAACCTCGTGGGTGAACAGCATAGTTGGGGAGGAGCAGAGGAGGTGCTGGTAACGGCCATGACTGCAGCATGAAAGGAGTTGATGAAAGAAGACCAATTAACACGACAGGTGAGTTACCAAAGGCAACAAAAGCTTGGTGTGTGTTAAAAGCAAAAGCAACTGTAACCAAAAAGTTGAAGGTTGCGCATGTGCCGATAAAATCAGTAATGGAAAGGACAATTGCTGAGTTGTAAAAGGAAAGGATGCAAAAAAACAGTGGTCTTGCGAGGTGAAATCTCACATTATAAAGTCTCTGTGAAATGTTCTTAGTTAAAGTGTATTACAACGGGAATCAAAGTAAAGAAAGTAACTGCCATCCCGAAAGAAAGTTGAATAAGTAAAAAGCAAAGTGTGTGAACTCTGAATAAGCCAAGAGGGCAAAGTATATGAACTTTGAAAGATAACAAGAGGGAAAAGCTAAGAGAAAGAAATACCAGGAAGCCAAGAGGGAAAAACAAAGAGAAAGAAAATACAGATACCAAGAAGTATTGGTGTTGCATATGAACTTTGAAAGATGCCAAGAGGACAAAGTAAAGAGAGTAAGAAACTAAAGATACCAAGAGGTATTGGTGTTGTTTATGAATTTTGAAAGAAGCCAAGCGGGCAAACTAAAGAGAATAAGAATCTACAAGTACCAAGAGGCATTGGTGTTGCAAGATGAGAAAGAGTGTGGATTGTAGAATTGTTTAAAGAGAGGTTGAAGTGGTCAGTCAGAGGCCTACGAATGTTCCTTGCAGTTTCAAAAGTCTTCGACAGTGAAAAGACACCTAAGACAAAATGTGTGGAAGGGCACCCCCCACGAAAAGAAAGACAGGCTTGAACTTGTCAGAGAGAAGCCTGTGCAGAACTATGTGATAAAGTGAAAAGGTGAATAGACATGCTCGAGCCCCGCAGAGGGAATTCTGTGCAGAACTGGGATTAAGTGAGAAAGTGAATGTGAAAAGAGAGGCATGCTCAAGCACGGCAGAGGGAAGTGCTTGGTAAACTGTGGGAAAGTAAATGTCAACAGTATAATGGTGCATTTATGACAAGGCAGAGGAAGCCTAAGGAAGTGTTTGGACTACCAGAAGCTTGAAGCCCAAGGCTGAACCATTGAATTGTACCAGTAAGCCAATGTGTGCAAGACTGATAGAACTGTGCCATGAACTTATCCTTTTTAAGAAACTCTCAAGACCCTGTGGTGTGGAATGTGGGGAAGGGAGTTGTTGTTTAAGCCATTCTGACAGTTCCTTTTAGAGACTATTTTCTTTTTGAATTCCTTTAACACATTTGTCATTTTGACAAGGTGGGCAAGGTTCCTTTCTTTAGTATAGGCATTTTTATTTTGTCTAGACTGACTTGGAATTGTTTTGTTATTTGTTTAATGGTAGAGACTACTCCCATTCTAGAGTTAGGGCCAGTTAGGAATTCTACAAGCCCAACCAAGATACCAAATAAAGGTTTTTGAAACTAAACTTGTATCTACTGTGTCTGTCTCTACTACTTGATATCATGCCCTCCTTACATATGGTGTCACGTGTGGGGTACGATTCAGTTGATAAAAGTTGAAGACCCCATGTTGATAATTGTTTTACCACCAGTTGGGGAGAAACTCATTGTCGATGTTGAAGCTTCAGACCAAATACATACCATAAATGCACCTCTTTTCTAACAAGCTCACACCCCCATTACAGACCAAGATCTGTTTTTCCAGTCCCAACTGTTACTGAATACTTTACCTATTTCCCATGATCATTTTCAACAATGGGACAGTACAATCCTGAAGATAAGATCACCTCATACTTTTATAAGACCTAGTGCCCTGGAATCCGTCCTTAAAGGGAAACTCTTCCTCGCAGGTAGCTCCCCTTCCACCTCTGCCTTACCAGTAACAGACCTAAACCTTCAATCCGCTATACTCCAATCTGGTTCAGATACCGAAGAATTAGAATTTTTTTAAATCAATCCCAAAGAAGAAGAAGTTGGATCCATCTATTCCCCTTCAGAGTCAGGAGAAGAATCAGACAGAACTGTAATACCCCATATAAGTATGGCCTTTGTTTAAGACGCATTAGCCCAATTAGCGGCCCATCAGATACAAACAGAAACCCGTCTTCAGTCGGGTTTGGATCAGTTGATTGCCATTCATGCAAAACCCCTGTTGCTTCAAGGTATTCTTCAACCATACCTAGAAAATCAGGACTTGGGATATTTTATTCTCAACTTCGAGCGATTGGCTGTACAGTTTGGGTGGGTTGATAATTTAAAAATCTGTTACCTGGGTCCATTACTCAAAGGTGAATTACAAACCTTGTATCAATTACTTAATCTCAAAGGGGCACTACCTTTGCACATATTAAGGAAGGCCTCCTGCAAAGAGTGGGGAAAACTAGCAATTCTTATAGTCAAAAATAAAAAAAAAACAACAGACTGAACCCTGGAGAAACTCCCTTAAAGTTGGGGGCACACATTAAAAACACTGTTTCTCTATGGACTGCTAAAATAACTTTACCTGAACTGATAGAGCAGTTGGCCATAGAACAATTAATTAACTCTCTACCTACCTCCTTACAGAAAGCAGTCTTATAATTAAACAAGCCTACCCTTACTTTGGCCATTTACACAACACAAAGCTACTCAGATGCAAATATACATTTTTGATCTCTACAGACATTTGGTGAGAGAAAAGATCATAAGGGTTCCTCATGTCGAACACTGTTCGTATCGGAACAAGGGGGGGAAATCCTCCCAAGACTAGAGAATGGATTGGAAAGGATAGAGAAAAATCTGAGTTTAGACAACCAAAATTTAAAATCAAAGAAGAGGGAAAGAAAGATGAGTACAAAATATCTCAAGTCCAATTACCCACCTGTTATTCATGTTAAGAGGTTGATCACATAGCTAGAAGTTACCCCAAGAATCAGAAAGAAGAACCCATGCAAATAGGATGTTTGATGGGAGACGAATGGGAGGAACCAGAAGAGGATATTGAGTCTTTTAATGTATGTTTTTGTCATTCGCCTATTGAATTTACCTATGAAAAGGCTTCCATTAATGGAAGGATAGTAAATGCTTTGGTAGACTCAGGAAGCAAGCAAACAGCAGTCAGAGCAGACCTGATTTTGCAGAGAGATCTTGAAAATCAGAAATTGCTCAGATTTACATGAGTACATGGGGATAATGAAATATATCCCAAGATACTCATATCTATTAATATTAGAGGAAGGCAAATCATTATGCACTCAGTCATTATACCAAGAATTCCAGAAGAGGTAATTATTGGTAGGGATTTTCCCAACTTCTCTACGTTGATACAGGATGTTCCACCACAGCTCCCTCAATGTTCCCCCACTAAAAATTGGCAATCAGACTTTTTTCTCTTCTTGCACCGAGATAGGATTGGTCAAAATATCCAACCAATATGCCAAATGTCCCTTCAACTGGTAGCAAAGTCTTAGGGGAAAACTATATGGAAAACCTGAGGGAGTTTCCATCTCTGACACCAGGGGATCTTCAGTCCCTTCAGAATAGAGGGGGGTGCTTAGAGACCAGAAACAAAAAAAATCTCAGGCAAGACATAGCATAAGAAGGGTAAGGAAGACCTATCAGATACCATAATGGGATATTTGGCAGAGCATCCTGTTTAAACTAATCATTCTCCCCTTATCTGGGTAAGTCAGCGAAGGGAATCCAATCTACGGGATATTCGATGGTTTCTGGGCTTAAATCTATACCGTTTCACAGTAGAACACCGGAAAGGTAAAGATCAGAGCAACGTGGATTTTAGTTTCATGGTTCCTCTGTGAAACAGATTTTCCCACATCACATAGGGGAAGGGTATGTGAAAACCCAGACAGTGCTTTGCAACCTAGTCCCCGGGATCCTGTGCTCAGGTGGCCAGGGAAAGCCATTGCTTTTGGATCCCGACCATGGGGGTGGCCAAGCGAGAGAGGATCACTTGTGTAGGGGGTCATCGGGGAGTGGGGGAAAAGCACCCATTGGTGAGACATGGTATCCCCCTTTTTCCACAACCCAGCTAACTCCTATCCCTGCTAATTTTATGGGAAACTACAGCTCCCATAATTCCTCCCCACTTTACATAGACAACACTACTGAGCTGAAGAAGATGAGGAATCAGGCCAGAAAGATTACCTCTACTGACTCGCAATCGCTCTGTCCCTGTAATGAGACCAGGCAGAGTCAGGCATGTAATCCTAACTACACACACCTGCCACTTGTTAACACTCCCTGTAAGGATAAAAGGTGGTTCACACAGGCACACTCTGAGTGAGGCTGCGTACAAGAAGGAACAGGTTTTTCAGGGCTGATGCAAACCAGGCTATGGAAGTTGAAAGGCCAAGGGGCTGATCGGCAGTTGCAAAAAACGAGATAGAGCCAGGCGAGGAACCCACACTTTCAGGAAGCTGTAAGCATTCTAAGACTGAAACCGCGTGAGAGGGAGAGAGACATCTTCAATGTGCTGGGAAGCTGCCCGCGACCCTCTCATGTGAACGTCGGAGTTGGGGAGTAGCAGAGGAGGCATTGGTAACGACCTTGACTGCTGCATGAAAGGTATTGATGAAAGAAGACCAATTAACATGATGTCATGGCCACTGGGTGAGAACAAGCAAAATAGAGATCAATAGGTGCACACCAAGTTAAACAACAATTATTTTCTAATAAATGAATGCTTGAGGATTCAGGGTGCTGGGGAGGAATACAAGCCCTGGCACGGGGCTTGAGCAGAACATGGACAAAGAAAAAGTGTCTAAGACTAAAGACACTCCCGTCCCCTGCACACCATTAAAGCTGATACAAAATCAGTCAAATATCTTCATAATTTTTACTTCAAAATGATGAATATTTACAAAGGCAATCAAATTAACAAAATAAATTCAGACCAGAAACTTCTGGTTAACATTTACATCTCAAAGAGTCAAAGGAAATTCAAAAAGGCCATCATTGGACAAAGAAATATACAAATACAATCTTCCTGTAGTGAACAGAGAAGAAATATCCAAACAAAATATGTATACAATCTGATGACAAGCAGGTAAATTCTCTAACATTCAAGAGAAAGTCTGTGGTGTCTCTCAGATATGTCGGTATTGATTGTACCAATGGTTGTAGAATCCTGTCTACATATTTAGATAAGGGATCTAAAATGTTTCCGTGCCCGCAACTATGCGCCTCAATGGACCATTAGGGGGTTACAGCATTAGCCCAGGAATTGCGCCAGATTGGCCTTATTTACATTTCTCTTCCTTTGTGGAGGGCTTTATGCATTTAAGACTGCTGAGTTCATTCTTTTCTTTTTTTAGTGGTCCATATTGTTCTTGGTGAATCTTTTTCACATTGAAGGTGGACATACAATGTAGATTCACCAGTAGGTTGATTTTTCCAGACTGATAGTACTCCGTCAATTACACGAGCGACGCAGGTTAGATTGCCTAGTGTTTGTAGACTTACATAGGGGTAAGCATTGTATCCAATCCGAAATTACTGTTCCTGGACTTTTGTCGAGGTTTAGTGTTTGATAAACATTCTTTGTTTACATTTTGTTTATCCAGCTATGTATTTATTTCAACATGAATCTACCAACACACGTGCTACATACCCCTGAGTGACATCTATACAACCTATGAGTGTTAAACGACCCTTGTGAATACAGTTTTGCTGACTTCCGTTTCCCTATTGATCAGGTACCCTTTGTCTTTGCATATTATTTATTTAGTGTTTATCCTAAGTGTGTTTTCTTTCTTCTTTTTTGGAGTCACACCTGTTGCATGCTTAATAGTAACAACATGTATATGTATTTCCCTACTTTGTCTGTATATTCTTTATTAGAATTAGTACGGGTGGTCATGTACAGCTCAAAACATGTATTATTCTACTTTAAAATTTCGCGACTTTCTCTGTGTTGGTTGTAAATGATTCATTGAAATTTTAAAACTGATGGTCTCCTAATGTATATTATTACAGTTCATTTTTGCTCCTGAAGAAGGGGGTGTTCCCCGAAACGCGTAGAGCTTTACAGTTCATCACAAGAAGATTTTGTTCGGATATTTCTTCTCAGTTCACTACAAGAAGATTGTATTTGTATATTTCTTTGTCCCATGATGGCCTTTTTGAATTTCCTTTGACTCTTTGAGATGCAAATGTTAACCAGAAGTTTCTGGTCTGAATTTATTTTGTTAATTTGATTGCCTTTGTAAATATTCATCATTTTGAAGTAAAAATTATGAAGATATCTGACTGATTTTGTATCAGCTTTAATGGTGTGCAGGGGACGGGAGTGTCTTTAGTCTTAGACACTTTTTCTTTGTCCACTGGGCAAGAACCACAAGCTCCACTAAAGAAAAGGTCCAGTTTTGGCTTTGGTGCCAGGCTCATCAGAGAGTGTGCTCTGCACACTTTTATTCTGGTGCACGTGCAGTTTTTTGCCATGCAGGCCTACAAGTGCCTCCTGGTCAGGCGTGGCCGTAGGAGTGAATGGGGCCACACATGCAGCATTCTCTAGGAGTGGCAGGGTGGGCCACAAGTCAGAACAAATGGCCGTGGCCAGGACCAGGCTATTTAAGCCTGCCCCGCCCGCATGCAAGTGCTTCGCGTTAGTCTGCTTATAGTAGCGTAACGCTCACCGCCACCTGAAGTGCATCCTTACCTGATTCCAGCAACAACCGCTGCCTGAAGCACATCCTTACCTGATTCCAGTAGCAACCGCAGTCGGAGCGCATCCTTACCTGATTCCAGCAGCAACCGCAGTCGGAGCGCAGCCATACCTGATTCCAGCAGCAACCACAGTCGGAGCGCATCCTTACCTGATACCAGCAGCAACCGCAGTCAGAGCGCATCCTTACCCGATTCCAGCAGCAACCGCAGTCGGAGCGCATCCTTACCTACTTCCAGCTCCCAGCCACAACACTTACTTTCAGCCAGCATCATCACGGATTCGGGCATCGTTCACCCCGCGGCAGATCTTCGGATTGTAACGCTCACCTGGTATCCACGGGGACGTCACCCAGCCTGTTCTGACCTCTTACGACCTCGAACCCTTCCCTGGAGGCTATTCGACTGGAGACTGGGCCTGAAACACAGGATTGGTAGAGTTTAACTCCCTATTGTCTCTGTGTGCTTGAACCCCTTCTTCCCCGGGGTCCAACCCTTCCCTTTGATTCACAGCTCACCTTGTTTTCTTGGATAGTGTGCTCTCTGTCCTGCTTTCAGCGCAGGGACGCTTTGATTGATGCAGGCTCATTGCTGCCTAGTTACTTCACTGGCAAGAGTCCGACAGGTAAGTATAATGAGTCTTTTGAACAGTTCTCTAACTTCGTTCCTTTCCTTCCTTAGATGATGGCCGGTGTCCGGGGATGGTGGCGTGCTGCTGAGATGAGTATCGCTGAAGGTGAGTGAGAACGCGATGCGTGATGCACCCCTTTCGTATTAGCATTGAACTGAGTTCAGCGTGGATGCCGGTTATGAAGAACAAATGCGGTGGGTAAGCGCGGTATGCGGCGCCTGTAGATGTTTCCACGCTAACCTGGAGTGCCTTTTCCCTCTTGCAGATGGATGAGAAGTTCCGGAGACAGAGTTCCCCCAGAGCGGCTGGGATTCAGGTAAGCGTTTGAAGCTCGTACTGTATTTAAAAATAAGCGAAGATTTGCAGAATGCTTACTAATGCCTTTTTTCTGTTCTTTTCCCTTTTCCTTAGGAAGCGGCGTGCCGGGATGGGAATGACACCGCCGAAGATGCCCGCAGAACAGAAGGAGCGATGAATGATGGGCAGAAGCGCCGCAAGGTAAGGCTGTTCGTAACGGTGTTCTTGTTCTTGCAGGAGCTGAGCGCAGAAGAAAGATGCAGGCCTACTGGAGACTGAGCCGAACACATTGAGTGTCACGCTGCAGGTGCAGAAAACGCAAAGCATGTTTCTCAGCCTGGGTGTGGCTTAAATAGTCTCTGGGTATCCCAGGTATCTCTGGGCTGAACCACACCCAAAAGACTAGACCGCACATGCAGTTCTGGCAACCGAAATATGTGGGGGCATCCATCTTGTCCCCATCAATGCACTACAAGTCCAATCCCCAATGTTATCCTATGGGAGTGAGTGAGTCTGGTGCCACAAGCGCCAAGTCTGACTCCAAGTGAGTCTTTGGAGGGATGGAGAGACCCTTGAGGGCCATGTAGGTGATTGTGGCCTGGCTTCAGCCTGACATCTTGGAGGGCTGGGGACATGAGGGGCAGGAATCATGACAGCATACCAGCATTCCAGTCCGACATCGCCAGACAATCCCTGCAAGAGAAAAAGACAAAACAAGGTTAGAAAAGCGATAAAGACATTACGCTAAGGTCACGCTTAGACCAATCTTCGCGCTTGACCTTAAAACCAAACTTCCCACCTATTGGGACATCGTGAACTCCCTTTTCTTCCATTGGGGCTCGCTTCTTGCACTGCAACTACCGCTGGGCCTCATATCACCTATTGGGGAAAAGGAAAGACATTACAAAAAGATACGGACAACAATCAATAAAAGACATTACAAAAGGATATGGACAATAATCATTATTGAAAGGATACGTACCTTTGGAGTGGTTCAACCACAGCCGGCCTGGGCTGCCTCGCACATGGACCAGTGAAAAAACTTGGTCTATATAAAGTGCCCCTGCAGTGAGAAGCAGGATGGAGAGCTTGCCATCATAATTAAACAGGTGAGACTATATGGGTCGGCGCATGCTCACCACATCCTGTGTGAAGGGTTAGAGGGGGAACACAGTCATATCACAGCATTCTCACGGCCTCTCATATTCTCGCTGGGGCATTGACAACAACCAGCGCAGTCCACAACACAAGAGCAGGGGAAGAAGCCTGACCAAGGGCAGCCAGTTCCAGGGAGGGCTGCAACCGTGCCCCAACGTCCCAGCAGAGACCAGATGAGCGTAACAGAATGCAAAGCCTCTCTGAATTTCTGCCTGGGTGTTATGGAAACCTCAGAAACAGACCTGTTGGCCCAACTACTGGGGTAACTACGGGCAGAAGTTCATGCCTCCAGATAAGAAACCAATGCCTTAAGAAGGGACCTTATTGTAGCTCAAGAACAAACTGGCAACTTCGCAAGACAAATGCTTCAGACCCACGCAGGTCAGGTTCCATTACCTTGGCTTGCCCATCTTCCTATGCCGCAGCCATCACCACCAGTTCAAGTGGTGCTTCCAGTTGCAGTGCCACTGGCCCCGCCCGAACGCTTTACCGGCGACCCCAATAAGTACGCTATATTCATGAACCAATGTCGCCTCCACTTTTTGTGCCGGCCTGTGGCTTTTCCCAACGATAGCGCAAGAGTCGCCTTTGTTCTTTCATATTTAGGAGGCAGCGCAGCAGACTGGTCGACACCATTAGTAAACCAGGACGACCCTCTACTTCGAAACTTTGGGGAATTCCAGCGGGAGATGGAAAACATTTTGCTAGGCACACTCAAGGACAAGCCCTGGACAAGGAACTATTGTCACTCAGGCAGGGAAACCAAGATCTGCTGACCTATATTGCTACTTTTAATCGTCTCGTAGCACAGACAAACTGGCCAGAAGAGAAGAGGACCACACTCTTTTATCGGGGATTGCGTGGGTAACTAAAGGATGTTCTAGCCCAGGTGGTCAATCCTCCTGAGGGTTGTGCGGAATACATCAACCTGACTGTGCAGCTAGACCATGGGCTGCAGAATCGAAAAATGGATCGCACAAGAACTGAAGGGAGAACGGTCTATATGCGACCCCGGAACAACCAAACCAAAACCCATGAACAAACTGAACCAATGTAGATCGGGGGATTACGGAGTCCTATCTCCAAGGCTGAGAGAGAAAAAAGAAGACAACTCTGTTTATACTGCGGAAGAGTAGGACATTTCCTCCGGGAATGCCCGGTAAAACCCCCCAAGAAAATATTTGGTGCAACAGACAATGGCAACGAATAAAAGAACAAAATCCATAAAACTCCAATGCTTGACAAGCGTAGGGGTCCACTTGTTGAGCGAAAAGAAGGAATCTATACAGACCTCACATCTGGTCATCCCAGTACTTTTGGTCAACCACCAACAACCGTCAGAGGTACATGCCTTGGAGGCATATATTGATAGCAGAGCAGTGGGAAATTATATTGATCAAGATCTGGCTGCACAAATAGGCCTTCCTCTCCACCAAAAGCTAAAATCGGAAAACGTCACAGCAGTGGATGGTTCTCAGTTGTCATCCGGCCCAGTGACGCGACATACCCAAAAAGTCATGCTGATGTGTCAGGATGGTCATCGGGAAGACATCTCTTTCGATCTCATTGGAGCTCCCCAGTTTCAAATGATTTTAGGAAGGCCTGGGCTGGAAACCCACAACCCTAGGATCGACTGGCGAAAACGAGTGCTGACCTTCCCTCAAGAATGTGCTAACATCTGCTACCACAAAAATGTGCAGAGCCGGGAACTCAAGGCAAAATCTATCCTGGGGCTCTCTGGTTTCCTACCCCCTGAATATCTGGATTACCAGGATGTGTTCCAGAGGGAGCAAGCGAACACCCCGCCCCCACACAGACCTTACGACTGCCAGATCGATATCGTGTCCGGAGCACAAATTCCCTGCAGTCGAATTTATGCTCAAACGGAGCAAGAAAACCAGCATCTAAAATTTTACCTGGATATGTACCTAGCTAACGGCTTCATCCACCCGTCTAATGGGCCGATTCATGGAGCAAACGTGCGCCGAAAAAAGTGGCGATTCATGGAAGTGGCGATTCATGGATGTCCCTGCGTGTGTTTTTCTCGGGATGTGCGCCAAACCGGTGCGTGGCGCACACGGGCGCACACTTCATTGCAACATCCCGAACGCCGTGCGCAACGCGCACAGGGAAAGCGCACAACGTCCATGCACACACCAAAAAGGGGGCGGGACACAGGGCATAACACGCGGAATGGGGAACAACGCGTGAAAAAGAAGGCGTAACTTGGGAAGTACTGCAGGGAAATACACGGAACTTCCACACGCACGCGAACAACCCGTATTCATGGATTTGAATATGGGAAACCCGCGCACGACAAAAGACGCGCATAGGCGTCAACGCGTCCACCACACGAAGGCAGTCGAATGCGTCCCAGCGCACAGTACAAAAGTGCGCGCAAACAACAAACACGTATATACAGCTATGATGAATGTCCCATTAGTCGCAGCACTGATCGTGGGACACCGCAGGAGGAGGAGAATAGCCAGGGCCCGCATTTATTTTTCCCGGACCAGCCTTTTTGGGATGCCTGACGACCACATCTATGGGAAGTATAGGTTTACACCTCATATCATCCTAGACCTCGTCAGGGAGTGGGAAGTTGACCTTACATCCCCCACCCTGTGCTCCCAAGCATTGAGCCCCTTGGAGAAGGTGCTCAATGACCTGCATTTTTTGGCCACTGGGTCATTTCAGCGGACTACTGCCATAGTGGGTGGGGTCTCACAGGCCACGCAGTCACACTGCCTACACCAGGTGTTGGCAATTATCACTGCACGCCCCTCAGTCCGCAGGCTCATATACATGCCCTGAACACCCGCAGAAAGGAAGGCCGTGGTCCAGGACTTTTACAGGGTGGCACACTTCCCCAAAGTGCTCGTGCCATAGATTGCACCCACGTGGCCCTACGTCCACCTAGGGCCATTGAGCATATCTATCGAAACCGCAAGCACTGGCATTCCATCAACGTGCAGGTTGTATGCGATGCTAAAGGAATCATCATCTCTGTCTATGCAAACTACCCTGGCTCCACCCATGACAGTTTCATATACAGAATGTCCGCCCTGAGCCGGGCCCTGGAAGCTGGGCAGCATGGCGACACATGGGTCCTAGGTGAGTACAAATGCCTGTGCACATGCATGCAAGTCACACACAGACTAATACCCAAACTCTAATAATCTCAACTATTATCACCTTCCCAGGGGACAGTACCTACCCTCTGAGGAACCACATGATGACGCCAATCCGGAACCCCACCACACCACCCCAGGTAAGATACAACAATGCCCATATTGCAACTAGGGGCATAGTGGAGCGCACATTTGGAGTGCTCAAGTCACGCTTCCGCTCCCTTGACCGCTCTGGTGGGCAGCTACTATATGCACCCCCCAGTAGTGTTCAGGATCACTGTGGCAGCATGTGTCCTGCACAATGTTGCAACACGGCGGGAGGTACCGGTGGACATGGTGGTGCCCCCACATCCACAACCACAGGCACAGGCGCTGCCCATGGGAGGGGACAGGGCACGTGGTGAGGCAGCCCGGACCCAGCTTGTGGCCACATTCTTCACCTAAACTCCCATCCCTGCGGAGTGCACACAGTCCTGGCACATACCAGATGACAATCGATGATGA
The DNA here is from genome assembly GCF_040938575.1 of Ambystoma mexicanum. Classification (NCBI taxonomy): domain Eukaryota; kingdom Metazoa; phylum Chordata; class Amphibia; order Caudata; family Ambystomatidae; genus Ambystoma; species Ambystoma mexicanum. The sequence continues at coordinate 1,085,202,149 of NC_090935.1, read as the reverse complement.
CAAAGAGACAGTCAACTGTCACAACCTTACCACCCTGAGAATGTTACATTGTGTGCATCCCTAGCTACTTAAACATAACCAATCCTGTGTGACCAAAAGGAACACATGCAAGGTGTGTATCACACACCCCTGCAAAACAGTCCATCACAATCCCGGGTATGTCACCCAAACCCTCCCAAACCACATCACCCTTGTCTGCTACACCATGGCATTGCATGCAATAGCAAAGGTCCAAACCATGACCAATAACATTCAAAATGACATGTCATACATGAAAAATGGCGTGAGACAATGATGTCGGACATGGAATCAGATGAAATGACTGACCAACAACCTCCCACACATACAAAGTCAGACACAAATGCTTTCCAACAGTCGTAGCATGAACACAACACGGAATGCCCGTTCACATGCACATTGGGCATGGCAAAATCCTGACTCCCAAACCTGTGTGCTGTGTGTGTCTCCTGCAACACACTGCTCAGTAGGGGTGTCATGGTATTAGTTTTATGGCGGTACGATAACCTTCTTGCCAAATGACGGTATATCATGGTTATCGCGGTATAGCAGGTGGAGTTAACCAATCTTAGCAAATATTTTCTAAAAGGTCATACATTGACAGATTTATTATCCCAAACAAAACCAGGCACCCAGGGCCAGAAGTGGGCTTTTCAACATACTTTGCACAGAAATGCCACCTCTTGCTTCCACCAAACACAAACACACCTGTGGAGAGGAGGAGGAGGAGGGGGGGGGCTGCTGCGACTGGTAAAGCAAACTGAATAGCTTTTCTTAAGTGGTCATTTAGGCTTTTAGCTCCCCACTGGTGAAGATGAACATGTTGCCATCTTTATAACCTGCATGCCACAGATAAATGGGTGCTGATGGTAGTATACGCTTGTGTGCATACACACGCACGCTCTCTTTACGTTACAGCCTTTAGTTTACTTGCGGGCCAAAAGGTGTTCAGTAATCACGGACATCTTACCCTTTGGTATGGCAGCAGGGAATAACCACAGAGAAGTGAATTTCGCAGTGTGACTTATTATATGTAAATTCAATGATGGAACCAGGGAAATCCCCCATTGTCATATGTTTAGCAAACATTATCCATTATAAATATATAAACCCCAAAGCCACCAACCCAAAGTAAACCCTTTTTCCTTCCTTTGGCACTGTATTTATTCTTCCTATTGCTAACATACTGATTTTGTGTCTGGTCAGACTCGTGTGGTTTATGGAATGGCATTAAAAACTGCTCCAACTGAAACTACTTGGCAGATGACACATCCAATAGTGCAAGACCAAGACTGCGCAGCAATTGCTTACTGCAGCCTTTCCAAATCAGATTGAAAAGCACAGTTAACGGTATAAACGGTATACCGGTATAAACAATGTGACGGTTATTATTGTTCAATTAAGTGGTTCACAGTATCTTTAACGGTATACCGTTATACCGTTACATCCCTACTGCTCAGTACGCAGCACTTTGATCAGCCATAGTGTTGCATATACACCTTGAGCATCACATGAAAAAGACCAATGAAATCTACAACCAAATGCCGCATGCACAGGATACCCAAATGGAAATAGATCATGTGCTGCAAGGACACCACAGGCCTGAGAATGCAATCTGTGTGCACCTGTGGCCATGGAAGGGTGGATGTACGTGTGGTGGATCATCGTGCAACTGTGTGTGTCATTAGGGACATGCACTCATTATATGCATGTGAAATCAAGTGACCCTCAGTGCCCTGTACACATCACATGTGAACATTGCCCATGTGAACACCCCAGCATGTCAAACCACACCAACCCCCTGACACCTGAAAAGTAAACACAACACAGGAACAGGCATTGAGCAGCACAACACATCATGTACATAGTACCCCACAATTACAATGTCAGAGTGCCCAAAACACTGTAGGCCAAGCCAACTGTCCAACAACAAAAGGCCCTCCCTTACACATCACTGTGACCTTCTGAACAACTGTCTCTTGGGTATGTAGCCTTCTTTCTTCAAGTGTACCTGGCTACAGGATCACCCTACCCCATGGTCTCCATGTTCCAGCTTGCATGTAAATAGGATCCAGCCCCCTCAGAGCCCACCTTGACTGGTAAAAATACCAAATAGCAGAGAACTCCAAGTAGGCAAACCCACAAAGCAGGGAAAAAGGCTGTAAGCACCAAAAAACCCTGTAAGAGTCTCCAGTAGATGACTTGAAGTAGCAGGAAATGTCAAAGCACATGTACAAGCACAATGATAGGACAACCAAGGTAGCACAGTTGAACAATGGTCCAACAGGATGGGTACCATTTACGGTACATTACATACAATGATGATGCAATAACTGATGGGTAGTGTCACAGCTCCGGTGTCCAGGCGCAGGAGTAGCATGAACCAACCACCCCCTCCATGGTCTGGGCGCCTGCAAGGTCAAACTAACACAGGCCTCTGAGACCCCGGCGGGAAAGGAGGGTCAGGGATATGTTGCATGGACAGGCATTGGTATTCAGGATAACCGGAAAGAGGGGCAGGAGAGTGGATGTGGATTTGCAAGGGAAAGTAGGCAAAATACAACTATTCAGTAAAACACATACTCAATTACAGCAAACATGTTCATCATGCACATTGTACCAAATCAGTCAAATGCAAGCCAAAGAGACACTTATCTCTGGGGTGAGTGCTGGCCTCCTGCCTGCGCACCCTCAGGTCCGGTAACAGGAGCACTTCAATGCTGCAAAGCGAGCATGAGTTACTAATCTGAATGTATGTTTACAACACACAAACGCAACCCCATCCATGCCCCAAAGTAAGTGACTTCTCCACAAACAAACACCCCTGTCTGCTGCCATGTACCCATATGTTAGCTTGTCCCACTGATGGCACATACACTGTCAATGCAGTAAGGCCAGCGCATATGGCCGCGCGGGAAATGGAAGACCAATGGGTAAATAATCAGACATAAAACAATGGTCCCTGGGTGAGCTGCTAGACGCGTATAGCAAGGTGCAACTTCAGTACAAGTTGTGTTCCTGCCGCCGCTGATTCAAATATGTAGTGCACGTGGCAATTTGCACATGCAAATGACATGCACTCACCACGAATCTGAGCCTCGCTGGTCGTCCCTGTGCACTGTATCAGTTCCTGGCTAGGAACGCTACTACCCTAATTACTCTGCTTCAATGGAGCAGGGGGTACTTGAGGATATGTTTGATGGCCCCTGCGTGTGCCCCTCACAACTTGCAAAGGCACTTGCCATGTGGCCCTCAAGGCATGTCAGCTGTACTGTGTGCTTCTCCAACAATGCCTGGCAAAGCTCCCCAGCACAGATTCTACTTAGCATCCATGTGCAAGTGGCCTGGTGGAAGGTAGTCTGCGGCGTGGGCCCTTGTGTTGCTCACCTTGCCAAGAGCTCCTGGAAACACGTCTGCTTCTGTCGGACGTCTGAGCACAAGCCCTGTGCATCTGCTTGCGCACACATTCACACGTCTGCACCAACGAACGTGTCCAGTTTCCTGATCCCTGTGTCTGCTGCCAAAGGCAGTCTGGAGGCTCATCTTCTTGCAGAAAGGGCATTAAACAAGGCAATAAGGCTGGAAACTTCCCTGTGTGTGTGTCTACATGCTGGTTGTCACAGAGCCAGGTTACAGAGCTACATCCAAACTCCTTCCACCATCAGTGTCACTTTGACAGGCCAAGGGTGCAGGCTACTGTCTACAGCATGAAGAGCATCAAGCACATATACAGGCAAGAAAATGACATACATCACAATCCACATAATTTAATGGATAAAACAATCACATACTCACCCAAATTCATTCCAGACATCGGGTGGATGAAATGCAACCAATCCCCACTAGGGGTGTTAACACAAGTAGTACAGCAGCAGACAGGCCACAGTTATGAGGCAAGTCCAAAACCCTTGTGTAATATTTTGTTACACCGAACCATCCTAGCAAGCCCATGGAGTGGCCTTTGTGAGTCAGGACCCCAAGCTGCAAACACATACACAAGACAAGCTTGAAGGGCCCAGCTGGAACAGACAGTGGATGCTTTCAAAAGCCTCAAAGCACCACACCGTCACATGAAAGCACAATAGACAAACAATATTAAACTATATTAACTAATTAAACTAACAATGAACAACCTACATAACCTAATTAAAATTACTATCAAATAGTTGATATTAACTAACTAAACAAAAATCAACAATCAAAAATGGCCACATACGACCCAGGGGGGAGGCACCCAGGAGTGGGGAGGTACAGGGTGCACCTCAACCTCCACATGCGATGATGTTGAGGCAAAAAAACCCTCCATGGGCTCAACGCCTGCACAGCGTGACCTGTGTGGGAGATATTTTGTCATCCGAGTCTGCCTCATCCAGAATAGGAGGACGTAGGCCAGGAGCCTGACCACGCCTAGGCGCAGCTTGCCCCTCGTTGGCAGCAAGTCTGCCGCACGGGTGAGCCTGCTTCTGTGCGGCAATGACACACAGGTCTGCATGCAGAACCTCCCGTGATACACGTGCTTCCTCTTGCAAGGTAACACGTGTAACACGGAGTTCGTCCTGCGTGGTCTGGCTGGACAACTGATGCACCTCCCTGCAAGTACGTAGCTCAGCCGAGATGGTACGCTCAAGCTGCTCAGACCTCTCCTCCGACTGCACCTTCTGGGACGTCAAGAGGGCACCCAGAGTTGATCTGAGGGACTGATTCTCAGCCCTCAGGGCATCCATGTGTGCCTCTGCGTGAGCAGTAATTGCTTGATGCAGAGACAACATTTCAGCCTGGCGTGCCCTGTCAGAGGCCGCCATGCCCAGCCTGAGCGAGCGGGCCGTGGACTGCGCCCCCTGCCGCTGGAGAAGCACCTGCTTAGCAGGGGGGAGCACGGATTGGGCCACACGTTCCATGCTCACAGCGATGTTATCAAGTGCTGCCCCCTGATGTTCTGAATTGGTAGTCATGTCTTGCTCCCACTCAGTATACCTCGGTGGCGCGCAGCCACCCCGTTGCTGGGCTTGACACCTGCGGGACCCAAGGACTGGGCATCCTCGCTGGGTTGGCACTGCCCGCGGCTGCACGATACATGCCCCTATCTACGTGATGCCCCAGGCACATCAGCGACTGGTGTGGAGGGTGACCCTGCGTCCCGATCCACCACAGGCAGAGGTCCCACCACTGTCTGGCCCCTCAGTGCAGGTGTCGCGGTAAGAGGAGTGTCCACATCAGAATCACTCACCCCTGACGTATGGACCTGATGCACATCCAACTGGACATGGTCGTCAGAGTGGTCATCTGGACTGGACTCATTGCCAGCCAAAGACAAAGCTGGACTGTAGAACACGTGGGTGCTCGTGGTCTACCACCCCATGACCCCCACTTGTGCTGGGTTGCGGTTGTGATAACAACCCTGTGCCTGGCATGACAACACCATCCCTTGCCTCCATTGCGTCATCATCTGAAGAGTGGAGAGAAAAAAACATTAGTACACATGTTAGAAGCACATAACACAGTCACACATGGACATCACACAGACAGCCAACACATGCAGCAGACATGTCACACACAAAAGAGAACCTGCCATGCATGCCTGGTCAATTTGACATTGCATCAGTGAGTACGCATGTAGAATGGTGTGACATGGCTCAGAAGTGGGTTCATGCGGTGCAGAACATGTGTACATTACTCACTAGCTACATGAACAAGTACTTCATGATGTGTATCAAAACACGTGAAGGCAGTGCATGAGCAAGTTCAGGCATCAGGTGCAATGTGCATGCAATGGGTTGCATGGCTACAAGCAACCCCCCCCCCCCTGAGTGAAAATTCAGGGATGCCTTGCATGGTAGCAAAAGGGTGACCAGAGACCTGTGTATTGGCAGCCAGTGTTCACTAGCATCAATGGCATCATCTGAGTCAACTGACAACACAGCAGATGATGATGGGACAGTAAGCAGGACACATGACAAACCCTCAGTAGTACACCCATGTGTGCAAAACCCATGTGTGCAAAACCCACTACACCAGTTGGAGAGTGTCAGTGGGCCTGAAACTGGGGGAGAACTGTGCCCCACACAGACTGTGACACCCTACACATGTGTGTGATGCAGGACTGGGCCAAAGTGGCCATGGGATGGATGGTGGAATGCCATGAAATGTAGGTCACCATGGACACGTACTACAATGATCATCCAGTCAAGGACACATAGGGGGATGCATGGAATGCACATGGAGCATGAATGGGCAATCAGGTCCCTGCGGAGCATCAGCCATATGCACAGTCCAAATGAGACACCCTGCATGAAGGACAGAGTATGTACCCCACTGCATGTGTCTGGCAGGTTGGCTGGTGGAAGTTAGCATGTACACAGGAGGCTTGAACAGGCCATTGCAGTACTGCAAAATGATGCACAACAGTGCAATGGTGAAATCGGGGTACGGGGGGGTGGAGGGGCAAGGGAGCATGCCTACATGGAGTACCCGCATGCAGGCAGGGGACACATGCACGTCACTCATGCAATGACATAGTCCCAGTGCTGAGAGGAAGGACAACACAGGCTACATGCAGAAGGGCCAGTGAGCTGCAACATGGACCGGAGGGGCATCCGGGTGACTAGCATATGAGTATGGTGCAAGTGTGGTGATGAGGACAGTCCCGTTCTGCTCAACATGTCCACAATCCTGCACAGCAGGCACAAATCAGTGAAGCATTGCATGACTTGCACATGAAAACGGTTCTAGGGCAAATGATCGAATGACCAAAGGGTCGATTTTTGTTTTGCCCAATAGTTCGTGGTTTCCCCACACAAACCCCAGTTACTGTAGCAAAAACCACTTCTATTTTTAACTATACGAAAAGCATTAACCATATATATATGATGTATGACAAATTTGACCCCATTGTTTTAGGTCCAATTACCCCGACCCTTGCATCATTCAATCGTTTTGGTGTTGAATCTTCCAGAGGACACCCATGAGAACCATGTACACATGACATGTAGTGGCAGTCATGCCCAACACATGACACGAGTAAAACAACCATGGCCTTGAGAAACACGCAGCAACACTCACTGAACTGGGCATCAAAGTCCTGCATCTCTCCCACTCCTTCGACCAATTGTGGTGGTATGAACTCCGCTATGAGTGACTCGTGCGGAGTGAGGTCTACCTCCTCAGGTGCCGGCCCACTGCCAGTCACCAGAGTCATGTTGTAATTTGAGGCACACTTCGCCTTAGCGCTGCATTTGAGGTCAATCCAACGCTTTTTGCACTCTTCGGCTGTGTGCACCTCATGGCCGAATGCACTCACATCTTCCGCAACTTGCTTCCAGTGGGTATCATGATGGGCAGCCATAGTCTGACAATTCGGCCCCACTAGCATGTCACGGTTGTGGTCCCGCACGTAGTCCACGAGGCAGTCCAGTTCCTGATTGCAGAAAGGCTTCTTCCTTGACATGCAGGAGGCCGTAGCTGTGTCTGGGGTCCCAGCCTGTACTGCAGGTGCAACATTCCTCCTCTTGGACGCTGGTCTGGACCCTGGCTGGCAAATGCCACCCTGATCAGTATGGGCAGTGGCACTGGTGGAATGAGCTGAGGGAGTGGCAGGTGGAACATGGAGTGAGGCCCTGACTTGCATCAGTGGCTGCTGGGTGCCCTGGAATGGGCCCTGCACAGCAACATCTGCTGGGCCAGGGTCATTGACTGGGACTGTCCTGGTTGGTAGACTCACAACCGGGGTTGTGTCGGCTGCATCTGCCCCTGCAGTTGCCGACACCCGGCTGGTTGGGCCAGCAGATGAAATTACTGCCCCAGGGACACGTGCCTCGGTCTGGGCATCCCTGCGTGCACCTACGGTGTGCCTCCTGAACACCTGGAAATCTTCCATGGACTCCTCAAGTGCCAACGCAGCCTGCGCTGGCAGACCCAGAGCCTGGGTGGTGGTGTCCACAGCTGTACCTGCAGCTACCACTACCCTTGGGCCCTTGGCAGTCGATGTAACAGACTGCCGGGTCACACGGGCGCCAGTGCCAGATGCGAGAACTGCATCTTGTGGAGCTGCAGGGGGTGGTGGCATGACTGCACCAACATGTGGCACAACATCATCCCGAGCTGGCGCACCCCTGCCTCTTCCCCATCTGCAGCCACCCTGAACACCCTGGAGTCCCCCTACTCCCTGGTCACCCCGGCCACGTCCCTGACCACGCCCGCCACAAGGGGTACGCCCAGCTGAGGCACCCCTCACCGTTGGTGGCCTCACAACCATGGCACAGATGGAGTAGTGTCGGCACAAATGGAGAAGTGCCAATGGGAGGTGTACACGGCAATTGTCCTGGGCAATTGGGGTGAAGGGGGTGGGATGCAAGATGTTAACAGCACCCCTGCACCTGCAAGGCTGTATGTGACCCAGGTGATGAAGTGACGGGTCACGCAATGCTCAGGCACCCCAAAACTGCTGTAAAACCGTGCACGCAACCCCTGCAGCCTATGCGTGTGGAATTAACCTCCCGAAAAACACATATGCGTGGGACAAGCAGGCTACTGACCTCGAAAATGGGTACGCGATACACAGGAGTACCGGCAGTGGGAAAAATAGCGCGCGCGACTCACTGTCAGACTACCGTGATAATGAAAAACACGCGTAGCCAATACCCCAGCCAAAAGAAGAGATACGTCCTTGATCCGCTGTGAAGTAGTGATGGTACGCGATACAACACGAAGTAGCAACACATACGTCGGTCTCCACGAAAGGCACGTACAACGAACTGCTGGCCCCGCTCCTCACCTTTATCCTGTGCTGAGGGAAACAACCACGCGCGTCACGTCACTTACGCGCCTAGGCCCTTTCCTCGAATTACACGCATTCCCACACGGATGTGTGGTTTTTTCACGTGCTGATCCACTATGCGCCCGTGTTGAGGGAAACGCCTGTGCGCGATACGTCACAGACGCCCTTACGCGCTAAGGGCCTTTCCTCGAATTACGCACTGACGTGCACTTTTATCACGTGCCAAATCACTCCGTATCAAGCTGGCCACGCGAAAACACACGGAAGACCACGTTCCTGCCCAAAAGACCATTTTCCTGCCCCCAAGAGCCCCAAGCACGCTCCCACCTGCCATCTGCTGCTGCCTGCCTGCTGCCCACGTGCCCTGCTATTTGGTGCCTGCACGTCAGCCATCTGCAGGGGTCCAGTTGCTGTGTCCACCCCTGCTGGAACAGAAGACTCCCGACTGGGATACCATCGCTCCACAGCCCAGCCCCAGGACCCAGTTGCCCACCCACACCTGCCTAGGGGGTTGCCATGTTGGGGCAAACACCATCTGAGACCACTGGCGACCCCCAGCAAAAGAGGCAGAGGGCCACCAGCTTCAGTGAGAAGGAAGTTGGTGGCCTGGTGGAGCATGTCCTGGGGCATTATGATGCCCTCTTCACACCATCGTGCACCGACAAGGAAGGACGGGAGAGGATCTGGGAGGACGTCGTGGTTGCCATCAACGCGGAGGTGGTGGCAACCCGCGACATCAAGCATGTCTGAAGCGCTGGGAGGACTTCAGGTCCAGGACCCTCAAGAAGGCCCGGCGCCTCGTGGAGGCAGAGGATGCAGAGGGGTGCCGGGTCGACCTGAGCAAAATCCAGATGAGGGTCCTGGAACGCATAAGCCCAGCGCTCCACGCCCAGATCCTTCAGAGGAAGACCCGTCTGGAGTCGAACAGTAAGTGGCCATGCATTGCTGTGTGAAACAGGGCATGTTGCAGTGTGCTGGTAGTCAGCTACTTGCTTGTATGTGTAACGTAGGCCACGTATGGATGTGTGTGCACCAGGACATCATGGTAATGCATGTGAGACCAGTAATGCGTGAACCACATAGATGGTGCATGTGTTCCAATGAGACATGGCGAGCTGCATGCAGAATGCACACATGAATGCATGCCAGTCCCTGTTCTCGGACATGGATGGGGGGTGAGGGATGGGTGCTGCTCTCATGTACATGTATGGTGTGCATGTCTGTGTGTCTGAGAAACGTATGTGTGACTTTGAAATGCCATGGATGCATGACACATGTCCGTGACGATGTGTGAGATTCACTCATGCAGTGTGGTCACCTTTGTATCCACTGTGTCTGTGGCGTACGAGCCATGATGCATGACCCTCCGGTGATGTGTGTGCATGGGATCAGTATGAGCCATGATGCATGTGAGTTTAAAGGCAACATTTATGTCCAAGGAGAGCCTTGTACATGGATGCTGATGTTGATTGCATGCGCCGTGCCTGTTTCTGCATATGTGTTGCGTGCATTGACCCATGTGTTGTGGAGGGACAGGGTGGAAGTGACGTTTGACAGTGCCACTCATGTGTTATTGCTTCCTTTCTAGGGGACTATTGTACAGTACCCTGATGCTTGTGTTTTATGTCTCCCTCTACCCAGCATCGAGTGAAGAAGAGGGCAGAGACAGCGCTGTGGCGCTAAGCGGCGGGGTTGCCTCCACCGGGCGGCGACGCAAGGCCCAGCCACCCTCCCAGGAATTGCCATCATCCGGGAGCGAGGGGACTGGTGCCGCGTCTGCCACTACGGCTGTAGCGGAAGGGCCGGGTGAGCCTCCACAGGGGCTTGCAATGGCGGAAGACGGTGCAGAGACATCCAGGTTGGTGGTCTCCACAGAGGAGGAGGAGCCCGCTACTGAGCCGCACATGGGGCCTGGTGGGGGTAGTACCACTGGTGCAAGTGGTGCAGTCCAGGGCCAGGTTCAGGAGGCAGCACAGGTCACCGCCGAGGGGCCTGTGCATGTCGCTGTCCCTGACCCTGTGACTGCACCACCATGCATCAGCAGGGTTGCCCCGTCCCAGGCCCGTCCGCAGGTAGGGGGGAGGCCCACGTCATCATGCTCTCCACTACCTGTGGACGAGGAGTCCCATGACCGTATGGGCTCCGTCCTGATTGGTGTCGTGTTGCGCACGCGTGACATTCGTGATGACGTGCGTGCTTCCTGGGGGGAGCACACACACCATCACGAAGAGCTGCATGCCAACATGGCACTGTTGGGTGGGGCCATGGTCGGTGGGTTCCTACATTTGTCGCGCACTCTGGCGGACCTCTCCTCCTCTGTAGAGATTATGCGCCAGTCGTTCTCCCTGTCGTCTTCCGGTCCAGATTCCACCAGGGCCCCCTGTGGACCTGGCCTGAACAACAAAGCCAGCTTGGTGGAGATCCCATCCCTGCCACAGTCGGGAGTCGGCGGTCCTGCAGGGGTGGACACCCCAACAACTGGAGACCAGCAGATGGAGGATGTGCAGGCATCATCGGACAGGGCACATGGACAGCAGAAGCAGCAGGCTCTAGGTGGGAGCGATGATGGCTCGGGCCATCAACATCAGAGGGGCAGGCATCGGACGGAGGGCAGGAGAACCCTGGAATGGGAGTGTCTTCCGTGTGGCTGCGGTTGGGCCAGCGGATAGATGCGGAGCGGCAGCGGGCAGAAGAGGCGCGGCTCACCATGGTCAGGGCGGAGTTCTCCATGTGTCGGGCGTTGAGACGTGCTGAGTGCCTCCAGGCAACTCGCAGGGAGTTCGAACAGGCCATGAGTGCATCCCTGTGAGGCCTCGGGGCCAGGGCAGAGGCCCGCATCCGGGACATCGACATTGAGTTCGACGATGCCCTGGACCACAACATCACAGAGTGAGCCGCAGGACTTGCCCGCCGCCATTGTATAGCCGCCATTGTATATAGTTAGATAGTGTTAGGTTTCCTTTTTTTTTTTTCTTTTGGGACGCTTGGACAATGCCCCACGTTTTTGTATATAGTTGTAAATTAGGTAGGGTTTTGTATGTAGGTTTCATTTCATTTGTTGGGCTCATGGACCCTTGTTGCAATATTTGTACATAGTTGGACAGTGGATTTTTTTTCTTGCATCATTTACCCTCACCATGGATCAATGGGTTTTTGGATTTTGGTTTCCTTTGGATTTACTTTGGTGGACAAGGATTTTTGACAAACTTTATTTTGGATTCATTTGGATTGTGTCATCATTATTTTTTTTTAGTTTTGGACATGCCTTTTTTCTTGTTTATGATTATTTACATGCTTTGAATCATTTTTATTATTTTTGTGCACAATACATTTTGATTTCTTACTTCCATGTGTGGTATTTGCTCTTTGGTTTACTGCATGTCACAATGTGGGTTTACACAATCACTCGCACCCAGTGTGTGTGTTTGATGGACATGTGTTGATGTGCATATTACATGTGTTGATGTGCATATTTGCCTTTTGGTTAGTGATGAGTAATAGGCCTTTCAGTGTGGGGTGGATGGGAAACTTGATTGTGTCTAAAGACTGGGGTGGTGTGCAGTGGGATTTTGGTGGACATGAGGCCCATGAATGTGCATCTTTATGACATGTTGGGTGGGGACCAGAGTCCGGTAGTTACCCGTCAATACTGGGAGGGTGGGGGTGTTGGGGGACATGAGTTGGGGGCCTGCTGGCAGGTTTCCGTCAATGCTGGGAGAGTGGGGGTGCTGGGTGACATGAGTCAGGCCCTGACCCTCAATGCTGGGGGCGTGGGGGTGCTGGGGGACATGGTCAGGCCCTGACCCTCAATGCTGGGTGGATGGGGGTGCTGGAGGACATGAGTCGGGGCCTGCTGGCAGGTGCCCGTCAATGCTGGGGTGCTGGGGGGCATGAGTCGGGGCCTGCTGACAGGTGCCCGTCAATGCTGAGGGGGTGGGGGTGCTGGGGGACATGAGTCGGGGTCTGCTGGCAGGTGCCTGTCAATGCTGGGGTGCTGGGGGACATGAGTCGGGGCCTGCTGGCAGGTGCCCGTCAATGCTGGGGGGGTGTGGGTGCTGGGGGACATGAGTCGGGGTCTGCTGGCAGGTGCCCGTCAATGCTGGGTGGATGGGGGTGCTGGGGGACATGAGTCAGGGCCTGCTGGCAGGTGCCCGTCAATGCTGGGTGGATGGGGGTGCTGGGGGACATGAGTCAGGGCCTGCTGGCAGGTGCCCGTCAATTCTGGGGGGTGGGGGTGCTGGGGTACATGAGTCGGGCCTGCTGGCAGGTGCCCGTCAATACTGAGGGGTGGGGGTGCCGGGGGACATGAGTCAGGGCCCGCTGGCAGGTGCCCGTAAATGCTGGGGGTGCTGGGGGACATGAGTCGGGGCCTGCTGCCAGGTGCCCGTCAATGCTGGGGGGTGGGGGTGCTGGGGGACATGAGTCGGGGCCTGCTGGCAGGTGCCCGTCAATGCTGGGTGGATGGGGGTGCTGGGGGACATGTGTCAGTGCTCACTTGTGCGTGGTGACATCTGGGCTGGCTTGGAGGCTTCGCCAGGGTGGATGGGCTGCCTCTGGGGCATGGCTGGGGTGCAGTGTGTTCCCCTGTGTTGTGGTCTGCCTGCAGGCCCTGGGGAGGGGGGAGAGGGCACACCTGGGAGGACACACACTGCCAATTCGTTGGGGCACCCCGTAATACACGTACCCCGCTCGCACATGGCCAATCGTGTGTAAAAATTCCCGCACACCGCCGAAATACACGTACCCCCCTCGCACAAGGCCAATCGCATGTAAGACTTCCCGCGCACCCCCGAAATACACGTACCCCGCTCGCACAGGGTCAATCGCGTGTAAAACTTCCCACGCATCCCCGAAATACACGTACCCCGCTCGCACAAGGCCAATCACGTGTAAGACTTCCTGCGCACCCCCAAAATACACGTACCCCGCTCGCACAAGTCCAATCGCATGTAAGACTTCCCGCGCACCCCCAAAATACACGTACCCCGCTCGCACAAGGCCAATTGCATGTAAGACTTCCTGCGCACCCCCGAAATACACGTACCCCGCTTGCACAAGGCCAATCGCATGTGAAACTTCCCGCGCACCCCTGAAATACACGTACCCCGCTCGCACAAGGCCAATCGTGTGTAAGACTTCCCACGCACCCCCGAAATACACGTACCCCGCTCGCATAGGGCCAACCGCGTGTAAAACTTCCCGTGCAACCCCGATATACACGTACCCCGCTCGCACAAGGCCAATCGCATGTAACGCTTCCCGCGCACCCCCGAAATACACATACACCACTCGCACAAGGCCAATCTCGTGTAAGACTTCCCGCGCACCCCCGAAATACACGTACCCCGCTCGCACAGGGCCAATCGCGTGTAAAACTTCCTGCACAGCCCCAAAATACACGTACCCCGCTCGCACAAGGCCAATCGTGTGTAAAACTTCCCGCTCACCCCCGAAATACACGCTCGCACAGAGCCTATTGCGTGTGATTCTCCCCGCACAGCGGGGTACGTGTATTTGGAGGGGTGCGCAGGGAGTTTTACAGACGTTTTCGTGGTTGGGGGGCTGTATGCTGGTCCACTGGCCTGTGCGCCTTGTACGGGATTTGTGTGCTGTTCATGGCACATGGGGAGGGGTTGGGGGCGTAACTGACGCAGCTGCAGGGTCGCTGCACCACTCTGCACCACGGCAGATTATGGATGTTAAAATCCATGAATGCGCTGTGCGCAGAAATGGATTTTGGCGCACGTGGCTGGCGCAGACTGCCGCGTGCGCACACTGTGCACTAGCCGCGTGCGCCACTTGTGCGCTGAATTCTATGAATTACCCCCTAAGTCCCCTGCCTTCTCGGCTCTCTTTTTCGTACCAAAGAAAGAGGGCGACTTAAGAACTTGTATAGATTAGAGAGCGCTTAACCAAATCACGGTAAAGAACAGATACCCCCTGCCACTCATCCCGGAGTTCTAGATCAGGTGAAGAATGCTCAAATTTACACAAAACTGGGCCTACGAGGAGCCTATCACCTTGTGAGAGTTAAAAAGGGAGACAAGTGGAAGACGGCATTCCAAAACAAATATGGGCTTTTCGAGTATCAGGTCATGCCTTTTGGATTATGTAATGCCCCAGCAGCGTTTCAATTCTTTGAAGGATGTGCTTCATGAATTATTGGATGTTTGTGCACTGGTCTACATAAATGACATTCTTATTTACTCGGCTTCCAAGGAGGACCACATCGGCGATGTAAGAGCAGTTTTGGAAAAGCTTTGACAGCATTGGCTGTTTGCCAAATTAGAAAAGTGTTTCTTCCATGTTACGGAGGTTGAATTTTTGGGCTTCATGCTCACACGATGAGGGGTACACATGGACACACGCAAGGTGGATGCTATCCTTCAATGGCCATCACCAACATCCGCAAAAGGAGTACAGAGTGTGCTCGTATTTGCCAATTTTTATCGTCAGTTTATTCCAAGGTTTCCACAAATAGTTCATCCAATTACCTCCCTATTGAGAAAAAATAGGAAATTCTTCTGGTCCCCGAAGCGGAGAAGTTGCCTTCACTACAGCACCAGTTCTTCGACACCCTCGACCAGACCTGTCATACGTGGTCGAAACAGACGCGTTCAATGTAGCCATGGGAGCAGTATTATCGCAAAAGCACCCTGACATGGGGCAATTACATCCCATAGCATTTTGGTCCCTTAGGTTTTCTGCTCCAGAATTGAACTATGCAATCACTGACAAGGAACTGCTAGCGATTAAGGGAGCCTTCAAAACATGGAGAAACTATCTTCTGGGAGCAAGACACAGGGTCACAGTTATCACAGATCACCGTAATCTACAATACTTGAAGACTGCCAAGGCCCAATCCTCACGCCAGCTTCGCTGGGTTCTCTTCTTTGCAGAATACGATTTTGTCATTACTTACAGACCAGGAATACGCAATGGGAAAGCAGACGCTCTGTCACACATGGGTGAGGACAAAGAAACTTTCATCACATCTGAGCCTGTGGCCATCATTCCCAAAGAATGGATCCAAAACCAAATTGCTGCAACCGCCTGTTTGGATGACTTGAAAACCGATCTCCGCTTGCGGATGAACCAAACAGCACAACAAGAGTGGCTAACGAAAGGAGACCAATACACCATCAAAAATGATCTACCCTATTTTCAAGGGAGACTATGGGCCTCATTACAAATCGCCCGGTATGAAAACAACAGTGGCGGTAAACCCGCCGCCACCGTTGTTTCCATGCTGGGCGATCACAACTCCTGCAGGTGGAGGCGTCAATCCCGCCAGGTCTGACCTGGTGGGTTTAACACCGCCCGCCTGCAGGCGGACGTGGAAACACCAGTACCATCACGAGATGGTGCCGGTGTTTCCATGATCCCCATTCCCATTGAGTCCTATGGGACTCAATGGGAATGCGGATTAACACCATTCCGCCTCCAGAATTCCCGGGACACCAGGGTTGTAATGCCTGGTATTTCCGGGAGTCACATAGGCAGAATGGTAATACGAGTCCGGCGGTAACCAGGTGGTTTTACTGCCTTGGTTACCGCCGGACTCGTAATGAGGCCCTATATATTCAGGACAAGAAATTACAAGACCAGATAATAGCAAAGTACCAAGAATCATTAGTAGAAGGACACCCAGGGATTGCCAAGACTCGAGCAAAAATACAAAAGGGCTATTGGTGGCCAACCTGGAGAAAGGACATTGCACATCCCAGAGCTTCTAGATCAGGTGATGAATGCTCAAATTTACACAAAACTGGACCTAAGAGGAGCATATCACCTTGTGAGAGTTAAAAAGGGAGACAAGTGGACGACGGCATTCCAAAACAAATATGGGCTTTTCGAGTATCAGGTCATGCCTTTTGGATTATGTAATGCCCCAGCAGCGTTTCAATTCTTTATGAACGAGGCGCTTCATGAATTATTGGACGTTTGCGCACTCGTCTACATAAATGACATTCTTATTTACTCGGCTTCCAAGGAGGACCACATCGGCCACGTAAGAGCAGTTTTGGAAAAGCTTTGACAGCATTGGCTGTTTGCCAAATTAGAAAAGTGTTTCTTCCATGTTACGGAGGTTGAATTTTTGGGCTTCATGCTCACACCATGAGGGGTACACATGGACACACGCAAGGTGGATGCTATCCTTCAATGGCCATCACCAACATCCACAAAAGGAGTACAGAGTGTGCTCGTATTTGCCAATTTTTATCGTCAGTTTATTCCAGGGTTTTCACAAATAGTTCATCCAATTACCTCCCTATTGCAAAAAAATAAGAAATTCTTCTGGTCCCCGAAGCGGAGAACTTGCCTTCACTATAGCACCAGTTCTTCGACACCCTCGACCATCCCTGGCATACGTGGTCGAAACAGACGCCTTCAATGTAGCCATGGGAGCGGTATTATCGCAAAAGCATCCTGACACGGGGCAATTACATCCCAAAGCATTTTGGTCCCGTAGGTTTTCTGCGCCAGAATTGAACTATGCAATCACTGACAAGGAACTGCTAGCGATTAAGGGAGCCTTCAAAACATGGAGACACTATCTTCTGGGAGCAAGACACAGGGTCACAGCTATCACAGATCACCGTTATCTACAATACTTGAATACTGCCAAGGCCCAATCCTTACGCCAGCTTCGCTGGGCTCTCTTCTTTGCAGAATACGATTTTGTCATTACTTACAGATCAGGAATGCGCAATGGGAAAGCAGACGCTCTGTCACACATGGGTGAGGACAAAGAAGCTTTCATCACATCTGAGCCTGTGGCCATAATTCCCAAAGAACGGATCCAAAACCAAATCGCTGCAACCGCCTGTTTGGATGACTTGAAAACCGATCTCCACTCGCGGATGAACCAAACAGCACAACAGGAGTGGCTAACTAGACGAGACCAATACACCATCAAAAATGATCTACCCTATTTTCAAGGGACACTATATATTCAGGGCAATAAATTACAAGACCAGATAATAGCAAACTACCATGAATCATTAGTAGAAGGACACCAAGGGATTGCCAAGACTCGAGCTAAAATACAAAAGGGCTATTGGTGGCCAACCTGGAGAAAATACATTGCCCAATTCATTGTGACCTGTGCTGTCTGCATGCAACACAAATCTCAGAAGTTAAGTCCAGCAGGGTTACTACGTCCCTTGACTGTACCACCAGCACCATGGCATACGCTGTCTATGGACTTTATCACCGATCTTCCTCCCTGCAACGGATTTAACACGATCCTGGTTATTGTAGACTTATTCTCCAAGATGGCCCATTTTATTCCATTGAAGGGGCTTCCCAATGCTTCCGCCCTTGCCACCATGTTTTTGGAGAAAATTGTCAAGTTACACGGTTTCTCATCGGTATTGATCTCAGATCGCAGAACACAATTCGTCTCAGCACTCTGGAGGAGGTGCTGCAAAATAGCCAAAATTGATCTCCGGTTATCCACAAGTCATCATCCCCAAACCGATGGTCAAACCGAATGGACCAACCAGACCTTGGAGCAATACTTGAGGTGTATGTTCCAACAAACTGAGGAGTCCTGGAAAAACATCCTTTGGTTGACCGAATTCACCTACAATAATTCCATACACGCTAGCACCGGACAGCCCCCATTCTATACAGTGCATGGTCGACATCCTCGAACGTCCACTTTTGATTCACTCGACGAATTAGAAATGCCAGCGGTTAAAACCTTGCACAAAATTCTCACTCAAACCCTTAAAGAAGCAGCCTAAAATCTGACCAGAGCCAAAGTACAACAGAAAGAATTTGCAGATTGACACCGAAGAGAGGCTCCACATTATCAGGTCGGGGATAAAGTTTGGTTGGCATCCAAGAACATTCCCTTGAAAGGATCACAAGCCTTACGTCCCAGGTACCTGGGACCTTATCCCATCAAAGCCATAATTAACCCTGCTGCCATGAAATTGGATTTACCATCTAATATGCAGATCCATCCGGTGTTCCATGTTTCTCTCTTGAAACAAATGAAACCAGGTACTCAGATTGAGGCACCACTGAGCCCGACATCATAGAAGGAGAACCGGAATACGAGGTCAAGACTATTCTGGATTCCAAGATAGTGCGATCTAAACTGTATTACCTTATAGACTGGAAAGGTTATGGACCTCAAGACCGTACATGGGAACCTAGTGAATTCGCATATGCTCCACGACTAATCAGACAATTCCATCACAACAACCCCTCCAAGCCAGGAACAGGAGGAAGAGCATCCATGAGAGGGGCCTTGAAGGGTAGTGCTGTCATGGCCACTGGGCAAGAATCACAAGTTCCACTACATAAAAGGTCCACACTTTTATTCTGGTGCACATGCTGTTTTTCCCCTGCAGGGCCTACATGTTCCTCCAGGTCGGGCGTGGCCATAGGAGTGAATGGGGCCGCACGTGCAGCATTCTCTAGGAGTGGCAGGGTGGGGCCACGAGTCAGAACAAATGGGCGTGGCCGGGCCCAGGCTATTTAAGATCACCACCGCCTGAAGTGCATCCTTACCTGATTCCAGCAACAACTGCTGCCTGAAGCGCATCCTTACCTGATTCCAGCAGCAACCATAGTCGGAGCACATCCTTACCTGATTCCAGCAGCAACCGCAATCAGAGCGCATCCTTACCTGATTCCAGCAGCAACTGCAGTCGGAGCACCTCCTTACCTGATAGCAGCAGCAACCACAGTCGGAGCGCCACCTTACCTGATTCCACCTCCCAGCCACAACACTTACTCGGGAGTCCACTTTCGGCCATCATCATCATGGATCCAGGCATCCTTCACCCACCGGCAACTCTTCAGATAACAGCATTCCAGTTCGACATTGCCAGACAATCCCTGCAAGAGAAAAAGACAAAACAAGGTTAGAAAAGTGATAAAGACATTACGCTAAGGTCGCGCTTAGACCAATCCTCGCGCTTGACCTTAAAACCAAACTTACCACCTATTGGGACATCGTGAACTCCCTTTTCTTCCATTGGGGCTCGCTTCTTGCGCTGCAACTACCTCTGGGCCTCATATCACTTATTGGGGAAAAGGAAAGACATTACAAAAAAGATACAGACAACAATCAGGGAAAGACATTACAAAAGTATAGAGACAATAATCATTATTGAAAGGATACTTACCTTTGGAGTGGTTCAGCCACAGCCGGTCTGGGCTGCCACGCACATGGACCAGTGAAGAAACTCTGTGTATCTAAAGCACCCCTGCAGTGAGAAGCAGGACACGGAGAGCTCGCCTTCATAATTAAACAGGTGAGACTATATAGGTCGGCGCATGCTCACCACATTTTGGGAAGAAGGTTTTGAGGGGGACTACAGTCATATCACAAGCATTCTCACGGCCTCTCATATTCTCGCAGGGGTAGTGCCAACAACCAGCAAAGTCCACAATACAAGAGCAGGGGAAGAAGCCTGACCAAGGGGAGCCAGTTCCAGGGAGGGCTGCAACCGTGCCCCAACGTCCCCTGCAGAGACCAGGTGAGTGCAACACATGACCGGTGACTTATCAAAGGCAACAAAAGTCTGGTTTGTGTTAAAAGCAAAAGTATCTGTAACCCAAAGGTTTAAGGTTGCGCGTGTGCCGATAAAACGTGTAATGGAAAGGACAATTGCTGAATTGTAAAAGGAAAAGATACAAAGTAAAAGAGCGGTCCTGCGAGGCAAAATCACACATTTGAAAGTCTGTGAAATGTTCTGAAATTAAGTGTATTACAACGGGAATCAAAGACAAGAAAGTAACAGAGATTGAAAGAAAGTTGAATAAGTAAAAAGCAAAGTGTGTGAACTCTGAATAAACCAAGAGGGCAAAGCATGTGAACGTTGAAAGAGGTCCATAGGGCAAAGCATAAAGAAAGAAATAACAAGAAGAAAAGAGGGCAAAACAAAGAGAAAGAAACTACAGATATCAAGAAGTATTGGTGTTGCATACGAATTCTGAAAGAAGCCAAGAGGGCAAACTAAAGAGAATATGAATCTACGAGTACCCAGAGGCATAGGTGTTGCAAGATGAGAAAGAGTGTGAACTGTAGAATTGTTTAAATAGAGGTCGAAGTGGTGATGCAGAGGTCTATGAAAAATCCTTGCAGTTTCAAAAGTCTTCAACAGTGAAAAGGCACCTAAGACAAAACGTGGGAAGGGGAACCCCCACGAAAAGAAGGCAGGCTCGAGACCGGCAGAGGGAAGTCTGTTCAGAACTATGTGATCAAGTGAAAAGGTGAATAGACAGGCTCGAGCCCCGCAGAGGGAAGCCTGTGCAGAACTGGATAAAGTGAGAAAGTGAATGTGAAAAGAGTGGCAGGCTCAAGCCCGGCAGAGGGAAGCCTGTGGTGAACTGTGGGAAAGTAAACGTCAAAAGTAGAACTGTGTATTTATGACAAGGCAGAGGAAGCCTAAGGAAGTGATTGAACTGCCAGAAGCTTGAAGACCAAGCGTGAACTGTTAAATTCTTCCAGTAAGCCAAAATGTTCAAGACTGACAGAAATGTCCCATCCACTTATCCGTTTTCTTTAAACTCTCAAGACCCTGTTGTGCTAAACATGGGCAAGGGAGTTGTTATTTAAGCCATTCTGACATTTCCTTTGAGACACTATTTCCCTTTTTTATTCCCTTAACATATTTGTCATTTTGAGAAGGAGGGCAAGGTTCTTTTTTAGTATAGGCATTTATATTTTAACTAGACTGACGTGGACTTGTTTTGTTATTTGTTTAATGGTAGGGACAACTCCCATTCTAAAGTTAGGGCCAGTGAGGGATTCTACTAACCCAACCAAATAAAGATTTTTGAAACTTGTATCTATTGTGTCTGTGTCTACTACTTGATACCATGCCCTTCTTACATACAGTGTCAGGGGTGGGATACGAGTCAGTTGATAAAAGTTGAAGACCCCATGTTGATTTTTGTTTTACCACCTATCGGGGAGAAACTCATTGTCTATGTTGAAGTTTCAGACCGAATACATACCATAAAGAAGGCTCTTTTCTTTCAAGCTCACGCTCCCATTAGAGACCAAGATCTGTTTTTCCAGTCCCAAATGTTACTCAATACTTTACCTATTTCCCATTATCATTTACAACAATGGGACAGTACAATCCTGAAAATAAGATCACCTCATACCTTTATTAGACCTAGTGCCCTGGAATCCTTCCTTAAACAGAAACCCTTCATCGCAGCTAGCTCCCCTTCCACCTGTGCTTTACTAGCAACAGACCTAAACCTCCAATCCGCTATACTCCAGTCTGGTTCAGATACCGAAGGATTTGCATTTTTTAAATTAATCCTAAAGAAGAAGAAGTTGGATCCATCCTTTCTCCTTCAGAGTCACGAGAAGAATCAGACAGAAACGTAATGCCCCATATAAGTATGGCCTTTGTTGAAGACACGTTAGCCCACTTAGCGTCCCATCAGATACAAGCAGAAGCCCGCCTTCAGTCAGGCTTGGAGCAGTTGATTGCCAATCATGCCAAACCCCTGTTGCCTCAAGGTTTTCTTCAACCATACCTATTGTTTTCTCAACTTTGTACGATTGGCAGTGCCGTTTGGGTAGAATTATAATTTAAAAATCTGTTACCTTGGAACATTACTCAAAGGTGAATTACAAACATTGTATCAATTACTTAATCTCAAAGGGGACACTACTTTTGCATATATTAAGCAGGGCCTCCTGCAAAGAGTGGGGGAAAACTTGCAATTCTTATAGATAAAAAATAAAAAAAACATCAGACTGAACACTGGAGAAACTCCCTTAGAGTTGGTGGAACTAATTAAAAACACTGTATCTCTATGGACTGCTAAAAAAACCTTACCTGAACTGATAGAGTTGTTGGCCATAGAACAATTAATTAAATATCTACCTCCATCCTTAAAGAAATCAGTCTTACAATTAAACAAGCCTACCCTTACTTTGGCCATTTATATAGCACAAAACTACTCAAATGCAAATACACATTTTTGATCTCTACATAAATTTGATGAGAGAAAAAATCATAAGGTTTCCTCACGTCAAACACTGTTCATATCGGAACGAGGGGGAATTCTCCCAAGATTAGAGAATGGATAGGAAAGGATAGAGACAAATCTGAGTTTAGAAAACCAGAATTTAAAATCAAAGAAGAGGGAAAGAAAGAGGAGCACAAAACATCTCAAGTCCATTGCCCACCTGTTATTCATGTAAAGAGGTTAGTCACATAGCTAGAAGTTACCCCAAGAATCAGAAAGAAGAACCCATGGAACTAGGATGTTTGATGAGAGATGAATTGGGAGGAACAAGAAGAGGATATCTAGTCTGTTAATTTATGTTTTTGTCATTCGCCTATTGAATTCCCCCATGAAAATGCTTCCATTAATGGAAGGATAGTAAATGCTTTGGTAGACTCAGGAAGCAAGCAAACAGCAGTCAGAGCATAACTAATTTTCCAGAGAGATCTTGAAAATCAGAAATTGGTCAGAGTTATATGCGTACATGGGGATAATTAAATATATCCAAGATACCCATATCTATTAATATTAGAGGAAAGCAAATCATTATACACTCAGCCATTATACCAGGAATTCCAGAAGAGGTCATTATTGGTAGGGATTTTCCCAACTTCTCTACGTTGATACAGGATGTTCCACCACAGCTCCCTCAATGTTCCACCACTAAAAATTGGCAATCAGACTTTTTTTTTTCCTCTTGCACGAGCTAGGATAGGTCAAAATATCCAACCAATATGCCAAATGTCCCTTCAACGGGTAGCCAAAGTTCCTAGGGGAAAGGTATATGGAAAACCTGAGGTGTTTTCCATCTCTGACCCCAGTGGATCTTCAGTCCCGGGGAGTATAGAGGAGTCCTGTTACGCTCACCTGGTATCCACGGGGACGCCACCCAGCCAGCTGGTCGCTGATGCCCTTCCTGATGGTAGCCAGGTAAGTCCTTAAGCGCTTTTATGGTTGTAATGTCTCTAGTACCTCCGTTAACAATGTCTTTCTCCTTTTCTCTGGTCCCTCGATTCAGGCGGCAAACTCCTCCAACAGAGATGCCCATGAGCTGTGAGCAGAGATGGATGAAGATTGCAGGTAAGATTCTGCTGCTAACAATGTTTCTTTGTTTTTTCTGCAGGTCCGGAATTCGTCGGGTTCGCGAGAAGCTGGACACGGTGAGCGTCACGTTGCTAGAAGCAAAGTAATGCGAAGCGTGTGTTCTTGTTCGGGTGTGGTTTAAATAGCCACTGTAAAGTAGTCCAGGTAAAGTAGTCCCTAGGCCACCACACCCAAAACACTAGACCGCATAGCTAGGTTCTAGGAACCCAGCTATGTGGATGCCGCCATGTTGGCTGAAAGCCTTAATAAAATAGTCCCTTAAGCAGATGCCTCTCCCAACTGATGAGCCTGGCGCCAAAGGCACCAGGACTGGCCCCAAGAGGGCTTGAAAAGTAGAAGTCTGGCCTTATTAAAGATCCGAGCCCTGATCCCACCTGGCTTGTGGGCTTGCCAGTGGGGGTCAGGGCTGAGGGTCATGACAGCACTCCCCCCAAGGCCCCTCCCAAGGTGTGTCTTCTGCCTGGTCCAGGTTTGGTTGGGAAGTTTTGATGAAACTTCTTGATCAGACGTGGTGCATGAATGTTTTCACTGGGTTCCCAGGACCTATCTTGAGGCCCACATCCTTTCCAGTCGACGAGATAGTACAATTTGGCTCTAGAGTACGTAGAGTCCAGGATGCCTTTGACTTCAAATTCTGGTTCTCCATCTATTAGTTGGATTGGTTGAGGTGGTGTTTTGATCCGTGTACCGGGTTGTACCGGTTTTAGGATGAAAACATGGAATACTGGATGGATTTGTAGATTAGGTGGTAGATTTAACTTGACAGCGGGTGGGTTGATAATTGCCTTGATGGTATAGGGTCCCAAATATCGAGGTTGGAAGGTTTGGGTCCCTTTGATGGGGATGTATTTGGCAGCTAACCAAACCTGGTCTCCTACTTGATAGTCTGGAGCCTTTTTCCAATGCTGATCGGCGAAGTGCTTTTGTTTTTCTTTAGCATGAATAAGATGTTCCTTTGCCTTTCTGAACGCTTGAGTGATGGTTGTATGAAGAGTCTTTACTGTGGGCATTTCCAAGCTGGTAGGAAGGTCCAGTTCTGACGTACGTGGATGTCTGCCATACAAGGTGTAAAACGGAGTTTGGCCTGTGCTAGAATGTACAGAGTTGTTATATGCGCTACTCGGCTATCGACAGTAAATCCTTCCAATCTCTTAATTCAAGGTGCAGCATGCACCACAAATACTGCTCGAGGGTCTGGTTGGTCCTCTCTGTTTGACCATCTGTCTGGGGGTGGTGACTGGTGGATAGCCAGACGTCAATCTGAGCCATCGCACAACATTTTCTCCAAAAATTGGATATAAATTGGCTGCCTCGATTGGAGACCAGAACTGATGGAAAGCCATGCAGCTTGACAATGTTTTCCAGAAATACTCCTGCTAGAGTGGATGCGTCCGGGAGGCCTTTAAGAGGAATAAAATGTGCCATCGTTGAGAACAAATCCATGATTACAAGAATGGTGTTAAAGCCTTGACTTGGTGGCAGATCTGTGATAAAGTCGAGGGAAAGAGTGTGCCATGGAGCGGCAGGGATGTCCAGTGGTTGTAGGAGACCCGATGGTTTCTGTTTCTGTGATTTGTTTTGTGCGCAGACGCCGCAGGATTGAACATACTGAACAATGTCCTTACGCCAGGTAGGCCACCAAAAGTTCTTCTTTACCTTGGCTAAAGTTTTAGCGATTCCACGGTGTCCTTCGATCAGGGAGTCATGATAATCTGAAATGATATGCTGTTGCAACTCCTTCTCGGGTACATATAGCCGATCTCCAAAGTAAGGTAACTGTTCCTTGATGCAATACTGCTCGCCCTGAGTTTGCCATGCAAGGAAAGCATCAGGGTTCATTGACTGACGAATTTTGTCCCATAATTCGGCATGTGATAAGGTTGTTGTGATGCCCAAGAGTTTGTCTTCAGGTATGATGGGTACCGGATCTGGAGTTGTATACACTGTTTCATCAATGCCCATTCCAGATAAGGCATCAGCTTTCCCATTCTTGACCCCAGGTCGAAAGGTGATTACGTAGTCATAGTCGGCGAAGAAGAGGGCCCACCGTAACTGGCGTGAAGACTGGGCTTTGGCTGTTTTGAGATATTGCAGGTTCCGGTGGTCAGTGACCACTGTAAGCTCCCAGAAGATAGTGCCGCCACGCCTTAAAAGCGGACTTGATGGCTAGGAGTTCTTTATCCGTGATAGCGTAATTTAGTTCCAGAGGTGAAAACTTTTTTGGCCAGAAGGCCACAGGATGCAGGTGGCCGGTTTCTGGGTCCCTCTGTGACAGGACCGCTCCCATCACCATACTGGAACCATCGGTCTCTGCGACATAAGGGAGGTCTGGACGCGGGTGCCGCAGGATGGGAGCAGAGGTGAACCTTTGTTTTAGTTCCTGGAAGGCTTTTTCCGCTTCCTCAGTCCAAGCAAACTTTTTATTGCTTTTTCGTAGCAATACCGTGATCGGGTGCACCACCTGAGAGAAGTCTGGAATAAACCAGCGGTAAAGGTTTGCAAAGCCTAACATGCTCTGTATTCCCTTCAGAGATGTTGGTGATGGCCATTTTAAAATTGCGTCCACTTTATGCACGTCCATTCTGATGCCTTTCGGCGAAAGGATGAAACCGAGGAATTCTACTTCGGTGACGTGAAAAAAGCATTTTTCCAGCTTTGCGTACAAACGATGTTGGCGGAGCTTGGTGAGGACTGAACGAACATGCCTGTTATGATCTTGTTTTGAGGCTGAGTAGATCAAGATGTCATCTATGTATACTAAGGCGCAAACATCAATCAGTTCTCTCAGGACATCATTCATGAAATATTGAAACGCTGCAGAAGCGTTACACAAGCCAAAGGGCATGACTTGATATTCGAACAAGGAATATTTGGTATGGAAAGCGGTTTTCCACTCATCTCCACTTCTGACCCGGACCAGGTGGTATGCTCCCCGAAGGTCTAATTTGGTATAAATCTGGGCATCTTTGACTTGGTCTAGCATTTCCGGGATAAGAGGCAAGGGGTAGCGGTTCTTCACAGTTATCTGGTTTATTGCGCGATAATCAATACAGGTCCTCAAGTCCCCTTCCTTATTTGGTACGAAGAACAAAGGACTGGCTGCTGGAGACTTAGATGGGCGGATGAAACCTTTTGCGAGGTACTGGCCCAAATAGGTTTTCAGGTGAAGGTTTTCTGGCTCGGTGAGAGCGTAAATCCTGCCGCATGGGATTTGTGACCCAGGAACAAAGTCGATTTGACAATCATAAGGCCTATGCGGCTGCAACGTGTTAGCCTGGTCTTTTTGGAATACATCCTGAAAGTCACGATATTCATCTGGCAAAGTATTAGTTACTCCCAAGGTAGAGGCTTTAATACTGGAAGCTTTGGAGCCACAGGAGTCGGGTTTCGGTTCAGGAGAATAGCAGGTTATGGAGCAGTTGCTGGAGAAGGTTAATTTTCGTGCCCGCCAGCCTATCAAAGGGTTGTGAGCAACCAACCATGGCATCCCTAGTATCAACCGGAATTGAGGTGCCTTTTTTAGATCGAATGAAATACACTCCCAAGGCCCATCCTGTCACAGCAAGGTTACTACTGCTGTGCACTGGGTTACTGGCCCGGAGGCGATTTCCGTCCCATCCACGGTCGTCACCTTGTCCCTGGTAGATTTAGAACACAAAGGGAGCCCCATCTCTGCTGCCAACTCTTGATCTATATAGTTCCCAACTGCTCCGCTGTCGATGTATGCTTCTGCGGCATGCATCTTTGATGATTGTTGGTGATTTATTAAGATCACGGGAATCGCAAAGTGTGAGGTCAGTGGCTCTTTTTCATCACTCGACAAACTGACCTCTACGGTTGCCGAGCTTGGTAGTTTTCCGATTCCTTACCTTCATCCTTTTCTGTGGCCCCAACTGTTCTCCTATGGGGTTTAATTGGGCAGTCTTTCAGGAAATGTCCTGGTTTTCCGCAATACAAACAAAGTTGCTGTTGTCTCCTTTTTTCCCGCTCTTGTTTTGTTAATGGAGGTCGTAATCCTCCGATCTGCATGGGTTCTATGGTGTTGTCTCCCCCCCGTGGTGCATTGTCTTTAGGCCGAACATAAATTATCTGTGAGTCTACTTTGGACCGGTCTGCTTTTCTGTCCTGCAAACGATGATCTAGCTGCACGACTAGATTTATGAATTCGGTACAGTCTCTGGGAGGATCAACTACCTGGGCCAAGACGTCCTTTAATTCACCTCGTAAGCCTCGATGGAATAACGTGGTTCTTTTGTTCTCTGGCCACCTGGCTTCAGCCACCAGTCTATTGAAGGTTGCAATATATGTTAACAAGTCTTGGTTTCCCTGCCGGAGGGATAAAAGTTTGTTATCCACTGCTTGTTCATGGGTATGGCGAGCAAACAGTTTTTCCATCTCTCTCTGGAACCCCCCATAGTCCTGTAACAACGGATCGTTATGGGTCACTAACAGAACTGACCAATCAGCTGCGCTTCCACTCAAGTATGATAGGATGAAAGCTACCCGAGCTTGGTCATTGGGAAATGCCCCAGGGCGACAAAGGAAATGAAGGCAACACTGATTTATAAATGTTGCATACTTCCGTGGGTCCCCTGAAAACCTTGCTGGTGGTGCCAGGGGAACTGTTCGAGGCAGCGTGATCTGTACTGGTGTGGGGGCATGAGATGGTGGAACAGGAGTTTGCATCAGTGGATTTCCACCAGGCAGAGGAGTCTGCCCTGCCTGCGATTGCAAGAATTGTCTGCTGATTTCATCGGTGCGCCCCCTGGTCACTATTAAGTCTCTCCAGAGTGCATTAGTCTCTTGTCAAGCTGAATGAACCTCAGCACGAAGGTCCCCCAACAATTGGGCCAATTGATCAATTTCTGATGTTTCCATGGCGCCCAGGTGGATTATTTATGTTAGGCTTCGCGTTCTGTTACGCTCCCCTGGTATCCACAGGGACGCCACCCAGCTAGCTGGTCGCTGATGCCCTTCCTGATTCTTCCCCCTGTGCCCTCAGTGTCGAGGGAATTCTGCTTGGAAAATGAAGACTATGTCAGGACTGGGCGACCGAGATAAGCAGTTTAATCCCCCACCTCCTTATATTTCCAGCCCCTCCAGATTCCCTTCTCACCTGGTTGCCGGAATCGGTGGGCTCTCCGTCCTGCTCTCTGGGCAGGGGCGCGTTGGCTTTTGTGGGCACTGGTGGTCCAGTTACTTCACTGACTGCAGCCCTTGTAGTGTCTTTCAGGTAGGTCTTATTGCAATTAATGGAGTCATATTTCTTGCATGCCTTTTGTCTGTTCTAATGTCTATTTTATATCCTCTAGGGGCATGGAGTGTCCACTCGGAGAACGGTATGTGCTGGTTCTCACTGCGAGATGATGGCGCGCTATAGCGCTATGATGTGGTAAGGAGGCGCTTTGCGTAGCGCAGCGATGCCTTGTTCTCACTGACCTGTTTTTGTCCCTTTTGTAGGTCGCGCAGAGTACCCAGCGCAGATGGGGTTTCCGGAGCAGTGCCGGTTGAGAAGTAGCCAGCCAGGTAAGTCCTTAAGCGCTTTTATGGTTGTAATGTCTCTAGTACCTCCGTTAATAATGTCTTTCTCCTTTTCTCTGGTCCCTCGATTCGGGCGGCAAACTCCTCCAACAGAGATGACCAGGAGCTGTGAGCAGAGATGGATGAAGATTGCAGGTAAGATTCTGCTGCTAACAATGTTTCTTTGTTTTTTCTGCAGGTCCGGAATTCGTCGGGGTCGCGAGAAGCTGGACACGGTGAGCGTCACGTTGTTAGAGGCAAAGTAACGCGAAGCGTGTGTTCTTGTTCGGGTGTGGTTTAAATAGCCACTGTAAAGTAGTCCAGGTAAAGTAGTCCCTAGGCCACCACATCCAAAACACTAAACCGCATAGCTTGGTTCTAGGAACCTAGCTATGTGGATGCCTCCATGTTGGCTGAAAGCCTTAATAAAATAGTCCCTCAAGCAGATGCCTCTCCCAACTGATGAGCCTGGCGCCAAAGGTGCCAGGACTGGTCCCAAGAGGGCTTGAAAAGTGGAAGTCTGACCTTATTAAAGATCCGAGCCCTGATTCTACCTGGCTTGTGTGCTTGCCAGTGGGGGTCAGCGCTGAGGGTCGTGAAAAACCAGAAGGTGTTTCTCAACCTAGTCTTGGGATATCCCGTACTCAGATGGCCAGGGAAAGGCTATTGCTTTTGGATCGCAACCTTGGGGGTGGACAAGTGAATGAGGATCATGTGGGTAGTGGGTTCTCAGGGGGTGGGGGAGAAGCACTCACTGGAGAGACATGGTATCTCCTTTTTTCCACAACCCAGCAAACCCCTGTTAGTGCTTATATTATGGGAAACTACAGCTCCCATAATTCGTCCCCACTTTACACTGACAACACTACTGAGCCAAGGAAGATGAGGGATGAAGCCCGATAGATTACCTCTACTGACTTGCAATGACTCTGTACCTGTAATGAGGCCAGGCAGAGTCAGGCATGTAATCCTAACTACACACACCTGCCACTTGGTAATACTCTGTTTTAGGATAAAAGGTGGCACGCACAGTCACACTCTGAGTGAGGCTGGGTACAAAAAGGAACAGCTCTTTTGGGGCTGATGCGAACTAGCCCATGGAAGTCGGAAGGCCCAGGGGCTGATCAACAATTGTAAAGATCGAGAGAGAGCCAGACACGGAGTCCACACTTTTCGGGAAGTCGCATGCATTCAAAGATTGAAACCAGTGAGCGGAAGAGAGAAACCTTCAAGGTGGTTGGAAGCGGCCCTTGACCCTCCCAGATGAACGGCAGAGTTCGGGAGGAGCAGAGGAGGCGTTGGTAATGACCTTGACTGTTGCATGAAAGGAGTTGAGGAAAGAAGACCAATTAACACGACCAGTGAGTTATCAAAGGCAACAAAAGCCTGGTTTGTGTTAAAAGCAAAAGTAACTGTAACCCAAAAGTTGAAGGTTGCGCGTGTGCCGATAAAATGCGTAATTGGAAGGACAATTGCTAAATTGAAAAAGGAAAGGATACAAAGTAACATAGTGGTCCTGCGAGGTGAAATCAGACATTCAAAAGTCTCTGTGAAATGTTCTGAGTTGAAGTGTATTACAATGGGAATCAAAGGCAAGAAAGTAACAGCGATCCCGAAAGAAAGTTGAATAAGTAAAAAGCAAAGTATGTGAACTCTGAATAAGCCAAGAGGGCCAAGCATGTGAACTTTGAAAGAGGTCCAGAGGGCAAAGCAAAGAGAAAGGAATGCCAAGAAGCCAAGAGGGCACAACAAAGAGAAATAATCTACAAGTACCAAGAGGCATTGGTGTTGCAAGATGAGAAAGAATGTGGATTGTACAATTGTTTAAAGAGAAGTCAAAGGGGCCATGAAGAGGTCTATGAAAAATCTGTGCAGTTTGGAAAGTCTTCGACAGTGAAAAGACACCTTAGACAAAACATGGGGAAGGGAACCCCCACAAAAAGATAGACAGGCTCGAACCCGACAGAAGGAAACCTCTGAAGAACTAGGTGATAAAGTGAAAAGGTAAATAGATAGGCTTGAGCCCAGCAGAGGGAAGCCTTTGCAGAATGGGGACAAAGGGAGAAAGTGAATGTGAAAGAGAGGCAGGCTCGAGCCCGGCAGGGGGAAGCCTGTGGAGAACTGTGGCAAAGTAAACGTCATAAGTAGAACTGTGTATTTATGACAAGGTGGAGAAAGCCTAAGGAAGTGATCAAACTACCATAAGCTTGAAGCCCAAGCCTGAACTGTTGAATTGTACCAGTAAGCCAAAGTGTGCTAGACTGATAGAATTGTGCCATCCACTTATATTTTTTAAGAAAGTCTCAAGACCCTGTGGTGCTGAATGTGGGGAAGGGAGTTGTTACTTCAGCCATTCTGACATTTATTTTTAGACACTATTTTTCCTTAGTAATCTCTGAACATATTTGTAATTTTGAGAAGGAAGGCAAGGTTTTTTTTTTTAGTATAGGCCTTTTTATTTTGACTAGACTGACTTGGACTTGTTTTGTTATTTGTTTAATGGTAGATACTACTCCCATTCTAGAGTTAGGGCCAGTTAGGAATTCTACCAACCCAACCAACCAAAATACCAAATAAAGTTTTTCTTCTCGAATCTTGCATCGTGTCTGTGTCTACTACTTGATACCATGCCCTCCTTACAATATCCTTTCAGTCTTTTTCTCTCTCAAATTGGGGTTTCTTCATTCTTTCCCCCACTCTGGGGTTCTGCTCTTTCTCTCTCCCCACTTTCTTTTGGTTTTCTCCACACAGGCACTTGTCTCAGTCTCTCTCCTCAGTTCTTTCACCACACCTGGGTGTGTCTCCTTTCATGTATACACTCTGATGTTTTTCTATACTTTCCCCACACTGGAGTTTTCCTGTATCTCTTTCCCCTCTCTCTGGCTTATTTGTGGTCTCCCACTCTGGGGCTTGTCTCACTCTCTTTCCCCTCTCTGGGGATTCTCAGGTTTCTCTCCACTTTGTGATGTTTCTCAGTGCTCTCTCTGCCTTCCGGTCTCACGGTGCTCACCCCAACACAGGGCTTCTCTGTGCTCTCCCCTCTCTGAAGTTTATCTTTGCTCTTCTCACTCTTGCCTCCTTCTGCCCATTCCTTGCTTCACTGTCCCCCCTGTGGTTCCCTGCAGCTACCACATTCCTTTTTCTGCCATGCAGTGTTGCTTAGGAGGGGGATAGAGTGTTGCTGTTGTGGAACTGCTTATGCATCTCATCAAGTGGGTCCCTTGTCGGTTGCTGTTGTCTCTCTTCTCCTTCCTGCTTCGTGCAGGATTGTGGCTGTGTTTTACCTTTGGACCAGACTCTGGGTGCTCCAAGTTTCCTCTATCCCTTCTGTTTCTCCAAGCCGGGCCCTTCTGGCAACTCGTCTGGTTAGTGCTGCTGCAGTAGACCGTGGGCTGGAATTGCATATCTGGAGTACTCTCTATACCTGGCCACACCTCCCTTCTATGTCACTCCTGATTATTTTTTTAACTGACGCTCCTCCAGGGTTCTGCCCAATCTGCTTCTCTGCTTTCTGAGAGGAGGACTGGCGAGAATTGTGGTCAGAAACCCAATTAGCCATTACAAAAGGGGGTTAAGAGGTATCATGCATCTGTTACGCTCACCTGATTCCCGTAGAGGCGCCGGTCTTGACTGGGCGTATACCGTATCTTCAAAGGTGATGTGTAACACACGGCTGGCTCTTTGGGCTGGACCTCTGTGCACTGTATGTCTGGCTCGAAGGGTAAGATGTCTGCAGATAGAAAATGTGGGATTAATGAACTGGGTTATTGAATGTCTCTCTCTTCTTCCCTTTCTCTTCTCCTGTAGAACCCCAAAGGTTAACGCTCTCACCTTAGGTAAGTGAACGCCGTGCTCTCCATCTGCCTCGAGGCAGGGTGCTGTAACCAGTTTCTTCACTGGATAAGGGGAGCAGGCCTCTTGACTTCAGAGGACTGCTGTCCGTCGTTTACTGCACGAACGGTAAGTTTCGAGTAATTCTAATGTCTTTAAAGTCTTTAGTAATGATGTCTCTTGTTTTGCAGGGTTCCGGCGATGGCGGATGGCGGGCTGAAGTGAGTTGAAGATGGAGCCCGTGTGATGAATAGAAGCGCCTGGAAGCACGTAAGTAAGCGCTTGTTGCCTGTTTCACGATGCGCTCTAACTGTCTTTTTATTTTGCAGGTACAAGTTCGGGGCGGGTGCAGGGTGCCGGAATACCCACTGGGTTAGATGTGGAAAGGAGTAATGGCACGTGAGTATTAAAGTTCCCCAATGTCTTTAAACGCACCTTGTTTTGTCTTTCAGATGCGGGATGCAGCGCCGAAGGCCTCCGGAGCGTGCAAAGAGTTGGTAAGCTTTTGTCTTTCAGATGCCGGAATGCAGTGTGAAGACCTCCGGAGCACACGAAGAGTAGGTAAGCCTTTGTCTTTCAGATGCCGGAATGCAGAGCGAGGCGTTGGTGACAGCCGATGGACCAGGTAAGTGAAGAGCTGTCACTGAAGACCGTAATGCTAACCTGTTCTTTCTTGTCTTTATAGGTGTTGCTGAAGACTGGATTCAGAATGGTAAGCCTTTTTCCTTAGGCCCAGGATCAGATGCAGAAGACACGATGAGCGTTCTGCTGCTGAGGATGCAGAATAACGCAAAGCAAGATTCATCCATCGGGTGTGGTTTAAATAGCCTCCTGTAGTGCTTAGGTGTCTCCTTCCACAGCCACGCCTAGGTAAGAAAAGAGTTCCTGCTTTCCAGAAGAGTTCCAGTGTTCTGAATCTAGGAAGTGGCTCCTGCCCCACCCAACAGGAAAAGTAGTTCCAAACAGAAGAGGATCAGAGACTCAACTGGCAGGCAAGTAAGCAGCATGGTCTGCTGCAGGTAAGTCCACCCAAGCATTATGAGCCCGGCGCTTCCAGCGCTGGGACTGGGCATATTTATGAGCCTGGTGCCACTGGCGCCAGGACTGGGTCCAAAAGGTCCCAATAGGGACTGGTTGGCACTCGGAACCTGGGTTATGGATCTGCTTCCAAGGGAGTTGGGAAAACCCTGACCTTTTGGAAGCAGAGATCATGACAGTACCCCCCCTCAAGGCCCCTCCCAAACCGGGCTTCTCCGGGGGTTTTGGCTTGTCAGGAAATGTTCGGTGAAATCTTTTGATTAGGCGAGGAGCGTGGACATATTCAGCAGGTTCCCAGGATCTCTCTTGGGGGCCGTAGCCTTTCCAGTCAATTAGGTAGAATAGTTTAGATTTGGAGATCTTGGAGTCCAGAATGCTTTTGACTTCAAACTCGAGCTCTCCATCAACTAGGATAGGTTTTGGAGATTTGGTTAGTCGGGTTTGAGGTTGCACGGGTTTTAATAGAGAGACGTGGAAGACCGGATGTATCTTCATGTGCGGGGGGCAAGTCCAACTTGACCGCTACTGGGTTTACTATGGTAGTGATGGAATAGGGACCAAGGTATCTTGGGTTGAATGTGCGTGGCCCTTTTAGAGGTAGATATTTGGTGGATAACCAGACTTGATCCCCTACTTGATATTGAGGGGCTTCCTTCCGATGTTGATCTGCTCCTTTCTTGTATTGTTCTTTAGCCCTTTGAAGGTGAGAAACAGCTTCCTTAAAGGCTTGGGCGATTGTAGAATGCAGGTAGTCTACTGCTGGTGTTTCAAGATCTTGGAGGGGATCCAACTCCGAGGTTCGAGGGTGACTGCCGTACAAAAGAAAAAACGGGGTTTTCCCAGTTCCCGAATGGACAGAGTTATTGTAGGCATATTCGGCTATCCAAAGGATGTCTTTCCAAGTTTTTTCAGTTTGTTGCAGCATGCAGCGTAAATACTGTTCCAGAGTTTGATTGGTCCTCTCGGTTTGTCCGTCGGTCTGAGGGTGGTGACTGGTCGATAGTCTCACATCAATTTGAGCCGACCGACAGCAACTTCGCCAAAAATGAGAAATAAATTGACTACCTCGATCCGAAATTAGAACCGAAGGAAAACCGTGCAGTCGGACGATGTTTTCGAGAAATTCTCGGGCCAGAGTTGCTGCTGTTGGCAAGCCTTTGAGCGGAATGAAATGCGCCATTTTGGAGAATAAGTCCACGATTACTAGAATCGTATTGTATCCGGAGCATGGAGGTAGATCGGTGATGAAGTCCATAGAAAGCGTATGCCAAGGGCGAGGTGGGATGTCAATAGGGCGTAAGAGGCCTGCTGGTCTTTCCTTTTGACTCTTGTTTTGGGCGCATACTCCACAGGACATTATAAAGTCTCTGATATCTTTTTTCCAAGACGGCCACCAGAAGTAGCGCTTGATCTTTTCTGAGGTCTTGGCCATACTGGGATGTCCTTCCATTAAAGAATCGTGATAACAAGAGATTACTTTTTTCTGTAAATCTGCGCTGGGTAGGTATAATCGTTCTTGGAAATACAATAAGTTGTCCTTTACTGCAAAGTCCTTTCCCTGCAGATGCCAATTCTGTATGTCTGCTGGAGTTACAAGTTGCCTGGCTTTATCCTTAACTTCCTCTATGGATTCTGTGGTGATTACACCCAGAATTCTTTGTTCGGGAATGATTGGTACAGGTTTAGGGTTGATCAAGTGTTCTTCCACTCCCATCCGAGAAAGGGCATCAGCTTTACCGTTTTTTGTACCAGGTCGATAGGTAATTATGAAGTCAAACTCGGCAAAGAATAATGCCCAACGGAGTTGTCTAGAGGATTGGGCTTTTGCGGTTTTCAAATATTGCAGGTTTCGGTGATCCGTAATCACAGTAACGGTGTGTCGGGCCCCCAGCAGATAATGCCGCCAAGCCTTAAAGGCAGACTTGATAGCCAGAAGTTCCTTGTCAGTAATCGTGTAATTGATTTCAGGAGGCGAGAATTTGCGGGACCAAAATGCCACGGGATGCAACTGATTGGTTACCGGGTCCTTTTGTGATAGAACTGCCCCCATGGCAAGGCTTGAAACATCAGTTTCCACGATGTAGGGGAGTTCGGGGCGAGGGTGTTTTAAGATTGGTGCAGAGATAAATTTAGTCTTCAAATCCTGGAAAGCTTGTTCCGCCTCGGTAGACCATTCAAAACGTTTGTTTTTCTTTAACAAGGCAGTGATGGGCTGGACTATTCGAGAGAATTCGGGGATAAACCTGCGGTAAAAGTTAGCGAAGCCTAACATGCTTTGCACACCTTTTAAGGAGGATGGTGATGGCCATTTGAGAACTGCATCGACCTTCTTTGAATCCATACGCACTCCGCCAGGTGATAATATGAATCCCAAGAATTCAACTTCAGTCACGTTGAAAACACATTTTTCCAACTTAGCGAAAGGTTTGTGTTGACGCAATCTTTCGAGGACCATTTTCACGTGTTTCCGATGTTCAAATTCCGATGAAGAATAAACGAGGATGTCGTCAATGTAAACAACAACACACACATCTATGAGCTCTCTGAGGACATCGTTCATGAAATATTGAAAGGCGGCCGGGGCATTACAAAGTCCGAAGGGCATGACCCGATATTCAAATAGCCCATACTTGGTGCGGAAGGCCGACTTCCTTTCATCGCCCTCTTTTACTCGTACCAAGTGGAAAGCTCCTCTAAGATCCAGCTTTGTATATATGCATGCTTTTCTGACTTGGTCCAGGAGTTCAGGGATCAAAGGTAACGGATATCTATTCTTAACGGTGATCTGGTTCAGGGAGCGATAATCTATACAAGTTCTAAGGTCTCCTTCCTTTTTTGGAACGAAGAACAAAGCTGAAGAAGCAGGGGACTTGGAAGGACGAATAAACCCATTTGCCAGGTATTGATCCAGGTATTGTCGAAGGTGAAGGTTCTCAGGCTCGGTGAGGGCATACATTCTACTACAAGGAGGAGTAGATCCAGGTATCAGGTCGATCTGGCAGTCATAAGACCTATGAGGAGGTAGAGAGTTAGCCTGATCCTTCCGGAAAACATCTTGGTATTCTAGGTATTCGGGAGGTAACTGGGAAGTCTCTAAAGAAATTGCTGCCAGTGCAACACCAGGTGGAGGGTGACAAGTAGAGACACATTCTGGAAACTGGACCGTTCTTGCTCGCCAATCGATCAGAGGATTGTATTTCTCTAACCAAGGTATTCCTAGAATAATCTGAAACTGAGGGGCCTTGATCACATCGAACACGATCTTCTCATGGTGTCCATCTTGACTTACTAGCGTCACTTCTTGAGTGGTATCCGTTACTGGCCCGGAGGCTATCTCCGTACCATCCACCGTAGTAATGATGTCCTTTACAGCCTTGGGACAAAGAGTTAGATTCATCCTCAAAACCATTTCATGATCCACATAATTGCCGATGGCACTGCTGTCGACGTAAGCTTCAATTGCATGTAATCGATCCGGATTATCAGGGCTAATGAGGACCATAGGTATCACGAAATGCGAGGTCACGGAACTGGTTTTCACGCTCGGCAAGAGGACCTCTATTCTTGTCGGGCGAGGTCGTTTCCCTGCTCAGAGTTTGTAACTTTGGTAACTGCAGCTCTTACTGCCTTCTTGGCAGGTTTCACCGGACAGTCTCGAAGAAAGTGCCCTGAGTTTCCGCAATAGAGGCATAATTGCAACTGTTTTCTCCTTTCCCGCTCCTTTTGTGTTAGAGGACCTTTCAGACCCCCTATTTGCATGGGATCCCCGGAGTCTACTCCTTTGGAAGGAGTTGGCGGTTTGGAAAATACTAGAGCATCAAACTTGGAACGATCGGCCTTCCTGTTCTGCAGTCTGTGATCTATTTGAACGACTAAGTCTATATAGTCCGAACAATCTTGTGGGGGATTCACTACTTGGGCTAACACATCTTTGAGCTCTCCGCGTAGACCTCTATAAAACAGCGTAATCCTTTTGTCCTCAGGCCAGTGAGTTTCCACTATCAGTCTGTTGAAAGACGCAATATAAGCCAAAAGGTCTTGATTACCTTGTCGCAACGAAAGAAGCTCATTGTCCAAGGCCTGCCCCTGTGAATGTCTTGCGAACAGTTTTTCCATACTGAGCTGAAAAGCTTGAAAATCATGGAGGACCGGATCATCTTGATTTACTAGAGGGATCGACCAGTCTACCGCATTGCCACTAAGGTACGAAAGCACGAAAGCTACTTTAGCTTGATCAGTTGGAAAGGCTGCTGGCCGGCATAAGAAATGCAACCGGCACTGATTGATAAATACTGCAAACCTCTTTGGGTCACCAGAAAATCGTTCGGGCGGAGCCAGAGGTACATTCTCAGGTAGGTTGATCTGCACTGGATTCATAGAGGATGTAGAAGGAAGATTTTCCCCAGATGCGGGTAACGGGGTCTGTCCGGCTTGTGACTGTAGCAATTGTCTAGCGAGATCATCTGTTCGCTCCTTGGAAATAATCAGTTCCCTTCTTAGAGCGTTCGTTTCCTGATGGGCTGCATGCACTTCTGCCCTTAGTTCCCCAAGTAACTGGGCTAGCTGGTCGGTATCCGAGGTTTCCATAGCGCCTGGACAGGAGTTTTGTGGTAGGCTTTGCGTTCTGTAACGCTCACCTGATTCCCGTAGAGGCGCCGGTCTTGACTGGGCGTATACCGTATCTTCAAAGGTGATGTGTAACACACGGCTGGCTCTTTGGGCTGGACCTCTGTGCACTGTATGTCTGGCTCAAAGGGTAAGATGTCTGCAGATAAAAAATGTGGGATTAATGAACTGGGTTATTGAATGTCTCTCTCTTCTTCCCTTTCTCTTCTCCTGTAGAACCCCAAAGGTTAACGCTCTCACCTTAGGTAAGTGAACGCCGTGCTCTCCATCTGCCTCGAGGCAGGGTGCTGTAACCAGTTTCTTCACTGGATAAGGGGAGCAGGCCTCTTGACTTCAGAGGACTGCTGTCCGTCGTTTACTGCACGAACGGTAAGTTTCGAGTAATTCTAATGTCTTTAAAGTCTTTAGTAATGATGTCTCTTGTTTTGCAGGGTTCCGGCGATGGCGGATGGCGGGCTGAAGTGAGTTGAAGATGGAGCCCGTGTGATGAATAGAAGCGCCTGGAAGCACGTAAGTAAGCGCTTGTTGCCTGTTTCACGATGCGCTCTAACTGTCTTTTTATTTTGCAGGTACAAGTTCGGGGCGGGTGCAGGGTGCCGGAATACCCACTGGGTTAGATGTGGAAAGGAGTAATGGCACGTGAGTATTAAAGTTCCCCAATGTCTTTAAACGCACCTTGTTTTGTCTTTCAGATGCGGGATGCAGCGCCGAAGGCCTCCGGAGCGTGCAAAGAGTTGGTAAGCTTTTGTCTTTCAGATGCCGGAATGCAGTGTGAAGACCTCCGGAGCACACGAAGAGTAGGTAAGCCTTTGTCTTTCAGATGCCGGAATGCAGAGCGAGGCGTTGGTGACAGCCGATGGACCAGGTAAGTGAAGAGCTGTCACTGAAGACCGTAATGCTAACCTGTTCTTTCTTGTCTTTATAGGTGTTGCTGAAGACTGGATTCAGAATGGTAAGCCTTTTTCCTTAGGCCCAGGATCAGATGCAGAAGACACGATGAGCGTTCTGCTGCTGAGGATGCAGAATAACGCAAAGCAAGATTCATCCATCGGGTGTGGTTTAAATAGCCTCCTGTAGTGCTTAGGGGCTCCTTCCACAGCCACGCCTAGGTAAGAAAAGAGTTCCTGCTTTCCAGAAGAGTTCCAGTGTTCTGAATCTAGGGAGTGGCTCCTGCCCCACCCAATAGGAAAAGTAGTTCGAAACAGAAGAGGATCAGAGACTCAACTGGCAGGCAAGTAAGCAGCATGGTCTGCTGCAGGTAAGTCCACCCAAGCATTATGAGCCCGGCGCTTCCAGCGCTGGGACTGGGCATATTTATGAGCCTGGTGCCACTGGCGCCAGGACTGGGTCCAAAAGGTCCCAATAGGGACTGGTTGGCACTCGGAACCTGGGTTATGGATCTGCTTCCAAGGGAGTTGGGAAAACCCTGACCTTTTGGAAGCAGAGATCATGACAGCATCTCAGCTCCCACATAACCAATAAAGGTCTTAGGGGTTGGGGGGATGGAGACTTGTGAACCTTTCTTGGGTTTTCCTGTCCCCTAAGGGGGGAAGGTCACCTCCAGAGGGGTCCCACTTTCCTTGTCCCCTAGGGGGTGTTAAGTGTAGCAGGCTTATCTCCCTAATCCCAAAGGAAGTGGCTCCTCATTGGGGAAGTGACAAAAACCTTAGATTCATCACAGAACTTATGTTTCAGGACCCATTATCTCTGTAAGAGAAGAAGATGAAGACAAATGAGTGCACAAGGCTAGCCGATGGAAGGGTATGGCTTTAATATGCCAAGTACAGCATAAAATGTCTCAATAATATCATGCATTTCAGCATCAGGTACTCACCTAACAGGAGTTCTTTCTATTTTTCTTTGGTTGGTAAGGGCTTCCATGTTAGGTGAGCAATTGTTGCAATAACTCCATGACAGAAAACCATCTCTTTGTGCTTCCAAAATCTTAATTAGAAAAGCTCAGAAAAGAGCGGGAGGAGCTACTTAATGGTTTGGTGCCTTGAGGGCCATTCAAGGGATAAAAAGGCGGGCACTTCTTCCACAATCATGCTGTGCCCATCGTCACCGTAAATCCTTGCCTGCATTTTCTGTTCCCTTGCAACATTATGGGCCTCATTACAAGTATGGAGGTAGCCATGCCACTTTCAGCGGTTACCGGGTCCGGGTTCCTTGAATGGGGAAATACCGGGCCATTCCGATCTTGGAGGGCCCGGTATTTCCCCATTCAAGGAACCCAGACCTGGTACATCCCCATTCTCATTGAGCCCTAGGGCTCAATGGGAATGGGGATGATGCTAACAACGGGCCCGTTAATGACGGGCCCGCTGTTAGCATCCTGGTCTGCTCGCGGGACCCGCTAAGGATGCCTGGTTTTACCAGGCGTTTTTAGCGGGACCTGCGAGCAGACCTCGTAATGAGGCAGTAGGGGGTTAACAGCGCCGGCAGCTCTACCACCGCTGTTAACCCCCTACCGCCTGGGTCGTAATGAGGCCCTATGTGTTTTACTGACCTTTGCAATTGTTTTTGCTCTCCCTTCTGCTTCTCTGCTCTTTTTCACTGTCTTATTCTCTCTTCTCTTCTCCTCTCCCTGCTCTCTTATCCCATTCTCCTCCCCCTCCCTTAATTTTTTCTTTGTACTTACACTATCAGAATTGTCCCTGGACTTAGTATTATAGTAACATATGTTTGTCTCCTCCCCCCTTTCTTACTTGTTTTTCCTCCCTCCCCCCTCCAACACTATCTGAAATGTCGTCAGACCTAGTACGATAGTCGCTTGTTTTGTTAAAATAGGCGAGGATAGTTAGCCTGACGCAGTGAGGAGAACGTACATGTTTGATAGCCCCCATTCATTTCAATTATATTTTTTGTCCATTTGAATGGCGTTTGTAAAACCAGATTCTTTTTTCCTTCGTAGGCAGTAGCAGCTGCCACTATGGTGTCAGAAAGCACAATCCACATGTGTGCTTTATTTGCACAGGGGACTGTGTTGCTTGCCGCTGAGCAGGGATGTGCCACCTTCTACACATTTTCTTCTTGTTTGTTGGCAGGCTGCACAACAAATGTAGTGCATTGTAAAGAGATGCAGCTAGCTGTTGGAAGACTGTCCATGCCACCTCTAATTATTACGCCTATGTATAGACAAGCTGACTGACAGGAGGTGATTTCTGTAAGTCAACGTGTTTATGTTCAGAGAGGGGGAGCCCATCCAGTCCTTTATGGCTGCGTGGGCCCATGTGGAGCCTGCGAGCAGTTAAAGTACATTTTTGTTTTACAATGTGTATGTATATGTGCAAGTATGCATGTGCACATGTTGGTGTATTTGGTTTTATGTATTTGTGCATGCAAGGAATTATTTTAATGGTGTGTAAATGTGTGGGTGAATGTATTGTATGTAAGTATGTGAGTGCCAGCCCCCACCTCAGGGGGGTTGCTAACTTTAGGGGAGGGGGCTGTTGGTAGCATGGCATTCCTTTTTGCTTCACCTTTGATGCACAGCAAAGATACGTTCAATACAGTCAATGTAGGCCAGCCTAGCCACATAATAATACTTATTATGTTTGATTTACCCTTCATGCACAGTAACATTTACTGTGCATCAAGGGTAAAGCAAACATAATGAATATGTTTTACTGTGCATCAAGGTTAAAGCAAACATGATAAGTGTCAATATGTGGCTAGACTGGCAATATAGCTACGTTATAACTCTTACCATGTTTGCTTCAACCTTGATGCACAGTAGTTGTACTTGACATCAAGCGTAAAGCATTCAATGTAGGCCATTCTATCCACATAATAACAATGACCATGTTTCCTTTACTCTTGAAGCCAAGTAAAAAATGCCACACCACATTAAAAAAGTAGATGAAGGAGTGGGATCTTTTACTTGGCATCAAGGGTAAAGCAAGCATGATCACTGTTATTATGTGACTAGACTGGCCTATATCAGTGGTGTTAGTCCACATGCACCTTCTTACTGTGGCATTAAAAGAACACAGAAATATCGAGGCTGAGTATCACAAAGGAAATACACCAATCATGGGCTAAAAGATTCACAGATCTTTTATTACTGTACAGTTTACGAAGCAACACAGATAGCTATCTGGCTCCCAACACCCCACAATGTGTACAAGCCCTACAGAGAGAGGTGAGAGAGTGCTGGACATTGAGAAATGTGTGCTTTTATACAATTCCTTGTAATATTGTCCAGCCTCTCTACATGTTAATAATTTGTGGTCTAGAGTTCGTGCCTAGTTCACATACAGCTTATACAATAATATGCAAAGGATTACATAGGTTTGCATTTCCATGGAGGCACAATGGCAATGTATGTTCTCAAATACCACAGTTAGCATCATTCAATATCCCTTTACAATTGCGTTCGACCTGTGTCTACGCTCGAGGTTTGTTCTACATTGTCCCCAATGTGTATTCAGGGATGAGACTTGTGAGCGCGACAACACTTAAACAACAGTTCACATGCAGTGCAAGGCCTTATTGCATAGCCTAAACAGTCGGGTCTTGGACAGTCTAAACATTAACAGAACTCAAAGGTCGGGAAGCCTAGTTGTAAGTTGAAAACATAGTCCACCATTTTAGAACGGAGAATCACACGAGTGGAAATCAAAATGGCGGACGAATCTTAAAATGGCGGCGAAGTTAACCCAACATCGGAACTTTGCAACGCGGTTTTTCATGTAGTGCGACTAGGCTTAGGCCAATATAAATATAAAAGAGGCACTATACAATTACCGTTTAACAAACCCTCCTTTTGGTCTAAGCCAAGAGCTTTACTAAAAAATAGTCGCTTTACTCGTAACTCCACGTCTCAATGTCCGTACATCCTGAATCACATTCATCAGATATATCAATTGCCATTAGATCTTTGACAGTAATATCCTTCATCACAA
Organism: Ambystoma mexicanum; assembly: GCF_040938575.1. Taxonomy (NCBI): domain Eukaryota; kingdom Metazoa; phylum Chordata; class Amphibia; order Caudata; family Ambystomatidae; genus Ambystoma; species Ambystoma mexicanum. Next base: position 1,085,158,334 of record NC_090935.1, on the reverse strand, counting down.
ATGCATTAGTCATCTTTTCAGGGGGGTGTACTTTCGGTCCTAATGTTCCTACAGTTTGCGCACAACATCTCCTTAACATCGAACATATGGCAGGAAGACATTGTATGCAACAACAACAGAACAACAGAATGCCAAGGATTACCATTAAGACGGAGAGAAGCTTCCATCCCCAAGACCGTAAAGAGTCCCAGAACCAAGCACTAAGATCCCAGTTTCCCTCGGGAACATGCACTTCTGAGCTTAGGACGTGCAGATTTTGTATTGCCTTAAATATGGTCGGAGAGGAGCCAGGTACGGAAACACAACAAGCGGACCCCACCAATTTGCATACTCTGCCATGCTCAGCCAGGATGATGTCTAACACCATCCAGTTCTGTAGAACCACCAATCTGATTGCTTTTTGTTCTAGAGTCATGTTGTAGAGTATGTCAGTGGTCCGGTTGATGGTTCTCTCCAATACTCCCGCCAGTCTCCTAATGTCCTCTGAATTCATGATCTGTCCCCAAAATGGTACAAAGGATTTTGCTACATCACCCATGACTTGTGAAGAAGTATCACTGTTCTCGTCCTGCCTTGGACAAGCCCTAGAGATTTCAGTGGTGCTAGCTACATATACCCCTGGTAGCAGGATACCCAAATAACTAGTTCCCTGCCAATCCCTAGGTAGCCACGGATAAGCTTCATTACCGCAAATGAAATAGGCAGGCTCACCTACATACAAAGGTCTGTCCTCACTGGTCAAGTTTGCAACATTGGTACAACCCTCGAAATTGCCCATTGACCGAGTACCATTCCTTTGTATGCAGAGAGAGACAGAGGTGGGGCTATGATTGTTAGTGTAAGAAGTTGGCGTGGCATCCCGGTTGCCTACAGGAGCCGTCTTGAAAGAAATCAGAGATTGAAAAGGTCAAGATAGTCTGCCGGAAGGCCTAATAGAAGCAACATTAAGCGTACTCCTATTTGCAAAAAGTGAGCACCCCAGAGGCGTCAGGACTCACCTTTCAAACTCATTCATATTGGTCCCGTCAAAGTTCCCTGAGATGCTGTCATTCCAACGACCAAAGAATAGTGCCCTTAGAGAGGCATAACATGCAGTAGTTGAAGGCAAAAGATGAATATACCAGCCTAACCCTGTTTCCCCATGTTGTGGTAGATGCGAACAAATCCAACAATTCGTTCTATTCAGAATCGCATGAGTTGCATTCATTATTAGCAGAAGTGTGTTGTTGTGATAGCTCTCTCTGTGTTGGGAGTCCCTAGGAGATAAAGTGTGTAGGTGCACGAAAGGTGTAGACATAGTAGGAATATTCTCAGTAGGCAAAAATGTTTCAAGTGGATGTACTCCCTCTATATACCAAAACCCAAAAGTAATCACTACTGTAACACTGGTTACCACAATTATGAGAAAACAAAACGTCCTCAAGGACCATGTATTTGATTGTCCAATGTCATTGTTGGCCACACAATTGGTCAGTTGCCCTGCATGAGTACAGATAACGACCAGCATTGTTCCTCAAAGCTCTTTCCCGAAATGTTCCTGCGAAAGCTCTGTAGTCCTTTTGCTGGTGATCTCCTGATCACGTGGTTTCTTGATTGAAGATAGTCTTTCCCAGTCCCCAGCCACTTGCTTATACTTTAGCGCAAAAGTGGCAAAGGACAAGCTCAACAATCGTTACCTGTGGGCACAGCCATGCTGTGCAGTAAGTCTAGTGCCGTGGACGCAGTTTGTACCTTGAGACGCCAAGTACTGTGTGATCTGCGAACAGTGTGTCGTTGCTTCCTGATGGAAGTGGTGAAATAACAACAGAATCGTGCAAGCGTGCAGAAAGATCTGAAGAAGAGTTTAGAGACAAAGCAGCAATCTCCCCAGGCCCCACGGGCTCAGGAAGTGTCTCTGAAACATCCTTGATGCTGTTTAAGACTGATTGATCATTGGGAACAAGGCAAGTAGGTTTCTTCTTATCTTCTCCGTCGTGTGGCAAAGGGAAAGGTATCCTCTTGACATGCGTAGCGTGGATCCAGTGTCATTTCGCAGCTACTCGTATGGCAGTCTGTGTGGCCAACAGGACCTGATATGGGCCTCTCCAGCGCGGTGAGATACTGGATGCTCTCTCAAATGACTTAGTGAGCACCCAGTCACCGGGTCGAATTCTGCGACCTGACCCCTCGTATTTAACAGGGAGGGCTTCTCGCACCTGTTGATAAATCAAATACAAATTTTGTGTTAACCGATCACAGTACTCGGAGAGAAGTAAATGCTCTACATCTTTCAGATACCTAGGCATGGGGAGGATCCAAATGCTAGCTGGCCTCCCCATAATAATCTCATAGGGGGAGAGCCCAGTCCTAGTCTGTGGGGTCATTCGCAGAAAATTGCTGTGGTGAAATCGTCAAACACACTCCATCCGAAGAACAATGAATTACTGCATTTAATTCCTTCAACAGATTCAACCCCAACAAGTGTTCTCCACAGTTTGTTGTCAAAATAAATGGACAGTGATCCGTAAATGGTCCCAGTGAGATCGGTACCGGCAAAGAAACCGGACTAACCACTGGCATACCAGAAAACCCAACAGAAACATTAGTCTGCCTTGACAGTGGAATGTCTGGAACCCGTGAATGATCAATGGAAGACTTCTGTGCTCCTGTATCTATCAAAAATAGATGCTTCCCATTCCCCACCATCATCTCAACGTAGGGACCTTTCTGATTAACGGGAATAGGCATTGGTTCCAAACCCTGCTTCGGGCTGTCCTAACGGAACACTATAACGTCAAAGGGAAGATCTTCAGATAGATAGGTAGCAGAAGGATTATCGTAGATATTTCTGCTATCTACATTAGGTTGCTGATTATCTTGCGAAAAAGACTGAGAATTTTGAGCGAACTGGCTACTTCCAGAACCCCCTACCCCACGGCGGCCTCTGGGTCATCTACCCATGACACCATTTGTGTTATTCGACCTTTGCAGGTGGATCGGGCATTGTGCTCGCCAATGACCCTCTTGTCTGAAATAAGCACATTGGTTCGTGTGTAAATGACCCAACAGCACATTACCTTGTGGAACATACTGTCCTCTAAATTGTGTACTACCCCCTCTAGGCCCTCTAACTATCTGTTTCAACAATACCTTAGTTTTCAGATCTCCTTTCTTCTTTTCAATCCTTTCTTTTATTGACTCTCTTCTCATAATACTGAGCCATATGCAATACTTCGGACTGTGATTTAGCTTGGCAAGCACTCTCGGAAGTCATCATTTGTGACTGAATATCAGATAATCCACGTACAAATTTGTCCACGAAAAATCGTTTTCCCGGACTCAGTGCTTAAATCCTGTCCACTAAAATCTGAGAATACTTATTCGAACCGATTAAAGAATTCGGTAGCACCTTCAGATTTTCCTTGGGTACAAGTAGTAAGTTTGTCCCAAACAATCCTTCTCTCGGACATTGAGGTCCTCAATGTTGCTACTATTCTATCTGGAAAAGTCAGTATCACCTGTGGTGGTCTTTCACCAGTTTACCTTTCTCTATTTTGCTTAATCAAGCTGTCCCATGTGTCACCTATCCCCGCTGCATCATCCACAGTCCTAATCTGTTTCCATAAATCAGCAGGTAGGAACACAGGAAACAACAAATATATATCACCCGGAGTGAAAACCGACGATTGTAAGACAGATTCGATTTCTTTGTAAAACCTTGTTGGATTTTTCCTAATGTCTGGAATGGACTGTCTAATAGTATTAACTTCCTGCCTTGAGAATGAGACGTGAAGAAACTGTGATACATAATGTGCATCAATATCATAAGGGGCTACGCCCGTTGCAGCATTAGCCGGAGCAAATGCCGGAGGAACCTCACTCATAGGCAACTGAGAAACAGGCAACTCCGAAAGCTTACTAAGCAACAGCGCTAAATCGAGTGCTAAAGTGGTGGAAGGAGTATCAGACGCAAAAGCTCTCTTGTAGATATTCAATAATTCTGCAGCACAACAAACCTTTCTCCTTATACATTCATCCTGCAGGTATTCTACCATTACCTGTATCACTTTCCTCTGCATTTCTGGAGTATACTGACTATATGTGTCATATACTTCTACGGGAGATTTCGACATGTCTGAAATCCATCTAAGTGCATCTCTTGTACAAATTCGCGTTTCTTCACTCATCAATTTATAAAGAGGAAGGAACCGTTTCTGTACATAAAAAGCATCCAAATATCACCATCTATTTCATCTTTCTGCAACCTTTCTAACTCCCTTTTAAACTCAAATACCCTTTCGACGTGCTCATATACTTTCTCAGCAGTATCTCTTGAATAAGCTAAAACATTCAAATCCCTCAACCCTTATGGGATATCTACGTCCTTCAGTCTATTCCACATAATAAGGAACACCAAAGATCACCTCAAATTCAGAAAATTACTAAAAACCTGGCTCTTCAAAACCAGAGACTAAAACCGAAACAACAATAAGACAAATTACTCAACAAAAAGGACCTTGACACAGGGGTCCACCTGCGAGACCCAGGGAGACGGAGGCAATGACTCCAGCCAACCCTCACCATCCCCCATCACCCGTACAGCCACAACTAGGTACCACGAGCTGTGGAACGGACAAGACACAACTAATCACCACACAAACGGAAGTATGGACACTAGCAGCTGCGCTAGTCATGTGGGGGGGTGAGGAGCATGCAAAGTTATTAAGGGAGCGGGCGGAGGGGACAGCTAAATCCTCAAACGGCCTCGAATGGAGAAAAAAAAAAAACGAGCACGTACCTCCTGAGGCACAGGGTGTACAAGCATCCCGTCGTGTAAGATTACACGAGCCCAACCGGCTCAATCCAGGATAGAGATGCCAACTAACCAATACCACTAACAACTTCCTTCTCTGCATACACCTCTCAAACTCCAAACCAAACACAACCACAAACCTCCAGCACAGCAAACCGCACGAACTTCACTACACTGCAACAACAAAACAAAAACACACATAGACTCGCACATCAGCACACGACGACTACCGGCCGCATACACCCCAGGCCCAGCCGACGGAACCACCGGGCTGAGGCTGCCAACAGCACATCACTGCAATCTTGCACTTTTCCAGCCTCCACCCACTAACCCACCCCTCCCTCCCTCTTTCAGAGCCGCCAGAGCGCCAGGGGACCACTCCGGTGGTGATAGTGCGCGGTACAAATGACCTTTAACATTAACATTAACATTACAGTTAAATGTATTCCCATCCCTTCATGAAAACATTTTGCTCGGAAAGACTTTCTAGATTAGAGAGTGTAGCTAAGACATCAGATCGTTCACCTTTCTCTATACATTGTCTAGCCCATGCATTCAAGTCTCTCTTTCTCTCTTTGGAAACTATATTTCGAGTTACAATTTTTGATTCAACACTCGCTCCTCTATCAACTACAGGCGGAAAAGAATAGCTTGGAAGAGAAAATGTAGATAAGATAAATCCTGTGCAACAGGCAGTGGAGACACTATCACTGACGTCAAAGACAAATCTATTGGAGCCGCAACAATCGGTAAAGGTGGAGGTACAGGCGGAGGAATAACAACAGGAAATGGAGCAATAGCTGGCGGTGGAGGAGCAATAGGAAGAGCAGGAATTGCTACGTGAGGGGGAACGACAGCAGGAAGAGGTAAGGCAGCAGGAATAGGTACATAAGGAGGTGGTGCAGTGGCATCAGACCTACGTTCATTTAAGAGTTTATCGATTAGTTCATCTGATACATGAACATTTTAGACTGATATATTTTCTGTATACTGAGTTGAAAAGCCCTATCCATATTTCTAAAAGACCCTGACTGTTTTTGTTGATCATATAATAATGCCTTTTCGGAGTTTGACATATGTCGACGTGTATGTTTCTCTTTACTTTTAAGTTGCTGCATAGCTTCTTTTTTCCAATGTTGTATTACATCAAATGCTGCAGGTCTAGCTTTTTTCTTTAACAATATAGATTCTAAATACTCTATACGGGAAATCTCAAAGCTACCATTGATTGGCCACTGATGCTTGGAAGCATGTCTAGTTTGTTTGTGCCAAATATCATTAAATACTATACTACCAATGCCGTACTTACAGTACATAGTACATGCCGGCGACCCCTCCTGTGGAGCCGAACAGCCAAATTCCAAAGATTGTCTGTCTCTGCGGACTAACGCCCTGAAACAGGCAGACAATTTCCCAGGCATATCAAATCACCTGGCAACGATTGTGCTTGTGAGTACAATACTACAACCAAATATCAGGATACTTAGGAATCGGGGCACGACTCACCTGATTCAAAAGACTAATGGAGGTCCGATCGGATTACAAAGGACAACAAAGGACCCTCGTGGTTGGTGATTTCGGCAAAACTGTCCGCCTCGATATATGGACCCTCGTCAAGATGTCATCTCGGACCGCAAGCTCACCATCCAGGGATCGAGTTGTGCAGTACTGTTGAGGTGTTGTGCCTCATCCAAGAAAGGGCCCCCTTTCTCACCGTCTGATCCTGGTCCGATAGCCGCGTCAACTCTTCAACAAGATGGCATCAATCTTAAGGGTCCCTATTCGGGCGCCATCTGAAAGAACACGGAAATATCGAGGCTGAGTATCACAAAGGAAATACACCAATCACGGGGTAAAAGATTCACAGATCTTTTATTACTGTACAGTTTACGAAGCAACACAGATAGCTATCTGGCTCCCAACACCCCGCAATGTGTACCAGCCCGACAGAGAGAGGTGAGAGAGTGCTTGACATTGAAACATTCGTGCTCTTATACAATTCTGTGTAATATTGTCCAGCCTCTCTACATGTTAATAATTCATGGTCTAGAGTTTGTGCCTAGTTCACATACATCTTATACAATAATATGCAAAGGATTACATAGGTTTGCAATCTCATAGGGGGAGAGCCCAGTCCTCTGTGGGGTCGTTTGCATCAAGAGGAGTGCTATCGGTAAGGCGTCCGGCCACTTCAAATTGCTGCCGGCACAAACCTTAGTAAGCTTGTTTTTTAAAATACCATTGTGACGTTATACGAATCCAGCACTTTGAGCACGTCTAGCTGAATGGAACCGTTTATCGATCTGTAATCCCGCGCATACTTGCAGAATAACAGCAGCGATAAAATGTGGACCATTATCCGACCAGATGACCCTCGGCAAACCAAACCTAGGAAAATATTCCTTAAGCATGGTTTTCACGGTTGTCATTGCTGTGGCATCTTTCACAGGGAAGGCTTCAACCCATTTACTAAAAGCACAAATGACTACCAACACATACTTATAGTTATTACAACGTTCCATCTCAATGAAATTGAAATGAATTACTTCAACAGGCACAGAGAGTGGACCAAAACTACCCCTCTGTGTCGATGTACCATTCCCCACATTATGCTGTAGACAGACCATACAACTCTGGACAAAACGCTGAGCAGTTTTGGGATGTTAACATTTACCCAGACAGATTATAACATTATGCAAATCTTCCTAGCACATATATGGGTGGAACCATGAGCCATCGTGATCATTGCAGTGACATACGCATCGGGTAACATCCATTTTCCCTTTGAATTATCCACCCAACACCCTTCTTCATCCAACCTTGCCAAGCCCTCAGCCCATTGTTTAGATTCTTCTAGAGTGGCATCTGTTTGAATATTTCTTATGGAATCAATTGTCACGACCTTCACACCTGGCCAGGGAACTCGAGGCTCCTGGCCCTCGGCACAGTATTTCAACAAGGCCTCAAAGGCTCAATCGTGTCCCTCTAGGGTGACCTGGAGCCAGTCCTGGCACCGTGGGCACCAGGCTCATATGGCAGGTGTAATTTCCATTGGGCAATGGACTAGTATGGCTGCCCCCACAAGGATCAACATGGAACTGCAGCCTGCAGTCTAGCATCCAGGAAGGGGCCCACCCCAAAGGCACTTGGGATACCTGCTGGCTATTTAAACCACACCTCAAGTGAGGCACGCGCTTCGCGTTATTCTGCTCTTGCAGCATGACGTTCACCACGTCCTGCTCTTCATCTCTGGCCTGCATGGGCGAGAGACCAAGAAGAACCTCGTTATTCATCCTTACCTCCTCTGCATCCAGCTCCTCCAGCAACCTGGAGTCCTCCCTGGAATTCATACCTTCCTCCAGCAACCTCCTAGAGAAGAAGGACGAGGAGAAGACCATTAGTAAGCACCTATTCATCCACCCCATCACCTCCAGGCACTGCTTACTCACCAAACTCTCCTGGAAGTCTATTGCCGTACGACCGCCATCCATCCGGCGCCTGTCCACCTGACCACGATCTTCCAGGATTCTTTCAGGGACCTGCAAGGAACAACAGCACAGGTTAGCCAACTTCTAAGGACGCTCATACCGCCACGCCTTGCGCTTTATCTTACCTTCTTGAGTTCATCCCCTCATCTCGGCTCGACGTCTCCATCATCCCTTCTGCATCTGTAAGAAAGAAGGAGAAGGTTATTCGGGGCAACCACAATTACAGACATTGGGCCTCATTCCGAGTATGGCGGTAAGGGATAGCGGCCACCGGTAACGAGACCGGTGGCGGTAATCCCTTACCGCCATACTCCGAGTTCCCTCTGCACCCTCGCCCTTAACGCCTGCTTTGAGCAGGTGTTAAAGTCGAGGGCGCAAAGGGGCCTCCAAGCCAATAACGGTGACCGTAATGAACGGTCACCGTTATTTGCATCTTCCCCATTCCCATTGAGCCCTGTGGGGGCTCATTCGGGAATGGGGAAGAGCCTTGGTGAATGGTGAATTACCGCCCCGCCAACCTTGCAATGGGGCGGTGATTCCGCCATCCACCAAGGCGCTGCCGGTCTGGGTACGCCGTCAACCAAGGCGTTAATAGCGCCATTGGTTAGCGCTGTACTCGGAATGAGGCCCATTCATTCTTAAACCATACAAGAGACTTACCTACTTACCTCAAGAGTGGAGTTGCTTCCGGTCTGGACTCCGGGGCCACGCCAGTGAAGTAACTCGGGGGTTTCGTGCCCAGTGACGACGCACCCCAGCTCAGCACGGCAGGACGGAGAGCGCAGCTTAACGAAACACAAGGTGAGAAAGGCTCCAAAGGGAATCACAAGGGGAGCGCAAGGAAGGTGGGCTCAGAGGGAAGGTGTGTTACGCTCACCTGGCTCCCACAGGGGCTTCGATCTGAACTGGACAGCTGCGGTCTCCACCAATGTGACGCCTAGTGCCGAGATGACAGACTGGACTGGCCCACCTAGCTTCGTTTGCTTGGCCCGTAGGAATATTCTTCTGCAAATGGAGAAAGGGAATTAACCACCCGTGGAGTTCAGCGTTAACCCCCCCCCACTCCCGCTGATCTCCCCACTGATCACCTTTGATGTCCCCTCTTAGAGTCTCACCTGATGGTTTGGAAGGATGAGCTTTCCATCCTGCATTGAGCGCAGGGGCGCGTAGATAACCAGTTGCTTCACTGGCTCGAAGGAATTGGTGAGTTCCAGAACAATATTGACTCTGAGAGTCCTGGCAAGATGCCGTAAGTATGTATTTCGTAAGAGTTCAAATGTCTGACTTTCACTCTGTCCGATTCCTTGCAGGTTGCAGCTTGACCCTAGCGAAGAGTTCCTCGTGGCAACCGGTAATATTCAGGTAAGGATTTGTATTATCCAACACAGTTTGATAAAAAAATGTCCATATGTAACCTGTTGCTTTCTCCCTTATTCAGGCGCTGAGAGAAAGTATGAAGTCTCGGGAAATAATGCCTCAGGTAAGTCTACTGTGGTGAGGAGGTTTCCCCTTGTTTGTCCCTTTGTTTCACCTTGCTGTCCTTTTGTTTCCCTTAGGGGCCGGGGTTCAGCGAGGATGCAGTGGAAGCTGCGCCGACCCGTGAAGAGGAATAGTACCCCGGGTGGTAAAATCAGGTAAGTCTATGGGGGGTAACTAATATTGCCTCTGTGTATTCCCTTGGCTCACCTTGCTGTTCTTATCTTCCCCTTAGGTGCCAGAGTGCGGCGGGAACATGCAGGAGGATGCGGTGAAATGTGAAGATGCTGCGAAGGCCGGTGAGCTCAGCGCGGCGCTGCAGCAGGCGAGGCGACGCGCATAAAATAACTTCTTTCTTCCAGCTCGAAGGCGCGATGAATCGTGAATTCAGGTAAGGATCAAAGGTATTGCTCTTGTTCTAACCTTTTCTCCTTCTTTCTCCCTTTTTCTAGGAGCTCCAGACTCGAGGCAGGCGTGGCAGAAGACTGGATGCAGATTTGCAGGCATGGTGAGCGTTACGCTGCTGGATGCAGAATAACGCGAAGCGTGTACTGCTCTTCGGGTGTGGTTTTAATAGCCTCCAAAGTAGTCCCAGGTAAGTATTCCTCCCCAGCCCCACCCGAGTAAAAAAAATAGTCCCTAGGTAAAGTAGTCCCTTCCAAGCCTCTTTTGGCTTGGAGCTCTTGCAGCATGGTCTGCATCAGGTGAGTTTGCAGCATGGTCTGCATCAGGTAAGTTTTAATCTATGAGCCTGGCGCCTATGGCACCAGGACTGACTCTCCATATGAGCCTGGCGCCATAGGCGCCAAGACTGCACCCAAATAGCCCCTAGCAGGGGTTGTTGGGCTTGCTTAGAATAACTTTATGCCTGCTTCTGGGGTTGCTGGACTTGGTCTGGGTCCCCGGGGGGTAGGCATCATGACAAGGTGTTGTACCTAATCCAAACTCCTGCCTTCTAGGACTGGCCCTCGGCAGCACGAGTCCCAGAGAAGGTGCAGGGGTCCCAGAAGCATCCCAGACCAGTCGGGTGGCGTCCCTGTGGAAACAAGGTGAGCGTTACATCCATCCCTTCATCTAAAGTACAAGTGTTTATGGCTTCCCTTGTAGCATACAATTCTGAATAGAGGTCAGTAGCAGCCTGTTTAGCTATCTGATCAGCAAAAGCGTTCCCTTTTCCTACATCATCTATGATTTTCTGATGAGGCACGCACTTCATAATTGCTAGTTGAGTGGGAAGCGCAAGCGCTGAGAGTAGCTGAACTATCAAGGTGCCATATTGGATTTTCGTTCCATGTGAAGTCAAGAAACCTTGTTCTTCCCATAATCTACCGAAGTTGTGAACCACCCCAAAAGCATAGTGGCTATCAGTAAATATATTCACTCTAAGCCCTTTGAAAAGTTCACAAGCTCTAGTCAGTGCAATAATCTCTGCGGCCTGCGCGTAGTTATGCGAAATTCTCTTGGTTTGCACAATCGTGCTTAATGTAGTGATGGCATAAGCAGCAGTGGATGTACCATCCGGATGTTTGAAGCAGGAGACATTGCAAAACAGCTCCCCTTGAGGATCATTCAGAGGCGTATCTTTCAAATCAGTCCTGCCTTTAGTTTCTTGTTCTGTGGTATAAAGGCAGTCATGTGACATTTCGTCACTGCAAGCAATATCTTGCGGAAGGGGTAACAGTTCCGCCGGATTCAACACACAACACCTTTTAATTTGGATATGTGGTGCAAACAAGATCAATTCATATCTTGTTAATCGTGAGGAAGTAAGGTGTTGTGTTTGCGTTCTATTTAATAGAACGTCTACAGAGTGAGGTACCAACAAGGTTAAAGCGTGGCCTAGGACCATAACCTCGCTCTGCTTTACAGACGCAGCAGTAGCAGCTCTCAAATATCTCGGCAAAGCGCATGCAACAGGATCAAGGGTGGAGGAAAAGTAACCTCACATCCTATTCTTCCTCCATTTTACTGCGTTAACACAGCCAAAGCACATTCATCACGTTCATGCGCATACAATTCGAAGGCCTTGTCATAATTTGGTGTGCCCAAAACTGGTGCTGAACACAGTGCAGTCTTTAGCAGATCAAAAGCTTTCTGATGTTCCAAGTTCCACAGTAGTGGCAAAGAAATGCCCTTCTTTGTCAATGCCAACATTGGTTTGATCACTACCAAAAAGTTTGGGATCCACTGTCTACAGTAAGAAGCCATTCCTATCAAGGCTCTGACTTCCTTCTGTGTATTTGGGACAGGCATCCTAGAAATGATTCTAATTCATTCAGGTGTCAATCTTCTTCCCTCCTTTGACAGGAGATAGCCTAAATAGGCGACCTCCTGTCGGCAATACTGAAACTTTTTCAGTTAAGCTTTATGTCCATGTTTTGCACAGTGCCTTCCTTGCAAGCACTGTCTGAGTCTGCAGCTAAAAGAAGATCATCGACATATTGCAGCAATGTACAAGTAGTAGGCAACTCAAGTGTATCGATCTGCTCTTTCAAAGCCCTGCTATAAATGCTCGGACTCTCTGTGTACCCTTGCGGCGCACGGGTAAATGTAAATGAGCGTCCCCCTAGGGTGAACGCGAACAAATATCTACTATCCTTGTGTATGGGAATGCTAAGGAAGGCATTCTTAAGATCCACAACACTGAAATGAGTAGCAGAAGCTGGAATAATCGTTAGTATTGTTGTTACATAAGGCACAATTGGGAATTGTGGAGCAACAATCTTATTGATAGCGCGCAAATCGATAATGAAACAGAAAGGAATTGCATTATCCCCTTTCTTATACACAGGTAAAATTGGACTATTGCACAAACATCCTGCAATTTCTTCAATTACCCCACAATGTACAAAATCAGAAACTATACACTTCAAAGCTTGCTCACCATCGACTGAAATCTCATACTGCGGAATTCGTGGCAACTTAACTCCTGGTTTCAAAATGATTTTAACAGGCTCAATTTGTAAAATACCAACATCATTGTCATCAATTGCCCACACACACTCCGGAACTTCACTAAATTCCGGCGGCAAAGGTCTAGTCAAGAATTGTGAGGCAGAAAATAATTTGTGGTCTAGAGTTCGTGCCTCGTTCACATACAACTTATACAATAATATGCAAAGGATCACATAGGTTTGCATTTCCATGGAGACACAATGACAATGTATGTTCTCAAATCCCACAGTAAGCATCATTCAATGTCCCTTTACAACTGCGTTCGACCTGTGTCTACGCTCAAGGTTTGTTCTACATTGTCCCCAATGTGTGTTCAGGGATGAGTCTTGTGAGGGCAGCAAACACTTAAACAACAGTTCATATGCAGTGCAAGGCCTTATTGCCTACTCTAAACAGTTGGCTCTTGGACAGTCTAAACATTAACAGAACTCAAAGGTCGGGAAGCCTAGTTGAAAGTTGAAAACATAGTCCACTATTTTAGAACGAAGAAACACAATAGTGGAAATCAAAATGGCAGACGAATCTTAAAATAGCGGCGAAGTTAACCCAACATCGGAACTTTGCAACGCGGTTTTTCATGTAGCGCAATGAGGCTTAGGCCAATATAAATATAAAGGAGGCACTATACAATTACCGTTTAACAGCATGGCATTCTTTACTTGGCATGAAGGGTAATGCAATCATGATGAGTGATATTATGTCGCTAGACTGGCCTACACTCAGGCCAGTCTAGCCACATAATAACATCCATCATGTTTGCTTTACCCTTGATGCCAAGTAAAAAAGGCAGTGTCACAGTAAGATAGTATATGTGGTCTAGCACTTGGCACCACTAGTGCTAGTCGTCATATACTTTCTTATTGTGGCATGGCATTTTTTCCAAAAAACGTTTCACAGAAAGTGCTGTAAAATGCACCATTTTAATCCATTATTTAAAAAACTTGCGAGAACCGCTCCAAACCTCTCTTGTTTCGTTTGGGCTCCCTCGCTATGCTCGGTTGCTCATGCTTACTTGACACATACATTTAGGCCCCTTCTGTTAAACAAAACACCATCTGCACTGTTCATATGCTTATCAAATTGAACATTTAAAAAATAGTAGTCTCTACTGTGTAACATGCCGTGCCCAATGCTGGCATCATGGTAATTTAAAGTGCTCTGCTGCTCTTGAGCTAGACATGCACTATAAGCAATAAAATAATTAAACAATGCATTCAGATTTATTCATGTTTACTTCAAATCCTGAGGTCTCAGAAAAGGCTTTCACCTCTCTGATGATTGCACAATTTTTGCTCGGCTGCTCTTCATTTCACTCCCTGCATCTCAGGTTGCTGCCTAATTTGAATGGCAAAGTTTCCATTGCTGGGGAAAATAGGAGCATTAATAGTGGAAACTCCTACTTTGTCCCCCTTTAAAGGCTCAATTGGCCAGAAAAAGTCATATTTATACCCACCCTTGCTCCAAGATCCTTGTGAATTGCCTGTATCATCCGAGTCATGGTTGTGTCAAAACCGGATTTATGTAGTATCTTGTTGAGTAATCTCCAGTAAAATGATTTCTCTGCATTGAGAGTGAGCATCACTGAGCTCTGTTTGGCCCCCGGGATTTATATGTAATGTGAACTATATTGTCTGACACACTCCTGTTAGGGATGAATCCCAAATTACCTGGGTCAACTGGACCTCAAAGTAGTGGTTCAGTCCAATAGGCCAATATTCTTGTGCAGAATTTTGCATCCAAATGTATTAGGGCAATATGCCCATAGGAAGAACAGAGGATATGATCTCTAACTGGCTTTGCTATATTCTGTATTTGTACTTGTCTGGATTTTATATAGTGCAAACCTAGCTAGGATGTTGAAGAGCACTGATCGTGGTGTTGAGGGTGACATGTGATAAGGAGTGGGGGGTTACAATATGTGACATAGGATGTCCTGGCCAAGGTGGTTGATGCAATGCAGGAAAGCAAGACGCCTAGTTGGCACATAGATATTGACTGAAGAGTAAAGCTTGAGTTCCTCCCTGAACTGCAGGAACATTGGCGCTATCTGGATTGCCACCGGGTTGATGTTGCAGTAGCAAGAGAAAGCATGTTGCCTCTTTTTTTCCCTTGCATGCTATTTTTGTCTTGAGCTGGATGATGGTCTGGCTCTTGGAGAAGTGCAACCCACCTGAGCTATAGAGTTTTTTAGCTAGGTAGGCAGGTGTGTAAAGGGTGGTTGCCTTATAGGTAATGCAGGGAGCCTTAAAGAGTGTTCTGGCTGTGATGAGAAGACAGTGCATCTCCCTTAAAATGGGAAAATTGGGTTTGGGTGGCCATACATTTGGGAATGTGCATTGTTAGAACAACATTGAGGAGAGCATCTCATCCATTGATGCATCGATGTGGGGGCCTGGTCTGCTCTCAAGTCCTCTGGTGCAAAGAGGGGTTTTATATTTCCAAGTAAGATTAGGTGGTACCAGATGGTTTAGGCCTTTTTTTTGCTATGCTGTCAAAAGGAGAGAGTGTGGTTAGTAGTGAACCCCAGTGATCTGGCAGTACATTGTCAAGGTGCATGTATTCAAGGCACCCTTGAATAGTACCTTGCTTAGATGGGTGACTGATTAGGACAAATTCTATCTTTGTGTGATTGGGTTTGTGCTTTTCATCCATTTTTAAGAGGAGGCAAGCGATTTCTGAGGCATTAGATGGCCTGGGTACTGTGATGCTGGAAATGCATTGGAGGGACAGGGCCTCCCTGTCCTTGTCCTGTAGTCCTTTTTCATTTGTGTTCTGTATTGTTTTCTGCCCAGGAGTCCATGTGAGACTCCTGGCAATGCAGCTATTCCTGTTTTTGGTTTGGTGTACAGACCCATGGGATACCCTTATGGCACCCATGGGTGGGGGTGCAACCCTGTGCCCCTAGTGTTTTTGGGCACCTGTGTGTGGCCCACAGAGCAGGGTATAGGCTGGTGGCAGCTCCATGCTGAATTTGACAGGTGCTGTGAGTATCCTCCATTTTGGGATACCGAGGCCCTGCCATTGGGATCCG
Organism: Ambystoma mexicanum; assembly: GCF_040938575.1. NCBI lineage: Eukaryota > Metazoa > Chordata > Amphibia > Caudata > Ambystomatidae > Ambystoma > Ambystoma mexicanum. Next base: position 1,085,142,592 of record NC_090935.1, on the reverse strand, counting down.
TTGATTCCTGATAGGAAACAAGATGGCCATTGTGGCCTCTTGCTTTCTATTGCCTGTTACCTTGTTTTCCCAAAGTCCTGGGAAGCCCTGACTCTGTCCCTTCCCCCTGACCGGCTGTTGGGTGGATGTTCCATATATGGGGCCTCATCACGACCTGGCGGTAACCCTTAAAATTGGCGGTAGCACTCATAGCGCCGATTTTAAGGGTCCGTCGGATCACGACTCCAAATACCGCCGGCGCAATAATAGCCAGCGCAAGGACAGCCGGCTGTACAAGCGCCGGCCACAAGAGTGCCAGGAACCTTTAGCGCTAAAACATCATCGATCAAGAGTCCGGCGTAAGCGCTATTAGCGCCATAAAAGCGGCGGAAAATCCGCCGAAAATACCTCCAGCAGAAAGCTGGAGGTAACAGTACACAGGCCACAGCAATGAGGGCCCAGGTGTAAGCAATGCAATCTAGAGGCCTACAAAGGACCCACCCATGCACAACACCCCCTCCCCAACCCCATTACACCAGCAGGAGCAGGGAAGAGACAGCAATGAGGGCCCAGGTGTAAGCAGTGCAATCTAGAGGCCTACAAAGGACCCACCCATGCACAACCCCCCCTCCCCAACACCATGCTGCCATTTGGAGCCGGGAGCCTTGATGTCGACTTCTACCTGCTGCGCCTGGAGCTACAGAGGCCAGTCAACCAGGCCAGGGCCCTGGGAGTGCAGGGGGCAGTGGGGATGAGGAGAAGGAGGAGGAGAGCAGCAGCAGCAAGGCGCCCAGCCATCCCCAGGGTCAGGCCAACACCCTGGGCCTTAACTGATGGTCAGTTGGTGACAGAATATCGGCTGGACAGGGCACCCATCACCCAGTTGCTGGACACAATCCAGGGTGACATATGCAGCCGCATAGCCACCAGCACGGCAGTACCTCCCCTAGTGAAGCGTGTGTCTGTGCTTCTCTTACTTGGGACTGGCAGCTACCAACATACCGTTGCCATGATGCATGGAATGGCCCAGTCCACATTCAGTGCCATGCTGGCACAGGTGCTTGATGCACTGTTGAATCATGTGAACGAAAACATTGCATTGCCAGCCATACAGGCACAGGTGCACCAGCTAAAGGGTCAATCCCATGCCATTGGCCAAGTCCCGAATGTAATAGCAGCCCTGGACTGCACACATGTGGCACTTGTACCACCCCAGGCACATGAGGCTGCCTACAGAAACAGGAAACAGTACCATTCCCTCAATGTGCAGATGACATGTGGCCCTGACCTCACCTTCAGCCACTGCTATGCCCGCTACCCAGTTATCCACCCATGACTCCATGGTCCTACGCAACAATACCCTGCCAGCGTACATGGAAAGGCACTGAGGCCAAAACACATGGCTACTGGGTGAGTACAAATGTATACGACAAAGCATGTTAATCCACAACTGATGGTGCCTGTCACAGAATCCATCATTCCCAATGGTCAGCAGCATCACAGCAGCATACACATCCAAGCAGCTTGCACGATGAACCTTGGACATGTCCAACACAGCAGAACACACCCATGCAGGATGTAAGACATGTGGTGGCACAGTGACATATGGAAGCCCCACCACAACAAGGCATCCTGTGTGAGTAGCACCATGGCTCCCAACACTGACACAGTACAGATATCCCAGCCTGGCCATCCGACAGCAATGAAATACCAAACCGTCAGCTGGCACATCCACGAATGCTCCACACATAAGTAGGCCGAGTGATGACAATGCACATCCCACAAACACTGTCCCCAAAATGGCCATGGGAATGCATGGAGAACAGAACAGAATAGTGAAGAGCAGCAAATGCAACTGTAGGCCAATGGATTAGCAATGACACATGAGGCAGCCACTTCTGTCAAGCAGAAGTAGATGGAAGGGCCCCCTCATCCTGCGACATGTGAATGAGTACTGTTACATATCGAAACATAGCCGTACCAAGTGGAGAGTACCCCATTGATTCAATCGTGCCCATAGGACAGCGCACTCCACAATGTCATAGTCCAAATGACAAATATTGCAAAATCACACTGATGACAGGGCTTTGTACACCCACTGGACTTACCTTGTCCCCATACCGGCTTTCTCTCCCCTACAGATGAATCTGGATATCCCCAGTACACGTGGCTCATTACCCCTGTGCGTCACCCACACACGGCTGCGGAGCGGGCATACAACCTTGGCCATGCCCGTACACGGATCTGCGTGGAGAGGGCATTTGGACTTTTGAAGGCACGCTCCCGGTGCCTCGACCGCACGGGAGGTGCTATGATGCATGCCCCAGAAGAAGTTGTGAAATCTTACTGACATGTGCCATGCTGCACAACATCTGTTGTCGCAGAAATGTGCCACTGCCCCCTGATGCTCATGTGCAGCCACCTGAGGATGGTAGTGAGGGCGATGAAGTGCCAGAAGGTGTAGCACATGCACAATGGGTGGGCCTGAGGGAAGGGAGGTTGGCCAGACAGAGATTGATTGATGGATTCCTTTCGAAATGGGTAATAGGTAAATGGTGACTTCTACATCAAATTGCATTTGTAACAATCACTACTGTCCATTTATTGTGATTTTTGTAACGTGATTTATTTTCCCTCAAACAATCCCCCCTCCCCCCAGTGAACACCCAACAATCCCCCCTCCCCCTAGTGAGCATCCAACAATCCCCCTCCCCCCAGTTAGCATCCCACAATCTCCCCTCCCCCAGTGAGCATCCAACAATCCCCCCTCGCCCCAGTGAGCATCCAACAATCCCCCCTCCCCCCAGTGTACAACCCCCAACTGTGCTGTTGCCTGATCAGGCCCACACCAATGATGCCATGCACCGCTATGATGGGCTCGGCGCTTCCCTCTCCCAGGACCCTCCGGTGTGTGTGCCCTCAGGTGGCGCAAGGACCGGCGCCTTGGAGATGGTTCCAGTGAACCCTCTGTTGGTGTGGTTGAAGTTGAGGGCACGGAAGCGCTGGCCATCTTGTGCTGGCGCATGAGGGCATTTGCCTCGCGTTGTTGTTCTGCTAGTGCAGACACAGCCTCCTCGAATTCACGTACCCTTTGGCCAAAGCCTGTCAGGGCAGCAGTGCATTGTTGCACGACATGGCGTGTGCGTGCATTGTCCCGGGCAATGTACTTGCATCCATGCCTAATCGAATTGCTCACGGCCTTAATGTGCCGGCTCTGGACTTTTACCATTGCTTCCACCCTGGCCTGGCCTGTTTAGCTGCTGCCCCAGTGACAAGGCCCTCTCCTGGAGCGTCAGGTGGTGGACCTCGAATTGGGCGCTGTCGGGGGGGGGGCTGCATGGTGGCATGCCACCAGACTGGACTGGGCTTCCTGCCTCTGAACGATGGCCCTCTGGGATCCCATACGACGGGGTGTCCACATCGGGCTGGGGTGTGCTGCAACGACGCACAGCCACATGCCGACTCCCTGCCTGCTGTCTGCCTGTGCTTGGACTTCCATGGGTTGTTGACGCCCCTTCCCCATCACTGCTGCAGTGGGTGTGTACTGCGGTGGCATGATGCCCACGTGGAGGTGTTACTCCCACATCGGGCTGCGATTCCGGCCTCTCTCCCTCGGCGTCGGGGCTCTGGATGTTGGCTTCCGGTGAGCTGCCGGTGGCCTCCCTGCGGCCATGTGGCTGCTGCTGCTGTCTGGCGGGGCTGAGTCGGGGTGAGGTGGGTGTTCCCCGGTGTTCTCTCCCGTGGGTGCGGCCTCTTGGGGGGGGTGGTGCTGGTGGAGGCACGGTGTCGTGGGCACATTGCGGTGTGGCCTCATCGTCAGCATCAACGGCCTCTTGGGATCGACGTGTGCCTGTAGGGTACATAGGGGGTGGTTTGAGTACAATGCTACATACATTTGTGTGATGCAGGTCATGCCAACAAGTGTGAATGAAGACAGTGACAATGACGCATTCAACTTGCATTCTGTTCAGTCAACATGTGGTGCTTGTTGTGGATGTGCATGGAGGGACACTGCATGGGAAAGCGTGGTTGGGGTGGACTGCGCTCAGGCTTTTGTGGCTGTGTTGATGCACAGTACCACTCTACGTAGCTGTCCTATGGCTATGGGAGTCTATCCCCTGCCCCTGTCATTCATGCACTGCACGTACAGGGTCGTCTAGGCAGCACTGACGTTCTAGGGATGTGGCCCTCACTTACGGGTGTATGCAGTGCCTCAGACACATGTCTTCACTCTCATTCAGATGAATGTATTCGGGGATGGGACTCACCTGCCGTTGGATCAATGCCAGTCCCTGCCTCCACTCCACCGATGCCCTCAATGGTCCCGACATCAATGAGGCCCGTCAGTTTCTCCTCCCATGGTGTGAGGTCGGGGAGGGGGGTGTGGTGGGCCTCCTCCTGTGGCCTGCTTGCACTTCTGTGCTGGGACAGGATGCCTCTCACTCGAACCCGCAGGTCATTCAGCCGCTTGCGGCAGTCTTCCCCATCCCGGGGCACGCGGCCAACTGCACTGACCCTTTGTGCAACACTTTTCCAGATTTGGCCTCTGCGCAATACGCTTGTTTTACGCTGCTGCAGCTCGTGATGGTGATTCAGTGCCTCATCCACAAGGACCCCAAGTTCTTGGTCGCTAAACTTGGGTTTTCTGACCCTGTCCGTGGCAGACTTGCCCCTGGTGCGCTCATGACTCATTTTCTGCCTTCGAATCAAGTGGATGGCTTCCAGTGCCTGAGATATCCGACAGATTGTGATTTCCAAAATGGCCGCAGCTTCATTTCCCATTCCAGCGGTGACACGTTTCCCGCGCACTAATAGCGTGCGCTCAGAGCGCACGCTATTAGCGCGATGTGGCGGTAGCGCACAGTGTGCCGGATTTAAGGGTTCGCGCTAATCTCGCTAACGCCTTGGGCGGGGGCACGTGCACGATTAGTCGTGATCTGGCGGATTATCCGCCACATTTACCGCCCAAGTCGTGATGAGGCCCATGGTGTTGTTGTGAAGTACAGGCCAGACTGGCTGGAGCCTTCCCAGTGACTGTATGTTGTGGGTACACCCTGTGGGTGGGACCTGGGTGAATGGAGTGTGCAACCAATATGCACTTCTTGTTGTGGCTGTCTGGTTTCTGGTATGAGAGACAAAGACTGAGACAGCCCTGCCCGAAACTAGCTGAATGCAGTGTGTAGTGTTGAATGGCTGGGTACTTGTCCCAATACACATTCCTTGTTGTGAGTGTCTGAGAGTGAGGAGTATGGCCTGACTGCACTGTATGCCTGATTGGCTGACTGACTGCATGAATGCCCTTCTGTATGATTGGCTGCTGAGTGTGAGTCAGCAGTGTGGATGAGAGACAGAATAGTATATCTGGAGACCTCTCACCACTGGAAATTGTTCAGAAGCTGTGTCTACACTTAAAGAGTAACTGGAACTGCTTATCCTCGACGCCCAGCTGGAAGAAGAAGAACTGCTGCTGCATTTGCTTCGACCCAATCTGAAAGCTGCCGAGTTTGTCGAGGACTGATCTGAGAGAAGACCTGGTAAGGCGCCCTCTTCCCATGCTCCGAGGGACCATCGAGCACTGCTAACCTTCGCCGAAGCTTCCTGGGAGTCAGACCCTCGAAAGGCTGCCGACCGGAGAAGGGGACTGCCGAGGAGATTGAAGTGAAGCATCCGGACATCGCCGCTGTCGAAGTCCATTGCCGTCAACCAGGGTTCGCAGGTTTGTGTAACCGCTGGAGGCCCGTCGAAGTTGTATTGCCCAGACGCGGAGACCACTTGACGTTGTGCCGCCGACGACCGGAGCTGCCCGCTCCTTTGCCTAAGAAAATTTGAATCGAAGGACTCCCTTGTCCGCACCGACGACCACTTACTCCCGCCGGAGAAAGTCGAGGACGCCGACGCACCGAGGAGAATCCGATTTGGGGTTTCCCGCCACCCAGAGACCACAAAGACTTCGACGACTCAACGCCCTTGTTGGGCCACAGTTCTTTGGAAACTCTTTGCGGTCCTGAACAATGAATCGCCGAGGTGCCCCGCACACCTCATCCTCACAGGACGTCACCGACGAGCACCGCCAGGATCGTCGCCGTGGCCTCGGCACCTTCGAACTTCTCATCGACGCTGTCAACACCAAGTTCACCTTCTTCGACACCTCTCGACGATCCGTGACTCCTGCTTTAAATGGAGTCACTCAAGAACGATCCATCGACGCTTCTTCGAAGAACTCTGCTCCACCAGGAACATTGGGGGGGTAGAAACATTATAGGAGAGAATAAGACTATTGAGCAATATATGGACTGGGCTTGTGCTATACCTTTATTTTACAGGTTCCCCAGGTGGGGGGATCTTCACACAGAACTGTGTCTATTGGTAGGGGCCAGATTCTGCCCATTGTTTCAACCATCTTGCTTTCCTTCCTATCTCTATTGCTGGTTTCCTTGTTATTGATCTGTGTGACATTCTGACAGTATAGTTGATGCACTTTAATTAGATCTGATAATATTGGTGGTATACCAATTTAGAATTGTATATATTTACCATTGTTGATTTCTGAGTACAAAGTGAGTTATTGTGATAGTGTAAATACCTTTGAATATTAATTTTATAAATACTGTGTTTACAGTAATACAGTGTGTGGACATTCCTTTGTGGGGACTTGGGGACTACACTGTACTTAAGAACCAGCCTGCATCACCTCCTGAGAAGCTAGGCCTTGATTGCTCGTCCATTGCTACCGTAATAGAGAATCTTGGCTGGGGTCCTCTGTGCGTCTCCTCTACCATATAGAGAGCAGAAACACAGAAACCCCTCTCCACTCTTTACAGGTACCACTAGCCTTTAGCTTTAATGTTTCCATGGCCCTTTGTCGACCCAAATTACTTCAAGGTAATTTTCTTCAAGGACTTTCTTTGAAAGAACTGATCATATTTCTTTTTTTTTTTTTTAGATTTGTGGGGGAATCCCCTCGAAACCCCCTCTTTCCCTATACTATTTCCCTACCCCAGCCCCCTGCCCACTCCTTTCAACCCCTTATCCCCTATATATTTCGATTCGTTTTTTCAAAGTAATTTATTCGTAGAAAATTACTTCAAAGAAATTTGCATCAGCAAAACAACGCAATACCTCTATAATTGGGTATCCTCTGCCTGTTGGTGGGGTTAGATGTCAGGGGTCATAGAGAAGTGATCCCAGCAACAGCATGTATAGATTCAAGATCACTAGTGAGATTGTTGTTCCTTTTTGGACTAGACAGGTGACGAACATCTTCATAGGCCAGGGGGTCTGCACCTCCCTAAAGCCCCCTGCAAACTTCGCAACTTAGGAACTTAAAGGATGAAATTGGTTTGAAACTACTGATGCTTTGGAAAACACATGTGCAACTGGCCCTGTGTGTTTGGTTCACTGCATTTTGTTCTACTGTTCTTGAACTATCAAGTAACATCTTGCTGACTAATTGTTCAACAGGAGCATCTATTTGACTAGCTCATCAAAGGGACATGCTGACTAGTGGAAGAAAGGACTTGAGAAGCCAGGAGGGGAAACCCTTTTTCCACTTCACCTGTCCAAACTAATGGCTTTGGTGTATTAAAATGAGTGGCTTCTTTGATGGCTTCACTATAGCAGTATAGCTTAGTGCTCACAAGTGGTAATAACCAGTGCTACCCAAAAAGGATCTAATTTGACATATAGCAGTTGGTACAACCAATTTTAGCATTGCTTGACTCAGTGATATTTCTTCGCCCTCTCATTTTATCATGTCCCAGATGTGGTTGCGCGCACTCCCCAGACTAGTCCCCAGCCCACTGGTTGGGTTCATGGCTCACTACTTGCAAACAGGCCTTCAAAGGGTCCATGGGGAACATCTGAGTCTGGGCCTGAGCATGTGGCCAGAGGGCCAGGCTAGTGGCTTGTGCACCTGACAGGGTCTGGTGTGTGGTGAAAGCGCGTGGCCTTGGCACATTACTCACTTATCGTGGCACTGCCCACTTTGGTATGGGCCATGGGCATGATTGAAGGCCATGCCCTGGCAAAAGTGGGAAGTGGATATTGCCCATGGCCAAGCCCAGAGGCTAAATTAGGTGGCACAGTGGGGTGAGGGCAGGCCATGGTGAAAGCCATGCCCTGTGAAAGTGGCCACTGGTCATGGCTTCAGGCCATGCCCATTTGGCATATAGGGAGGATTGGGAGTGCCTGAGGAATGGCCAAAGGACAAGCCACAGACAAAGTGACAACATGACTTTGTAACAGGCCATGCTTAGTGGGCATTTAGGATGGCTTGTGATGCCAAAAGGCTCAGCTATAATCAAAGTAGCCATTGCCATGCAAATCAGATGGGTTTGATGGGGCTCAGCGCAGGTCCAAATCCCCTGCCCTAGAAATATTGGTCACTTGGCATGACCACTGGCCATTCTCAGTGGGCACATCGTGTGTCTCTCTGGTACCAGTGAACTGTGCTTACTGGGTAAAGGTGCAGATGTGCTACTGTAGATGTTATATTGTACATGTAATGTAATGTAATTAAACAATGAAAAAGGAAAGAACAGGATGACAGAATTCAGGATGACACTGACAACAACCAGAACCGACTAAGGGAAACACCTACACTAACACGAGAGACGACGCTAGGTCGAATACGACACAAGCCACACCCCATAAGGACGGAATTAGCATCCCTGCCAAACTTCATCCAACAACCTCACCCACTCCAAGAACGCTACCAGGCACCATACCTGAATAGAGTTGTGTGAATCTTAGCAGTTGCCACACTTGAACTGAGTTGTGGACATAGGCATGCGCCGGGCCCGGACGGAATTGTGAATGATGGCAGGTGCAGCGCCTGGACGTAGCTGCGATTGTTGGCATATGCCACGCTTCGAAGGGGCTGTGAGCAATAGCCTGCATGAGCAGCTGGATAATTCTGTGAATGCCGACCACTGCTACATCTGGATGGAGTAGCATTGATTGTCTGATGCCGCGTATGGACTGGATTGGGAATGCGATCAGGGCCAGTTTTGGATGTACTCAAGAAGAATTGCTCGCCCCGCATATAGACAGGTTTACGGAGGTAGGTTGGGCCAGAACTTGGACACGGTTATGAATGTGGGTGGAAGCGACTGTGGGTGTCGGCCGGTGCCAGATCTTGATGAAGGTGCAGAGATGTTCGCGCGCCCCACCTGGAGGGAATATGGAAGTTAGCACTTTGCTTCCACACAGCAATGCCAATTTAACCAATCCACAAACAATTTCACGGCTCTGCATACACCTCTCAAACTCTAACCAAACACAACCACAACCTATAGCCCAACAATCCGCACAAACTTCACTACACTGCAATAACAAAACAAACCACACATAGACTCGCACAACAGCAAACAATTTCTAACGACCGGAAAACACTCTAAGCCCAGCGGACGGTGCTAACCGGGTTAAGTCTGCCAACGGCACATCACTGCTCTCTTGCACTTTTCCTGCTTATTCCCACTAACTCACCCCCCCTTCCCTTGTCAGAACCGCCAGAGTGCCAGGGGACCACTCAGGTGGTGATAGTGCACGGTACAAATATCCTTTAACATTAACATTAACATTTGCATAGCACCTTTCACCATTGGTATGGTCTCAAAACGCTGTAGGCTTAGCATCCTTGTGGACCGCAGTGCATGTATCGGCAATTTGTCAGAGAGTTATAGAATGAGGTTGTGCATTTTAGCCAATATGATATGATATGGCATTTATAACACGCCTATACACAAGTGTTTCAAGGCGAGACAAGGCAAGGTAGGGGGAACCGAGGGAAGACAGAGACAACGATCTTACTAGGCCAGGTGACATTGAGATCGCGCAAGTGCAGGGGGGGTGGGGAAAAGTGCGGGGGCAAAGGGGAGGTGGCAGAGCAGTGCATAGGATAACAGTAAAAATAAATAAATAATAAAACAATAAATAAAAAGTGAGGCCCGCTGGTGGCAAGTGCAAGGGTAAGTGCAGACATCAAGAGTCAAGTGCTGGAAGGGTGCTCTAGGGATACAGAAACAGCCTCTGAGTGCAAGGGTTGCCAGGGGGCAGTGCATGTGTGCAACTGCCATGGAGGGGACCTGGGCCCGAGATCAGAGGGTAGCCAGGTAACCAGTGCAGTTTCAGTTTCAGCCAGGCAATCAGCAGGGGGGAGGAGGAGAGAAAGTAGAAGCAAAGAGGAAGGTCCTAAGGTTCTTCCGGAATTGGAGATGGTTCTCCTCAAGTTTCAGAGAGGCAGGGAGGCTGTTCCAGAGGGAGGCCCCAGCCGAAGAAAGAGATCTATCACCAACTCGTTGCTTGGAGAAGCGACTGACCCTGAGGGAGTTGGAGGCGGATGAGCGAAGAGCTTGCGAAGGAAGATATTTAGGAAGAGAGAGTTGAAGGTATTGAGGCCCCAGGCCTCGGAAGGCTTTGTGGACAATGCAGAGGGTTTTAAGCATAATCCTCGCCGCCACTGGGAGCCAGTGCAGAGATTTCTGTCCTGGAGAGATACGATCCCAGTGCTTGAGGTCATGGACAAGTCTTGCAGTGCTGTTTTGGATGAGTTACAGAAGGTGGAGAGTAGAGGCAAGCAGATTTAGAAAGAGTCTGTTGCAGTAGTCCAGCCTAGAGAGAACCAGAGCTCTGGAGACAGTAAGCTTCTGGGGGAAGGAGAGGAAAGGAAGAATACCTCTGAGGAGGTGCAGCTGTCAGTGTGACTTCTTAGAGACATCAGAGATGTGAGGAGAGAAGGTGAGTGTGGAGTTGAAGATTATCCCAAGGTTTTCAGCCTCACAGGTGGGAGCAGGAGGAGGGCCATTAGAGGCCTGCCAGAGAGTGACAGAAAAGGAGGTAGCAGGTGTGCCGATGAGGAGAATCTCGGTCTTACTGGCATTAAGGCAGAGATCATTGGCGGCATACCACTCCTGGATAGCAGACAGACAGTCAAAGATGAGAGAAGGAGAAGAGGTGGCAGAAGGGAGCCTGACAATGAGTTGAGTGCCATCCGCATAGCACTGAAAGTTGGGGCAGAGAGCGGCAATGCAGTGGGCAAGAAGTGCCAGATATTGGTTGAACAGCCAGGGAGAGAGGTTAGACCCCTGAGGAAAACCACATGTAGAGATAGAGATAGTGGAGAGGAAGAACCCAAGTTGGACCTGGGAGGGTCGATCAGAGAGAGAAGAAGTCAGCCAAGCCAGGGCCTGATCTGTGATACCTAGGTTATCACGGAGACGGTTGAGCAGGATGGCATGGTTGACCGTGTCAAAGGCAGAAGAGAGATCAAGTAAGATGAGGACACATGGAGTGTTGGAATCGAGGTTGGAGAGTAGGTCTTCACGGATGTTCAGGAGAGCAGTTTCCGTGCTTCTGGCAGCTCTGAAGCCAGACTGATGGTCATGGAGACAACCAACAGATTCAGCGTGAAGATTAAGCTGGGAGATGGCCAGCTTTTCCAGGAGTTTGCCCAGGAAAGGAGTGATGGAGATTGGGCGATAGTTAGCCGGGCAAGATGGGTTTGCAGAAGGTTTCTTAAGAAGAGGGTGCAGAAGGGAGAGTTCAGGGGGGAAGGCAAGATTCCATGGCGAAGGAGCAGTTGCAGAAGTCGGCTAATGCCAGGGTGCCAATGTGATCCTTGATAGTTTTGGAGGAACAGGGGTGAACCTGTTTTGATGCTACTTTCATAGATCGGACTTGTCTAAACACCTTGTCTGGGGAGAACAGGGGAAAGGCAGAGAAGGAGGGAGGAGAGGTGACTGAAGAAGGGCCAGAGGAAGAGCAAGGAGTAGAGGGAGGAGGGGGAGAGGAAGAGAGAGAGGACAGGATGTCCTGAGTTTTAGAGATGAAATGAGAAACCCGGGCCGTGCAGAGGGCCTCGGATGGAACAGGAGAGGTAGAGACTGCAGCAGGATTGGCCAGCTCCTTGCAGATTGTAAAGAGTTTGGCCGAGTTGTTAGATGTCGCAGAGACACAGGCTTGGATGTGGGCTCGCTTCTTGGTGCAGATAGAGAGCCGGTATTGCCTTTGGAGCAGGCGGCAGGCCAGTTTGTCAGAGGATATACCGGAAGCACACCATTTCTTCTCAGCCACCCTGCACTTGTGTTTAAGGGTGACGAGGTCTGAGTCGTACCAAGAGTTGCACTTGTCTTTGGGCTTCAAACGGATCCTCATGAAGGGCAAGAGCATCGAGGCTATCAGATATAGCAGAGTGGAGCATGGAAAGGGCTGTGTCAGGTTGTGAGTCAGCCAAAGGGGGAGAGGGAGTGAGAAAGTGGCGGCAAAAGCCTCAACTGACACACACTTCAAGGGTCGGATAACTGAGAAGGTAGGTGGCAATGCTAATGTTGGCTTGGCCTGAAGGTAGGTAGGGGTGGCCAAGTCCCAGCAAGTCACCCATGTTGAGCTGGCAAGTTGGTGGGTGCACAGAGGTAGTCTGGAGAGTGTGATATTGTGTGTGCGGCTAGGCCGAATTTTGTTGTGGGGGATAGCTGCATTCTGCAGCTGGATCGAATTTTTCATGGGGGGGTAGCTGCATTCTAATGGCCAGGGCTGGACTGGCCTATAGGCTACTCTGGAGATTTCTTGGTATGCTTCTGCACCTTGCGCCTCTTTTGTGTGGTATTTCCAAAGTTTCCCATAGGAAAAGGGTTATACTTGGGGAAAATGTGTTATATGGGGCCACTTTGAAAAAAAAATCCAGGGCCTCTTTTGGCTCCCAGTCCACCCTTGCTAATGGCAGAGGTGTTGTGCAAAGTGTGTGAAGCAGGAGAGACATTATGTGTGCAGCTAGACCAAATTTTATCATAGGTGATTGCTGCATTCTGATGGCGTAGGTAGTGTACAAAGTGTCTTAGAGTAGTGCATGGGTGCTGGGTAATCCAGAGAGTATGCAATATAGACCTTATGTGTGCAGCTAGAGCGAATTTTATCGTGGGGTTAGCTGCATTTTAATGGCACAGGTGTTGTGCTAAATATGTGAAGTAGGGAAGACATTGGGCCTCATTAGGACCCTGGCGCTCCCGGAATGAAGGGGGCTGGTACGGGACCGGCCCCCTTCATTACGGGAGTGCCGATTACGAGCTTCCCTTTGCGGGACCCGGATCAGACGCCTGGTAAAACCAGGTGTCCTTTCCGGATCCCGCAAGGGGAAGAGGGCAGTAACAACAGGACACTCATAATGTGCCCGTTGTTACCTCCATCCCCATTCCCATTGAGCCCTATGGGGGCTCAAATGGGAATGGTTCCTGCAAGGAGGATTTACCGGGTCCTCCTATGTTGGAATGACCTGGTAAGTCCCCATTGCAGGAACCCGGTAAATGAGCCCGGTTTGGTGGCAGCCATGGAGCTTATAGCTCCATGGCTACCGCCAAACTCGTAATGAGGTCCATTGTGTGTGTAGTTAGACCAACAAGTATCACAGGTGATAGCTGCATTCTAGTGGCACTGGCATTGTGCAAATATGTGAAACAGGAGAGACATTATGTGTGCAGCTAATCCAAATTTGAATGAAAGAACCATTGATATTCACTGAAAACACTTTGTTTAAAGTGAGGTTATGCTTAAGCTTCCCTCAGAAATACTGACATTCAGTATTTATGCTCGTAGGTTGTTACAGTTGCAGCTCAAATCAACAGAACCCCAAAAGTCCACCAGTTATAGTTTATAAAGCAACCCTAATTGTAGCAGTAGTACCCAAACTGATTGTTTACAATTGATCGTATGGTAAATCTGGCCGAATTCGGCCTGTACCTTTCGATCGATTGTAAAAGATCAGTTTGGGTAATCACTACCAAACATGGAGAGCAGCGGTTGCGGGGGTGTCCACCGCTCCCCATGTTTGGTAGTGTTTGGCCTTTGGGGGTAGCGGGTGTGTCCCTGCTTATGGAGGGTTGGAGGCGGGGGAACGGGAAAAAGAAAAAAGAAAATCGGACCCTATGCCGTCCGATCCGACCGACGTGGGAGGGACGGATCGGACGCTGCAGGGTCAGAAGATGAGCGAACCTCAAAAAGGTAAGTAGAGGGTGAGTGGGGGAGTGTATTTGGGATGGGGGAGTGTATTGGGGCGTTGGGCGGTCAATTTGTCTGCGAACAATTGTGCCACAGCCAAACTGTGTACTTCTTCATTACATTGAGAAATAGTCACAGCTGCATTCTACAATGGAATGAAGATAGCCTTTAACAGCTCAAATGTCAACTGGTCGCCAGAGAAGGCAAAAGAAAACACTACAATTAAATGAATGTTTCTCACTTGGTTTATGGGTGCATATGCCCGATGCTCAGGTCTATTCAGTTCAGCGGTACACAGGGAACGGTATGCTGGGGAAAAAAATTCATCAACTTGCCGGTAAGGGCAAGACCAAACAATTAGTGATATTTCTGTGGACCGTGGTCCTGTCCTCTTGGACACAGGGTGTGAAGCTGGTCTGGTGCGGGGATGAAAGTGAGGACAACCAGCACAAATATGCAAAAGTGCGAGAGGGGAATTCAATCTCGCATTTTTAAATCTAGGCAGCTGGCAATCAAAAACTGCGAAGATTGAGGCATTGGAATAGTCATGTAACTTTATTTTAACACTAATGACTAGAGAGTTCCTTGCAAAAAGGGTGGTTGTCCAAGAGGGTGATTACCAAAGTACCGAATAATCGCTAAAAAAATGCACTGTCCCACTTGGTGTGGGATGGGAAAACCAATACTTTTTGGGTTTTCTCTCAATTTCATGCAGTAACCCCTATTGGTCTTGGGGGTAACATTTTCACAGCAGTGATTGAATCCATAGGAACCGTAGACGTTTTGGCTGGCATGAACATTGTCTGCATTCCTTAGTGCTGACAGAGCCGAAGGCTGTTGCAGCAATGTGAATGTAATTCACAGTCCTCATTCCACTACCCGACCAGACTGAGGAGACCTGGTACTGGAAAGCATGTATTAAACCATGTGTCTACACGTTACAAATGTTTGTGTGCAGCATGCTTCAATACTATACGGATGTTTAATGAAAGTTCCCAAGTGCCTTGCCTGCAGGGGTCATGCAATGTGTCCTTGGGCCAGACAGCGCATCAGAATACGGATGACTGTGCATGCATTATGGAAGGAGAAGGGAGACGTGAAATAGCAGGATGTCCATACAGTAGTCATGCCATCCTTACCTGCCGATACATACCCTCCTTCTATGCTGTAGCCATGATGTGCAAGAAGCATGCATTACCGCTCCAATGCTGCACATCACCACGACCATGGAAAGTCCAGCAGAACCCTCCTCAACAGACTGTGTCTTCAAACTGTCTGGTTGATGACACAGAACTGGGGGGAAAGTTGAGAGGAAAAGGTGGCCTGAAACAGGTAAGGGCTATTTCCACATTAACTATTACAGTATTTGACTTCTAGACATTCAAGCAATGTAAATATTTTTTTTAGTTATTAGATGCAAGTAATAACTAATGTCTGAACCAGAATTTCGTTATTTTACATTTCACAGAAATACCCTCTTGTTTAGGAGGGAACTTTGGAAAAGAAAACACCTTGGTGTGTTCTTCCTGGAATCAATAGAACAGGTCTTCAAAACAAAAGCTTTTTCCATCAGAACAGATATATGTATCCAGCCAGGTACACTATGTATGTTGTTAACATCTCAAATATATTTTTTGGGTTCTGTAGATCAGTGTGGAAAGCCTGAAATGTTGCTTCTCCAGAGAGATTAGCTATTTGTATATTGTTCAGGTGCAAAGGGAAAGTTGTAAAACAGTTCTGGGAACAGCCAGTGGACCAGATGACAATAGGACAATACAAAGAAATACAGACATTCAAGCTAAAATTTGGTCACAAAAAGATAACAGCAGGTACAGCGTTAGTCCCCTTTGCCTTTGACTTTTCTGCACATGTACGACATCGTGCTGCTTAATTTGTTTTAATATATTCTGTTCCTTTTACGGTCCCGGGTTCCAGGGCCGCGGTGGGTGACTGGATGCCACATTTTCACATTATTTCCATTCACTTCTACATTTTAGTTTGATTTATTTCTTGTTCTATTAATTATTTTCTTTATTGCACCTCTGTTTCTTGTAGACCGCTGTAGGCGACGGGAGGGTGCCTGGACTCCAGATCGCCCAGGAGTCTCGTTCCCAGTCGGCTTGTTTCTTTTATTTCTTGCTTGCACACACTGTGCGTCATTCTTTCTTTGCTGTCGGTTAGCCAGGGACATGGGGATTGTCCTCTGCAATACTGTGGGCCTCAATACGGGTCCGGCGGTAAGCCTGCTGTTAAATCCGACGGGTTGCTGCCGGACCAGAAAAAAATTACCGGCACTTGACTTCCCGTTGTCACCGGGCTATTCCGAGTCTGGTGGCTGGAAAGTCAGTCGCTGGTAATTTTGTTAGTTCCCATTCCCATGGAGTCCTATGGGAATGGGGACACGGGAGCACTGGCACCGCTAACACCGGTGCTCCCGTGATAACTCTCCGAGCGGGTGCTGTCCTGTCCGGCAGGTCTGACCCTGGCGGGAGCGGGATGGCACCAGCCCGCTGAGTTGTACTGTGCCGGTCCGGAAACAACGGTGCCAGTAGGCTTACCAGCACTGTTGTTTCTGGACCAGCACAGTTGTAATGAGGCCCCATGTGTCTATTTAGATCTCACATGGGCCGGAAAGCGCAGCAGACGTGCACAACGGGTGCGCACCTTACGTGCCGAAGTCGTGGCTGAGAGAAGCCCGTCTGGGCTTGGATGCCACTTTCACGTGAATACTACTAGACATTTATTTTCACGTGGGGTACTTGTAAGGTATGCTCCCTCTACTAGATGCTTTCCCCTGGTCTTTCCTTTTGAGACTCATTCCGCCGTACTGTATCATCATCATTGCATCAATTAAAGTGCTTTTTGCTTAATGTCCTCTTTCTTGTTGCTCACTCTGCTTACTACCCTGAGTTACTGTTTGATAACCATCCGAGTTTTGCGTGCATTACGAAAACTTGGTTTCCTGACTCATCTGTCCCAGTTATAGTTCAGCTTTTGCCTCCTGATTTTAATATTCTCCATTTGGATCGCTTCTCAAATCACCCTGCTGGCAGGGTGGCTGTTATATTCAGTACACCGTTTTCTGGGAGTATTTTTTCTCTAAATCATGATCTGAAAATGGAGGCGTTGCTTTCGCGTTTTGTATTGTTTTCATCTCTAGCTTTTAAAGTGGTATAGTCTTTGTCAGATATTGTCAGATATTCCAACAGAATCTGCTCCTGCATCTCAATTGTTATGTAAATGTCTTCCCTCATGCTTTCTGGAGAAAATTGAGAACATTCGTGAGAATATTTGCTCCTCTAGTCTCAGATAATTGGAATCTCAGTGTGAGATCTCTACTCCTACCCTCAGCCTTGTTTGGGCTGCTTTTCACAGGTTTATCAGTGAAGACATTATAGCAGTGACAAGTAGGTTGAGGTCAGCCTCTCCTACTGATGCTATTCTATTTGGGTTGAAGAATGTCATCTCCCAGATTGCACCTTTGGAGTCACATGCAGTTAACACTTTGTTTTGGATGGGTCGGATCCTGGCCCCTCGTAAACATGCTTTGGTTATTCCTCTGCTAAAAAAGCCTACACTGGATCCCTCTATCCCTACATATTTTTACCCTATTTCACTCCTTCCCCTTTTAATGAAGTTATTGGAGTCTTTGGTCTGTCCTCTTCTCAGTTCTTTTCTGGAGGAATCTTCTTTCTTTCAATCATCTCAGTCTGGTTTCCGGGCTGGACATGGCATGGAGGGGGTACTGGTTTCTGGTGTGGACTATCTTGCTCAGCTGCATGGTCAAGGTGGCATGGGAGTTTTAATATTGCTTGATTTGTCTGCCGCCTTTGACACCATCAATCATGCCGTCCTGCTTAATCGCCTCGGAGGAGCTGGCCTCTCTGTTGCCATTATGTCCTGGTTTTCCTCTTTTCTTTCTGACCGCTGTCTGTCTCTTTCTCTTCCACCTTTTGGTTCTGCCGCGACTACTCTTTCCTGTGGTGTTCCCCAAGCGTCTGCTGTCTCCCTGGTAGTGTTTAATGTGTACATTCAGCCACTTAATAAGTTCATCTTCTCCCACGGCTTCTGTTGATATGCTAATGCTGGCGACACCCAGATTCTGGTCCGGTTAGATCTGTCTTGGCCTGAGACTTGTGAACAAGCTTAGAATGTGTCTTGGTGGAATGGATGTGTAACAACTGGCTAAGATGAATGGGGAGAAGATGAATGTGTTGGTGGTGCACCCCCTGCTACAGCTGCTCTCTGGTTTCCTCTTTTCTGTCCCCCTTCGTTGGGCCGTGCCCCATCGCAGTCCTTCTGGTTAAAGACTTGGGGTTTCAAATTATGTAATTTCTTTCTATGGCAGCTCAGATCAGTTTGGTGTGTCAAACGGGGCATCTTAAGCTCAAAATACTGTGCATGGTCCTCCCATTCTTATCTCATTGCCTTTGTGCACCTATGCTTTCTTCCTTGATACTGTCTACCCTTGATTATTGTAATTCTTTTTTTCTGGCACAACCAGCTTACCTGATTCAGTGCCTGAAAATTCTGCAGAATTCCATGGCTTGAGTGGATACTTCTACCCCTCGCTGCACTCATATTTATCCAATACTACACAGTTTGCACTGGTTGCAAGTTACAAAGCGTATTCAGTATAAAGCCCTTTGCTTGGCGCATCAGGCTCCTCATGGGGCAGACGAAGTTCTGTTTCTATGTTCCCCGCCAGGCCTTGTGGTCGACTGAGGCTTACCTGGTTGAGGTTCCGCGGTTTACACTGTTCCGGATTGGTGGCCGGTCCTTTTCAGAGGCTGTGGCCTCATTGTAGAATTCTCATCCCCGTGCCCTTCGGGCTGTGGACAAATACATGTCTTTTAGGCATTCCCTCAAAATGTACCTATTTTAGTTCTCTTGCTCTGCTGTCCTGTCTGAGTTAGCGCCAAGATGCCATCGGGTGAACCTTGCGCTTTATACATTCTGATAAGAGAAGATAAGATAAGATAAAAATCTAACTTATTTTCTTTTAATGGACATTGAATTTACGGTGACAAGTTTTAAATGCTGTAATAATTAAAAGTGTGTATTATCTGATTTTGAAAGACACAGAAGGCCAGATGCCATTCATCAACACTTTCTTTGCAGTGTCTGGAAAATCCACAATGTAAACATTCCTAAACATTGCTAAATCTTACATTCTTTTTTATTACAGCCTTGAAGTTTGAGTTTGTGTTACCATGGGGATTAATTAATCTTATCTTCAAAGCAACATAGTTGTAATGTGTGTAGACAAATATATCACAGCCTCGAAGTCATACTGCGATGATAGGAACAAAATGTTGGACATGTTTAAAAATCTGTCACTTTAAATGTGGTGCTTTCAAGAGTTAAAATATGCTTAACTTTTCAATCAGAGTAAAAACAAAGATGTGATTGTGAGTTACAGTGGAAGTACTTTCAACATATATTAGTTTGTAAGACATTCATCCCCATGTAAGTGTTTAAAGCAATAATTTGATAACTCTATTTCTGTTTATCCTTGCCCAAATGAATTTGCATGTCAGGAAACAGCTCAATTTGAAACGACTAATGGTGTTATACTGAAGCAGGTGCACGTATTGCATGTGTCATTATAATATCCTTAGACCCATTTAGTTAAATTGTCCTCTTGGTGATCTCATTTTGCTGAGAGGAGGGATGACATGGAACATATGATCTCTTCTTCAGAAAAGGGAGGTAGCAAAGTGAGGTGAATCTTCCCAGCCTAAAGGGTTCTCAAGCTTTAAGCCAATCAGCTGTAGAGAGTATAATGTTCTATGGGTCAAGTACTATAAGCATCCAATCAAAATGGAGGATAAGGAAAAGGCAATTTCATCACTAATACCTCACAATGGGAGAGGTATAATATGTATAAGGCCAAATTCTAAGCACAGACGATGGACGAGATTTGGGAAACATTTGAAGCAGAAAGACAGAGGGGCCAGTAAGAAAACCAGACCACCTATATGGAGACAGGATGATTGTAACAGAAAAAAGATACAAGCCAGCCTGCAAGTGGTCTTTCAAAGTCATTTTGGCAGGCCCATTCTAGACTGGGATTGAAGCAGAAGGGAGTACTGAGTTTAGGGGCGGAACTAGATTGCACAACGCCTGAGTGCTTTCTGAGAGTAGCTGAATTCCCTGCTGATGCCAGTGAGGAGGTATTTCCGAGAGGTAGACAATAGAGTGACCATCCTGTGCAGAGTCCTGCTGCCTTGTGTCCACTAAAGAAACTTTAGAAGTAAGTGACACCTCAAAGGTATATTTAAATGTACACCTCCAAAAGAATCCTATGTAGTGTAGGCATACAGGCCTCTGCTTAATGGAAATGAATTAGTGTCCTTCATTTGCACAGAAGAAAAACCACATCTGTGTCGATGAGGTATGGAGCACAATGCATTTTATAGGTTAACACTTAATAAAAATACTTTTTGTCCTGTCATGAAATTGTGCACATAATGCCATTTTAAAGGTGCTGTACCATTTATTTTTCAAGGTATTATGAAATGCAAACGAATCAAAATTAAGCACTGATGTAAATTTTCTACATGTACATTGAAGTGGTCTTTTTTGTAATAATCATTCACCCATTGATAGTAGGTTGTTTGTTATGGAAGTGCATTTATTGCATGTAGAAAGACACAACCAGGTAGAATGCATTCTTTTGGGCGTGCAATTTATCCTGCCTGTCTTTGTCAATAATATTACAAATGTATTTTCCTTGTAGTAAGAGCAGGACGCCGCCTTTCATTTATTTTGTGGGCTTGTTCAAATAAAAGACATCTCTTGTTGTAACACAGCTTGCTCCTTGCCCCAGCAGGTAGGAGTGAGATTATGATGTGCCATACTAAGGTAATTGGGGTTTGTGAAAAGGATCTGAAGTTATTCATTGAGTGAGTCTTGTTTGGGGCTGCTTTGTTACATTTCCATGAATGTGGTTTTGTTTAATTGAAAGTGTTGTTATAGACCGTGGGCTCTATGCTGGGATACGCCCACAAGGGGAACCAGTTTTCTCACAGCTTTCACTCTTTAATACAGATTTGTGAAGAAGATCACAAAATATGTGAGGGTGGTTTGCTGTAGTGAATTAAATGCACAGTCTCATAAAATATGCAGGCTCTGTTGTTATAAGGAATCATAACAGGTGTGCTAAGAAGTAGTTGTTTTGATTGTAGTTTAATATGAAATTAAAAATAATGAGCCATATTAGAGATTTCAAATTGAAACTGGTCTTGTAAACGCATGGACATTATTTGGTATTATATTATTGTCCGAAATACAGAGAGAACATCATGTTAAATGGTTTATCATAATCAATACTCGTATTGCATTAGAAAGTCTCAACCCATGCTTGACATGCAGAGAACACAAAGGCCTGCTAACATTATTTCTTCATGGGGAATGGGCCATGCAATATCTAGTGAGAACCAGATGAATGGTAGCATAACAAATGTGGTAACAGGCATTTGGGAAGAAAAGAGGACATTAGATCCATCACTACAGAAATTTACAGAATACAGAAATATCATCTTGTTGAAATATTTAATACAAAGATGAGATGAAAATGGCCCATTTTTCTGCAGAATAGTTTTTTCACCTTACATTGGCTGAAAATAGATCGGCAGATAGAGAAGCTGACATGAAAACTTATCAATATTCTGCCCAAAAGAGATTGGTAGAGTTGATAATCATGCAGTCAATTAGAGATTAAAAGACACCAGAAGTTGTACCTGTGCTTTGCATGGTAATTCCTACTAAAAGAAAATATTAGACCAAGGTATATTTATATTTGATACTTTTTACATTGTATACATCATGTAACTTACCCACATGTCACATTTAGTATGCTCGGAAGTATGCCGAACCTTTCGAACAGACACACACACATATACACAAATGCCCCTAAAAAAAATCAGACAAAGGTATATTTATCTATCTCTATATTCAGTGAAAAAACAACATTGTTAAAGGGACGTTATGGTTTAGTTGCAATAATAAAAGCCTATCAAATTCAGTGAAATAACTTTATGGTTATAAGTAAAACCAAAAAACCATTGAAATTCGCCAGTTATGGAAAGCTAAGGAACCACAACTTGCGCCACCACCGTGCACTGCTAAAACAAACACCCAGGACATTAAAGATGACATGACAAATGTCATTCCTAATGACAATTTATCATGACCAATGGGGTTTTCCCGAAGGCTTGTGCAGCCAAGGTCAGATGCACTGAGTGCTCAGTCACGGAAAACCTGTGTTGTATTGCTACAGGACAACCTCCATGAGGTGCCACACCAAATCTAACTACCCAAGTGCTCTGAGGAAGCCAGTAGTTTTAACACCCTCTACCTCATCTTCTTCATCTGCTGTTACCACAAAGGATACTCCTTTGGGGCAGAGGATCCCAGTGGCTACCTCACAGGCCATATAGAACACTATAGACCAGTACACACAACCTATTATATTCTTCAATGCAAGAAATGTCAGCTGTCACTTTGCTTTCATCAAAGTTTATTCAAAATAAACCTTCTAAATTGTTCACATGTCACAACGGTACACATGACATTCCTTCCTTAAACACTGTATGAGCAATGGCAATAAGTGCTGCTTCTAACATCAACCCTGTTGGTTTATGAATAGTTATTGCATAAGCAGAGCACAATGGAAACTGTACTCTTTTCACAAAGGTATCCTTAAAAAGCATGAAATGTGCAGTGCTCCAAGAAATCACACAAGTTCCTTCAACATGATCAAACTTAACTTCACAATGTTCAATACTTGTACTGTGAGGAAAAGCATGAAATGCAATCACTCTTCCCATTGCTCCATTGACTAAACCAATTTCTACATTCAAATTGCTCTTCAACATTACTTGTGCTTTAATGCACAGTTTTAAAACTCCTTCCAGACCTGCTGTTTTAGAAATTGAATTCTCTAGTTGACCTAATCAAGCTTTTGCATCCCTTATCCAACTCTAAAGGCATAACATGACCTTCTAAAACATCACATGAGTTTATCTCTACAATATTCTGCTTCTCTGACATTAGCATCACAGAGTTAAACTTGTTACACTCTGCAAGTGTGCACATCAAAGCAACACAACCAATGTATCTTTCCTTAAGATTCAACTTGACATCAGGCGGACTGAAATCTACATGAAACATGTTTGAAATCAGTCTTCCCTTTAAGACTGCTTTCCCATGTTCCTCAAGAACACCTATACAAATCATGTTAAGTATTTCTGTATACTCTAAGTCTCCAGATTGCCTCATATTAATGGTAAGTTCCTGGAATTCAAAAACGGGTTGACCTTTTACAGGTGTTTATTGTAATAAGTATCCAAAAACAAGTACATGTTTACCTCCAAACAAAATGTAGTCAGTCTTCAAAACCTCCTGCATTCGCAAGTGAATGAAAGCTAGCATCAAGTTAGACACCATACTTACTTCATCACCAATCGGGGTATTTTATTTTCTAAGAACATTTCCTACTTCTTGTGCTGCACTTGATACAAGTTTCCGATATTCAAGGTTGTCATGCTCCACTGGTAACATTAACAGGCGATGTATAGTAACACCTCCTACATTAAATGCTGCTAAACCTGTTGGAGCAGTTACAATACATGACAAAGAGGAATCTGTTACATTTTGGATCGTAGCTCTTATTGCATTAATTAATAAAGATGTACCTGTTCCTGCTTGTGCACTGACATACAACAAAACAGGTTTGTATTGCACACACAAATGCATGCTTGTCATGCAGTAAATCATGTAAGAACCTATCTTTAATTTTATAAAAAAAAACTCTTTTTGCTCTATATTAAGTATACTAACAATTTCATCACAATTCACATCTGCAACTTTACTTTGTTCCATTGCAATTTTTACTTCCTCCATGGCAAGCTTAATATCAGTTTGAATAATTGGCTCACCTAGAACATTTTGACTTCCTGATGCAGATTCTTGACTGGGCTCAGCAGTCTCTTTTGCCAGTTTAGCTGCCAAAAGTTCTTCTTGATGTAGTTCTTTCTCCAGTAAGTCCAAATACTGTTCAAAGTTTGGATATGTAATTCAGCATTTTTTTTAGCAAAAAATGATTTTTCTAAGGTTTTAAAACGTCCAAGTAAATCACTCTCTGCACACCATGGGAAGAACAACTGCAAAATATAAAAATAAAATAATTCAGTTTTCTCGGTACTTTGGCAAGCCAGTTTCATGTGGTTAATGAGACTTGCCTTTTCATGTCTCACTGGATAACAGCTACACCCATGTACTTTAAACCGACCTTTGTCACTGTTTGCTTCAATATTTCGATATGAGCAGCCTTATGCTACTTCATATAAACAAAGATCCTCCAACATTTAAAATTGATTTGGATAATATGTACCCTTTCCTCCAAAAGAAATGTTCTACATGGCCTAGTTGACCATTTTCTTTATTACATATAAAGTGTAACGTGGCTAAAAATGTGGGATAAAAAACGTGTTAAGCTTACAGGGTCCATAGAACACACTTCTCCCGGTGTCATGTGTTCTATGTTGTCTTTGTCTGCATTACTTTTCCTGAATCCACTCTGCAAGATCATCCCAACAATACTCCGCGCAACTTAAAGACACAAAACAGGTTGGAGATCACAAGTTTCTGATCATGCATCTTACCTCGGAGTGTCTCCTATACCAATACTCTTTAGCTCCTCTCATTGTAGCAAGAATATTTGTAAGTTTGCCCTCTAAATCCTTTTTTCTTTCACCTGTTGCAGCATGTCACATGCAGAAAGATTTTTAAATCTAGTTCTGGTCTGAAGTGTTTGAGCAACAGCATAACATAATGTTGAAAATTCACTTTCATACTATAAGTCAAAAATATATTTAACAATGGTTTGGAATCGTGAATGTTCTGAATACATTCTTATACAATGATATTCTGAAGCAGAGATTCGCACCTTACGATCATCCAATCTCCCTCCAGTACCATTTGGAAAAAGCATAGGGAAACAACCGGTTTCTAATGTCTTTTCCCAGATACTAATTGGTGCACCTTTCATTGCTTTCATTCGAAACAATTCTAAACTGTCACCTATGACTTCACGTGAGTGTAGAGTATGAACAGTGTAATTTTCATACAAACTATGACCTTCTGCAACAGGTACATGCTGACCTTCACTGCTCTTGTTTGTTGACTCAACATCAAGCATAGACAAGTTTGGCACAGTGAGACTGCTTTTGTATAAATCATTGTGCTCCAATAGAAACACCAATGCATTTTTCATTTTTTTCAATATTGATAAGCTGCTGCCAAATCCTCTTATCTTTAGTGGGAACACCATTTACTAAAACAAACAAAGAATCTGCAATGTCACACTTCACTCCTAGAGTATTAACATTTTCTTCCAAATTCAGAGGTAAATACACAACTTTGCCTCTCACACCTTGCACTAATTAATTATTAGGCCGATTTCACATCTTTGTTTGCAGTCTAACAATGGGCCTCATTACGATCCTGGCGCTAAGGGATTACCGGTACCGGTAAGGGTACCCATACCGGTAATCCCTTAGCGCCTGATTACAAGGTCCCTTAGCGGGTTCCCACCTTAACGGCTGGTTTTACCAGCCGTTAAGGAATGGACCCGCAAAGGGACCTTGGTGCTAATTACGGTACCGCAATTTGCGGTACCGTAATTACCGCCTTCCCCATTCCCATTATGCCCTATGGGGCAAAAATGGGAATGGGGAAGGGCCATGGAGGAAGGGGGAATTACCGCCTCGCTAACCTTGTAATGGGGTGGTAATTCCCCCTTTCTCCATGGCGGAGTTGGTAAGTTACCGGCATGGACCATGGTGCTATTAGCACCATGGTTTTCCGCCTGGGTCGTAATAAGGCCCAATAACTTGAAAAGGATGAACAGTTTGCAATGCAATCACTTCAAACATGTTCAATTTTTGAAGCACACTAGGGATATCATGCACTACCATATCGTTTAAGACAGTTCTTGGCAGAATACGTGTTTGATTATAAAATCCGACACAGTGAGCCTCATTACACATATTGCGGTAAGGGTTTACCGTTACCAGTAAGGGTACCGGTACCGGTAAACCCTTACCGCCTTACTATGGGGTCCCTTTGTGGGACCCGACCTCAACGGCTGCTTTTACCAGCCATTAAGGAACGGGCCCGCAAAGGGACCTTGGAGGCAATTACGGTACCGCAATTTGCGGTACCACAATTGCCGCCTACCCCATTCCCAATGAGCCCTATGGGGGCTCAAATGGGAATGGGGAAGTGCCATGGTGAATGGGGAATTACCGCCTCAACACACCTTGGAATGTGGCGGTAATTCCGCCATTCACCATGGCGGACTCGGTACGGTACCGGCGGCAACCATGGCGCTAATAGAGCCATTTTTACCGCCTACCGTGTAATGAGGCCCAGTGTCTACAAGCATAAAGTGCCTCACTTGCATCAAATCGTTCTTCTACAAACAAATACAGATGAAGTTCTTTCCAAACATCTTCTACAGTTTCTTTCATTTTGGTCTCAACATACACTAGTTGTACTTGAGACTTATAAAAAGTGCATCAACAAGATACACAAACAATGTCAGGTCTTTCAGTAGAAGGCAACTCAAACATTGCAATACTTCTTTTATACTGTTGAAAAATCTGATCCTTTGAAAGCATAGGATTATCATTTACACTTCCTGGAAGTATTTCATCTACGTGCACATACTCGTTTAAATTCATCATATTTATCATTCGCATTGTAGAAGCTAAACTTTCTACAGATCCAGTCAAAAGTATTTGATTTAAAACTGCAAAAGAGACATAAGGGGTAATTCATAGAATTCGGTGCACAAGTGGCACACGCGGTTGGCGCACAGAGTGTGCGGGCGCAGTCTGCGCCAGCCGCGTGGGCCAAAACCCATTTCAACGCACAGCGTATTCATGGACTTCAACATCCATGACCTGCCGTGGCGCAGAGCAGCGCAGCGACCCTGCAGCAGTGCCAGTAATGCCCACAATCACGCCCTGTGCGCCAAAAACATTGCACAAATCTCCTACATGGCGCAAAAGCCAGGGGACCAGCATACAGCCCCCCCAAGCATGAAAATGTGTGTAAAAGGCCATGCGCACCCCTCGGAATGCACGTACCCCGCTCACGCTATTGAAAACGCATGTAAAAGTCCACACACACCCCTCGGAATACACGTACCCCGCTCGCACTATCGAAAATGCGTGGAAAACTCCTTGCGCACCCCTCGGAATACACGAATCCCGCCCGCACTAGCAAAAATGGGTGTAAAACTCCCTGTGCACCCCTCGGAATACATGCAGGCAGCCCATCCTCTCTGCCCATACCCCACAGACAGCCCATCCACCCTCCCCATGCCCCACAGGCAGATCAAACCACAGTGGGGACATTTTCCATGCATTTTACCTAATGCTAGCAGGGCACGTGTATTCCGAGGGGTGCATGGGGAGTTTTACACACGTTTTCGCTAGCCGGGCGGGGTACGTGTATTCCGAGGGGTGCGTGTGGACTTTTACATGCAAATTGGCAGTGTGGGCCCTCGGGTGTGCCCTTACCCCCCTCCCCATGCCCTGCAGGCACCACATCCACCCTGACCATGCCCTGCAGGCTGCCTATACCACAGGGGACTACCCTACACCCCTGTGCATGCCCCGCAGCCAGCCCACATGGCACCATGCACTCAGGAGCATAGACTCATGCCCCCCTGCACCCCCAGCAACCCACCCACCCAGCAGTGACGGGTACCTGCCAGCAGGCCCCAACTCATGTTCCCCTGCACCATAGCAGTGATGAGCACCTGCCAGCAGGCCCCGACTCATGTCCCCCTGCACCGTCACCCACCCACCCAGCAGTGACGGGCACCTGCCAGCAGGCCCCGACTCATGTCCCCCTGCACCCCCACCCACCCACCCAGCAGTGACGGGCACCTGCCAGCAGGCCCGACACATGGCACACCAAACAACGTGTCCTAACAAAACAGACCCATGTCCCAAATGCCAACCCTATTCCCCCTTGCCCCCCAGTACAAGCACGCAACCATCCACTGCACCCACTCCCAAATCACCCATGCCATGAGAGTCTCAAAAGAACCACCATGGCCATGCATAAATGTACAACAGAGCCCCACAGTGGCAACACATGACTGAGGCAATGCTCATAGAGACATGCACAAAACCAATGAGAGTAGACCACACCAATAATGAAGATATATGAAATGTATTAATAAACAAAATAAAAAAACATATTGAAAAATCAAACTTGTTAATTAAGAGATAATGAGATCATAAAAAGTCCAATGTGAAACAAAAATCCACAAGAGGAAAAAAGGGTAGTGGCCCATTTCCAATGTCCAAATAAAGTACATGAAAAAATGTAAAAAAACATTGATCCATGGGATGTTAAAATAACTAAAGTATGTACAAGTCTGGAACTATATACACTGCAAGTCCGAAGGGTCCATGATGCCCAAACAAAAGGAAACCTACCACAATCCTATAAAAATAACTATGTACATAAAGTGGAGCAAAGTCCACATACTCCAAAATAAAGAAAAAAAAGGAAACCTAACCCTAAAGAACTATGTACAAAGGCGGCGGGCAAGTCCAACGGCTCACTTGTTGATGTCCCGGGCCAGGGCATCATCGAACTCCTGTTCAATGTCTTGGAGGCGGCCTCTTCCTTGGCCCCGAGGTCTCGCAGGGATGCAGCCATGGCCTCCTCCAACTCCCTGCGAGTTGCCTCAAGGCACTCAGCCCGCCTCAATGCCCTGCGCATGGAGTTCTCCGCCATGACCATAGTGAGCTGTGCCTCTTCCACCTGCCACCGCTCTGCATCTATGTGCTGGCCCAACCGCTGCCACACGGAAGACACTCCCAATCCAGGGTCCTCCTGCCCTCTGGCCGATGCCTGCCCTTGTGATGTTGATGGCGCTGAGCCATCATCGCTCCCACCTTGAGCCTGCTGCTGCCGTGCATGTGCCCTGCCTGTCGATGCCTGCACATCCTCCTCCTGCTGGGCTCCAGTTGTTGGGGTGGCCATCCCTGCTGGACCTCCGACTCCCGATGTGGCAGAGATGTGTCCTCCACCAGCCTGGCCACTGGGTCAGGGGCAGCTCCACAGGGTGCCCAGGTGATACTTGGGCAGGAAGATGGCACTGAGGACGACTGGTGCATAGGGGGTTCAGTTGAGGAGGGGGTCGATAGAAGTTCCAGCACATGGAGGAACTCAGCACTGCTGACCCGTCCTAGTAGGTCGACACGGTCAATGAGGCATTCAAAATAATGTGCATTGTCCACACAAGAACCCTGCACGTCATCCCGAATGCCATGTTGACACAACGCCACCCCAGCCAGGACAGGCTCAACACGGTCCCGGATTACCACGTCCGCAGGCAGAGGAAGGGCAGTTGTTGTGTGCGCATCCCCTCCCTGAAAACCGGTCTGGACGAAGGCATCCCTGCTGGTGCCGGATAATGCAGTCACAGGATCGGGGACAGGATTACACACAGGCACCTCCGCAGCCGCCTGTGCTGCCTCCTGTCCCTGCCCCTGGACTGCACCACTAGCACCAGTGGAATCCCCCCTCCAGGCCCCGTGTGTGGGCCTTCCACAGCCTCCTCCTCAACCAAACCCAAGCCATGGAGAAAGGGGGAATTACCACCCCATTACAAGGTTAGCGAGGCGGCAGCTGAGACCCCACAGGGGCCTGTGGAGGAAGATGGCACATAGTCATCCAGGTTGGTGGGGGGTTTGGTTGAGGAGGAGGCTGTGGAAGGCCCACACACGGGGCCTGGAGGGGGGATTCCACTGGTGCTAGTGGTGCAGTCCAGGGGCAGGGACAGGAGGCAGCACAGGCGGCTGCGGAGGTGCCTGTGTGTAATCCTGTCCCCGATCCTGTGACTGCATTATCCGGCACCAGCAGGGATGCCTTCGTCCAGACCGGTTTTCAGGGAGGGGATGCGCACACAACACCTCTGTCCACCTCTGACCTCCGCCTCTTGGACCTACCCTCGGCAGCTGCAGCCGCAGATGTGGCTCCAGACTTCTCACTGCCCAAATAGATGACAACATGGGAGGGGAGCTGGGCCTTGCGTCTCCGGCTGGCGGTGGGATCCCTGCTGCTGTGCTCCACAGCACCATCTCCGCCCTCTTCATCAGTTGACGCTGCAGATATGGAGAGACAGAACATCAAAAACAAAAGCATCAGGGCACTGTACAATGGTCTGATACACACATGACAGTTGCACATGAGTGGCAGTGTCAAACTTCACAGATGGCATCACACTCCCCAAGACCATTATCATTTGAACCCACACACATGCACACATTAACAGGAATGTTGCAGCAGGCAGCACCATCCATACACATACAACAGCATGAGCATCCAAAGGTTAGCCTGACATCACATGCAACACAGGGAGTGCCGAACACATGCACACACGCCACCAGACATACATGCATCTGTACATCTCCACCAACTGTCACAGTGAAATCATCAGCAACTATGTCACATCTGCCAATCAGCCTCCTACACGTCGGTGTCACATGCATCCATGGTGTATCACAGTGGCACACATGTCAAATACACACACACGCACATGTACACCGTGCACGTACATGAAGGTGTGACCAGCATCCATGTGTCACACCCCAACCATGCCATAGTACATACACAGAAATGTAAACATGTTTGCAACCCCACATGCATTTGGCCATCATGCATTTGAACACATACACCATTGTTGTACCTCACACATGACTGGACTCACATGGGGCAGGCTCATGTCCCTGTACATACACATCCATACATGGGCCTTTCAAGACATATGTCCAACCTGCACACTCCTGGCACACCTCAACATGCACTGCGTCCAATCAGTATGCATGGGCACTTACTGCTCGACTCCAGACGGGTCTGCCTCTCAAGGACCTGGAGGTGGAGTGCAGGGTGTATACGTTCCAGGACCCTCATCTGGATGTTGGTAAGGCGGACCCGGCACCTCTCTGCATGCGCTGCCTCCAAGAAGCGCCGGGCCTTGCTGATGGTCCTGGACCTGAAGTCCTCCCACCGCTTCCGGACATGTGCCATGTCACGGGCTGCCACCCCCTCCATGTTGATGGCAGCTATGATGTCCTTCCAGATCCTCTTCCGTCCTTCATTGTTGGTGCGTGGTCTTCTGAAGAGAGCATCATAATGCACCAGGACTTGCTCCACCAGGATACCAACTTCTGCGGCACTGAAGCTGGTAGCCCTCTGCCTCTCTGGCTGGTGGTTGGCAGTGGTCTCCGATGGTGTTTCCCCCGACATGGCAACCTCCGAGGCAGGTGTGGCTGGGCAACTGGGTCCTGGTGCTGGGCTGTGGAGCAATGAAACTTCAGTCGGGAGTCTTCTGTTCCAGCAGCGGTGGTCACAGCAACTGGACCCCTGCAGATGGCTGACGTGCAGGCACCAAATAGCAGGGCACGTGGCCAGCAGGCAGGCAGGCAGCAGCAGATGGCAAGTGAGAGCGGGCTTAGGACTCTGGGGGGCAGGAAAATGGCCTTCTGTGCAGGAGCGTGGTCTTCCATGTGTTGTCTCGTGGCCAGCTTGATACGGAGTGATTTGGCATGTGAAAAAACTGCACGTCAGCGTGTAATTTGAGGAAAGGCCCTTAGCGCGTAAGCACGTATGTGACGTAACCTGCACACAGGCATTTCCCTGGCACGGGTTGAAGGTCCCACGCGGGTTTCCATCGCTATGTATGTGCTTTTTGTGGAAAGCAGTGTGTGTGTTTTCCAGTTGTTGGTGTTCACACGCAATTACTTCACAGCGGCTACAGTGCGTACTTCTTCTTTTGGCGTGGGTGTTGGCTACGCACTCTTCTTCTACACGCAAGGGAGACGGTGAGTCACACACGCTATTTTTAATAATGCAGGTGTCCCTGTTAGTCGCGTACCCCTTTTGTTCCGGCCATACTAGCCTGTGTGTTGATCACGTAGGTGTTTTTTGTGTTCTTGGCTGCCACAGCGTCCTGCATGTGTTTTTTTACACGCACGTAGGCTGCAGGGGTCACTTATCTCTTTTTCTTGCTTTCTTGGGATGCCTGAGCGTTGCGTGACACGTCATTTCTCCTAGGGGGCCACAGAATGGGACATTCATCAATGCTGTATATACGTGTTTGTTGTTTGCGCACACTTTTGTAATGCGCAGGGACGTTACAGCCTGCCTTCATGTGGGGGACGTGTTTAGGCCTGTGCGTGTCTTTGGCTGTGCGCAGGTTTTCCCTATTCGATTCCATGAATACGTGTAGTTCGCGTGCGTGTGGGCTTTCCATGTATTTCCATGCAGTAATTCCCCAGTTACGCCTTCTTTTTCACGCGTTGATCCCCATTCTGCGTGTTCTGCCCTGTGTTCTGCCCCCTTTTTGGTGTGTTTGCTGACTTTGTGCGCTTTCGCTGGATGTTGCACTGACGTGTGCTCCCGTGTGCGCCACGCAAGGATTTGGCGCACATCCCGGGGAAAACACGTGCAGGACCTTCCATGAATCGCACGTGTGCGCGTGCGCTTGCTTTTTCACGCTTGCGCCAGCTTGCGCCACGATTTTCGGCACACATTTGTTTCATTAATCGGCCCCATAGCTGGTGTTTTGCACTCATACAGTTTAACTAGAAGGTATTTTTGGTATGATGTGCAGGCAGCATCCGTAAATGATGAAACAGACTCTTAGATCTTCTTTTATCAAGACAAGCTAGAGAGTGACCCAAAAGTCATGTTTTTTCAAATTCTATTCTCTGTAGCATCTTGATTTGTCTTTTAACATTATAATTTTTGTGCAATACTTGCAAAAATCTCTTTAAAACTTTACAAGACAATTTATCAATATTGCACAAAAAATTGCAAGTCCATACCTCACAATCCTATTTTCATTTCATTTTTGACTGACCTACAGTTTCCATTTCCGTATTGTTATACCATTTCGGTCTTCATAGCTATGTCCACTCTCATCAATGGCTAGTGGAACATTATTTCCTTGAATGTAACTCTCCTCATTAAAAAATCTTTCAGTATGAGAAGTGTGTTTCCACTCTCCACCAAAGATGTCACAAAATTTGTCAGGTTTAAGCACATAAACTGTTTTTATATTTGTATAGAATGGTGGAGTCACCTTAAGCATTTTCTTAAGTTTATTTAATACGAAAATGAACAATTTTCTTTTCATATCAAAAGCTTTCTTAATGATTGCTTCTACTTTTTTCTTTTTCAAAAAACGTTTTACCACATATCTAGATTGTGGTTTCACGCTTCTCCAAAGATTGGTAAAAACTCAGGAGTGATACATTCTCCTATAAATATCCTTATTCCTCTGTTTCAAATTGATAGCACATTCAGTACCTTTTCTTCTAAAAATCTTTCTTTTTTTACGAGCTGCTAACACATTTGATTTTATTTTATTTTTTTTACTTTCAATAAAAACATTGTCGGTTCCAGCAAAAGTTCTTTTTGGCATATCTCTTATTTCAACTTCAACATTTCTAAAACTATCCTCAACACTAAACATTGTTGCATTATCTATAGGATTTGTATCTACAGATTTGAAAACACTACTTTAAAAAATATGATATTGTTTAACTCTACCTCCCTCTAGATACCCCTTTCTTATAGCTCGTTGTTATTCTTTTCATGAAGGCATTTTACAAAAAAGCTGTATATAAAAGAAATTGAAATGATTAAGTTCACTCATTCCTTTCTTTATATTTTCAATATAAAATATAAGTTTCAAGCCCATGCTAACAGGTGGAGATGAACTTTAAGTGCCTGCCATCCCATGATTTATATGGCCAAGTGAAACAAAACACTCTCTTAAAACGGCAGAACAGAAAATCATGTATCTGCCCATCAGCACAAGTATAGTAGTTATTCACACCTCGGGAATTTTCCTGCATGCAGATCATTTTCTTTTTTTTATTCCTGAGATAATATATACTAAAGTGAGTACAGCTCCCACCAGAAAAAAAATAAACCACAATTATTTAAATCAAAAAGACACTTTTTCAGATGACAGAAAACATTAAAAAACTGTTCCAAATTGGCCACCATAATTAAAAAAGGAACCTTTCAAATAAAATTACTACTACCACTCTACAAATCCTATCACCATGTCCACCCTCCCTCCACCACCCATCCCCAATATCACTACAGTTTCAATGGCTAAGTCCGCTAGTAGCGCCATAAAACGCCTCACAAACCTCTACTTAACAGCTAAACGACAACTCCAAGTACATAGCATTAAGTACATTCGTGTTCACCTAACTAAACCCTACCACACCCTTGCTACTCCCCCCAGCACCCATTTCATTACTCCTCCTTAGCCATCCTCAATAGAAAACATGCACAATTAACTATGTCTTCTGATTCCACCCATTTCAGCATAACACAATAGCCTAATGCACTATCCTGCCTTTCCCCTACAAACTAATAACTACTACTGCTAATCAGAATCTATGTCCTCCCTACACTGTCCATCCCCACTCTATTAAAGTTTCAATGGCCATATGCCCTAACCAGCCCCAGAAAACTTTCTTAACAAACCTCATCGATAATACTGTTTCCCCAACCCACTATGCAATACCTTCATTTGACATCTTATACACCACATTACCCATTTCATACATACCATAACAATTTCACATCCACACCACATCCAGAAAAAAGGATGTAGTATGTCAAAACCCAATACATGCCATAACAGAGAAAACAGGATTTAGAAAAAACAGTAAGTAGATAACCTAACAAAAGAGATGCTGGAAAATCAGCCATTTGCTCTACCTGCAATGCCAGATTTTGCATATTAAACCCCCAAAATGACCTCCACCACTAGGAATGAGGGCATGAGTGCCTCATGCTCTGAAAGGAAGCGAAGATCCATCCACTTCACCCACTTAGGACATGACAAGCCTACCAGCACGCCAGAGAAGACTCAGAGTACCATGCAACCTAGTGGAACCCTCCTCCTGTATCTTGTGCAGCTGTCACTATTGATTAAATGCATAATAACATTCATGCAAAACATGGCCCTGGAAGTAAGGAGAAGAACATGATAGACACACATATCCAGGGTGACACTGCCCCCATAGGGACAGAGTAAAAAATCAAGAAACCGTAATAGCTGCACCAGCTTACCATCATCTACATACTCCAACTCATTAACAGAGACCTTGAATGCAAAGGAAATATACACACTACCATGTCGCACCAGTGGAAGTTGGGAGCTACATGTCATTGGGCCTCATTACATGGACGGCGGTAGACCAAGGTGCTATTAGCTATTAGCACCTTGGTCCATGCCGGTAAAATACTGGCACCGCCTTGGTGGAAAGGGGAATTACCGCCCTATTCCAAGGTTGGTGGGGCGGTAATTCCCCCTTCACCCATTGCCCTTCCCCATTCCTATTTTTGCCCCATAGTGCATAATGGGAATGGGGAAGGTGCTAATTACGGCACTGCAAATTGCGGTACCGTAATTAGCTCCGTGGTCCCTTTGCGGATTGGTTTTTAATGCCTGCAAAAAGCAGGCGTTAAATTCTCCAACCCGCAAAGGGACCTCGTAGTAAGGCGGTAAGGGTTTTCCAGTACCAGTAAAATACTGGTACCGGTAAACCCTTACCGCCTACCATGTAATGAGGCCCATTGTTTTAAACAAACTCCTCCCAATCCACTGTTAGCAGGGTTCATGACTTGATACAGCCAACATTTCCACACATGCTGACAAAGGTGGTAATAGCTCCCCTATACCATGATATGATATGATATGATGGTTTATTTATATAGCTCCTATACACAATGTGTTTCAAAGCACTTCATGACAAGGGAGGGAACAGGGGAAAATACAAAACATTCTTACAGACCATGAACAACAAGAATGTGAAAGTAACTATCATACTCGGCCTAGCAACATTTCAGATAGTGCAAGTGCTAAGAAACAAATAGGAGGGGAATGGGAAACAGACAGGCGACTACCGTACTAGGCCTGACAACATTTCTGGTAGAGCCGGAGAATTACAAGAGGTTAGGGAGAGGGGAGGAGAAGGGGGAGAGGCACAAAACAAGCAGCTATCGTAGTAGGTCTGACAACATTTCAGTTGGAGGGTACCGGGGGAATAACAAGTAAGGAGGGGGGAGGAGACGAACAAAGTTACTATCATACTAGGTCCAGGGACCATTCAGATAGAAAAAGTAAGAGGGGGGAGAAGAGGGAGAGAAGGGGGGGACGGAGAGGAGAAGAGAACAAAGAATAAAACAGTGAAAAGTGCAAAGAAGCAGAGGGGGAGCGAAAACAGTTGCAGAGATCAGTGAGGCACATAATGTTGCAAGGGAACACAAAATGTAGGCAATGAATTCACAAAGACAATGGGCACAGCATGATTCAAGGCCAACTTGAGAGGGAGATCCAGGGAAGGTCCAGCATGTGGGTTGAGGGAGATGATACCCCAAAGCCCCAACAGTCAATGTGTCCAAATAGTCAATCCAAGCGTTGGCAAAAGTCAGTAATGGTGAACCATTCATGAATCAAGACAACTCCAGCAATGAAAAAGGGGAGGGGGGACCAACAAGGGGAGGGGGGCACATAGCAGCATCATGAGGGAACAGAGGGGGGTAAGTGGGTGGGCACACATAAGCATCAAAGGGGCAAGAAGGGGGTAGAGGGGCACACATACGCAACACAGGGGGAAAGAGGGGGGTGGGGGCACACATACGCATCATCGGGGCAAGAAGTGGGTAGGGGGCACACATATGCAACACCGGGGCAAAGGGGGGTGGGGGTACACATACGCATCACAGGGTCAAGAGAGCGAGGGGGGCACACAAATGCATCTCGGGGTGGAAGCAAGGGGTGGGGGACACACATATGCATCACAGGGGCAAGAGGCGTGTGGGGGGCACACATACGCATCATGGGGGGCAAGAGAGGGGACAAACCAATGCATCATAGGGAAAAGAGGGGGAGGCACACATACGCATCATGGGGGCAAGAGGGGGGCACACATAGGTTTCACGGGTTGCAAGATGGGGGTGGGGGGCACACATGCGCATCATGGGGGCAAGAGGGGGGCGCATAAGCATCACGGGGGGCAAGAGGGGCTGTGGGGGTACACATAAGCATCACAGGGGAGCAATATGGGGTGAGGGGGGCACACATACTCATCATAGGGGCAAGAGGGGGGAGGGGAGCACACATACGCATCACATGGGCAAGAGGAGGGTGGGGGGCACACATACGCATCAGAGGGCAAGAGGGGTGTGGGGGCACACATACACATCACAGGGGCAGGAGGTGGGCACACATACACATCACAGGGGCAAGAGGCAAGTTGGGGGCACACATACGCATCACGGGGGACAAGAAGGGGGCGGGGGCACACATATGCATCAGGGGGCAAGAGGGGGGTTTCTTCCAGAACTGTAAACAATATCAAACCCTAAATGTACAGATTACATGTGACGCAAACAAAACTTGCACACCCTGTTTCACCATCTAGGTCCACACAGCACTTAATGGTACTGTAAAACAGTACCCTGGATGCATTCATGGCCACACACATGGGACAACTGGCATGTCTCCTTGGTAACTGAAACATAGAGAGTGACAAGGGAGTGACTCAAAAGTCCAACACTAAGCGCCACTTAAGGTAGAGGGCTCAAATACCACTGCCTGTGACACTTGAGGGTGATGGGACACAGTTATCATATAACCCACAATTATCAAATATATCTTCAAGAACATCCCAAATCATATGATATCATAAATCATTTATAACACACCTGTACACAAGTATTTCTAGGCAAAAGACAAGGGAGGGAAGACAGAGGGAAGACAAGACAAACAATCTTACTAGGCCTTGTGTCATTCAGATGATACAAGTGCAAGAGCAAAACGTGCAAACAGAAAAGGAGGTAGAAAGTGCAAGGGACAGGGGAGGGAAAACAGGACACAAATGCTGTAAGTGCAGCCAGGGCAGCACGGCTCTGAGTTGTGCAAGGACACTACTAACTGCTTATCCTCTTTCAAGTACACTGGTATTACTCTCAGGAAAGTTGTCGCAATAATTTCTGTTCATGAAGAGAGGTGAAAACAATGTACTCAGTGTTTTACTTAAACATGATAGCGATAACATGTCTGCAGAAAATCAATCCAGTAAATATTAATACCATATGTGGTAAAGAGAGTTGTACTGATGATTATACTTTTGCTGCCACACATGCAGTAATAGCAATTACTGCATGTAAAAACACAACAAAATTGCATTTGATAAAACCAGTAATGTATCATTGCTTCCAGTAATGCTCATACCAGAAACAAAAACACCACATATGCTCAAGTAGATACCTCAGAAGGCAGCCACTATAGCAGTTCAATCCATCAATAATAACAGATAAGGAACGATATCCATTTTTCAGGATAGTCTGCTTAGATGCCTGTGATTAATAAGTGTACATTAAACAAGAACTCTTTAGGCTAACATTTATGGTTAAAACCTCTATGCCCATCGTACACACCCATGTTCCACATTAACAAATACAGTATAATGAAGTTTTTGTTTGTACAATATATTAGGCCCTACTAAACTTGTGCTTCTTCCAGCACCCATTTAAATACTCCTCCTTAGCCATCCTCAACAAAAAGCACACAATTAACTACTTCACCTAATTCCACTCATCTCAGCATAATAACACAGTAGCCTAATTTACTATCCTGACTTTCCCCTACAAACTAATAACTACCACTGCTAATCAACAAAAAGATATCAGCATATATGTCCTCCCTTCACTGTCCATCCCCACTTAACTAAACTTGCAATTGCCAGATGCCCTAACCTGCCCCAGAAAACTATACTTTCTTAACAAACCTCATCAATAATACTGTTTCTCAGCCCACTATGAAACCCCATTAATTTGACATCTTATACAACACATTACTTATTTCTTACATACCATAACAATTTGACATCCACACCACATCCACAAAAAAGGGTGTGATTTATCAAAACCCAATACATGCCATAACAGAGAAACCAGGATTTAGAAAACAGAATTTAGATAACCTGACACTGAAGATGCTCGAAAATCAACTATTTGGTCTACTTGCAATGCCAAATATACAAAATTAAACCATCAAAATTACCTCCACCACTAAAGAGGTAGGCATGACTGCCATGTGCTCTGAAAGGAAACAGAGGTGCAACTGGCCATTAACTTTGCCAATTTCTAATATATCGGAGCTTTAAAGCATACATTTTTCAATATTAAACTTAATCACCAATACAGGGTCACAAAAAACAGCTTAATATCCAACTACAAAGCACACGCAGAGCCACAAAAGTTGTCAAGGGTAGAGGTATACTGCTTGGTTCACACTAGGATTTCTTATGCACCCTCATTCATATCACATCTTCCAATGCCACTAAGAAACAACCTTTATTTGCAAATATATCTTCTGGCAAACATAAGCATAGCATACCATGTCATACTGCTTCATCACTCTCCTAAAAGCAGTGAAGTAAAATATAGAAAACCCTACTTTGCAAACAATACTTATAAACTTGACCAAATGTGACTCCGAAACATACTTCAGTTATCTTACAAATACAATAATTCAAACTATACATAAAGTATACAAAAACACACACTATCACTGGTTGGTAGACAGCACCATAATAGTTCACAAACGGCGATGTCAGAAGCGGCTGTGAGCGTATTCTGAGTGTATTGCAGTATGGCTTGACGTGGCAGACATTTGTGTGCTGAGTCCTTTCCTCTAAGTGGTAGGAGGAGGAGAGCGTCTGGCGTCCATACAACGTTTCTGGCTGTCTTGGAGTTGCGGTTGATGTGAAGCAGTGAATCCGTGAAGTGGTGAAGCCGAAGCTGTGTCGGCCGTGAAGGTTGGCTCCAAGGTTGGCTCTGGAGTGTGAGAGCCCGAGACCTGAAGGGGGGGTCTTATCTTGAGTCGTACCTTCAGAGTCCCTGCCCACACGGCCTGCAGGTAGTACGCTTAGCGCGATAAGTGCGGTAATCTAGCATCGGACTTCAGCACTGGGCTCGAGCATCAGATTTGGGCAGCACTGCAATTCGCATTGCCATTTGCCATTGCTGCGTGCTTTCATCCTGTTATTACCCTGCTTTTACCCTCACATGCAAGCAAGCACGCACGTCTCTCCTTTGTTCTTTTATTAGGACTTCCTGGTTTCCGACAGTTGATGTTGGGCCGGATGACTTGTCCTAATTTGAAGTACGAATGATACTGTCTTGCTCTGTTATTTTTTAGCCAATAATATTTATGTATTGGCGTCTGTCCAACTGCATGGAGTTCTGTTTGCAAGAGTAAAGAGTAAAGCGTTAATTGCTCCCCAGGTTTGGTCTGTGTATATACAGTTTAGAGAAGTTCATTCTCTTCATCAAGAGTCCAGAATAATGAATTAAACACTGTAAATAAAGAAATATGTATGATCAGCTATTTGTAAACTCTCCACATAACCGCTCCATGCATTTAATGTTCCCAAGAACAAATAAACAATTAAGTCGTCATAATGCATTGTTTAAGGAAGCAAGGGTAAAATAAATGAAATGGGTCAACATGACCAGCACCTGTAAATAGTATCCAGAGCCACAAACTATCGGGACAAAGAATAGCCATTTTTCTAATGATAAATTAGAAATGCATTATAAATTACATCGGCATAGGTCAACTACCGAATAATTATAAATTAATAGCTTACCAAGTTTTACTGAAGGCCTGTAATTCAGTGCATGTGGAAAGCTGCTAAATATGAGTGGGAAAGAAATTCTGAGTTGAATTCCAACATAGTTCATCCAGCGGAGAACAGCGGAATCTTGTGCACTCTAAAAGAAAAATAGTGCGTGCAAATATAAGTGTTAAATGCCAAAAGCGGCAGATATGGTGAGTGAAACAATGAACGGGCAACTACTCACCACTGCGGGATGCCCAATGAGTTCAAGGTAGGACCAACTATTACATCAAAGCGGTGCTTGCGTGGCACGCAGTATAAGGATTCCAATATAATCCACACGGGGCTTGCTGGGTCTATAGAGAAAAACAGCGGCCACTCAAAGTTAGTGTCAAAGTGACACGTAAGTATGCAAAGCTGAAGAGCCACGGCGAAAAATGCCTCGTGTTTCTAATAACTTACTTAGGTCTTGTGATAGTTGTAACATCGGCTGATGAATAGTGGGCTACGGAGTAGACAGAGCTCGTACAAGCCCCTCCACCTGGGAGGATGTCCCCAGAGACCGTTGCTATGCGCGGGACGCGCGTACAGATACACAAGCCCCTCGCTGCGGCGTTGGTCCGTGAAGCAAGGAAGGCATGCGTAGTAATAGAGAACGGACTAAAGTGATAAATATGAGTAAGATAGCAAGTTGGGCACACGCTAGAAGGCGGCGGCCATTTTAGAAGGTGGAAAGATGTCCAAAGTAGAATTGAATCATGTTGAATGTGTGAGCTACTTACAATGGTTTAGATTCAGAAAAGACTGTATCCAAGCGGACAAGAAATTGGTCATCTAAGTTCCGATATGGTGACTCTGGATTTACATTGTGCGTGAAACAGACAAATACTCTTAAGGTAGCACAGAATTCGCTACTAGTAGCAGTTATAAATTGGAGAGAGGTCCAAAATGGCCCAAGTGTCTATGGAGGGAATGTGATCGTATAATGATACATGAAAAAACATCTTATTTAAGGTGACAATTATGTTTAAAAAGACAATACAGAGCTAGCGTTTAAAGAGACACAATCTAGCAACAAGTCAGATAAAACATTTTAGAGAGAATTCGTCATTAAGCCCCTTAGGTAGTAATGTGTTCAGTGTGTGATTCTAATATTTTTCTCTACGTGAGAGCATAGATGCATAGTCCCCTCCCCTGTAGGGTTTTTTTACAACTTCAAGGATTTGAAATTTTAATTGTGCAATTGTGTGGTTATTCTCCATGAAATGTCTGGAGAGGGGGGATTTGATGTTTTTACATCTAATATTGGATTTGTGTTCCGTAAGGCGTTCTTGGACAGGTCTTGTGGTTTGACCCACATATAGTTTGCCACAGGGACATTTGATTGCATAAATGACCCCGGATGACATGCAGGTGGCGTAGTGGGGTAGTTTAATGTTCTTCCCAGTATATGGGTGAACAATTTTTTCACCTTTTATGACATTGTTGCAATGAGTACAGCATAGACAAGGGAAAGTGCCGATTATTTTAGTTTGTAGGACCATCTGTTTGTCTTTAGGTGGTATTTCTGCTCTGACCAGAGTGTCCCTCAGGTTCCTACCACGTCTGAAGGCCATCATAGGTGCTTTAGGAAAGAGTTCTTTCAGTGTCTGGTCGTTGTGGAGAATACTCTAATGTTTCCTGATGGATTTACTTATCTGGAAGCTCTGTCTTGAGTACTTGCTAATATGCAGTAATGGTGTATCCTTTGTTTTGTTTTTGGGTACCAGTGGTTGTTCTTTATTGATGAGTCCAGATCTTTCTTTGGCTTCCTCTAGGATGGTGTTAGGATAGCCTCTGGCTGAACATTTTTCCAATAGGGTGTTGCTCTCGGTGTCCAGACCTGCTGGGTCCGAAATTATCCGTTTTAGTCTCAAGACTTGACTATATGGTAGACTCTTAAGCATGGATTTGGGATGATAACTTGTAAAGTGTAATAGGTTATTCGCATCAGTGGGTTTGTGGTAGACCGTGGTCCATATCCGGTGTTCTTTAATTTCCATGTCTACATCCAAAAAGTGTAGGCGGGGTTCACCGATTTCCATTGTGAATTTAATGGTGTTGTGGATAGAGTTCATATAGGTGAGGAAAGTGTCCAATTCTTCGCGTGTCCCACACCAGATGCCAAATATGTCGTCTATATAACGTTTCCACATTAGTATCTTGTAGGACCATTCTGGGTGGTCCAGTACATGTTGATGTTCAAA
This sequence comes from Ambystoma mexicanum, assembly GCF_040938575.1. Taxonomy (NCBI): domain Eukaryota; kingdom Metazoa; phylum Chordata; class Amphibia; order Caudata; family Ambystomatidae; genus Ambystoma; species Ambystoma mexicanum. The sequence goes on along the minus strand of NC_090935.1, from coordinate 1,085,099,619 downwards.
CCTGTACATGAATGTGTTTGCGTAAACTGGGACCATGGATGAGCCCATGGAGGTACCAGTAGTTTGAAGGTAGTATTTCCCTTTAAATCTGAAATAACTGTTAAAGAGTATGGTTTCAAGAAATTTTAGAACCAAATTGTTATTGGACATGCTGTTATTGCCATTGGAGATGAGCCATTCAACTGCTTCGAGGCCTTCGGTGTGGGGGATGGATGTATATAAACTACACAGGATGTATATAAACTACACACATCCATACTGAAGATAATACACTCTGTGCTTAGAGTTGTGATGCCATTGATACAATTCAGAAAATCTGTTGTGTCTCTAAGGTAAGTAGGGGTCTCCTGTACCAATTTCTGAAGGGATTTGTCCACGTAGATCGCTAGAGGCTCAAAAATGCTATCAGTGCCCGCTACTATCGGTCGCAGTGGGGGGTTGGTGGGGTCCTTATGAATTTTGGGAAGGCCGTAGAATACTGGAGTGATTGGATGTACATTAAGTAAAAATTCACTCGTCTTGACATCGATCATGTCTTGATCTAATGCTTCTTCAATGATCTTCTTAATGAGGATCTTGATTGTGTTGATAGGGTCACCATCTAGCTTGGAGTAAGCGCTGGTATCATCTAGCAGTGTGAGGCATTTAGTCGTGTAATCTTTAGTGTCCATTATGACAATTGCGCCACCTTCATCTGCGGGTTTGATGGTAAGTTCTTCATCTTTGGCCAGTGTTTCAATATGTTCCAATTGACACCGTTTCGCATTGCTTGGTGTATTCTTTTGGTAGTTAATCCTTTCAAGATCCTTCAAAACCGTTTTTTCAAATAGGTTAAGCATAGAATTTTGTGTGAACGGGTCAAAAGAACTCTTTGGACGGAATTCAAGGATGTTATTGTCCGGAGGTGGTGTATCCTCATCCATGTCGGACTTAAAAAACAATTTGAGCCTCAGTTTTCGCAATAACCTATGAAAACATACTTTTTCTTCAAAAAGCGTAGTGTTGCTAGTGGGCACAAATGATAGTCCTCGGTTAAGCATGTCCAATTGTCCACTAGTAAGGTTTTTACAGGACAGGTTCACAACTACATTTTTGGTCATTTTTTTCTTTTGTTTTGGCCTTTTGCCTCTCCTCGTTTTTCTTTTTGTTTGTCTCTTAGTTCTAAAAAAGCACCACTCAATGTTCCAGGGCTAGGTGGGGTCACTGGGGTTGTTGGGTTGGTGGTAGGTCGTTCTGTAGGATCTGTGTTGGGAATAACCGTTTCTTTGCTAGAGGGGCGTCCTCCTTCTTCAGGTTGAATTGGGTCCCCAATGCTACTGGTACTGCTGTCACTGCCAGAGTTTGCTTTATTCTGGAAACGAGCTTTGCGTTGTTGATCATGGTGGTGGTAAAATTCTTGCCATGTGTAGACAATGTCGTTAAGGTAGTCGAAGATGTCTCTTTTAAATTTCCTCAATTTCCTATGTTCAATGTTCTGTTATTAACCTGTAAATTTTGAATTGATAGCAATAAGTAGGGTAGAAAGTTCTTCAGCTGATTTAAATTCACTTAGCTGAGTTTTCAAGGTGGTGATTTCTGTATCAATAGATGTGAGAGATTTAGACAATTCTTCGATGGTCAAGAGTATGAGATCCAGTGAACATTTATTTAGGATTTGGTCCCATTTTTCTACGAAGGATTTACTTTCACTGCATAGAGTAGGGCGTAGATACACTCTTAGTCCTCGGGGTATTTTCTGCGATTTGTAATACTCAACCAGTGTTGTTGCATGCAGTTTTTGTGCAATTTCTCGTCGAATTAATTTTTCCAACTGGAAGACTAGTCTCTCAGGGTTAGCTCTGCATTCTAATGATTTTTCTGTATCTTTAATGAGGGATAGGATACGTTTAGCTTCAGATGCATCAAAAGCTAATGTGGTAGCGCGTTTGTCAGTAATGTAATTAACTCATGAAAAAGACATATTAGACAAGTAATTAGAGAGATGGGTGCTACCTTCATTTGGTGCCACACTAGAGTATAGTGGAAAAAATAACAAGGAGGAGAGTGGAAGGTGCACACACTAAATTTCTAGAAACTTCATATAACAGTTTGTCAGTAGTTTCATATAACAGTTTGTCAGTAGTTGAGAGTATTTTAGGGTGCAGGGGAGGAAATGTAGCCCTGGCACAGGGTTACTAAAGGTACAAAAGGAGAGAAACGAGGATCCAAAAACGGAACCCTCCCGTCCCTTGCACACCTTATGTTAACGTCAGTATGACGCCTTGAAATTTACTTTTATCAAAATAAATTAGATATATATTCCAATGAACTTCAAATGATAATAACATTTTATAAAGAATGCAGTAATGACATCCAATGTAAAAGAGGATTCTTTATTCCAAACGCGAGAAACAGGGAGGATTCAATTCATTTGATTGTGGCTGACGCGTTTCGAGAAGTTCATTCTCTTCATCAAGAGCCCAGAATAATGAATTAAACACTGTAAATAAAGAAATATGTATAATCAGCTATTTGTAAACTCTCCACATAACCGCTACATGCATTTAATGTTCAGCGTTAAACAAATAACATGTTCGCAAGAAGAAATAAACAATTAAGTCGTCATAATGCATTGTTTAAGGAAGCAAGGATAAAATAAATGAAATGGGTCAACATGACCAGAACCTGTAAATAGTATCCAGAGCCACAAACTATCGGACAAAGAATGGCCATTTTTCTAATGATAAATTAGAAATGCATTATAAATTACATAGGCATAGGTCAACTACCGAATAATTATAAATGAATAGCTTACCAAGTTTTACTGAAGGCCTGTAATTCAGTGCATGTGGAAAGCCGCTAAATATGAGCGGGAAAGAAATTCTGAGTTGAATTCCAACATAGTTCATCCAGCGAACAACAGCGGAATCTTGTGCACTCTAAAAGAAAAATAGTGCGTGCAACTATAAGTGTTAAATGCCAAAAGCGGCAGATATGGTGAGTGAAACAATGAACGGGCAACTACTCACCACTGCGGGATGCCCAATGAGTTCAAGGTAGGATCAACTATTACATCAAAGCGGTGCTTGCGTGGCACGCAGTCTAAGGATTCCAATATAATCCACACAGGGCTCGCTGGGTCTATAGAGAAAAACAGCGGCCCCTCAAAGTTAGTGTCAAAGTGACACGTAAGTATAAAGCTGAAGAGGCACGGCGAAAAATGCCTCGTGTTTTTAATAACTTACTTAGGTCTTGTGATAGTTGTAACATCGGCTGATGAATAGTGGGTTACGGAGTAGACGGAGCATGTACAAGCCCCTCCAGCTGGGAGGATGTCCCCAGAGACTGTTGCTATGCGCGAAATGCGGGTACAGATACACAAGCCCCTTGCTGCGGCGTTGGTCCGTGAAGCAAGGAAGGCATGCGTAGTAATAGAGAACGGACTAAAGTGAATAATATGAGTAAGATAGCAAGTTGGGCACATGCTAGAAGGCGGCGGCCATCTTAGAAGGTGGAAAGATGTCCAAAGTAGTATTGAATCATGTTGAATGTGTGAGCTACTTACAATGGTTTAGATTCAGAAAAGACTGTATCCAAGCGGAAAAGAAATTGGCCATCTAAGTTCCGATATGGTGACTCTGGATTTACATTGTGCGTGAAACAGACAAATATTCTTAAGGTAGCACAGAATTCGCTACTAGTAGCAGTTATAAATTGGAGAGAGGTCCAAAATGGCCCAAGTGTCTATGGAGGGAATGTGATCGTATAATGATACATGAAAAAACATCTTACTTAAGGTGACAATTATGTTTAAAAAGACAATACACAGAGATCTGTTGAGTGCAGGCAGAGCTAGCGTTTAAAGAGACACAATCTAGCAACAAGTCAGATAAAACATTTTCGAGAGAATTCGTCATTAAGCCCCTTAGGTAGTAATGTGTTCAGTGTGTGTATCCAATATTTTTCTCTACGTGAGAGCATCGATGCATAATCCCCTCCCCTGTAGGGTTTTTTTACAACTTCAAGGATTTGAAATTTTAATTGTGCAATTGTGTGGTTAATCTCCATGAAATGTCTGGAGAGGGGGGATTTGATGTTTTTACATCTAATATTGGATTTGTGTTCAGCCACAATCAAATGAATTGAATCCTCCATGTTTCTCACGTTTGGAATAAAATATCCTCTTTTACATTGGATGTCATTACTGCATTCTTTCTAAAATGTTATTATCATTTGAAGTTCATTGGAATATATATCTAATTTATTTTGATAAAAGTCAATTTCAAGGCGTCATACTGACGTTAACATAAGGTGTGCAAGGGACGGGAGGGTTCCGTTTTTGGATCCTCGTTTCTCTCCTTTTTGTACCTTTTATAACCCTGTGCCAGGGCTACATTTCCTCCCCTGCACCCTAAAAATACTCTCAACTACTGACAAACTGTTATATGAATCAATGTTTCTAGAAATTTAGTGTGTGCACCTTCCACTCTCGTCCTTATATACAGTTTAGCTCAGAGCCCAGAGCTCGGGGTGTATTTTCTATCCAGAACTGGCAATTAGTGCAGGGACTGCAAGCTTTATAGCTTTTGACCCGCTACTTAGTTGCACAGTTGTATGCTAACAGACAATCTATTAAGGAAACAGTTCTCTGTAACCTTAATAGTGTGACTCTGTGAGCGTTATATAGTGGGGACTGCGGGCTAGCACCTTTTACCCACCTTTTCAATAAATTCAAAAACAATAACAATAGCAATAAAAAAATGGGGGGTGGAGATCTCAGAGGGAACTCTGTACCTGACCTCTTTTGAAAAGAGGTTTTTGAAACACCCTTAAATCAATGGTGAAAGACTATGTCTAAGTCTTATAATCTTCTCAGAGCATTACATCAGAAAGATGCCAATCCAGATTCCCCTACAGTTATGAAAGAGCTTAGTACTTTGGCAGACAAATCCTCTTTCATTCCTTACAAATCGGGAGAGGTAGATTCTACCCTCCACAAAGTGTATTTCCTATTGACATACAAAGACCCACTGGATCTGGACTGGAAGTGTCATTTGCAGTGGACTTAAAGGAAATTGGGAACTCCACTCCAGCTCACCAACCACTTAGAGACCTGCTCAAAACTAATGTGAACTATACTTTAACCACAACTACTATTAAGAACGAGATTGTGGAACATTTTCCTAAAGGACTTCTGGGCACCAGGGATGATCAGACCATGGGCTCTGCAACCATTGGTAAGAGCAGGTCTTGGGTTCCAGGAAATCAAATCGATCAAGTCCTTAATGTGATTGACATACCAGATGAAAATTTGATTGAGGTGGAAATTCAAAATATGTTAGAACTCTCTTATGAATGCAATCGGACTACAAGCCCACATAGGACTCTGAATGTGGCAACAAACTGTGCCCTAAATTACCAATACAAAATACAAATCCACCAACAAAGCCTTTACCACCACAGACAACTAAAGAACAAGAATTATGCCCCCCAACAATAACAGCATTACATTTCATGCTCAGTTCTCTGGTCAAGGTCTTTGAAAATCTTAAATCGGAGGTACAGCAGCACTCTGGAATGCTGCTGGAGATAACAAAAGAATTAGAGATAAGTGAGTCTTCCAGGGTTGCCTTGAGAACGGTAATTAATGATTTAATGGGAGGCATAATGGATGAATTTCGTTTAATTTCTAAATCTCAAATTACTAAATTGGATTTCCTGTCAGCACAGTGGGAAGGTGCAAAGGAAGAAATAAGGATGTTACCTCTGAGAGTGGAAGAGCACAGGAACAGATCTGTCCAATAGAAAAGTCCCTCTCCATTGCGCTCTCCCCTAAACAATCCTATAAATAGTAGTTTGAATGACACTCCCTTGTCGGCCTCCACAATGGAGGAATTTGTACGATTGGCACAATTGGTGAGAGTGTGAACTATGCTGTCTGCCTGCCCCTGAACTATTGTGATCGGATGAAATATCAGTTCAGAAGCCCTCTGGAGAGAAACAAAAAAAAAGAAGTCAAATCGAAAAACTAAGAAATTGAAAAAAGAAGCAACAAAGATTTTATAGAGGTCTCGAAAATTCAAACATCCCAACAATTGAAGCAAAAGAAAAAGAAAGGTACTGATATTAACTGTTTCATTAAAAATATAAAAGGAAAGATGGCTGGCAATCAAAAGTATGAGAAAACAAAAGAAAGCAACTCTGTTAAGGGGAAAAATGCCAAAAAAGATCATAAGGAGAAAGACTTGAGAAAGGACATGCCAGTGACACCCCTTGAAATAAGAAAAACAACAGTGGGGAGCCAAACAGAGTTGATTCAGCCCCCGAGGCAGATCACACCAATCCTTTTGAATTTGAAACAAAAGACTATAACAAAGAATTTAGACTTGAAAATTGCATCAATATTTTTTAAACCTAGTCAACGAGTTGAAAGGAAGAAAGTGGGAGAAAAATCCCCAGAGGCCCCGTTAAGTGAGACAAATCTAAAAGATTCTTCAGAGAAACAATCTGGAGAGATGCAACAGTATCCATTAGTAAAAGATAAACTCCCTATCTTGACTCAAAATCCATCCGGAACACAGAATAGCTACTAAAGCTCCTCTCATCAGCTGATATAGGCCGTGTGAGTTTTCTTTGGAATCCCAATACGAATATTTTGGAACTACTGATGAAAGCAAGATTGGGGCAAGAAACGATTCTAGGGGCTAAAGAAGACTGGGAGAGAAGGGGTCTCCTGATTTGCAAAGGTTGGCCACAATCAGATGAAAGATCCCTTCGCAATCAATTTATTCAAGAATCGACTGAAAGACAACGGAATAATGAGACTACCTGTAGATCGACACCAAATATACAAAATGTGTGGGATTTGGTTCCGGATATTGTCTCCCAGATTTCATCAAAATGGTTATCCCCAATAAGCGACTCAATCCAGTCAGATGATTCATATTCTTTCCTGGAACACCAGAGGTCATAATTCTTTTAATGTTAGCCCTAAAAGGCGTTATATTTTTGAGGGCTTTGACCTTGTGGCATTCCAGGAGACCTGGCTGACAACAGCAGTGGGGCTGGATGGTTCTTCTGTTTATCAGCAGCTGGCAACAGGTTTGGGTATTGGTCGTCCGAGTGGAGGCTTGCTAATGCTTGTAGAAATATGATGTTTGATAGCTCTAAAATCCTCTCAAATAGGTTTCAGGGTATATTGATGGTGAGAGTAAATAGAAGCGGGACGGCATGTATGTCAAATTGGATTGTGGTAACTCTTTATTGGAACCCATTCTCAATTCCACTTACTAGCTTCCTGCAAAATCTTTCTGATTGTCTGTTGGAGTTCTCTTCTCAATTTTCAGATGATGAATTATTAATAATGGGCGATTTAAACTCATAATACATCACATCAAACTGTATTGGGGAAATGTAATTATAATCTAAGAATGGTTATGTGTGGAACATCTTTATGCGAGATTGGGACCTATGGATGCTGAATGGCAATGTTGGGGGTGATATTCCACCTGCCTCTACTTGGCAGAGGGGACGATCATCATCATCAATTGACTATATATTTGCCTCAAAATCAGTATTTGAAAGTTGTTCCCGGTTTATTGTATCAGAAGGCAACCAGGGTGATCACGCAATCCTGCAAGCTAGATGCACCATAGAAGCAAATCCCCAACGTTCCATCTAGCCTCATCAATTATCAGTTAGTCTCTCTGGGAATCGAATAAAGAGATAGAGGTGGATGTATTCTTACCAAGAAACTGGAGGATACTACAAAAAAATTGACAGATCAGCAATTGTTTAGAGCTTGTAAAGTGAGAAATTTTGTGAATTTTCTTTTGGATATGAATCCTCCAAATGGCAGTGAAGCGGCCTAAAAGATCGGTAAGAATAATTGCTTTGATACCTCAATTTATAACAAAAAAAAATTGAAAAGACTTCAAATGAGCCAATTAAAAAAAAAGAAACAGCAAACGACTGTCAGAGAATATGAGAAATAATACAGATTTTGGGTAAGGTCCAATGAATTTATAATTCTTCAGAGAGATGGTGAGGAAACTCAAGAAATGTTTGGTCCATCATCGGTTCAATTAACAATTTGATACATTTTGCTCAAGGTACAATGATCCAGGAACAAGTTTGGATGGCTTATTTTGCTAAGGTGTATGGTCCTTCAGACATTCCGGTACCTATAATCCAATTAGACTCCCACTGGTCACTTTCTTATACCACTGACGACATTCAATCCCTAAATACTAACAGGCCGATTCATGGAATAATTAGCGTGGCGCAAGTGGGCAAAAACGTGCGAATCGCAGTGGAATAGCGAAAATCGCAGTGCAATTGCGAAAATCGCACAAAAAGCAGCGCACGTCTATTCATGGAAGGCCGTGCGCGAGAAAACCAGCGTATGTGCGATAAAAAAGTGCGCGGCGTACGTTGGCGCACAGGCCATCTAACAGCGTGCGCCAGGTCACAGCGAAAATCGCACAGGCCACAGCGAAATTCGCACATAGTGCGGCGCACGCAACAAAAGTAGGCGGAACACGGGCGTAACACTCGGAATGGGGAACAACTTGCCAAAACGTGGGCGTCACGGGGGAAGTACAGGGCACAAGTGCGCGGAACGCCCACACGCTCGCCTACAACACGTATTCATGGAATAGAATAGGGGAAAAAAGCGCACGCTCAAACCAGCGCACAGGCACAAACACGACCGCCACAAGAAAGCAGGCGGTAGCGTCTCTGCGGCTGTAAGAAATGTGCGCCAAAAGGTGCGCCAACAAATAGCACCTATATACTGCCATGATGAATGTCCCATACTGTGGCCCTCCAGGAAAAATGACGTGCAAAGGGGTACCCACAAACACGGACACCCGCTGACAAAAAATACGTGTGCGTGTATACCAGGGTGCGCGGGAAGTCTAACACGCAATTTCAGCAGGGTACGTGCATCACAGGGGTTTGCGTGAAGTTATTCACGCGATCGGGCCTGGGGGAGCGGGCTACGTGTATTTCAGGGGTTCGCGTGAAGTTTCTCACGCGATCGGGCCTGGGGGAGCATGCTACGTGTATTTCAGGGGTTCGCGTGAAGTTTCTCACGCGATCGGGCCTGGGGGAGCGTGCTACGTGTATTTCAGGGGTTCGCGTGAAGTTTCACACGCGATCGGGTCTGGGGGAGCGGGCTACGTGTATTACAGGGGTTCGCGTGAAGTCCCTCACGCGATCGGGCCTGGGGGAGCGTGCTACGTGTATTTCAGGGGTTCGCGTGAAGTTTCACACGCGATCGGGCCTGGGGGAGCGGGCTACGTGTATTACAGGGGTTCGCGTGAAGTTCCTCACGCGATCGGGCCTGGGGTAGCGGGCTACGTGTATTACAGGGGTTCGCGTGAAGTTCCCCACGCGATCGGGCCTGGGGGAGCGGGCTACGTGTATTCCAGGGGTGCGCGGGAAGTTCCACACGCGAATAGCCTGGGCGCGTGTATTTGAGGGGTGCGCGGGAAGTTCCACACGCGAATAGCCTGGGCGCGTGTATTTGAGGGGTGCGCGGGAAGTTCCACACGCGAATAGCCTGGGTGCGCGTGTATTTCAGGGGTGCGCGGGGAGTTCCACACGCGAATAGCCTGGGTGCGTGTATTTCAGGGGTGCGCGGGAAGTTCCACACGCGAATAGCCTGGGCGCGTGTATTTCAGGGGTGCGCGGGAAGTTCCACACGCGAATAGCCTGGGTGCGCGTGTATTTCAGGGGTGCGCGGGGAGTACCACACGCGAATAGCCTGGGTGCGTGTATTTCAGGGGTGCGCGGGAAGTTCCACACGCGAATAGCCTGGGCGCGTGTATTTCAGGGGTGCGCGGGAAGTTCCACACGCGAATAGCCTGGGCGCGTGTATTTCAGGGGTGCGCGGGAAGTTCCACATGTGATTTGACAGTGTGGGTCCTCCCAGGTGTACCCTGTAAACCCTCCACGGCCCCTGCAGGCAGCCCACACCACAGGGGACTACCCTGCATCCCTGGTCATGTCCCGCAGGCAGCCCACCCAACATGGGCATGCCCCCCAGCAAAGGCACATGTCTCCTTGAACTAATGAACACCAACTCATGTCCCCTTGCACCCCCACCCCCCAGCACTGTGGGGCACCTGCCAGCAGGCCCCCACCCATGTCCAACTCATGTCTCCCACCACCCCCACACCCCAGCCACCAGGGGCACCCTCCACCAGGCCCCCACTCATGTCTCCCACCACCCCCACACCCCAGCAGTGCAGGGGCACCCTCCACCAGGCCCCCACTCATGTCACCCACCACCCCCAGCCACCAGGGGCACCCTCCACCAGGCCCCCACTCATGTCTCCCACCACCCCCACACCCCAGCAGTGCAGGGGCACCCTCCACCAGGCCCCCACTCATGTCTCCCACCACCCCCACACCCCAGCAGTGCAGGGGCAGCCTCCACCAGGCCCCCACTCATGTCACCCACCACCCACACCCCCCAGCCACCAGGGGCACCCTCCACCAGGCCCCCACTCATGTCTCCCACCACCCCCACCCCCCAGCCACCAGGGGCACCCTCCACCAGGCCCCCACTCATGTCTCCCACCACCCCCACACCCCAGCCACCAGGGGCACCCTCCACCAGGCCCCCACTCATGTCTCCCACCACCCCCACACCCCAGCTGTGCAGGGGCACCGTCAACCAGGCCCCCACTCATGTCTCCCACCACCCCCACACCCCAGCAGTGCAGGGTCACCCTCCACCAGGCCCCCACTCATGTCTCCCACCACCCCCACACCCCAGCAGTGCAGGGTCACCCTCCACCAGGCCCCCACTCATGTCTCCCACCACCCCCACACCCCAGCAGTGCAGGGGCAGCCTCCACCAGGCCCCCACTCATGTCACCCACCACCCCCACCCCCCAGCACTGTGGGGCACCTGCCAGCAGGCCCCCACCCATGTCCAACTCATGTCTCCCACCACCCCCACACCCCAGCCACCAGGGGCACCCTCCACCAGGCCCCCACTCATGTCTCCCACCACCCCCAGCCACCAGGGGCACCCTCCACCAGGCCCCCACTCATGTCTCCCACCACCCCCACACCCCAGCCACCAGGGGCACCCTCCACCAGGCCCCCACTCATGTCTCCCACCACCCCCACCCCCCAGCCACCAGGGGCACCCTCCACCAGGCCCCCACTCATGTCTCACACCACCCCCACACCCCAGCCACCAGGGGCACCCTCCACCAGGCCCCCACTCATGTCTCCCACCACCCCCACACCCCAGCAGTGCAGGGGCACCGTCAACCAGGCCCCCACTCATGTCTCCCACCACCCCCACACCCCAGCCACCAGGGGCACCCTCCACCAGGCCCCCACTCATGTCTCCCACCACCCCCACACCCCAGCAGTGCAGGGGCACCCTCCACCAGGCCCCCACTCATGTCACCCACCACCCCCAACCCCCATCAACCAGGGGCACCCTCCACCAGGCCCCCACTCATGTCACCCACCACCCCCACACCCCAGCACTGTGGGGCACCTGCCAGCAGGCCCCCACCCATGTCCAACTCATGTCTCCCACCACCCCCACCCCCCAGCCACCAGGGGCACCCTCCACCAGGCCCCCACTCATGTCTCCCACCACCCCCACACCCCAGCAGTGCAGGGGCACCCTCCACCAGGCCCCAACTCATGTCACCCACCACCCCCACCCCCCAGCCACCAGGGGCACCCTCCACCAGGCCCCCACTCATGTCTCCCACCACCCCCACACCCCAGCAGTGCAGGGTCACCCTCCACCAGGCCCCCACTCATGTCTCCCACCACCCCCACACCCCAGCCACCAGGGGCACCCTCCACCAGGCCCCCACTCATGTCTCCCACCACCCCCACACCCCAGCCACCAGGGGCACCCTCCACCAGGCCCCCACTCATGTCTCCCACCACCCCACACCCCAGCAGTGCAGGGTCACCCTCCACCAGGCCCCCACTCATGTCACCCACCACCCCCACACCCCAGCAGTGCAGGGTCACCCTCCACCAGGCCCCCACTCATGTCTCCCACCACCCCCACACCCCAGCAGTGCAGGGTCACCCTCCACCAGGCCCCCACTCATGTCTCCCACCACCCCCACACCCCAGCAGTGCAGGGGCAGCCTCCACCAGGCCCCCACTCATGTCACCCACCACCCCCACCCCCCAGCACTGTGGGGCACCTGCCAGCAGGCCCCCACCCATGTCCAACTCATGTCTCCCACCACCCCCACACCCCAGCAGTGCAGGGGCAGCCTCCACCAGGCCCCCACTCATGTCACCCACCACCCCCACACCCCAGCACTGTGGGGCACCTGCCAGCAGGCCCCCACCCATGTCCAACTCATGTCTCCCACCACCCCCACCCCCCAGCCACCAGGGGCACCCTCCACCAGGCCCCACTCATGTCTCCCACCACCCCCACACCCCAGCAGTGCAGGGGCACCCTCCACCAGGCCCCCACTCATGTCACCCACCACCCCCACCCCCCAGCCACCAGGGGCACCCTCCACCAGGCCCCCACTCATGTCTCCCACCACCCCCACACCCCAGCAGTGCAGGGTCACCCTCCACCAGGCCCTCACTCATGTCTCCCACCACCCCCACACCCCAGCCACCAGGGGCACCCTCCACCAGGCCCCCACTCATGTCTCCCACCACCCCCACACCCCAGCCACCAGGGGCACCCTCCACCAGGCCCCCACTCATGTCTCCCACCACCCCCACACCCCAGCAGTGCAGGGGCAGCCTCCACCAGGCCCCCACTCATGTCACCCACCACCCCCACACCCCAGCAGTGCAGGGTCACCCTCCACCAGGCCCCCACCCATGTCCCCCTGCCCCCAGGTCCTGACGATACACAATCATGGCAGTAATGGGCAGCATACCCAGCACAAACACCCAGGCAAGGATTGCATCCACCCACATAGTGAATGCAATTACATGACACAACCCCAATGGCAAGTATGTAAATGAACACATGTCCGTCACACACACATACACAATGGCTGCAAGTGAATGTCAAAACCCATATCATGACATGTATGAAACCAAAGACAAAATAAGACAAGTGGAAGTAAAAATAAAAAATGTATTAAAGATTAAAAATAAGTAAACAAATCAAACATAGAACTATGTGGATAATAAAATAAATGGTCCATGTTGGAGAACAAAAGTAAAAATCAAAAAACGAAAAAGGAATACAAAAACAAATGTTGACCAAAGCAATATCAAGTAGAAGCAAAAGAATGAAAAACCATTTCCACATGGTGAACACAATAATGAAAAAAAGAAAATTTTCCTTCAAAAAACAAACTAAATACAGGAATGTACCAGGGTCCATGAGCCCAACACCATAAAGGAAACCTACTACTACCTAATGAAAAAAATATATACAAAAAAGTGGCCATTGTCCGAGCGGTCCAAAATAATAAAAACAAATAAAGGAAACCTAACACTAACTAACTATATACAAAGGCAGCGGGCAAGTCCTGCGGCTCACTTGTTGATGTTGCTGGCCAGGGCATCATCGAACTCCATGTCGATGTCCTGGAGGCGGGACTCTGTCCTGGCCCCGAGGTCTCGCAGGGATAACCCCATGTTCAGCTCAAACTCCCTGCGAGCTTCCTCGAGGCACTCAGCCCGCCTCAACGCCTGACGCATGGAGAACTCCGCCCTGACCATGGCGAGCCGCTCCTCTTCCGCCCGCTGCCGCTCCGCACCTATCCGCTGGACCAACTGCTCCCACACGGAAGACACCACCATCCCAGGGATGCCCTGCCCTCCGGCCGATGCCTGCCCCTCTGATCTTGATGGCCCCGAGCCATGATGCCTCCCACGTCGAGCCCGCTGCTGCCTCCGACGCCACTGCCTCTGCCAGCACGACGGCATCCAGGCTGATGGAAACCACCGACGCTGTCGTGCACGTGCCCTGCCTGATGATGCTGTCACATCTTCCATCTGCTGGGGTCCAGTTGCTGTGTTGTCCACCCCTGCTGGACCTCCGACTCCCAACTGTGGCAGGGATGGGATCCCCACCGAGCTGGCTGCATTGGTCGGGGCAGGTCCACAGGGGGCCCTGGTGGCATCTGGGCTGGAAGACGGCAAGGGGAACGACTGGTGGATAGCCTGCACAGAGGAGGAGAGGGCTGCCACATTGGCCAACACATGCAGGAAAGCCCCGAACATGGCCGATCCCAATTGGGCCACGTCGGCACGGTGCACTTCGTGATGACGTGCGTGCTCCTCCCGGGAAGCACGCACGGCATCACGAATCACAGCCGTGCGCATCGCGACCCCAATCAGGACCTTCTCCGCACGGCCAGGGGTTCCCACGTCCGCAGGTGGAGGGGAGTCAGGTGACATGGACATCCCCTCTACCTGCGGACAGGCCTGGGACGGGGCATCCCTGCTGGTGCATGGTGGTGCACTCACAGGGTCAGGGACAGCGACATGCACAGGCCCCTCCACAGTGACCTGTGCTGCCTCCTGCCCCTGGCCCTGGACTGCACCACTTGCACCAGCAGGGATGCCCCCACCAGGCCCCATGTGTGCCCCAGTGGCGGCCTCCTCCTCCTCTGTGCAAACCACCAACCTGGATGGCTCCTCACCGTCTCCCACCGTAGCAGGCCCCTGTGGGGGCTCACCCACCTCTTCCGCTGCAGCCGTGGGGGCATCCCCGCCGCCTTGCTCCAGAGCGCCGTCTCCGCCCTCTTCTTCACTAGCCGCTGCGTAGAGGGAGACAAAGAACACAAGCATCAGGGCACTGTACAATGGTCCCCTAGACAGGAAGCAATAGCAGATGAGCACCACTGTCAAAGTACACTTCCATCATGTCCCTCCACAACACATGGGTCAGTCCAGGCAAAACACACACACAGGCATGGTGCATGCCATGGACATTTCCATGCATGTCCAATGGACTCTTGAAACATTCAATGATATGTAACTCACATGCATCATGGCTCATGCCTATCACATGCACACACTTCACCTCAGTCACATCCATCTGGCCCCAAACACACCAAACACAGCGGATACAAGGGTAATTTGGCTGCTTCACTGAATCTGTGCATTGTCGCACACATGTGTCATGCATCCATGGCATGCACAAGTCACAGACACGCAGGTCAGGCACACAGACATGGCTACCATATATGTACCTGGCATCAGCACCCATCCCTCACCCCCACCCATGTCCAGGTACAGAGACTGGCATGCTCTCATGTTCAAAATCTGCATAGGGCTCCCCATGCGGCATTTCAACACATGCAACAACCATGTGGATCACACATCACTGGTCGCACATGCATTACCATGATGTCCCTGCACACATACATGCATACATGGCCTATGGCACACATACAGGCAAGTATCATAGAACCAGCACACCGCAACATGCCCTGTCTCACACAGTAATGCTTGGACACTTACCGCTCAACTCCAGACGGGCCTCCCTCTCAAGGATCTGGGCGTGGAGCGCTGGGCGTACGCGTTCCAGGACCCTCATCTGGATGGAACTCATGCGGCCCCGGCCCCCCTCCACGAGGCGCCGGGCCTTCACAAGGGTCCTGGACCTCAAGTCCTCCCAGCGCTTCTTGATCTTCAGGACGTCGCGGGTTGCCACCCCCTCCGCGTTGATGGCAACCACACAGTCGGCCCAGATCCTCTGCCGTCCTTCCTTGCTGGCGCGGGACGATCCAAAGAGGGCATCATACTGCCCCAGGACATGCTCCACCAGGACACCAACTTCGGTGACAGTGAAGCTGGTGCCCCTCTGCCCCTCTGGCCTGGGGTTGCCACTGGTGCCAGATGTGGAAGTGCCCGACATGGCAACCCCAGAGGCAGGTGTGGGTGGGCAACTGGGTCCTGGGGCTGGGCTGTGGAGCGATGTAATCCCAGTCGGGAGTCTTCAGTTCCAGCAGGGGTGGACACAGCAACTGGACCCCTGCAGATGGCTGATGTGCAGGCACCAAATGGCAGGGCACGGTGGCAGCAGGCAGGCAGGCAGGCAGGCAGCAGCAGATGGCACGTGGGAGGCTGCTCGGGGCACTGGGGGGGCAGTAACTCGGCCTTCTGGGCAGGAGCGTGGTTTTCCGTGTGTTTTCGCGTGGCCAGCTTGATACGGAGTGATTTGGCACGTGAAAATCCTGCACGTCAGCGTGAAATCCGAGGAAAGGCCCTTAGCGCGTAAGCGCGTCAGCACGCATACGCGATTCTATTGGACCAGAGTCCCTCAGCGCGTAAGCGCGTCTGTGACGTGACCCGCACGGGTGTTCCCCACTCAGCACGTGATGACGGGGCACACATGGAAATACTGCACGTCAGAGTGTCATCGCGTGTAATTGGACAAAAGTGCGCGTACACGCGATTGGCCTATGTACGTGTATTTAATGGGTGCGCGGGCACTTACACACGCAAGTACGTCAGGGAACCTGTATCCCGTGGTGCGTGTGAATTTCCACACGCTATTGGACTGGGAACTGGATTCCAGGGGTGCGCGGGTCACACGCTGTATCCCGTGGTGCGTGTGAATTTCCACACGCTATTGGACTGGGAACTGGATTCCAGGGGTGCGCGGGTCACACGCTCGCCTAGAACACGCGCAAAGCATAAATTTGCGGACTTTAACAATAACAAGCTCAGACGCCAGGATGAACATACCGTTCCTAGCAGCAGTGGTAGTGGGCTACCAAAGGAGGAGGAGGAGGATAGTCAGGGCCAGAATATTCACACCCAGAACCAGCCTTTTCGGGATGCCTGATGACCAGGTGTATGGGAGGTACAGGTTTCCACCACACATTATACTGGACCTGGTGAGTGAGTGGGAGGATGACCTCACATCACCCACCCTGTGCTCCCAAGCACTCAGCCCCCTGGAGAAGGTCCTCAATGTACTGCACTTCTTAGCCACTGGATCATTTCAGCGGACAAGTGCCATAGTGGGTGGGGTGTCACAGGCCACCCAGTCACGCTGCCTACACCAGGTCTTGAACATCATCACTGCACGCCCATCAGTCCGCAGGCACATATACCTGCCCAGAACACCTGCAGAAAGGCATGCTGCCGCCCTGGATTTTTACGCTGTGGCACGATTCCCCAAAGTGCTAGGTGCCATCGACTGCACCCATGTGGCTCTACGTCCCCCCAGGGCATCTGAGCACATCTATAGGAACCGCAAGCACTGGCATTCCATCAACGTGCAGGTAGCATGTAATGCCAAGGGAATCATCACCTCAGTATATGCCAACTATCCCGGCTCCACCCACGACAGCTTAATTTACCGAATGTCCACCCTAAGCCGGGACCTAGAAGCTGGGCGGCATGGCGATACATGGCTGCTTGGTGAGTATGTATGCCACTGCACATGCATGCATGTTGGATACTGAGCAAGGTCACAACCCCACCAATGATACCAATCACCACCTCCACAGGGGACAGTGCCTACCCTCTCAGCCCACACATGATGACGCCAATTCGGAACCCCACCACGCCACCCCAGGTAAGATATAACACAGCCCACATTACAACCAGGGGCATAGTGGAGCGCACATTCGGAGTGCTAAAGTCACGCTTTCGCTCCCTTGACCGTTCTGGCGGGCAGCTGTTATACGCTCCCCCAGTAGTGTGGAGGATCATAGTGGCAGCATGTGTCCTGCACAACGTTGCAACACGCCGGGGCCTGGCCGTGGACATGGTGGTGGCCCCACATCCCCAACCACATGCACAGCCGCTGCGCATGGGAGGGGAAAGGGCACGGGGGGGAGGCAGCCCGTACACAGCTAGTGGCTAATTACTTCACATAGAAATCACACCCCTGTGGAGTGCACACTGCCCTGGCACATTCCATCTGACAATCAATGATGACTCAACCTGACACTGATCCTGAATGTCTGGAGAATGAACCGGGAATACCATGTCAGCCTGAGATTGTTCACCTGGAAGTGTCACAATGTGTGCATCCCTACCCACACAGACACCACCAATGCAGTTTTGTGAAGTTACACATTGAAGCAGCTAAAATGAATACCCACTTGCAAAATGCAACAAGAGGACAGTGCCATGTCAGCCAACCCAACCCCAGCACCGCCACACGACACACCGTGCCATGTCATGCTAATTGCAGGTAAACAAAGTAATCCCCACAACATGACATCAGTCTCACTATGTACAGTGGCACTATTAGAAACCTGCAACACCTGAAATGCTCACAGCAATGCCGGACCAACAACATACTTGAGCACGTACTACCATTAACATGACATCACAAATGTTACATATTAGTAGTCTCACCACCTGGAAATGCCTGCACTCCCACCACTACCAACTGTGCAGTGTTGTCGCCATGTAGAGTTGTAGGTGCACTGCTGCCAACATGGACCCCGTCTCCAGACTAGAGGTCCTTGTGTGGACATGAGGAAGGGACCTGCAAATTGGGAGGTAGACACAGAAGAAGAGTTACACATCAATGCAACATGCAGTGTACAACACAACAGCAATATGCACTAGGAATGTATACACAGTATTGACTGCAGACTGCCCACACAGCTCATGGGAGTCCAACGTCACTGTGTAATTCACTGTCACTTGGGCACACCCTTTGCAAGCCCATGGAAACGGGAAGCAGGAGGGGTGTGTGTGACTCAAACCCAAGCATCTGAACCAAATACATTACAAGCCTGCATGTGCCCAGCCACAATGCAGCGTATGCCCACAGGAACCACGGAAGCCAACAGATCGTCCCAAAAAAATTGTGAATAAAAGAAATCAAAATAAAAATAAAAATAAGAAACAATCAAAAATGGCCATTGATGGGCCCGGGGGGGTTGGAGAGGCCACCAAGGAGGTCCGAGGACAGGATGCACACCAGAACCCACCTGCGTGGATCCTGGGAAGATAAAACACCTCCATGGGCTCATGGCCCACACGGCTACCCTATTGTGGGAGTATCACTGCTGTCGCTATTATCACCCTGTGCAGCTGTATCCGGAGGTGGTTGCACTATGGGAGGCAGCCCACGCAAGGCCCTAGTCTGCTCCTCCATGGCTGCAAGCATGCGGGTGTGGTAGGTCTGGTTCTGGAGGATGAGTGTGCGGAGGTCCCCATGCAACAACTCACGGGATGCCCGGACCTCCGCCCTCGTTGCCTGCATCTCAGCTGAGAGCGTACGGGTGAGACGCTCCAGCTGCTGTTCTGTCCTTTGGTGTGTTGAAGCCTCAAGCTCAACAAGAGTCGTCCTGAGGTGAAGGAGCTCCTGCCTCAGGGCTTCCCTGTGGCCCTGGGACTCAATTGAGATGGCCTCCTGCAGAGTCGCCAGTGCCGCCCGCCTGTCCCTGTTGGACCCCAACATGTCCTCCCTGTGTGACTGGCAGATGGAGTCGGTTGCCTGCTCTAGTCGCTCCATCAGCCTTTCTGGGGGGACAATGGAAGTGGCCACCCTATCCATGGCCTGAGCCATCATCTCGGATGATGCAGCCTGTTGGGTTGCCATACCGTAAATGGATTGCTCCCATGCGGTATTGCCGGGTGGCGTACGGCCACCACGTCGGCGGGCACCACACCTGTCTGGGGCAAGGCGAACTGCGCCTTGCTGTGCTGGCACTGCCTGAGGCTGCAGGACTGCATTCCCCCTCTGATCTGCTGGCCCAGGAACAGGATCAGATGTCGCGGAGTGTGACCCTGCATCCGTAACCACCAAAGGCGTAGCTGCCAACACTGACATCCCCATGGAGGGTTCTGACCCTGGTGCAGGTGGGTGAGACAGAACAGAATCCCTCCCTGGAACACTCACCTGCGACGGCACGTAGGTCTCATCCGAATCAACACCTGAGTACAGCTCGGGGGAGGTGCAGCCAGAGACACCCCTTGAGAGCACGACCTGCAGCACTTGTGGGTTCTCCCCCACCACCACACCACGTCCCTCACTGGTGGTTGGTCGGCCCTCGGACCCCTCCTGGGTCTGCACCATCTCCACAACCCCAGCAGTATCAGGTGCGTCTTCCCCTGCAAAGACATGAAAACAAAGAAATGGAAACAGGCATTAGCACCATGGCACACAATGAGGGCTGAGAAGCAAGAGAACCAGTACTTGATTGACACATGTCCCACATGACTAAAACCCTTCCATGCATGCACCCTCACTGCGTATGAAGTGCAGGCAAATGGCACACACTGATGACACCAAGATGGAAGATGAACACATTTTCTGCATGCTGCCTGGCAGTGGCATCACACATTGGCCTGTGATTGCCAGGTGAAACACACATGCCATCACACAGATGGCATGTACCATTGCTATTGAGTGAAGATGGAGAGGAGGGCAGCACCTATTCATTCAGTCCAGTTCCCGCATGTAATTGCTTTTCTAATTCTAACAGGTCAGATTTTTCACCTGGAGCTGCCAGTCTGAAATGGTCCAATTGCACAGGGACATGTGTGTACAAATGATATCCAGGTAACAAAGTCACTCCACTTTACCATACCCATGTCAGACATGTGACTAGTGGACAGCGACATGCCTAGTGAAAGTGGTGGAATGCAAACAAACTGACTGAATGAACAGTGAAAAATAAGCAAATATGTTGTGGCAAGGTGACACTTCAAGGGCAACTGGCGTGCAGTTGGGCTAGATGTCTACTGTTGGCAGAAGGGATACTGCTATGGCCAAATGCAGCTGCGCAGGAAGTATTGCATGAAGCACATGGCTGACCCATACGACTCAGGCGCACCCACTCTCACCTGGCACACAAACAGAAGCCCTCACACACACACCATGCACATGTATGACACACACATGCATGTGCACTCACCGGACAATGCCTCGTAATCAGCCAGATCTCCCACGCCTTGGATCTGTTCCTCCGTGACGTAGGTCCCAGCGACTGACTCATGTGGAGTGAGTTCCATGTCTACTACTGGAGACCCACCTCCAGTCACTAGAGTTGCAGCATGACTTGAGGCCAGCTTACTCTTTGCCCTGCGCTTTAGGTCATTCCAGCGCTTATAGCAATCATTGGCTGTGCGCCTCACGATTCCAAGGGCACTTACGATGTCCGCAACGGTCTGCCAGTGTGCCTGGCGTTGTGCAGGTGTGGTCTTGGATCCTGCAACAATGACCATCTCGTTGTCATGTCCGGACACATACTCGACAAGTGCATTCAGTTCGTCATCCGTGAAGCTGGGCTTCCTGGACGGGCCGGACTGTGTAGCCGTGTCTGGGGCATCAGCCTGTGCCGGACGAGCACTCTTCCTCTTCCGCTTGGAAGGTGGTGGTGATCCTGAGTGTCCTGCGCCGCTCTGGACACTAGGGGCAGGAGCCCTGCTGGACTCTGTATCAGGAGTGTGGGATTGCACACTCAGCATGGGAGTTGGTGCAGGCATTGGCTCTAGTGTGATGGTGTCAGGGGGAATGTCAGCAGCATGGACTAGGACCGACACTGTCCTGGCTGGGTGTGTGAGGGCTGGGGTGGATGGAGCCGCAGCTGCCCCTGCAGCCTCTCCGCCCTGCCTCCTTGGTGCAGCAGATGACCTTGCTGCCCCAGATCCACGTGGCATGATGGCATCAACGTGCACCAGCGCACGTGTCGTAGCCCTGCTGACCTGGAAGTCAGCCATGGAGTCAGCCAGGTCTGGTGCCACAATGGGCTGGTCCAACAAGGGCTGAGCATGGATGGTGTCAGCCACATCAGCCTCAATGGGAGAGGGGGAGGGGGGGATTATGGGTGCCCGTGACTGGTCCTCCACACATGGGGGGACAGGCTCCCCCTGCAAGTTACGACCACGTCCCCTACCGGATCCACCACGGCCACCACTTGTGGCTCTTCCACCTTTGCCACCCTTACGGAATCCTCGCCTCCCAGCCATGGCACTGATGTTAATGTGCGTATGGGAGTGGATGTAGACTATTGTCCTGGGCAATTGGGGGTCAAAGGGGTTGGGTACCAGATGGTAATTGTACCCTAGTGCTCTAGCAAGGCTGAATGTAACCCCTGGGGAAAGATGACGGGTCACGCAACGCACAGGAGGCCCAAAAAAGGGAGATGACGTGCACGCAACCCCTCCTAGACCACGTGTGCAGAAAGAAAAACCTGCACTACGCTGTGGCACCCAGAAACACAAGAATGAACGTATGCGTGTCACACGCAGCCTAGAATGACCTCTGAAGGGGTAGGCTACACACGGGGCAAGCACAGATGTTAGATACGTGCGTGACTCACCGTCTGCCTGGTAAACGAGCGTGTAAAAGGAGCACGTTTGGTTGGCAACACCCCCGCCAAAAGAAGATTTGTACGCTGTCTGAGGAGACAGGACAACAGTAGAAGGGAACACTGTTTGAGGGAACAGGCCCAGGTAAACCAGTAAAAGCGAAAGAAGAGAAAAAGCTGTCAGTAACAGGGAATACGAACTTGAAACGCCGTGAAGTAAATCGCGTGTGAAACGACAAGAAGTACAGAATTCACCCACTCGCTCTCCACGAAAAGCACGTACAAGGAAGTGGTGT
This sequence comes from Ambystoma mexicanum, assembly GCF_040938575.1. NCBI lineage: Eukaryota > Metazoa > Chordata > Amphibia > Caudata > Ambystomatidae > Ambystoma > Ambystoma mexicanum. The sequence continues at coordinate 1,085,077,121 of NC_090935.1, read as the reverse complement.
TCTACGCGTACCTTTTATACAGGCCCACACGTCCAGCGTCACTTACGCGGCGTGTACGCGCTAGGGCCATTTCCACCAATTACACGCTTTGTCACTTCTGCGTGTAGGGACATTTCCTCCAATTACACGCTTTGTCACTTCTGCGTGTGGGGCCATTTCCACCAATTACACGCTTTGTCACTTCTGCGTGTAGGGCCATTTCCACCAATCACACGCGATGAGACTCTGACGTGCAGTCTTTCCACGTGTGCTCTGTCATCACGTGCTGTGTGGGAAACACCCGTGCGGGTCACGTCACAGACGCGCTTACGCGCTGAGGGCCTTTGGTCCAATAGAATCGCGTATGCGTGCTGACGCGCTTACGCGCTAAGGGCCTTTCCTCGATTTTTACGCTGACGTGCAGGATTTTCACGTGCCAAATCACTCCGTACCAAGCTGGCCACGCGTAAGCACACGGAAGACCACGCTCCTGCCCAGAAGGCCGAACTACTGCCCCCCAGAGCCCCGAGCACGCTCCCACCTGCCATCTGCTGCTGCCTGACTGCCTGCTGCCCACGTGCACTGCCATTTGCTGCCTGCACATCAGCCAGGGGTGCTGTTGCTGTGACCACCCCTGCTGGTACCGAAGACTCCCGACTGGAATTCCATCGCTCCACAGCCCAGCCCCAGGACCCAGTTGCCCACCCACTCCTGCCTCTGGGGTTGTCATGTCGGGGCAAACACCATCTGTGACCACTGACAACCCCCGGCCAGAGAGGCAGAGGGGCACCAGCTTCAGTGCCACCGAAGTTGGTGTCCTGGTGGAGCAAGTCCTGGGGCAGTATGATGCCCTCTTCGGAAGTTCCCGCGCCGACAAGGAAGGACGGACTCGGATCTGGACTGACATCGTGACTGCCATCAACGCGGAGGGGGTGGCAGTCCGGGACTTACAACATGTCAGGAAGCGCTGGGAGGACTTCAGGTCCAGGACCCTGAACAAGGCTCGGCGCCTCTTGAAGGCAGCGGATGCCAAGGGGCGCCGGGGCCACTTGTCGGAAGAACAGATGGGGGTCCTGGAACGCATATCCCCAGCGCTCCACGTCCAGCTCCTGGAGAAGCAGACCCGTCTGGAGTCGAGCGGTGAGTGTACATGCATCCTGATTGTGAGCAGTGCGTGTGGTGATTATTCGGTATTGTGCAGGTTGCACATCTGTTTGTATGGGGTCGAGTATGGGTGGGGGTGTACATGGCCGTGGGGCTGACACATGCGAGGGCTGTAATGTGTGAGACATGGATGGTGCTTGTGTGTGTAGGCTTGCATGGCAAATGCAGTTGTGCGTGCACACATGTTTGTATGTATGTGTATGTAAGTAGACATGTCCGTGATGTCACGCATGTATGTTGTATTGGGCTGCATGTATGAGTACTGTGTACATGTGCATGTGTGTGTATTTGACAAGGGTGCAACAGTGATGCAACATGGATGCATGTGACTGCGGTATGTGTAAGCCTGATTGGCAGATGTGACATGGATGCCCGTCTGAACAGTGCGACACTTGGCAGAGGTGTACACATGCATGCAAGTGTGGTGGTGTGTGTACATGTGTGGTGCACTTCCTGTGTTGCATGTGATGTCTGGGTCACCTTTGGCTGCTCATGCTGTTGTATGTGTATGGATGGTGGTGGCAGTTGCGATATGGCTGTGGTATGGCTCATGTGTGCGAGTTGCAATGACATGTGTGTTGGGGATTGTGATGACATGTCTGAGGTTTGCCAATGCCACTCATGTGCAACTGTCATGTGTGTATGTGTCCATTGTACAGTGCCCTGATGCCTGTGTTTTGTTTCTCCCTGTCTGCAGCGTCAACTGATGAAGAGGGCGGAGAAGGTGCTGTGGAGCACAGCGGTGGGGATCCGACCGCCAGCCGGAGACGCAAGGCCCGGCTCCCCTCCCGTGTTGTCATCTCGTCGGGGAGTGAGGAGTCCGGTGCCGCGTCCCAGGCCGCAGCTGCCGGGGGGAGGTCCAAGAGGCGGAGGTTGGAGTTGGACTCCTCGGCAGCAGAAGGGGCAGCTGGGACCCCACAGGGCCCAACAGGGGAAGATGGCACGGAGTCATCCAGGTTGGTGGGGGGTCTGGTGGAGGAGGAGGCCGTGCAAGCACCAGAGACGGGGTCTGGAGGTGGGGATCCCACTGGTGCTAGTGGTGCAGTCCAGGACCAGGGACAGGAGGCAGCACAGGCCGCCGCGGAGGTGCCTGTGTGCAATCCTGTCCCCGATCCTGTCCCTGCATCATCTTGCACCAGCAGGGATGCCTACGTCCAGACCCGTTTCCAGGCAGGGGATGAGCTGAAGTCAACTGGCCTTCCTCTGCCTGCGGACGTGGCTATCCAGGTCCGGGTTGAGCCTGTCCTGGCTGGTGTGGCGTTGCGTCAACGGGCCATGCGAGGTGACCTGCAGTCTTTTCATGGAGAGACTGCACGTCATCTCGAATGGCTCGTTGACCACGTCAGCCTGCTGGGACAGGTCACCCAGACCGGATTCCTCCGTCTGATGGGGCTTGTTCCGACCCCCTCCTCAACTGGACCCCCTACGCGCCAGTCGTCCTCTGTGCCATCTTCCCACCCATCAGTCACCTGGGTGCCCTGTGGAGCTGCCTCTGACAGTGCGGCTAGGCTGGTGGAGGAGGCATCCCTGCCACAGTCGGGAGTCGGACGTCCAGCAGGGGTGGCCACATCAATAACTGCACCCCAGCCGGCGGAGGATGTGCAGGCAGCAGGAGGCAGTGCACGGGCAGAGGCAGAGCAGCAACAGCAACATGGTGGGAGCCATGAAGGCTCGGGGCCTTCGACATCGGAGGGGCAGGCATCGGCCGGAGGGCAGGAGGACCCAGGACAGAGAGTGTCTTCCGTGTGGCAGCGGTTGGGCCACGCCATAGGTGCGGAGCGGCGGCGGGCGGAAGAGGCGCGGCTCACAATGGTCAGGGCGGAGAACTCCATGCGGAGGGCCCTGAGGCGGGCCGAGTGCCTCGAGGCAATCCGCAGGGGGTTGGAGGAGGACACGGCGTCGTCCCTGCGGACCCTCGGGGCCATGGAACTGGACCGCCTCCGGGACATCGAACAGGAGTTCGATGATGCCCTGGCCCGGAACACCACAGAGTGAGCCGCTGGACTTGCCCGCCGCCTTTGTATATAGTTCTTTAGTTTTAGGTTTCCTTTGTTTTTTCTTATGATTTGGAGTCGACGGACACTGCTCCACTTTTTGTATATAGTTGATATTTAGGTAGGTTTTTTAGGAGGTTTCCTTAGTTCAGTTGTGATGATGGACCCTTGTTATTTTTGTACATAGTTCTTTGTTGCATGGAGAGTTTTTACATTTCACTTTGGACAAAATTTTATGGATTTGATTTTCTACTTTTGTGTTTTTATGCGGACATGCAGCTTATTTTTTCACATTTACATTGTAGTTATTTTTCTTTCTTTACCATTCGTATTTTTGTCCAATACATTTTTTTTCCATTGTTCACTGTGTGGTTTCATCTCATTGGTTTCATGCATGTCATGTTGTGTGTTTTCCCATTCAATTTGAAAATCTGTGTGTGACGGACATGGGTTCATTTGCTTCATGAACATTGGGGGTGTAACATGTGTTTTCATTTCCATGTGGGTGAATGGGTTACTTGGTAGGGCTTTTTGGCTGTGGAGGCTGACCATTACGCACATGATTGGGGATTGTGAGGACCTGGTGGGGGCTGCACATGGTGGCAGGGGGGTGGGGGTGGTGGGAGACATGAGTGGGGGCCTGGTGGAGGGTGACCCTGCACTGCTGGGGGGTGGGGGTGCAGGGGGACATGAGTGGGGGCCTGGTGGAGGTTGACCCTGCACTGCTGGGGGGTGGGGGTGGTGGGAGACGAGTGGGGGCCTGGTGGAGGGTGACCCTGCACTGCTGGGGGGTGGGGGTGGTGGGAGACATGAGTGGGGGCCTGGTGGAGGGTGCCCCTGCACTGCTGCGGGGTGGGGGTGGTGGGAGACATGAGTGGGGGCCTGGTGGAGGGTGACCCTGCACTGCTGGGGGGTGGGGGTGCAGGGGGACATGAGTGGGGGCCTGGTGGAGGGTGACCCTGCACTGCTGGGGGGTGGGGGTGGTGGGAGACATGAGTGGGGGCCTGGTGGAGGGTGCCCCTGCACTGCTGGGGGGTGGGGGTGGTGGGAGACATGAGTGGGGGCCTGGTGGAGGGTGACCCTGCACTGCTGGGGGGTGGGGGTGCAGGGGGACATGAGTGGGGGCCTGGTGGAGGGTGACCCTGCACTGCTGGGGGGTGGGGGTGGTGGGAGACATGAGTGGGGGCCTGGTGGAGGGTGCCCCTGCACTGCTGGGGGGTGGGGGTGGTGGGAGACATGAGTGGGGGCCTGGTGGAGGGTGCCCCTGCACTGCTGGGGGGTGGGGGTGGTGGGAGACATGAGTGGGGGCCTGGTGGGGGCTGCCCATGGTGGCAGGGGGGTGGGGGTGGTGGGAGACATGAGTGGGGGCCTGGTGGAGGGTGACCCTGCACTGCTGGGGGGTGGGGGTGGTGGGAGACATGAGTGGGGGCCTGGTGGGGGTTGCCCATGGTGGCAGGGGGGTGGGGGTGGTGGGAGACATGAGTGGGGGCCTGGTGGAGGGTGCCCCTGCACTGCTGGGGGGTGGGGGTGGTGGGAGACATGAGTGGGGGCCTGGTGGAGGGTGACCCTGCACTGCTGGGGGGTGGGGGTGGTGGGAGACATGAGTGGGGGCCTGGTGGAGGGTGACCCTGCACTGCTGGGGGGTGGGGGTGCAGGGGGACATGAGTGGGGGCCTGGTGGAGGGTGACCCTGCACTGCTGGGGGGTGGGGGTGCAGGGGGACATGAGTGGGGGCCTGGTGGAGGTTGACCCTGCACTGCTGGGGGGTGGGGGTGGTGGGAGACATGAGTGGGGGCCTGGTGGAGGGTGACCCTGCACTGCTGGGGGGTGGGGGTGCAGGGGGACATGAGTGGGGGCCTGGTGGAGGTTGACCCTGCACTGCTGGGGGGTGGGGGTGGTGGGAGACGAGTGGGGGCCTGGTGGAGGGTGACCCTGCACTGCTGGGGGGTGGGGGTGGTGGGAGACATGAGTGGGGGCCTGGTGGAGGGTGACCCTGCACTGCTGGGGGGTGGGGGTGCAGGGGGACATGAGTGGGGGCCTGGTGGAGGGTGACCCTGCACTGCTGGGGGGTGGGGGTGGTGGGAGACATGAGTGGGGGCCTGGTGGAGGGTGACCCTGCACTGCTAGGGGGTGGGGGTGCAGGGGGACATGAGTGGGGGCCTGGTGGAGGGTGACCCTGCACTGCTGGGGGGTGGGGGTGGTGGGAGACATGAGTGGGGGCCTGGTGGAGGGTGCCCCTGCACTGCTGGGGGGTGGGGGTGGTGGGAGACATGAGTGGGGGCCTGGTGGAGGGTGACCCTGCACTGCTGGGGGGTGGGGGTGGTGGGAGACAGGAGTGGGGGCCTGGTGGGGGCTGCCCATGGTGGCAGGGGGGTGGGGGTGGTGGGAGACATGAGTGGGGGCCTGGTGGAGGGTGACCCTGCACTGCTGGGGGGTGGGGGTGGTGGGAGACATGAGTGGGGGCCTGGTGGAGGTTGACCCTGCACTGCTGGGGGGTGGGGGTGGTGGGAGACATGAGTGGGGGCCTGGTGGAGGGTGACCCTGCACTGCTGGGGGGTGGGGGTGCAGGGGGACATGAGTGGGGGCCTGGTGGAGGTTGACCCTGCACTGCTGGGGGGTGGGGGTGGTGGGAGACATGAGTGGGGGCCTGGTGGGGGCTGCCCATGGTGGCAGGGGGGTGGGGGTGGTGGGAGACATGAGTGGGGGCCTGGTGGGGGCTGCCCATGGTGGCAGGGGGGTGGGGGTGGTGGGAGACATGAGTGGGGGCCTGGTGGAGGGTGCCCCTGCACTGCTGGGGGTGGGGGTGGTGGGAGACATGAGTGGGGGCCTGGTGGAGGGTGACCCTGCACTGCTGGGGTCTGGGGGTGCAGGGGGACATGAGCAGGTGTGCAGGATAGTCCCCTGTTTTGTGGGCTGCCTGCTGGGGCCGTGGAGGGTGTACAGGGAACACCTGTGAGGACCCACCCAGCCTAATTGCGTGTGATAATTCCCGCACACCCCTGTAATACACGTACCTGGCCAAATCGCATGTGAGAATTCCCACGCACCCCTGTAATACACGTACCCAGCCGAATCGCGTGTAGAACTTCCCGTGTACCCCTGTAATACACGTACCCAGCCAAATCGCGTGTGATAATTCCCACGTACCCCTGTAATACACGTACCCTGGCCAATCGCGTGTAGAACTTTCCACGCACCCCTGTAATACACGTACCAAGCCAAATCGCGTCTGATCATTACCACGCACCCCTGTAATACACGTACCAAGCCAAATCGCGTGTGATCATTCCCGCGCACCCCTGTAATACACGTACCCAGCCGATTTGCGTGTAGAACTTCCCGTGTACCCCTGTAATACACGTACCCAGCCAAATCGCGTGTGATAATTCCCACGTACCCCTGTAATACTTGTACCCTGGCTAATCGCGTGTATAACTTCACGCGTACCCCTGTATTACACGTGCCCTGGCTAATCGCATGTAAGACTTCCCGCGTACCCCTGTAATACACGTTCCCTGGACAATCGCGTGTTGAACTTACCGCGTACCCCTGTAATACACGTTCCCTGGACAATCGCGTGTTGAACTTCCCGCGTACCCCTGTAATACACGTTCCCTGGACTATCGCGTGTTGAACTTCCCGCGCACCCCTGAAATACACGTACCCTGGCAGCCTGGCTAATCGCGTGTATAACTTCACGCTTACCCCTGATATGCACGTTACCCGCTTTGCGTTCCTTGTTTGGCAGCCCTGTAAACTGGTCCAGGGTTAGCGCAGCCCTTTGCGATGATTTAGCGATTTTGATGGCTTTTCCTTGCGCGAGGGCGTTCTTGGGGGCGTTACTGGCGCTGCTGCAGGGTCGCTGCGATACTCTGCGCCACGGCTGGTTTGGGAGCCTAAAATCCATGAATACGCTGTGCGCGGAAATCGGTTTTAGCGCACGTGCCTGGCGCAGACAATCGCACGCGGACACTCTGCGCCAGCCGCTTGCGACACTTTTCTGCGAAATTCTATGAATTACCCTGTAAGTCATCTTCATCAAGGGCGGCGGGTCCAAATGGACTCAGCAATGCAATTCTAAAGATAAACCCGGCCATATTGGCCAGGGTTCTAAAACCTTTGTTTGATCACATAATTAAGACAAAAAAAAAATCCTGAATCTTGGAGATCCTCGATTGTAATTCTAATCTACAAAAGAGGAGATTGTCTATTAGCATCCAATTATCGTCCAATCTCGTTACTGGATGCGGATGGAAACATTTTCACAGGACTTGTATTGGGAAAGCTAGAGAATTGGGCAAAGCAGCAGGGAATTATTCCAAAACAGCAAACTGGTTTTAGGAGGGGTCTATCAACCTCTCTAAATGGTCTAATTTTAAGTTGCATTACTGCTGAGTCTCATACAAAAGGTGGTTGCCCCCTTTTTGGGGCGTGGGTAGATTTATCCATGGCCTTCGATACGATTAACATAAATTTGCTTTGGAAAAGAATTAAAAGTTGGGGAGTGCCGGATAACTTACTGGCAATCATAATTGAACTTCATCAGAACTCCTCTATGAGAGTAAGAATGTCCAGATTGGGGAATCTCTCAAGATCTATTAATATTAAAAGGGGAGTCTGTCAAGGTTGCTTGATTGCACCTTTCCTTTTTATATTATTTCTAGCAGATTTATACCAATGGTTGGAGAAGGTTGGACTGATTAGTCCAAAAGCTGGAACTGTCAAAGTAAACTGGCTGGCGTATACCAATGACATTGTTGTCATTGGCTACACACAAGTCGGGCTCCAACGGCTATTAACTGCACTTACTAATTATGCCCTGAAGAATGATCTATCAATTAATCCTGAAAAATCTGAAATAGTTATCTTTAAACATCCTCTGAAGATCATTAAATCTTTTAGCTGGCGAATTAATACTTTGACTATTCCGATTGTAAAATAACTGATTTATTTAGGCTCACAGATAAGAGCCAGTCCTAGTAGAAAGCACCTACTCCTGTCCCTAGACTTAAAAATAATGAATTTGGCTTCCCAAATGAAGAAGATCGTTTATACTTTATTGCAAGTTTTCCATACTGCCAGTAATAAAGTTTTATGTCGATAAGGTTGTACCGATTATTCTGTTTGGTTTGGACGTTAATCCTCAATCTGTTGACTTGAAGTGGGACAAAATTGACGCAAAACTCTGGAAGAGAACGTTGAACCTCACCAATTGTGTCCCTATAGTTTCAGTCAGATATGAGCTGGGTCTCACTTCTTTGTTGGCATGGTTGGAGTGGAGATGGATGTCTACATATATGTTAATACTTGATCCTCCTCGCTCTTCTTTCTATGAGGATCTGGCCATATTAATATATAGATCAGAGAACTGTTTTTTGAATAGCTTAAGAACAGAATCTAATGAAATTCTGAGTCAGTCTGACTATACCATTGAAATTCTGGTCCAGAACCCAGATAAAGTAAAAGAATCCATGAAAAAAATTGATTGGATCAGAACTATAAGAAATATGAGGCATGCTAAAATATCAGCATTGCTAACCCCGACTGACAAACCAAGGTCTTTTATATCTACGTATCTTAAGAAATCACCTGATCCGATTATGAGAATGGACTTTATGAGATTCAGACTAAATCTTCTTCCGACTTTAGAGATTCTCTATATTAGAGATGAAGAAAAATATCCAAATGATTTTTGTGATAAGTGTGATGATCTTGAGAGGCAATAAACTAAACATCTATTGTCAGAATGTACAGGAACATGGACTCAGAGAGTTGTGAGACTCCAGAGATGTGTGTATGATGTAAGATTCTTGAACTCTGTGTTGTTCTGGGACAAACTTGCTTCAGGACATGACATTTATTTAACGGCTGAAATAGTCAACCTTCTCAGAGACTTGAATTTGGTTGGAATGACAGATACCCCAACAGAGACTGATGGATCGGGGAATCTCATCTGAACTTCTAATGACTTTTCCACCTGGTTACATATTGTATTTTGATGTATTTTGTTTTTAGAGATTTCCTTGTCTCTTTTCTTTAACAATTATTTTTCTGCTTTTAAATTTTAAACTGTTTATCTTATATGTATATGTGATATGTGTTAAAAGTCATAATTATGTTGTGGCTATGGCACTTTAAATAAAATAAAGAAAAACACACTATCACGGACCTTCAGCTGCTCCAAATAATGAATAGATCTTCACCAGAACTCAGAACATGTGCCCACTCTGACTTCTGAAGTCATAGCTTTCCCAATTCAATAGAACAAAAAGAGGACTGTAGAAAGCAAACAAGTAAAATGACAAACATATTTTTATTACAAGCTATATCAATCAATAAACCCCAACATAATCCTTCAAAGAATACTTTATACAATATTTACACACTACATAAAAAACTAAAATATTTTCACCCTAATTTTTCCTAATAACATACCCGCGGCTATAACCTTGGTTACACAACGAAAAGCTACCGGTAGTCGTGACTACATGAACATTTTCCTAACGCGCTCTAAAACAAATATCAGAAATATTTGATAATCAATTCACATTAGCCTTCAAGCGACAACATCCAAATAGAAACATATGTACAAATCTGAGCTAAAACATCCATTATATAATATGATCAGTGCATCAAAATCCAACCGGCTGTAGTCGCAGCTGCATCTGCCAAAAATACACGATGTGCCATTTGCCCACTCATACCCACGGCTAACAAAGACTGCAACATGCGATTGGTGCACTCATACCTGCGGGTAAGATGCGACAGTTATAGCCTCGGCTACACCCTCCAAAAATGCACGATCTCACATTTGCCTGCTTGCACCCGTGGCTGTGACCTGTTCCGTAGTCGGTACCTGCAGCCGCAATACGCCTGTCAGGGTACGTTTAATTGGCTGTTACCGTAGCCATGACTATTTTAAAAAAGGACAACAAGCGCATTTTCCTTTTCCAATATACTTAAAAACATCTCTAAGTGCCTCTTAAAAGAGCCTTTGGATTCTTCTACCAACACATCAACAAATGTTCAATCAGAGAAATACTCTTCACCTACATGATGATTCAAAACATTTTGAAAAACTTGTCTGTGCTCTTTCTTTAGATGTTTAATACATGTTCTTGTTCCAAAGAAAAAAAAACCTGTGCTCCCTGTCAAAGATATTACTCCACAATCGCATATTTTAAAACCAAAAAACCTTGTAATCCAATGCTTTGAGAACTCATCACCTCTGTCCTCAACATCACTTTTAAACTCATTCTCAAGAAATTCTCCACAACCTTCTGAACAAAGACATTCCTCTCCTTCTAGAATTTGATCCATGTTTCAAATATCAAATACAACAAATATACCACAAAAACAGCACTGTTTCCTAAAGTTGCACCGCACCCATCTACAATTTTATTGGCATATATAAACATCACTAAAAGAAAACATTCTCAGAAAGGCTCGATACAATTCAACAGCATCAGAGCTAAATGTTATCCTATTGGCAGCCACCCACCACACAAGTATTGAACAACCAATCACAAAGCAAACACAAACATTTCACCTTCTCCCCTCATTAATTAATTCCAAATTCTAACTTTGAACTGACAAGAAGTATTTCTCCGTACCACTAGAACAATGGAACAATACATGGAATGGCTGGAAGAGAGCTACCCTACAGAAGAAGAGATTAGAAAAGACACTCAAAACAATGCTCCACAAGAAGACACACCACAAGCATGATTTTGTAAGTACATTATATATATTCTTGTAAAATGTAACTAACAATTATATTTAAATTAACAAATATCCGTCACCAAACAAATATAATTTATCTACCTATTGTCAAACTATCAAATGTGTATACAAACAAACCCCACATTTTGAAAGTGTATTATATCTTCAATTGTTTGAAAATATTTCAAATATTTTCAAACAGATGGAGTAGTGATTCAAGTGTCTACAAGATTCACAAAGGAAGCACCAACACAAGGATCCACAAATCTGATTATGTATTCCTTGATAGAATTAAAAGAAATAATGATGAATATACAAAAATACATGCAAACAATGAAAAAGGACACTGAACATTTAAAAGTAATGATGGAGAGTAAACATGCATAAAAACAAAAAAATCACATTTTAAATATATCTTTAGCCAGGGCTACCAAAATGATCAAATCACGCTGCGCCATTGGAATCAGGCTTGGACACTGCCCGTTGTTGCTGCAGTTATCCGTGTCTCCAATTGCTGATGGCTCATTGGGCTGGATCCGCGGCGCGGCTATACATCTATGTTCAGAATATTTTCTTATGATAGCCTTATATCTGAAAAAAAGAAAAAAAAATCAGTTCAAATAACAGACATACTTTAATAAACACAATTTAATACACATATTTGTATGACCCTTATATTTTATATGCAGTGCATCACAGGCACTATAAAACAGACACAACATTAGTGCATAGTACACTGTTGTTCTCTTTGCAAAATTATAAGAAACCACCACTACAAAAAACAAACAGTGATTTAGGAACTCGGTGAAAGTAAACAAAGAACATTGTAGTGTTAGCACGCAGAACAAATTATGAGAAGGTAAAGAAAACCTGGAGAACAAGAGAAGATAGGGTGGGATAAATAAACTTGGAGAACAAGTCATCAAACAAATATAGTCTATCAAACTACTTTTTTTTGCTCTTTTTCCTTTTTTGGCAGCATTGTCTTTTTCATGTTTTCATTTTCAGTTGACACTTCTTCAAAGTCAAGAAACACTGTGCAAAAAAAGAGGCAGATGAGATACTCTTCACCTTTTACAATAAAACTCTACGCCGTGGCCCTTCCAATGTTCCAACGCTAAGTCTAGGAATTTCAATAATGATTAATCCATCATAAAAGAAATAGCATGGGTCCCATTCCTTACAAAGACAGAGATCAGCACCACCTGCAGCACCTCCTTCCACTAATACAACAGCGTCAACAGCAGTATCAAATGCACAGACTCCTCTTTTACCGACTTCCCTCATCACTTGAGCTGTGAGCAGTGGTTGTACAAAATCAACCACCACACATTGAAGGTGCTGCCACCAACAGCCAGAGTCTTAAAATTCCTGAACCACTGTATTTAAAGAATCATCCAAAATGCTAGAAAGATCACAAAAGAGGCTTTTCATGAAGAGTCTATAGATATACTGCTCCCATCTCCAACAGTACCACTATGTTTTGAACATAGGTGGACCTTTTAAGGGAGTTAACTGTACAGCATCTAGTGCAAATCCCCAGGGATGATAATGTAGCTACGAAAAAATAGAAAAATAAGCCCATTACAAAAATGAACTTGCACAACAGCACTAATTGAATTACCTCCCAAAAAGCTTGAAACACCTACAAGTAATGCATAGCTCAAAATACAAGAACAAAAAAAAATCAAAGAAACCTTCAGCCTTAATAACAAATAAAAGAAGCTACTTGTCCACATTTTTCAAACGTAAAAAATACAGTTTATTTCTTTGTTTGTTTGTTTCTTTATTTATAGCGCACGCCAGACCCGAAGGTATAAGGGTGCGAGGACAAGGATACTTTAAGCTTACATGTTACAGAATTACATATTTACATATTTACATAGATACAGATAATACACATAAAACACTTGGTACATATACATTTACGTATTGCAGGTATAAATTCACATTAGTCGAGCAGGGTAAATTTGTGTAAAAACATGTAGTTATCGAATAGACTATGGTTACTGGTCATTTCCTTTAAGGCAGTTGATAATATTTGATCTGAAGTGTGTGTAGGATTGGTCAGTTCTTATGGTTGGCGGGAGTGAATTCCACAGTTGAGCCGCTTTGACAGGGAAGCTGTTCCCTCCAGTTGTGGTCATTCTAAAGTGGGGTACTGAAAGGCATTTGGCGTAGGCCGTTCTCGTAGGTCTGATTGAGACTCTTCTTTGGAATCTCTCTGTCAGGTACTTCGGTGCAAGGTTGTTGAAACATTTAAACGTTAGGGATGCTGTTTTAAGTTAATTTCTTTCCACAGTGTATAGCCAGTTGGATTGTCTTCTAATTGTAGATAAATGTTCTCTTTTAGAGGTTCCTAAAGCTGCTCTAAGGGCATTGTTTTGCAGTATTTGCAATTTCTGAGTGATGTATTTGATCAGATCCTAAGTAGAGAGCATTGCAGTAATCTAGCTTCGATAATACCAGTGCTCTTGCCAGAATGGAGCAGCTCGTTGTGGAAAGGTATGGTTTGCTGATCTAATCAACTTACACGTGTAGGCTGTGGCCGATGCCATAGCATTTACCTGTTTAGTCATGGTAAGGCAGGAGTCAAGGTAAAAACCTAGTGTTTTTACCTCTTTGGCTACTTTAATGGTGTTGCCGTCTATGATGAATGCTATGTAGTTCTGGCTCAGTTTCTTAATGTTTGGTGTTGTCCCCTGTATGATGAGCTCTGTTTTGTCATCATTCAGGCATAGACCGTGAAGTGCCATCCATGCCTGGATGATGAGGTATATCCTGTTTGCCAAGGCCAAATCCTGTTTTGTAATCTCCCGAAAGTGGGATGAGAATCTGAGTGTCATCTGCATAATTAGTTCAGGTGACACCCAGATGGTCCAGATCGTCAAACAGGGGCTTAGTAAAAATGTTATACATCATGGGAGAAACGCATGGGCCCTGGGGTACACGGTACGTGATGGGAGCCTACTCCTGCAGCTGCTGAGGTAGAGTAGACCCTCACGGTTCTTTCACTTAGAAATGATTTAATCCAGGCTATAGCTTGGTGTGAAAAGTGTGCTGCTGATTATAGATGGTTGCAGAGCACTTTGTGATCCACCAGGTCAAATGCTGATGAGAGATCCAGGAGTAGGAGCAGTGCAGTCTTCCCCTGGTCTCTCAGCTCGTCAACCTGGGTCTTGAGATCAATAAGTGCTGTTTCGATCCCGTGTTGCGGTCTGAAACCTGATTGCCGTGTACCTAGGAGTTGATGTAATTCCAGGAATTTATCAATCTGTACGTATGCCACTCTGTCTAATATCTTTAGAAGGAATGGCACTGTAGTGATAGGTCTGTAATTTGTGGGTATGGCTGGGTCAAGTGATTGCTTCTTAAGGAGTGGGAGGACCCATGATTCCTTGAGATTACTAGGTATGGTTCCTGAGGAGAACGAAGCATTGATATGTTTTGTGATAAATGGTGACAGGTCTCTTTCATCATCTTTTATTATTTGTGCCGAGCAATTGTCACCTCTGCAGTTAGAAGGTTTAAGGGATAATATTATTTTTTACACCTCAAGTATGGACACTTTCGAAAAATTAAATCTAAATTCAGGTTTTGGTTTGGCAGTGATATGAGAGTTGTCAGGTTGGATGGTAGAAGGGGGTATATTCATTTTTTTCTTATCAATTTTAACTTGGAGGGTAGTCATTTTGTCACATAGGGCATTTTGAATGTTAGAACACCATGCTTTGTTTTGAATACAATTGTCAGATAGCGGGATTGATATTGATATTGATATTTTGTTTCTATCGTGCTCATACACAAGTGTTTCAGAGCGCGATTGGGTTCTCCAGTTCTTTAAGTATAGTAAAGAGCTTCTTGGTACCTGATTTGGCTTGCATTATTCTGTTGTCAAAACTTTCCTTTTTTGCTCATCGGATTTCGTGTTTGTATTTCGTTGCAATCTTAATGAGGGTGGCCTTGTTCGCCTCGGATGGATTTAGTCTCCACAAAGATTTGCATTCGCATTTTTCTTTCCTTAGTGATTTTAGGTAAGGGTTGAACCAGGCATTTAGGTGTGCTCTAGGTTTGCTGTTTTGCATTTTTAAGGGGGAAATAGTGTCCAAGGCATTGGCCATGACTGTGTTAAATTCGTTTACTAGTGTGGAGGGATCAAGATTGTCAGGTAGCGAGTTTAAAGTAAGGAGAATTAACGGTAGTAGCCCGTCTATTGTTATTTTTTTAATTTCTTTTTAGCATAGGAGGTGCTATCGGATTGTTTTGTGGAGGGAGGATTTTTGCATCGATAGCGAAGGTTATGAGAGCATGATCTGTCCAGGTTTGATGATTAATGGAAGTGATGGTCGTGTTGCAGTTATGCTCGGCTACCCAATCGATTGTTCGGCCTTTCTCATGGGTAGGCTGTGTCACTTTTTGGGTAAACCCAAGCTCTGAAAGGACATTGGCTATGTTTATGGCTTGTGCGTCCATGTGCAGTGATTTTTTACCACCAACGTCAATATACCTAAACAAACTACTTTAAAAAAAATATACCACAGAGACCCCAAACTATGGGCCTCATTACACGGATGGCGATAAGGGTTTACCAGTACCGGTATTTTACCGGTAAATCCTTACCGCCTTACTACGAGGTCCCTTTGCGGGTTGGGGAATTTAACGCCTGCTTTTTGCAGGCGTTAAAAACCAACCCGCAAAGGGACCAAGGAGCTAATTACGGTACCGCAATTTGCGGTACCGTAATTAGTGCCTTCCCCATTCCCATAGAGCCCTATGGGGCAAAAATGGGAATGGGGAAGGGCAATGGTGGAAGGGGGAATTACCGCCCCGCCAACCTTGGAATAGGGCGGTAATTCCCCTTTCCACCAAGGCGGTGCCGGTATTTTACCGGTATGAACCATGGCGCTAATAGCGCCATGGTTCACCACCATCCGTGTAATGAGGCCCTATATAGCCACAGCTATCAAACTATACATACTCTCAGCTATCTGTAGTCCTTTGTAGCCCTGGATTTAGCTGCGAATCTCGGCAAAATGGCAGAAGAAATAATCTTTCCTGCCCCACCCCCTGCACCTCACCAAGTGGTCCTCTCATCTGTGCCAGCTCCCCCCACTCCCCAGATGGCTTCCTCACCTCCCCTAACCACTCGATTTCACACCAGAGCACACGCTGCTTCTGTGACACAGTTTTCTTTCAGATGTTGGCTATTTGTGGCTATAGCTGAGGTTACAGCAAGTTTTGTGTTGCAAACTTGGTCCCTGGACCCCCTCCAACTGCCAAATTTCACTCAGTGCATTCTAGCCATTCCCCCACCTCTACCCTGATGGCATTTGTATGTTTTTTGACCTGCAAATATCTTTTTACTGCATTTCATTTTCCCATAACCTCAGCTACAGCCACGATTATCTCTCGCATCGAGCGAAAAACAAGATGGCGGTTGTTTCATTTCTGAAAACCATGATCCTGCAATGCAACATGGGAGATATAACTATAATTTTTGGGGAAAAGGGCACCCCCTTCTCCGTCCAATTTTAAAATGACCACAGCATGGAATAACGCCAAACCACACATGGCATGCGAGTCAACCCTTCATGCCCAAGTTGTTTCAGACCTGGTCCAAATCTGTCCAGCGGTTTGGGCTGTGCGCTTTGGCAAAAAGTTACCTTTTTGTCAATGGGAAAATGAACAAGAAGTAGGCCGCACTTTTGGAGAAAAAAAAGAAAATGTTGCCGCTTAATAATTTGTTTTATTTTATAACAAATCTTTATGAAACTTTGCAGTCTGGGGGGGCTGGAGGGGGCATGCAGACTTTTAATCATTTTCAGAATTTCAGCCAAATCCGTTACTCAAATCCAAAGTTATTAACAAAAGAATTTTGAGGGGTTCCTATGTGTGTGCGATAGCCGCTCTATAATATATATATTTATATATCTTCTTTGCAACCAGTAATTAAACCAGCAATTGAGTCACACTCCCAGTATGCTTGAGTTAAAAAAGTATATCTTTACTATAGTTTTCTCATGATCCCTGAAAGCAGGGCAGGGTATGGCGGCATAAAAACAACGCGTTTCACAATGATCCCATTGCTTGTTCACATTACCTTACTCCTTGTTCAGCAAATTAAAATACACGATTGATAGGAGTAACAATGGAAAAGGGGACTAAGCTTAAAAAAAAATGGCAGTCATTGGCTCTCTAGTTCAAGTCCATTCTTTCTGTTTGGTCTCACGTGGTACTAAGCACCAACATTATGAAGTGCAGAGAACCCGGCCGCCATCTTTGGCTGTCAGTTGTATACGTGGCAGTAAAGAGTTCTGCCCCTCGCATGAGTAAACACTAAATATCATCTTCTGAAACCACCTTAGGCCAGTCCTGTCCGCCAGAGACTCCCTTTTGTTCTATTTTATAATTAGTACCCGGTGAGCGGGAGGTCGGTGGCAGCCTCGCAGCCAATGAGGAGGCTCAGAACGGAGTCTGTATCACACTGGGAAAGACCCTGCTCTGCGCCTCCTCAGAGCGGGTGGCCGACATCTTCCCTCGCTGGGTTGAAGGTAAGTGCGCGTCCCCTGCACTCGCACGTGCCCCTGCGTCCCATTCCCCTGCCTCGATTTTCCATACATTTAGGCCCCCTGATCCGCATCCCATTTACCTTCTTCCTCCCTTTTCCTACGCCGGAGCACCAGGAACAGTAGTATTCCGGGTCCGTCTCCGACACCCAAATGGCTGCCATGGAAAGGGAGAAGGTACTACATATAGTTCCTTCTTCCCGATCCATGGCGGCTGTCTTTTTGTAGTTTTTAGCACAAGCTGAGAAACGATAAAAACACTGGGCCTCATTACAACTCACCCGGTATGGAAACAACGGTGGCGTTGTTTCCATACCGGGTGATCACGACTCCTGCAGGCGGAGGTGTCGGCGGGTTTAACACCCCCCGCCTGCAGGTGAACGAGGGAACACAGGCACCATCACGAGATGGTGCCGGTGTTTCCATGATCCCCATTCCCATTGAATCCTCTTGGACTCAATGGGAATGGGGATTTACACCATTCCGCCACCAGAATTCCCAGGTCACCGGGGTTGTAATGCCCCGGTAATTCCTGGAATCACGGAGGCAGAATGGTAATACGAGTTCAGCGGTAACCAGGCGGTTTTACCGCCTCGGTTACTGCCGGACTCGTAATGAGGCCCACTGTCTCTCAACTTGTGACAAAAACAATATTAGTACACCGGTACAATATGCCGGGGACTAATAACAATAGAACCCTCCGTGGGGTAGGTATTAACATTCTGTATCCACTTTAGATCAATTTCTTAGGCTCTCATTGCTTATTAATAACTATGTAACATTAAGGAAGGGCTCTTTGTTTTGACTTTTTGAGACCCACTGGCTGCTTTCGATTCAGTTGACCGTACCCTGTTGCGGGTTTTGATAAGCAAGGAGGGTATGGATCCTTCACTGCTCACATTTCTGAATGTTTTCCATGAGGACAACTATGTACAGATTAGGTTTGGACCAGCTAGTGGCAAAAATGTACGCAGGCCTGCAGAGAGAGGCGTACGGTAGGGGTGGTGGGGTTTGTGGGGGGGAGTGTTTGGCTCTGACCCTATTCAGACAGTTTTCAAATGACTTCGGTAGATGGCTGGATGCAATGGGTACCGATGTCCCTAAAATGGGTGCAAGCAACCTGCTGGCATTGTTATTGTTAGAGGCTTTCTCTGTATATTGTAATAATAAAAATCTCTCTGCAGCAAAAACCAAAATTATGGTTTTAGCTGCAGCAAGGAAGAAACAAAAGCACATGTTTAGTAGTAATGACGAGTCCCTGTGCGCAGTGGATGCATTTACATATCTGGGGTTGAGGTATTCCTATTTGGCTGTTCTGCAGCAGCCGGTTATACAGTGCTCTAGTCTGTTATTACAGTGTGCAGGTGGTATTTTAAAGTTCAACCAACGTTTTGTGTTTCAGTTTCTAGTCCATTGGAGGCATATAAGGTTAAGGCCGTTCTGAGTGCCGTTTACAGCGCAGCATTATGGGGTTATGTGACCTGTCACCTTTTGGATGTGGCAAAATTCTGCTTTTTAATATAGTTGGTACAGGTTGGTCAACGATCACAAATGTTTCGACTGCATTTTCAACTGGCCATCCATGAACCGCAGCAATGAAACCATTGTTATTTTGGATTAGTCTGTGGGCCCCCTGGGGCACTGTATCATGAACATATGTAGGAATTGACGTCATGGGAGGGTGGGGAGAATATGCTGTGGTTCACAAATATTAGAACTCAGTTGATAGCTCTTCACTTGGAATATAGGTCAGGGTCTCCAGAGCTGATACAGGGGCGAGGTATTAACATTTTGAAGCTGGCATTTTGGGAAGAGAGGAAAGTTGCTCACTTGGATTTTCTAAAGAGCTCCATGCTGGCATTTGTACCTTGAAGTAAAGTGTAGTTGTCAACAGGAAGCATAGTTTGCTGTGTTAACCATACCATTAATGCAAAGGTAATATAGATGGAGTCCCACACTACTCATTGAGTTAGATCACATAGTGTTTCAGGATTCCCCTACTGCACATGTCATCAAATATCATTAGAGACGCGTGTTCATTTTTATTTGTTTTCCTCATTATTCTGAACTGAGGAAAAGATGGCTGATACCGGCCCTTAGTAGGACAGGTGTCAGGTTGATATTAGCAGCTTATAAGGTTGTGCGTTGATCTTAAGATCAATTTGTACAGTTCGGGGTTGTACAATTTCTATGGAGAGCCCAGTGCAGAAGGGAACGGACACTAGGTAAAAGTTTAATGTAAGAGGGGGGAATAAGTACTACTGACTATAAATTATCTTCAGGTTTTGAATGCATTTTATCATAACAATCATTTTATGAAAGTTATATATTTGTATGATTTCAGCATTTTGTATTTCTGTGATGATGCAAATGTTTTTATAATAATTTGTTATTGATGTATAAATATTTTGCAATGGCTATTCCACCAAATATATACATTGTTTGGCTCATTTATTTTGTTCATTGCCTCTGAAGGAGTCTAAGCCATCTTAATAAGAAAAAGGGAAAACATTTTAGACCTTTGAACTAGCAAGCGCGAGATCATAGACATATTGATGTAGCAGGATATCCATTACAATAGTTTAGTATCCCACAGCTATTCACAAAAATAAAGGAGTCCAAACTTCAATGCTAAAAAAAGGTTTCCAGGTGGAGAGAGCACAGAACAAAGCATTTATATAGCTATCATTTAGTTGGTTTTGGATAGGCCCAAACAAAACACGCAGTTAAGCAAGTTCGGTATTACATATGGGAACACACATGTGCAGGCAATGGTTCTGGTCAGCGCGGGTGCGGGTGGTTAGAGAGGAAGGCTCCGACTCACCGCCTCATGCTTTTCAGAGGGTGAACCTGGAATAGATACTGGATAATGAGTCCTTCTCTGAACACATACTTCTCTTCACTTTGTTGGTTCCTCTTTTTGGTCGGGGCATATTTGACTTATAAGGACCATGAAGGTAGCGAGTCTCAGGCAGTGGTCGAAGTGTACAAAAAGAAGTAGTGGAACTATGTTCCCTGCTGGCCTGCACCCACTGCCCACAAGCCCCATCGCCATGCCCCCGCGCAATCCAACCCCCCAAACAAACACACCTGCTATTTAAGAGAATGCTCAGTGCAGTGCACTGAAGTGTAAGTTTCAACTTCTTTCTGCACTTTTATTTTAAAACAAAACCATTCAGGAACGGTTTCTTTTTAAAATAAAAGTATAGGAACAGTAAAACCTTTTCTTTAAAAAGTAGAGGAGCACCGCTCCCAACCGTACACACCCAATTCGACCACTGGTCTCAGGGCATGTCTAGTGTTGAAATGAAATGAAAGAACACATATCCACTTATCTAGGAAGCGGTTCCTGATCCAGTCTGCTCTTTGTGCTTATCTAGGAAGCGGTTCCTGATCCAGTCTGCTCTTTGTGCTGCTCTTTATGTTTCATTGTTCTCAACAATGGTCAGTAGAAGAATGTAACCTGTGAAGCAGCTCTCCCTTTCTAGAGAACCTATCGCTTTGCTACTCATTGGATCGAGTGAGCCAGACGAAATGCTTCAAGTTCTACAGAAATGAGTAAGGGGAAAAAAACAACTGTATGGCAGCAGTTTGTTAAGTTGTTGGCAGAAGCATTCTTCTCTGTTGTCAGACCTTATACATAGAATGGAAGGGTCATTAGCCAAGAGGAAATGGAGTGGCCTGACTTCCCTTGCAGTCTCGCGGGCTCTGTGTGTCCGCACAGCGAGGAATAGACTTTCTGAATAGAGTAATATGTTGTACTGGAAAGTAGCTGCTAGGGTGATTTATTTTCTCTAGCTTCTTTTTTTATTTTCATAAACAGTTTATCATCATTCTTTCAAAACATAACTTCAAAGTTGGTATAGCATACATTTTTCAAAAGTCAGGCATTGCCAGAATGAACAATTGTTCCTGATTCATGCCATCAGTGTTCAAATGACATATTCCAGACTCACATCTCTCTCTTTCTCTCTCTCTCTCTCTCTATCTCTCTCTCTCTATATATATATATATATAATATAGATTTAGTAGGACAACTGTCATCACCCTATTCTTAAGGTGGAACCTGTGACTTTTGTGAAAATAATAGCACGTGTAACTTTTGACTCATGTGGCATATCAGTCTGAAATTTCACAGATAAAGCCTGTCCGGGGTCCCTCTAATTATAAAAAATGTGGGCCATATTCGTCCAGCGGTTCAAAGGTTATTAACTGTTGAAAAAAGGGTTGGCTTTGATTGATCCAATTGGTTTTCACATAGGCAAAAAGTGGCATCATTTCAACGGGAGCGCAGCAAACACAGCTGCATGGATTTGCACCAACTCAAAAAGAAGTTGGCCACAAAACGGTGCAGATGAGCCTTTTGGTGGTTTGGTGCAAATCCATCCTGTGTTTTATTTTTCAAATATGATGGAGAAGGGGTGCCCTTGCCCCAAAAATAAAAGCTTCTATATATCCCATAACGTGTTGCAGCAACTGCGGCTTTTCAGTAACGAAAACCCACCATTTTCTTTCATTATTGGGATCCGTTCTCATGGTCATTTAATTCCCACAAGAACTAAGAGGGAGGGAACTCTTTTCAAAATGTATGCTAAAACACCAACCATTACACTCATTCTCGTCCATATTAAATATGATATCTGTGATGTACGAAAAGAAACATCTTTAGCACTACTTGCAGTGTGAGATATGGCATAAACAAACTCTTAAATTCTGTGAAAAATCTTTAGTTTTGAGAGAGTTCAGCTGAAAGAGTTCAACGCAACGAAACCCTTGAAATTCAGATATCATCTTTAACTGAAGTGTCATTAAGGGGGTGCTATTAAGGTTTAACACAACAAACCCCTTAAGATTCATCCAGTACTGGAAGCTACGCCAGCTTAACTCTGGGCCCCACGTGGCGCATCCCAAAGCGCACCGATTGGCCATACATTCACTCATTGATAAGGAAAATAGCCTTTTAAAAATGTACTTTACAGTGCATTTGGGTTTTGCTTTGTCTTGGCCCTCACATCTAAATATAATACTCAACATATGCATTCTGGGTACTATGTTTTTTCCTTAGCTGTTTTATTTTTCATATCCAGTAGACACTGTGGGTTCATGTATGTCATCTGTGATATCATGTGTGGATTCTTCGCAGGTGTGTGGCACTAGCTGAGTTATGGTTGCCTTAGGAACCATAGCTGGCAAATTTTTGTTTTTTTAATGTTTGCACTACAGCCATGATGTCCCTTCAACTTACGTTTTTATTACAGTGAGTTAAACGTGAATATTAAACACATGTTTTCTGTGCTTTTTTTCAGCAATACATGTGGAAATACCCACAGTGCCCACTGTGCATGATCTGTGGTCATCTTGCCACCTCTAAGCCACATAATGTTGTAATGCCCATTGAACATTGTGCCCGGGTTACAGCTACTGGTCTTTGCCCATGCACCAGACACTGCAAGAGAACCATTGTGCCCTCTCAGCACGTTGTAGGACATGCCCAGTGGCCACTGTGCCAAAGACGTTGGCCAGGGACATGCCAAATTGGCACTATGCATAGTCATGACCTTTTGCCATGCCCAAGGTACCTAGAAAACACTACTTGAGCCAGGTGGGCGTGGACGGCAGTCATGTACCTGGCAACTCCAAGCCATCCTTTGTGTTCATAAATGTACTCAGAGTGTTCCCTTGGTGATTCTATGGGCCTCATTACGACCCAGGCGGTAAATTACCGCCTGGGCCGTGACTTTACCACCATGGCGTAAACTACGTTTACGCCATGGTGGTTGGCGGACTTACCGCCCCATTCCGACCTTGGCGGGGGGGTAAGTCCCCAATCCCCATTTACCCTTCCCCATTCCCATTTTTGCCCCATAGGGCATAATGGGAGTGGGGAAGGCGTTAATTACGCCACCGTAAATTACGGTGGCGTAATTAACACCAAGGTCCCTTAGCGCCATGGTTTTTAACACCTGCTAAAAGCAGGTGTTAAAACCTCCATGGCGCTAAGGGACCTCGTAATCAGGCGGTAAGGGTCGGCGCTGTTTACGCTGCCGTAAACCCCTTACCGCCTGGGTCGTAATGTGCCCTTATATAATATATGTCATCATACGCATTGGAAATGTCCTTCAGCCATGCCTCTGTCACTGGTGAGCAACATATTGGGGCCATGTCCAGTGGACACTGAGCCCAGGGCATGGCTTCTTGACTTTGACCATGTCCCCGAGCATGGCCTGTGGCCAACTCCAGTTGACACTAATGGTGTCTCCTATGGTGCTCTCCGTTTCTTCCATCTTCTCAAATTGCTACTCTATCAACTATCCTATCCCTCTCACTAGGTCTTGAAGGAAAAGGTTCAAGAAGGATATTCTAGCCTCCAACCCAGGCCTCCCTATCGCTGATGCCTAAATGAGTCCTTACTCCAGGCAGACTTTCAACAACATCCTTTTTGTCGTTCCCTCACCTGACCTATGGACCCCTCATATGGTCTCTGTTCTCTCTCCTATCTCCTCCTCTCCCATTGATGGTGGCACCCGGTGGGAGGCCCACTTGGCCCCCTTCCACTCCTCCAAAACCATCATTATTGTCTATCTGAATGGCACAGTCTTGGTCCTCAGCCCAATCTCCTCCTTTTTGATGGGCGCGTTCCACGTCTTATCAACTTTCTCTCTTCTCCTGCTACTTCTTCTAACACCTCCCTGGCTCCTTTGCCACCTCCTTCCTCTGTCGCCTCTCTTGCACCTGCCTCTTCCACCTCCATGACCCCCATTCCACATCCATCTATTTCCTCTGGATGCTCTGGGGCCCCTCTAGAACCTCTGCTGGGTGTACCTCCCTCCGTACTCCACCCCGGAAGTCTTTCAAATGTGGCAACCTGCTCCACATCACTACTCTGAACTCTCGCTATGCTGTCAGACACTCCTCTGACATCTGCCATCTCCTTGAAGACCTTGATCTGGATGTCCTGGGTCTCACTCAGACATGGTTCCTGGCCAGCTCTGGATCACATTCAGGGAGGCGATGAATTGAACTTCAAAGTTTTTCCCGAAGTGTTATTCGAAACAATGTTTTAACACACATGAACACTTATTGGGATCCATCTTTTCAGTGTGGAGGCTGGTCCTTATTTTGGTACCATTTCCTTTGAAACAACACAACTAACTCTGAAATGGGCAGCAGTCCCATACACCCCACGCCTAAGGACAGAAGCCCCCATATACTATGAGGAATCTCCTGTGAAAATTGTCCTCTGCAGTCAATCCTGGCCAGCTCTGTCATGAGTTTTGATGCTCTCCTCCCAGAGGGTTACAAAATTCTCTCTGATTCCAGAACCTACCGGCCCGGTGTGTGGGATGTTTTTACCCATGCATACAAGCCCTACCATAAAACTGTGCAGTACTGGCATGGAAAACATCATGATGGCCAGAACTCCCCAGAGAGTGCACAGGGAAAACATGAAGAATAGGCTGCCACCCATTTTTGCCTATGTTGTGAGCACAGGAGGGCACTGCCTAAAACCACCATTGGGCTACACACACAGTAGCCTGAAACCATTGGGAATGGCAATGCTGATTGCCAAAAAAGCAACTCAGAACTGTGGGGAATTCATTTTCTTAATCCCAAAAATGGTTGCATTACCAGTACAAAACCACCAGACTTTTGTGTAAAACTGCACAAATGAAACAAAACCAGACCAAGGAAAGACTTGTTAAGAGGTGGATATAATGTAAAACTATATTCTGAAATGACTTGAAGGAAGTAATTATTTAATGTATATGTAAACATTGTAAGTGATTTAAACTGGGAACAAAAAGTGACATTTAGCTGAAACCTGGCTTAATGAAACTGGATTCTGCCTGACAACTACCCCCAACAGGAGTTGAAACCTGCTCAGCCACTGTTCCCCTTGCCAAAAGGAGTTGTCACCTCTCTGATTATATTAGGGGTGGAGCAGCTGGGGACTACAGGGAGTTGAACAAAGGCCTGTCCTGGACTCAGGCAAATGTTATATTGGGGGCGTCGTAAAATAGCTTCCTCTTGGGAGAAACTGGGGGGCAGCTGTGCCTCTGTGAACAAGCTGGCTTGGGGAAAGTGGATAAACCAGTTATTCCACCCTGTGATGGGGGAAGCCACACCCCTCTTTGACCAGAGCATAATTTAAAAAAGATAGATAACTCATAGTGCGGACTTGTCAGAATTATATAAGTAATATCATTATTTTTGTGATTTTTCTGTGAGCATTTTAAGAGGCGTTAGGACCCTGTGGTGTATTCTGGGGTGTTGCTAGCAGAAAATAGGGTCTCACTCCAAATGTATGCATGTTAAAAATCTGACACTTCATCAATTAATGTCCATACTCCCTGGTGCACATTTGTGTAAAATCTGGAAAGGTTTAGAGGTCGTTATCTGGATGAAAAGGGGAGAATTCTGTCATCAGTGGACACGACATCGTACAAAGACAGGGATCGGATGGTTTGGTGCTACAGAAAATATGTTAACTGGACCTATAATATTAGAAAAATGGTGCATAGATAAATATGTATTTGGGTCAGAAATAGATTTGTGTGTAATCTGACAAGGGGAGGTTCCTCTGACCATAAAACCTACAGCATCACTCTGACTCACATTTCCTTCCCCCAATCAAGGGAGAGAGGAGGAATTGGCCAATGATAAGTGAGAGGGGCAGGTTTAGTTATGACCAACGCACACACCCACTTTCCAAAACACATAAAAAGAGACTGCTGGGACAGGTAGAGACATTCAATTCCATTTGCTGCGGAGCATGCTGACCGACGACTTCACATCCAGAGATCCAACACTTAGACTTCCAAGCTAAACAGAGACTACAGAACCGTGAACCAAGAAGGCCCACTGCAAGCAAAAGTATTTGTCAGCAGGCCTCAAAATCATTTGCAAATTATTCCACAGCCGGGCGAGCTGTCTGGATTATTTTGCCAAGAACTCTTGCCAGTACCCAGAAAGCAGTGTTACATCCAGAATCCACTTGATCTGGACCGGAAAGCAGAGCAGTATCCAGAACCAGAGGCCGCTGAATCCGCTGAATGCAGAGAGGCTATACCAGCAGAGCAGAGCTGACCCAGATCGCTGTGAGCAGAACCGGTGCCTGATTGACCCACCGAGCAGACAGAACCGCAGCCGGACGTGTTGACCAGATCCGTGACGAGGCCTAGTTCAAATTTATATTGTGAGTACCTAGCAGAACTGTGCAGAACCAATCTCTTAGTTAAAATAATCTAATCCAAACTATTTTAACCTAAGTAGAACTGCCTCCTAGAAATCGTGTCATCTGTCATTTTTAAAGCTGCACAACTGTCACCTGTCAATTCTGCAGCTGCAAGCTGTCACCTGTCATTTTGAGTTTTACTTTAAATCCGAAAATCTACCTTTATTAAATCGTCCGTATCTTTGGAACCGTTTGTGCTAGGAACGTGGTTTAACTTTCCTCTGAAAGCTTAGAATCTAAGCTTTCCAACAAGCCTCCTATTCCTTATACTTTTACCGCAATCGCGAGACACGCACTCGAGAAATTTACCGCGATTTGCGATTTTGGCTCAATTTCTCCACTTGTCAAAATAGCAGCTCCATTCTTTCCTTTGTTAAAATCCGTTTGCAGCTTGGTAATAACTCATAGAGCATTGCTAAAGTGAGCCTGAACTAATACCAACACGCATCTCCCACTCACCCTGAATCTCTAGAGGGAATTAAAATCAGTTGGCACATTTTCCCATCCATTGCCATCACATTTAAAAAGCATTTTGGGCCAGTGTTTCGAACTCCTACCTGTTTCCTCTAAGCTTGCTGGGGGGTGACTGAATTTCGTATTGTATTTGATTGCATTCCTGAGAACTGTGAGCTCCTCTTTCCATCTCCTTCCATTTCTTACATTGCATAGGGGAGGGGGGTGAATTGCCAGAGAAAAAGTGATTATCTTATCTTTTGCTAAAATCATACCAAGTATTTCTGTACTGCATTTTATTCCTCATTGCTTTTCCCTTGAAATCATAAAAGTATTTTTGCTACTTTATCCATCCTATACTAACTCCTCATTGATTGTAAAGAACTGTGCTAGTGCCAGATTACCCATTGCTGATCAACATCATATGTCTAAGTGTACTATCAGATATTAATTTATTATAAAGTGTGATATATATATATTGTTTAAATTCTCAAATAAACCTTTTAATTTGCAAAACAAACCTACTTCTTGGCTCAGTGGGGTCAGGGGGATTCTAAGAGGGGGGTGTTATACAAGGGTGGTCATCCAGAGTACTGAACTAGACATAAAAATACATTAATAAGGATTTTCCTCAGCACCCCAGACTAGGCATTGACTTGGCTGTAGTGTTGATTGAATATCGCTTACAGGTGGTGGAGTGACCTGATCTTTCCACAATGCGTCCCTTCTGTAATTTCTGTGCTTGCCTACTCCTCCTTTGAATGCCTGGTCTGCAAGCTCTCTATCTCTCCTGTCCTCTCTCTGAGTGTGGCCACCATCTACAGGTCAGCTGGCCAGGCTGCCCTATTCCTCTTTGAATGGGCTGACCTCTCCTCTTCTCTCCTTCACTCTACCTCTCAGCTTCTCCTCCTCGGAGACTTCAACATCCACCTGGATGCTTCTAATCGCTCCTCTGGGCTCTTCTGCAACATTTGCGACTCTCTCTCACTTTCCATTCTTCCCTCTGGTCCGACATACTCTGCCGACTGCATGTTGGATGATATCATCTCATCAGAAATTCCCCTCTCTAACCCTCTCACCACTCCTCTCTCGTGGACTGAACAATTTCTGCTCTCCTCCCACCTGACACGGCGTGTCCCACTTGCAAAGCCTACCCTAGCACTGCCGCCTTCCTTCTCAGTCATTGGGCCCATGAAGCAAGTGTCAGAATACACCTTTGCCTCTACTTTCTCTGCTACTCCTACTCCTATGGCTGACTCGCGCTGTGACACAGCCCTCTCTAACCTGCATCTCTCCATTTCCCTCACTCTGGACATCCTTGCCCCCGTCATGAGAATCCATCTGAAGCCTACCTCCAAGTGCAACTATTGGTATGACTTTGACCTCGCCGCCCTGAAACAAAGGTTCAGGGAGGCTGAGAAGAAGTCGAGGGCTTTGGGTGCATCCTCTGACAAACAGGCCTGCCACCTGCCCTAAAGGCAATACATACTCTCTGTCTTCTCCAAGAAGAGAGTCCACATCCAAGCTCACCTCAATGCAGCCTCTAACAACACGGCCAAATTATTTAAAATCTACAAGGAGCTGGCCAGTCCTACTGCAGTCTCCACCTATCCTATCCCCTCCCAGGCCCTTTGCATGGCGCTGGCTTCTCATTTCACCACTAAAACTCAGGACATCCTGTCCTCACTTTCCTCTTACCCTCCCTCTACCTCTCTCAAGACGGTATTACCCGAATTGTTCAAGTACAATTGCTCGAATGACACAATGACCGTTTTGCAGTGGTCCAAATTGACCTTCTGCACAATTGACCGTATGGTCATTTATATAATGGGTTGGGATGGGGTAATAATAATATAAGGGGATTGGGTGGTGGTTTTGGGGGGGTGGATTGGTTGGGGGTTTGCGGGGGGTTTTCCCCCCGCATATATATCCTAATTGACCGTTTATATTCGGTCAATTGTGCAGAAGGTCAATTGTCATTCGGACAATTGTAATACGGACAATTCATATACAACCCTCTCAGACCTCCCTTGGCCGCCTCTCCCTCTACTTTTTCCTCCTTCTCTCTCTTGATACCTGACGATGTTTCGAGACAAGCCAGATCTATGAAAGTTTTGTCTAAACAGGTGCTCCCCTTCTTTTCCAGAATCATCAAGGACCACATTGACAACCTCGCTCCAGCATTGGCTGAGTTCTGCAATCACTTTTTCACCACTGGATCTTTCACCTCTCTCTTCAAGCACTCCCTTGTGCACCCCCTCCAAAAAAAGCCTTCTACCGATCCTACCTGTCTGTCTAACTGTCACCTGATTTCTATCACTCCCTTCCTGAGCGAAAGGCTGGAAAAGTGGGCGACCTCCCAGCTTACTCTCCACACTAAATCTGTTGGTTGCCTCCACGACTATCAGTCTGGCTTCAGAGCAGCCAGCGGCACGGAAACTGCTCTCCTGATCACCTGTTAAGATCTGCTCTCTAATCTTGACTCTTGCTCTCCTTCTGTCCTCATCCTCCTTGACCTTTCTTCTGCTTTCGACACGGTCAATCCCTCCACCCTGTTCAATCGACTTCGTGAGAACCTGGGCATCATGGATTAGGCTTTGCCATGACTGACCTCCTTCCTCTTGGACCGACCCTCCTAGGTCCAACTTGGGTCCTTTCTCTCCACCACCATTCTCTCTACATGTGGTGTCCCCCAGAGCTCTATCCTCTCACCCTGGCTCTTCAATGTCTATCTAGCCCCTTTGGCCCAACTTATCTCCTCCTTCTCCTCTAACTTTCAGTGTTATGTGGATGACACTCAGCTATCCTTCACACTTCCCTCAGCCATCTGTCCTACCTCACTCATTCCTGACTGTCTATCCACGATTCAGGATTGGTGCTCTTTCAACAATCTCTGCCTTAATGCCAGTAAGACGGAGATCCCTCTCATTGGGACCCATGCTGCCACTTTCCTTCTCTCACTCTGGCCGCCCTCCTTGGGACCTCTACCCTCGCCTAGCTTTGAGGCAAAAAACCTTGGCGTCATTTTCGACTCCACTCTCTCCTTCTCTCGTCACTTCACGGACCTTGCCAAGAAGGCCCATTTCCAGCTGCACCTCCCCAGAGGTATCCTACCTTTTCTCACTTTCCCCTAGAAGCTCACTGTCTCCAGAGCTCTTGTTCTTTCCAGGCTGGACTACTGCAACAGCCTCTTTCTCAATCTGCCTGCCTCTACTCTGTGCCCTCTGTAACTAATTCAGAACAAGACTGCAAGACGTTTCCTTGGCCTTGAGCCCAGGGACTTTATCTATCCAGCCCTGAAATCTCTCCACTGTCTCTCCACTGTCTCCCGGTGGCTGCAGGGATCAAGTTCAAGACCCTTTGCATCGTCCACAAGGCTTTCTGGGTCAGGGGCCCACACTACATCCAATTCTCTCTGCCTAAGTACCTTTCTTCTTGAGCGCTTCGCTCACCTACCTCCAACTCTCTAAGGGTCAGACGCTTCTCCAGACACAGATGGAATGGCCTCCCTGCCCCTCTCAGACTTGACCCGGACCACTTGAAGTTCCGGAAGCAGCTCAAGACCCTCTTTTTCTCCTCTGCATTCTCTCTCTCACTACCTTGCTAACCTTCCTGTCTGATGCGCTGACTGGTTGCTTGGTACCCTCATATTCTCACTTGGTACTCTGCTCTTCTATAACCAGTGCTCCTTCAACTTCTGCCTGGCCTACTGTGCACGTAGGGGCTGTATTCTGTAACCTCTACAGCCCCCCTGCCGACTTGCACTTACCCAGAGCTGCACTGCCCTGGCAGCACTTACCCAGTACCCACTCCCTTTCCCCTGAACCTCACATTGTAGCACTTGCACGATCTGAATGTCACAAGGCCTAGTAAGATCGCTTGTCTTCTCTCTCCTCTGTCTTCCCTCCCTTTTCTTGTGGTGCCTAGAAACACTTGTGTACAGGCACATTGTAGATGCAATATAATATCATAGCATACTTATCCACAAATAAAACCCCAAATGACAAATACTAAACTTGACGCTATACTGCCCAATTGACACTGTAACCAGCATCATCCAAGACGTACATTATGGAATTTGGCATGGCCCCAGTGGGCACTTTTACCACTTCATAGGCCTTTGGCTATGCCCCATGGACCTACAAAACACAAACCCTCAATGTGCTCACTGCTGTTACACCTGGCAATTCCAAGCCACCCTCTCAGTCCACTTGGTATGCCTGCAGACACGATCAGTCAAAACAGTGCTTGTGCACCTGGCCACGCTCTCAGAACGGACTCATGACCTATAGGCTTCAAACAGTGCCCTTGTGTGAACAGGTTCCTAGTTAAGACCTGGCTCAAGCCTGTGACCCTACCCAGAGGACTATATGCAGAGGCATGGGACTATATGGCAGACTCAGCTCCCAGAGCACAGGCCCTGAGCTGGGGAAATGGGCCCAGTGCAGGCATAGCACAGACCCTCTGGGTTCTGAGCTGGGTGCGTGAACCAGCACAGACCTGGCTGAGACATGACTTGGGGTGCACTGCTGGCTGTAGAGAACACAAATGTGCCTTGGTACACAAAGGCAGCAACCATTTCATTACTAATTCAGTGTTCCAGTGTACTGCATAGCTCCTTGGGTACAGGCCAAGATTTAATTTTAACTCTGCAATGACCCCCATAACACATGCAGATCCAGTTCAAGACACTTGCTTGTGCCAACACGATCATGCCACCAGGAAAGTCTGTGGAGGCCCAGGTGCTTCTAAGTAAATCCTTCTTCGGTGTGTGCTCCAGGCATGAGTATGGTTCACCTGTGCGAGTCAGGTTCACCTGTGCAGTGTTGGTGGCAGACTGGCCATGATGATGACAGTTGGCAAGGCTCATTTGATTTGAAAGGGTGCAGTACAACAGGTTGTTACTAGAGGTTGTTGCGTCACAAAGCTTATCATCTGATTTGCAATGGTGTCGTACCATAGACTCCTATTAGAGGTCACTGTGGAAATGGATCCTATCTGATAAACAAGAGTCCACCACCTCTATCTATATATTTCTTGGTTCTTTTAGAGTATTACAGAACATCCCTTTTTGGCACTGAGTCAATGCCATCTATGACATAATGTGTAATGTCATGGGCAGTCCAGAGCAGAAGAGTTTGGGCTGCTTTGCTAACCATAACAGGTGAATGTCAGTGTTGTTTTGTAACTTCCCTTAAGCATATGTTGCTTCAGTACATTTAAAAAAGAATTAAAAACAGAAGTACCTCTTGTAGACATCTCTGGCATGGCTGAACGCCATGTGCTGTCCCAGTGTCCACTCGGCATTGGTGCTCTCAGAGGGGCCTTAGACCTGGCAAAAGGCCATGTCCCACGGCACTGTGCCCACTGAGCATGGCTGCAATGAGTGGCTTTGTGGAGTCTTGGTCATGGCTGAAGTCAAATTGGGCAAGCTGTGTATGTTAGTGTATTGCATTAAAACATAATAGTAATAGTTAGGTTTAGTTGTGGTCAACCTATTGCAGTGAAAAAACGTTTTCCAAGCAACCTCAGCTTACCCACCGCCAGACATTGGTGATGATGCCACACAACATGACAGATCATATGCTGTTACCCACATTTCCTAGAGGACAATATAATCTAAGGGAAAAAAGAAATAACCTAGAATGCTTATGTCAGTTTTACTTTTGTTTTTAGGTCCCAAACAAAAACAAAGCCCATTGGATGGACAACATCATTTTGGTGGGCAGTTCCCCATGTCCGTGAACACGCTGTGTGATTCATGAGAAGTGCATGGCAGTGGCCCACTTATGGTTTTTTTACAAAATAAAATTGGCAAAATGTCAGTGTTTTTGATGTTTCGCACTGCAACCATAATGTCCATTCAATTAATGTTTTTTTCAGTAAATGTTTATATGTTTTTTTACTACAGTAAGCTAATCAGAACTGCACCTAACAAAGCTATACAGGAATGTCTTTTTTTCATCATATATCCTAACACATCTTGAGTGCCCACTGGCCATGCACTGCAGCTATTCTCATTGGACACTGTTACAGAGTCATACCCTTTGCCAATGACCCAGACTCCCCCTAGAGACCCAGTAGGCACCTTGCCTGGGGTATGGGCTTCGACCATGCCCAGTGACTATTTTACCCAGAGCAAAGCCCTGGGCACCACCGCAACATCAGTTTTGCTGATTGGTCATTTACTGCAGCCAAGCACAGTGGACACTTTGGGGCTCATTATGACGGGACCGCAATGTGAATAAACAATGTAATTTATAGATTTCAGCGCAGAAGCAGTGCACGCGAGCAGCGCAGAGAGGCAGCGTGCGCCAGCATGCGCCAGCCGTGTGCGCTAAACAGCATTCTGGTGCATCGCGTATTCATGGAATATCAAAGCCATTTTGAGGGCTGGTGCAGAGAACATCCCGCAGTGCCAGTTACGCCCCCAAGAACGCCCCTTGCGCAAGGATAAGGTATTGAAATCCCCAATATAGCGCAAAGGGCTGCGCTAACACTGCACCAGTTCACAGGGCCGGTACAGTGTACTTGGGGGTGCGCAGGAAGTTTCACACGCGATAGACCTTGGCCGAGCGGGGTACGTGTATCTTGGGGGTGCGCGGGAAGTTATACATGCAATAGGCCTTGGCCGAGCGGGGTGCGTATATTCTGAGGGGTGCGCGGGAAGTTATACACGCGATAGGCCTTGGCCGAGCGGGGTACGTGTATCTCTGGGGTGCGCGGGAAGTTATACACGCGATAGGCCTTGGCCGAGAGTGATATGTGTATCTTGGGGGTGCGCAGGAAGTTATACACGTGATAGGCCTTGGCCGAGCGGGGTACGTGCATTCTGAGGGCTGCACGGGAAGTTATACACGCGATAGGCCTTGGACGAGCGGGGTACGTGTATTCTGAGGGTTGCGCGGGAAGTTATACACGCTATAGGGCTTGGGCGAGCGGGGTACATGTATTCTGAGGGGTGCGCAGGGAGTATCACATGCGATTACGCTGGGTGAGCGGGGTACGTGTATTCCTGGGGTGCACCATCACGAATTGGCAGTGTGTGTCCTCCCAGGTGTGCACTCTCCCCCCTCCCCAGATCCTGCACCCCTGGCCATGCCCCCCAGCCAGCCCACATATTACCATGCACAAGTGAGCACCCACACATGTCCCCCTGCACCCCCACCCACCCAGCAGTGACAGGCACCTGCCAGCAGGCCCCGACTCATGCCCCACTGCCTGCACCCCCACCCACCCAGCAGTGACAGGCACCTGCCAGCAGGCCCCAACTCATTTCCCTCCCCAACACGTCATCATGATCCACAATCATGGGCCTTATGGCAACCCAAAGCCCACTGCATGCCACCCCTGTCCAAAGAGCCAACCAAGTATTCCATCCACCCCACATTGAAATGCCCATTACATGACACAACCCAAATGGCAATTATGTATATCAACACATGTCCATCACACACACACACACAATGGGTGGCAGTGAATGTGAAAACCCACACTGTGACATGCATGAAACCAACGAGAGAATACCACAAAATGAAGTACGAAACAAAAATGTATTGAACACAAAATGAAGGGAATTAAATGAAAACACACAATAATGGAAATAAGAAATAAAATACAGCATGTCCCAAAATTAATAAAATATATGAAATATAAATCATAATCCAAATAAATCCAAATGAAGATGGGTCCAAAGTCTCCGTCCAACAAAGCAAATCCAAAGGGAAAGAAATAAGTAAAATCCATTGCTTCATGGTCAAATAAAAAAAGTAATGATGACAAATCCACTGTTCAACTATATACATATAACAAATCCAGGGTCCATGAGCCCAACTATTGAAATGAAACCTACAAAAAAGACTACCTAATAAAGAAATATCTACAAAAAGGTGGGGCATAGTCCAATCACCCCAAATGAAAGAAAAACATAAATGAAACCTAACTATATACAATGGAGGTGGGCAAGTCCTACGGCTCACTTGTCGATTTCCCGGGCAGGGCATCATCGAACTCCTGTTCTATGTCTTGGAGGCGGGCCTGATCCATGGCCCTGAGGTTTCGCAGGGATAACGGCATGTCCACCTCCACTCCCTGCGAATTGCCTCAAGGCACTCGGCCCGCCTCAGCGCCCTGCACATGGAGTTCTCCGCCCTGACCATAGTGAGCCGTGCCTCTTCCACCCGCCGCCGCTCTGCATCTATGTGCTGGCCCAACCGCTGCCACACAGAAGACACTCCTAATCCAGGGTCCTCCTGCCCTCTGGCCGATGCCTGCCCCTCTGATGTTGATGGCCCGAGCCATCATCGCTCCCACCTTGAGCCAGCTGCTGCTGTGCCTGTGCCCTGGCTCTTGATGCCTGCACGTCCTCCTCCTGCTGGGGTGCATTTGTTGGTGTGGCCACCCCTGCTGGACCTCCGACTTCTGACTGTGTCCTCCACCAGCCTGGCCGCTGGGTCAGAGGCAGCTCCACAGGGTACCCAGGTGATACATGGGCCGGAAGATGGCACGGAGGACGACTGCCACATAGGGGGTTCAGGTGAGGAGGGGGTCAGAAGAAGGTCCAGCAGACGGAGGAATCCAGCACTGGTGACCCGTCCCAGTAGGTCAACACGGTCAAAGAGGCATCTGAGATGACGTGCAGTGTCTTCACAAAAACACAGCAGGTCATCTCGCATGCCCGTTGACGCAACGCCACCCCAGCCAGGACAGGCTCAACACGGTCCCGGATTGCCACATCCGCAGAGAGAGGAAGGCCAGTTGTTGTGCGCTCATCCCCTCCCTGAGAACGGGTCTGGACGTAGGCATCCCTGCTGGTGCGGGATGATGCAGTCACAGGGTCGGGGAGATGATTACACACAGGCACCTCTGTGGCAGCCTGTGCTGCCTCCTGTCCCTGCCCCTGGACTGCACCATTAGCACCAGTGGAATCCCCCCTCCAGACCCCGTGTCTGACCCTTCCATGGCCTCCTCCTCAACCAAACCCCCACCAACCTGGATGACTCCGTGCCATCTTCCTCCATTGGACCCTGTGGGGTCTCAGCTGCCCCTTCTGCTGCCGAGCAGTCCACCTCCGACCTCCGCCTCTTGGACCTACCCTCGGCAGCTGCGGCCATGGACGCGGCACCAGACTCCTCACTCCCCGACGAGATAACAACCTAGGAGGGGAGCCGGGCCTTGCGTCTCCGGCTGGCGGTGGGATCCCTGCCGCTTTGCTCCACAGCACCGTCTCCGCCTTCTTCATCAGTTGACGCTGCAGACAGGGAGAGATATAACACAGGCATCAGGGCACTGTACAATGGTCTGATGAACACATGACAGTTGTACATTAGTGGCAGTGACAAACTTCAGACATGGCATCACACTCCCCAACACACATGTCATTTCAAATCACACACATGAGCAAATCAACAGGAATGTTGCACCAGGCAGCACCATCCATACACAAACAACAGCATGAGCAGCCGAAGGTGAG
Source organism: Ambystoma mexicanum (assembly GCF_040938575.1). NCBI lineage: Eukaryota > Metazoa > Chordata > Amphibia > Caudata > Ambystomatidae > Ambystoma > Ambystoma mexicanum. Next base: position 1,085,040,537 of record NC_090935.1, on the reverse strand, counting down.
CCTCACGTCACATGCAACATGGGGAGTGCAGAACACATGCACACACGCCACCAGACATACATGCATCTGTACATCTCCACCACCTGTCACAGTGATAACATCGCCATCCATGTCACATCTGGCAATCAGCCTCCTACAGGTCAGTGTCACATGCATCCATGGTGTATCACAGTTGCACACTTGTCAAATACACACACATGCACATGTACATAGTGCAGATACATGCAGGTGGAACCACCATCCATGTGTGACACCACAACCATGCCACTGTACATACACAGAAATGTAAAAATGTGTGCACCCACACCTGGATTTGGGCAGCATGCTTACCAACAAATACACCATCGATGTGTCTCACACATGAGAGGACTCACATGTGGCAGGCTCATTTTCCTGTACATACACATGCACACATGGCCCTACACAGACATATGTACAACCTGCACACTCCTGCCACACCTCAACATGCACAGCGTCCAATCAGTACGCATGTACACTTACCACTCGATTCCAGACGGGTCTGCCTCTGAAGGGCCTGGAGGTGGAGCGCGTTGATGGCAGTCATGATGTCCATCCAGATCCTCTTCCCTCCTTCATTTTTGGTGCAAGAACTTCCAAAGAGGGCATCATACTGCCCCAGGACTTGCTCCACCAGGATACCAACTTCACTGGCACTGAAGCTGGTGGCCCTCTGCCTCTCTGGCTGGTGGTTGCCAGTGGTGCCAGATGGTGTTGTGTCCGACACGGCAACCCCAGAGCCAGGTGTGGGTGGGCAACTGGGTCCTGGGGCTGGGCTGTGGAGCGATGGAATACCAGTCGGGAGTCTTCTGTTCCAGCAGGGGTGGTCACAGCAACTGCACCCCTGCAGATGGCTGACGTGCAGGCACCAAACAGCAGGGCACGTGGGTGGCAGGTAGGAGCGTGCTCAGGGCTCTGGGGGGCAGGAAAATTGCCTTCTGGGCAGGAGTGTGGTCTTCCAGGTGTTGTTGCGTGGCCAGCTTGATACAGAGTGATTTGGCACATGAAAAAACTGCACGTCTGCTTGTAATTCGAGGAAAGGCCCTTAGCGCGTAAGCGCGTCTGTGACGTGACGCGCAAGGGCGTTTCCCTCAACACGGGTGCATGTTGATTGTACACGTGCAAAAACTGTACGTCCGGGTGTTACTGCGTGCAATTGGAGGAAAGGGCCTTAGCGCGTACGCGCGTAAGTGACGTTGCACGTGTGGGCTGAGTTAAAAGGGACGCGTAGGACCCCATTTTCTTGTACGTGCTTTTTGTGGAGAGCAAGCGTGTGATTCTTGTATTTCCTGTCGGCACATTACTTCACAACGGTTCCAGTTCGTACTCCCTGTATACTCAGACAGCGTTCAATTCTTCTTTTGGCGTGGGTGTTGCCAACGTGCACACGCACATCTTTATCACGTTATTTTTCCAGGCAGACGGCGAGTCGCGCACTTTTTTGTCAACTGTGGTTGCCCCCGTGTGTCGCGTACCCATTCAGAGGTCATTGTAGACTGTGTGTACCACGCGTACGCTTATTTTTGTGTTTCTGGGTGCCACAGCGTAGTGCAGGTTCTTCATTCAACGCACGTGGTCTACCAGGGGTTGCGTGCAAGTTAAATATTGTTTTCAGGGTGCCTGTGTGTTGCATGACCCGTCCCCTTCCCCCAGGGGTCACAGAGAGCCTTGCTAGAGCACTAGGGTAAGTATTCCATCTAGTACCCTACCCCTTTCACCCCAATTGCCCAGGACAATTGTTTACTGCAACTCCCATACGCACAACAACATCAGTGCAATAGTTGGGAGTTGACCAAGCACTAAGGGAGGCAAAGGTGGCCGACCTCAAAGAGGTGGGCGCGGGAGGGGACGTGGCCAGGATGTGCAGGGTGGCCCAAGAGGCCAGTGTGTGGAGGACCAATAAGGGACACCTATGCCCCCCCCCCAATGGTTCAGGGAGATGAAGCTGACACGATCCCAGCTCAGGTCTAAGCCACGTGTGGTGGTGAAAGTTGCTGTCACCAGGCCAAGTAGCCAGGGTGAGGAGACTGCAGGGGCAGCTGCAGCTCAATCCACCCCAGCTCCGAGTCTCCCAGCCGGGACAGTGTTGGTCCAAGTCCATCACACCGAGGTTGGTCCTGCCAACATCACCCAGCAGCCAATGCCTGCAGTGAGACCTTTGGTTATCGTGCCTTTGGCTACTTCCAGTGCCCAGTCCACCTGTGCTTCTGCCCCTACCAACCAGAGCGACTCAGGGTCTGCACCACCTTCCAAGAGGAAGAAGGGTGCTCTTGCGGTACAGGCTGGGACCCCAGACACGGCTACCCACTCCGGCACATCAAGGAAGCCTAGTTTCAATGATGCTGAACTAGATGCACTTGTGGGATATGTGTCGGCCCATGGCCGCAAAATGGTGGTGACTGCAGGGTGCAAGACTGTGACTGCTCAGCGTAGGGCCCACTGGCAGACCATCGCGGACCACATTAGTTCCCTTGGATTTGTGAAGCGCACAGCTAATGATTGCTCTAAGCAGTGGAATGACCTGAAACGCAGAGCAAAGAACAAGCTGGCTTCAAATCATGCCTCTACTCTGGTGACTGGCGGTGGGTCTCCACCAGAGGAGGAACAACTCACTGAACATGAGTCTATCACTGGAGCATTCATCACAGAGGATCAGATCCAAGGCGTGGGAGACCTACCAGATCTTGAAGCAATGTCCGGTGAGTGACCATGCATGTGTGTGCAATCCATGTGTATTTTGCTTGGGTGATGTGTTCTGATTGAGTGCCAGGTGAGGCTGTGTAGTCATGAGTGCTATGGGTCACCCATGTGGTCCCTCAAAACCATTCCCCGGACTTGTGTTTCCGTTTCACAGTATCCCTTCTGACCACAGTTCACTTTTTGCACATGATTACTGCACTTGGCCTTCAGCTGTCCTCTTGCCACAACATTCTTCATACTGTTTTCCTGTTCATTATGCCTGATTTATTACATTTTTAGCATTTTTACCACACATTTTTGTGGCCTACTGTCCCAAATGTGACATACTTCAGTCATAGATTACACCGCACAATGGGCCGCATTTCTTGACTTATTATGGGAAAGATTTTAACAGTCAGGCTGATTGAGTAATGTGCACCTACACATGGTCTGCACACAATCATTTTGGGGCCCTGTTTGAATGTTGAACATGACAATTGTATCCTCTCATGTCGAAGTGACCAACCATTGATGTATCCATGTGCCTGCCATCACTGCATCAGTGAACACTGGCTTTGTTGTAGCGTGTGGCACATGCATGTTTTCACACTCATTTTTCCATGTTTTATGTCATGATGTCCATCTCACATGGATGGGTGACAGTACTCATTTGCTACCATCTGGATGTCCTTGTCTAATCTGCCATGGCTATGGTACATGCCGTCTGTGTGCTGGCATGTGTCATGTATGTGGATTGTCCATGCCACTCACAGGCTAATGTTTGATGCCAGTGCTATCCAGCATGCAGCACATGTGTTGGGTTTCCATCTTGGAGTCATCAGTGTCTGCTTTTTGCCTCCCCTTTTAACTCATTGACAGTGCATGCATGGCAGAGTTATTGTCATGTGTGACATGTGTCATTTATGTACTGGATCTCTGCCTCGTCATGCCTATGTGTGTGTGCTATGGTGCTCATGCCTGTTTCCATTAGTAATCTTTTATGTTTTGCAGGTGATGAGGCACTTGATGCTGTGGAGGAGGAGGAGATGGCGCAGAGCCAGGAGTATTCACAGCCACAACCGGGCACCAGTGGAGGACGTGGGGTGGTGGTGGGTGAAAACCCAATCGTCCTAAAGACCATCCTGTCCAGGGGTGTCTCTGGGTACACCTCCGGAGACCTCTATGAATCAGGTGCTGAATCGGACATTAAGACATATTTCCCGTCGCAGGTGAGTGTTTCTGGCAGGGATCCTGTCCTGTCCAACCCACCTGCACCGGGGGTAGACCCCTCCATGGGAATTTCAGTGTTGAAAAGTCTGCCTGTGGCGGTTACGGATGCAGGGTCACACTCCACAATATTTGCTCCTGTTCCTGAGCCAGCAGATCAAAGTAGGAATGCAGTCCTGCAGCCTCAGGCAGTGCCAGCACATCAAGGTGCACATCACCTTGCCCCAAACAGCTGTGGTTCCCGCCAACGCGGTGGCCGTGCGCCACCAGGCAATACTTTGTGGGAGAACTCCATGTACACTATAGCAGCACAACAGGGGGCATCGTGTGAAATGATGGCTCAGGCAATGGATAGGGTGACCACTTCCATTATCCCCCCTGAAAGGCAGATGGAGCTCCAGCAGCAGGCAACAGAGTCCATTTGCCACTCACACAGGGAGGACATGTTGGCATCCGACAGGGAGCGACGGGCTGGACTCTGCGCACAGCCATATCTGTAGAGTCACAGGCCCACAGGGAAGCCCTGAGGTTGGAACACAGCTCCCTCAGACATACTCTGTGTGAACTTGAGGTGTCCCGGAGTACAAGGGCAGAACAGCAGCTGGAGCAGCTGACACGCACACTGTCAGCTGAGCTCAGCTGAGCTCCAGGCAACCCGTCAGGAGATCCTGGCATCACGCGAGGCCATGCAGGCAGAAATGCGTGCTACCCTTGAGGTGCTGCATGGGGATCTCCGTACCATCATCCTGCAGAACCAAACCTTTCAGACCCGCATGCTTGCTGCCATGGAGGAGCATGCCAGGGCTTTGCGTGGTCTGCCTCCTTCTAATGTACCACCAGAGGGTGATGACAGCAACGGCAGTTCTCCCACTGTAGCGTAGCAGTGCAGGCCATGAGCCCATGGAGGTATTTTTTTTTTCTCAACATCCACGCATGTGGGTGTTGGGGTGCACCCTGTACCTCGTCCCTCCTGGGTGCCCCCCCTGGTCCACACATGCTCATTTTTTTTTTTGAACAGTTTGTTGCTTTGTGTGGCTCCCGTAGGATTCCACTGTGTATTCCAGCTGGGCACATGCAGGCTTGTCCTGTCTTTGGGTTAGATGCTTGGGTTCCTGACACACACACCCCTTCTGCTTCCCCTTTCCATGGGCTTGCAAAGAGTGTGACCAAGTGACAGTAACTTACACAGTGACATTGGGCTCCCATAAATTGTGTGGACAGTCTGTAGTCAAAACTGTGTATACATCCCTAGTGGTTATTGTTGTAGAAATCTCCACTGCATGGTGGATTTATGTATGGTTCTACATCCATGACTTTTTCCTTATATACATGTACCTTCTTCATGTCTTAACAAGCCCGTCTTCTTTGCAGATGCAGTTCATGTTGTATGCAGTACACTGAAACATTTGCCTACCACCAACACTCTGCAGTTGGAAGGGGTCGATGTGCTGCCTTAGAGAGGTTGTGACTCTAGCACTACTTTGATTTTTAATTCTCACATATTGCCACTGTTGGAACATGTACTGATGTTTTCTCTTGCTGGTAAGTATTTGTTCATGTGTGTTGTTTTTTTATTCATTATTGAGAGGAAATTGTCTGTGGCCTGTTTCCATTTAGGACAGTGCACTTTGTGACACATGTGTCATGTGTTGTGCATTCATTTGGTTGCTTTCACATTGCATGCCATGCCATGGTGTGTTGGGGAGATGTTGGGTGACATGCCACTATTTTGATGTGGTATTTTGCAAGGGGGTAGTCATTCATACTGCATGAATTTGTGCCTTTTTCTGACACAGCATTTTGGTGTCTTTGAGTAGCTAGGGATGCACACAATGTAGCACTTCCAGGTGAACAATCTCAGGCTGGTATGGTTGTGATAGTTGACTGTCCCTTTTGTCATCATCACTGATTGTGAGCTGGTATGTGACAGGCCTGTGTGTACTCCGCCGGTGTAAGATTTTAGGTGAAGTAATTTGCCACAAGCTGGGTTCCGGGCTGCCTCACCACGTGCCCTTTCACCTCCCATGTGCAGGGGCCGTGCATGTGGTTGGGGATGTGGGGGCACCACCATGTCCACTGGCACGCCCCGCTGGGTTGCAATGTTGTGCAGGACACATGCTGCCACTATGATCCTGCACACTACTGGGGGCGCATATAGCAGCTGCCCACCAGAGTGCTCAAGGGAGCGAAAGCGTGACTTGAGCACTCCGAATGTGCGCTCCACTCTGCCCCGGGTTGCAATATGGGCTGTGTTGTATCTTACCTCGGGTGGTGTGGTGGGGTTCCGAATTGGCGTCATCATGTAGGTGCTCAGAGGGTAGCGGTGATAATGGTTGTCATTAGTGGGGTTTTCCCATTTGACAGTTTCTGACATGCATGCATGTGCAGAGGCATTTATACTCACCAATTAGCCATGTGTTGCCATGCCGGCCAGCTTCCAGGTCCCGGTTTAGGGGTGACATTCTGAATATGAAACTATCATGGCTGGACCCTGGATAGTTGGCACATACTGAGGTGATGATTCCCTTGGCATCACATACAACCTGCACGTTGATGGAATGCCAGTGCTTGCGGTTCCGATAGAAATGCTCAGTGGCCCTGGGTGGACGTAGAGCCACATGGGTGCAATCAATGGCACCTAGGACCTTGGGGAAGTGTGCCACCCCGTAAAATTGCTGGACAAAAGCCTGCATTTCTGCAGGTGTTCTGGGCATGTATATGTGCTTGCGGACTGAGGGGCGTGCAGTCATGATGGCCAACACCTGGTGTAGGCAGCGTGACTGCGCGGCCTGTGACACACCCCCCACTATGGCACTTGTCCGCTGAAATGAACCAGTAGCCAAGAGGTGCAGTACATTGAGCACCTTTTCCAAGGGGCTCAGTGCTTGCGAGCACAGGGTGGGTGATGTGAGGTCATCCTCCCACTCCCTTACCAGGTCTAGGATTATGTGTGGTGTAAACTTGTACCTCCCGTACACCTGGTCATCAGGCATCCCAAAAAGGCTGGTCCTGGGTAAAAGAATGAGGGGCCTGGCTATCCTCCTCCCCCTGCGCTGTCCCATGACCACTGCTGCGAGGAACGGTATATTCATCGTAGAGTATGAGCTTGTTTGTTGTTAGCGCGCACTTTTATGCTGCGCAGGGCCGCTTACGCCTGCTTCCTGTTGGCGTACGTGTTTCCGGATTAGCGCGTCTTTTTTGCACACGCCTTTCCCCTGTTCGATTCCATGAATATGTCTTGTTAGCGCGCGTGTGGGCGTTGCAAGCATTTACCTCCTGTACTTCCCCCGTAACGCCCACATTTTCACGTGTTGTTCCCCATTCCGTGTGTTACGCCCCGTGTTCTGCCCACTTTTCTTGTGTGCGCTACACGATGTGCGCTTTCCCTGTGCGCGTAGTGCATGCCGTTTAGTGACATGTGCACCCGCGTGCGCCACCCACGGATTTGGCACACATACCAGGTTTTACTAATGCAGCGCATTCCATGAATCGATGAACGGCTGCGTGCGCAGATTTGGCAGGCGTGCGCTGCGATTTTCACGCTTGCGCTGCCCTTTTCGGTGCACATTTATTCCATAAATTACCCTGCTTATGCGTAAAAGCCGCGCATAAGGCTTTTAAGCATTTAATTTACATAACGCTCATTCTTTTACTATCTGTATGGAACAGAGGAGGGGTGGATCGTACGATTACCTTCGCCCTTCCTCTGCACCATGGAAATACTACAGCATTTGCACTAGCACACATTTTCACGTTTGCACAAATGTTGTGGATTCCCATGGAACCAACCTGGTTTTTACACCAGCAAAAAGCAGGCAGAATCCATTGAAAACGTACTCATTTTGCACAGCGGAGTCTAAAAGGGTGGCGTACAAGCATGTACCAATAAAACACAAACCAGGTCCCAATTCGAGTGAGGTGATTCTTTCTAATACTCGAATTATACGTCTTGGCAAACACATTTTAAGAAATCCTTCCAAGGAAATCTTGTGGCGGCAGTCACAGGCTGTTTCCCCCAGAGAACAGAAAACCTTTCCTAATAGTTGCCTGACAGTGACGCGTCGCCTATCTAAAAGGGAAAGAGAGAGTTCTTCAACAACCAATGACGTTTTAGTTTTTCTTTTTTTCACCTTATTAGTTTTTAACTTTGCATCTACGTTAGCAGGACCCCACGGCTAAAATGAGATGAAATCTTGCAGATGGTGACTCCTACTACAATTTTTTCTGCCCTCAATGGTAACGTATTTCATATAAAAGAAGAAATGAATTTCATATTTCTTTTGTCTCAGACAGGAGGGGGGCACAACTAGTTTTGCCAGAGGACCAAATGTACTGTACAAGCTGCCTACAGTGGGCCGGACTGTTCATTTGGGGTTGCCAGAAAGAGGCGTGGTATGATTTTATGACCCCCTCAGCCATTTTTAGTAAGCATGTTGTGGTAAAACATGCTTTTTGATGTGTCTTTTGTTGCTATTTTATGCTTTACATTCGCCGCACATTTATTAAGTGATACCGTTTTTCTAGTGCTTATTACCATACTTGACAGCACTGGTTTGAGTACACATTATTACCAAACCGGAAGAAAAACAGTTTTGGCCCTGGGTTTTAACATGCTATTGACACTGCGGGCACAAACCACCCCTCTGTGCCCACAGCAGCAAGAACCTCACAGAGGGCTAGCTTTCTTGCACGTGAACAACATCTGTGCAGATGTGGCTGACCAGAGAGTGATCTGCCCACATTCATGACTGCATGAGGAAGCTCTGCCTCTGGTCCTTAGGAGAGAATGTTGCCTCCAACCCTTTGCAATTTACTACCTCACAGTATGGGCAGACGCTGATGCCATTAAGAACAAGTGCTTACATTGGTTTAGGGTGACTAGGGGCTGTTTATCGATTATTGAGAACAATATTATTAAATGTGTTAGGGGCTCTCACCTAAACTTGAATGCTGATTATATTGAGGTCTACTTAAGATCATGGGATTTGGTTGAAGGTATTTTCAGCATTGACCTTCATACCCTCCCGCTTAGTGGTGTTAGGATTGCAATACGATCAGACAAATTGTTTTATTCCATTTTCAAGCAAAACCAGCAGTCAGGTTTGGGTTTGATACATGAATGGATTACGAGGTTCAATGGGAGAGGGGATATCAACAGATCAACAGAAAGGGGTGTGGAGCTGATCCCGGAGGATCCGGACCAGGTCGATTAACTGATGGAGCAAGGAAATGATGAAACAAGTCCCCTCCCACAAAACATCTTGTCCTGTAATATAGCTGGAATTGGCAGAGTAATACCTGATTTAGATTGGTGTCATTTTGTTAGGAAACACCAGGTATTGCTCTTTCAAGAAACATGGGCACTGCATCTCATTGTGTTCCAGGGGTATGCAAACTGCACAATCCCAGGCATGAAAGGCCCAAGGGGAAGACCAATGGGAGATCTCCAGATATGGATTGACATCAATCTAGATTGAGGGTTGGTTGACGTTGGAACTGCCTCCCCTGATCTCCAATTACTAATTGTGGCAGCACAGGGGGCTGAACGGTTTCTGCTGTTTAATCTGTATAATCGACCTAATGAGGTGCCTGCTATGAATGTGTTATCGAAACTGCAGGGATTGATCAATTCTAATGACCCAAAGATTTTGAGGTGTAAATTCAATCCGGTTGCAGGACACATGCATTTAGAAAATAGAACCATTGGAAACTACGAACCAGTTCTGGGATGACCAGGATATAGCCTGGTCTATCAATATGCTTTTGACTGTTCCCCCAATGAGAACACATAAGGTTGCAGTGGAAACAGCCTGTACTATATTTAAATGTAACGGCTTGCAATGGCAGGCTGTTGGGTGACCGGCCGGCAAAAACAACATTTAATGGTTCTAACGGATCAACACATATCGACTACATCTTCATTACGGGCACTAGTTGGTCTACAGTCTGGGGCTTTGACCTGGTAGATAGAAGTGAGAGTGATAGCAACCCCCTTATGCTTGAACTCCCGAGTGAGAGCATGACAGTATTCATAGAATCTGGTTTGTGCACCAATCAATCCATAAATGTTGATGGTCACCCAAGAAAAATTCTGAAATGGTATAATTTGGTGGAAAGGAGGGGAAAACCAGAAATGTATGCAGCAATTTTGGACAATCTCGGTGACATTTGGAGCGATAGTTTATCTGGTGATTGTAGAATTTGAACGCCTGGGATGGAACCTAATTCCTTTTCTGACGTTTAAAATCAATAATTTAAAAAAGAAGGCTGCAGTGCAAAGTTTATGGTGTGATGAGTATTGCATCAGGGCAAAGAAGGGCTGGGTCCAGTGTGCTAGAACAAGCGCAATTCCTGATAAGAGTAAGCTCTGACAACTTAGATCAGAATATAAAGCTCTGTTAAACAAAAATGGGTACATGGAATCACGTTCGGAACTATTGCATACAGCCTTAGCAGAAGGAGATACCATCCACTTCTGGAAGTTGGTTACATTAAGGGTCCTGGATGGTGATCAGTCCCTGCAATTCTGTATCCCCACGGTAGCCTGGTGTGGGTATTTTTGTCGATTGTACGCAAGCATAAGAAAACTATCCAAGCCCGCTTGGAACAGAATTGTGGACAGTCTATCACCCGATGGAGAATGACACATTTCTCTAGATGAGGTGGAAGCCGCATTAGTATCACAACAATCTGTTAAAGCAGGAGTGCCTGACCTTGTGCCAGTGGACTTATATAAAGATGAGATAATGATCTGGGTCCCAATTTTGTGCAAGGTCTTTAATGCTATAATTCGATCTGGGGTTGTTCCAACTACCTGGAGGGATGCAACTATAGTCCCCATTTAAAAGAAGGGGGGAGAGATCACCCAGAGAACTACTGACTGATCTCGCTACTAGACTGTGTCGGGAAATATTTGGAAAGTTGATCCTGACTAGGTTACAAAAATGGACAGGTGACGCACAGGTAATTAGTGAAGCACAGGTGGCTTCTGAACCGGCAGAGGCACTGTCGATCACAGTTTCCTCCTGTTTTTATCCTTCCAGAAGTACATAAGTCTGGCTAAGACCAAGCTGTATGCCATTTTCTTAGACTTAAAAATGGCTTTCAACACAGCCTCACGAGATATGCTCTGGCAAGTTATAAGTGACCGGAATGTTCTTCCACCATTGGTAAAATGCATCAAATTATTGTTTTTGAAATAACGTTGTACACCAACAGTGTGTCCTGCTGCCCCTACTCTTTCCCCTTTATATTCGGGGAATAGTGGATGCATTAGAGGAGAGCGTACTAGATGCTCCGAGGATAGCATCTAGGAGATGACCAACCCTTTTGTATGCAGACGATGCAGTTATTTTAGCAACATCACCTAAGGGGTTGGCTATATCACTAGATATCTTTAAAACCAAGAGTAAAGAGCTCAGATTAGAGCCGGACATAAAATTACATTTTACATTTTCTTTGCATTTTCTTATACTTATTGATATAGACAATCACTACAGTATGTTGTAATTCATCCATATGTGTTTCTAAAAGTAAAGCTGATATGTATTGCCATAAACCCATAGTTGCTAAAATGATAGAAGTACTTCTACCAGGATGGATTTGTTGCCAAAACATTTTAGAAAGACTAATGTTCTCGACATAAGTCAGATGTTTATACTATCTCACGTAGGCGTACTGCAGATGAGGGCACTGTGTCAATAAGTGATGAGTATTTTCAATTGTCACATTATCTTTGCATAGTCTGCAGTACCGCCAGTTTCTTTGGATACCTACTGGGACGTCATTTAGAGGTTGCCATGGGTCGCAACAGCGACCCATGAGGTCTTCCTTGCTAGCCCTTTGGTCTCCCTTGCTACCCCTAAAAAAAAAGAAAATAAAATGTTTTATTTTTTTCTTTTATTGTTTAATGCAAGCTCCTGGTGAAATTACTCCCTGGATACCTACCCTAGGTCCTTGCACTGACATTGATGGAAGCAAGTTAAATCAGAGCTGCATAAAAAAAACTTGCATAATCTGCTGGACAGATACACCGTTAGGTATTTTTGTGGTCGTTGGATAGGAAAAATGTCAAATGTGTGCTGAACAAATAATTTCTGTTTCATTGGATATTCAATCCCATCCCTCAGCTTTCTTCTTGATTTGTGCAATAAGTGCTGCGTTGGCATCTTTCCACTTTGGAAACCAATCAATTTATTCGTGGAAGCATGTTCAAGCATTAACATAGGCTTCAATCAACGTGGCTGTGTCATTTCGCAAAACTTGTCCAAGTACTGCAAAAAGCCGGCTTTCGTCCTTGGATGTAAGCAGTGTGTGTAGCTTATACTTCTTAGCTTCAGTAATGTGCTCAGTGCAACTAGAACTAATCGTTTTTGTATACGTTCCATTGGCATACAGTTAAATAACCCCAGGGCATTACACCATATTTTCCCTTCCAGGTTTTTGAGATAATTCATTCCCAAACATTGATATGTTTCCAGGCCACATATTATGGTTGGTACAATATTACGATTGTATATTTTCAGCAAGCCTTCAACTGAGTAGACACACATATCGCGTAAAAAACACTTAATTGCATACAACATAATTAATGCCTGTTTCTGTCTGCTCCATGATACCTCGATTATCCCATCTGCTATTGATAAGGGTGCCCAGACCAATATAATTTTTGACTACTTCAATTAGATATGAATAGAGATGCCAATACATTGATTTTTTTCCATCTCTTAGTATTGCAAATCACAATTTTTGTTTTTATCAAAATTGATCTTTAATTGTTTTTCTATTGAATATGACATCAAGCCGCTTAGTGATAATTTAGGCCAAATGGCTATGTGATCCATAATTAAGATGTTGTCAAGACTATCCGAGCCATGGAGAGTATAGATTCCCTAACTCTGAAGGAGAGTTATCAACTTGTTTCCAAAGCAATGGGTAGAATGTATACATACAAACTAAATAGCACTGGGGCTAGCACACACCCCTGTTTCATCCCAGTGTCCGTGCGCAGTGTTCTAGTTGCATTTCCTAGAACAGCCTATTTAAACAGGATCAGCATCCAGACCCTCAGAACTTGGGCAGGAGGAGCCAGCTTCCCTGCCATTGCAGCCACCAACTGGAACTCACTCCCTCCACACGTAAGAAATATTGATTCGTAGACAGCATTCAGGAAAGCTGTCAAAACTGTATTGTTTGTTTAACTATAAAGCTGAACGGTTTCTGCCACAAACGTCCTGTATATGCATTATTGTACAGTACCAAACTAGGCCTTCACTCACTGTAACCACGAGCTAACCCTTAATTCTGTAGCTAAGACTTATGCAAACTAGGCCTCCACTCACTGTAACCACGAGCCAGGCCTAAGTTCTGTAACTAAGATGTATGACTGCAACAGCGCCTCGATGCGCGTGGGCTGTAGCGCGCTTTACAAATTCTAAAAAATAAAAAATAAAATAAAATACGCTGCTAAGTGAAATTCAGAACGAGGTCTGGGTATATAGTTGTTTTAAAATATTAAAGGGGCGTTCAGGGATGCACCATTTTATAAGCTTGTACCAAAGTAACCCCCTATAAACTACATCCAATGCAGCAGTTTAATCCACAAACCAACATACACAGGCGGCGGTGGTACTCCTGATTTAGCTTGGCTGGTGAGCAATTGGAACACCAATATATTGTCTTTTGTAGAAAAGCCATGGCCAAACCCACATTGGTAGGGATGTAAAAGCTTGTTTTGATTACAACACTTTGTCTGATCAAGTAGCAACAGGCTTGTAAATTCTTTACCCGAGGAGTCCAGCATTGCCAGAAGTCTATAATTATCAGGGTTGGTACGTTCTCCCTTTTTTTTTAAATTGGGATAATGTGAGATTCCTTCCACAAGTCTGCGATTCTATTGCTAGCCTTGATGTTTTTAACTAATTGGTCTAATATAGCTGACCACTTATGGGGATTCTTTCTGAACACAATATGTGCATGTCCTTCGAGGTCCCGAAGCTCTAGAAGGCTTAAGCTTTATGAGAACATAGTATATGTCTCCTACCTCGTAGGCAAAGTTATAACCTGTAGGATTAACCCGTTTAGCATGTGTTGCATTATGCGTATACATTATGCGTAGGTGTCACACATTTATTTTCAAGATGTGTCACCAAACATTCCTCTGGTATGGGATTAATCTCTTGGGTATCCGAGTTACTGTTGTGGCTTCTAGCTATTTGCCAAAACTTCTTGGACTCTCTGCTTTTTATTATGGGTAACAAGTGCCAGGGAACCGTTCTGGCAGAAATCTGATGCAAGCACAGTCAATTTATGTAGTTTTAACCTGCAGATAGCCTTAATACAGTCAGGACTATCCCTATGTTGGTATAGTTTCTACATTTTATCAACTCGTTGCGTTCTTATCCCCAACCACACATATCTTGCTACTTTCCTCCAGTCTAGTTATCAGTGTTCTTGTCCATGCCTAGATGCCAATGTATATTATTTTACTTTGCATCAAGGTGGTAGAATTAATCTTGTTTTTGATTGAATAATTGAAGTGTTCAACGTGGTCATTCCATAATATTGTGTTAAGATGGATTGCTAATTGGGCTACTGATGGTCAATAGCGCAGCGTTATTCCATAGGCAGGGTGTTTATATTGGACTGGAGGAATATGATTGGACTGTTGGGACCGCGTGAAGTGTTTAACCAATGACACGCGCACTTCAAATTCGCAAGTTTCATGGATGTTGTAGTATTTGACAGTGTGTTTTAATCTTATGTTAACTGTTTGTTGGCTGCTAGAGGTAAAGAATTGAGTTGAACATAATCCTTCTCCGTGTCTTTAATAGAATCCTGACTTTCTATTGAATGTATTCAAAATCTGTATTGTTGTATCAGAACTCTGCATGGATGTATGTATGCATTCTTTTTTTCGCTTGCTGATGTTGTTATCCTTTTTCTTTTTTCCATGCCTGATGTTATAAGTCTTCAAGATATTTTACTGCTAATTCTTGAACACCCTCTATGTGCTTTTCTTGCATTTGTGGAAAGAATCAAGATACCTTTTTAAGAGATATACTTGACACTTCATGGGTAAGTAGCAATTGATTTTCTTTTGATTAATCAACATTGGTTCTTCCACTCATTTTCATTTTCACAGATGAAATACTCTTTTCTTCTTCCATTTTCACTTGCGTCGTCCGTATTTCTCCATCTGTAACTGCCGTTTTCCTAATGGGATTTTTGTATACATTGTTTTTTTTATTTTTGGCCTTTTTCTTATGCATGACTTTCGCAAACGTGATTCATTAATTTGATTTCACACACACATTTGCAGAGATATATATTGTCTCATAATACTGCTATTTAAAGCTAAGTTTAAATTAAACTTTCCATAGGACAAGGAGAAACTGCTTTCCTTTCTAACTTTCGTTCCTGTCCATGGAGGTTTAACACATGTTATAGGTGCTGATTTGGAGGTTCTGACCACTGATGCCAAATGTGGCAAAGTTTCATGATGAAAAAGATTTCTGAAATAAACCTGTTGTATGCATTGGGCTTTCCATGCATGATATCTCAAAATTGTCCACTTCAGCTTTTGTGATTTGTGAGCCCACACTTTGTTCTTAGGCTGAGGAAGTGCATGCTACAAAAATCTTGAAAATGACATCAACTGAACCCAAGATATTCACCCTTGAAGGACCCATACATGTACAGCTATTTTTAAACATGCCCATTGGCTGTGGAGAGACACATGGAATGAAGCTCATAATACTTAAAACAACAACCTGCTGCATCTAGTGTAAAAGAACATGGCAGCCATGGGCATAAAATGCAGACTGAACAATGAATTAACGTTATAGTGGCCGACACAACTCACCGGCAAACAGTACCCCCAACATGCAACACAATGAATTTAAGTTAATACCGCTCAACACTCACAATTCACAGGACACCCAACATAGAAGGTAAGACACATGAGAGTAAGGGAAGTAGTGTGGAACGTTCACAATTATCGTCAGCATCCACCACCACCACGCATACATACCCACACACACTCCACCCCTCGAATCCAACAATCACCGACCATTGAAAGAAGGCTTCAATAAACAGTCCAGAAGAATATTTATTACAAGTATGTTAAATAGAACATGTCACATAGCACACAATAAATAATATACCACTATACACACCATATGCCTAGAACAAAAAAAGGATTTTCTGCAACACAATGGACAAAACCACCAAAAAGCTTTGGTAAAAAAATGTGTTGTCAGGGTCAGTTAAATCAAATCTGTCTCCAGGGAACGCATAAGGGCCATTGATGTGGATGTTGAAGTGGTAGATATGTGACATTCCGGAATCATGGATTATATTGCATGATTCTGGAATGGAATTAAATATAAGTGGCGCATGCATTTATTCACATTCAAGCAAGCTTTGCTGATCTTGCTTTGTGCCACTTTGCATCTGACCCACAATGTATAGTCAGTGATAGCTGCAAAAACAATTTATCAACATGGAAACTGCCAAAGCAAACGACCAGGTCAGCCCTCATTTGCCAAAGAAGGTCTGTTACCTTGGTCCAACCAAGGTGATTGCCACTGATTTGGATGATGACAAATCAGGAACACCATCATGTTTGGGGATACAAGATCTCAAATAGGTTATTGTATCAACCTATTTAGCCCCACCATGCCCAGGTCAGTTGATGTTGCAACTGAGGTTTTAACCCAGTCCTACTCCTCTATTCACTGGAAAGCACTGAAGCCCAGTGGATCCAAGAGGCCCCAACTGTCCCCAATTTGCACGACATGTCAATAACATATTCAAATAAAACACAAGAAGACCGAAACCTCAAATTGGAAGTAACTACATGCCGTAGTCCAACACAGCCCCTCATACACACACATCCTCTCTGAACATGTTATCCCCCAAATTTGAAACTCACTCCTGTTTCTATATGCTTTCAAAAAGATTTAAATAACTTTCTCGCTGCTAAATGAAATCCTTCTTAAATTCGCTGGATCAGAATATTGTGACTGAGGTGTTTTTATCTTATGTTTCATTGTTTTTATTGTATTGTATTACAAACCAGTGTTATTGTACAGCGCTGCGATTGCCTTTGACCCGCTTAACACTTAATCAGAGGCTTGAAATAAAACAGAATGCAAATGAAAGTTTCCTTAGCAGGATGTAATGTACGCACAGCACGGTACTCATTAGAAATTGATATGCTGCTCATGGAAGACATGCTGACATGTCAGCAACCAATTGCCCATTCAAGCAGATGCGCCAGATTAACTCTGCACGTTTGAGGGCTGTGCACATACCCAACCTGGTGATATTTTCAAGAACATGCTCCTTTGGCAAGTCTTTATGCTCTCCCAATCCACTCGGCCACAAACTGTATCTGCCCAATCGTTTGGTATGACTTCACAGTCACTGAATGATTTGCCACTGTAACTTTTCACTTTATACCTAATAGACACTTATAATGCACACAGTTATACATCGAACACAATAACACCACAAATGGAAACATTGTTTCCCACATTTCCTGTCACAGAAGGTTTACCGCATGGAACATGCTCCAAGATTCCAACTCTGACAATAGGCCTCCTAAGCCCAATGCCTAATTCAAACAACATGCCAGATGTGGGTACAACCTTCCAGCAAGTGTTAGACATCAACAAATCAGAAACTGCATGGTGAGCAAACATTCTTCCACACTGTTGGGCAAGATAACACATCTGAACAACCCACAGAGGTTACTCAAGAACAGGGAATTCTCATACCAGCTCACATTGACCACTCAAAAACTGCAAGCAGAACAAACTTCAGCTGCACGTCAGGCAAGATAATGGATCTGACCCACCCACATACGTTACCTGAGAACAGGGACTTCTAATAACATCTCCCATTGCCCCTTATAAAACCACACGTTGAACACATTTTATCCACAATGCCATGCAAAAGAATGCATATGGTCTAACACCAATGATTACATGTAGCAACATTTAATTGACCAGGCTCCCAATATAGGCATATGAACGTATTGTTAACATCGTGCAGGACACAATTTCAAATGGCATATGAACCTGACAGAACTTCTCATTCACAGAGCTGTTCACAAGATGAGAAAAAAAGCAAACATATGCATGTGGGGTGCTCACCCACACTCCTTAAATAGTCATCGCCACACTCAAGCTACTGCCACCATGACGTGACGCAACAGCAAAGATGCAAAA
Source organism: Ambystoma mexicanum (assembly GCF_040938575.1). Classification (NCBI taxonomy): domain Eukaryota; kingdom Metazoa; phylum Chordata; class Amphibia; order Caudata; family Ambystomatidae; genus Ambystoma; species Ambystoma mexicanum. The sequence continues at coordinate 1,085,022,379 of NC_090935.1, read as the reverse complement.
TTAAAAACATTGCATTGAGAAGCCACTGCAAAGGTGAACAATTGCAAAGTCCTCATAGCCACCCTCCAGCCATGTTTTCCACCACTTTGAAAAACACCCCTAAGTAAAATGACAAACACATCAGCGACAAGGAGCAATCATCCCACAGATCATGTTCTGTTATGTTATGTTATGTTATATGCGTTTGTAGAGCGCACATCCACCCAAGGGCATCTTGGTGCTAGGAATGCAACAGATATACCGCCAAGAGAACCACACCCTGACATCTAAAACGACAAGGTTTTTCAATGAGTGCCTAAAGTAATAATGATTCTCAGTAGCCCTGAGAAAGTCACAGGGCTTTCCACAATTTAGCACCTACAACAGAAAAAGCCCACCATCCAGTTCTAGATATCCAAAAACGAGGAACAGAGATCAAACAAGTGTCTTGAGAGCGAAGAGAATGCCTAGGGATGTAGGGAACAAACATGTTCCGCTGAAGCTTAGCCCCCTGGGCATACAATGCTCAGGGAACTATACATAGGGACTTAAATTGGACCTTTTCGAATGGGAAGCCAGTGAAGGGAGCAGAGCACCAATGAAATATGAACACCATAAGGAGTACCAGTAGCAACCCGAGCTGCCAAGTTTTGGAGAAGCTGCAACCGGTGCATATGAGAGAGGGGTTGAGCCAAAAAGAGTAGATACCACTCTGTGGAGAACCTTCAGATGGAATTGGCCAGCTTAACATATAGTGCTGACCTGCTGACCTGGGCCTCCTTAGAGAGTGAGGCAGAGATCTTAAAGCCCAGATCTTTAACAGCCGTCACCGGTGTAGGAAAAGAGCCCCAAGCAGGTGGCTAGAAATAAGAAGCCCACAGAGAGAAGGTAGAAGGGGAACCCACCACCAGAACCTCAGTCTTGTCTCTGTTCAATTTAAGCTAAGTGTTAATCATCCAACAACCCACAGCTGCCAGACACTCCCTAAAGTGCAATGACACCTCAGATTGAATCATATTAAGCCGTACAATGATCTGTGTGTAGTCGGCATAAGATTAGCAGCGAAAGCCGTGGGAGGGGACGAGATGAACAAGAGGCTGCATATAGAGATTAAACAGCTTGGGAGATATCACAGGTTATACAGTGAAGCTGACATCCCTGTCTATTATGTCATGCAATATTATAGTCATGCAATCATAGCTGGGGGATAAAGTTTGTCATGATTCTATTACATGTGCCTTTCGACAAACATGGTTATTGCAACTTGCACGTAATTTGGGATAGTTAACCTTCATTTTCCCGACTACTCATTTGAAGAAGGAAAGGCTGAAGTGGGGCTTTCAGCTCAGCTTCAAATGATAGCTACACAGATTCCCCACTTGTGCAGAAATGTGTTGCACGTACAACTCAGAAAATCTATTGATGTTTTAATATGGATATTGTGAATATATATAATACTAATGTTTTATTTCTATTACTTATTTGGTGTTTTATTTAGAACTGCTAACTCATCAAATGGCTTAAAAGGGCTGGTTACAGTCTCTGGAGCAGCCAGGTAGATGACAATTCAAGTGGAGAGAAATGACAATTGGAGGATAAGTGCATCAACAAAGGATTTTGCAGAGAGGTAGCTTGAGGATGGTAGAGCAGGTAGGGGTGAGCAGATGAGGTTGTTACTAGGGGGGAGAGGCCAGAAAGGTTGAGGAAGAATAAGGAGGTAGTCAGAAAAGAGACAAAAGCGGTAGGGGGCAGACACTTTTATGATGTACAGACAGGTACAATCCAACAATGAAGGGAAGGAAAAGAGGGTGGTTGCAGAGGATTAAGTGCTAGAAGGGTGGACATAGGGTAGGGTGGCAGTGGGTTATGACTGTAGGTATGTGTGGAGAGGGGATCGTGAAGGCGAGGGTTTTGAAGGTGGTGGAGGGGTGCTGATAAGAGTTTCAGGAAGGGTGTGTCAAGCTAGTTGTCGATTGTTGAGGTACCATTGTTTTAGGTGCTTTTTTGGTATTACTGGAGATAGGGCATCAGAGGTTTTGTCTGTTCTTTCCTGGATAGCTGATTTTGTAGTATGAGATGGGTGGTAGGTCTCATTCACATCAACTGCTGTTGACCATAATGCCCATATGCCTTTTCAAAGTCCAGATTTACCCGAATTGAGGACAACAATCTAGAAAGGAATAGTCATACAATGGTTTTGCAAAATATAGTATTTAGTCAGGCAAGCTTACGCTTAAAAGAGTGGGACTTTGAATGTGATCCATGAACACTCAATGGTAGGTTTACAGAAGATTCCTCTGCTTCTTTTTTGGGTCCACAGGGCCGGTAGACAATAGATTCTTGCTTTGTTCTTGCCGTGGACTACTCTTGGGTGATGGATTTGTATTTAGAGTAGAGAGTTATCAAAATTCCTATTAGTTTCCCAGGCTCGAATTCTGGGCAGAATTAGGCTTCGTTCTGCAGCAATAAAGGTTGCTGGGTCAATAGAAGAAGCCACTGAAGGGAGAGCCTAGAGGTGGGGTGCACTGGTAGAAAGGGATGTTGCGGGTTACTTTGTGGGAACTGTTTTGGCCACCTATGAATGTCCCCTTATCATATGCAGAGAAGGCAATGCCTTATTTGATTGTATAACAGACCTACTGTGTTGTAAGAAGAGCTCTTGGAAGCATAAGGCATTGCCGTGCAGAGATGTGAAAAGGAGGGAGCGTACAACTGTACGGGATCAATACACATTATAGAGACGCAAAGTGCTATTAACTGCAGGCTGATAACTCTCAAGAGGCAGGGTCTGTCAGAATAAGGTTAGGGAGCACATAGAGGTCAGTATAGAGCCTTTATTGGACAAACAGGAAGGAAGCCCAGCAAAGTATGGGAGGTCCTTTTGGAGCAATTGCATGAAATGATACAAGATATTCTGGACTGTAATCTTCGGGGTACGAGGGAAATTCGAAACTGTGGGCCTGGCTGGAAATATAATTTGTTTAGCTTTATCAGCCCACATTGCCCTCTGTTGATATTGTTATGGACATCCCCAGAGAAAAAGGAATAGTGACCTTCTAAAGACATCCCCAAGTTTGCAGTATGGACAATTACGCATGCTACTGAGACTCAATGCTGTAGGAAGGTCCCTGAAGGAGATGCTAACGCTGGTGACCTTTTCCAAGGTAATAGTGAGTAATGGGCACCGTAGTTGTGCTGTTTTTCCATTTCTACTCTAGATGCAGTAGAAAACTGCAGACCTGAGTTCCATCTCATAGCATTCCGATTTTCAAAATATGCAATAGTAGCAAAATGTCACCCCATATCCCTTTTAAGATCTACTGGGAAGATGTTTTAGGGTGATTTTGCTCTGCATCCAAACCTAGATGGAGGGATGTAACATCTTAGATGGGCTGCAAGGAGGGTTTAGGGCACGTGTGTGTCAGACTTTCCCTGGTGATTGTTAGCTATGTGCACATTAACATGAGCCACATCCCCCTGGCTTTGATTGATCTCAAGGCTGTATTTGATTGAGCAGCTTGCAATCTGCTTCGGGCCTCACTGAGGGATTCGGATCTGTAAGCAGGTATGTTGGAGGTGGGAACAGGCCCTTCACGTAGGCTGTAAGGTTAAAGTGCACTTTGGCGGTCACGGAAAACCTATTAGAAAGGGGTGTGTACTGGCCTGATATTGTTCCATTTGTTTCGTAATGATGTGGGGTAGTAGATTGGAACTGTTAATGCAGATAGACCACAGATGTCAGGGCTGGGATACAGATTTTGTTCTACATGAATGCCACTGTCATCACGGGGTGCTCAGAAAGATATTGTGCCAATAAAAAAACTTGACATAAATGTAGCTAAGGCTTAAAATATGTTGATTGGGTGGCAGTGGCTGACAACATCTGCATAATTAATCACAAGAAACAGTTTGGTTTTGATTTTTTGGAGATCAGGTTTTCGGCCTATGGTACTTGGGGTCACCAGGGAGCTACATCAGCTAAGACACACGAGCAGTTGAAAGGGGTACGCAGGCGCCTGAGTGCTAAATGTGGTCATAGGATAGTTCTCAAAGCTCTCTCAAGGCCTGTAAGGCCAAGGCAGTTTCTAGCTCCCCTTACGGCTCTAACGAAAACCAGAGAACACGTTTCTGAAATGTTTACCTAGGCTTCCTGCTGCAACTTTGATGATTCTTCTTAAGGAGGAACTGTGGGTGAAATACATTATACTGCTGGGTGCCTTGAAACTGCTTCTCTACTGGCTAAATACACTTTGGAGAGAGGACGGCAATGTATATAGAGGACATCTCAATGATGTCAGTTGTATGGCTGGTGCTTAAAGGGGTAGTCCAGCTAAAAATTTTATTTAAAAAATAGAGAGGCAACATTAAAAAAAAAATACCAGCACTTTATTTTTTTAAACTTCCTATGTAAAGTTTTGAGCTATTCAAGCTCAAAATTCGCAAAATCAAGCACATGGGCGCATCCATTTTGTGAAATGGATGCCCGCCTGTTCTGGCTTTTGCGGCACTAATGAAGGAAAAGCCAGCCAGCTGTAGTAAACAAAAGCTACCGCTGGGTGGCTTTTCCTTCATTGGTGCTGTACGCGGAGGACAGGGACCGGAGAACCAGAGCAGGAAAGCTGCAGCTGAATCTCAGTAACTGCTATTTATTTATTTTTAAAAATAAGCACTAGCTGCGTTTTTTTTCTAGGTTTTCTGGGCTGGAGGAGCCCGCAAAACTTAGAAATAAAACCGCAGCTTTAAAATCGTTGTATTTATGTTTGCGGTTGCTTTTGAAGCTACCGCCCACATAAATACAACGTTATTGTGTTTGAAAACGCTGCAGTTTTTCTTTCCAAGTTTCTCAGGTTCCTCCGGCTTGGAGGAGCCTGAGAAACTCGGAAAGAAAAACCGCAGTGTTTTCAAACACAACCGCGTTGTGTTTCTGCCTGCTGTGGCTATCACTTTGGGTCTCCGGTGCTCCCCCAGGGGAGCCCGAGAGCCCCAAATGGGAAATCAGATTTAGGCAGAAACACTGCAGCATTTAGCATTTCCCATTTGGGGCTCTCGGGCCCCCCGTGGGGAGCCCGAGAGCCCCAAATGGGAAATCAGCTGTAGGCAGAAACACCGCGGCATGTAAACACAACCGCGTTGTGTTTCTGCCTGCCTTGGCTTTCACTTTGGGTCTCCCGTGCTCCCCTGGGGGAGCACCGGAGACCCAAAGTGATAGCCACAGCAGGCAGAAACACAACGCGGTTGTGTTTGAAAACGCTGCGGTTTTTCTTTCCGAGTTTCTCAGGCTCCTCCGAGCCGGAGGAGCCTGAGAAACTTGGAAATAAAAACTGCAGCGTTTTCAAACACAATAACGTTGTATTTATGTTACTGTGGTTCTTACATACAAAAGTACATAGCGGAATAGAAAAAAGAGCCAAAGAGAAACTCAAAACAAGTCACATGGCATGAAGCAAATTGCATAATAAATCATCATTTGCTAACAAACATTGCATATTTTCAACCACAAAACAGCCCAAAATGATGCAAGGTACTCGAAATATGTCAACACGACAAATGCTACACTGACACCCCTACAAAAAGCATGTACCGGCTCAAAACCCCTACAACGAAATACAATGGAATAAAGTCATAAAGCCCTGGAGAGCAAAGGCTGTTCGGTGTGAACGGTTTGCGGTATGACCCGAAACCGTAAGTATAACCTCATTAATCTTGCAACTCGTTTTGACTCTAGTGTGAACATCAACGATATAGCTGCAGTATCAATGAATATTGCGATCTACATTCTTGGGGTTAACTGGAATCGTGTATGGTGTGAATCAGAGAATATTTGCACACAATCTCAGGAGAAAGTGAGGTTGGAGACTGCCAGGGTTTAACCCCTTTGATCCTTCCTGCATCTGCTTAATAACATCTTAAATTCAGACTTAATAAACTTATGAAGTACGTTATTGAACTTAAAGGACAATAATTCATCTCTGAATAATATCTCATCAACCTGTTACACAGAGGCATTGTCAGTCCTTTGGAAAAAACTGAGACATAAAAACATGAATGAGGCTAGCTCTTGTGCTTATCAATCGATTGCTGAAGATCTAAACATCACTGTAGAGACTAACCAACCGTGAAGTTTAGGGCTGGGATTGGATCTTTCACAAACATCTAATTATCTCTCTAATTCTATGCACAATTCCGTCTCTCAAAGGAATGTGCTTAACTCAACAGAGGAATCTAGGAGGGAATCAGTGGCATCAATGGAATTGAAGCCAAATCAACCAACACTGAATATTAACAACATTGACACTCAGTGTCCACTCAGTGTCCAAACCAAAATCAGTTGGAGGTTGAAGTTACTCTTACAGCTCTGAACTTAATTTCACTGGTCAAAGTCTTTGAACTTATGAAAGGAGATGTACAAATTCACACATGATTCCTAATGGAAATGGCAAAGGACATAGAACAATTTAAATTTGCAGTGGTGGGTCAGGGTAATGCCATTAACTCCTCGATGGTGCCAGCTTTGACAAAATTGGAAGAAGGACTCAAAAGACAAAGTGGGGAGTGGACTGGAATAAAGGATCTCCTCACTGAGTTGCGAAAGGCAGACAAAGATACCAAGAGGCTTCTCGCCATGCTCATTCAGCAGCAAGCAATAGAGAGACCACAAGAACTAGAAAGGGACTACAGCTCTTTCACAGTCGGTCATGGAAGAATTCTGCCGCTTGGCTCAGGTAGCTGACTTGACATCTGAACAACCAACAGTCATACCTGATGAAACAACTGAAATACCTGCACAGGAAGCCAACCATAACGGAAACCAATGGATGTCAAGTTCACAAAAGGCCTATATCAGACGAAGGAGGGAAATGCGCAAGAAACAAAAATGTATTCTTTCAACAACCAAGTCCCAGGCTTCACAAGAGAAGAAGTCTAAAAACATTAAGGGGGAAAAAGGCCAAAAATTTGAATATAAACAAATATTACTAACGGTGTCCAGACAGATGAGGTATTGTGTAAGGAAAAGACAGATGCAACACCCAAGCCACAAGAAGGAGCTGGATCTAGGATCACGGGGAAACCCTCAAATGGGCACCGATTTTTCTTCCATGCCTCAAGTCGACTCTAAAGGCATCTCAGAAGCAAGAAATTGGCGTAATCTTTGACTTAGCACGGAAAAATGCACCAAAAGTTCAAAGAACAGAAGGAAATCAGCCGAAACTTCCCAACTGTACAGACAAGGGAATGATGACATCAGCTGAAATCCAACAACAAGTACAACCAAAAACAAGTCAAGACGTGACGAATCCAGCAGACAACATAGCAACGCAAATTCCCGGGAATACCATTTTGGACATGGATCAAATAAAAAATGGTAGAGGGAGCAGCCACGTGACTCCTACACCCTATGCGATACCCAGACTATGGTTTACATGTGAAGTGAATAGACAAACTAAACAACCATTGAATCGGGGGGCCCTACTTTCCATGTTCAAAAGGATACCAGATCTTTACTTATTCTCAACTAAAGACATTGAATATGTACAATTCCCAGATACGGGTAGGACATGTCTTGCAGAGGTTGGGTTCACTTCTAAAATTGGAGCTCAAGCAATCCTTAATGCAGTTGATAAACTGCGTCTTCAAGGCTTGGAAATTTCAGAAACCACACTATGCCCAGAAGTTAGTGTTGGGGGCCCCGTAGTTAAAGAGGGGTCCATACCTGTAGAGTGTCTTCATCAAGTAAGCTAGATAAAGACGAGTCAAAAGCAGTGGCCGAATCAATACCCTGGCCAATGCTGTCAGAGATAATACTTCAAGTATGTCTGAAACTGGGTGCAGGCCAGATATCTCTTTAGTAGGGATAAGCTTAGAATGGTCAGCTGGAACACACAGGGTTCCAGTTCATTTAGAAATCAGGAAATGAGATCTTTGTTGTTTGGGGGTTCTGACTTAATATTGCTTCAGGAAACCTGGTTGGTCAACACACCAGAAATTGAGGGTTTCAACTTGGTAGTTCACCCAGCCATGGTTAGAGCAAGAGGAAGACCAACAGGGGGTTTGTTAATAGCCTGTAGAAGCATTCTCTTTGGTGAAATAACAAAGATTCCCTGAAGCCAAGAAGGTATTCTAGTGGTGAAGTTGGTGACACCTCCATACAGCGGTCTTAAAAAGATCATCATCATACATTTATACTAGACCCCGTTGAGAGAAAAACTGTCAGAATTCCTAGAATCCATCCTAATTATTTTAACTGAGATTAAAATGTGCTATCCTAATGAAGTGGGAAAAGTGAACAAAAGGCTCCCACCAATCCCCTCTCAACCCTGGCCTAGAGGATCACGGCCCAGACACCCGCCACGAGAGGAGTTTGCCCATCTACCAGACGACCAAATACCCTGGTACAGGAACATACGGATGTGCCCACTCGCGTGCCCACCCGCCTGCCCACCGGCCTGCCCTGCACATGCCGACACCTGCGGCATGGATGGACTCGACTGAACCATCCAGCACCAAATCAACACATCGTTAGAGATGTCATGACGACCTAGCCAACGGTCAGCACACCCGTGCAAACACACACACCGGACACTCCCACACCATTCCACACGAAGAACATACTCAGTGCTATGACGTAGGCGACGGACACACCCACGGACGTGCATCTTTATTATTTTCCACATAGGCTTTTCAAAATGCAGAAACGCAAGACGCACAATGAACTCATCTAAAAAGGCTTGCTTACGCTTCTCCTAAACCCATGTATCATAATGAGAAATATAACGAAGACACGATACTGGGGATAGAGCAATATGATACCATAACCTAAAGCGCTCTGTATCAAACGGTTCCACCTATGCACCAGGCCCAAGTAGGCCGCAAGCAAAAACTTCCATGAACATTGAATGAGCAAGAGTTTGGTTGCTGACCCTGCAGAATGAGCCCAGCGAAAGCAGACAGTCAAGGGCACAACGTTGCAAACTCTCATACCGCAAGCCGACGCCAAGGTCACACGTGCAAGATAAGCCAGGCACACAATTAAGCGACTCAATGGACATCTGCGGCGGTGGGAGTAGTCGGCCTTCCTGCTTATGAATAAATCCTCACATTGTCTGCACATACCCATAGTGAAACATTGTTGCAAATGACAGGTGCACCGCGAGCTGGGAACAGCGATGGTCCCAGACTGGGGGGCTCGCGGGTGGACTAATCAGAACATGGGGCCCTTATCACTGACGCCATTAACATTGACCAATCCTCAGGGGTCTTCATGTAACAATTCTTATGTATCAAACTGAAGGGACAACCCAAGTATACCACCTGACTGACCCTTAACCACTAACAACGTTCTCTATACGCATGCTATACTAACCCTACCACTCGGGGAACCAATCCAGAGTGGCGATAGGTTTTTTGCTAACTATCTCAGGTGACGCAAGTAGCGCGTCATACTAAGGTAAAAAGGGCCTGCGAGCCCCACGATGTGGAGAGAGTGTCAGGACGGACGCGTACGATCCTTGACCCATCCCTGCCGTTTTGTTTAATAAACAGCAGAATCACCTTGCTTCTTGCGTGTGTCTCATACTCTATCTCTTTTGGGATATATGGGAGGAGTTGGGGCCTCGCTGCCCGGAGGTCCGCGGACGGCCCAGCCGACCCCGGGAGAATTTCCCCCCGACAAGTTGGAGGCACTGCTGAGATCTGTTTAAGGTCCGCTTTTATTTTATTTTTCCAAGTACTCCCATTGCGGGGAGGCCCGGCGGCGCGGCCCCCTCTGCCGCTGCCCCCTTTTTGAGGACTACAGGACCATCGCGGAACTGCGAGAAGACCGGACAGCGCAATCCGGATATTGGCCCTCGGGAGCCGGTTGAGAAGTATCCCGCCCGTGGTTGGCGAGTGTCCAGACGTAGTCCAGACGAGGGGAGGTGGCAAACCGCTTGGAGGGGTGCACGCAGTCGAGCGGCCCCGCATCAAGAGAACTTGGTGAATATGCCACGCCCAACAAGCAATGTGCAATTGTGAGGGAGGGGGGAGGAATTGAATACGGGAGGTATTGCACAGGTGCACGGCGAAGGTTTGATAATTTAGTGTTGGCAATGAAATGAATGGTAGCCGGACGAGTGCGAGAGCAGTCCGCTACGTTACAGGAGAGAAGGGGGCGGAGCACGAAAAACATCACGTGCGGCCGCTCATAGAAACTGATTGGCCTAGGTCGCGACCATGTGTAAGGGTGTGTGTGTGCGTGGTTTCCTACGATTTGGCAATTATTGATCAATGAGTAGATGAGGATCCCTATTGATCGAGCAGGAACCTCGATAGATAGATGACGTTTCCCTGTAGGCGGTAGCTAGCTAGTTGCCCAATACGGAAGATAATTGGCTGGTTAAGCCCTCCTTTTGAGGGGCGTATCACACGCGAGGCGACGCAGTGTGCGCAGTCCGATTATATTATTGATTACCTTGTTCCAGGAGTGACAGGAAGACAGCTGTGGGGTTAACGGGGGTAGATTGCAAGTGTATTTTGGACTTAAAGAATATATGAAGAACTTACCAGTAGTTTGAAGAGATCAGTGACGTCACCAGCAGGGCTTTCATAGGACATCTCGAGAACCAGGCATCTTTATTTTTGAGTGGCGGGGAGGAGAGCTGTGTTAAGGGCGTGGAAACGGAGGTAAAACGGTAATGAGTTGATCGGGGGAAGGCGAAAAGGGGGACGTGGCTGCGCACGGAGAACGCCGGCCACGGCAAGTGTAGAAGAGGGAGGAGGAGCAAGTGAAAGTAGGACGGCAGTATAAGAACACCACAAGGGGCACGCAGCCGCAGGGGGCTACGTGCGCCTCGGCCGCAGGGGGCCGTAAGGGTGTTGTATAAAGGAAGAAACGAAAGAAAAGAATATACAAATGTAAATACTATATTTTACTAATTTATCCTTAGCGGACTATCGCAAGTCCCCAAACTTACGGGCCCAGGTAAAGATATAAGGCTGTATATTGTAAACTGCTAGTAAGATAACCGCTACCAAATAGGTGAAGGATAACAAGTGGAGCGCTACTATGTCATACGGGGCAGGATCGGGGGGGTGGGGGAACACCCTCACTACCCTGCTGCAACACATATGTAAAACACTGTCACCCCATAGGGAGAAACTGATCAAGTATAGCATAGAATGGACACAGGGGACGGACAACAAAATGACGACACCATGGCCGCCTAATGGTAGCTTCGATCCATATACCCAACACTCACTATTAAACCATCTGCATAATACATACAAGGGGAAGAAGTTGACACACCACGTGGAGGTGTTCAACTTATGGAGGATGTTCCAAGGGTCCCGACTAGGACCAAACGGAATGTTCATTGTAGGGGAAACAACGGGAGATAAGGAGATTAAGGAGGAGGGAGAGAATGGGGAAAAAGAGAGTGAAGGCACACAGAACACGGGGAACGGACAAGAGGGAGGAGAAAAGAGTGACAACTCAAACGAAAATGAAATAAAAAAGGAACAGAGCGACGATATACCCCTAGCGAAGGTAGTGAAAACAGAGGGAGGGGGGTTGTATCCTTTAAGAGAACTAGGAGAAATAGCAAGAGAACAATTAAGGGCGGCTGAGGGGTACTCGAACCCGGCACACAGCCCGCCTCCATATACAGCTACAGGTGGCCACACGGGAGGGGAGCGGACTAGTACAACGGGATCAGCTCATAGGAAGATGCTAGCAGGGGAGGGGAGGACTGAAGAAGAGCAGACTACGGACGTAGGAAATGATGAGTGGGTAGCTGCGCAGATACTATTAAAATTACGAGGTTCATTAACAGGAGAAGAGAAGGAGGTGGTAAGGAAAATGGACGAGGATAATACCAGGGAGAGTGAAATGAAAGGGGAAGAGCTGTTAAGACAAAAGGAAGAGACTTTGGAGGAACGATTAGCAGAATTAAGGGATGAGCAGAATGCACTGATCAAGCAGCTCGAGAGGGGGGAAAGAGAGAGAGCACGGGAAAGGAAAGAAGGTAAGAATGAGTTGGAAAAAATGAGAGAACGAACTGAGGAGCAAAGGAGAGAAGCCAAAAGGGTAAAGAGAGTAGCAGAAAGGGTATCAAGAGCAGCACTGTGCGACAGGAAAAGAGAGGAAGAGGAGAAAGAAAAAGAAATGGCAATATGGAAGAAGAGATTACTGTCAGAAGCGACAAGGAAATACGAAGAAGGGAGGATGATAGAGAGTATATTAGAACGGGAGAGGGAGAGATGGGAAAGGAAGAAAGAAGATGAAAAGATATTGGAAAAAATGAGTAGTGAAGTAATGGAAGAATTAAAAACGAAAAGAGAGGAAATTGGTAGAGAAATAGCGGAGAGAAATGAAGGGGAAAGAGAAGATAGGAGAGGGGAGAGTGAAGTAAGGAGGCATGTATATAGAGGTACAGAAGTAGCAACAACATCGGCACAAAGGGGAGCGATTAGTAAAGAAGAAAAGGGACGAACGGACCTAATAAACTTAAGAACAGTAACGATTGGGGGGAAAAAGACAGTTTGGGGGTTGCCATTTATGAATGACTTTTGTAGTGAGGAAGAAGAAGGAATGGAGAAGGAAGGAAGAAATAGTGAAAGGGAAAGCCTAGATAAACTATACACCACCCGGACAAATAGAGACTCACCATGGATCTGCAGGAGAAAGGAAGAACTGCAGAGAAGTGAGGAGGAAGAGCAAGGAATAGCAGAAAGGCATACACGTGAAGCCACGCCGTCACCGTCCCGTCCTACATGCTCCACCACCTCACGCTCATTACGTGCAACATGCCCATCTAAACTCGCGCCCTTCACAAACGAACTGACACCCTATGCAGGAAGGCTTAGAGACCTCCCTGGACGCAGGCAGGGAGAACGAATACACACGCCCACATTAAATAAAGGAAATGATGAAAGAAGGGGAAGTGGTGGAGGAGAAAGAGTCAAGACCAGGAGAAATATGGAAGGAATTGACGATGTAGAAGAGACGGAAGAAGAGGAGGGGTGTGCGGACTCGATTTTGTGGAACCCAGGGGGTCAAACGGGACACAACTTAATGCCTCTTCTGGAGAGGGGAGGGGTTAGACCACAATACGCCCCTTGGAAGCATGCAGACAAGGAAAATATAAAGTGCAGACTCCCATCATTAAGTGGAGGTGCGGGTAAATGGATATATGAAATGGAAAAACACACCGCAGGACAGAAATTGGCAGTGGGAGATGTAAAGGGCCTTCTAATATCAATATTAGGGGATGCTGCAGATGACATCTGGAAGAGAGCGGGCTTCCCCGGGGTCACAATAACAAACACATCTCACGATGGGGCACCATTCGCAAACTGCAGACATGCATTATGGCAGGCACTGAGGGTACAGTATCCAGACACATCAGACATAGGAGCAATTACCTCGCGCAAGATGCGTGAGAACGAAGATCCTGTTGATTATATCCAGGAAATTCAAGAGAAGTGGCATATGGAAACTAGAGAACAATGGGACAAAACACCAGCAATATTCTATCATATACTAGTACAGGGGCTCCCAGAAGCAGTTCAGAAACAACTGAAGAAAGTAGTGGGGATGGAAGCAAAAGCATGGCCAGAAATACAACTGACTATAGTACATCATTGCAGGACATGGCAAGAAAAAATGAAAAAAAAGGAAGAGGACAGGAAAACGGAAGAGGCTAAACTAGTACAGAAAAAGCTTACTAAATATACGATGGAAGGCGCACTAAGAACTACACCTACAACAATGACTCAAAGCCCCACACAAGTAGTGGCTGCACAAGATCCCTCCCAAATACAATCATCGCAGACTGTAACACAACAGATGCCGCCACTCCAACCATACACGACTAACATGGGAGGAGGGTACTCAACGCCAGGAGCTGGGTATTATAATTACAACAGGGGAAGGGGAGGAATAATGAGAGGGAGAGGATACGGATATAACACACAACAACAGGTGGGGGGACTTAGAAATTCCTACCCCACCGGGCACCCAGTATACCAGGACAACACAGGAAGCTTTCCATGGCAGAACAGGGAACCACTGGTGTGTTGGATTTGTGGATTAGTAGGACACATGTCACGCACGTGTAGAGTGAGACCAGGCACACCTTCCTGGAGTGATCAGGGACAACAAGAGCTCACACAGGAACAGCAGGGCATCAAGCAACAGCAGACATTGCAACAGGGAAATGGACAGCAACAACTAGTAACACAACAACAGCCACGGACATATCCACCGCCTCAACAACAGGTAGCGATAACACAACAACCCCAAGCACAGCAAGTACAGCAACCTGCACAAGTCCAAGACCATAACATAACCTCTACCAATACCCAACTACAGCAAACACAACTGGGTAGGGTGACGGTCCTGGGACACAACCCTTACACAGGAAGTGGTCAATCATTATACCCTCAACAGGACAGCCCACAGACGACCTTGGTGTGTCCCATCCTGTCGGTAACACCCAATAGTGCGGAGGAACCACGCATAGAGGTAACGATAGGTGACAAAAAATTATCATTCCTTGTTGACACCGGGGCGACACGGTCTTGCATAAGGGAAGGTAAATTTAAGATGTCAGGTGAAGCCATGAACACCCAAGGATTCTCTGGGGCTAGGGGTTGGTTCCCTTTACTCATAACATTCCCTTATCAATAGGGGATTATGACATGTCAGTCCCACTTTTATATTCTAGGGCCTCACCAGTCAATATACTGGGGAGAGACATAATGAGCAGGTTGAATATGACGATCTCCTTTACGGAGGACGGCATAATTTGCTCCACTCCAGGAATTAACATGCTCACTGCACGACAGATTATGCAAGCATACTGCGGACAGACAGTGATTAGGGCTGAGCCAGTAGATGGTGAACTGTTCCAGTACAGGACAGACATGGCATTTGCATGGATGCCAGGGATAGAAGGAAAGATCTGGAGGAGGCCAGCAGCCTATTTGTTTAGACCAGAAACACCAGCCAATGAACCAGAAGGAAAGGTGATTTCAGTGGACATAGAGAGCATTATAGCAACCGCTGATTACATTGCAGTACATGCCCAAGACAGAGAAGGAAGAGCATGGAGGGCAGTGATAGCACTAGCAGAGGGATGTAGACTCACCCAGGTGTCAGATGAGGAGCTCTTCTCAGGAGAAAAGGAAGAAGGTGAAATGGTATTTATGATGAGTGTGGAAATATGGCTAAGGGTGACGTACAGACAAGTGGCACAGAAAATTGCAATGGCACTTGAGGCACTCACGTCCACCCCAGTTCCCTTCTTTGAGGAGGATATGGCAAAAGTACCCACATCATTATGGACTACTAGCCCCTATGACGCGGGGTGTATAAAAAGCATAGGGGGAGTAAGAATAAAATTGAAAAAGGGCGCAATACTCCCCAGAGTGAAACAGTACCCACTATCAAAAGAGGCAGATGAGGGCATATATGAAACAATAACGGCCCTTATAAATAATGGCATATTGGTCCCATCAGAATCACCATGCAACACAGCTGTATACCCAGTGCGCAAGGCTAAAGGGGGGTCTTGGCGCTTCATACAGGACCTCAGGCCTTTGAACAACATAGTGGAAGCAGAATACCCCATAGCAGCAAACCCGGCCACAATATTGTGCAGCATTCCAGCAGAGGCATCACGGTTTACAGTGATTGACCTTAAAAATGCCTTTTTCTCAATACCACTGCGCCCAGACTCACAAGATCTGACAAGCTTCACTTACAGAAACACAAAGTGGAAACACACCAGATTGCCACAAGGGTACTGCGAGTCACCCTCAATATTCAACAGAGTAATACAGATGGATTTGGGTAACATTGAAGTAGAAAGCACAGTGTTGCAGTATGTTGACGACATAATAATTTGCAGCACAAACGAAAGAAGATGCAGAGAGGACTCATTAAAGATGCTGACAATATTGGCTGAAAAAGGTTACAAGGTAGACAAGGAAAAGTTACAGTACCGTCAGGAACAGATACTTTACATTGGCCAGCTCATATCCCATTATGGAAGAAAGATTGCACCGCAAAGAGCACAGGCCATTTCAAAAACGCCATTGCCACAAACAGTGAGAGAATTACAGCAGTTCCTGGGTCTGTGCAACTACTGCAGAGCATGGGTATTTGATTACAGCTCATACATAGGACCCCTACTTGAGGGGTTAAAAGAAGCTAACAAAGGGGAGAAAAAGTTGGGGTGGACAATGGAAATGAAAGAGGCTTTTGATGAACTGAAAGATGCAATATCAACCGCTCCGGTACTGGCCACCCCAGATTATGAACGACAATTCTTTATATTTTCACATTGCGACTCAGCAGTAATGAAAGCAGTGTTGGCTCAAAAAACAAGCATGGGCTACAAACCAGTAGGGTTTTACAGCGGCCACTTGGATCCTGTGATGCTAGGTCATTTCCCTTGCGAACAAGGTCTCGCCGCAGCTGCCTTTGCGGTAGAGAAAGCATCAGCAATCACCATGGGGTGCCCAACCACATTATTTGTGGAACATGAACTATTTGCAATATTGAACAAGCCTAAGTCCACACTAACCACGCAGAGGGCGTCAGGTTATGAGATAATCTTATCTAGAGCTGAACTATCAATTGTAGATGCAGCACGGTCAACCCTGCAAGGTTTATAGCAGAAGCAATTAAGGAAGGAGACTATGCACACGATTGTACAAAGACTACTGAAATGTATTCATGTACTAGAAGGGTTGAAGAGAACGCACTAGACGGAGGTGAGCTCTTGTTCATTGATGGGTCATCAACAATTGACCAAAGTGACGGGATAAGGAGAACTGGGGCAGCAGTGGTAAAAATGACGGAGGTACCGTTGTGTGTGGCGATGAAATGCGTACAATTACCACAGCATTACTCTGCTCAAGCAGCGGAATTAGTTGCACTGATCTTGGCGTTGAAGGAAAGCTTTGACAAACGAGTGACCATATATTCCGACAGTGCATATGTCACGTCTACTGTCCACTCAGGGTTGTCCAAATGGAGGAGAAGAGGGTTTAGGAGAGCTGACAGCACTCCAGTGCAACATGCCCTCTTATTGGCTGAACTAATTGAAGTAATAAATGACCCCCAAGAATTAGCCTTGGTCAAATGCACCGCACACACTAATGGAGAAGATCATATTTCAAAAGGGAATGCAGCAGCAGACGCACACGCGAAGTATGCTGCATATTTTGGCGAGATATGGAACCCCCCAGAGTCAGAGAGAGGGAGAGGGAGGGGAATAGCTAAGGAGATGTTAATAAGAGAAGGGTGCACCCATCTCCCAGCCACACAGATAATGGAGCTACAAGCGGCTGCACCAATGGCAGAAAAAGAAATATGGGTAAAAAGAGGATGTACAATGTCACCAACTGACGCACTATGGCGCCACGGTAGCACTGGAAAGATGGTAATGCCACTGGCACTATTGAACACTGCCCTGAGCCAACTACACCACCCAGCCCACACAGGCAAGGAAGTTATTGCAGCACGAATTAGGGAAGATTGGTTCTGCCCCGAGTTAAATTCCCATGTGTCAAATTTTATCAGCAATTGTCTCACATGTCAGCAGTTCACGGCCGGTCACACGCTGAAGGTGATAAAAGGTACTATACCCCGGCCAGAGGGACCCTTCCGACACATCCATATTGACTATGTTGATATGATCAACGTATGTCAAGGAAATAGGTATATGATTGTAGTTGTATGCCCATTCTCGAGGTGGATTGAGGCAGGGCCCTGCTCACACCCAGATGCATTCCGAGCAGCTAAATTCCTAGTGAGGGAGGTCTTCCCCAGGTGGGGAGTGTGCGAAATACTGCGGTCAGGCAATGGCCCGCATTTCGCCAATGAAATGTTCCAGCATATCACATCCTTACTGAACATCAAGCATAATATTTGCATGTGCATATCACCCGCAGGCCAACGGTATATGCGAACGCCTGAATGGCCTATTAAAGGAGGCAATTGCAAAAATACAGCAAACAACAAAGAAGAGTTGGCTGTATTGCCTTCCGCTAGCCCTATTTGAGCTAAGGAATAGACCAGGCTCCGACCACCACCTCACCCCTCACGAGGTGGTGACCGGACGTCAAATGCGCCTTCCTCTGACGCCAACATCAAGAGCATTCACCGACCATGAGAGTACTGCAACTGTCCTTGGTGATGAAATGTACCAATATGTGTTTTCTTTGATTACTAGTGTAGTGTTTGTGTCTCAACAGCTCAAGCGCACGCGGGGCGGGTCTAAGAGTGATCAACAAGAAGACGCGGGTGAAGAATTGGAAAAGGGAAAACTGTGCAAAATTGCTAAAGGTGACCACGTACTACTCCGCAATTTCAACAGAAAGTGGAACAGCCCACGCTTCACTGGCCCCCACCTGGTAGAGGAAGTATCAAGGAGAGCAGTAAAGCTACAGGACGAACGTGCCTGGAATCACCTACACGACGTAAAGATCTGCAAACTCCAGACCCGCCCTAGCGTCACCGACAGGGCCTTTGGAAGAACAGCAACAGCGTCGCCAACGGAGGAAGGGACTTCTACCGCAGCTAACGGCCAAAGTGTCCCCATACCCTGCCACCCCCCTGAATCCCCAGAGACAACTACTGAAATAGAAAGGGGTAATTACCATACCGCCCACCCCATGGTCACACGATCAAAGAGTAAAGAGACCTCTACCAGTTGAGCCCCAAACCCTCTGCCCATCGACCCCCTACCCACTGCAGTAATAACCCAACTGAAGGACATTGTTTTGCACATACACATGTAAACACTTGAATGTTCTCTCTTTTTTCTCTTGCACATGCAGGTACGGTGTATTATTGTACTGCTAAGAAAACAGATAACCAACAAAGTTCACTGCCCAGGAGTAGATGATACCCTCAGACAATAACTACCCTGAAGAATTATCGCACCAATTTGTCTATTACATAAAAAGGCCAAAGTACCTGAAAAGGAGGAGGGTACGTGTCTACTACACAGCACTTCTCTTGGCCATAGAACAATCAATGCCCCACCTCCACCCATACTTGCCTGTCCTAAGAGATAGATCACTTAGATTGGCGTGGGAACAGCTCTTCGCCTGGGCACTGAACGACTACTTGATAGGGAGAGCTTGAAAACAACAACTAACACTAATAACAAGCATATTGAGAATTTTCAGGCTGGCAACATTAACGTCGCAAGAATTAGCTGCCGGACTGCAGCAAGGTAAGAGCAAAATGCCAGTGAGACTAGCCTCTGTAATAAAGATGATAGGGATTTTGATGATCACCGGGTTCGTGGCTGCCTCTGTATGGCAGAACAGTTATGCTATCAATATTTTTGCTGTACCCAAACCTAATATACCCCCACCCCCAGCTGCAACAGGTGTTACGTCAGGTGGTACTAGCAAAATTCCACACAAGGGAAATAGAGTTAAACGCAGCACATACTCAGACAATAAAGCTATTGACAACTTCATACAAAATACAGCACACGTCTCAAACAACATGTGGTACCAACACATGACTCAAATAGGTAAACAAACAACAGAAGACAGCTGCTACGTCTGCTCATTGATCCCATACGCCATGAGTGCTTCCCGAACTTTCGTTGCCACGGAAATAGATGAAAAAACAGCACAGTGTATAATATACCTGGCACTGTTCCAAACGAAAGGGAGATTTCAAGGGAACATGGTGCACCTGGTATGGAAAACACGAGACACATACCCGTATGAAAATAACTTCCTTAAGAGTTATTTGAGTTACCACAAGGCCAGTTTACATGCTGAAGCATTCAGATACATAACAAGTGGCCCTGAAAAAGGAGAAACAAAGAAAGTTACACTACAGTACCTACCATGTGATTGGTACGCCACTGAAGTTCCTGGTAAACAAGGATGTTGGGAAAGACCACTGATAATAATAACAGGGAAGGTGTACCTGGGTGACAAATGGGACACAGGAGTGGTTGGCAGCAACATGGTAATGAGAGAGGATACTACAACTATTGCTGAACACAACAACAGATGTTGGATGACTTGGGTCAAGTACGTACCCATGCTAACGTGGATAGAGAAGGATGAAGACCCAATAACAATACTGCCGATGACTGCACCTAAGGTATGCTACCAACATAAAGGAGAAGTGGACGTGGGATACAACACCAACTGTGCAAGCGTGACAGAGCTACCTGAGGGGGGAGCAGGAACAGCAGTAGTAATGGACCATTACTGGGCCTGTGGAGACAAGGCATACCACACACTGCCCCCTCTGTGGAATGGTGTAAGCACAATGGTACACGTTAATGTACCATCACTAGTGGTGCCCCAGAAACATGTGAATGTGGCGAACTTCCCCAAAATGGATGAAGGAAACAAGAGGAAGGAGAGATCTGCACAGCTTCAGAAGGGGCCAGAGAACCAAAACAACGGCAACAACACTGTTCTGAATAGAAAGAAAAGACAAGGAGAACCTCTGACAGGAAATTACCTATGGGGAAGGTCGGAAACAGCACTCACTTCAATTCCGCCAGAACACAGACTATTCAGCAGAGCAGCAATGTTCTTCTCCTCAATAATACATCCGGGACTACAGGCTTACGCAAACGCAAAATGGCTCCAGATAACTAGATGGGATCTAATGATGACAATTAACTCTACAGTAAATGGATTCAACGCAATAAAAGAGGAACTGCGAGCAGTAAGGATGGTAGCACTACAGAACAGATATGTACTGGACCTCCTCACAGCAATGGAAGGAGGAGTTTGCGCAAAGATAGGACAATCATGCTGCACATTCATTCCTGCTAACGATGCTGACAATGGTACACTGACAGAAGCAGTATCACAATTGGCCCAGATGCACTCCAAAATGATGGATGAAAGTAAAGGTGTGAAAAAGGATGAGAGCTGGTTTTCGACGCTATGGTCATGGATGCCATCTTGGCTGTCAGATGGACTGAAGATTATAGTTGGATGCATTATTTTGGCTGGAGCTGCACTTATCATAATAAGATTTTGGAAGGCCCGGAAGGTACGCACCACAGACGAGATGATCGAAATGGTCGGTATGCACCCCTTGATGCCAGCAGATGACGGCCAACACACAGGCACAATAATAAAAGAGAGAGAGAGGTTGCGCAACCAGATCATCACCAACCACCTGGACCCACCATCTGTGAAGCTCGAAAACCCAAGAAACCCAAGGAGCTACATAGGGAAATGGGTATACTGCACACCTGGAGGAACCTGTGTATATATGTACTGGTTATTTGAAGACCATGTTAACCACTATGGGCATTTGGGAGGAGTAACTAAAATATGGAGAGTGAGAGGAGATAAGGAAAAGGATATGTTTGTGGTCGACAAGTCGACCAGAGGGGGGACTGAAGTGGGAAAAGTGAACAAAAGGCTCCCACCAATCCCCTCTCAACCCTGGCCTAGAGGATCACGGCCCAGACACCCACCACGAGAGGAGTTTGCCCATCTACCAGACGACCAAATACCCTGGTACAGGAACATACGGATGTGCCCACTCGCGTGCCCACCCGCCTGCCCACCAGCCTGCCCTGCACATGCCGACACCTGCGGCATGGATGGACTCGACTGAACCATCCAGCACCAAATCAACACATCGTTAGAGATGTCATGACGACCTAGCCAACGGTCAGCACACCCGTGCAAACACACACACCGGACACTCCCACACCAATCCACACGAAGAACATACTCAGTGCTATGACGTAGGCGACGGACACACCCACGGACGTGCATCTTTATTATTTTCCACATAGGCTTTTCAAAATGCAGAAACGCAAGACGCACAATGAACTCATCTAAAAAGGCTTGCTTACGCTTCTCCTAAACCCATGTATCATAATGAGAAATATAACGAAGACACGATACTGGGGATAGAGCAATATGATACCATAACCTAAAGCGCTCTGTATCAAACGGTTCCACCTATGCACCAGGCCCAAGTAGGCCGCAAGCAAAAACTTCCATGAACATTGAATGAGCAAGAGTTCGGTTGCTGACCCTGCAGAATGAGCCCAGCGAAAGCAGACAGTCAAGGGCACAACGTTGCAAACTCTCATACCGCAAGCCGACGCCAAGGTCACACCTGCAAGATAAGCCAGGCACACAGTGAGAAATGAAATATTAATTGTGCAGAATTCTGCCTCAACCACGGTCCCACCTCACGTGACCAAGCCGAACCTGATAGGGTGCCAAGCCCAGGAGGAAGAAGGCGCCTGGATCCCCCGTCTCAAGACACAGGCAGATACAATTAAGCGACTCAATGGACATCTGCAGCGGTGGGAGTAGTCGGCCTTCCTGCTTATGAATAAATCCTCACATTGTCTGCACATACCCATAGTGAAACATTGTTGCAAATGACAGGTGCACCGCGAGCTGGGAACAGCGATGGTCCCAGACTGGGGGGCTCGCGGGTGGACCAATCAGAACATGGGGCCCTTATCACTGACGCCATTAACATTGACCAATCCTCAGGGGTCTTCATGTAACAATTTTTATGTATCAAACTGAAGGGACAACCCAAGTATACCACCTGACTGACCCTTAACCACTAACAACGTTCTCTTTACGTATGCTATACTAACCCTACCACTCGGGGAACCAATCCAGAGTGGCGATAGGTTTTTTGCTAACTTTCTCAGGTGACGCAAGTAGCGCGTCATACTAAGGTAAAAAGGGCCTGCGAGCCCCACGATGTGGAGAGAGTGTCAGGACGGACGCGTACGATCCTTGACCCATCCCTGCCGTTATGTTTAATAAACAGCAGAATCACCTTGCTTCTTGCGTGTGTCTCATACTCTATCTCTTTTGGGATATACGGGAGGAGTTGGGGCCTCCCTGCCCGGAGGTCCGCGGACGGCCCAGCCGACCCCGGGAGAATTTCCCCCCGACACTAATGCATTTGTCGGGGTAGCAGGAGATCTGAATACCCAATGTGTTCAAATTAAATCCTGTAGACCTAAAGGAATAACGAAAGAAATTGAAATGAATGGTAGAAGATGGTTGAAGTTCTTTGAGGAGTGGGATTTTAAGATCTTGAATGGTTCACTGGAGGGTGACATTCCTCCCACCACGACATGGCGGCGGGGAAATACAGAATCAAAACTCAACTACATTTTTCTATCTAGAAAGATGTGAATGTTTCTCAGTAAAAGAGGGGGGCACAGGTAATCATATGCGGTTAGAACCATTAATATCCTGGCATACTACTAAGAAAATTGAATGAAGGCAAAACGAAGTGGCAGTTAACCCCCAGAAAAATCGGTTGGTATAATATCATAGAGAAGGCAATCGCTTGAATGATGGTCTGGACCGACTCTGTAATGAGATGTTGCTGAATGACTTAGGGAATGAACTGAAACCCCTGTCTTTCCATGAATTTCTATGGTCGATTGATCCCCCACGGGTTATGAAGTAGGCTCACCAATGCATATATAAACATGGGTTTGATGAAGCTATATGGTCTAAAAAAAATGAAACACGTAGACTACTGAGATTGGCAAGAAGGGAGGGACTGAATAAATTTAAATTGGGGGAGAAGACAAAAGTAATTAAAAATAATTACAGAAGTTGGTCTCGACATCATGAAGCTATTCGCCTTCAAAATGATGGCGAATCAATGTTGCGGAAACTGGGAAATAATTCTACTCGCAACTTTTGGACATTAATTAACAAACTTAATAATGACCACAAGAGTGCCCAAACTAACACTGCAACAGAGTTGGACTGGATAAGTAACTTTGCAGCTAAATACTTAAAACCAGAAGGGGACTTTACCTTTAAAGCTGAAAAATGTAACTGAAAACTAAGATTCTGTAAAGACGACATTTTAGACCTGATCAAAAAATCCTCAGCATCAAGGTCGGCCCAGACCAAACGGCCTTACATTTCAAGTCTTTAAAAAGGAAAAGGATGCTGAGTTATGGGCTCATGCTCTCTTTACTCTTTTTAGAGGAATTATAGCTAAAAAAATGATTCCACCATCTTGGAAATCGGCCATAATAGTGCCCATTTATAAAAAGGGAGACAGGAAAACCCAGCTAGCTACCGGCCAATCACATTGTTGGACATCGAGAGTAAACTCTTTACAGGTTTAGTACTGAGGGAACTTAAAACCTGGGTTAAGGAGGGGAATATACTCCCAAGGCAACAGACATGTTTTCGACGTGGCCACTCTACATCACTAAATGGTACAATTATGGGCTCTTTAATAAATAATAAAGGAGAAAATAATACAGGTAGGCTTTATGGAGCTTTCATCGACCTTTCTAGCGCATTAGACTTAGTCAAACGCGACCGACTTTGGTGTAAACTGGTCAAGAAGGGAGCCCCGAAGCCACTTGTAGAAATCCTTCCAAGTCTCCACAATGAAAACACAGTGAGAGTCAGATTAGATCTAGAAGTCCAACTATCAGAGTACATCAAAGTGAATAGAGGGGTCAGACAAGGCTGGATGGTAGCACCTTTTCTCTTCAACTTCCATCTGTCAGACTTTGGGGAGGAGATTGATTGCTCAGCCTTGGCTAGTGCCAGATTGGGTTCGACAACCATTAAATGGCTTATGTATGCAGACGACATAGTCTTGCTTGACAAGACACCAGTCGGCCTGCAGAGACTTCTCAGAGCATTAGAGCAATGCATGAAAATAAATGATTTACTCATCAATCCTGAGAGGTCATTTTTGGAGATAAAGTTGATAAAGCCGGTCAAGTGGCACAGCGAGAAGAGCGCTCGCTTTGACATCCGTGCAGAGCCTGCTAACGAAGGTTCGAATCCCGGTAGGGCCAAACTCAGCCTTTCATCCTTCCGAGGTCGATAAATGAGCACCACACACCATGGGTAATAATAAGCAGCGCTCAGATACCTGAGGGTTCGTAGTGCTATATAAATGCAAAATTATTATTATAATTATTATAAAGGAGTACGGGAGATTGATTTCCATGGTCAATTGGTGGTCAGCTAATTCCGGTGGTAAGGGAAATAGTGGGCCTCATTCCAAGTTTGGAGGTAGCCATGGTGCTATTATCGCCATGGCTGCCTCTAAAATCGGTCCGGGTTCCTTGAATGGGGATTTACCGTGTCATTCCAACCTTGGAGGACCCGGTAAGTCCCCATTCAAAATACCCATCCCCATTCCCATTCGAGCCCCCATAGGGCTCAATGGGAATGGGGAGGGAGCTAATAATGGGCCCGCTATTAGCTCCCTGGTCCCTTAGCGGCTCCCGCTAAGGGACCTCAGAATGCGGCGGTAAGGGGTTAATGGCACTGGCATCCTTACCGGCGCCATTAAGCCCTTACCGCCAGGGTCAGAATGAAGCCCAGTATACCTTTGTTAAGGGTTTCAATCAGGCACACACCTAGGTCTCGCCTAGCATGTAGTGCGCAAATTAAATACTTGTTTTATTTTTGTGTCTATAAGTTCAATATTCTGAATGATATACCACTCATATCACACCCGTCTCAAAATACCCCCCAGGTCACACTGGACCAGGAATCAGGCTAGTTTGTAAAGGTAAAGATTTATTTATTTAAATTCAAATTACACATTTGTTTAATATATATATATATTTATATATATATATATATATATATATATGGGGCAGCAATCACCAAGCGGTGACAATACAATTCAAAAATAAGTAAAGCAATTGAATTCACTTATAGGCCCTCATTACGACCTCGGCTGTAGCCATGCCGCTATTGGCGGCATGGCTGCACCGAAATCACGTCCGGGTCCACAGAATGAGGAATTACCGGGCCATTCCGAGTTCGAAAGGCCCGGTAATTCCTCCCTCCAAGGGCCCGGTCTTTCCCATTTTCCCATTTCAGCCCCCATAGGGCTGAATGGGAATGGGAGAGGGAGCAAACAACGGGCCATTACGAGTTGGTTTGACCAGGCGTTACTTCCTGGGTCCCGCGAGGGGACCTCGTAATGAGGAGGTACGGGGTAAACGGCGCCGGCACCTTTTACGGCGCCGTTAACCCCGTACCGCCAGGGTCATAATGAGGCCCATAATAATGCAGAATGGAAAACACAGGAAAAAGAACAGTTTTGGTTTGTGAACCGATAGCGTTTAGGTTAATAGTTCCCCCTGCAAAGTTCTTAAAGCACAAATGAGCAATCCTACACAGATGTAAGTAATCAGCAGATATTCAGGAATGAAAGACAATGTCTAGAGTTTTAATGCAATCTTCCCTCCCCAAACAAGAGAGAAAAACGTTTTTGAAAATTTACACTTTTAAATGACAGGTGAAAATGGCTTTGTGACACAATGCAAAATGGGCAAAAATGCTTAAATGAATAGAAATTCTTTTGAAAGCCACACAAAACAGGTCCTAACATACTTGAGCTACAAGATAAGCAACCGTACACACTTTGAAATCATTAAAGGTGCACTCATCAATGCGAGATCTGTAGTCGCCCATGCCTTAGACATTGCCGACATTATCACCGTTAATGATCTCGACTTCATAGCTATTACAGAGACCTGGCTCCACCCAGCATCTGGCCCCTCTCTATCACTTGCTATACCCAATGACTATACCATCTATCGTGCAGACAGACAAACAGCTAAAGGTGGTGGAGTAGCCGTTATTGCAAAAAGTTCCATCAACATTAGACACATACAAAACCAATCACTGACATCAGCGGAATTACTCACCCTCAAACTATCCACAACGCACACAAGCACTATCACCATCCACCTCATCTACAGACCGCCAGGCCCCATACTATCCTTTAATGACGACATAGCCCTTCTACTCTCTAACAATATCAAACCTAACTCTCGACTACTCATCCTAGGAGACTTTAATCTAGGTCTCAATGATGAGAAAGATGACAAAGCTCACACTATCGCCAACACTATTTCAGAATTAGGACTCACCCACCATATCGCACAACCCACACATAACAAAGGACGCATCCTTGACTGGATAGCTGACCTCAATTGCAACACTACCATCCTCTCCAACACTCCATGCGCCTGGACCGATCACCACCTTATTACCTTCACCATCAACAAAGGCACTCAAACACCAGGGCCCTCCTCCAATGCCCCACCCACACTCACAAGAAACAACAAAAATATCACACTAGAGAAACTCCTCCCGTTACTCCAACCCATCATCGACTTCTCACCCACCATGACCAACCCTACTGAATTAGTAGATTTATACAACACAACTATCCTTAAGGCCATAAATACCATAGCACCACTCAAGCTTCGGAAAGCCAAACCACGAGCACACCTCAATTCCTGGTTCACCCCCAAACTAAAAACACTCCGCAAAGCCAAAAGACAAGCTGAATTAGCATGGAAACAGTCACCATCCACTATTAACAAGACATCCTACGCACTAGCATCGAACATCTATAAATCAGCCATCATCCAGTCTAAAAAAAACATGTACAATGAAAGAATCAGCAACGCCAAATCTAATACCAAAGAGCTCTTCAATATCCTGAGAGAACTCGAATCACCCTCCCCCATTCCAGACACTTGCAACAAAGACATCCACTGGTGCACGAACATCCAGGAAGCACTCCTAGGCAAAATTGCCACGCTACAAGCCAAAATCTTGACAAAGAAAGAAAGCCTCACCCTCTCCGATAACATCACCCCCTCTACACACACCCACACCACCCCCCAAAATGATGACAATAACCTCTTTGAGTTTTCCACCATAACCATTAAAGAGGTTGAAGAAATAATCTACTCTCTTAAACCGTCCAAATGCCAAGGCGACACTTGCCCAGCCCCTATCATTAAAGATGCTGCCAAGCAACTTGCTCCCTTCATCACCTCCCTCATCAACGCATCTTTCACCTCCAACATAGTGCCCAACAACCTCAAGGACTCCTGGGTTCTTCCTTTACTCAAGAAGCCCACCCTTGACCCTAATGTCCCCACCAACTACAGACCCATAACGACTGTACCCTTCCTACTAAAAATCCTCGACAGAGCTGCCTATCTCCAGATACAGAACCACCTCGAGAAAAATAACTTACTAGGACTCAGACAATCAGGATTCCGCCCCAAACACGGCACTGAGACCGCCCTGATTGACCTTAAGACACAGATGGACAACATTAAAGACAATGGTAAACTAGCCCTCCTTCTCCTCCTTGACTTATCGGCCGCCTTCGACCTGGTCAACCACGACATCCTCTGCAAACATCTATCCTCAGCAGCCAAATTTTCAGATAACGCCAACGCATGGATCCATTCCTTCCTTAACAACAGATCCATGAGAGTCTTCGCACCCACAGCCTCTGCCATCCCAGCCCCAGTCACTTGCGGTGTCCCCCAGGGCTCCTGCGTCTCCCCCACTCTATACAATGTATTCACGAAACCCCTCTTTGACATACTGGACCGCTTGGGTGTCATCTACACCAACTACGCAGATGACACCCAAATACTGATCCCTTTAACAGGCGACTACTCCACCGACCTCACTGCTCTCAACAACATTTATTCCATTATACAAGAATGGATGGCCAAGCATGGCCTATGCCTTAATGACGACAAGACCGAGCTTCTTCTCCTAGGTTCCCAACCCAGACTTAATAAACTTGACAAACTCTATCAAGCATTCACTATAGACGGCAATAACATCACCGTCTCTAACAGCGTCAAAACCCTAGGAATCTACCTCGACTCCTCCCTCACACTGACAAGACAGATCAATTCCATCTCATCAGCCACTGCTTACACTTGTAAACTTATCAATGCCAGCAGACCTTACCTCTCACCATCCAACTGCATCACCTTAGCCAGAGCGCTAGTCCTTTCCAAAGTTGACTACTGCAATGCGCTATACTTGGGAACCAGTCAGAAAAACATCAACAAACTACAAGTCATACAAAACAACGCCTTGCGAGCAGCCCTGAACATACCCAAACAAGAACACATCTCGGACGCCAGACGCACCTGCCATTGGCTATCCATACCACAAAGAATTGAATATAAAACCATCTCACTCACACACAAATGCCTAGCTAACCAAGCACCCAGATACCTATCCGACAACCTCAAGCACCACACCCCAGCGCGCCCTACCAGATCAGCTCAAACACACTGCTTAAATATCCCAAGATTTAAGCTCCAAAAAGCAGGTGGCTCCAGCTTCCCCGTGCTTGCCTCCAAACTTTGGAATTCACTTCCACTCGAGCTGAGATCAGAACCGTCCTTTCACAGATTTAGACACAACACCAAAACTTGGCTTCTATCCAAAGAAACTGCCTAGCCCTACCGCACTAGCATGCACCAAGACTGTAAATTTGTAAATATGTAATCGATTTGTACATTTCTGCTGCATTATTCTTGTTGTATTCATTATTCTTGTTGTATTCATCGCAAGCGCCTGGATGCTCTAGGGCCAGGCGGCGCTATACAAATAATAAACTAAACTAATGGGAGTGAAGAAACACTTTGGATGATAAAAAGTCACATGCAGAACTTTTGAAAATGTAAAATTGCGGCAAAATTTCAATATGTGATTTTTGGTTGTGGAAGTAGCTAAGCGTCTTAGGTATCAGTGAGAGTTGAAATTATGTTTCTATCTATAAAATTGAAGAAGTTATACAAGTTTTAGTAAGAGGCATTTTTCAAAAAATAGGCGCGAAAAGCAGAAATTCGGTTTTAAAAATGACAGATTGGTTTCCTTATACTATATTAATGACTATGAAAAAGAGAATGCCCCGCATGAATCAGTTACTCACGACCACTCGTAACTCTTCACGTGTTATCTCTACTTTCCGCTTTGTATGGGAATTACTTTACTAAAACCAAATCACTAATGGGTTATGGTTTAATGAAACAGATGAGAGAAACATCAGTGCAAGAATGGTTCTGACAGTATTAGGGTTCTGAAGTTAAAGAGGGGATAGGTTGAGATTGGGATAGGACAATTCAAATATACTATGGGTCACTGTTATTCCTGTTGATACTTACAGTCCATTGTAATTAAGATTGGACCATCAGGGTTCTGGTCATCGAACTGGCTCAGGTCTACCGACAGCAGGGCACTTCTGGAGGGGTCAGTCAGCTGGGCAGTTCTGGTCAATTTGGACGGCGCCTCAACTGGATTTGGAATATATATTGGCCCTTCTGGTCACTGTACATGGCAGATTAGCAGGATGCGAGTTTCAGCAGGCAAGCCTTAATGGTAGCAAGCCAAACTGGATCAGAATTAAATTCTCTTATGTTGGGATGGTTGAATTTGGGCCTAGCTAAAAAGAGTTCAGCAATGCTAAGGTCTGGATTCTGCAAAGAAGTCTGAAATCAGCTGTAAAATGAAGAGTTCTGGATAGGTTGAAAAGGTCAGGAACAAAGCGCTGCATGGAAATCTGGATGTGTTCAGGAAGAAGTGTGTCTATGTGTGCTGAAGTTCCTATATTTATCCTACCAAATGACATCACAAAGTTTATGGTGTGGGCAGAATTTCAAAACACACCCCCATGGCTATGAGTGGCCAAAGGCACTTGCCTTGTTCTGGTTGGCAGTCAGAAAAGAGCTATCATCTTTATGATGGGATTTAGGAACTCCCACATGGATTTTGACCAAAACGTAACTTTGCACAAATGCACATTTCTAAAATGACGTCCTCTAATAAAATCAGACACATACATTGCATATTTGATGGGTTATTTTCACTTTCAATCCCCATCTCTGTGAGAGCTGTCTTTGTCATTCTATGGAATTTTATCAATTTGAATCATACCAGTTTGGACTAATAATTTCTAATTCAGTACATATCTGGGCAATTATCACTGGAGCATGAATATACAATCTGAGACTTGCAGCATTAATAGTTTTGCTACAATTAGGGTTTTCCTGTAGCTTTGAGTCCTTAGGTGGCACAGGGTTCATTAATGTCTTCAAAGCATTGCCCTAAAATTAGGCTAGCATCTACCAATTTTTAGATTTATACTCCTTCAGGTTGCACAGTTAAAGAGTTTCAAACTTAATCACAAATAAGGATTTAAACACCAAACGTTCAGGGCAGTTTTTCTTTTCTTTGTAGCCTCCCTCTCACAGGCAACAGATGCCCCATTCCTTTGATCAGTGAGGTGTGTCCTCTTCCTTGAGAGGGAATCTCCCCTGTAGAGATCAATAAGCAGCTGCCATTGTTCTTGGCAAAGCCAGTGCCAAATGTTTGCCGTTCTCTTTGTTGTCACTATGCTGGAACATCAAGCATCCATTTAGGCTTCCTGTAGCAAGGGAGTGTCAATAGAAGTGTCATTTTTCCCAAGCTGGGCAATGTCAGGTCAGAATTAAGTATTTACTTAACCTCAAAACGGGGTTACTTTAAAATTTACTTTAAGGTATTTCCTGTAAAACATACAAAATAAGCAGTTTATACGGGATTTGTATATTTAAAAGAATTAAGCCCTTCCCAAACATGCTTTAAATAGGTGAATTTTGCAATTTTTTCAGGAAAAAGAAACACGTTTAAACTCGGTTTTTACATCTTGTTTTCTTATGCAGCACACACACATTCAACTCAGCATTATTCTGTCTTTGAGTGCTGGAAATTGTCTGCAATCTGGAAGGAAGTATTCAGCTTATGCTTGAAGCCTTCTCTGCACAGCTGAAATTGATATGTTACCATTTTTATCCATATTTTTCCCGTGTAACTGAAAACAATTTGTTGCTGGACTGGCGTTTCATAAAGACATTTCTTAGCTGCTGTCAGTCAGTGAGGCCCGGTTTTTTCGCACTGCACTGGATGATTTGTGGTTTCAGCAAATTTTTCATTTTAATGGTTCACTTGGAAAATGACTGAATTTAGCGCCAAAACAGCACTTTGAAGGTTGCTATTGATTGGGAAAACTGCATTTTAAAGGCATTTTCAGATTTTAGCCCACTTCTGTGGCCTTGCTTCATGTGACAGGTTACAGCACCCACTGACATTCAGTGAGTCCTGTTTTTACACCAACTTTGACTGTGTGTGGCAAGTGTGTGCAGCCTTTTGTGATTTATGAACCATGCGCAGTTTTGCAGACTTGGCGTGCACAGGGGTTAGCACATCTATTTTTGGCAGTTTCTTTCCCCTATTGGCAAAGGGGTGCAGTGGGGCACATTTGCTTGGGTAAACATATCCCCCACCGTGGATATACATTAGACGCTGTCCCCACCATTGGGCAAAGACAAATTGAGATACTATCTAAAAGCTCACAATTGATATCACAAATGAAAAAGATCTCAGGTAAATTCTCCATTGTACAGTTAATAAGATTCTATTCGGCCAAAGTGGTACCAGTCCTACTTTATGGCATCGAGGCCAAACCTTTACTTTGATCTGTCGGCAGGTCTTGGGCCTGCCTAAAAATCTGCCGATGGCCATACTGAGGTACGAACTGGGCCTGAGATCTCCTAAAGCCCAAATGGACTGGAAGCTTTTGTCCCTGTTCAGGTTAATTAAGGACCCAATTAGAAACTCACTATATGAAGACCTTCAGACTCATTTGCATCTTGAAACTTCATGTACTTTAAGAGTTTTCAGGGAAAAAGTTAGTGAGCTTCTTCTTTATTGTGATCGGGACACACATACACTGATCAACAATCCCATGAATGTTAAAAAAGCTTTAATGCAAATGGACTGGATTAAGACAGGGGATAATGCTAAGTTGTCTACAACTATAGCCTCATTCTCTAGATATGACAAAAACAGGGCTACCTTGCCAGGTATCTAACTGAGTCTCCTGATGTAAAAATGAGGCAGGATTTCCTTAGAGTACGACTCAACTTGGTAAGGACTGGTTCAGTCCTGGAAAAATGGGGACAAGGAGCGGCTGCACAAACTTTATGCCTTCAATGTACAGATGCTAAAGATCAAACTATTGAACATATATTGAGGTACTGTAGGGGGACCTGGAATGCCAGGGTGAAATTCTTGGTAGCTTTTGTTAGTTCCAGTGATCGTCTTTCATCAAATAGTTTCTGGGAACGAATGATCTCAGGTCACGAGACTGGACTAACCCTGAATGTTGTGAGATGCCTACAGGAGACTGGGTTTATTGTGTATAATGCTTGGTAACCCCCTTCTGACGAGCACATTTGATTCTGTTTTCTGTAATGCTTATTGGAGATATTCTGAATTTATGGGACAACACTTTATTTCTGCTTCTGTTAACAAGCCCTTCTTTCATTTTTTAAGAATGCATGAATTGTTTAGGAAGAATGTATTCTTTTTTTAAGTGTGTTTTATTCTTCAAACATGTACTAGAGTAAATTAATTGATCTAATGTATTTTCTTTTTATGTTTGTTTATATGGTAAAAAAACCTAATTTTGGTTAAAGAACAATAAAAAAAATGAAATACAATGGAATCAAGTTACAAACTAAACACATACATACTACAACCCAAACAAATGAATCTAACAATTATTCTTGGAATCAAAAAAAGGTTGACCGATTGACATTGAGGCATCTAACAATAACAGGCTACCAAAACAACATTCCTCGTTTGCTCAAAATCCATGTTTTGCATGACATTTGCACATCATTAGAATGGCCCACTTACAAAACATCATCAGGACATGAAAAAAGCCTTCACCCGTATTGCAATAACAAAAGAAACATTACTTCTTTCCCGAACACAAAATACAAGAAATCATAATAAATAAGCACCTAACTTTAAATTCAGTCATCACAACAGAGGGGCAACCTGCTCTCAAGTCCACACATCAAAAGACCACATGTTCCTACTTAAAAGCATTTAAAGGAATAAGTAATCAATCATAAGCATATATGCTATTATGCATCAGTGTCTATCCTGATAGGTCACATCACTTCACTTCCACTTGCACTTTAAATTGTGTGTGCTTCTAGAAAAACCCACAAATGCATCCAATCACATTCCCTACATCATCAAAATGGGTATATTCCCCTACACCATGTTAATATACCAATCACCAAAAGCCCAATTCCTTCCACGGTATGTTTTATGAAATGATACACACGGATTGATTGCAACATTTCACTCACTCAACAATGCAACAATAGTACAAAAGGTCTACAACGTATTATTACCAAACATGGTATGCACAAAAAAACTCTACAACTTGAGGTAGATTGATGAAAGCAATACAAAGCAACACTGCCCAACACATACAATAAACTATGACACACAACACACACATTATGTGCACACATGCACAGGAGTGCTTTCTGGAAAAAATACAACATGCTTAACAATTTACAAGCAAGAAATTAAATGACCACTCACACATCTGAGCCGTGACATAAACTCTCCCCCGCATAACCACATTAAAGAGCTACATGAAAACTGAAGCTTTTGCCAAAGCTCGGTGATCCAACAGAGAACCATAAGGGTGACGCATGCTGTGCAACACTAGACCCACCAGGAACCGAGCTATGAGGAGGAGCAAAATATACATCCCTTGTACACAAATCTCACGCTTATAAATGCACACACACACACTCACAAACCCCAAACTCATACAGGCAACATTTATACATAAATGTTTTAAATGTACTCATTTCTAGGTTCTTTTTGAAGGAAATGTGAATTAAACATTTCCTTTGTGAAATTTTTCACCGACTTTGTGCATCTTTGAAAAAGTATAAAAACTTTGAAAAATGATTTGATATAATTGTGCAACCCAGACAAGGGTCAACTGTGAGCACCAGTCTTAAGTAAGGTATAGTCACCTTACTTTTTCTTCTAAGCTGGTTTGTGAGGTCTGGATGCCACAGGACCTTTTACAGACTGGTGGCTCCAGGTCAAAACATTTTTGAACAAACAAATTTCAGTGGATACAACTGATTTCAGCAAAACTCTGTGGTGCCCACCTATACTTTGTATTTCTCGAACTAGGGGTTTGGGCAAGTCAGTAATGTTCAGGGGAGAAAAGACCGAAGATTATTTTGAAAAAGAAATCTTCAGTCTTTTCTCCTTCGAACATTTCTGATTAGGTCTTTCAACCCCAAACCCAAAAATACGCTTTGCACAAGTTCATGAATCAGGGTTTGTGTCTGCAGTGCAAAGTCACTTCTCAGCAGTGCAAAGTCACTTTGAACTGTGCGAACAATTCCATGAATCGGGCCCTGTGTGTTTATTTATTAAGCACTGTATGCCATTTTGACCAGAAACGAGATACAGAGGAAAGAATTCAGGAGACGGTAGGGTGCCTTTACAATGCAGTTAGCCTATCTGGGAACGAGTACATTGTTGTTTGGGAGGACAGGTAATGGGATACAGAAACCTGGGACACGGCTAACGTAACAGACATAGATAGGGCTCCTAATATAGGACAAGTGACATGCTACATAATATTATACATAGGGCCTCATTACATGATATGATATGATAGGTTATTTATAACACGCTTAATACCCAGAGGTTTCTAAGCGCAGACCCAAGGATCGAACCTGTTATGCTCTGTGTCGTTTTGCTTCCAAGGCGAGCATGTTGCCCCTGAGCTATCCTCCCGAGACATGTTTGCCGGTCTGGAAACAAGGGTGCCGGTAAGCTCACTGGCGCACTTGCTTCCGCACCGGCAAACTAGGAGTCTGCCTGCTGGAGCCACTGTGCCCGACAGGTCTGACCCTGCCAGGCACAGTGGCCACGGTAGGCAGACCGGTCACAGAAGCGCTGGCACCGTTAGCAACGGTGCTGGCGCTTCTGACTCCCCACTCGCATAGAGTCCTATCGGACTTTATGGGAATGGGGACTTACATTTTATCGGTGCCTGACTTCCCAGGCCGCCGGACTTGGAATCTCCCGGTGGCACTGGGAAGTCAGGCATCAGTAGAATTTTACGAGTCCGGCGGCAACCTGCCATTAGCACTGGCAGGGTTACCGCCAGACTCGTAATGAGGCCCATAGTCACATATTGACAGATGAACATAGGAATGAAGTACTGTCATGGGGTATCTGGGAAGGAGTTGAGGATAGTGGGGGAGCCCCTCATAAGACAGAAGGTGGAGCTTGATGATAGTCTTAAAGTGTTCAGGAGATGGGATAGTTTTGGTATCTTTGGGATGTTCACTCCAGTGGATGTGGCAAATAATGGGAAGAAGTAGACGTGGGGAAGATGTGCTGGGAGGATGGGGGACAGACAGGTTATAGAGGGAGGAGGAACATGGGGTTTGTGAGGACAGTACAGGGAGATGCAGCCAGCCTGGTGGGGGAGGGGGAGATTGTGGTTGGAGTAGAAGACAAGAAGAATAAATGTATAGAGTTGCTGTATCACACGATTGCTCAATCCTAAGTATGCTGGTATTAGTGCATCCCTGCCATTGTGTTACTTGTGCTGTCTGACTTATACTTCATGTCCCTTCTTCCAGTGAAGCATGGCACGGGGGAGAAACACATGCATTGGTGCAGCTTTCAACAGCATGCGTCTACCTCCATCCAATGCCTGACCTCCCTGAGAAAAGCCAGCAGCAGCGCAGCCTCATGATCGGAATTCATGGGAGGAGGACAGCGAGAATCACAACAGTCTGCAAAACTGCCACCAGTGGATTAATATACTTGGATATTTCTGATGCTAGCAACAGCCTGGCCCGTAATTCTCGTGGCTCCCTCTTATGGAGACACAGCAAACACAGAAGGTGGTGGCGGAAGGGGCTCACTGCCCTCTTAGGGATCATGGGAACATTAGTGAAATGTTCATGGAAAAACTGTCCGGAAGGCAGACTGTCTTCCCTAAGTATGGAATGTGACGAGGAAGGGGAAAGGCCTCCGAATTCCTATGGATGGTTGCACACATGCTTTTGGCAGGATATGCTCACTATGGTTTACTAAACACAGACCACAGAATTGCCTTAAATCTATCAGTGGGAAAGAATATCATTTAGGGATAAGTTGGAAAGATGGAAAGAAAAAAGACTTGGAATTGCCTCGGTGCAGGAACATGTTTTCCTGAGTGTGCGTGTTGGCTTCTATCAGCAGTGGAGACCACCTCGGTGCGCAGATGTATTGTTTGTTTTTCCCTGCAAATATCCTTGGAGTTAGCTGCCTCCACATGGTTGTACCTCGAGGCCCTGGTCTGTTCTTTGCGTTAGTTCTTCCCTTCAGCCCAGACAAGAGGCCTACACTGGGGTACACGAGGCCTTTTTACAACAGTAAATCGACTACTATTTTATAAATCACATTCTTTGCTGCTGAAAACACTGGAATTGCCAAGTTTGAAAGTAAGATGGTGTGTACATGCCTGCGGATATATGGTTTATCTATCAGCTCGAAAAGCTGATAGAGACTTATGGAATGCTGGTAGTCGTCACATGATGGTCGTTCCAGGACCTGAAGTCTAAAAAAACTCACACAGCTCAACTGGCGATCATAAATTTGTATTGGAATCCCCAGCAAGCCTCGATTTCATCTTTCTGCAACCAGGTGACAGACACGATCGACAACATCAGAATTGATACTAATACAAGTCACATAATCATATGTGGGGATCTAAATGCCAAATGTGCTCAAGAAAATTCTAGCCAGAGCAAAAACAAACAGAAATTGTCGTCGGAGAACAGAGGCATTGCGTGGATGGCCGCCATGAACTCAAGAAACCTTCACAACCTGGCATGGTTGAAGCCTTGGGAAAACATCATACCAACATGGGAACGTGAAAACTCCCGGGCTACACTCGATTACATCTTTGCCTCCAACAGCCTACTATCCCTGATCGAATCATTCAAAATCACTTGGACAAAAGAAAGTGATCACAATCTGCTCACAATAACTTGGTCGTCAATGCATCGTGAGAGTAAACTGTTCCTCCCATCGTTGGAAGCTAACATCCAACGAACCAGACTTCGCCTAACTGCCGCAAACATCAAGACTATCACCGGCAAATATGGAAAAATCAAAGGTCTCTGAACGACCAAACTATATTCCATTCCTACTACAGTTCAGGGCAGACCCAAAGAAAAAAAGGGGCCCGAGCAGAAAACATACTCATGAGTTCGACCGAGAATTAGTGGAAAGAAGAAAAATCCTGAGGAAAGCAAAAAGAAGAGTAATAACTGAGCACTCTGACAAGATAGACTGCATAGCCGAAGTGAAAGCTACAAATCAAGGCTACACAGCCGCAGACGACAAATGTACCAAAATGATGCGGAGATGATGCTAAGAACATTAAGCACTAAGAAATCCAGCGACTTATGGGCACTTATTAGGAACACAACTAAGACGCAGGAAAAGGAACTTGCAAACTCAGTCATAGAGGAAAAATGGTTCAGCTATTTCAAAGGGCTGTTTGCCCCAACCATCGACATGCCCCAAATGCCAACACAGAGGATCGACGGCCCATGGGTGAACCTATCAGATGAAGAAGACATCATTGACGTCATTATGCACCTTAAATTCTCAAGAGCTCCTGGCCCTGACGGCCTCAGCAACATTGATCTCAAACAACACCCTGAAGCCTGGGCAAGATTTATAAGCATCGTATTCCAACACTGCGAATCACTTAGAGCAATACCGACCTCATGGACCCATTCAATAATCGTTCCTCTGTTTAAGCACTGCAACAGGGAAGAACCAAAGAACTACAGGCCAATAGCCCTGTTGGATATCATTAAAAAATTTTTTGCAACACTACTGCTCAAACATTTCCAAGCTTGGCCGAAGGTTTCACCAGGAAACGATCCATTTCAGATGGGCTTCTTAAAAAATGGCGGAACATCCGTAAACATCTTGTTGCTAAACTTAATCAAAGCAAAAGTCAAGCAGGGCTCGCCGCCGGTGTTCTTGGCCTTCATAGATCTTCCACAAGCCTTTCACAGAGTGGATAGGAGCCTGCTCTGGTCCAAACTACACAAATGGAAGTGCCCAAATGAAATACTAGATCCAATTATGGCACTCCACACGACTACCAAACTGCGAGTCCGACTCAACAACCAAGGAGTGCTGTCCGAGGAGATTCCTGTAGAGCGTGGGGTCAAACAGGGCTGCCCCCTAGCCCCGGCCCTCTTTATCAGCTTCCTCAGTGACTTCAAGGACACAGAATCTTCAGTCCGAGCATTTCCTCCAAAAATAGGAAACATCAACATGTCTCGCCTACTATACGCGGACCATCTAATTCTGTTAGATCAGACCCAGATTGGATTACAGCGTCAGTTGACAAATTTGGTACAATACATAAATTCAAACAACTTGGAAATCAATAAATTCAAAACAAAAGTCATGATCTTAACAAAAAACCGCCCTTACAACAGACGCAATAGAGGCTGGTTTCTGGAAAACACCAAGATTGAAGTAGTTGCGCACTATAAATATCTGGGCACAACGATCGACAGCTCAGCACAGGAAACAACCATGCAAGCCATTCTATGGGGTAAAGCCATGAATCTAGCGGCGCAGATGAGAGTCATTGACAAGCAATACGGAAAATATTTGCTGGTTCCTGTAATTCAATTTTACAAAGGCAAAGACCCTGTCCATGCCAAATTCAATCTGGGCAAAATTGGAAGGACTACTGTGGCGTTCAGTCTTCGGCTTACCAAATTCAGCTGCAATCGCAAACATCAAGCGTGATCTAGGGCTATTGTCCCTACTTTCATCCGCTGAACAGAACTCTATGCACATTTTCAGAAGAATTCTTCTTCCAGACACACTTCCGGTGGTGTCCAGTCATTTGGTCGACTGAAAACTGGTCGAATGATATTTGGTCGACGCAATTTGGTCGAAAACCAAATGGTCGAATTTTTTTTTTATTTATATATTTATTTTTCGGGTTTTCGTTTTTTAAAAAAAGGGGTTTTTAGAGAAAAAAAGGGGGTTGGTGGGGACCTCCCCAAAAAAAATAAAAAAAGGTGTGAAAATAAAAAAATAAAAAAATTCGACCATTTGGTTTTCGACCAAATTGGTTCGACCATTTGTCTGGTCGACCAATTTTTTTCGACCAAATGTCTGGTAACCACTTCCGGTATATAAATTCATTGCCAAAGAACTCTCAACTGGCCACACTAACATCCTAAAGAAAGGATTAGCCTGCAACGAAGAAGAATTGGTGGGGAACCCTCTGAGAATAAAATGCAAAATGGAACTCATGGACTGAATCAGCACGTTTGATTAAGCCCAAGCGAATAAACTGACCACACATCTACCACCAGTTTTCAACGAACTGAAAGTCCCACTGTTATACTACTCCAAATTTCCTGACAAAAAACTCATGAAGACCTTTCTGAAAGCACGTCTGAACCTATTGCCCACGCGAGAAATCCTCTGTATTAGACTGCAGTCCGTGTCCAAAGAATGCAGACTATGCGCGACACCTGAAGATCCGGAAAATCTAAAGCATCTACTGCTGCAGTGCGAACAATTAAACCAAGAAAGAATGGCCTATCTTTCGCCTCTTGGGATGCCCTCATCAGTTCTAGAAGGAGATGTGTGGTGGAACTGACTACTGTCTGGAGAAAACACTAAATGGACCAATACAACAGCAAAACTTCTGACTATCGCCTTTGACAAAATAAATGCACAGGGAAACTAGAGGAGGGCAGGGTGCTGAACACAGGAACTTTCACTTTTACGAAAGAGACTTCAAAGTCTAATTCGCTCTTGTAAAAATCACGAGTTGATTATATACAAGTAATAATTAAAAAAAAAGATATATGGTTTTCATTGGCCAAAGGAAGGACAACATGTATTCTCCTTCCTAGCTTTGCCGTTCATGGCTTCCGTATTAACCCCTACACGTCTGTGTTTGGCACTGTTTGCAGCGTCTTCCCAATATATAAATAAACAGACATGCTGGTGATGGGTTAATGCACTTTGTTAAAGTGTTTTTGCAAACTCCAACACAATTAATACATATGTGAGGAAATAAAGTTTCAATGAAACATTCATATTTCCGTCGTATTCATCAGTCTCCAGAGATAAAGAGTGCTTTCCAATGACTCTCCTCTCGTCATCACCAACGCTGTCGCCACCGCATACAGTAGTAGCAAACCACAGTACCACTTTGAAGAAGCTTTGGCAAAGCCTGACTCGTTTTTTAATGCATTTAAAGTGTAGGTATAGCTGGGTGTACTGATGGTGAGAGAACCGATGTGTGGTTTCACTTTTATTTGTTTGCAACAGTGTGTGTTTATGACTTCGGGTGTGTTCTTTCTGCATGTGTGAATGTATGAATGGATGCAGGTATTCACGCAATATCCCGTTTACTGATCAGTTTTGGCATCCTCCCTCCAGGTAGTGCCATAATATGTATGCCCTGGTATTCCTGTCATATGCCAGGTGCCGTCATTCTAGTACTAGGCACTCATAGGCAAGCCATTATTGGATCAACAGGAGGATGACGCGATAGGTAATGTTTAACAAATGTTTTATTAGAGATATTTACAGGGTTCTGCCGATTAAAGAAAAGGAAACAGCGAACATTAGTGATATTAGGATGGCTTATCCTTGTGTTCAACAATGCAAGTCTGTTCAGCTAATTCCAACCCAGGTTATCCCTCTGTGGCGAATATTGAATTAACTGTCACTCACAGTTTCTGAATGTATGGTGTTGCCGTGCGTCTTTTTTGCCTTCTTTATCCGGTAGATCTGGTTGTCTACTTCTCACCACTGGTATGGTGACTCGGGTCATCTGTTTCTCATCCCCAATTCTGGGGAACCTCCTTTTCTCGGGTCTATGTGCCCCACATACAGCCATGTTGGGGGCCTGGATCACCAGGCCTATCCCCGCTCTGCAATCATGCAGATGGGCGGATCGTAGAGGACACCCTACGGCATCCGGAGCACTGGATCAGACATTCTGTTGGTGGTGGACAGCAGGGGGCACCCCGCGGCCTCTGGAGTAGCCAAGTCACGTTACCTTGCTGGGGGCACCCAGCACACCACAGACCCAGCTCTGGTGGCACCCAGGCCGGGGCTGCACCAGTCGCTGTGGTCACATAGCAGATACCATCAGGGAGGACGGTTTGCCCAGCAGGGACACCGTCCACATGCAGCGCCCCGCCATTGGGCCGGCTGCACTCGGCGGGGCACCAGCATGATGCTTGCAATAACACACCAGAGTTAGCTCTTTGTTTGACTTTTATTGACTTGGTCACATGGTAACAACCATGTGACCATTACACACATCCTGGGAGCTACTAAGCTCCCAGGAGGAGGTGACATGCAACACTCCTCCTTTTTCATAATGACCAAACAACATGACATCACACCACGATACAAACAATAATACTGGGACTATTAGTGCAACTACTCTTCACATACATAGGTGCCTAGGTTACCCACAGGGTGACAGTCAGAGTTGGTGGATTACTGGTAACACGTTGGAAACTCCACATGAAAGCACACCCTTTATTAAGCTGGGCGAGTGGATCTTGCACCACTGGCAAACCCCCTGGCTTGTACCTGGCACCCGTCACTACACAGCCCACAAACGCATGAGCACAGCTTCACACAAAATTTGGGCTAGGCCATTTTAAGCATGTCCAGTGTCTGTGGGCTCCCAGCCTTGAATGGTACGACTACTGTGTTCACTTCCCACACTTGCAGGTCAGCAGGATACCAGTCTGACTTCCATTAGAATCTTTTCAGGACAGTTTAGAGTTCAAGGGCCCGCAAAGCCGCACCTGGGGGCACCCAGGGCCAATATCGACTTAGTCCTTAGCTGGTGGGGCAAAGACCATGGTTGCAAAACGACCGATAAGTGCACAGTTCAGGGGCGGGAACACATGCACCTAGGGGCACCTTGGCCTCGTTCATATGTGGGGTACGCTCCCCGGTGCAGGGTACTGGCGGCAGGGTGACAAACCGTTCCTCTTCACTTCCCCTTCCACCTAGGGGCTGCTGGCAGGGAGACACTGGTGACGGGCGGTTGGGGCCACATTGCATATGCCGCTCCCCAGGCAGGAGTCTGTGTCATGGGAGGATGCACAAGCACTCATCAGAGCTGCAACCCCCACTTGCCATTCTCCTAGACAGTCCTTGTTATCGTCAGGTGGCCCTCGAATGTGGGCAGCCACACACCTTCTTTTCTCCTTAGTGTGCACTAAGACACCGTCGCCCCAAGATCACCAACGGGCGTGTCAAAATTGTTTTCCTGGCAGTGGAGGACTCCCAAAACTTGGAGCCCCTTGGTGGTTACCACTCATGGGCCCAGGATGTTTAGTCGGCGCCCACCCATTCACTTCCAGGCCAGGGTTATACCAGTCGCCGTGGTCACATGGCCCCTGATACAATGGTTTTCTGTCTAGACTTGGGCAAAAATGTTTGGAAATTTTGACTGGATGTGATTGTGATGCTGAGTTACTTCTTTAGAACCCACTTAAGGTGAAAGATAAACTGAAATTGGGTGATTGGATAGGCACGATTGATAATATGCGAAAAGCTAAAAGATCAGCCTCCTTGACAATGTTGGATAAACGTCTGTCGTTTGTTCCGGCCTATTTAAAAAAATCCCCAAGGTTCAGATCTTCTTTTTTGAGATTTCGGTTAAACCTACTCCCCACTCAAGAAATACTAGCTACTAGAGATAAGGAAGGGGGGACTCTACCAATCTGTGACAAGTGTCCTAGTAACGAAGTCCAGACTATCAAACATCTATTATCCAACTGTTCTGGGACTTGGACAATGAGGGCTGCTCACTTTCGTAGATTCGTTCATGACGAGTCTAGTCTTAATACTGGCGATTTCTGGGCGAGATTATCCTCTGGTAATGAGATGGCTCTGTCGATTGAGGTGGGAAGAGTTTTACAGGAACTAGAATTAATAACAGACGGAGTCATCAGTGTTGTTTTGAACTTCTATTTTTTCCTCTTTCTCTTTCGTTTTCTTTTCTGAATTCTCGTGATGAATGTTTTGTTTCATTTTGTATTCAGAGTTTGTATTGTGATCATTGATGAATTTTATTCTGTTTTATCTTTGTATATAGTTGTGCTTAAATGTTTTAAAAGTAAATTTTTTTGGGTACTGCACAATAAATAAATTTAAAAAAAAAAATGAAAGAAAAATAATAATTCCCAGTGCACCTCCTCTGGGCTCAGAATCACAACATTGGTGTTGTCACCTGGCCCCTATCACCACCCCGGGGCCAGGCAGGAGACGTTGTCACAACACTCAGGTCCTAACACCTCAATGTCTATCAAGTAATTCCGATATAAGTAGGCCAAGTTCTCACTATGTGGTAGGCAATAAGGTTTACCCAAAATATGAATGTGTGCCATCATATATGTGAGTGCTCCTCCCACATGCTAGGTGTTGACACGATATGGCACTACATGGTAGGAATTGCCATCATGTGACCAGGTCCAGGCAGCAGATTCCCG
Organism: Ambystoma mexicanum; assembly: GCF_040938575.1. Lineage (NCBI taxonomy): Eukaryota > Metazoa > Chordata > Amphibia > Caudata > Ambystomatidae > Ambystoma > Ambystoma mexicanum. Next base: position 1,084,978,106 of record NC_090935.1, on the reverse strand, counting down.
GTAGACCCCTGACTTGCCCAGGTATTGCCATCATACATCAAGGTACTCCATCACTGCCCACATATGTCCCTGTGCTTACACCAGCCTCACAACACCCTCCACGCCTTTTACATGACATTGCCTCTTCCTTGGGGACTGCAGCACCGGGACACTACAGCCAACCTGTACATTTAGGTTCATAGTGTGCACCAACACGTAAAGACGCATGGATAGAAGGTTGTGACTTTAAGGAAAACATGCATGCCACCATGAAAGATGTTCCAAGAGAGTAGGAGGGGGAGCAGCAATGCTCATTTCCCTACATTCATCCCAACTCCACCTAAGGTGCACTGTGAGTTTGCTTTGGAGTGAGGATTACAAGATGGATTTGGGTCAGTGCCTCGTTGCAGACACATGCTTTGTGCTCCATGAGTGGCTCGTGTGTGTATGGTAGATATTCCAGCATCCTGTGAAAGTCATCCGGTGTGATGGGAAGACGAAATGTGGGAAAATGAGTAGTTCACCAGTGGGCGAAAGAGTGGTGAAGTAAAACGATGTTACCAAAGCGTAATAAGATGGTGATCAGAGGTACCGAATGTAAACACAGAATGTATGTCATGACTGTTTGTATCAATAAAATGCCCTGGTTGTTCAAACCCAGCTCATTGTCCCTCTTTGAACCTACACGCGTCTGGTGTAATAGGGCTTCTGTGTTGCCAAGCCACTGCTAAACTGTCCTGCAGCTGCATCAATCAGGGTTGTTTAGTGGATGTCAGGGGTACATTGGCTGACATACTGTTGATGGGGAATGGGCATGGGTGAATGACCTACAGAGGGGACAGTAGGAGCTGAAGAGAACGAGCCCAGGAGGGCTCTTGGGAGGTGTAGGGTCGTTGAAAGAGAGCTTAGCATGGACCTCCTGCCTCCTGGATGCTGGCCACGACTTACATTATATCACTTGACTGGTGGGTTCTGAAATATTAAGGGCCTCATTAGGACCCAGGCGGTAAGGGGTTTACGGCGGCGTAAACAGCGCCGACCCTTACCGCCTGATTCCGAGGTCCCTTAGCGCCATGGAGGATTTAACACCTGCTTTTAGCAGGTGTTAAAATCCATGGCGCTAAGGGATCTTGTTGTTAATTACGCCACCGTAATTTACGGTGGCGTAATTAACGCCTTCCCCACTCCCATTATGCCCTATGGGGCAAAAATGGGGAAGGGTAAATGGGGATTGGGGACTTACCGCCCCGCCAACCTCGGAATGGGGCGGTAAGTCCGCCAACCACCATGGCGTAAACATAGTTTACGCCATGGTGGTAAAGGTACGACCCAGGCGATAACTTACCGCCTGGGTCGTAATGAGGCCCTAAGTCCGAAAAGATTCCTACATGAATGATTCACAGCTTTTCATTAAAGAAGCCAACCGAAACTGGAGGACTCCAAGGTTCCTCCAGCTGAACAGACCTTAAAACTAGCTCAAGCGCTCGGTGTCCCATTCTAAGACTGTGGCCCGAGAGCTGTTCACACTCCAATTGATGCTACCCAAAACTCTGATTAAGGAAGACAGAACTAGCAGGGGCGTAGGAGAACCATAAAATCTGGGGGGGACATGGGAACACCTTGGGAACTTTGCCTTTTTTATTTATGTATTGTGTTTTAGTCAAAGAACTCAACTTTTCACAAAATTAAAATAGCAGTACGTATTACAACACCTTTATCATCACCACTGTATAAAACAAGAGAATTGGTCTGATGATCCGTTTCACTTCTTGTGTTTCTCTCGGTCTCCCAGCGATGGACCTTTAGAGAGAGCTTTTATAATACTCTCACCTGCACTTTAAGTGCAGATGCTTTATGGAGTTTCTCCAACCCTTCCTATCCTATTCCACTTGAACCCTCAATGATGGAACATGAGTGTGCCCCTTTACAGCAGTGTATGGGCTGCAATCATACCGTGGCACCAGGGTACTCACTGGATTTACATGGATAGCAGAACAAGTGCTGTTGTGAATCTCGAGGCTCTGCTTTATTTTTTTCTTGGTCACCCAGATGGCTTATGGGGGCCTCTACTAAAACTTATCTACATTATTCAGCTGGTGGTGGGTACCAAAAATGCAGTTGCATCCCTATTGAAAACAAGCGTTGGCAACGGTAACCATTTGGGTTTTAATGTAGGCATGGAAAAGGCACTTGCCAAGCACCGCCATAGTGGTATTAGGTACCCACTGATGGTAGCAGCTGCAAAATGGTGCAAGTACCTGGACATTTAACAGCAGTGCCTGGCAAATGCCCAAAATGTATAGACAATAGGAAATGCATAGTGCTAAGAGTGGCTGAAGGCATCCCTGGATAAGACATTTGTATTACACTAGTAGTATGTTCCCAGCTCCAATTAAGTTATTAACTACACTGGGCTTTGTAGTAAACATCCATAAGTCAGTGGCATTATCTAAATCAGAACTGGCACTTTATGTGCCCTTTATAGATCATTCTAGTGTTTTTATAAACGAATAGGTTATGGCGTAAAATGAGTCTGCGGCCCACGTGGCATACATCCACCAAAAACCCACCTAGAAGTGACTCAGTTGGCAATGTACACCATAACAAAATTCCTCAATCGTAAACATTCTAACAGAGTTTCTTGTTGCTCCATGTATGCTAAGCATGTTGTGTGAGTGCGAAGAGCGACAAAGTGTCACAGCAATAGATGTCACCTCCAGCTGGGGGACAAGGTCTCATTTTGGGAAGCAGTTATAGATAAATAGAATTTGTAATGTTTTTTGCAGAGCAGCGTGTCAGGTGCAGTCAGCATGATCCAACTCTAAGGAAATAAACTATAAACAATCTCGAAGTAACCTGACGGTTTAGGGGCACTAGTATAGTGTAAGCAGCAAAAATAATCGTCACGCCCTTCTCCTTAAAAAAGCCACTACATAATATATTACACGGTGTTGTGGCATTTGTATAGAAACTGCATGTAGATGTCTATATATACTGGCTCCCATTGTGCACCCTTGTTCCTCCGCTGTATCAGTGAATGGCCTCTGTGTTTTTTGTGCGGCCTTGCAAGTCTATGTTGGCCAATGCTTAGAGCTTAAATGTGAGCCCTGGCTGCCCATCAGTAGCCAATGAACAAAGAGCCGTTCCGAATGCATATTTGCCATCCTACAGATTTAGGCAGTAGGCTACTGCTTTTGAAGCAGTCCTACCGCCTACAGATTTCAGTGACAGATCCTACTGCTTTTTACAGTGGCAAGTAATTTATGTGACTCTTATGTGACTCTAAGGCAGGCTCCAGGACAAAGCATGCAACACATTAATAGGTCTGTCTATACAGTGGACTCGTAGGTGATTTCTTTGATTGCACTCAGACCAATTCAATGACCTGACAGCTACTTTTTAAATTTTTTTATTTGATCTAGCTGTGAAACACAGCCTTTCAAAATTTTAAACAAAACAAAATATTCATCACAATTTACAAAATATAAAACAGAATATAAAATATACAATTTACATTCAGTGATATAAAAGACTCTTCAAATTTACAAATAAAACACAGTTCTGTCTTAGAACTACGATAAGAAGCTTCCTACAGCAGCAGACCATTTGAGCCATAAAACATTTCTTCATTGTTACTTGGTATAACCGACTCGCTCAACCACGTACTATAAAACATTATGATATAATCACTTCTCGCAATTCAACATTTGGCAACTTTCAAATACATTTTCCTGTACTACGCAATTTCTCTACCATCAGTTATGATACAGTCATTTAGATTTAGTGAATTAATGAACAGTAATATTGCAATATTCATTTTGGCTACTTGAATGTGATATAATTTTTCCCATAGTACTTCATGGTCTACAATATAATAATCCTTAAACATATGTTTGAAAAATTGGCATCTTTTCCCAATTAAGGCAGGGCATGCAACGATGAGGTGTTTTAAAGTCTCCAGTTGCTGTGGAACCTTACAGAATCTGCAATCTCCGTTCGTGGTCATTTTGCGTATTGCATTTACTTCATTTGTTAAGCAAACATTCAATCTAAATCTTAGATATCCAAATCTATTTTTTGGGTCTGGAAATTGGATCAAATATTGTTCTATTTTATGCAGTGCCTTGATTGCATAAGGTTGGTTCTTAAATAACCTCAATTTCAAACAGGCATTTCTGGTCTTGATCCAGTCAAGGAGCCATAACTTCTTTTTGGCTCTTTCTGGATTGTTTACCAAGAAGTCATTATCTATACCTGCTTCATTCATGATGGTATTTATCCATTTTCGCCACTTAATGATTTTGTTATTATTTGCATTCAGCATGAAATTTCCTATAACAAACATCACCCCATTTCCTTCATTTGCCATGAAATATTTGCGATAAAGAGACAGCACCTTCCATAAGTACACAGCATTTAGAGATACCATCCCCATCTCATGCCGTATTAGACAAACTGACACAGTCAAAGGTACACCACAAATAGTTTTCCAAAAGCGACCTTCGATTTTGATCCAGAAACTCTCTGTGATAATATCTCTATTTCAGTCGCATAGGTGAGAGTAGGAACGACCTTTTGTTTATTAAAGGTCAGCACAGACATTAAGGAAAACTTGCCATATTTGGCTTGTATGATTTTTGTTTGGGATATACCAGTTGACAACTTTTGATTTAGATCTCCGAATAATGGTTTATCATGTGTGTCATTACTAATTTGAAGACCTAGATATTTATAGTCAGGAACTGTCTCAATCAGAGCGTTCTGGATAGGCCAAGATCTCTTCGGTCGTGTACATTTTTTATTTTTGCCCAGTATCCTGATCTTGCATTTTTCTTGATTTATTTTTAGACAGTTTTCATTAGCATATTTGCTCAAAGATGCCAAGAGCTCATGCAGCCCCCCAGGAGTCTTCGCCAACAGTACCAGGTCGTCGGCATAGAACAACCAGGGGATCGCATGCCCCCCCAGATGTGGAGCATCAGCTCTACAGTTCCTAAAATCATGTTGAACGGAGGCCATAAAGAAATTGAACAGGGTGCTTGCCAGAATGCACCCCTGCTTAAGACCTCGGCACGTTGGTATGGGGTCCGATAGAGTTCCATCCGAGGCTAGTCTGTTTTGCGCAGTTGTTTCAGAGTGTTATTCTTTTATCCAATATATCAAATATTCAGGACAGTCAGCATCCCTCAATTTCTTTATTAGCAATTTTCTACACACCGAGTCAAATGCAGCTTGGAAATAAATAAAGGCAAGATAGATTATTTGACTCTTTAGATGTTCCTGTCCTTTAATGATTTGCAAGATATGTAGGTTGTTGGCAGTTCCCATCCCTGGCATAAAGCCTGTTTGATTTGGGTCCCTCATTCCAACATCATTCAACCATTTATTCAAATCTTGTAACAACAGTCTGGCAAAGAGTTTGCTTGGTATATCTAATAAAGATATCGGCCTATAATTAGCTGGGTCCTTGTTATCTCCCTTTTTGTAGATAGGAATCGTGATGGATTTTTTCCATGAAGGTGGTATGCACTGGGTTTTAATTATCTGCCGAAAGATACACAAAAAAATATTTGCCCAAGCCATTGGATGTTTCTTAATCATTAAATTTGATAAGCCGTCGGGACCAGGAGCACGCGACGTAGATAGTTTTGATATATAGAATAGTATATCATCAACATCAAACACGATGTCCCTTGCTTGTCCACAGTCCACTGGTTCACGACTGATTACCAAATTAGTATCTGCATAAAGAGTTTTGTAAAACGTGGCCCATACTTCCTGTGGAATAGGGTTCAGCTGGTAGATCATCTGAACATTAGACTGTGTCAATTTTAAAAGAGACCTTAGCTGAATTCTATGATTTTAGTTTGTCTAACATATTTTCAGCGTCCTATTGATACATCCACGCATGTCTTGATTTTAACCAGTTTTTATATTTGCATTTCAAGGATCCAAGTTTGGCACCCCTTTGCAGCGGGTTTAGATGTCTTAGTTGTCTCTTGTCTTTTCTATATTGTGCTTTCCGCAATGACACCTCTATACCTCTACATCATATGAGTGCAGCATCAACTTGGCATTTGTTTTTCATTTATTTTTCCTTACTAAAAATATTTGCATTTCTTCTACATATGTGAGGCCATTAACCTTAATCCCTTTTAATCGATCATTTTCAGTTCTTACAAGATTCCGATTTAAAGTTTGTAAGGATCGGGGAGACCACTTAAATCTATTATGAGCTGCATTCAAGATCAAGTTGGTTGCCAGAGAGTTATCATACAGTGTCTCTTGGAAACTCCAATTCCATTGTATGGATTGAATATCATGGTCACTGGCTTCTTGGGGAACGATTGTGAAATTCTTAATACTGGTAAACAAGGAACCATCCACAAAGGTATAATCGATCATTGCTGTTTGCGTGCCACGATGCCAGGTGTTTTTTTGCAGGATGTCCCCTTCCTTGGTTCCATTCAGTTTCAATAATTGTCGCTCATCCATTAATGAGTTCCATCTCAAGGCCGCATATTTTCCTTTTTGGATATGACAAGTAATGTTAAGTTCCCCCGTGATGATGATGTGATCACAGGTCAAATCCAAGACTGACATATTCAAAAGTTCCTCCAGGGCCACAAAACAATCTTCTTCTGAAATTACTCTATGATTCCAATATACATTTATTAACCCTATGGTCCTGCTAGGTATTTTTATTCTCACCATTTGGAGAAAACTATTTGGGGAGGCCCATGGTTCCCAGTGAAAGTTTGGCAATGTTTTTATGGCCACCATAAGACCCGCCATTGTTCGGCCCTTTACTGGGACAATTGCCGGAATCTGGGATATAGTATGTTTATCCCAGACCGGGGCATTTGCCAACCATATTTCCGGAAGCGTCAGTATATCATATTGTCCCAGTATAGTATTCTTGGAGTTAGTTAAATTTTTAAAGCCTCTCGTGTTCCACGAGGCCCGTGAGAAGAGAATGGAAGGATGAGCTAGTTAATTTTTACACAATCTTATGGCTGTGTCATCAATTCGTCTAGCACTCTCGTTTACAATACTCATCTGCTGATTAGTATTTTGATTCTTCACATTGTGATTTGTTTTGGATTGATATTGATTTCTCATCATCGGAGTTGGCAGATGTTCAGGCTCTGCATGATTTATTAAGAGGAACCCCAGTTCATGTAAATCCATTCTGGCCTGCCATAATGCATTTTTGACAAAACCTGATTTCATCCACAGTTTGACTACTGATAAATCAGATCGATGTATAAACTGTTCAATGTCGGCTAAGCATATCCCTTCCAAAGATGGTACATCTGCAATGATGTTCATGACAGATAGTCTGTTCAGATCAAAACAATGGAACGGGTGCGAGCGGCAGTGCAAAAACAGATGATGCATTAACACAGGTGTTACAAGATTACACTGAGCTCCTTTAGGAGCGGAGGTAGGATGTAGTTGTTTCTGAAAAGCCAATGGAGTTGTGTTAGTAGGTGGCACAAAATGGCCAACATCATTTTTCCACTGTAATGATGCTAAGTTTGGTTTATTTACAAGGGAAATAATTCTCTTTAACGAGTTCTCTATTTCCTCTTTCCACTCCTTCATCATTAATGTGTTCTCACCAACCAATTCTGCTGGATCCACTCACACTTTTTCCTTTACAGATTCAGGCATTGTTATAGTTTTTGAAACAGAAACAGTTGGCTCCCTTTGGGCCTTTGGGGATTCCCAAACATTTATCACCTTCTTAGTTTCAGAGGTCTCGCTATGGTTGCTCAACAATACAAGGTTATCAAGAGGCTCATATGTCAGGGATACCGGTTTGATCTGACTAGATTGACTGGCTTTGAATAACAATACATCCCGGTACTTATTGGCAATGGCTTTTCGGGCCAATGCTGTTGCTGTTTTAGGTTTCGACAATGATTGTAAAAACTGTTTAGTACCAGAGATCTTAGAATTTGGTATAGATTTCACATTTTTTGACTTTTTAATTTCTTTTATTCCTACCTTTGGAGTATTTTTGGTTTTCTTAATCAAAAATGAGATACAAAGGCCCTTTGCTAATTAACAAACCGACATCAGGACTTTCTACCTCCTTATCTGGTTGGCCCTTTCCATCAGAGGATGTGGACGCAATTTCAACGTTCTTCAGTTTTGCCTTTTGGCCTATTGTTGGCCTATTTCACAAGTTTCCTCCTTATCTCTATTTGGTTCCGGAGGAGGCTTCGTTACACTATTCCTGTTCTCTTGCTCCGTTAGCATGGGTTTATCAACATCATCGGTATGCTTTATATTGGTTAATCTTTTTTTTCTTTCTTTCTCCGCATCATGTTGCAGAATCAATTGTTGATTCTGGGTACAGTCAATTAATAAAACATCATTATCACCAATAGTATTCAGTTCCTTTTGATTTGGTGTTACATTTATTTCCATTTGAGGTTTGACATTAGTATGATTGCTACAATATGCACATGACGGCATATTATTAGTCTGCCCCTGTACCAATTTTAATAGCAGCAACTGTTGGACATTCAGTTTTGCATCTAAAGTATTGTACAGCCTAGTCAACGAGGACAGAGCAGCATTCATTGTTTGGAGTGATGTCTCCAACCCTATTACAAAATTCCCCTGAGTAGCCTGATTGTTACCAACAGGGATTGAATAGTTTCTCCGAGGAGTGGGCTGCACAAGGAAACATGATAAAACAGAAGATTAATTTGCTGTCGGTGAAAACATCATTGGGATTTCGATAGATCATGCGGACTCACAACATCGTTAAAGACCCGATCAACCACAGGAGTCTTACTCTGTATACTTATAGGACTAGTGTTGTCAACATTATTTAACTCATCCAAAACGGGCAATACCTTTACCATGGCACTATCAGAAAGAGAGCTTATCACATTATCTTGGATATTATCTACTACGGCCACTATCATATTTTGCGGTTTGGTCATAGGCAGATTTTCATTCACGCCCCCCTTGATGCCCAATTGTTCTTTAATTAACCTCAAGGCTCCAACAGCCAAGCATGAGATAGGGGTATTGTTAATATCTTCAGTTGTTTGATCATTCAGATGAATATTCAAAGGCACTTAACTTGTTTCCAATAAGGGCAGGCTTGTTTGTGCAGTTTCTCTCCCCCCACCCATGTTGGGCCCAGGAGCATAACATTTCCGTATATCAGACAATGCGTCGCAGGGCCGCAATGTAGTTGCTAACTTGCAGGCTCGCGTTAATTAGATAGTGCGTGAGGATAATTTTGGGGACAAGATCGCTTCTGCCACACATGCTTTAATTTTTTCATTTGCAGGCATTCCTGATTTAAGTGTTAACACCATTGTACTTGCAGTTGGTATTTACACTCTGTGATTACAGGGACCAAAAAACCACAACTAGGGGACACAAACACAAACCTTTAGAAGAAGATTTAAAACTTCTTAGAACAGAGTTACCCGGTCCAAACCTGGAAAACGCAAGATGATTATTAAAAAGGTCCTGCCGCTTCCCCGCTGCCGCGCGGTGAAGCGGCAAAGCGGTACTCATGAGTACTTGCTTGTGTGCGCGCGCGCTGTGCGTGGGGAAACTGGCTAATGTAGCTGGGCAACCTGGGATTTTCCCAGCAGCCACTCCCCACAAAGAGGGCGGTTTTTTGAAAGTTTCACTCAAAGTTGCACCCAAAAAAAAAAAAAGAAACGCCCAGTGAAGTGGGAGAATGGGAGAAAAGACTCCCCCCAATCTCCTCGCGACTCTGGCCCAGAGGATCGCGGCCCAGACACCCGCCACGAGATGAATTTGTCTATCTACCAGACGACCAAATACCCTGGTTCAAGAACATACGGATGTGCCCACCAGCCTGCCCGCAAGCCTGCCCTACTCAAGCCGACACCTGCGGCATGGATGAACTCGATTAAGCCCTCAACAACAAGCACCTACATCGTTAGAGATGCCATGACGACCTAGCCAACTGTCAAAGAACACACGTGCAACCATGCACACTGGACACTCCCACACCAATCCACACGAAGAATATACTCAGTGCTATGACGTAGGTGACGGATACACCCACTGACGCGCATCTTTATTATTTTTCACATAGGTTTTCCGAAAATGAAGAAACGCAAGACGCACAAAGCACTCGTTTACATGCTTGCTGACGCTTCTCCCGACCCTTGCAGCGTGATGAAAATACAACGAAGACATGATACTGCCTATGAAGCCATGTCACACCGCAACATAAGTGCCGTGCATTACACATCCCAACCTATGAACCAGGCCCAAGTAGGCCGCAAGCAAGAGCCGCCATGGTCACTGAACGTGCAAGAGTACAAGTGCTGACCATGCAGAACGAGCCTAGCGAGAGCTGACAACCAAGGGAGCGATGTTGCAACTCGTATGCTACCAGCCGACGCCAAGGTCACACCTGTAAGCAAAACTAGGCACGCAGAGGCAAATACAACTTTAAATGTGCAGAATTATGCCTCAGCCACGGTCTCTCCTCACGTGACCAAGCCAAACCTGACAAGGTGCCAGACCCACGAGGGAGAAGTCGCCTGGGTCCCACGTCTGGGACACAGGCTGCAACCATGAAATGACCCAATGGACACCTACAGCGATGGGAATGGTCTGCTCTCAGGCCTATGAGCAAATCCACGCATTGTCTGCACGAACACATAGTTACATATTGTTGCAAATGACAGGTACACCGCGAGCTGGGAACAACAATGGTCCCAGGCTGGGGGACTCGCGAGTGGACCAATCAGAACATGGGAGCACTCATCACTGACGCCATTAACATTAGCCAATCATTAGGGGTTTTCGTGTAACAATTTTCAAGTATCTAATAGAAGGGACAACCCAAGTATACCACCTGACTGACCCTCAACCACTAACAACGTTCTCTATATGTATGCTATACTAACCCTACCACTCGAGGAACCAATCCAGAGTGGCGATAGGTTTTTCGCTAACTTTCCCAGGTGACGCAAGTAGCGCGTCATACTGAGGCAAAAAGGGGCCTGCGAGCCCCATGAATGTTGAGAGTCTGGACGGACGCGTATTATCCTAGACCCATCCCTGCCGTTGTTCAATAAACAGCAGAACCACCTTGCTTCTTGTGTGTGTCTCATACTCATTTTTGGGAAACACGGGAGGAGTTGGGGCCTCCCAGCCCGGAGGTCCGCGGAAGGCCCAGCTGACCCCGGGAGAAACTCCCCGACAAGTTGGAGGCACTGCTGAGATCTGGTTACGATCTACCTTTTTATTTTTCCGAGTACTCTCGTTGCGAGGAGGCCCAGCGGCGCGGCCCCCTCTGCCGCTGCCCCCTTTTTGAGGACTACAGGACCATCGCGGAACTGCGAGAAGACCGGACAGCGCAATCCGGATATTGGCCCTCGGGAGCCGGTTGATAAGTATCCCGCCCGCGGTTGGCGAGTGTCCAGACGTGGTCCAGACGAGGGGAGGTGGCGAGCCGCTTGGAGGGGTGCACGCAGTCGAGCGGCCCCACATCAACAGAACTTGGTGAGTATGCCACACCCAACAAGCAATGTGAAATTGTGAGGGAGGGGGGAGGAATGGAATAAGGGAGGTGGGAGGTGTTACCAAGGTGTGCGGCGAAGATTTGATAAATTAGTGTTGGCGGTGAAGTGAATGGTAGCTGGACAAGTGCGAAAGCAGTCCGCTACGCTACGAAGAAGAGTGGGCGGAGCACGAAAACATCACGTGCGGCCGCTCGTAGACACTGATTGGCCTAGGTCGTGACCACCTGTAAGGGTGTGTGTGTGTGGCTTCCTACGAATTGGCGATTATTGATCAATTAGTAGATGAGGATCCCTATTGATCGAGCAGCGAAACTCTATAGATAGATGACGTTTTCCTGTAGGCGGTAGCTAACTGGTTGCCTAATACGGAAGATAATTGGCTGGTTAAGCCCTCCTGTTGAGGGGTGTATCACACGCGAGGCGACGCAGCATGCGCAGTCTGATTATATTATTGGTTACCTTGTTCCAGGCGTGACAAGAGGACAGCTGTGGGGTTAACGGGGACAAATAGCAAAACTTATTTTGAGCTTTCTGAAGTGTGAAAGATCTTACCGATAGTTTCAGAAGAGGTCGGTGACGTCACCCGTAGGGCTTTCATAGGATACCTCGACCACACAGCATTGTTGAAGAGTGTTGGGGAAGTGAATAGTGGTAAGGGTGTGGGCACGGAGGTTAACGGCAACGTTAAATCGGGGCCAGGTGGAGAGGGGGAAGTGACCGTGCACGGAGAACGCCGGCCACAACGAGTGAGGAAGGAGGAGGAGGGGTGAAGAAAAGTGGGACGGCTGTATAAGCACGTCACATAGGGCACGCAGCCGCAGGGGGCTACGTGCGCCTTGGCCGTAGGGGACCGTAACGGTATTAAGGAAGAGAAACAAAGACAGAGAAAAGACTACATACTTGCAAGAGTTATATTTGACTGCTTTTTCTTTTTAGCGGACGGTCGCAAGTCCCCAAACTACGGGGCCAGGTAACACATCTGCAATTGTCATATTTGATTGAGTTTATTTTTATTTATGTCCAGCAGAGGCCTCACGGTTCACAGTTATTGACCTCAAAAATGCCTTTTTCTCAATACCCGTGCATCCAGATTCACAAGACTTGACAAGCTTCACGTACAGAAACACAAAATGGAAACACACCAGGTTACCACAAGGGTACTGCGAGTCACCCTCAATTTTTAACAGAGTAATACAGATGGACTTGGGAAACGTCGAATTGGAAAGTATGGTGCTGCAATATGTTGATGACATAATAATTTGCAGCACAAGCGAGAAAAGGTGCAGGGAGGACTCATTGAAAATGTTGACAGTATTGGCTGAAAAAGGTTACAAGGTAGACAAAGAAAAGTTACAGTACTGTCAGGAACAGGTATTATACGTTGGTATGATATGATATGATATGATAGTTTATTTATATAGCGCCTATACACAAAGTGTTTCAAAGAGCTTCAAGGAGGGAGGGGACATAGGAAAATACAGTTACATTCAGTAAAAGTCCTTGAAACAATACAGAACGTGAAAAATAACTATCATAATAGGCCTGTCGACATTTCTGATAGTGCAAGTGCATAGAACAAGTAAGGCAAGAGGAAATGGATAGGAAGGAGAACAGAGCAAGCAGTAACATTACTATGTCTGACGACAATTTACGCAGTGCAGGTGGTAACAAGAGGCGGGGTGGGAGGGGGGCAAGGGGAAGGAGGGGGAAGGAGAACAAGGCACGCTACTGAGCAAAAATGTCGGTGACAAATTTAAAAAGCAGTGGAGGGGGGAGGAGGGAGAAGAACAAGGGGGGAGGAGGGGAGACAGACAAGCTGCTATCAAGAGTAACGGAACAGATGATAGGAGTAAGTGCTAGGAGGGGGAAGGCTGAGAGGAGGGAGAAAAGAAGGGGGGAGTAGGAAGGTAGTAGAAGAGGATGGAATTGAGGAGGGGGGAAGGGAGGAGGCAGGAAAGGGGGTGGAACGCAGAGCAAAAGGGGGGGAGCAAGCAGGGTGAGGGCGCAGCGACACTCACGGAAGGGGGGCAGGTGGGGCACAAGACACTCACGGGGGGGCAGGGGGGCAGACAGGCACTCGCAGGGGGGCAGGGGGGCACACAGGCACTCGCAGGGGGACAGGGGGGCAAACAGGCACTCACGGGGGGGCAAGGGGGCACACAGACACTCACGGGGGCAGGGGGCAACTGAAACTCACGGAGGGGCGGGGGGGCACACAGGCACTCACGGGGGGGCAGGGGGGCACCAGACACTCGCGGGGGGGACAGAGGGGCACACAGACACTTGCTGGGGGGCAGAGGGGCACAACAGACACTCGCAGGGGGCACACCGAAACTCACGGGGGGCAGAGGGGCACACAGACACTCGCGGGGGGGCAGGGGGTTAACACAGACACTCGCGGGGGGGCAGAGGGGCACAACAGACACTCACGAGGGGCAGGGGGCACACCGAAACTCACGGGGGGGCACACAGACACTCGCGGGGGGGGCAGGGGGCACACCGAAACCTACGCAGGGGCAGGGGCACTCACGGGGGGCAGGGGGGCACACAGACACTCGCGGGGGGGCAGGGGGGCACACCGACACTCACGGGGGCAGGGGGCACACAGGCACTCGCGGGGGTGGCAGGGAGGTACACAGACACTCGCGGGGGGCAGGGGGCACACAGAAACTTACGGGGGGCACACAGGCACTCGCGGGGGGCACACCGAAACTCACGGGGGGCGGGGGGGGCACACAGGCACTAGCAGGGGGCAGGGGGGCACACAGACACTTGCGGGGGGGGCTGGGGGCACACAGGCACTAGCGGGGGGCAGGGGGGCACACAGACACTCGCGGGGGGGACAGAGGGGCACACAGACACTCACGGGGGGGCAGGGGGGCACATAGACACTCGCAGTGGGGCAGGGGGGCACCAGACACTTGCGGGGGGGACAGAGGGGCACACAGACACTCGTGGGGGGACAGAGGGGCACACAGACACTCGCGGGGGGGCAGGGTGGCACCAGACACTCGCGGGGGGACAGAGGGGCACACAGACACTCGTGGGGGGGGGTAGGGGGCACCAGACACTCGCGGGGGGGACAGAGGGGCACACAGACACTCGCGGGGGGCGGCGATCCGGCGTACCGCGGTGGACAGGGGTAGACAGGGCCTTCGTTGTGGGCCTTAGGTGGTGAGGCCGGCTCCCGCCTCCCGGTTGTTGCCATTGGCTTAAGGGCCAAAGGCAACCAGTGGGAGAGGGGGGCGGGAGCTGGCACAGAAGAAAACAGGAAGCAATGTCCAAAAACAAAGGCAAACAGAAGCAGGGAACGGCCATCTTGGAAGGCCTTTCCACAAGTTGAAATTAGGCAGCAAAAAACATGAATTACAGGAAATGCCAGGTTTGAAACGCACGAAGCGCAGCATGATAGTAACGGCAGTTAAGGTAAAGCAAGCACGATCGTATCGTGTAATTTGCAGCCAAACTTGCAGCCGCTCGCCTCAGTGAGCAAAAGTCAAGAAACAGTGTCCCATTTTCCTTACCCCACAGCGGTGCGCATCTGATGTTTGTCCGGCGCAAGATAAAGGTTGCTGAGGGGCAGAGGGGTAGGCTCCATCACAGAGGGAGGTGAGAGCAGGAAGAGAGCAGGATGGAGGCAGTGCCCCGTTGTGGGCCTTAGGTGGTGAGGCCGGCTCCCGCCTCCCGGTTGTTGCAATTGGCTTAAAGGCCGAAGGCAACCAGTGGGAGAGGGGGGCGGAAGCTGGCACAGAAGAAAACAGGAAGCAATGTCCAAAAACAAAGGCAAACAGAAGCAGGGAACGGCCATCTTGGAAGGCCTTTCCACAAGTTGAAATTAGGCAGCAAAAAACATGAATTACAGGAAATGCCAGGTTTGAAACGCACAAAGCGCAGCATGATAGTAACGGCAGTTAAGGTAAAGCAAGCACGATCGTATCGTGTAATTTGCAGCCAAACTTGCAGCCGCTCGCCTCAGTGAGCAAAAGTCAAGAAACAGTGTCCCATTTTCCTTACCCCACAACTAATATCCCAACACGGAAGAAAGATTGCACCCCAAAGAGCACAAGCTATATCAAACACGCCACTACCACAAACAGTGAGGGAGCTGCAGCAGTTCCTGGGATTGTGCAACTACTGTAGAGCATGGGTTTTTGATTACAGCTCATACATAGGACCCCTACTTGAAGCATTGAGAGAAGCACACAAAGGGGACAAGGGAAATGAAGGAAGCATTTGACGAGTTGAAAAACGCAATATCAACTGCTCCGTTACTGGCCACCCCAGATTATGAACGGCAGTTCTTTATCTTTTCACATTGCGACTCAGCAGTAATGAAAGCAGTATTGGCTCAGAAAACAAGCATGGGACACAAGCCAATAGCGTTCTACAGCGGTCACTTGGACCCTGTTATGTTAGGCCATTTCCCTTGTGAACAGAGTCTCGCCGCAGCTGCATTCGCGGTAGAGAAATCATCATCTATTACAATGGGGTGCCCAACCACACTATTTGTGGAGCATGCACTGTTTGCAATATTGAATAAGCCTAAGTCCACACTAACCACGCAGAGGGCGTCAGGTTATGAGATAATTTTGTCTAGACCTGAACTGTCAATTGTCAGATGTAGTACAGTTAACCCCGCAAGGTTTATAGCGGAAGTTATTGAGGAAGGTGATTGTGCTCACGATTGTACGCAGACTATCGAAATGTATTCATGCACTAGGAAAGTTGAAGAGGATGCACTCAATGGTGGAGAGATCTTGTTCATTGATGGGTCATCGACAATAGACCAACGTGATGGGATAAGGAGAACTGGGGCAGCAGTTGTAAAGATGACAGAAGATTTGATGTGTGTCCCGGTGAAATGTGTACAGTTACCACAGCATTATTCGGCTCAAGCAGCAGAATTGGTTGCACTGATCTTGGCGTTGAAGGAAAGCGTTGACAAAAGAGTTACTATATATTCTGATAGCGCATTTGTCACGTCAACTGTCCACTCTGGGTTGATAAAATGGCAGAGAAGGGGGTTTAGGAGAGCTGACGGCACCCCAGTGCAACATGCTCTCTTGTTAGCTGAATTAATTGAAGTAATAAATGATCCCCAAGAAATAGCTTTGGTCAAATGTCCCGCACACACTAATGGAGAAGATCATATCTCAAAAGGGAATGAAACAGCAGACGCACATGCCAAACATGCAGCGTATTTTGTTGAAATATGGAACCCCCCAGAGTCAGAGAGAGGGAGAGGGAGGGGGATGGCTAAACAGATGTTGATGAAAGAAGGGTACACCCATCTCCCAGCCACACAGATAATGGAATTACAGGCGGCCGCACCAATGGCAGAAAAGGAACTATGGGTAAAAAGAGGATGTACGATGTCCCCAACTGACGCACTGTGGCGTCAAAGTAACACTGGAAAGGTGGTCATGCCGTTGGCACTGTTGAACAACGCCCTGGCCCAGCTCCATCACCCAGCTCATACAGGAAAGGAAGTAATTGCAGCACGAATTAAGGAAGACTGGTTCTGCCCTGAGTTAAATTCTCATGTAACAAATTTTATCAGCAATTGCCTTACATGTCAACAGTTTACGGCCGGTCACACGCTGCAAGTGATAAAAGGTACTATACCCCGGCCAGTAGGACCCTTCCTGCACATTCACATTGACTACATTGATATGATCAATGTATGTCAAGGAAATAGGTATATGATTGTAGTGGTATGCCCATTCTCCAGGTGGATTGAGGCCGGACCCTGCTCACATGCAGATGCGTTCAGAGCAGCTAAATTTCTAGTGAGAGAGGTTTTCCCCAGGTGCGGTGTGTGTGAAGTGTTGCGGTCAGATAACGGCCCACACTTTGCTAATGAAATGTTTCAGCACATCACGTCTTTGCTGGGCATTAAGCATAAATTTGCGTGTGCATATCACCCGCAGGCCAACGGTCTATGTGAACGCCTGAATGGCCTATTGAAAGAAGAAATAGCAAAGATACAGCAAACAACCAAGAAGAGCTGGTTGTACTGTCTTCCGCTAGCTCTATTTGAGCTAAGGAATAGGCCAGGGTCTGATCACCACCTCACTCCTCACAAGGTGGTGACAGGACGTCAAATGCGCCTTCCTCTAACGCCTACATCAAGAGCATTCACAGACTATGAAAACACTGCAACTGCTCTTGGTGACGAAATGTATCAATATGTGTCTTCCTTGATTACTAGTGTAGCGTTTGTATCTCAACAGCTCGAGCGCACGCGGGGCGGGTTGAAGAGTTCTCAACAAGAAGACACCAACAAAGAACTGGAAAAGGAAGGACTAAGTAAAATTGCTAAAGGTGACCATGTGCTACTCCGCAACTTCAATAGAAAGTGGAACGGCCCACGCTTTACTGGCCCTCATTTGGTAGAAGAGGTAGCTACCAGAGCGGTGAAGTTGCAGGATAAACATGCTTGGAATCACCTACACGACGTGAAGATCTACAAACTCCAGACCCGCCCTAGCGTTACCGACAGGGCCATTGGAAGAACAACGACAGCATCGGCTACAGAGAAGGAGACGTCGACCACAGCTGACGACATTAGTGTCACTACACCCGACCAACCCCCAGAGTCCCCAGGGACAAGCACTGAAATAGACACTGGACACTTGCCCACAGCCCATCCCATGGTCACGAGATCGAAAAGTAAACAGACTTCCGCCAATTGAGCCCCAAACCCCCTGCCCGTTAAGGTCACCCCCAATTGAAGGACATTGTTTTGTGCACACACACACACACATGTAAACACTTGTATGTTTTCTCTTTTTCTTCTCTCGCACATGCAGGTACCGTGTCTATTGTCAAGAAAATAAGTAACTAACAGTGTACATTGCCCCGGAGTAGATGCTACCCACGGATGATAACAACCCTGAAGCCCTATCACACCAATTTGTATATCATATAAGAAGGCCAAAGTACCTAAAAGAAGGAGGGTACGCGTATATTACACCGCATTTGTTTTGGCCATAGAACAATCATTTCCCCATCTTCACCAGCACTTACCTGCTCTAAGAGATAGATCACTAAGGTTGGCGTGGGAAGAGCTCTTCGCCTGGGCACTGAACGATTACTTGATAGGGAGAGCTTGATAACAACAACTAACAATAATAACAAGCTTATTGAGAATTTTCAGGCGGGCAACTTTAACGTCGCAAGAATAAGTTGCCGGACTGCAGCAAGGTAAGAGCAAATGCCGGTGAGACTAGCTTTTGTAATAAAAATGATAGGAGTATTGGTCATCACTGGTCTATTGGCTGCCTCTGTATGGCAGAAAAGTTACGCTATAAATATTATGGCTGCACCCAAACCTAACATACCCCCTCCCACGGCTGCAACAGGTGTTACGTCAGGTGGTACTAGCAACCCTCTGCATAAGGGAAGCAGGGTTAAATGCAGCACATACTCAGATAATAAGGGTATTGATAATTACATAACAGATTCAGCACACGTCTCGAACAACATGTGGTACCAGCACATGACCCAAATAGGTAAGCAGACAACAGAGGACAGCTGTTATGTTTGCTCATTGATTCCATACGCCATGAGCGCTTCTCGAACATTCGTCGCCACAGAAATAGAAGAAAAGACGGCACGATGTATAGTATATCTGGCACTATTCCAAACGAGAGGGCGATTTCAAGGAACGGTGATGAGAATGGAGTGGAAAACGCGAGACACATACCCGTACGAAAACAATTTCCTCAAGTCATATTTGAGTTACCACAAGAGCAGTTTGCATGCTGAAGCGTTCAGATACATGACAAGTGGCCCTGAAAAGGGAGAAACGAAGAAAGTAACACTACAATACCTACCATGTGATTGGTACGCCACTGAAGTTCCTGGTACACAAGGCTGTTGGGAAAGGCCACTGGTAACAATAACAGGGAAGGTATACATGAACAATGAATCGGACATAGGAGTGGTCGGTAGCAACATGGTAACAAGAGAAAATATTACCACCATAAAGGAACACAATGACAGATGTTGGACGACATGGGGCAAGTACATACCCATGCTGACATGGATGGAGAAGGATGAAGACCCAATGAGCATACTACCGCTGACCGCGCCCAAGTTATGCTACCAACACAGAGGAGATGTGGAGGTGGGACACAACACCAACTGTGGAAGCGTGTTAGAATTACCAGAGGGGGGTGCTGGAACGGCAGTGATAATGGATCACTATTGTCATGATCTCTGCTTCCAAAAGGTCAGGGTTTTCCCAACTCCCTTGGAAGCAGATCCATAACCCAGGTTCCGAGTGCCAACCAGTCCCAATTGGGACCTTTTGGACCCAGTCCTGGCGCCAGTGGCACCAGGCTCATTAATATGCCCAGTCCCAGCGCTGGAAGCGCCGGGCTCATAATGCTTGGGTGGACTTACCTTCAGCAGACCATGCTGCTTACTTGCCTGCCAGTTGAGCCTCTGATCCTCTTCTGTTTGGAACTACTTTTCCTGTTGGGTGGGGCTGGAGCCACTCCCTAGATTCAGAACACTGGAACTCTTCTGGAAGGCAGGAACTCTTTTCTTACCAGGAACTCTTTTCTTACTTAGGCGTGGCTGTGGAAGGAGACACCTAAGCACTACAGGAGGCTATTTAAACCACACCCGGTGGATGAATCTTGCTTTGCGTTATTCTGCAACCTCTGCAGCAGAACGCTCATCGTGTCTTCTGCATCCGGTCCTGGGCCTAAGGAAAAAGGCTTACCATCCTGAATCCAGTCTTCAGCAACACCTATAAAGACAAGAAAGAACAGGTTAGCATTCCGGCATCTGAAAGGCAAAGGCTTATCATCCTGAATCCAGTCTTCAGCAACACCTATAAAGACAAGAAAGAACAGGTTAGCATTCCGGCATCTGAAAGGCAAAGGCTTACCTACTCTTCGTACGCTCCGGAGGCCTTCGGCGCTGCATCCCGCATCTGAAAGACAAAACAAGGTGCGTTTAAAGACATTGGGGAACTTTAATACTCACGTGCCATTACTCCTTTCCACATCTAATCCAGTGGGTATTCCGGCACCCTGCAGCCGCTCCGAACTCGTACCTGCAAAATAAAAAGACAGTTAGAGCGCATAGTGAAGCAGGCAACAAGCGCTTACTTACGTGCTTCCAGGCGCTTCTATTCATCACACGGGCTCCATCTTCAACTCACTTCAGCCCGTCATCCGCCATCGCCGGAACCCTGCAAAACAAGAGACATCATTACTAAAGACTTTAAAGACATTTGAATGACTCGAAACTTACCGTTCGTGCAGTAAACGACGGACAGCAGTCCTCTGAAGTCAAGAGGCCTGCGCTACCTATCCAGTGAAGAAACTGGTTACAGCACCCTGCCCCGAGGCAGATGGAGAGCTCGGCATTCACTTACCTAAGGTGAGAGTGTTAACCTTTGGGGGTCTACAGGAGAGGAGAAGAAGAAAGAGATAGGGACACCCCAATAACCCCAGTTCATTAACCCCATATTTTCTATCTGCAGACATCTTACTCTACACGTCAGGCATACAGTGCACAGAGGTCCAGCCCAAAGAGCCAACCGGGTGCTACACATCACCTTTGAAGATACGGTAGTCGCCCAGTCAAGACCGGCGCCTCTGCGAGAATCAGGTGAGCGTTACAGAACGCAAAGCCTACCGCAAAACTCTCGCCCAGGCGCTATGGAAACCTCAGATACTGACCCCCTAGCCCGGTTACTTGGGGAAATAAGGGCAGAAGTGCATGCAGCTCGTCAGGAAACAAATGCTCTAAGAAGGGAACTAATTATTTCCAAGGAGAGAACAGACAATCTTGCTAGACAAGTGCTACAGTCACAAGCCGGACAGACCCCGTTACCCGCATCAGGGGCAAATCTTCCTTCAACATCCTCTATGAATCCAGTGCAGATCAACCTACCTGGGAATGTACCTCTGGCTCCGCCCGAACGATTTTCTGGTGACCCAAAGAGGTTTGCAGTATTTATCAATCAGTGCCGGTTGCACTTCTTATGCCGGCCAGCAGCCTTTCCAACTGATCAAGCAAAAGTAGCTTTTGTACTTTCGTACCTTAGTGGCAATGCGGCAGACTGGTCGATCCCTCTAGTTAATCAAGATGATCCGGTTCTCCATGATTTTCAAGCCTTTCAGCTTAGTATGGAAAAACTGTTCGCAAGACATTCACAGGGGCAGGCCTTGGACAATGAGCTTCTTTCGTTGCGACAGGGTAATCAAGACCTTTTGGCTTATATTGCATCTTTCAATAGACTAATAGTGGAAACTCAATGGCCTGAGGACAAAAGGATTACGCTGTTTTATAGAGGTCTACGTGGAGAGCTCAAAGACGTTTTAGCCCAAGTAGTGAATCCCCCACAAGACTGTTCGGATTATATAGACTTGGTCGTTCAAATAGATCACAGGCTGCAGAACAGGAAGGCCGATCGTTCCAAGTTTGATGCTCGAGTATTTTCCAAACCGCCAACTCCTTCCAAAGGAGTAGACTCCGGGGAACCCATGCAAATAGGGGGTCTGAAAGGTACTCTAACACAAAGGGAGCGGGAAAGGAGGAAACAGTTGCAATTATGCCTATTTTGCGGAAATTCAGGGCACTTTCTTCGAGACTGTCCGGTGAAACCTGCCAAGAAGGCAGTAGGAGCTGCAGTTACCAAAGTTACAAACTCTGAGCAGGGAAACGACCTCGCCCGTCAAGAATAGAGGTCCTCTTGCCGAGCGTGAAAACCAGTTCCGTGACCTCGCATTTTGTGATACCTATGGTCCTCATTAGCCCTGATAATCCGGATCGATTACATGCAATTGAAGCTTACGTCGACAGCGGTGCCATCGGCAATTATGTGGATCATGAAATGGTTTTGAGGATGAATCTAACTCTTTGTCCCAAGGCTGTAAAGGACGTCATTACTACGGTGGATGGTACGGAGATAGCCTCCGGGCCAGTAACGCATACCACTCAAGAGGTGACGCTAGTAAGTCAAGATGGACACCATGAGAAGATCGTGTTCGATGTGATCAAGGCCCCTCAGTTTCAGATTATTCTAGGAATACCTTGGTTAGAGAAACACAATCCTCTGATCGATTGGCGAGCAAGAACGGTCCAGTTTCCAGAATGTGTCTCTACTTGTCACCCTCACCTGGTGTTGCACTGGCCGCAATTTTTTCAGAGACTCCCCAGTTACCTCCCGAATACCTAGAATACCAAGATGTTTTCCGGAAGGATCAGGCTAACTCTCTACCTCCTCATAGGTCTTATGACTGCCAGATAGACCTGATACCTGGATCTACTCCTCCTTGTAGTAGAATTTATGCCCTCACCGAGCCTGAGAACCTTCACCTTCGACAATACCTGGATCAATACCTGGCAAATGGGTTTATTCGTCCTTCCAAGTCCCCTGCTTCTTCAGCTTTGTTCTTTGTTCCAAAAAAGGAAGGAGACCTTAGAACTTGTATCGATTATCGCTCCCTGAACCAGATCACCGTTAAGAATAGATATCCGTTACCTTTGATCCCTGAACTCCTGGACCAAGTCAGAAAAGCATGCATATATACAAAGCTGGATCTTAGAGGAGCTTACCACTTGGTACGAGTAAAAGAGGGCGATGAATGGAAGACGGCCTTCCGCACCAAGTATGGGCTATTTGAATATCAGGTCATGCCCTTCGGACTTTGCAATGCCCCGGCCGCCTTTCAATATTTTATGAACGATGTCCTCAGAGAGCTCATAGATGTATGTGTTGTTGTTTACATTGACGACATCCTCGTTTATTCTTCATCGGAATCTGAACATCGGAAACACATGAAAATGGTCCTCGAAAGATTGCGTCAACACAAACTTTTCGCTAAGTTGGAAAAATGTGTTTTCAACGTGACTGAAGTTGAATTCTTGGGATTCATATTATCACCTGGCGGAGTGCGTATGGATTCAAAGAAGGTCGATGCAGTTCTCAAATGGCCGTCACCATCCTCCGTAAAAGGTGTGCAAAGCATGTTAGGCTTCGCTAACTTTTACCGCAGGTTTATCCCCGAATTCTCTCGAATAGTCCAGCCCATCACTGCCTTGTTAAAGAAAAACAAACGTTTTGAATGGTCTACCGAGGCGGAACAAGCTTTCCAGGATTTGAAGACTAAATTTATCTCTGCACCATTCTTAAAACACCCTCGCCCCGAACTCCCCTACATCGTGGAAACTGATGCTTCAAGCCTTGCCATGGGGGCAGTTCTATCACAAAAGGACCCGGTAACCAATCAGTTGCATCCCGTGGCATTTTGGTCCCGCAAATTCTCGCCTCCTGAAATCAATTACACGATTACTGACAAGGAACTTCTGGCTATCAAGTCTGCCTTTAAGGCTTGGCGGCATTATCTGCTGGGGGCCCGACACACCGTTACTGTGATTACGGATCACCGAAACCTGCAATATTTGAAGACCGCAAAAGCCCAATCCTCTAGACAACTCCGTTGGGCATTATTCTTTGCCGAGTTTGACTTCATAATTACCTATCGACCTGGTACAAAGAACGGTAAAGCCGATGCCCTTTCTCGGATGGGAGTGGAAGAACACTTGGTCAACCCTAAACCTATACCAATCATCCCCGAACAAAGAATTCTGGGTGTAATCGCCACAGAATCCATAGAGGAAGTTAAGGATAAAGCCAGGCAACTGGTAACTCCAGCAGACATACAGAATTGGCATCTGCAGGGAAAGGACTTTGCAGTAAAGGACAACTTATTGTATTTCCAAGAACGATTATACCTACCCAGCACAGATTTACAGAAAAAAGTAATCTCTTGTTATCACGATTCTTTAATGGAAGGACATCCCGGTATGGCCAAGACCTCAGAAAAGATCAAGCACTACTTCTGGTGGCCGTCTTGGAAAAAAGATATCAGAGACTTTATAATGTCCTGTGGAGTATGCGCCCAAAACAAGAGTCAAAAGGAAAGACCAGCAGGCCTCTTACGCCCTATTGACATCCCACCTCGCCCTTGGCATACGCTTTCTATGGACTTCATCACCGATCTACCTCCATGCTCCGGATACAATACGATTCTAGTAATCGTGGACTTATTCTCCAAGATGGCGCATTTCATTCCGCTCAAAGGCTTGCCAACAGCAGCAACTCTGGCCCGAGAATTTCTCGAAAACATCGTCCGACTGCACGGTTTTCCTTCGGTTCTAATTTCGGATCGAGGTAGTCAATTTATTTCTCATTTTTGGCTAAGTTGCTGTCGGTCGGCTCAAATTGATGTGAGACTATCGACCAGTCACCACCCTCAGACCGACGGACAAACCGAGAGGACCAATCAAACTCTGGAACAGTATTTACGCTGCATGCTGCAACAAACTGAAAAAACTTGGAAAGATATCCTTTGGATAGCCGAGTATGCCTACAATAACTCTGTCCATTCGGGAACTGGGAAAACCCCGTTTTTTCTTTTGTACGGCAGTCACCCTCGAACCTCGGAGTTGGATCCCCTCCAAGATCTTGAAACACCAGCAGTAGACTACCTGTATTCTACAATCACCCAAGCCTTTAAGGAAGCTGTTTCTCACCTTCAAAGGGCTAAAGAACAATACAAGAAAGGAGCAGATCAACATCGGAAGGAAGCCCCTCACTATCAAGTAGGGGATCAAGTCTGGTTATCCACCAAATATCTATCTCTAAAAGGGCCACGCACATTTAACCCAAGATACCTTGGTCCCTATTCCATCACTACCATAGTAAACCCAGTAGCGGTCAAGTTGGACTTGCCCCCGCACATGAAGATACATCCGGTCTTCCACGTCTCTCTATTAAAACCCGTGCAACCTCAAACCCGACTAACCAAATCTCCAAAACCTATCCTAGTGGATGGAGAACTCGAGTTTGAAGTCAAAAGCATTCTGGACTCCAAGATCTCCAAATCTAAACTATTCTACCTAATTGACTGGAAAGGCTACGGCCCCCAAGAGAGATCCTGGGAACCTGCTGAATATGTCCACGCTCCTCGCCTAATCAAAAGATTTCACCGAACATTTCCTGACAAGCCAAAACCCCCGGAGAAGCCCGGTTTGGGAGGGGCCTTGAGGGGGGTACTGTCATGATCTCTGCTTCCAAAAGGTCAGGGTTTTCCCAACTCCCTTGGAAGCAGATCCATAACCCAGGTTCCGAGTGCCAACCAGTCCCAATTGGGACCTTTTGGACCCAGTCCTGGCGCCAGTGGCACCAGGCTCATAAATATGCCCAGTCCCAGCGCTGGAAGCGCCGGGCTCATAATGCTTGGGTGGACTTACCTTCAGCAGACCATGCTGCTTACTTGCCTGCCAGTTGAGCCTCTGATCCTCTTCTGTTTGGAACTACTTTTCCTGTTGGGTGGGGCTGGAGCCACTCCCTAGATTCAGAACACTGGAACTCTTCTGGAAGGCAGGAACTCTTTTCTTACCAGGAACTCTTTTCTTACTTAGGCGTGGCTGTGGAAGGAGACACCTAAGCACTACAGGAGGCTATTTAAACCACACCCGGTGGATGAATCTTGCTTTGCGTTATTCTGCAACCTCTGCAGCAGAACGCTCATCGTGTCTTCTGCATCCGGTCCTGGGCCTAAGGAAAAAGGCTTACCATCCTGAATCCAGTCTTCAGCAACACCTATAAAGACAAGAAAGAACAGGTTAGCATTCCGGCATCTGAAAGGCAAAGGCTTATCATCCTGAATCCAGTCTTCAGCAACACCTATAAAGACAAGAAAGAACAGGTTAGCATTCCGGCATCTGAAAGGCAAAGGCTTACCTACTCTTCGTACGCTCCGGAGGCCTTCGGCGCTGCATCCCGCATCTGAAAGACAAAACAAGGTGCGTTTAAAGACATTGGGGAACTTTAATACTCACGTGCCATTACTCCTTTCCACATCTAATCCAGTGGGTATTCCGGCACCCTGCAGCCGCTCCGAACTCGTACCTGCAAAATAAAAAGACAGTTAGAGCGCATAGTGAAGCAGGCAACAAGCGCTTACTTACGTGCTTCCAGGCGCTTCTATTCATCACACGGGCTCCATCTTCAACTCACTTCAGCCCGTCATCCGCCATCGCCGGAACCCTGCAAAACAAGAGACATCATTACTAAAGACTTTAAAGACATTTGAATGACTCGAAACTTACCGTTCGTGCAGTAAACGACGGACAGCAGTCCTCTGAAGTCAAGAGGCCTGCGCTACCTATCCAGTGAAGAAACTGGTTACAGCACCCTGCCCCGAGGCAGATGGAGAGCTCGGCATTCACTTACCTAAGGTGAGAGCGTTAACCTTTGGGGGTCTACAGGAGAGGAGAAGAGGAAAGAGATAGGGACACCCCAATAACCCCAGTTCATTAACCCCATATTTTCTATCTGCAGACATCTTACTCTACACGTCAGGCATACAGTGCACAGAGGTCCAGCCCAAAGAGCCAACCGGGTGCTACACATCACCTTTGAAGATACGGTAGTCGCCCAGTCAAGACCGGCGCCTCTGCGAGAATCAGGTGAGCGTTACAACTATTGGGCCTGCGGAAATAAGGCATATCACACCCTGCCCCCGTTGTGGAATGGTATATGCACAATGGTACACATCAATGTACCATCGCTAGTGGTGCCCCAAAAACATGTGAATATGGCCAACTTCCCCAAGATGGATGAAGGGAACAAGAGGAAGAAGAGATTTGTACAATCACAGGAGAGAGAGAACAACAACAACAACAATAATGTCCTAAACAGGAAAAAGAGACAAGGAGAACCCCTAACAGGAAACTACCTGTGGGGAAGGTCGAAAACAGCACTCACTTCTATCCCACCAGAACACAGGTTATTTAGCAGAGCTGCTATGTTCTTCTCGTCAATAATACACCCTGGACTACAAGCTTATGCAAACGCTAAATGGCTCCAGATAACCCGATGGGAACTAATGATGACCATTAATTCAACAGTAAACGGATTCAATGCAATAAAAGAGGAACTGCGAGCGGTGAGAATGGTAGCACTACAGAACAGATATGTATTGGATCTCCTCACAGCGATGGAGGGAGGAGTTTGCGCAAAGAGAGGACAATCATGCTGCACATTTATACCTGCTAACGATGCCGATAATGGTACACTTACCGAAGCAGTATCACAACTGGCCCAGATGCACTCCAAGATGATGGAAGAAAGTAAAGGAGTGAAGAAGGATGATAGCTGGTTTTCATTGTTATGGTCATGGATGCCATCATGGCTGTCGGACGGGCTGAGGATTATAGTTGGATGCATAATACTGGCTGGAGCTGCATTGATTATAATAAGGTTTTGGAAGGCCAGGAAGGCACGCACTACAGACGAAATGATCAAAATGGTTGGTATGCACCCCTTGATGCCAACTGATGATGACCAGCACACAGACACCATAATAAAGGAAAGAGAAAAACTGCGCAGACAGATCATCGCCAACCACCTAGACCCACCATCCGTAAAGCTCGAAAACCCAAGAAACCCGAGGAGCTATATCGGAAGATGGGTATACTGCAAACCGGGAGGCAGTTGTGTATATATGTATTGGTCATTTGAGGACCATGTCAACCACTACGGACACCTGGGAGGAGTGACTAAAATATGTAGAGTAAGAGGAGATAAAGAAAAGGATATGTTTGTGGTCGACAAGTCGACCAGAGGGGGGACTGAAGTGGGAGAATGGGAGAAAAGACTCCCCCCAATCTCCTCGCGACCCTGGCCCAGAGGATCGCAGCCCAGACACCCGCCACGAGATGAATTTGTCTATCTACCAGACGACCAAATACCCTGGTTCAAGAACATACGGATGTGCCCACCAGCCTGCCCGCCAACCTGCCCTACTCAAGCCGACACCTGCGGCATGGATGAACTCGATTAAGCCCTCAACAACAAGCACCTACATCGTTAGAGATGCCATGACGACCTAGCCAACTGTTAAAGAACACACGTGCAACCATGCACACTGGACACTCCCACACCAATCCACATGAAGAATATATTCAGTGCTATGACGTAGGTGGCGGATACACCCACTGACGCGCATCTTTATTATTTTTCACATAGGTTTTCCGAAATGCAGAAACGCAAGATGCACAAAGCACTCGTTTACATGCTTGCTGACGCTTCTCCCGACCCTTGCAGCGTGATGAAAATACAACGAAGACATGATACTGCCTATGAAGCCATGTGACACCGCAACATAAGTGCCGTGCATTACACATCCCCACCTATGAACCAGGCCCAAGTAGGCCGCAAGCAAGAGCCGCCATGGACACTGAACGAGCAAGAGTACAAGTGCTGACCATGCAGAACGAGCCCAGCGAGAGCTGACAGCCAAGGGAGCGATGTTGCAACTCGTATGCTACCAGCCGACGCCAAGGTCACACCTGTAAGCAAAACCAGGCACGCAGAGGCAAATACAACTTTAAATGTGCAGAATTCTGCCTCAGCCACGGCCTCTCCTCACGTGACCAAGCCAAACCTGACAAGGTGCCAGACCCACGAGGGAGAAGTCGCCTGGGTCCCACGTCTGGGACACAGGCTGCAACAATGAAATGACCCAATGGACACCTACAGCGATGGGAATGGTCTGCTCTCAGGCCTATGAGCAAATCCACGCATTGTCTGCACGAACACATAGTTACATATTGTTGCAAATGACAGGTACACCGCGAGCTGGGAACAACGATGGTCCCAGGCTGGGGGGCTCGCGAGTGGACCAATCAGAACATGGGAGCACTCATCACTGACGCCATTAACATTAGCCAATCATTAGGGGTCTTCGTGTAACAATTTTCAAGTATCTAATAGAAGGGACAACCCAAGTATACCACCTGACTGACCCTCAACCACTAACAACGTTCTCTATATGCATGCTATACTAACCCTACCACTCGAGGAACCAATCCAGAGTGGCGGTAGGTTTTTCGCTAACTTTCCCAGGTGACACAAGTAGCGCGTCATACTGAGGCAAAAAGGGGCCTGCGAGCCCCACGAATGTTGAGAGTCTGGACGGACGCGTACGATCCTAGACCCATGCCTGCCGTTGTTCAATAAACAGCAGAACCACCTTGCTTCTTGTGTGTGTCTCATACTCATTTTTGGGAAACACGGGAGGAGTTGGGGCCTCCCAGCCCAGAGGTCCGCGGAAGGCCCAGCCGACCCCAGGAGAAACTCCCCGACACCAGTAAACGCTAAAAGAAACAGAAAACAGGTGTCAGAACAGCGTTTTAACAGCAGCAATGGAAGTACAAGTCCAGCTGGAGTGTTCAGTCAGTCAATCACCTGTTTTCCCACGGATGATTCACAGTAGTTTGTGGCTTGTGAAGTCCTCAATGAGAGCAGCCAAACAAGAGCAGGAGCAAGAAAAGTCAAGCTCACACGGCAAAGCGGTACTTATGAGTACTTGCTCGTGTGCGCGTGCCCTGTGCGCGGGGAAACTGGCTAATGTAGCTGGGCAGCCTGGGATTTTCCCAGCAGCCATTCCCCACAAAGAGGACGGTTTTTTGAAAGTGTCACTCAAAGTTGCAAAAAAAAAAAAAAAAAAACAAAACAGTAAACGCTAAAAGAAACAAAACAGGCAGTAGAACAGCGTTTTAACAGCAGCAATGGAAGTGCAAGTCCAGCTGGAGTGTTCAGTCAGTCAATCACCTGTTTTTCCATGGATGATGATTCACAGTAGTTCGTGGCTTGTGAAGTCCTCAATGAGAGCAGCCAAACGAGAGCAGGAGCAAGAAAAGTTCAGCTCACACAGCAAAGCGGTACTTACGAGTACTTGCTCGTGTGCGTGCGCGCTGTGCGTGGGGAAACTGGCTAATGCAGCTGGGCAGCCTGGGATTTTCCCAGCAGGCACGCCCCACAAAGAGGACGTATTTTTGAAAGTGTCACTCAAAGTTGCACAAAAAAAAACAAAAAAAATATATGCCCAGTAAACGCTGTTTTTCCATGGATGATTCACAGTAGTTCGTGGCTTGTGAATTTCTCAATGAGAGCAACCAAACGAGAGCAGGAGCAAGAAAAGTCCAGCTCACACGGCAAAGCGGTACTTACGAGTACTTGTTGACAGCTACTTGACTCTGTCCTGCACTCTTGCCGGGGCAACCCTTAGGTGAACCACCAGTGAACCACCAGTGAAAGCAAGTGGCATAGTGTAACACCATCAGACAGCATCTGCTGACAATTTGGTGTTACCATTCAGAATTATACATTTTTAACATTTCAGCATCTTTCCATGTTGTGTTGTTTGTATGTTTTGTATTTTCCTGTGATGTCATTGTTATGGGAATTATTATTTTTCAAACTTGAAAAAGCCTTCAACTTTTTGGTCACAGAATGTTGGCAAATATGCAAATGTGATGTTCCTCTTTGGCAGGGGCTGGAGCACACGTTCATGAATTGAAATACCTGAGGGCGGCACTGGCAGCGCCTCAGGTTTTTCAGTTCCTGAAATTGTGCCAAAGTCAGATACACCGTTTATAAATATGCGTGGCATGTTGCAAACGGATCAGGGAATCCTGGCCTCTTAATGTTTCATCATGAAACATTAAGAGGCCAGGATTCCCTGATCAGTTTTGGAACGCGCCCTTGGGAAGCACCGCACATCCGTCAGATGCAGACGCAGCAAAAATGTGAACCAACCACATTTACTTTTTATTGAGAGTATAAGACCCTTTTAAAGCATCACACATTAACCGGTGATAAAACATTATTTGACACAAATAGGGATGTGCACAGATGTCTAAATTCGTTCTAGTGCACGTGTACAAACGTGATCATGTTTGATCAAGACACAGTATTACGGTGTATGCAGCACGCTATGAGCCTGTTCAAAAACAGCATTCGGTCGACATTTCGATGGAGCATTTCTGCACCGATGCGAATGCGTTTTATTTTATACACACGTATGCGATAGGCCTAAAAAACAGACGCAATGCGAAACATTTCTGCTCCAGTCCACTTTAACTTTTAAGCTGACATGACACCTTGTACTTTACAGGCTGCACCTCAGAGACACAAATAATCTGGGGGGGGATAAAAGCTATTATATCCCCCCACTTAGAATTGAGGGTTGGATTTGTCCCCCCCATTCCCCCTATGTCCTACGCCCATGAGAACTAATTGTGTACAGGGTCCCTTGCACAAAACCTGCAAGCTTTGGCTACAGATCACCAGAAGCATACTGCTTTCTTTGATAGTGCGGTTGAAAGGTCATACATAGGATAGTCTCCTTTAGGTAACCCAATGATGTCCCCCGCTCTGCCTTCATCATGTGTTCTTCCTGTACCATCCTTATCAAGGCTCCAGCATCTGCAAAAGACTGCAATGGGCTGGTAGTGAGAAGAACATCCTGCATTATGCATTCCCTAAAAGACTTCCACTGGGTGACAGTTAAGCTCCAAAGCCAGTGAAAGATTGACTAGTCCTTGCTTAGCTGTAGCAAAGATGAACGTTTGGAAAAGCTGGCATTTTTGTAGCGCAATGTGAACGCTGAGCACACTGTCTCATCGTAAGACTTTAACAGCACTCACTTGTCTATTAACCGTGCCTTAAAATCTCCCCTCTTCTAAGGGTGTTTGTATGTTCCCATTGACTACCCACAATTTGTGGAACTCCTTAATTTTAGGAACTTAAGGTCTTTTCTGACTTTGTTGACACCAACATGAATCCATTTCATAGGGTTGATGGAGGAGCAAAGAATGTAGATGTAACTGAAATCCGCCTAAATTGAGTGGTCTATGAAAGACATTTGTGGACAGTTGAAGAATGTTGACAACTGAGAAGGTTGGGTGGTGGGAATACATGTGGTGGGTGATAGAGAAGATGAGAGGTGTGTGCATGACTAGAATAAATAGTTAGCTGGATATGTAGGGTGAGGTGGTGGGTTTGAGCGATGGAGTGATATTAATAGATTGGTTGGTAGGGTATAAGGTGTCTGGATTAAATAGGACAGGGGTATGCACACTTTGGCACTCCAGATGTTTTGGACTACAAATCCAATTATCCCTGGCCAGCATCGTCTGAGACAAGGGATCATGGGAGTTGTAGTTCAAAACATCTGTAGAGGCTCAGGTTGCAGACGCCTGAAGTAGGAGGATGGATAATTGGTGTGATGTGATATGTGCAACAATGTGTTTGGAAGAAATGGATGGCTTGGCTGTGGTGGCTAGGGGATCATGGTGTGTAGACAGTGTGACTTGAATAGATGAGTGTGATGGAAAAAGTGGTGTGGAGGATGGGGTGGTTACAGAAGATGTGTGGATAAGAACTGGCACGAGAAATAAGGTGGGTGAAAAACACATTTGGTAGGGATGCGCAAGAGGGTTGGTGTTGATGCATAAGTTTGCAAAATGGATGGCTTTTCAGTAATAGAGGATGGTTGGGACACATGGAGAATCTGAAATAAGTGGGTGGCACTGATTTGATGACAGTAATTAATAGGTGGATGCAATGGGCACAATGGATCTTATGCCTTATATAGATGTGTAGGAGTGATATGTAAAATATATGTGGGAGCTGGATGCAATTTATTGGCAGAAAGAATAGTTATAACATACTTTCGACTGCAGGGAAACCGTAAATGATGAAGACAAGGAGGTGGGGTTGATGCAGAGCTGGAAAGATTTGATGTGGGTGGGATGAATGTCTAACACGGCTCAATATTAAGGGATGGCAGGGTAGGTACCCTAAGTAAGGGCAGATGAAGACCAACAACTTGGAAAGAAGGAAGATATGTATAGCTGTAATAAAAGAAAAAAAACATGTGCATAGCTGATGCCGTGTGAAGCTCACTCTTGGCCAGTCTCCTAACCTGTGATGTCCACCGAAGCCCAGGGCCTGCATTCTACTCACCTGGACCCTAAGCCATAAACACGGGAGGGATTGAGTCATCCTGAACTTCTCTGCATGATTCAGTCACACCATAGGACACACTGGCCCTCATTACACTTTTGCCTGAATACTGCCGGTAATTCCGGTGGGATACCGACAAATCTGCCTTACCATTTCCGCTGCCAGATATCCTGGTATTACCGGGATATTAGGGTCTTGCAGAGACGCTGGTAAGTTCCCATTCCATGGAGTCCAAAAGGACTTCAGGGATGGGATTGCCAGAATTACCGGCACCAGTAGTACCAGTGCTGGAGATTCCAACTTTTATTTGCTGATAGAGGCCTGAACTCCTGTCAAGTCATGTCTGCCGGTAGAGCACTGCCCTCACCGGCAAACTTTTGTTTCCCTGGTCTGTAAAAATGCTGGTGCCGGAATTATCGGCATTTGTTCCGGACCGAAGAACCTATTTTGAGTCCCATAGTTGTTGGTCCCTTGTATGACCTTAATCCGAGGGAGCAGTGAAGTTAGGGGATCATAGAGGTGAATTGGATGACAGTGTGTGGGTAACAGATCACAAGCGTAACAAAATAGGGCCAAATTCACAGAAGCATATTAAAATGGCAAAACACCATTGGAAAACGTACTGTGAATAAGGGCCAAAGTGTTTTTTGGTTAAATGCAACATGCCCCTTTAATAATAATATGCCACAAATTGGACACTACTGAACAAGCTTGACTGGCGTGCAAGGCAGGTAGTGATAGGCAGCTTCTAGTAGGAGATTTACTCTGAACCTAAGGTCTAGATGTAAGGCCTAGGTGCCCAGACCGAAGGCACATTGGCTCACTCAATCATCCTTTACTGAGGACTGGTCTTTTCTCCACAGGCACAACATGGGCAGGATTATCGCACATCATGCGCTTTGGGAACTGGACAGAACTGTGACAGGAGAGGCAGAAGGCCCGGTCATGCCACGTGCAAAGAGCACTTTTGACCTGACTATTTGTATATATGATAGAGATGAAATGGGAGTGTGGGCGAAATGGAGAGGCTTTGAGCTGTTCTGCTGCTGGAGTGGCAGTGGGCTGAGAGGAGGGGAATCAGAGGACGTGATGGTGGTGTGCAAGCTGGAGAGATGGGGTGCAGGTATAGGGAGGGTGGGGGACTAGTACAGTGAGAGCATAGCAGTACATTGAGCAGATGTGGGGTCGAGCTGGAGATGAGGGGCGCTGATGCAGCTGGAGTTAGGGCTTGCAAGCAGGAGAAAGTGTAGCAGAGTGGTGGCTAAAATGCAATGGGTTTGGAATAGATGGTACTCTTTTAGTTGTCTGATATTAAAGTGTAGCTTCCGGCAATGTTGCAATCCTGCATTTGTTTTCACTGGTAGCTTGATGTCTTAGAGATTTTGGTAACTGATTCAATGTTTTCGCTACACGAGCTGAAAAGCGTTTTCCTTCAAAGCCCGCCCTCCAAAACATGGCTATGACCACGAAGGAGGATGACTGTGATGTAAGCTCTTTGTTAGGTTCACACCGCTCCAACCCCTGAGTGATGGAGGTCGGAAATGAGCTGTTTAGAGATGTATGTAGTACACATAATGATTTGTTCACACACTGCAGAACTGGGAGCCAGCGCTGGGAGGGCAAGCTAGGGGAGTTGTGTTCAAATCTGTGAAGCCCGAGTTGGTATCTTGATGCCACCTTGCATATGGCCGATCAGCTTACATGAAACACCTTCACGTATACTTTTGGCAAAGTTAAGGCATGACAAGGTAAAGGTATTAACAGACAAGGGTTATTCTAGTCGTTTCAGGTGGAAAAACAGAGTTAGATCTGTATATATTAAATACCTAAATCCCGAATCACAAGTTCTGGAGTCTGACGGAGCCAAACAAGTTGGGTCAAAACAATTCCAAGTATTGACTGTGAGAATCTCTGTCTTACAAGGGTTGATCTTAAGAACATTTTATAAAAAAAAAATCTATAAAATTTTATAAAATTTAAAATTCCACATTTCCAACTAAATTAGCTGAGAACAGAGATGTTAGTCAATTGAAAGATTGTCTTCCATCAATAACATTGATGATAATCCATAATGTTATTGATGGAAGACAATCTTTCAATTGACTAACATCTCTGTTCTCAGCTAATTTAGTTGGAAATGTGGAATTTTAAATATTGCAAAGACCTTAAATATGTGACTCCTTTTTTTTCAAGTTGTGTCAACATTGTTTACTTATGCATGTATGATTAAAACTTCAGCATTTGTAAAAGTATATGTTTGCAATTTCTTTGAGTGCTTTTTTAAATATACCAAACTTTTTAACGTTTTTTTAAATATATTTATATTATTTGTAATGTGCTAAGGACTAGTCCGAATATGCTCAAACAAACCATCAAAAGGTATATTTCAGGTGGTGCTGTTGAGATACAATGCAAGATGGGAACAAACTTTGCGAGCGCCTGTGTTTGACAATGATTTTCTGTCATTATCTACATCGACACCCCCACTTTTTTAGAGTGAAATCCATCAACCCAGGCATTGGAAGGTTTCAGGCACTGGGCGAACCCTAATTTTCCCT
The DNA here is from genome assembly GCF_040938575.1 of Ambystoma mexicanum. Lineage (NCBI taxonomy): Eukaryota > Metazoa > Chordata > Amphibia > Caudata > Ambystomatidae > Ambystoma > Ambystoma mexicanum. Next base: position 1,084,942,173 of record NC_090935.1, on the reverse strand, counting down.
TACATCCCTTACATCACTCCAAGAATGGCCATCAACTGACCGGTGGCAGATCCACGGCAACAAAGATGCTGGGGCAGCAGGCTTGCAAGATCAACACAGAGTGGGACACTTCAGAGTGGACCAGTGGCGTTTCATCTACCGACACAGCCTAAAGCAGGGAGTGTTTGGAGGACAGAGACTATTGGAGGTCTCTGTGGAGATATGTTTTGTTCCTGCCTCACACACTTACCACAACCCCATGTGACTGCCCCGAGGAGAGCGATCAGACATTTATTGTTTTATAGTCACTCTGACTTCTTCCCCGATCGTCTGCCTCTTGCTTGCAGCCCCGCATTCCTTATCTGGATGTATCCCTCTGTGCTGGTGGGAGGAATTCAGGGACGGCCCTTGTCTAATGCAGGAGGAGAGAGTTGTCCCTGCTCAGCCATTCCCAGAAAATCATTATAGAGTGATCTCAGGAGGTCCTCTAGGGGTGCACACCCTCACATTTCTGACCCAGATCTGGAGACACCAAATGGGCTTACTTTTCTGACTGACCATGCCTAGCCAAACAGAGAGAACATGGGGTGTGTGAAGTCTAAGGCCTCATACAATGGCCGGGATAAGCAACATTTGTCTCACTATGGTGATACCTCTGTACTCCTCTGACTAAGCAAGATCTAGACAGGTACAAATGTACCTCTGACATGTTACTAATCTCCGGAGGATGACTAAAGCCCCACAAAAGTCAAGACAGCCCCAGCACGGAAAAAAGAAAGTGGAGAATCCGCCAACGAGCTGTCCGACAAGTCAGTGTACTCGACGCTGTGTCATAAAGACCCCTCATCCAAGGAGATGTGTGCTTTTTTACAACACACAGTAACTGATGTTAGCGCTATTAATGTGGACAGGATAGACATAAAAGAAGTTTTGGGCACCATTACAAATAGTCTAATGAGAGAAGCAGAATCTAGGTTATCACAAGTTAAAGGTGATATGGATCTGCAGAAAAAAATCCTGCCACAATTATGACATCAGATATCACAGTTGCAAGATAGGCTTGATGACTTTGAATCCAAAAGCTTTTTCCCTGTGAGGCTAGGGATGTGAGCCCGCTATGCGATACACTCCCCAGGGGTAGATTTGTTGGGATGCACTTACAAAGCCCCAAAAGGGAAAAGAGGTTTACGCTGCGGAAGTTGCATTAGTCTTTGGTGTAGCTTGTTTAAATGCGGTGTTGCAACCAACATATGTTTTGTATAGTTAGAGGAATTGATATAATTGTTACGTTGTGTTTAGTTTTAGGATACATTTAAGATTTCATTATGTAGCAAAATAATAGGTGACAGTGTGAGCACAATGTTATCATGTGGAATACAATTTTGTAACTTTGCAGCGACCACAGCCGGGTGGCGAGGAGCTATGTGCTTGTGAGAGAGGGGGGTCTGAAAATAGAGAAAGTGATTGCAGGGGGATGTGGTAATCACATGCAGTGAAAATGTGGGGACCCAACATGATTTAGGTTGGAGATACTGTTAGAATATTAAGGGGGTTATGAGGTTTGCAGCATAAACATAAGAACTTTTCAGATTTCAGTCCTGTCAGAATTAAGGCCTGTGTAGGTCGCTGAATCTTTGGTTTGCAAAGGCTGACTTTCTTTGGCTCTGGCATCTTGGATGAAAGGGTCAAAGCAAACCACGTCAAGCAGGCAATAACAGGCCAAATAGTCTCTGGAGGCGAGGATGGAATGAATTGCTTTTAGGTTAGGTTTTTATGGCCAGATGGATTTGTAGATATGAGGAAAAACCAAAAAAGTGATGGGTGGAATGTTTGGAATCACTCTGAACCACTGGCACTGCTCTGGGAAACCTTCCACACCACCTTTTTTTTTGCCTGTCTGCTCCATTGCAAAAGGGGTCCAGCCATATGTAAATCAGTCAGATACTGCCAAAAATGGGGGCAGCCCAGCCCGAACTGCTAGGCCACATCTCCTCTGCACGGAAACACAAGCAACCACAGACATGTTTCAGCCTTGTTGGGCCTCATCAGTGAGGTGCAGCTTGGTTTTCTATGGCGCAGTGATCAACAGACCCACATCTGAGCATTCCCTCTCTCACACAAGGATACGCTAGATAACCAAAAAAGTGATCAGTGCAATATTTTGAATTTCTCTGATCCACTGGCACTGCTCTCGGCAACCTTCCACACCATCGTTTTTTAGCCCATCTGCACCATTGCAGAAGGTGTCCAGCCATATGAAAGTCAGTCAGAAACTGCCACCAATGGAAGCAGCCCAGCACAAACTGCTACGCCAGATTCCCCCTGCACAGAAACACAAGCAATCCCAAACATGTTTTGGCCTTGTTTGGCCTCATCAGTGAGGTGCAGCTTGGTTTCCTATGGTGCAGCGAGCAAAGGAACTTCGTCTGAGCATACCCTCTTTTACACAGGAAGACAAATTATAACCAAAAAAGTGATGGGTGGAAGGTTTGAATATCCCTGTACCACTAGCACTGCTCTGGTCAACTTTTCCACAGCACTGTTTTTTAGCCCGTCTGTGTCATTGAAAAAGAGGTCCAGCCATAAGCAAATCAATCCGATACTGCCACTAATGGGAGTAACCTAGCCCAAACTGCTAGTCCAGATCCCCTCTAAACCTTCTAGCCATCACCTCTCGTGTTTTGCTATGTTTAGATATGAGGAACACTATTCCTGAGAACACAAAGACTTGTTATTGAATGGCCAGTGGAGAACGGTTAGGTTGCAATTGTCAAAATGGGGTTAGGTAATAAATGCATGGAATGGATATTCGAGGGCAGAGTTTGATCAGAGTGTATGGTTTCTTCTGGGTACTCAGGAAGATAAGCAGCATATTGTCTGGTGGGCCATATCATTTAAGATGGAAGTCGCAATGAGGTGAGGCTAAGTAAGGAGCAGTTTGGGATGACAGTTTGTCTGGGGAGACAAGTAGGTTCAAAGGAATGGCCACTGTTTTCTCTCCTGCCACTAATTTAGAAAATCCTATTGAGCCTATGGACAGCACTTATTGGGTTAAAGGTTTTCTGAGAACTGGAGCAAGTCAACTGTTGAATTGTTTTGAGTTAATAAACTAATTGTATTTCAGGATGTCATGACCGATTCGAATCAGACCACGTGGAAAGGGGATTGTGCTTAGTAAATGTATCCAATGGGATTAGAGAATGCAGGGGAAGATAATATTTATTTGTGTAGTGTTAGCCAATGGGGATAGTGGGGTGATGTTGTAACTGTTATGTGTAATTATGTAAAGTATCTAATTTTGTGCATGAAAACTGTAACTTTGTTGAGCACAGAAAGGAATTGTTAGTTTTCAGCTTCACGAAGATGACTAACCCGTTCTGGCCATTTTCATGTAATTAAATTAAAGTGTATTCACTCTCTTTTTGGAGTTGTTTTTTTATATCGGGCTTTGGGTTTATCCTTCTACAGAGGCAAGCGGGACCTCACTGGGTGAGACTCCCCCCCTCCCCCTTGGGGACAAGGACTCCCGTTCTACAGGGGAACTTCCTGAGGTACTCACTTCAAATCTATCAGTGACGACTAGGATTCAGAAAGACCAAGCCAATGTATATTACTGTGATATCAAACCACTGGTATATTCTGAGAAAGTTTATTTTGAGGAGACTATAAAGAAGAAGAAGAATGTGAGAGTAATACAGATCACTTCAGCATCAATTACTGTGAAGAAGAAGAATGATCAATGCATACAGATCACTTCACCATCAAGTACATTGAAGGAGAAGAGTGGTCGAGTAATAGAGAGTACACAAGGGAAAGAGAAGAAGGTCTGGAATCCTACCCTGTGGAAGCCCCAGCTGTTCCTGATAGAAAGAGAAGGAGGAGTCCGAGCTGGGAGGTTCAAACCTGCGTTGCCTTGAGAGAAGCCCAAGAGATTTCAGCAGACATTGCAGAGGAAGCTGACCGACCGCGAGGAGTCCTGCCTACCGACAGGAAAAACAGCTGTCCTGGGCAACAACCATGAAAAGAGCTGGAGGCAGGATGAGTTGGGGAAGAGGAAACCAAAAAACATAAAGCAGTTTTTAACTGGTGGCATGACCTAGAAGTTGTAGACTGTGTAGTCCTATAACGATGCCGAGACCACAGAGCCTCTGACACCATAGAACAGGTGCAGAGGGCAAGAACAGACGAAAGAAGAGAGAGAAGCCATCCTGAAAGAGAGTGAAGAGTTTCCTGTCCTGGAGACAGGCCCAGTGATGTTAACCCCAAGGCAAAAAGGTAACGGGGATAGCGGGAGACCCGAGATGGATAATGAACATAATGAGTACATGAATCCTAGTCGTCCCAGTAATCCTGAAGCTAGAGAGTCAAGTGTGAATCATTAATGGCACAATCATACTCATCCCAGTAATCCAGAAGAGAGGGAGTCAAGTGTGAACCATTACTGGAACACTCCTACTCATCCCAGTAATTCTGAAGAGAAGACATTCAGTAAGAAGCTTTACTGGTCCAAACACACTCAGACCAGTAATTGCGAAGAGTGTAAATTAAATAAGAATTGTTACTGGCATAATCATATACATCCCAGTAACAACCAAAAGGATAAGTCAACTGAAGATTATTACTGGAACCGTCATCCTAGTCCCAATAATAGGCGAGAGTAGTAGAAAAACAAGACATTTTGTGAAGGTGTTGTGAACTGGCTTAGCCAGGAAAAACAGTGGACACTGTGGCAAGAAAAACTACAAGGATTTTGAAACCCAAGAAAGAACTATTACGGGAATCTCCATATCTACATATTGCGCCTAGAGAAATGGGGCGAGGGGAGAGAAAGTACAAGAAAGGTGAGAAAAGGTATTGCAAGTGTTGATACTTGGCATACCAAGGAAAGTGGAAGTTTGGAAAAGAACTAAGCCTAAAGAAAGCGACAAATCTTGCAGAGGAATGATTAACTGGCCCAGGCAGGGAAGTAGGAGGAGTGTGTGTCAAGAAAGGATGCCCAAGAGATTACTTCGAAAGAGAGAGAAGAGAGAAAAGAAGGGAAAAGCAAAGTGTCAAGGACACAGTAGACAAGCTGAAGCATCCTATTTCAGAACTGTGTGAACTTATCAAAACAATTGCTAAGGACTATTTAAGATTTATCTATTAAAGTAACATTGTTGAGCAGCAGAACACAGGAGAATGGAGTCATTCTCCTCTGCTTTATTTATTTTGTATAATTGGCAAGGATAGAATAGTTTAGAATTGGACGGAGGACAGTTTACTTTGGAGACTTAACATCGACAGACAAGCACCATAGTTAGCTTGGTGTTACGTAGGGAAAACCCTTAGCGTAGGGATAGACAGGAGTTTCCTTCTTTTTGGTTGTTATCTCAAATAACATTCCTAAAAAGGGAACAAAACCACCTATGCCCTTCTTCTGACCAGCCAGACTTATCTCAGAAGATCACAAATATACATACGGCTCAAAGTGCCCTCAGAACAAGATCGAGGATCATTTATTGTACATTTTATGAGTTTCACATTGAAAAATAAAGTGATAAAATTAACTAGGGAAGAGCAAGAGCTTGTCTGGCATGGTTACAAATTGGAGCTCTATCAAGGTCTAACTCCAAACACTCTGGAAAAGTGAACAGAGTTTTGCTGAGGTGAAGACAGAATTGATGCATGTAAAGTATGCTACACTTGTGCTTTCACATCATTGTCACTCCCACTTTTCCCGGGCTATTCAAACCACATGGATACAACCTGGCAGAGGTTTGTGCAATCCAAGATGTCTATGATTCAATTTTACTGATAACATTATAGGCATGTCCTCAAAATCCAACAGCCCAACAAACATGCATATGAATGCCCATGTGTCTATGACACGCTGATCTGTGTTGGGTTTGTGGCTATGACAGAAAGATATGGGCCTCATTATAAGTATGGCAGAGTGGGGAACGGAATTACCACCAATGTTCCCACCCCGCTATACTATGAGAATGGACCAGGAGTGGAGGAATTACCTCTAGCATTATGATGGAGGTAAATCCTCCAGCTCCCCGCCAAAAAATCGTCAAAATTGGTTGAATAATCACAGCGGAATTAAACAGCGGTAATTCTGCCAAAAAATCCCCATTGAGTCGTAAGGACTAAAAGAAAAATGGGGATTTACACCATCACCGCCACTTGTAACGCAGCAGTAATACCGATGGACCAAATGGCGATAGCAGTAATTCAGTTTGGTAGTATCTGGGCCGATTTACCGCCCAGATACCACCAAATTCCTAATGAGGCCCATAGTATGTCCTGTTGAATGCAGCTAATCCAACCCAACTCTTAATTTGGAATGCTAACAGAATCAACCACCACATTAAGTGGTTGCAAATTATCTTGGTCTTGAAAACATCCAATATAGACTTGGCAATCATTCAGGAAACACACATAGATAGAACTAAATGCAAAACAACTCCCAAAAAGGGTGATTCGGGAATGATACTCCAGTACCAAAAAAGGGATAAATTAAAAAAATAACTATCTTGTTACAAAATAACTTTTTCTTTGTAAAAGGAACACCACCGACTGAGAGGGCAGATTGGTGGCAATGGTAGTATATTGGAAGGACAGTAGGCGTTACTAATATTACTCTGTGGCCCATCTACTGAATACAGAAGTGCAAAGAACACTGCAAACCTATCCATGCCACCTCCAGCTTGCAGTAGCGTTCTGGTGCCGGATTGCTGTGCATCCACTAAATAGATCAGGAACACTAACGCATATGATAATGTCCTCCAGGAAAAGGTTTTCGGGAAATGAAATACGACACATATTGCAATCCTCCAACATCTTGATTTGTACGGTTATGGCCCTGCCTTGTCTGAACAGGCTCCAGTCTAGGTTACAGGCCTGATCAGAACCTTTTAAACTTGTGAATGCACTACCAGCTTATTTAACAATGAGAAGGAAGCAACACAAATGCGACAGTTGCTAGCAGACTACCTGCTCCAAACGCATATAGAAGAGACTAGCACTCAAGAATTATTCAAACCTAAAGAATTACAGATCTTCTGGGTCAGATAGATTTGCCCCAGAGTTTTATAAAAAAAAACCTTTGATGGTTTCCTCGCCCCCCTTCTTACAAAATTAGGTAATACGTGTTTGGAACAACAGGGATGGATGCCAAACACCATGAAAATGGATAACATAGTTCTGATCACCCAATGTGGGGCGGGGAGGCTTATTGGAATATGGAAGTTGCCATATCATATCTTTTGCTCGGAATATAAATCTTGCAACTGTAAAAGCTAGCATTTCAAGGTTTGTACTCTTGCAGAACTGTAAAGCTTCCTGGCATGTCCTCATTCTGCATCTTCGGGGCATGTGCTTCAAGTATATTCTTCTATATTCCCCAAATAGCGCACATGCCAATTAAAAAAGTGCTTCCGATTCTACCCTGGTCTGACAATGGGTGCATTTGTCAGTTTTACCATTATCCCATCTATGTGCAAGAGCTTTTGAACATGAATAACTCAATGTAATAATAAACCACCCTCTTGGCCAAGCATGTCTGTCAAGGCATCCCTGAATGTCCCTAAACGGTGACAAGATGGACATTCTTATAGTCGGTGCACAGAAGTCACTCTGCAATTTAGACCCAGCCTACAAATCTTTATCTATCGAGGGCAATACTATCCTAGTTTCCAGCACTGTCAAGACTCTGGGTGTGGCCTGGACGTAACCTTATCACTAGCAAGTTGTTCAATGCCTGCAGACCATTTCTATCTACTGACAGCTGTCTAACCAAGCCCGCGCACTCATCGGCTCTAGGCTGGATTACAGCAACGCCCTATTTGCAGGATCCTCCTCCATTAACATTAAGAAACTACAGGTCATCCAAAAAAATGCACTAAGAGTCGCTCTAAACATCCAATGGCACAATCACATCTCCGCCATTAGAAAAAGTGCACACTGGTTAACGATTTTGGAGAGAACTTCGGCCACTATGCACAAATGTTTGGCGGACAGTCCCCGATACCTCCCTCAAATACTCAAAAAAGTACAATCATCTAGACTACTCCCACCGACTCATCATTTAGAGTTTTAGACAGAAGAGATCTGGACGGTTGAGTCTCGTGGTCATCGCCTCCAAGAACTGGAACTCTCTACCCCCATCACTAAGATCGTAACAATCTTATTGGACTTTCCAGAAACATCTTCAAAACTCGACTCTTTTCTCCGAGTGTAACCCTGATCTAAGCATGCCACTCCTTGGCTATGGACTGAAATTGCTTTGCTTGTTTTTGCTATGAACTTGAAACTTCTTAAACTCTACCCTTTTCTCTGAGGGGAACCCTGATCTAAGTGGGCCATTCATTGGCTATGGACTGAAACTGTATTGCTTGATTCTTCTATAAACTGAGAGAGCATGATCTGATTCCTTTTTTCTCTATGTTGTATCCAGCGCCTTGATGCCTCAGGGTTTAGCGTGCTTAATAAATGCAATAAATAAATAGTTATTTTGAACTGTCGATAAGGCTGCGCTGTTGCTATAGACCCAAATCTCTTCTCCGTAAAGGGCAGCTTGCCTGGTTTGCACTTGATATGTTTTTTAAGTCAGTCTCAGTGCCCCATTGCCATCATTGGAAGAACAATTAGCTATTACCCCACAGTACCTAGAAAGACAATGCTAATATTTGTTTAATTTTTCTTCAAGTACCCACCAAGCTTAAGTAACATTGAAAACCCTTTTATCTTCTTAATCCTGGAGAGGGTCCATTTTAGAGGCTTGTTTTGAACATATGACTAGGCATCACCCACTTGCACAAGCCCTCTGCTCCAAAGGTGTGAATGCAGTAGGTAAGGTGTTTTTCACGAACATCAACAAAGGCTCACCTTATTAAGACAAAGGAACTTGAGGTTGTATCCTGTCACCTCTGCCCCCACAGGCATAGACGTATGGAGGAAGTGCTTTTAGGGAAACAGCTCTCATTTTAAGCAAAATGTCTCCTCATCTAAAGTACAGTTGCTGGGTGTGGAAAGTTTAAAGCTGTATAGACGTCATTCCCACAAATTAAAGTGATCACTAAATGCGGGGAAGTGCAGTTACCTGCAGGGTGCAATTGTGGCTGGAGTGTTTGTAGAAACTGTGCCTGACTTCGTCACTACACTCTGTTGCTGTGGAGGTGACTTATAAAGTTCAAAGTGTGAAGAAGTGCAGCCACTAGCAAGAGGTTAGGGTGGCTTTGGTCTTTTTTCGTGCTGTGATTGACAGCGTCACTACACTACGTTGTTGTGAAAGTGGAAGCAGACTTATCAAATTAAAACTGCAGCCCAAAGTGTGCATGCTAAATGAATAGACATGCAGTTACCTGCAAGCTGCTATGGTGGCTGGAGTGTTTTTTGGTATTCTTATTGACAGCATCACTGAGCTACATTGCTGTGGATGTGGAGACCTGCAGTGCGGTGTTGAGCTGCTGTTCGAGGGAGCAGGGGGTGTTTTCTTTTAAGCAGCACCTTTGAGAATTTCTATACATGTGCTTGACTGAAAATTGTGCTCCATTTTGGTCTTTTTCTTTTTGATTCTTTGATGCAGTGAATTATACTTTGCACTATATACGAAAATACACATATTTACAATAATGACTTTATTTATTTTTTTATTTTTTTATTTACTTGTGCATAGTCAAAATACATGATTTTTACAAGGCTAGCTTCTTCCTAAGACATCTGACAGGCCGATCTTATTTATGACTTTATTTAGCTCTGCTAGTGTTAAGCTTAGGGCTTAGTTTGGAAACCAGGGAGTAGGTTCTGAAAGCTTGTATATGATATTTCTTTTGTAGCAGAGTATTTTTAGTTTGAACAGGGCAAAAAAGGATTGTGCTTTAAACCCCATGTGGTGCATTTATACGACAACCTCAGTATGGAGGAGAAGAACCACTCACTTTCGTTAAAACAGATCGTAATAAAGCTGGACTCCTTGGACCGCCTAACTAGGTTACATGTAAACAGATTGGTTTCCTCTTTAATGAATCTTGATCATTCATCTCCAAGATCATGGCATAGAGGGTTAATCACTGACACTTGTGTCCTTCCATTGCAATCTTATTAATTTCAGGAAGCCTCATGCTATTTTAATCCAGACTCATGACCAATGAGTCCAATTGTCAATACATGTAAACCAGCAGTAGACTCGGAAACATCTGGAAAAATAATTTCAGAAAAACGAAATTGCTTAACAAGAAGAACGACAAAAGGAAGAAAATTCAAAGTTTAAGGCACTGTCTGGTAATAGAAGGAGAAATTCTTGAATATCTTTCAGAGCATTAAATGTTGCGGCTTGCTCCTTCATGGTCCTTTCTGGACAAGACAGAGGCCTGTGCTGTTCATCAAGAGACCACAAAGAACTTTAAAAGCTGCGGGGACAAAAAACAAAAGATGTGGGAGGAAAGGTAAAAAAGGTATCTTAGCTTACTCAGAGTAAGCTCCCCTCAGTTCAAGAAGAGCACCAATTGATTCACAGGCATCAATTCTGGAGGTGCATTAGGCCATTCAAGACACAGAGAACCATCCTGGAAAGCAGTGTCTTATAAACACATCTATGTTAACACTTACCAAACAAAAGGCCTTGACTACCTTATTCCATTCTATCCGACTCAGTCGAGGAAGGCAAAAGATTCTAACATCAAATGGGCAAGGTCCCGGGAAAAAGATGGAGAGAGTCTGCCCCAACACGACCAGCGCTTCTTCCTCCAGGGACGCGCACCGGGGATTAGAGGCTATCTTTAAGGGTGTGGGTTTTGCCCATTTAAATCATGCAAGACCCTTTCCTATGCTCTCTGCCATACCTTTGCTTAGGTCTATAGAGTCAATGGATGTAGAATTCACAGACTACAATAAGCGCGACTCGGTGGTCTTACACTTTAATTTAGAATTATTTACAATATGCTTATTGCCGAAGTGGAACCATTCCTTTTATTTGGCCGGGATTTATTTCCATTTCATGATAACGTTTTTACTACAGGGCAAAATATGTAAAGATATCAGTCTTCACCGCAGAACTCAGTGAAAATAAGATTGTGAAAGAAGGGGCACATGACATGGATTTAAAAATGCATTGTATTGCAGGAAAAGCGGGCCAGCGACAGGTGTTGTACCTCAGCACCAATACATCAACAATTAGTACTGATGCTGACTGGCCATGGCTTCCGGCGATACTCCAATCTAACACTACAAATATCATTGATAATAATCACCTCTAGTAAGGCACAAGTAGGAATCCCAGAGGGCATAGGAACTTTTTGAGTAATCAAGTGTCGTTTCCTTGCTTGAGTGCTTCCAAAATCATTATGCTACTACAAGCCTCGAAACACTTGTGTATAGGCGCGTTATAAATGCCATATCATATCATAAGTATGGCTTCTGGAGGTGCCAAGTATGGCCGGTTATTTTTTTACATTTTTTAAAAATGCACTAAATGGGCTCAGGGGTCATCAATCTGGTGGTGTGATTACGGTGATTGATAAGTCCTTATGTGTTACAGCTAAAGCAGGGGACACATCATCCCAGAGCTAGTTGGCCTCTCCTGGGAAACTGTACCCTTTAATGAAGGTTTGCTTTTAATCACTATTTAATGGTATCCTATTAGTTCTGATGGCCAGGCATTAATGCAGGGCTAAACTACTTATTGATCACATGATATATTGAGCATGGCTTGGATACTATTTTGGTGGCTGTGGCTTTAAGTTGTAATTGCCCCGGTATGTCCCAACTTGGGAGTAGAACACCAGATGGACTTTACAATTTTGGCAGTCAATCAGCAGTCAATCTGCTGATTGACCGCCAAAATCATTTTTCGTTACTGCTACATTTTCACATGGGCTTACCACTGAATTATGAGTGGTTGTATTGTGGTGTAATTCCCCAATTTTATGAGTCTGTAGGACTCAATAGGAATTTGTGGACAATTTAACACGAGCAATAATTCGGCACAGTAAATCTGCTGATTTTTGGACTTCAAGTTGAGGGTGAATGATGTTGGAACCAAATCCTCTACTTCAAGGTCAAACTCAGGATTAGAGGAGAAGATACTTGATTGATTAAGTTGAATGGTAATACTATTTGCGACATACCCTCTCAATCCACCTGGCAAAGGGGATTTTCATCTTCTGCTATAGATTATAGCTACACAGCGATGTTGTTGTATAAATATTGTGTTTTCCTTAGCTATTCCAATAGAGCAAAGTGATCCTACATATATGACATTAATGTGGAAACTGGCCTGTGCTGGTTTATTAATCATTCAATTTCTAAGCTGTGTAGAATTGAGATATTCAGGAGACAGAATATCATGGACTTTATCTAATGTAAGAAAATGTAAACATCCATGAGCTTTTTATTTTGAGTCACTAAACTGTCTTCAAAGAGGGATTGTGTTCAGTGCATTGCATTTTTCAAACTGTATTAATAGGATGACCTCAATTACTTTGATGCCAAGAACACAGTCTATCATACCTAGTGACTCCCCTCTTCATCATGCATTTGACCATCAAATACAACATAGGGAACAAGAAAGCGCAAGCAAACGACCAGTCTATTTCTAAGTAGAACTATAAAACCTGTGCATTAGACCTAAAATTACTACATTTATAAGGGATAGCCAGGAATTGCTAGAGGTTATTCAATAAAAGCAGTCAACTTTCTTGTGGAAGGTTATGAACTTGCAGTTGAATCCAATAGCAGAAATTGTTTGGGTTCAACACATTTCATCTCTATATGGCCCTTTCGAAATGGGAATTGACTATATTGACTAGGAATGCTTATTGAACTGGGAAGGATATTTTTACCTTACTGATATAAAACATTAGATTTATAGATTTATAGATTGAAAAGATCTGTAGTGGCTGGTCTTTTGCGATCTCTCCTTTTGGGATCTTCCGGCTTAGTAAGAGCTCTGAGCTTAAGGGGGAATACCCATGGCTTGGCGGGAATTACGATCTAGCGCTCTCCTACGTGACAGGGAAGGTACCAGTTACTGAAATGGAACCAAAAAGGACGTCTCCTCTCGTCTCCTACAGTACCTGAGATTGCACTTTCTGCTACAATCTTTACGGAGGGTTTTGGGGGGTCAAATCGTATTTCCCTGCCCAGCTCAATTGCATACTTTTTATGTACAACCCTTTCACCTGTTCCACCTTACTCAATGGTTCTGCAGCACGTCCATGATACGTCCTTGTTCAATCTAATGCACATACATATTCATATAGCGATAGGAAGAGAAGAGAACGACTTTGGGGCGAGAGGCAAAAAGGAATTGCATACTACTGCGTTCTCTATTCACATAGTATTGCATGATACTACCGTTTTAAAGTCAAGAATGACTAACGCTGTAAAAAAAGGCAAACTTTTACTTACATATAAAAACCATAATACATTCTCGCCATAAACAGCAAAATATTTAAACATATCCTCTGTTCTCACATAGAATCAAAACACCTTTTTCTGGTAAATCACAATTCAGGAACAGGGGCATCATTCGCATAGAGAGACCTTTCCAACCCCATGTGGGGTTTAAAGCACACAATGCCCTGTCCAAACTAAAAATACTCTGCTACAAAAGCAATATCATCTGCAAGCTTTCAGAACCTACTCTCTGGTTTCCAAACTGAGCCCTAGGCTTAGCACTAGCAGAGCTAAATAAAGTCATTATTTTATTTTCATATACATTGCAAAGCATAATTCACTGCATCAAAGAATTAAAAAGAAAAATGGAGCACTATTTTCAGTCAAGTGCATGCATAGCAATTCTTAAAAGTGCTGCTTAAAACAAAACACCCCTGCTCGCTCGGACAGCATCTCAACACCCCAATGCAGGTGAGCCAGCTCCCTGTGTCAGGGCTGCCACAGTATTTATATGGTATTTGTGGAAATCTCCTTACCATCAAAATAGTTGTCATCCGGTCGGCAGAACCCCAGCTTCTAATTCTAAACTGTGCAACATGGATGTTAGTTCCCTCCCCCATATGTGTGATGTAGGTTAACTATTTGAGAAGCACTTCCCCTTTGGTAAGTGTCTGCGTCATCAGTTCTTAGCTTCGCAAGGCGCTCGGAAAGTGTCTCATCGCTGCGTCAATTCTCAGTAAGTGTCTCCAATGTCCCTGTCACAATAACATTATCAGTTCTTTAGCAAGTCGCTTGAAAAAGCGTCTTGGAGAAATATCGATGTGGAACATGAGTGCAGGCATTTGCACGTACTCGTCTGTGCTCCGGCTCTTCTCGTCGGAAGACTGTCATTAATATGGAGAATAAAAAGGGATTTGAAATCACGGCCTGCTGGTGCAGTGATTTAAGCACAGTGTGGTTCTTGCCCAAATCTACTTATAATTATATTTGTGAACATGTTTGCATGCATCTATGAATGATTGTGCTGTTTAAAACTGCTCAGCGCTTTGCTATCGTAAAATTGGTTACATGAAAACACGCTTCTTGTTAAGTGGCTGCTTTGCAATTTCAGGCAAATACAGGCCTCTTTGGCCATTAAAGCGCTTTGAGTATATTCGTTCTGTATATACAGTATAGACTGGCCTTTTGTCTAGGAGCTAGTCTCGTCAAACTAATGCTGGTTTACGATCATGGGGGGAACAGGTTTCTCATGTGCTGCTATTACCCCACAGGGGCAGAATGGGGAATTCCTATGTCAGCTCCGGACAAATTCTCTAATTTAACATTAAAAGGAAATCCCGTAGTCGGGGCAGACATTTTATTCATTCAGTTTATGCAAATTGTAGCATAATGTTATCCTCCGGAAACCTGGCATAGATGAGGTGCTTGTTTTGACTCAATAAATCGCATATTTCACATATGGAAATGGTATGATGCTAACTAGACCACAGGCGGAATGGAGGGCATTAGCTCTCTGGAATACCAGGAGAATTATATTGAGACATTGTGGGAAAGGTCCAGCGGAATTGTATTGTTTATGGACTGAGATGATATTGCAAATCGCAGGGTTTGAACAATACCCTCACTGAGGACCTGGCAGGAGTCGTCTGGGCGGCTTTTATGTCTGTCTTTACCCTCTTCTTGAAGTTTATAGTCAGCCAGAGCATGACAGACTTGTGAGGGGGAACTGGGATAGGGTCGAAATGCAGCGTAGACTCTACATGGGGATGAGCCGGGTTCCTAAGAATGCCTCAAGTTGTTTTTTTCTTACAAGAGGTATGCAGTTGTACAGTACGTGTATATTTTCACTTTTTATGTAACAAACTAACTAAACGATATTTAAACAGAAGGTACATTTCACTCTGCACATTTGTATTCTGATGGCCTCTTTATAGTGCTTTTGTATTCAACAGTAAATGTAAAAAAAGAGCGTAAAAGGCAAACTTGTACCATACCCTGTCCTAGTATGCATGTTGATTACGTATGATCCAACATTGGACACATTACCTAGGAAGTCTACATGAAGACTACCATTTCCTGACGGTGCCAATCTATGATAATACATATTTACGGGGCAGGTTGGGATAGCGTTCAGTGAGAGACTCTGCCAGATAACCATTGGCCGAGGTATGCGTTTTACATTACGTAATACATGGCTACATGTGTTGGGTGATCCCACTGTCACCCCATCCCAGCATGAATGCACATATGATTGAGGTATTTACCAGAATGGATCAATACTTACTTGTACCTGTAGCCTCTCAGACACAGGCTACTCAGACCATATTATCTATGAATAAGATCAAGACAAGGAGGACCATTTCCAACTCATTTACTCATAGCTTCTTCACAGTTGACCTCCCTTACCCCCATTCCCTGCTCCCTGCCCGCATGTCATGTCCTGTTCCACTTTCCTATTGTTCCATTTCCACATAGTGATGTGGATGGGCCGTCTAATGGGCAACATATGACACAACATTACACCTTTCCCCGTTTTAACCATAAAGTATGCTATTCCATTTCCTCGATCAGTATCTTGTCTGTGATGGGCAAGTCTTCTCCCTTTGAGCCGCAAGTGGCTCACCAATGTTATGGTCTGCATTTGATAGTTCACAATCCTCTTAGTAGGAGACATGCGACTCATGCCCCACTTGTCTGTCCTCCTCATCCACAAGGCAGCAGCCAGCAGTTTCCATCACTGACATAAAGTGGGATGAATTTCTTGTGATTGCTCTCTCTTCACTTCTTGCAATCACCATTGATCCCTTTCTCTTGATCACCGTTAGAAGTTCTGGATGAAATGGAGTCATGTTCTTGCATCTTGGCGTGTGCCTTACTACGGCCTGGTCACGGTGCAGAACTTCGGCTCTTCCGCTCTCCTTCTAAGGTCTGCATATCTTTTCATTTTGCTTTTCGCATGCACATCCTGTTCCCATATCCTGATCCCACAGGCATTTATCTCCCTCCACTTGTATGCGCGGCAGACGACTCGTGATGAGACGTCAAAACATAGCCTGTAAGGGACACCTCCCAGCGCAGTGCTGTAGTGTGCTTCTGTAGTCCCTCAGTAGCTGCTACACCACCTGCCCCAATGGATGATTTGTCAAATGTGATATTTGATTTGAAGTGACATTTTAATGCTGGCCATGAACCGCTCAACTCTGCCATTCACCGGAGGCCACCATGACGGGACTCGGCAGTGGCGTAATCCCATGTATTCTGCGAAATTCCCGAAATATTGTCCAGTGACCATCCTATCGAGCACATGAATGATGTTAGAAGCAGATGTTGATGCCACTATCTGCTCTTCCGGGAATCTCGAATGTTCATCCACCACCAGCAGGACATAGGCTCCATCATGTGTTGGCCCAAAAAAAGTCTATTGTTACCTTGTCCCATACAGAGTCAGGCAGGGGTGACATGCACAGGGGCTTGGTCTTTGTGTCTGGCACCAGCACAAAGCAGATGGTAGCCAGTGATTATATAGAATAAAAAACAGAGAGGTATTTAATAACAAAAACATTTACTATGAAAAAATACCGCATTTGTATTAAATGTATATATGGGGGTGGGGTTATAAACATAGGGAAACAGAGGGTTTGGGGAATATGGGGGGGACCCCAAATAAAAAATAGAAAAATCAGTATTGTTTCATTGTAAAATGTTGTTATAAAACACCTCTCTGTTTTATTATTTGTTATAATCACATAGAACCGCAGCAGATGCGACCGTTTTTAAGTACTTCTTCCACTCGCACAACCAGTCATGGAAAACAAATCTTCTTTGAGCAACCACTTTGTAGAACACCACCCCTCGGTTCCCTTTATGAGCCAACCAATCGTCTCTTGTCTAAGGGACGAGGGAATTACTATCTTGTTGCTCTTTAGTAGTATGTGGTCTTCGTCCGGGAGAGTTAATCTCTCACCAACAGCGGGCTTGCAACTTTATCCTGAATCTCCGGCGCTTCACTACTCGCCATTTGCTTGGTGTACTTCCACTTCCTGGAGCCAGGCATCTTCCAATGATAGGGAAGGAACTTCCTGTTCTGATGCTTGTAGCAGCGTGGCCAACTCCACGCGGAGGTCAGCTATAGATGGTCGCACACTCGCCAAGCCTGTTGGGTGTCTAGACAGAAAGTCCGTAGGATTTGCCTCCTTACTGGTCTATGAACAATGTTGAAGTCGTAGTCTTATAACGGCAACCCCTAGCGGGCAATGCAAATTGGGAAATGTACAACAATACCGAAAGAAAATGCCTATTCAGCAAGATCTAAAACGTCGAATCCCATTATACAGAACGGAGATTCAGGGGGTATCCTCTGCTCCCCATGTCCAGTTTCATGGGATCAGGGGTTGCGTGGGTGTCCCCTGCTTCCAATGCGAGGAGTGCAGCATTAATCTACTTTCATTTCGGTTAACGCAATGCTTTCGTCCTCTGAAAAAAAGCAGCATTACAAATGGGAATAGAAATGAAATCCGGACTAATGGAAAACGCGGTATTTCCAAGGCACGAACGTGAATCTACTTTCAGTTGCGTAAAGGGGGTTCTTCCCTCATTAATCCTTACCTTTCTCTACATCGGATTTGCCACTGATTCCTGTATACCAGTCAGTTCAATGGTTACCATCATTCGTTTTATGTTGGCTAACTGCAGTGCTAACAAATCTTCTAAAATAAGGAAGTGGCCATTAAATGCAAACTCTTGAAGCCACGCATGGTGGACCACTGTTCTCGCGCGATTTTGTGTAGGATTTCGGAAAATGAAACCAACAACAATGGACATAGCAATTGTAAAAATATACACGTAATACTTTGCGGCTTTTATTTTTTGGTGTTTTGCATATAATTAAATGATTATTTATGGAACGCTTTACTGCATACATGCGCAATGTTGTTCCAATCCCCAAAGGCGGGGATTCAACATTTTGATGCTGCAAAGCTTTCCGCTCCACAATATTGAGACTTGTTCATTTCGGCTTCGATCATATAACATAGAGCCTCACGTTGCACTATAATAACACCTGGGCCCCTGGAACTCGCATCAACAGTTAGCTCAAGAACCAGCCCTACTTGAAGTAACCCATGTCTTCAGCTGATGCTATGTTCTGGTGGATGGCCTCAAATTCCTTATGACACTCAGGGGTCCCTACAAACTCAGCCCTCTCTCTTGTGAGTTCCCTAATGGTGCACTGATTGTCTTGCAGGTACCTAGTGCAGTAGCTCGCGAGTTCTAGAAAAGACTGTAGGGCAGACATGTTCTGGGGAGCATCATTTAGGGATGTCCCCTTTTCCAGATCCGGTCTCATCACCTGATCTGAGAAGATGTGACCAAACAACTTCAGCATCTTCTTCCAGAATTCACACTTGTCCTTATTAAGCGTGAGATGTAAAGCTTCGAGAGTCATGCACACCCTTGGTAGCATGTCATTGTGATGGTCCAGAGCTGTGCCGAACACCAGGAGGTTGTTACTGTAGTTGATGCAGTTAGGAATGTGTCTGATGATCTTTTGTCACTGACGACACCCCAAAGCTGAGCCGTTTATATCTGAACAGACCCATATGCGTGACAAAAGTCGTAATGTACCTTGACTCAGGTGCCAGTTTCAGCTGATGGGAGCCCTAGTTCAAATCAAGCTTGGAAAAGGTTTCGACACCATTCAGGAGATGCATCATGTCTGTGAATCGGGGTGCTTGGTGTCTTTCTCTCTGAATGGCCTAATTGGACTGCCTCATGCCCATACAAAGATGATTGACTTTGCTGCATCCTTATTTGGTAGTGGTATGATCAGTGATACCCAGAGCATCGACCCTGTGACTGGTTCGATGCTGTCTTGTTCCAGTAGTTTGTGCAGTCCGGCTTCCACTTGATGTTGCTTGTTAATCGGAATGCTTCTGTAATGTTGGGGTATGGGCTTCACAGACTCGTCGACGTGCAGTTTCACCTGGCAGTTTCGTAATTTACCAAGTCCAGTGAGCAACGAGGGAAATATTTGTTCTATTTTGTCTGCCGTGTTTATGTATTTGTCGGTCATCAATCTTTAGATGACATGAACCAGCCCCATATCTACTACTGCCTTGAAGCTCAGGATGCATGCACTCTCTGCCGCCGCTTTCAGCAAATGGATCTTTATGCGAGCCAAGTGTGGATTTGTATCTGCATGTGCCTGAGAATTACCCTTTGCACTGTAATGGCGACCTCACACCATAAAGGTATATATCCACTTCTGACGGTTTGAATTGTGGGGTAGTTGCTGGTACACCTCTTCACAGATGACATTTACTGTTACTCCCATGTCTATCAGGAACTCAGCTTGGATCTCAATGATGTGTAGCAGCATGGTAGGATTTTTTCCATCGCCAACTTGTTTCCAGTGCGTACACATATCCCCTTTTTTCCGGCGGTCAACTTGCGACAAACTGGAGTTGGACTCTGAGTGAAATTTGGCGTCCATTTATCGGATGTTCCATCTTGTCTTGTGTCGATGTCTGTGCTCCTGGGACCTCAGGTCCTGTCAGTTGGGATGAGACCTGCAGTCTTTCCCTCTTGTCCTATGACCATGATCATGTGGAGCATATATTGGTCTCTGAACTTTCTGCCTTAGTGGTTGTTGTTGGGTGGCATGCCCGTCATAGACGGATATTGTGCAGTCTCACATACCGCTCTAAAATGGTTTTCAGCCCTGCATGCTCTGCATTATTGTCCGATGGCTGGACACATGCCCTCATGTGAAAATTCATAACCTAACTGAAAACATGACTTGTCCGTGTGTTTAGCTGCAGGCCTTGTGGCCATCACATGATGTAGGGACACCTGTTGAGCTGGGATGGGTTTAATTTTCAGTTTGTCATCAATTCCATTTGCACTTCTATAGGCAGGTCAGTCCTTGCCATCATTAGTATTTCTTCCAGGACTTTTGCAGCAGTTTCTTCCGAAATGCAGAGGACTCGCATTCAGCGATGATTTGGGACCTTAATGCCTCATCATTTGCATACTTATGGAATTGGTAATGCTTCAGTTGGGCTCTCAACATGATCACGAAAGCATCCATAGTTTCACTCTTCATCTGAACGTTGGTATGGAAGATGTGTCTCTCATAGTCCACATTGGTGTGGGGAGCAAAGTATCATGATAGTGCATCTTTTAGATTCTGGGATGTGGCTATGGACTCTTCAGGAAGCTCATATAGAATGCCCCACACAGACTCGCCCAGCACAAGCATCAGCAGGCTTATCTTTCTGTGGTCATCAAAGTGCCCCAATGCGTTGATGTACACAGGCAAGTCCCTTAGCCGCCTCACCCACCTGGAGCCCGTTTTGCTAGTATTTGTCAGGTGAAAAGCCTATAGCAGTTTTAGGGTTTATGATTCTCCTGTTGTGTGGGGACAAATTCTGGGTGAGGATGGCATCACCGTGGATGGAATCTCCTCATCCGACATAGCAATGTGACCTAGGCTGGAAGTCTTCTTGGATGTGTGTCTCTTCCGTTCCAGGCCACAATGGAATGGGAATACAGCTCCTCCTAGAGTGGGCCCCCAGGCTGTTGCCTTGCTGGGTTGCAGTGTCTCCAATGTATGCAGATTGCATGTGATGCCACTGTAGTACATGCAGTGTGGGAGGGCACTCCTCCACCCTCGGGGCACTCGCTCATGAGCTGCACCACGAGGAACACACTCGGCCCACCTCTCTTCTCACACAGAAGCACTACCTGTGGGCAAGCTCGTCATGCACATCGATGCCCATGGAGCATTCACACGGGGTGGCAAAGACCCTGCGGCGCTCTCCCTGTCAGAGCCACAGAACAGCACACCTTTACTTCGCCAGTGAGTCCAGGCACGCACACAGTTCCAGCCGCCATCATCACCAAATTTAGCCTCCCAGACACAGGCTACTGGGGACGTATTATCTATAAATAAGACCAAGGCCCTGATTACAAGTCTGCCGGTCCAGAAATAAGGGTGCCGGTAGCAACGTACCGGCAGCCTTTCTGGACCGGCAGACTACAGCTCTGCTTTCCGGGACCTATGTGCCCGGCAGGTCTAACCTGCCGGGTCCAACGGCCCTGGAAAGGAGAGTTGTCACACAAGCACTGGCACCATTAGCAACGGTGCCGGTGCTTTTGAATCCCCATTCCTGTGGAGTTCTTTTGGAATCCATGGGAATGGGGACTTACAAAATCAACCGCCTGATATCCCGTGCCGCCAGGACTTGCCCCGGTGGCACCGGGATATCAGGCAGCAGATTCAGTGTTACAGTTATGGCGGCAACCTGCGGGTTACCGCGGTCTTTGTAATGAGGCCCCAAGACATGGAGGACCATTTCCAACTCCTTTATCCATAGCTTCTTCCCACTTAACCTCGCTTTTCCCCGCTTCCCTGCATCAATTCCCGTTCCCCCTCCCCTATCGGTACATTTCCACATAACGATGTGGATAGCCAATGTAATGAGCAGCATATGGTGTGACTTTACAGTACCAAATAAGTCATTAAACCCATTGCTTGAAATGAGGCCTGTATCTTGAAGCAACAACATTAAGTTAGAAGCTTGCATGCAGAGATCTTTCTTTATATGCAGCCCTGCATTCTTTTGTTTTTAGTGCCTGACCTTTTGCTTTTCATGTGTTGTCTGTAAGGGCTCCATAGGACATAAGAGGTGGAGAAACAGCGTGCACTCACTGTAACAGATGAAACTATCTCTAAGTGAACACATACACCCACAGCACAATCAAGTAATGCTACTAGAAACCATCTTTCTCCTACTATTCAACCCATTGACTCTGCAAGGTGCAAGGTGGGTGGCTTCAGGTATGTGTGGTGGGCGTGTGGAGGAGTGATCCCATTGAGGTGCCTTTTTGACTGTTAGTAAAGGTTCTCCTAAGTAAGGGAGTTTATTAAAGTCTCTGGAAGAAAAGTGGTGTGTTGGGAGGGTGTAACTGTGTTCAAGGCTGGCGAGACTCTCAAAATGCAGGTGAAATTAGAGTTATGCATTCTCTCAACACAGCACTAGAGCCTGAACCCCATCTGGGGAAAGTAATCGATACGTAGGCGGGACAACAACCGTGACTAGCTCTCAATTATAGAGTCAAGCAACTTGATGAACATAGTGCTCTTTGAGTTGCCTGACAACAGAATTGAGGATCAGGTAGTGTTGCAGCCCAGCTTTTGTTTTATCTACTTTGCACAAAAAGAATGAAAGTAATGAAAACAAAAGCAAAATGCGTCAAGGAACTTCCATAAGGAAAACACAATAGATACACTCATGTGGATATGGTCGTTCACTAAATGGCCCTTAATAATATTTCAAAGTTGTTGACAAAACATCTGTTTTCGGAATTCAGCCATACCCACAGTCAAACATGTTCTCTATATTTCTCTGAGTCCAGACACATTCCTTATTTTTTTTAAAGTGTTCACTAATAGAAATAAAATCAATATTTTAAATTCTGCAGGGGGGAGGAGGGGCAGGACCCGGCAGGGTTGTGGACATGTGCTTTCCTTTTGGGGATGGGGTAGGAGGAAGATGCCAAAGAGGGGAATGACGTAGCCAAAAGCAGGATGCAATGGGCTAATGAGAGGCACACTCAGCCGCAAATAGTAGCTGGTTGTCACCAGGGTCCCTTTACAACCTCCTCCAAGATTTCTGCTAGCGAGCTAAAGCAGGTGGCTGCCCCGGAAATAGTGAGGGAAGAGGAGCTGAAGAGGCAGGTGCTTATTCAGTCCCTGGTGTTAGATAAAAGTAAAGAAAGGCTGATGGTGATTTTACATAATTAACAGCAGCATCAGCTGGCAGAGGACAGATGTTTGCTCTGGTCATGTGGCAAGCCAGAAGAAGGACTCAGACAAGAGGACATTTTTAAATGTCGTTTTATTTAAATTAAAAGAAAACGCCACACTGAACCTACTACTAAAACCAAGTTCCCTTCCTAACAAAACTAAACTTAGGTGCTCGTCTATAGTCCAAAGAAAAGTAGTTCTCAGTCCAAACCTATCTACTAAACTGGCCCTACCAAAAACAAAAAAGAAATAGGTTGAATTCTCTGCACTCTTGGTTCTTCACACAGGTATCTCCGGCTGTCCCAGGAATCCATCCTGGATCTGGATCCAATAGTTATGAGTAAACAAACGTGTCACTCAAAGAAAACAGTTCTTTTCAGTTCCTCAAAATTCCCCAAAATGCAAAAAGGTCTCATGTTCCTGGATAAACAAAAAACAACAAGCTTCTTTAGGTGGAGGTATATTTCCCTGTTCCCTTTTCACCAACTTGATCGATCTCTCCACTCTTGGACCAACTTTCCGGAGCCTCAGTGCTCCCATAATATCTGCTTACAGTGCCCCTGGCCTCCTTTGGGGTCCCCTGGACCAATATCTCACTTAATTCTTTAGGGTTCCTCTGACCCCCTCTGCTTCTGGTTTTCATATTTTTAGTGAGTGCCTATGGCACTTTTTGAGGTTTATACTGCTCTGGTTTATCAGGCTCCTGTAACCCTTTTCCTTTCCTTTTTCTCTCAGGTCCATGTAACCCTTGAATGGGGCTAGGGAAGTCCTTCCCCACTCACTCTCTCTTTGCTTCTCCTTCCTCCGATCTAGGTAACCCGGGTACTTACTGTGTTGCAGTGCTTACCCCAGTGAGGGTCCATCTTGTAAGCGACAGCGACAGCCACGCTCTCCATGGCTTGCCGCTTTTCCGCTCTGGATGTTAGAGATCTTTGCATTTTGCTCATCTCATCATTCTCTCTCTCTTTCTAGCTGGCTCTCGGGCTGAGAGCAGAGGACCCAGTCCTGTCTTTGTCCCTGGACTCAGCGTCTGTTTGTGGGCTCTGGGCTGTACTTTGTTGTGCCTCCAGATCCAGTTCACTCTGCGCGGCCTCTACCTCTCCGGCATGGCGTGCTTTCTCATTTGGCATACAATGTCTCCCTCTGGTGGCCACCTCCTTTTATGTTGCAGCCAGCTGCACTAGTCTGAGCGCCTCCTCACCTTTCTGACGTTCTCACGTCTGAGACTCGCCTCGGCATCGGATTTCCCCGCTTCCATTCAAGGGTTGCTGGTCCTTTATTCTTGCTCAGTTATTGAAAAGGAGATAATTGTTCACCGCAGGTTGTCAAGCATGTGGAAAGTTCAGCATTACCTTGAGCCTAACACATAGATATATTAGGCCTCATTATAAGTTTGCCCAACCGAATTAACTTGCCAGTAATACCATTTACCGGCACATTGCTGGATCGGCAAACTACAGGTTTGCTGGTGGGGTGGCCTGATTTACCCCCAGCTAGGAGCTGGAATTAAGTCAGGCACTCCACTGACACAAAACAGCCGGTATTACCGGCACCTGGTCATACCGGTGCCAGTAATACCGGCAATCCCCCCATGGAGTCCTATGGGATTCCATGGAATGGGGATTAACCTACCCTTTCTGGCACCCTTTCTAGTAATACTGGCAGACCGAGTGCCGTCAATGGTAATGCCATTTGGTGTTATTCTGCCAGATTTACTGGTGGGATACCACCAAACTCATAATGAGGCCCAATGTCTGCATTTCTTACTCCCACTTAGGCAGATAATACCTTAGGAATAGGGAGTTCCCCATGGGAATGGGAGTCCTTGTGCCAAGTGAGGTCCTGCTTTCCCAGATCCCTAAGAAGGGTTTTTTTGGGCAGCTAACCTGCCGAGCCTCAAAGGGTTTGGCTCACTCTGAGGAAGAATGGATGATGTCTTCCGATTCGTTACACCTGTCTGTAGCTATGTACCAGGCTAGATTAGCGTTAGGAAAGATCCAGTTTCTGGGAACACCACTCTCAGGGATCATATTGCAGAAAGAAGAGCAACAGGGGGAGGTGGTGACCCTATGCCCTTGGAACCTCAGTCAGGTCAATGATGTGCCTATCGTTGGGGAAAATTACCCCCAGGACACCTGTTTAGACTTACGGTAAAATTGTTATACTGTTCTTCTCCTCTTGTCCTGAAGACGGCTACATCTGCATCAACAGACAACGTTCTTGTGCTTTGCCTGATTTTTTCTGATGCCATTAGCCGAAACATATGTCGACTCTCACAAAACCAAACCTAAGACATCTGATAGGTTTTCTTTTTATTTGATAGAGCTGGCTTAATTATATGATGCTCTACTTTTAAGAATAGGATGTTACAAATTGAGTGCTCACACACCTTCTTTGGTTCCTCACGTACTAACCCCACTTAAAAATTATCTGTGATGCAATCATATTACATAATTAGATTGATTTTAACTTGCTAAATAAAAAGTAATTTTGTTATGATCTAGTGGTTGTTTTTCAATATATCTTGACAAATGTTTTTTGAGTGAAATTTGGTGCCACTTGTATTTTCAAGCCCCCTCTTTTTACCATGAGTCTAAACAAGTGTCCTGGGGGTCATTTTCCCCAACGATAGGCACATCATTGACCTGACTGAGGTTCCAAGGGCATAGGGTCCCCACCTCCCCCTGTTGCTCTTCTTTCTGTAGCTATGTACCTCCATGTTCACCTCTCACATGTATTCCAGATGTGACAATTGCCCCGCCCTAAGGGACAGACCTCAGTGAATTAAAAGGCATTTACAATTATCTTTCATAACATTTTGGAGGGTGTGTCAGTGACATCATGCGCCCAAGGGACAGACTTGCCCCAGGTCATGGGTAGGAGTATGCCTGGGCAAACTTTTTCAAAAGTGGCCCGCAGGCTCACGTGAATCTCCGAGTGAGATCAGGTTGGTATGCAGCTTTCACAGATTTGTCTTCAAGTCCGATTCTGTTTGAATCTCCTTTAAAAGCCATACATCTTCAGGGATGTTTGCTAGAAGTTCGGGGCTGATTCGTAGAAAAAAACATACACAAAATAACTTAAAAGGCTTCAGGAAGGTAGAGAAGGGTTATAGGAAAGGGAGCGGTCGGGTAGGCTGGAAGCTGGGAGATTAGCAAGAGCAAATGGGGTCCTGTGCATATGCGAATGTTAATTAAGTAGGACCACACATGAAACTCTTAAGTAAGGTATCTCAGTGGATGAATGCACCCAGTGCAGAGATCTATCTGTAACTGCAGGTACCAGGATTGACTTTGGGAGTGAAGCTTTTCATCCTTCTGAAGTTGATCAAATTAGTAAAGTTTAAGTGTTGAATTGTAAGCTTGCATGTCAGACAAGCAGAGCCAGTCACGTGTCAGGCATGCATGGGTCTGCTTTTCATCATTCATAGGTCGACACATTGTGTACCATTAAGGCTTATAAAATCAAAATACAGGGAATTCGTAATAGACATGGACCCCTGGGGAAGAGTCAGTTTTATTTATTTACATGAACACTGCTCAGGTTATATATTTAGCAATAGTGAGAGTCCATATATATATAGCAATAGGGAGAGCCCATGGCTGCAGGTCAATGACCACAGATGGCCAGTAGGACCAGTAGAATACAGTAAAAACACAGGTGATGTGGGGGTTTTCCCAAATGTAATCACCTAGGCTTAGGCAGGACCAAAGGGGAAGGCAGACATTGGTAGCAAATGTCATATAGTACTAAAGAGAGAGGCAGAGTGAGAAGCGTCAGGAGAGAATCACTTGCTAAGACAATGAGACAACTGTCCATGCATGGATTTGTCTGTCCAGTAAATATATTCATGGATGACACAACCAGCAAGTGTTCATTATCTCAGGTCACCCGACTCAATAATTACTCAGTGTTTAAAATCACATAAAGGTTTATCGTAGGGCAATTATAATTCCTTCCTGCCTCATGTGGCTCTGTAATGAGTTGCCGTACTAAAGTTAAGTTGAGTATTGAGTTTCATAGGAAACTCGTAAAACTGATTTGCTAGTAACTTTTGACCCGAATGACCGATTTGGCTGAAATCTTACAAACAGAATTGTATTCACGGTCTCCCCCAGACTGAAATTCTGGGAACGATCCGTATAAAAAGAAAGTATTATTAAGAAAGTAATGAAACGCTGTTTTGGTATGGTCCCCATTCATCCCATTAATTTTCCCATAGAGAAAAGGTAAATTTTTTACTGAAGCCGTGGCCACCTAGTGTGTGTAAAGGAAACATATTGGGGGAACATATAGTGGGCATGGCCGAAGGCCAAAGGCCTGTAAAAAAACGATAGTATAGCAAAACCCTAGAAATTCACTGCAAAAAGTTTAAAGTGCTGTTTAGTTGACCAGATTTAATGCAACAAACCCCTTGAAATTTTGCGGACGTGGGAAGTCATGACCAGTTTAACTCGGCGAATTCCCGTTACAGAGCCCATGAGCACATACATATTATAAGAGAAGGGATTCACAACGACATCCAAAATGGCAGTATGGGGACATATCATTATGGGAGACAGCGCCCAGTTAAGCCATGACTTGCCTCATCCACTGAGATTCAAGGGTTTTGTTGTGTTAAATCTGGTCAACTTAACTGCACTTTAAAGTTTTTCAGTGAATATATATATATGGAGAGAGAGAGAGAGAGAGAGAGAGAGAGAGAGAGAGAGAGAGAGAGAAATGTAGGAGGATTTGCTTGGCACATCAGCTTTGTGCTGTCTTATATTTGTCTTCTAGAATCTGAACCATGCAATGTCCGATTTAGCACTGTCACTAGGAATTGTGGACTGCTGACGTTATGTTGATTATCTTGGGCACATAAAATATGGTTGAAAAAACTCTCACACTTCATATAAGTGAAAGCACGGTCCTGTAATCATTGTTTTAAATGCTCCCCAAAGTTAATCAAATAAACATAAGGAGAAGGTTACTGAAACACTTGACATCAGCTATGAGAGGCTAATTATATCCCTGTAATACAACTTACCATTTGCACTATGACTGGATACTTTCTAATTTCTCTGTCCTGGAACTAGCCTAGGCCATCTTCCCCCGCCCTCTCTACTATTCGTAAGTGGCCCTGTCACAACTCCACAGTTTGCGTAATCACTCCGATTTTTCTTCCTCTCCCAGACTGAATTCGAGCCTCCAAAGTCCTCACTAGCAGCTTGGGCTTTGGTAAACCATCTCCCCAAATAGACTAGTCTCATTCCTTCTTTTTCTCTGTACTAGCTCCAAAAAGTCACTGAAACATTTCATCAGAAACACGAACCTCGAAACAGCCCCAATCGGAGACCAGAGCAGATTAAAAAAATCAGCCTTCCAAAAAACCTCCTTGTGTTCTGACACTCTATTTTAACCTTTTTTCTGCACCCACATATGCATTCTCTCTAACCTGATTTTAGCCCCTTCTGTCCTACATCACCTCTTCCCATATCTGTTGGTTTCTTGGTAACTTTCCTTCTCTCCCCCTACCCCATGCTGACTTTCTTACAGAATGTCCACCCCGCCACCCACAGTTCCTTTAGGCCTGCATGCTGAACCCTTAGACACATGTCCCCTGTTCTCTCTGAATGCCCCATTTAGATGAACAATGGAGCTCTCTTTTTGCAATGAAGCAGCTTTGGCCGATCAAGGTTTACTTCAGGAATATGTATTGTTCATCTCTCAACACGCCCTGCAACTTTCCAGGAGTGCTGGCATTTGTATTGAAGCTTGAATTGCACTTAGCCTGTTATGTTCATGCACCTGCGGATACAGCATCCATATGAGTACTTGAATGGCCTATGTGAACTTACTCTACAATACTCTCCCTCTAGGGCCAATTTCTACGGTTG
This sequence comes from Ambystoma mexicanum, assembly GCF_040938575.1. Lineage (NCBI taxonomy): Eukaryota > Metazoa > Chordata > Amphibia > Caudata > Ambystomatidae > Ambystoma > Ambystoma mexicanum. The sequence goes on along the minus strand of NC_090935.1, from coordinate 1,084,913,127 downwards.
GCTGCAGGCACCTGCGGCATAGAGTTTGTATTTCACTGGTAACTTTCCAACAGACAAGCAAGCATCACATGAGAAACAAACAGAAGGAAAGACAGGAAAACAGCAACAGAAAGTGGGCGATGGACCAAATAATAAAATAAAAGGCAGTTTGAAATAACGATATAAAAACAGAGAAAGAGGTAAAGAATTCTAGGGGTGAAAGGTAAGGAAGTGGAATATGAGGGGGAGAAGAAAGAACAGGCACTAGACAGATAAAGATGGCTAGAAAGAAAGGGAAGAGCAATTGTACAGCAAAGAAGGATCCGAGTTGGCAAAAAAGCTGCTCTAAAAGAAAACAAGATGGAACATGAAGTGAGTGTTGGGCGGAAAGTTCAGATGGAAACAGAAGCAAGAAAACCAGGACCACAAATCAAGGGAAAGAGATGGCGAGAAAGGTGGGCTACCTTCAATAAAGGGGTTAAAAGTGGGGAGAAAATCCCAAGCTTTGTGGAGTGGAGAGAAAACCGAGGGAATTTGGGTATAGGTGGAGGTGAGTGAGAAACAGGGAGAGTGTAGATGAGGGAATGACAGTTAATGAGATGGGATCAGAGGGAAAATGGGAGAGAGAAAAGGGAAGCTGGCACCGATTGAGTTTGAGGTGAAGGTATGACTTGGAGTGATAGAAGTGAGACTAGAGTGGAGGAGAGAGGTCATCTGGGGCAGATAAAGGTGAGAGAAGGGCAGAGACGGAGGTGAAAACTAATGGAAGAGATTGAAGGAAAAGCTGCACAGAGTGGAGGAGGGGATAACAGGAAGACTGGGAGAGAAAGTAGTGAGACAAGGACCGAGGTGGCAGAGGTGGAAGGGCGGCTGGGCAGATACGAGGCATAGATGATTGTGTGGGGGTGGGGGTGCACAAGGGAGCGTGTTGACAGTGATGTAACCATGCAATAGTCAGGAGAGAGGCAGAGAGCGAGAGAGAGGATAGAGGGGGACACCCAGAGACCGAGACCCCAGACTGAGACTGTCCCAACATGTGTAATAGAGAAGGGGTATGGAAAAAGGAGGAGCGGTGGATGAAGTGAGGTGGTACCAGCAGAGAAGATAGAGGAGGCTAAATTAGCATTCAGTTTAATAAGCGAAAAGGGAATGTGTGTGAGGCAAGATTGGGAAAAGAGATAACAGAAGAATGGGAACAGACGCAAGGCTGTAGAGTCTATCAAGATGGGTCGCACAGATAGAAAAGGAGGTGGCAGAGACCAGGTGAATGAGGGGTTTTAGAAGGAGATGGGCAAGGAAGAACCAAGAAAGCTCCAGGGAAAGACATGGCCACTGCCCAAGGCATCAGTTTGGACAATGACTTGAAGTGCCCTTTGTTTCTAGATTTCCTCCTTCTTTGGAACCTCTAGGGCGTGCTGACCTTAGTGTAGTACTAGTGAAGTCTAGGAATGCTCTCGCCCCAATGTGGGTATTCAGTGCTTCCTACGTCACACCAGCCTGGATCTTTGGCCTGGCAAGTGCCATTTTACCTACTTGCCGGTAGTGGCCCGGATACGTGCAAGCACCCTTCCCTAAATGACAAAGACTGGTCTTGTATTCAGGTGGGAGATCCTGAAATATGTTGACACGTACCATGAAGTCTTTTCATGTGGCCGCACAGGAAGCAGGGGAATCTGTGAGCATCCCACTCAACTCATGTATGCCAACCATCATCGAAAAATGTCAGGACATTCTCAGCCCACAACACAGCATTGTGCACTTGTAAAAAGGTTCAACGGGATGTAGTATGTGTCTTATATAGCATTGGTCATTTGTATCAAGCACAGCACAGGTTGCATCATCTCCCGGCTCACTCGTGGCATCATCAGCTGTGGGCCATCATCTTTTCTTAACGGAATGCCCAGGTGAAGAATATACTTCCGCCTATGGTGGGTGGGCTCTGACTGTGGCACGCCGGAACGGAGAGTCCTTGTCCACAATTTCTTTGTGCTAACCCTAAGCCTCAAGATCTTTGGTCCTCTGGCTGTGGGGAGGCCTCATACTACCATGTTTTTGCCTGTGGCAAGAGGAGCACAGTGTTCATGGACATGATGTTGGTGAGTGGTTGCGTGGTATAGAGGTGAACTGCACACACATGGAGGGAACACGTTGGTTGTTTGACCTGGCACCATATTGCCAAGAAACTGCCTGCCTAACACTTTCTATAGTTGGACAGCTCCTGCTGCACCTCTTTTTTTCAATGTATAATGATAAAGGAGAACATAGGGTGCAAGTAAAAGTGTGCTCTGTCTGATAAGTTGAATTTGGCAAAATGTTTACATTTTTTCTTCAAATCAATTGATTTGTGGAAATAAGGCTACTGTATGCGATTCGGCACAAAACTGAGCCTCCCATCTTTATTCTGACGGTGATGGAATGGAGAACAGCCTTGCACAGAAATCTCTGTGGCTGCATATTCCATGCTTTGCTGCATGGCGGTTACTGCACATATGTGGAAATAAGTGCTAGCACTCTACGGACATTGATGCAGGGTTAGCGGGAGTCCCCTGCACGGTCATCATCTTCCTGGTTGTGATCAAATTACGGCATGTGAAAAGGCCCTGCGCAGTATGGGAACATGTATGTGGGAGGCGTGATGCAAGGGTGTCACATGTGCACTCCGTGGAGATTTTATGATTTGCCTCCAGAACAGCACAAGCCAGAATGAACACATATTACACATGAATGTAATACAACTCACAACTGTCGTTTTCATATAAAGAATTGAAACATTTGGAAAATACATGATAAAAGCTATTTGGAGCGCGCCAAAGGAGTACTTGTGTTTATTATTTTTCTCACTTGTTTATACCGGAAAGCTGCAGTGTTGCAAGCTCCAGGTGCAGCAAACCAAACTTTGAGGAAATCTCTTAATAAATGTAAGGATACTCGTCATAGTTGCTACGGGCTGAAATAAACGATAAACATATTACACACAGGCAACAGGACGGTAGGAATCATTTTGTTTTGTTTAATGAAATGGGTGGTGTTCAAACATGCGTTATCATGGTTTCCAGGCCAAGAATGAACAAATAACAAAATTGCAGATACAATTATAGGCGATGTAAAAACATATCCCATCCAAAGCGAATACAGAGGATAATAAATGGGTGCCAGAGAGCTCATGTTTAATGATATACTTCTCGAGCCCTTAAAATGCATGCTTTATTAGTGAGGGCGCTCATGTTTCCATCCACGTGTTTCAAGAGCCTCTGTTTTCTCATGAGTACGGCAAGGTTTTGGACACCGCTAAACAGTTTGCATCATTTTTTATTAGCGTGCGATGCTCCCATATTGACTATTAATACATGATCATATGAGTGCAATTGTAGAGACGCACTGTTGTGGTTGTTTTCCTGGGAAAGTTGTGGCTCCGGCACTGACAGTGTTAGCAAAGATTCTGCTCTGACAGACTTCCCTGGGGCAGGCTTTGAAACGTGAGCAGAATAAAGGCGCCACTCTGTCGCTGCAACACGCGCATGCGTGGTTGCATCAGCTTTTGACAGACACGCTGTACATGCGTTGCGCAAACACACTGATCACCCTGCACGCTCAGTTCTCCTTCTCTTCTGTCCCCACTCGCTCCCATCCCCCTTTCCCCACCGGTACTGACTTTGCCCACCTGGCCCTTCTTGGCAGCCCTGAAAACTTGCTTCGTCCCGCTCGCCATCCTGTTACATGCACTAGGGGAGGTTTTGCTTCAGTGCTATTTTCGCACAAGCTGTTATCCCCTTTTTTTATTTCACACCACACTACAGAACCCGCACTCTCTCCACTTATATGTGTCAATAAGGCTAAACAAGAGCAATGCATTGCTTCCATCGCAATCCATGTTCACTTCCTCCCAAAATACAGCTCAAAATTGATGTCCATTGTTACCACCCCAAATTTATTTTTACAGCTGTTATATAATAAATACATGTTGGTACATAATCTCTTGTGAGGAATGAGGGTAACAACTATATCAGGGGCCTACAACCTGCGGATCTCCAGATATCTAGACTATGGGCCTCATTACGAGTTTGGACGTAGCCATGCTGTCATTACCTGCATGGCTACCTCCAAACTGATGTCCGGGTCCCGAAAAATGACTGGGCCATTCCGACATTTGCGGGCCCGGTAAATCCCATTTTCCGGACCCGGACCTGGTACGTCCCCATTCCCATTTGAGCCACTATAGGGCTCAATGGAATGGGGAGGATGCTAACAACGGACCTGTTAATGACGGGTCCGTTGTTAGCATCCTGGTCTGCTCGCGGGTGCCGGTATGCACGCCTGGCCAGACAAGACGTGCATTCTGCCACCCGCGAGCAAACTCAGAATGTGGCGGCCTGGTATGAACGGTGCCGGTACCTTACCAGGCTGCCAGGATCGTAATGAGGCCCTATGACTCCCACGATCCCTCATATTGGGTATGCTGGGTAGGGCTGATGGGAGTTGCAGTTCAAAACATCTGGAGAGCTAAAAGTTGCAAACCTGTCTACTATATTCTAATTGGTAATAATGCAGTAGTCAATTTAAACAACATTGATCACAATAGTGAAGCTGGGAGGACAAAGTGACTGGAGTCAGGAAGCCAAAATAGGGTTGTGACGGCATGTGCTCATTATTTTCTATGTGCTAATTTCCTGGAGCTTCTGAAGCCTCATATGCACACCCATTACTCCACTCATCATGTTTGGCATTTGAGAAACCTTGCCATAGGACAAAATACATTTCCAACTTCTGTCTTACTTCAATCCTTTTTTTTTGCGCAGCATATCGACTATGTTATGCAACCTTCTCTGTCCCCTTTTGCATATAAAAATAGTCTGCATTTGTGTGCTCCTGGGTGTGGCAACACTATTGTCCGTAACATGTTTGATTCTCGTGCAGTGCAAGTGTGGTCATCACGTTGCCCTGTTTCCATGCAGACCTGTGCCTCCTATGTAGTTCTCTCATTGATGTTTGCAGGTTAGATATTCCAACCCAACGTTCAGCAACCAAAACTTCCTTGCTGGAAATGGTCCTTTGCCCATAATCCAGACCAGACCGTAGAAGCTATGCGGTGGCCACCTTCCTGCCATTTCTCGACCATGGTGCTTTCGATCACAGTTTAGGACCATTCTCTTGATGCCACCCATTAGATGCGTGTTTTCAAATAGCGCTGTTACTACTACCGGCTTCCAGTCCAAGGCATGTGCCTTATACTTTAATGCAAATCAAGCAGCCACTGCATTTGAGACCCGGAAAGCTGGTGGAAGACTTTTAGTGCTGCAGCAATTGGGTGAGGGTGGAGGGATGGCGGCATTGGGGGCGGGCGCTGCTCTTGTACTTCAGTGGACCCGTATCCTCCACGGTCCACCACACCCTGAGCTTTGTATCCACAGTCTAATCCTGCTTTCCTTGAATTTTCAGTTCATGACAATGGGGGTCATTCCAAGGTGGGCAGTAAGGGATACCAGGCACCGGTAAGGAGACCGGTGCCGGTAATCCCTTACAGCCCTACTACAAGGTCCCTTAGCGGGTCCCACGAGTAACGGCTGGTCTGACCAGCCGTTGTGGACGGGACCCTTTAAGGGACCAGGGTGCAAATAATGGGCTTGCCAATCGCGAGCCCGTTATTTGCGCCCTCCCCATTCCCATTGAGCCCTATGGGGGCTCAAATGGGAATGGGGATTGGCATTTTCAACGGGGACTTTCCGGTCCCGCAAAGGTTGGACTACACGGTAAGTCCCCATTGAACTATAATGGTGCCGGACCCGTTATTGGTGGCAGTGATGGCGCAAATAGCGCCATGACTACCACCAACCTCGGAATGAGGGCCAATATGTAGTCTCTGATGATGTCCACCATTTTTGTGAGGGGCCTCGAGGACACTTTGTAGGCGCCTTCAATTCCAGACCCTTCTAGTCGAATATCAGCAGGATTAGCTGGATGACAACAATGCAATCAAGAACAAGCATCGACAAAGCTAACTGTTATGAATTGTGTGTAACGGAAGGCTGTGCGTTGTGAACATAGAGGGGAAGAGCATGAGGAGGCTGAACATGTCAGGGTGAAAGGGCAAAGGGGAAGGGTGTCAGGTGAAGAATTACTTTGGGGAAATGATGGCACAGAGCGGTAGCACAGTGGCAGCCAGTTTTAGGGGGAGATTACTGTTGTGCCAAAAATGTACATTATTTACTGTTTTTTTACTTTCTTCCTTCCAACATTCATGGGCAGTAGTGGTCAAGGCATTGTTTTTTGGTCTACCATTCTTGTCTAGCATTACCAAGGGCTTACTCTAGCAGAAACCTGAGGGGATGCTGACCTCTCTAGAGTGATCAGGGAGAGCACGGGGTGCTGGTGCATGGGACGAGTGGCCCGGTGCAGCAGTGTGTGCCAGATCAGGATTTGGGGGGATGGTACAGCAGTGGAGCATGGCAGGAGCAGGAAGGTGCCTGGGAGGCCGCCCCAGGCTGATGCCCCCATGCTACCATCTCTTCCTTCAGCAGCGGCTGAGACCAGAAAGCCATGCAACACCCAGCGACCAAGGCTCTGTGCTTTTACCAAAGTCCAGCTCAGGTCGTGCTCCTTCTCTCTCTCTCTCTCTCTCTCTCTCTCTCTCTCTCTCTCTCTCTCTCTCTCTCTCTCTCTGAGGTCACCTTGGCTTCTAGACACTTGCTTGCCTCCCTCTGCGATTGAAGAAACCCCATGTAGAAGGCTTCATGTGTGCCCGGTGGTGCCACATAAGAGTTGAAGGTAGGGTAGAGTGCAGCATGTAGGAGTCACCACCCTATAGTGGTGCATTCAATAATGCTGAACTTGATTGCTGTCCACTGCAGGCCAACATTCAGCTTTATTATGCCGATGTGTCGCCTGCATGACCACTAACAGACATTCATAAAATAGAGAGTACCACAGTGTGTTGAGGCCATTCAGCTTGTAAAGAGACCTGCATGGATACAGTATAGAATTGCCATCGGGCACATTCTTAGCCTACATTCTCCTCAATGAAGACGAACCCAGCTGAAGGAATGCTGCGATTATGTTCACCCACCTGCCATGCCATTTGTAAAGACTACTACCTGCTCAGCTGATTTCCGCACTACGCAAATGCAAGGTTCCACTGACCGACCACCACACAAGAGATGCATCGCGCCACCATGGGTTAAGCTAGTGTGCACACATACGCTGTCCCCTGCAGACTTGCCTGCCACATGTGGAGTCTTCACGCCGTTCTGCACCACAACCAAATTCCATCTCCTAAATTAACATGAAACCAGCTGATATAAGCCTGCCTAAATATTTATGGGGTGCCGGAATGCTGGAGACTTCCACCACCCTAAAGCCTGCAGCTGAAAGCTGATAACGCGAGATCTGATGGTTGCCGTAGGTTTCCATACACTGGCACACGAGTCAAATAACTCTAGTCTAGGTGCACGCGCTCAGAGTTGGTCATTTATGGCGGGCTCTGCAGATTCACCTTTTATTGCCCTGCCTTTGTTGACACCTCGGGACAGGCAGCGCTGACACACCAAACAGTGTTACCGTAAAGCGGAGCAGCAAAAGTTGTTCTGTGCTTACAATCCATAACACATTTACTGCCGGCAGATTCATTACAATTGTTTTGTTGGGGGGTTGGAGTGCACACAGCAGCAGAATTCGGAACGCTGATGATGACTTCCTTCTGGTGGTCTTGACATCAAGTTTATAAAACTTCAGCAGTTTTCAATCTCATCTAGAATACACACATGGTCTGTATGTTGTGACACATTCGAAGTAAAGGGCCATATGTGCCGTCCCCACAGGGAGGTTGCGAGGATGTATGCTGCATCATGCAAATTGTCACTTTGTCACCCACCCCCCTTACAATGGGGCCCGGTTTGATATGTTAAGCCAAAATGGCCGCTCCTCTACTGGTCATCCCCTTGGCAATTCCATATAATTCCCTTACAAGACAGCGCCCATGCCACGTGTATCCACTGTTCCACAACCACAGGCTTAATAAACAGCACACACGGCCTCCTGGATTGAGTATATTAGCGCCCACAATGTCCACTCACATATAACAATCAAAGATGCTTTGGATCCACATAGTTCCATTTACTCAACGGGTTCTATGCTAGGGATTAACATAGTGCGGGCCATCGACCGGTGCTCAGGTGCTCTGCACTACTCCGAAAAACATGCTTGTTTCTTTCTATCCAGTAGCAGACGGGATGCATCGATTGGTCAGCACTGTTTTGCAGTCTTTTCGTCCATCTTCCGCATCATCTCTCTTCGTTCTAGTCTTTCCAGCCATTCGTTCCGCAGCCTGAAATGTGCAATAAAATAAACACACAAATGAGTTTTCGGTAAGCTTTGGCCATTGGATGCCTTTTATCAAACAACCAAGTAGGAGCAGGTCTGATTTTAAGAACTGTAATCACAAAGCGGGGTTGGGGGACCTCCAACCATACCCATTGACTCATTCATTGCCAAGCAGTGTCTGCTGCCTGCTTCACTCCCCACTACCCTCAAATCAAGTCACGGTTATAGGTCAGGTACGTCACTTGGGCGTTCCTGTTTGGAATACTGGCATCTTCAGCGCTAACCCTCTCTGGTGCAGGTGTTACACAGACACCATCAAAAGGCCACAATTCGTTTCACAACCGTTATTGAGATTTCCCTTACAGGTGATACCGCTGGATTATTGGAGATGTGATATCCGTCTGAAAATGCAGCAGATGGCATAACCCATGACATACGCCACCAAACACCATTATAAAGGTTTGAATATATTGGAAAGCTCTCTAGGTGTTTAGGTGTTCAAGAGGAGAGAGGGGATGTTCTGTCACATTCCTGTCCAGGACTTGAGGGGCCCTTTAAGGTACATTGTTCTGCTATGCACCACTGGCTTTGTTAGTGGAGTCCTTTCCATTGGAATATACCATTATGACCACCACCCCCTTCTGGTGGATTACCACTATCACTGAAGGCCCCACCCAGAGACTGACTCGTTCTTTCTTTCTAGACATCGTTAACCCCTTCCCACATGCTTACTTCGTCCTAGTGGTACCCGACAAGTAGGAAGGAACCTAGTCCACATATACATACATGTACAACTACAGCAGACCATCCCTCTGTTTTGTTTGGCCATCCTTGCCTCCTGGTTCTCCTTGACCTCTGAGCAGCATTTGGCACAGTAGACCACCAGACACTCACTGACAATCTATATCAGTGCATTGGGGTCAACAAGATTGTCCTCCACTGGTTCAAATCGTACCTGCCTAAAAACCACCAGTTTGTACAAATGGATTCCTCCAGATCACCAACTTTACCCATCTCCTGTGGTGTCCTGCATGGATCCATCCTCTCCTCGTGATATTCAATCTCAACATGGTACTGCTTGGAACCCTCCTGTCTCTACACAACATCCACATCCACCAATACGCAAATGACACACAACTCTTCCTCAAGATATCATCTATCGAAGACATCTACAGGCTCATAGACTGCCTTTCATTGATCCAGTGGTGGATGTCCAGTTCTTACCTGAAGCTTAACCCCTCCAAGACGGAGTATCGACTGCTGACCAATAACACTGAGCACTCAGACATTGAGACCTAGTTCTTTGCTATGCACCTCAAGGGCTTCACACCCCTGCTGGCCACTTGCGCTAAGTCTCTTGGGTTCGACATCAACAGACACTTCTCTTTCAAACAGGAAATAGCAAGGAAGGCACAAATGGCTTGGTACCAACTTTCTCTCCTGCGGAAAAGCAAGCCCTTCATCCCAGAAGACAACTTCAGAACTGCTTTCCAATCCTTGGTCCTTTATGGCAATGCCCTTTTGAAAGGCCTTCCGGTGCCTACCCTAGCTATCCTGAGATGTGTCCTCCATGCTGCAGCATGACCCATCAAAGGACTCTATTAATTCAACCACATCAATCCGAGCCTCATCGAGCCTCATCAAACTGCACTGGCACCTACTGGAAGCATGTATCATCTTCAAATACTGCTGCATCATCTACAAGGCTTTCACTCACCCTGACGTCCCCAATAGTCCTCACTGAGAAACACAGTATCTCCGGAGGCCTACGATTCATCAGAAGGACATGTGCAGACTTGAACTCTGTCGGTGCAGGAAGGAAAAAAAACAAGATTGGCTTTCTCTTTCTCTGCCTCAAGAACCTGGAACCTCCTCCCCATCAACATTTGACCCACCCCCTCACTTTTACAGTTCTGGAAGGAGCTCAGGAACATCCCCTTCAACAATGTTCTCCTCCTTAACACCTAGGTTCATACACTGTCCACTGCCCACCCTACCTGAGGCCGAGTGATTTGATCCCCACTCTTTCCTCCCCTGGTAACTTTTAGATCTGCTGCTGACAATTGCCCTTCCTCCCCTGTTGTTAGATCCCCACTCCCTTGTTTCTCTGCCCCCTAAACTTGCTCTCCCCCTATGATTTCAAAGTACTCCATTACTTCCCGAAACTAGGGCAGCGCTCCATAAATACCATAATAATAATAATCATAATAATGTGTGTTTCTTCATATCACTCAATTTTACACCTGAATCATTGAAATGTGGAAGGGAGGGTCACCGGTGTTTGGTATTAGGGTGCTTTCTGAGGACTATTTACTTGTACCCCCAAGCTGGTCCTTTGTTTCCTGGGTGTCTCAAGGATTGCCTCCTGCTTACACCCTTGGGTTGGTGGTTGGTTGTCCCTTTCTCTGATTATTTGTCAGAAGGAGTGGTATCCTCGTAGGATCTCCAATCTCATCTATCTCCATCACCTGCCGCACAACACCTGCTCTTCTCCTTTACCTCGTGCCACTCTTTCACTTGACCTCTGGAATTCACAACACCTCTACAACAAGTCTTCATACATCACTGCCAACTTCAACTCTTATCACCCTCAACTTTCACTTCTTGCTATCACAGAAACGTGGATGTCCCCTCATGGCTCTACAATAGCTGCTCTCCACTCTGTCTTTGGCACCTCCCTCCACTCTACCAGAACTGTTGGGAAGAGTAGCAGTGTGGGTTTCCTTATGAAAAAGGTCCTCAGCACTGCCACTCTACCCACCTGTGACATTAACCCTTCCTCCTTTAAATATGCCACTATCCAACTCATCCCTCCTACTCCTCTCATTGTTCTAACTGTCTATTGACCCTCTGGTTCTCTCAACTCCTTCTTCCCAGATCTGACCCTTTTCCTTGAGTCACTTCCTGCTGTCATACTTGTTATGCTGGTGGAAACTTACCTACCCAAGCCCTTTGCATCCACCAGCCTTGAACTTAACTCTCTCCAATCTGACCACTCCCTCTACACCCTACATGACCAGTCCACCCACCCACTCTGGTGGGAACCCTCTTGACCTTGTCTTCCCCTCTAATTCACTCTCCTCCCTGAGATATCTATTGACCCCTCTCTCTCTTATCACTGCATTGTTCACTTTAACATCTCGGTCCCTCTGCCTTCTACTCCTCATCTCCCCTCTTCAATGGCTAAGAGGAAATTCAGACAGGAACCCTTTCCCCTTACCTTGATGATGTGAGAACCTCTCTCGTGTCTCTTTCCCCGATTGATGCCTCTTCCATTAATTGTGCTCCCTCTGACTATCACTATGCACTTATGACTCCACTTGACTAACACTATCTTGCTCGCACATTCACACCTTCACGTCCCCATCCTCAGCCTTGGATCATCTTTGAAATTCAGACCCTTTAAACAAACAGGCACAGTGACCTACGACGTTGGTGAAAATTGATTGGTTGATTGATTGATTGTTTATTTCTATTGTGCTCATACACAAGTGTTTCAGAGCATGACAAGGCAAGGGAAGGGGAACAGGGGAGAAAGAAACAATGATCTTACTAGGCCCAGTGACATTGAGAACGTGCAAGTGCATGGGAGAGGGGGAGAAGTGCATGGAAGGAAGGAGGAAATGACAGTGCAGAGCGAGGAGAAAAACAGATAAATAATAATAAATTAATAAATAAAAAAGGCAAGAAACAATGGTAGTGCAGCCAGCGAGTGGCAAGTGCTGGGTTTAAGACAGCAGGCTGGGTAGGCCTGATAAGTGCAAGAAGGAAATGGGGGGGAACTGTATGGGTAGAGATACAGACCCCAGTGCAAGGGTTGGCCATGAGGCAGTGCGTGAGGGTGGCAGGGTGAGCAGGTACCTGGGCCCTGAGGACAGAGGGTGGCCAGGTGCACGGTGCCGAGGGAGAACACAATCAGCATGGGAGAGGGGGGGCGAAGGCAGAAGCAAAAAGGAAGTTCTTGAGGTGCTTCCGGAACCGGAGATGGTTTTCCTCAAGTTTTAGAATGGCAGGGAGGCTGTTCCAGAGGGAGGCCCCAGCCGAAGACAAAGATCTACCCCCAGCTCATTTCTTTGAGAAGCGACTGGCCCTGAGGGAGTTAGAGGTGCAGAAGCGAAGAGCTCAAGATGGGAGGTATTTGCAGAGGGATAGCTGAAGGTATGTTGGACCCAGGCCCCAGAAAGCCTTCTGGACAATTCAGAGGGTTTTGAATTTAATCCTTGCATCCACTGGGAGCCAATGGAGAGATTTCAGTGCTGGAGAGATACGAAACCAGGGCTTGAGGCCAAGGACAAGTCTTGCAGTCCTGTTCTGCATAAGTTGCAAAGGGTGGAGAGTAGAGGCAGGTATATTAAGAAAGAGGCTGTTGCAATAGTCCAACTTAGATAGAACCAGAGCTTGGGAGACAGTGAGCTTCTGGGGGAAGGAGAGCAAAGGCAGAATACCTCTGAGGAGGTGCAGTAAGAAGTTTGACTTTTTTGAGACATCAGCGATGTGGGCGGAGAAGGAAAGTGTGGAATCAAAGGTGACACAGAGGTTCTTGGCCTTGCAGGTGGGGATAGGAGGAGGGCCAAGGGAGGCCGGCCAGAGAGTGAGGGGGAAAGATGGTGATGGTGTGCCAATGAGGAGGATCTACGTCTTGCTGGCATTTAGACAAAGATAGTTGGCAGCACACCAACCTTGAATAGCAGTTAGGCAATCAGAGATGAGAGAGGTAGAGGAGGTGGCCCAGGGCAGCGTGAAAATGAGTTGAGTGTCATCCGCGTAGCACTGGAAGTTTGAGCAGAAAATGGCAATACAGCGGGCGAGAGTTGCCGGGTATTGGTTGAAAAGCCAGGGTGAGAGGTTAGACCCCTGGGGAACACCACAGGTGGAGAGGAAAATAGATGATAGGACGGACCCAGGTTGGACCTGGGAGGGTCAATCAGAGAGAAGGAGGTCAACCAGGCCAGAGCCTGAGAGTTGCCAAGTATTGGTTGAGAAGCCAGGGTGAGAGGTTAGACCCCTCGGGAACACCACAGTTGGAGAGGAAAATAGATGATAGGATGGACCCAAGATGGACCTGGGAGGGTCAATCAGAGAGGAAGGAGGTCAGCCAGGCCAGAGCCTGATCAGTGATACCCAGGTTATCACGGAGATGGTTGAGCAGTGTGGTATGGATGACCGTGTCGAAGGCAGAGGAGAGATTGAGTAGGATGAGGACGGAAGTAATGCTAGAGTGAAGGTTGAAAAGTAGATCCTCGTGGATGTTCAGGAGAGCAGTTTCTGTGCTTCTGCCAGCTCTGAAGCCAGACTGATGGTCACAGAGACAGCCAACCGAATTAGAGTGAAGATTTAGCTGAGAGATGGCCAGCTTTTAAAGGACAAAAGAGGGTTGTTTTTACAAACACACTGCGCACACACACAATTTAGATTAAAGTTGGTGTATATTTAATTCCCACGGAGGTAGCCTACCTTTTGTCCCACTTGGTGGTGGACTTGGCAAGTCCCCACACCTACACTCACCTGCAGCGCTTCTCACACAACTCCTTAACATACAGGTCTTTTGGGCTGAACCTCGCTGTCCTTCATCTGCCAACCCTGTCTTTGTCATCTTTTAAAGGCGTTTGCCCAGAAAGGGAGTGATGGAAATTGGGCGATAGTTGGCCTGACAAGAAGGATCAGCTGTGGGTTTCTTGAGAAGAGGATGCACAAGTGAGTGCTTAAGAGGGGAGGGGAAGGATCCTGAGGAAAAGGAGTGGTTGCAAAAATAGCCAAGGGCAGGGGTGAGGGTATCGATGTGGTCCTTTATAGTTTTAGAGGACTGCCTGATATTCACTTGCGTTCAATTATGTTACAAACTGGCCTCAGAATGCTCAGATTTACGAATATTCTCTACGTAGAGTTCAACCACCAGATTTGCAGCATACCTTTCTTATTGCCCTCCTCATTACTCATTTATCATTAGACCTCATCATAGGACCCTCTTACGGTTCTCCAGTCCCTGTCCCATCATGAAAGGATAGGTGGCATTTGAGCCCCTCAAATCATTGTATACACATCTCCTTCTTGTCAGCAATGCATATCAATGCAGAGCCCTTTTGGTGCACGCCAGCAGATGGTTAACAGGCAGGGAATGCATCATTATCTACGACAGGTGTGATTGTTACTGTATAATGGCTGGATGGAAACATTGTACATGAAATTCCCCAACCTCCCACACGTGGCTCCAGCTAACTACCCAATCAGTGCCACCTTCGCAGACAAATTCTTCTTCACAATTCTATCCTCTCCAACATTTTTAGAATGTCTACTTCATTCACATCGTGCATAATATGAAGTTGCAGGTTAAACAATGGAAATAAGCAGGTGACCTTTCCAAAAGAATGATTCATTAAAGAGTATGACATGTGCCACACATGCCTTTTGGTACTAACAGAAGACTGGGTGTTGCTGATTGGTGAACCATGCCTACAAAACAGGTTTTCATTGCTTCCTAAAGGACATATTATTTTCAAAATTTCTGATTGGGCGGCAGAAGATTATTCCAGAACATAGGGTCAAGATAAGAGGAATGGTAGCCCTCAGATCTGCTCTTTTGAAAATGTGGTACAGCCATATAACTAGCTGCAGAAGACCGAGGATGTCCAACACGAGAGTGCCTTAATAAATGGTTTTAAAAGAAGGCTGAATGTCCCTAATAGGCATGAAGGGTCATACTTAGGGCCTTAAATGGAATGTGCTTTACTGTTGGGAGCCAAAGCAGAGTCCTAATAGCAGGGGTGATATGCTCTCTCAGCAGAGAACCCCCAACAGGTGGGCTGGCTTACTTTGTGGCCTTTAGATCCTAATGATAAAGCATTTGGCTGCTCCTAAATAGATTCCATTGGAGACCATACCTGTGCATTCAGCGCTTGGACTCTATATAGTTGCTCCAGATAAGGCATAGTTATTCATTCATTTAATTCATTTTGTCATATGTTATAGCGCATTTCACCATAATTATGGTCCTAACACACATTTGGTTGAATGCCCTAGGAGGGACTGTAGTCTCAAAATTTGGGAGAATTTGGGAGGTGTTATTATGCGTAAGTGCATTTCAGCCAGTAAAGTTAGGCCAGGGTGGCCAAAATCCGGTTAGTCACCCATGGCCTTGATCATATAGAGGTGGTAGAACCCAATTGTTATTGATTGAGCTAGTAAGGGGCCAATTGAGTGTTGTTTCTCAACCACTACTCCTAGATTGTTCATGTTTTTGCAGGAATCGTACAAGGGTAGTGAACAAAAAGATTAAATCCCTGCCTTGTAGGGGTCAGTGATGAGAATGTATTTCATAGATGGCTTCAGCATAAGAAGATTCCTCTCCAACCAACTGCGTTTCGCAAGAGGTTTGTTTTAAAAGGGTTCCCTCATTTCAAAGTGAGTGGTGTCAGAACATAATTTGAGAAGATTTTGGTATCTCTGCATAATTTAAAAAATGTAAACCCAAAAAGTCATCAGGTTAGCCAGTGGGATAATGGAGATGTTGAAAAACAGCTGAGAAAGTACTTAACCCTATTGGATACTGCAGACCTCCCTTATTAGGTCTGAGGAAGAAAGAGGAACAGATACCCTCTGTTGCTGATGACTGAGAAAGGACTCAACCCACAAATGCCCCTCCCCCCCAATGGCCAGCCTCTCAAGTCAAGTAGGATAGATTGGCTCACAGGGTAATAGGCTTCAGAAAGATCTGAAAGCACCAGGATTCCCACATCACTCTGGACCCGATTGGCCTGATTTCACCTAGGACTGCACTGAGGACAGACTTCCACTTTCATGAAGAGAGCCATCTTGCTGGGGCTCAAGAAAATTACTCTCGCCCATACCTGAAGCTGCGCCGTCACTGCATGCTTCAAATGTTTAGCAGAACATGGGAGATTTGAGATGGGATGAATGTTAATGGTTGCAATGATGCATTTTAATCAATCAGGTTACTATTGCCTCCTTCAGCCAATCTGGGTCTGAACCATGAAGAAGCAGGCATTAAAAACACACATTAGCTCGGCCCTATTCTTGAATGCTTTGGTGCACACACCGCCACTTATTAATGTTGCCATGGACGAAAATTCATTGGTAATACTGGCCCTTGTGGGGAATGACCATGGTGTAATGCTTTTATCACCATGCCTGCCCTGTCCTAAGCATTGCCCAGCACAGATTTCATCTAAAATAGGCTGATGTCCGAGTATAATTACAATTCAATGGTTAAAGCAGTAAACGGCTGTCATACTCCATTTAGCATTCTCTGGGCCGCATGGAATATGAATAGCTCTCTGGCATGCTCTTGCCTCCAGCTAAGGATTTTCTTTTCTGGTTCCTGGCTATCACCTGGAGGGTGGCGACCCCATTTGTGGGGCAGGCATGCTCCCATATTTGGGCCTACTACCCCCATTTTATCTTTGTAGCTTGGGTAGGAAGCCATTTAATTATGTCACTGTATGGTGCCCCTCAAGCACCCAAAACAGGGGTCCAGTATTACACGTTTACTTGCTTAGCTTCTCACCATTTTATTTTTTGGTAAGTTTAGTGGGAGTATCTTCAGCTAGAATTTGATTTTTTTAATTGAGTCTCAGTTCTTAAGATCAGAGTTTGTGAGAGTGATGGAGGATGGATGCATTCACCTTTCCCTGTTAATTCATGAAGTTTCTTTCACAAGGTTAAAATGTAGTGAAGACAGCCCAGCAATGATATCCTTAAGACATAACATTAGTAGGACCAGCATGGCAGTTTCCCGATCATGACTACACTGCCTCTCTTCTGGCCACATCCATCTCCTTGACTCATTCTTCTCTGACATTGCCCCCTGCATGCTCATCAATGATCTTTTTCTTTATTGTGGCCTACTATTGCTTTTGAATATGCAAAGTCCACAGCTAACTCATTCTCTGATTCCCCCCCACCCCCATTCCCACAGCTGTCCAAGCCTGCCCACTGCTTGCCCGAATGATGTAGATTGGTCTGCTTCTTGTTCCTCTGATTATTGCCCTTACCGTTGTGGGGTTCAATGATAGCCTCAAATGACATGTACTGAAAGGCCAAGTAGGCCTCTTCTGCGAGAGGCATTGCATCTACTGGCAAGGCACCCTAAAGACAATGACAGCCCTAAAAACCATAATAAAATGAAAGGGCTTGGTGAATGAACACATGTGTCTTAAAGAAAATGACACAAGGAATAGGGGATTAAGGAAAGTGTGTGTATTACTGCAGTTAAAAGTAAGAGAATGCTGAAAATTATAATCAAAGTGCAGATTGGAAAGGCACATCACATTGATGGTTGAGAGATAAAGGCAGCATTTTCACTGAAACTGCCACACAATAAAATGCTGTGTCCACTGAAAAGTAAGGGAAACTGGCCCTCGGATGTGAGAGTCGAAGCCAAGTTATAATTTAATTTAAAGCGAATAAGGCCCACCTTCCAATACAGAGGCTATTTATTTAAAGTTTGCAACATTAATACAAATTGCTGTGTGCCAATCGAGGGACTGAAACTGAAATGCCCTGAAGTGGGTTTATTTTGCAGTTAAATGAAGACATGAAAAAAAGGTCCCCTGCTAAAATAAGAATATCAGGGAAAAGACTTGGTGTGTGACGGTGTGATGCAGGTATCAAAACAATTAACAGGCTTCACGTGAAGAATACATGCCACAATCGAAAGGCTTTGTTGCTTCAGATACATCATGCAAATTTCTCTGAGCACAAATAAAACATCCATTTATTTTTGGTTGCTAGGCAGAGTTCTCAAGTGACTGTTTTACGGCAGGCCGGCCTGTCTCCTTATCTGCAATGGGAGATCTCTGTGTGGTCAATGCATCCCTACTATTTGCAACCAGCAGCCCATTAACTTTCAAAGCACAGAAGGCTAGAGTCTGTATTGCAGACAATGTCAACATTGCTGGCCAACAGACTCTGTATGGCGTTGATTCCAAGAAACGGAACTCCTCAAAGCTAAAGTGAAACTAACTGTGGAATTAATGAGAGAAAATATGTACCATATATCTTGCCATTCAGTTGCCAAAAGGACCACATTGCTGTGATTTTCTCCATCATTTTAAGGGTGAGAAAGCCATTGAGGTGCCATTTGAAAGCTAATTTCAAGGCAGTTCTATGGGGAAAATTCGCATAAAACACAAAATTTAAGACCTGTGGTACCTAGCCAAAAAGTGATCACAGCTCCCCAGAAAGTGGGAAGTAGCTGACACTTAGGACAATAGGGGCTAAATGTATCGCGTAACTGGTGTTAAAGTTTGGTCAGAATCACTGCTATCGTTTTCATGTAATTGAGAAATAACCACTGATTGCGCAGGCAACATGGTACAAACATGAGAGATGTCTAGATAGATTTGTCATGATGAGAGGAGCACAATAATATACACATGATTTGTAAAATAAAAACAGCTACCACGTAGGGACCTTTTTAGGGGACATTTTGTAAAGTAACATATATAAAAATGTCACCGTAGACAGTAGATTTATATCCTCCCTTTCTTTTTCCATAATTTAAATGTCACCACCACTGAAACTTATCGGTGGTCAGGGGGTGGAGGGAGAAAGGTAACTGTCCAATCCTGGTTGTGAGATAAAAAGTTGGCAACCCCTTAGATTATTTAATTTGTGGGTGTGATGAGCGGTATATAAAGTAGATACACTATGAGAGAAGGGGAGAGATGCTAAAAATGACCAGGAAAGATACTAGGGAAGCCTAAACACTGACTGGGTCCTATGGTGAAGATCTGGGGACCACCCTTGACAGTGTTGTGACCAGACCTGTGCCCTGTCCCAAAGAGGGTCCTGAAATGCAGCTGGCTTTCCTGAACTTTAAACAGAGGTTTTCAATGTAAGTAGAATTTAACCATTTGAAACCAAATGTGTGGGGGAATCTGCTTGCCCTAACTTGTTCCCTTAATAGTGTGTGGGGGTGGAGCAAATTGTGTAGATCCTTAGCATATTTGACTGAATATTAATTTAATTAATTCCACTAATGCAAAACACCACAGGGTGATTTATGTTAACATTCGAAAGTAACAAAGCTCATTCCCAGTGCATGCTAAAAACTATGGCCTATAGTGTAATTGGGTAATCCTTTTCTTGCTGTTACCCCCAACTTCTTTAAACAAGAGGGGTGTCCTTGTCCCTAAACCAAATTCCCTAAAACTGTCAACTTACACCAAAGCAGGTCTTTAAGTGGAGGGTGGTCAGAACCATGAAATTAATAACTATCCCCATTTTCCTGTCCGCCCTTCCCTACAAGAGCCCTCAAGTGAAAGTGGTTCTGTAAAACCTATTCATATCTATCCACATCACCCAACACAGGCATTTAATTGGAGGTGGGGGTCTAAAAAAATTAATAACTGTCAGCATTTCTTAACCCTACTCTTTCAGTAGAGGGGTGTTTCAAATACATGGCTGTCGGTTTTGGGGTTGGGGCAGAAAAAGTGTTCCCTCATGGGTAAATGGAATAATGCTTCTTATTGGAAAAGTGGGTTAAAGTAAGAGTTGTGAAGTATTGCTGAGAGCGCTACGCCAGTCTAAATGTGTTTTAAATGTGATCAAGTTGATCGAAAACCCTAGCCTTTTTAAGCACGCAAGAAAATCGAAATTGCACAGCACTGCATATGTACATTGTGTGCATTGGCCAGTGTTGATTATTCTTCAAATTGAAATCTGCATAAAGTAAAGTGTGCAAGTTGTCAAGTTCCCAGGTTCATATCTGCTACATGCTATAGAAAAGTGAACCCCAGAAATGATTGTGATTTGTGTTCTTCAAACCGACTTGTGTTATTTATTTATGTAAAAAGAAGTTTAATTGTGAGCCGCAGAGAAGGTGACGTGTGTAGTTTTAGTGTAATCTTCATTAAACCTATAATTCAACTATATATATTTTCTGTACACCGGCCTGGTTCTTTGCTCATTGGTGGCACAGGGGAGGGCTATAAGTGACAACATATGGGTCTGAAATTGGGCTGAACAAAGATTCCATTAAACAGTTTGTTGTGTGACACCTTGATTGGGGAGGAAAGGAACTCCTTTGGTTGAGGGGGCCTCTCAATAAACCATTATGAATTGGGGGCTCATGCTGGGATTTGGCTAGCTATTTTTGGTTTGGTGGTGTTTGATCGTCTGATAATTGATTGCGGCAAACTGTCCGAAAAATAACTGGCCGCATGTGATCAATTATCAGAGGATCAAACCATAAACCAAATGTGCTCACCCCAACCCCCACCCCACCCCCCTCCTCTACTGATCTGTTTTCTTGTCACCAGTTCCCCTTCACCCCTGCAGCGTTAGATCCGTCCCTCTAACACAGGTCGGATCCTATGCCGCAGGGTCCCTTTTCTTCTTTTTTTTTATGGTCCCCCGCCTCCAATGTTGAGGAAGCAGGGGAGACCCCTGCAACCCCCCCAAGGATAATACATTCTGATCATGGTGAGCAGGGGATACTCCACAACCCCTGCTCCACATTTTCAGTATGTACTAGCCTAATTGTTCATTTTAAATTGATTGACTGGCACTGGTCGAATTGGGTCAAATGTACCTTTCAATCAATTACAAACAATTATATATTATTCTAATACCCTATTTTTGACTCATGACAAGTGCATAGTAACAGACTATTCACTCTGATATAATTTCATTGAGGTGGATGGACAGTCATCTTTACTTTGTTAAAGTGCTGCAAGGACATGACCCTTGATTTCCAGGGAGGTGTATAGGTGAAAAATTAAGATTCAGTAGTATTGACACTTGATTTGGCATTGATTCTGGAAGTAATAAAGTGTAAGGTGGTTTTGTTACTGTGAAGAAAGGTACACGATTGCATAAAGGCCATTTTTAAAATGAGTGCCATTGAAGTAGATGATGCCAGGAAACATCTCCTCACCAAGTTGTTCATTCGTGGAGAGTGGTCAGAGGCAGATGAGGGGAGCTGGCCAGCTAAAATGATGCAAGAGATTACATCAGAAGGAATTGACATTTGACTTGAATGTGGGAGGTTACACAAATCGCTGGAGGAATTTTACATCACCCAAATAGTGGGAGGTTACACAAATCACTGGAGGAATTTTACATGGCCCAAACTTCACGTGAGGAACAGAGCCAAATGGCACATTCATATTTATAGTTACAATTAGTTGAAGAGAGGTTGCAAAAAAAGAGACCAGTGTCTTGAGTCAAACTGAGGCCCTAGAAAAGGCTTAGCACTCATGGGCAAATGAAGGAGAAATGGCAACAGAGGCAGATTTCAGAGGTGAAACATGAAAGTCTCACAGAACAACTGCAAAATGAGTTCAAAACCCATTTGCAAGCCCGTGCCGAGCGATAAACAGAGTTTGCTGCACTCCGAGACACCTATAGGGAGCGTGCAGAAACTGTAAACCACAATCAAGGTGTATTGAATGATCCGACTGTTCATAGTAGTGCATTTCTGGATGAAATAGTGCCTTGCAAGTCATCAAAGAACTGAAATATGAAAATAACCTGTTAATTAGAAAAGGGGTTCACCCCCAGGATACATTTGACCATTTGCACCAAGATTTAAAGGCTTTAAAACAACAGTAAATGCAACTGGTGAAATAAAAAGAAATCTTACAGCAGGACAATAGTGTCCTGTTACAAAAAGTAAATCCATTGAAGATGGATACAGAAAAGGGTGAGCCTGGGTTCCAGGAACTGACCAAAGTAAGGGATGAAAATACAAAAAGTCTGTTTCGCAGAGAAGTACCGGGAGCAGGTGTGCATTTCACAACAAGCTCAGAGGGAAAATGAAGGAAGAAGATCAGGCAATGAGGAATAAATTGGTGGGGTAAGGGAGTGCACTTAAAGTCAGCCAAGCATCAGTGTCAGAGCTAATATTTCAGCTCTCAGGATACCAGAAGGAAATCTGAACAGTGAAAGGCAAGAGTGAAAAATTAAATGAGGACATTAGGAAATATAAAAAGGCAGTGAGACACCCTGATCAGTCAGGGTATGGGGTAGGACCTTCTGATGAAGGCAAGACGCCCCTCCCATCAGGAACCTCAGACCAGGTATCCACAATTTCCCATACACAAAGTGGAACTGACCTCATACAGAACCCCTATAGAGAGCTTGGGGACATGAGGCAGTTAGACTTACCCAGGCTTAGCCAAATTGATCCAGAAGGCCAGCCCTTGTCTGATATTGATTAATATTAATCTCTACCACACTGAATGGAAGTTCGCCAGACCAGCGTGTCCTGGTAGATTAAACATAGTACTGTGAGTAATACTGATCCGGATAACTCCTATGATGACAAAATCAGGGAGTTGGACTTACTGAGGATGAAATTACAGAGAGACCACCTAGGCTGCATCTTTGTCATTCCCTTGACAGACCTATGGACACTTCATATGGTCTCTGTGCTTTTTACTCTCTCTTTTTGTCCCATTAATGGTGGCACCCGGTGGGAGGCCCTCCTGTCCTCTTTCGACTCCCCTAAGGTCATCATAAATGTTTACCTGAATGGTAACATCTTGGTCCAAGGCCCTCAGGCCAATCTTCTCCTCTTTGATAGACGCTTCCCACGCCTCATAAATTTCCTTCCTTCTCCTGCTTACCATCCTTTCCCTCCATGGCTTCCTTGCCTCCCCCAGCTGTCATCTCATTGGCTACCTTGCCCTCTCCTTGTTCCTCTTCTGCCCCCCCCCACAGGCTTCTTCTATACCTCTACAGGGCATACCTCTGATTTGTACCCCTCCCCTGAAGTCTTTCAAAGATGGAAACCTCCTCCATATTGCCACTCTTAACTCTTGCTCAGCTGTCAAACACTCCTCTGACATCTGGCGCCTTCTGGAAGATCTTGACCTCAATGTCCTCGGTCTCACTGAGACATGGTTCATGGACAGCTCTGTCACGAGCTTTGACACACTCCTCCCTGATGGCTACCAGATCGTCTCTGTGCCCAGGACCAACCTTTCCAGAGGGGGTGTAGCCCTGATCTTCCCTGAGTGGATTCCTGCCTCTGTCATTCCTATGCAGGCCTACTCCATTTTTGAATGCCTTGTCTGCAGGCTCTCTCTCTTTCCTAGCCATTCCCTTACTGTGGCTACCATCTATCATCCATCTGGTCAGATCTCCTCCTTCCTCTCTGAGAGGGCGGACCTCTCCTCTTCCCTCATGGTCTCGACCATTCAACTCCTACTTCTTGGAGACTTTAACATCCACCTGGATGCTTCCCGTCCTTCCTCTGGACTCTTTCGTGACCTCTGCGACTCTCACTCTCTAGGGTCCCCTCTGGCCCGACTCACCCTGCAGGGCACACTCTTGATGTTCTGATCGCCACAGACCTTCCCCTCTCTATCCCTCTCACCACTACTCTCTCTCCTGGAGTGATCACTTTCTCCTTTCCTCCCAGCTCACTCTCTCCACCCCTCAGCCTTAGCCAACTCCAGCACTGCCACCTACCTTCTCGGTTATCTGACCCATGAAGCGTAGGTCTGTCGAGGCTTTCGCCGCCACTTTCTCACTCCCCCCCCCCTTTGGCTGACTCACACCCTGACACAGCCTTCTCCATGCTCCACTCTGCTATATCTGATACGCTTGATGTTCTTACCCCTGTCATGGGGATCAGTTGAAGCCAATAGCAGAGCGCAACCCCTGGTACGACTCAGACCTTGCCACCCTTAAATGCAAGTGCAGGGGGGCTGAGAGGAAATGGCGTGCTTCCGGTACATCCTCTGACAAACTGGCCTGTCGCCTGCTCCAAAGGCAATACCGGCTCTCTGTCCTCACCAAGAAGAGAGCCCACATCCAAATCCGCATCTCTGCAGCATCCAACAACTCGACCAAATTCTTTAAAAACTGCAAGGAGCTGGCCAATCCTGCTGCAGTCTCTACCTCTCCTGCCCCCTCCCAGTCCCTCTGCACGGCCCTGGCTTCCCATTTCATCTCTAAAACTCAGGACATCCTGTCCTCTCTCCCTTTCTCTCCCCCTTACCCCTTCTACTCCCTGCTCCTCCTCTGGCCACCTCTCTTGCCTCCTTCTCTGCCTTTCCCCTGTTCTCCCCAGACAAGATTTCTAGACAAGTCCGATCTATGAAAGTCTCATCAAAACAGGTTCACCCCTCCTCCTCCCAAACCATTGAGGAGCACATTGACAGCTTGGCCCCTGCTCCAGCTGACTTCTGCAACCACTTTTTTGCCACTGGATTCTTCCCTTGCCCCCTGAAGCACTCCCTCGTGCACCCTCTTCTTAAGAAACCCACAGCAGATCCCTTTTGCCCGGCTAACTATCGCCCAATCTCCATCAATCCTTTCCTGGGCAAACTCAAGGAATAACTGGCCATCTTCCAGCCTAATCTTCACACTGAATCTGTTGGTTGTCTCCATGACCATCAGTCTGGCCTCAGAGCTGCCAGAAGCATGGAAACTGCTCTCCTGAACATCTGTGAAGACCTGCTCTCCAACCTAGTTTCCAACATCACCTGTGTCCTCATCTTACTTGATCTCTCTTCTGCCTTTGACACAGTCAACCATGCTATCCTGCTCAACCGTCTCTCTGATAACTTGGGTATCACCGTTCAGGCCCTGGCTTGGCTGACCTCTTTCCTCTCTGATCGACCCTCCCAGATCCAACTTGGGTCCTTCCACTCCTCTATCTTTATCTCTACCTGTGGTGTTCCCCAGGGGTCTAACCTCTCTCCCTGGCTGTTCAGCCAATACCTGGCACTTCTTGCCCACCGAATTGCCACCCTCTGCCCCAACTTTCAGTGCTATGCGGATAACACTCAGCTCATTTTCAGGCTCCCTTCCACCAGTTCTTCTCCTTCTCTCATCTCTGACTGTCTGTCTGCTATCCAGGAGTGGTGTGCCGCCAATGATCTCTGCCTTAATGCCAGTAAGAATGAGATTCTCCTCATTGGCACACTTGCTCCCTCCTTTCCTGTCAATCTCTGGTCGGCCTCTCTTGGTGGCCCTCTTCCTGCTCCCACCTGTGAGGCTAAAAACCTCAGGGTCATCTTCGACTCCACACTCTCCTTCTCTTTGCACATCTCTGACGTCTCTAAGAAGTCACACTACCAGCTGCACCTCCTCAGAGGTATTCTTCCTTTCCTCTTCTTCCCCCAGAAGCTCACTGCCTCCAGAGCACTGATTCACTCTAGGCTGGGTTACTGCAACAACCTCTTTCTAAATCTGCCTACTTCTACTCTCCGCCCTCTGCAACTCATCCAGAACAGGACTGCAAGACTTGTCCTTGGCCTCAAGCCCAGCGATCGTATCTCTCCAGGACTGAAATCTCTGCACTGGCTCCCAGTGACTGCGAGGATTAAGTTCAAAACCCTCTGCATTGTCCACAAAGCCTTCTGAGGTCTGGGGCCTTAATACCTTCAACTCTGTCTTCCTAAATATCAGCCTTCTCGAGCTCTTCATTCATCCGCCTCCAACTCCCTCCAGGTCAGTCACTTCTCCAAGCAACAAGTTGGTGGTAGATCTCTTTCTTCGGCTTGGGCCTCCCTCTGTAACAGCCTCCCTGCATCCCTGAAACTTGAGGAGAACCACCTCCGTTTCCGGAAGCACCTCAACACCTTCCTCTTTGCTTCTGCTTTCTCTCCTCGTCTCCCCTGCTCAACTCCTAGCTGAAACTGCACTGGTCACCTGGCTACCCTCTATCCCGGGTCCAGGTCCCCACCCTCACCAGTTGCACCCCTGTACTGCCTCCCTGGCATTCAGCGCACTTGGGGACTGTGTTTTCTGTATCCCTACAGCCCCCTACCAGCACTTGAAACCTGATAGCTGAACTTACCCTTGCAATTGCCACCAGCTGGCCGCATTTTTTATACTTATTGCTTTTATTTATTCTATTTATTTTTACTGTCATTCCCATGTACTGACCCCCCCCTGTAAGCCCCTGCACTTTTTCCCTTTCCCCCCTTCCCCTGCACTTGCGTGATCTCAATGTCACCTAGCCTAGTAAGATCGCTGTCTCTGTCTTTCCTCTGTTTCCCCTCCCTTGCCTCATCGTGCTTTGAAACACTTGTGTATAGGCATGTTATAAATGGCATATCATATCATATCATTCAAAGCTTCAGACTAAGAGGGGCATTTTAAAAACATCCATACGTTCAGGGGAAGGGGTGTATTATCCTGTGCCAAAAGGTGACAACAGGAAAAATTACCCTGAGAATTCATGGCGGGACACGCAAGAGGAGTCCAGGCCCTGTGGTCCTGGGAGGTATTCCCAATCTGATAGAGATAGGGAGTGCCTAGAAGACAGGAAATGGAGTACCAGTAGCAGCTCTGAGTCAGAAGGTGAACAGACTCAGGTGCAGAGGTAGAAAAAGACAGGGACACAGAGCAAGGGTTTTGTTAAAGACCAGATAAGACAAATTAAGGCCATAAATAACTTCCTGACCCCATACCACAAGAATGGCAAGTATTCAATATGGGAGCACTTGGAACTTTATGAGCAGATGATGGCATCATTCCAGATCAGAAATGATGTGAATTGCATCGTATTTAAGAAATGGACATTCTAACCTGAGTACTCCAGTTTCTTTACAGGACCGGAGGACCAGGATAATTATAAATGGTCTACCTATAATGCAGCCATTTACAAAAAGGATTTCTCCTCACACAGAAACCCACAAGAGGCACGTAAGGCTGCATATTATTTGCAATGTGGGAAGGATTAGGCTAGGGAATTTGCGCAGGAGCTAAAGCACACATTTACTCAGACTTCCCGGCGAAAGAACACGCATAGTAGGGAGTTTGTGAACACTTATTTCCATGTGCTCCCTAAATACATAATAACTCGGCTGGTACATGATTTCCATGAACACAGGACCCTGGATTGGTTAATTGAACAAGGCACCAGGATCTATGAGGTCCAGAAACCCACTGAGAATAAAGGCACCCCCAAAACCCACAAGCCATCTAACACACCTGCTGCGAAGGTGGCAGAGGTGAAAACTACCCCTCCCTTGGACCTGGAGATGGGGGAGGGGCTAAAAGTTACCCTCCTGTTAACAAACAAAATGGAAGGCCGAAGGGACCCCCCGTCCTTGCCCAATTGAATGGTAATCAGGCTGGGGCCCAGAACACTGATCCCTCTGACCCTGCCACCTATGTCAGCCCTAGGTACAAGGGTACCAAGCCAATCCTGGGGTGTGTATAAATTCTCCTCACCCAGGGGTTGGGGGGAACCAATCAGGTAAGTACTGCCTTGGGAAACCTCCCTCCAAACACCCATCAGGAGAGAAGTATCACTCCACCTCCCAATCTGAACTTTTTCCCCAGATACCCCCGAAACAGAACTTCCAAAATAATCCTCCTCTCTCACCCCATTTCCAGGACAATACATCCCTGAACCCCAGAGATGGGAGATTCAGGATGGAAAATTATGGAGGAAATTTCCAGTACTCAAGATACTCCTGGAAAAGGGATCGTTACCCTTTTTGAGAGCAGCAGAGGTATGACTCGAAACCTCCCTACAACCCAGAATTTTGTTTGCAGCTGGAGCGACAGGTCCAGCAACCCATGGAGGATCTGCGGTGCATGTTGAGGGCTCAGTCGAACTCTCCACCTAATTCTGCTTCCCAGAATTCCCAAAACCCAGGGCTAATACCTCGGGGGTGGGGGCAATGAAAGGAGGAATTGTTTGACAAACCACAGGTTCCTGAGGAGGGGGCGTGGGTGGAGGGGAGATGCCAGTCCCTAGAGGAAGCTTCCTTTCTCACCCAGACAGAATCCCTAGAAACCTCTCAGCCTGAAAGTGACTCTTCTAACCCAGAAAATTAGAATCCAATGAGAAAAAGGGTAAGTAGGAGAGGCCAAAGAAGGCCCCACTTTTTGGAGGAACTCAGGATCATTATTTTTGATATAGAAGAGTTTCCGGTGGATTCAGGTAATCAGACCTTCTCTTTGAAAAACGGTGGGATCTAAGAGAAATGGGTCCCAAAAAACCCTGAGTGGGACAGGGTAGGTATGGAGACAGACCCACAGCAAGACATTTTTCAAAGCCAAAAATGTGAGCCAAACAAGGCAGAAACAGAGGTGTACTTCCCACAAACAGGTTCTGAGAACTGCCTCTAGGTAAAGGGGCACTGCAAAGAATTGGGGGAGAAAGGAGATTCCCCAAATCCGGCTATTGTTAGTTGTACAATTTTCCTTACAGATTCCCAATCTCTGACACAGAAAACTGCCTAAGATCATCCAGTGTCAGAGTTCCATCTCAAGAAAATGACCACTGAGCTGGCAAATAAATCACACTTTCTTTGCAACGTGGAGGAGAAAGAAGGCCAATTATATGCACTGTTCAAGGTGCAGGGTTAGTTTGAATTATCAGCTCTGGTGAACACTGGATCCCAAGCCACCCTCCTGTCCAAAAAGACCTTTTACAAACTAAACTCAGGACGGGGGGAGGGCCACCAAATTCTCCTAAAACCACTTCCCGGACAACTCCAAAATTTGGTTGGGAATGCCATTTTCTGTCGAAGGGACTGCGAATCTGGAAATAAAAAATGGGCAACATTGATTAAAACATCCAGTGATAGTCGTGATTCCAGAGGGCACACCTTGTTTACTGGGGAACGATCTCCTGAGGAGGTTATAACCTCTGATCGACTGTGTAAACAAGGTCCTCTGGACGCAGACTAGCCGGCCTATAATATTAAAAATGAGCACCTATTCTGTAAGCATGAATGGTACCTCTTGTTTAATTGATTAACGCTCTGAGAAAGTAGAATTCCATTTCAAGAATAACCTAGTCCCTGACATTACCATCATCTGTGTAGGAGAGAAAACAGGTGATGTAACCCTTCTCCATGCTTGAAAATCAACCTCCCTCTCAGTTTTAAGTGGTAATCCACACTGGAAGGGAAGACCCTAAAATGTTACACCAGAATCAGAAGAAACATTGAGTCCCGTGAAACCAGACAATGAAGAACCCACCCAAAGTCCGACCAACATTCAAAAAAGGCAAACACTTGTTTTTCCCCACTTAGATACATGAGGGGGAGGAGCTTGTGCTCATCGCAGTATGACTGAAAAACGGAAGGAGCTTAATCAGCAAAGGATTATTCAGGAAACTCCCAAAAGATCAGACCATTCCCATATTTAAATTTATTGACAAATTGGAAGTAGGTCTGGAAACTCTAAACTCCAAACATCTCCTGTGTAGCAGGTGTATGCAAACAATTTCCATTGGCAACAGCGTAAATGTTGGGTTGTGAGAGATGTCCCTTCCACCTTTTATTTAGGCAGTGACATTCTCAACCGATTTGGAATCAATTTGGACCTAATTAATAATAAAGCCTGGTCCTGACTGGTAGGTAACACTGTGGGATTTGACAACACCGAAAAAGCTTTCCAGTCAGCTCAATTGCAGGACAGGTGTGACAATTGATGATTCCCCTAAAAAATAAGCGAGGATAGAACCTCAAACATCAGGACGCCTATATAAATTTGAATTCCCATCTCCAACAACAAGGTTTGCATTTAAAGCCGACACCTCTATTAAACCTAGAACACAACACCATTTAAATATTGGTGAATAACAGTGACCCTGGAAGTATCAGTTTGGGTGCAAACAACTTTATTTGAATGGTGGTTGATGCCCAACATTATTCTATTGATTTAGGAAATTAAATAATGGGACCAATCCCAAATGACTGCTTCGACATCAGCAACGGTATTCCTCCAGAAAATATGTTTACCAGGTATGGGGAGAATTTCTTGGTGTACTCTTCCTGCCCCTATGGGGTGGAAGAGATTAACTGTGACATCAGGAGGGAGGAGGTAGTGTTCAAAGTCAAGGACCACCACCTTGAAACCCTGGAAACTCCTGTCCAGGTCAACTCCATCAAAAGAGATCTCTCCACCCAACTTGAGGATACCTCTGAAATTGCCAAGCCTGAGGTCTTTGCAGGTTTCAAGCAGGTGGTCACGGAAAGGATCAATCTTGCAGATGCCTGTGAGACTGAGGAGCAAAGACAAAAGCTAAAACAGGTCTTCCTGGAATGCCAAGATATCTTTTCAGTGGACTCATATGACTGTTGATGGACATCCATTCATTCAACCACCATACCCAGGGACCTCGAGATGGTTCCAGTATTTGTGAAACATTATTGGTTACCTCTCACATCCGTGGAGTTACTCACAGAGATTATTAAGAACTTAGAATCCTTTGGGATAATTTGTCCGACCCACAGTACCTTCAACAACCCAGTACTGGGGATACTTAAACCAAACGGACAATGTAGACTATGTGCAGACCTGCGGGAGTTGAACTAACGGTCCCACATGTCAAGATGCCCACTTCCCTACATCAATCAGGGCCTGGCACAGATCTAAGGGCCAAAGGTGTACATCACCATTGATCTGACCAATGGCTACTGGACAGTAACCGTGAGTAGGGAAGACCAGTACAAGCTCGACTTTACCTTTGGGGGCAGCAATACACATGCACTAGAATCCCCTTTGGATACATAAACTCTGGCAATGGGTTCAACATCTTTCTACATAAGGCCATGCCTGACTTGGACGAAGGGGGAAACCTGGCCTATGTAGATGACGTTCTGATCAAGAGCTCAAATGTGGAGAAACATATAGCAGAGATCCGCTGTGTTTTAACCTAATTGCAGAAAGCCAGAGCAAAACTGTCCTTTCAGAAGGCACAGTGGTGTAAGACCCGAGTGAACTTCTTAGGGCACGAGATCACCCCTGAGGGTCTTAATCCCCAGGCAAAGAAGGTGGAAGCCTTAATGAAATTGAAAGACCCTACTATTCTGTGAGATTTAAGAAGCCTCCTTGAACTCACTAATTATAGTCGAAAGTTAATTGAAGACTAAGCTGAGGTCAATCGCATTTGATCTTTGGTCCATTTATGAAAGGCCGGAGTTACGTGAGAGTGGTGTCCGGAAAACACTCTGAGTCAGTTAAACAACTGAAAAGAAGCCTTTCCCAGGCTCCTTGTTTGGCTTACCCCATAAAGAACAAGGAGTTCTTCTTGGAGACAGGGTTCTCTGATACTTGCCTAACAGCAGTGTTGTATCAAAAGCATGACAAGGTCAACAAAGTCACCAAAACCTTGTTTTCTGTGAAGGAAAAATTCAATGACTGTGAGAAGGCATTCTTGGTAACGTTGTGGGTGTTGAAAAATTACTACACATTCATCCAGGGTGAGCACATCATTGTCAAGACTCCTCACACCTCCTTGCAAGTTCTACAAAGTGACAGAATTCAGGCAGGGAATGTTAGGAATTCCAGAAAAACTTCCCCACACAAGGTCTATGAAGAAGACACATGTCAGGAGATACCCACAGTTAATGTGGAAGGGTGCTCCTACCATTTTGATAACAACGGGATAAAAGAAATAGTGGCTGGCATTGACAATGCCTGGGTGAACGATACCACGGAACACTCTGCTGGTTTCAAAATAAGACCCCAAAGTAATCAGTTTGCAGAGTTCATCAAGCCATCCTCACTGCAGTGCACCATCAACTCAAAGAATTAGTCAGAATTACTGACTCTGAGGCATGCTTTGTGCCAACAACAAACCATTAAAGTATGTCAAATGGATCCAGTAAATTGACAATCTGGTGGCCTTCAATGAGATGACCATCTATTGGAAGAAAATAAGAGGTCATTCCAAAGTAGAGGGCCGAGATAAGACTGGGAATGACCTGGCTGACCAGTTGGCTAAAACCGGAGCTCTGCAAGGGGATTTCATAAAAACAGAATCCCTGCTGTGTGAAATCCAGTTTGCCGGTGTCACCAGGTCACAAACCCCTGCTAACAATGAATTCTCGACTGCCCAGTGGAGTAAAGATGCAGATTTGATCACTGCACAGATAGAAGACCCGATCATTGGGAAATTGTAGCCATATAATGAAGATACCATGAGATTCTCTCTAACAGAGTCGTATTATGCTGCTAAAGAGAATCTCCGGGAGTTGATGAAGTTCTCCAAGATGTTCCGGATCCAAGGCTGTTTGTTGATAAGGAGAGCCCTATTTGGCTGTGACAAGTGGGAGGTAAATATCTCATTCCAAAGCCTGATGTTGAACCACCCCCATGACATGACCACTGCCGGTCATAGGGGGTTTCATACAACATTGGAAATCTTGCGCAAGGTTGCCTACTGGCCACATGTGGACCAGAACCTCAACATTTACTTAAAGGGGTGTCTTGTCCCGGGAGGATAGCTCAGCGGCAACATACTTGCCTTGGAAGCAAGACGCCATGGAGCAACACTGGTTCGATTCCCGGTTCCACGGTTAGAAACCTCTGGGTATTAAGCACGTTATAAATAATCTAACATATCATATCATATTTTATGTGCGCTCAATTTCAATCCAGTTCAGTCACACACTGAGCTCCCTTGCAGAAGAAAGGAATGACACTGCGTTGGTTGCAAGTCGATTTCATCGGGCCAGTGATTCGCTCCTCTAGAGGAAACAAGTACATGTTGACTGTAAAGTGGGAAGAGTGTCTTCCAGACCCGAACTGTAAGGAGGACACAGCTGCTGCACTAATGTTCAACCACATCTTCTCACGCAAAGGATTGAGTCAGATAGAGGAATCCATTTTACCAGTGAGGTGATGGCAAAGATGTGGGAGATTCTAGGGGTAAAAAGAAAACTCCACATTGCCTACCACTTGGCCTCAAGTAAGGGGGTAGAGAGATACAACAAGACAACTGTGAGTATCTTAAAGAGGTTCATGGCAGACTGAATTGGGACATCTGATTACTGCTTGTCCTGATGGCTGTTAGGTCTACACCACCTTCTGCAACAAAGATGTCTTCATTTGAGCTCATGACCGGACTATAAATTGTGTTTTCTCAGCATCTGCTCTACAGAACTCAGGAGAAGACACTGATAAATGCATCCACTATTCATGAGTTTATTGAAAATTTAAGGAAGCACCTCCAGCGTGCTTTTACTTATTCTCAGCGCAAACTAGAAAAGTTGGCTGAAGGGATGAAAACATATCATGATCTCAAGACCACAAAGAAGAAGTACGAGGTAGGTGGCTGGGTTTACATGTACAATTTTCAGAGGAACCATACCAAGGATCAGAAGTTCCTTCTGTCTTGGCGAGGAGGCTTTGATCTGCATCCCAAAAGGAGAACAGACAGAAGAAAAATTGGTCCACATCAATCAGTTGAAAAGCTGTCATCCCAGACAAGCTTCATGACTGATTGAGGAGCCCTGGGAAGGTAGAACTGAGGAACCATGTGAGGAATGAAAAGGAAGAATAAAATAAATCTTATGGAAACTAAGATTCATACTGGAAATAATTGAATTAATGCTTATTGAAGAGAGAAAGAAAATAAATAAATATGGTTTTGTGAAATGGTGTAAATGTCTTGTGTTATCATTGGGTGAGGTTGTTGTTATTGAAAATTCCATGAAAATATTCCAGGAAAATATGTTGTGTATAAAATACTTTAACTCTCTTTTTCTTCCTATCTCCAGAATACTAACGTACTTCACTTCCAGTCTGATGGAAAGAGTGGAGTTCGGGCAGGACCCAGAGAAAGAAAAGAGAGGGAGGAGTTCCATGACCATACCCCAAAATCCAAAGATCTGCATGTGGAGGCCGTAGCGCCAACTCCCTAAGGAAAGAAAATGAGCCAGACGAGCTCCAAAAAAAAAAAAGATGTTTGAGGAAAACCCCACTCTCCCCTCTTCTTTCCCACGACTCACTGTGGAAAAGAGCCGGGGGGATATGTGGGGTTAAATGACAGCCTCAAATGACAGGAACTGAAAGGCCAAGTACTGGCAAGGCACCCTAAACATATGACAGGACTAAAACCATAATACAGTGAAAGGGCCTGGTGAATGAACATATGTGTCTTGCTGAAGATGACATACTGAACAGTGGATTAAGGAAATTGTGTGTCTTTCTGTATTTACAACTAAGAGAATGCTGCAGGGTATTATCCAAGTTCAGATTGGAAAGGAACATCACATTGCTGGCTGAGAGATAAAGACAGCATTTTCACTGAAACTGCCACAGACTGAAAGGCTGTGCATACTGAGAAGTAAGTGAAACTGGGCCCCGCATGTGAGAGTTAAAGCTAAGTAAAATGTTAATTTAAAGCAAATAAGGACCACCTTTCAATACAGAGACCTTTCATTTAAAGTTTTGAACATTAATACAAATTGCTGTGTGCCAATCAAGGGACTGAAACTGAAATGTCCTAAAGTGGGTTTATTTTGCAGTTAAATCAAGACATAAAAAACAATGTTCCCCCGCTAAAATATGAATATCAGGGAAAAGACTTGGTGTTTGATGGCGAGATGCAGATATCAAAACAATTAACAGTCTTCACATGAAGAATACATGCCACAATTGAAAAGACTGTGTTGTTTCAGATACATGCAAATTTCTCTGAGCACAAACAGAACATCCATTTATTTTGGGTTGCTAGGCAGAGTTCTCAAAGGACTCTTTTAAGGCAGAGCCTGGCTCCTTATCTGCAATGGGAGATCTCTATGTGGCCAATGCATCCCAACTATTTACGACCAGCACCCCATTAACTTTCAAAGTACTCAAGGCTAGAGGATTTATTGCAGAGAGTTTCAACATTGCTGCCAAATAGACTCTGGGCCCGATTCATGGATTTTTTTGCATGATTCAAAGTGACTTTGTACTGCTAAAAAGATATTTGTACTGCAGACAAAAACCCTGATTCAGGGAAGTGTGTGAAATTTATTTTTGTAGTGCAAAGTCAGTGCAAAGTCATTTTTACAGTACACTTTGAACCGTGCAATAAATTACATGAATTGGGCCCTCTGTATCACGTGGCTTGCAAGAAATGGAACTCCTCAGAGCTAAAGTGAAACTACCTGCAGAAATAATGAGAGACAGTGGGCCTCATTACAAGTTTGCCAGTACCATTGTTACCGTAATGGCAAACTACAAGTTCTGCTCGTGGGTGCCTTTTCGTCCGCCAGGTTTGACCTGGCGTGCGGACCGGCACCCGCGAGCAGCGCATGTCAGATGCACCGGCACCATTCACGAATGGTACTGGTGCATACGGCTTGCCCATTCCAATTGAGCCCTAAGGGGCTCAAATGGGAATGGGGAAGAATATTTTCTGGTGCCTGGAAAAATTCGCAAGTTTGGCGGCAGTTTGCCGGTTTTACCGGCAGGGCTATCGCCGAACTTGTAATGATGCCCAATATGTATCATGTATTTTGCCATTCTATTGTCCATAGGACCACATTTTCGTGATTTTCTCCATCATTTTAAGGGTGAGAAAAGTAATTGAGGTGTCATTTGAAAGCTAGTTACCAGGCGGTTCTGTAGGGGTAATTCACATAAAAGTCAGAATTTCAGAACTCTGGCACCTAGCCAAAAAAGTGATCACAGCTCCGCAGAAAGTGGGAAGAAGCTGAAAAATGGGACAACAGTGGCTAAATGTATCACATAACTGGTGGTAAAGTCTGATCGTAATCACTAATATCATTTTCATGTAATTGAGAAAATAAAACACCATTTGTGCAGGCTACATGGTGCAAACATGAGAGACATCTAGATAGATTTGTCACAGTGAGAGGAGGAAAATAATATATACAATATAATGATTACTTGTAAAATAAAAACAGCTATGATGTAGGGACTTTTTTAGGTGAAATTTTGCAAAGTAACATATACAGAAATGTCACTCTAGACCAGCGGTATTCAAACTGTGGGTCGCGACCCCCCAGGGGTCTGCGGTTGCATCCCCGGGGGGCCCTGAGAGCTCAGCAAGAAATATAAAAAAAGAATATATATATATTTTTTTTTCGATTGGAAGAAATGGGCAGGGGTGGCTCACATGGTCGGGTTGAAGCATGAAGCTGTCTCAGGCAACAATGAAAAAGTGGCCCGCAGTTGTAAATGGTTATTCATTCCTTTAGTCACAGACTGGGCCTCATTACAACTATGGCGGTACGGTAACAACGGTGCTGGTAAACTACTGGCACCGTTGCTATCGTACCGCCATAGTACGAGTTGTGCTCATGGGTGCCTGACAGCCCGCCAGGTCTGACCAGGCAGGCCGTGCGGTACCCGTGAGCACAGCTCGTCGGATGCACCGGCACCATTATTAACGGTGCCGGTGCATCCGAGCTCCCCATTGCCATTGAGCCCTATGGGGCTCATAGGGGAATGGGGATCTACCGGTACCGGCACCCGCGAAAGGGCAAATATCAGGTCTGCCTAACTCAGCGTGACCCGGTAATTGCCCATTCGCGGGTGGCGGACCCGGATACAACTCTGGCGGCAGCCGTGCCGGTTTAACCGGCACAGCTACCGCCAGGGTTGTAATGAGGCCCACTGTTTCAATAGTACCCAAGGGGGTGCTTTGTGTTAAAATGTAAGTAAATTGTGATATATTCAGCCACAATGGTCAAAATTACTAACTGCATAGTTAAGTAACTCATAAACCTGGTCCACATTGGCCAAAATGGTGGCCCATTTTGACTGGCCCACACTAGCATTTTACATTTTGGTACAGGCATTGCCCTATAGGCCAGTCCGAGCCTGGTGGCTCATCCATAATGGCGAGGGGACGCCCACCCAGTAGCCCCTCACCCATTATGGAGGAGCTAAGGAGCCATCCCAGTGAAACAGTGAGCACTCCCTCAGCTGCTTTTTCCAGCTGATGGAGTGCTCCTGGGCTGGCTGAACTGTCAAAGGGAAACACTGTTTCCCTTTGACAGTTCAGTTTAGTTCCCCAGCCGCACATGCTCACTGAGCCATGCAAGTGCTGGGGTGTTTTGCTTCGCCAGCATTGCATAGCCCATTGGAAATGCTGGCTGGGGGACTGCATGTCTGTATGTCTGAGGGGGAGCTCCTGCGCCTCCTCGCCCATACGGACAGAGCAGCCTGGAGCAGGGCGTTTCAGCACCCACACGCAGGCCAATGCAGAAGGTATGTTTATGTTCATTGTTTTTATTTAAACATGTGTATGGATGCGTGCATGCTTATGTTATGAGTGAGTGTATGGTGATGGATGCTTCTGTGAATGATAGAGTGATTGCTGTATGAATGTGCAGCGCCTTGCATACACACATAATCATGTTGATTGTGTTAGGCCCAGTGGGGCCCAGGAGACAGGGATGGTATCTTTTTACTGGACATCTATCATAGATGTCCAGTAAAAAATGTCATGCCTGCCCTCTGGGCCCCCCAGCACCATTTGCAAACTTATTGGTTATTTACCCATTTTTTTGTTAAAAGTATGCTCTACAATGCAACATTTCAACCCATATTTAACAAAAATTCACAGGGGGAAACCCCGCCCGAACCTTTATTGGTTCGGGCTCCCTCACTATGCTCAGTTGCTATGGCATTTTTGGGGGAAATAGTTATGCCCCTCCACTTAAAAAAATCACCAGCCGCCACTGGCCCTCAGACTGTGTTGGGAACGGGATGGGGGGAACCCAGGGACTATGGTGGGAGCACAATGGCTGGGAACCATGGGATAGTGGTGGGAGCAGAGTGGTGAGAGCCCAGGATGTGTTTGGGGTGGGGAGAGACCAGAGACTGGGTAGGAGTGGGATGAGGGAGCCCAGGGACTGTGATGGGAGCAGGAGATGGCGCGCAATACATACTGTCCATTTGGCATCTCTGGGGGGTCCCAACCTCCCCAAATTTTGTTCAGGGGGGCCCCGGACAAAAAGGTTTGAAGACCACTGCTCTAGACAGTGGATTTATCTCCTCCACTCCTTTTTCCATAATTTAAATGTCACCACCCCCGAGACCTAACGGTGGTCAGGGGGTGGAGAGAGAAGGGTAACTGTCCAGTACTGGTAGCAATATAATAAGTTGCCACCTCTATAGTTTATGTTTGTGGGTGTGATAAGTGGTATATAAAGTGTATGCACTATGAGAGAAGTGGGGGAGCTGCTAGAAATGACCAAAAAAAACTGGGGATGCCTAAAAGCTGATTGAGCACTATGGTGAAGAGCTGGGGACCATCCTTGACAATTGTTTGACCTGGCCCCTGCCGTGTCCGAAAGAGGGTGCTGAAATTAAGCTGGCTTTACTGAACTATAAACAAAGGTTTTCAATGTAAGTATAATTGATCCATTTGAAACCAAATGTGTGGGGGAATCTGCTTGCCTTAACTTGTTCTCTTAATAGTAGGTTTGGGGGGCAGCAAATTGTGTAAATCCTTAGCATATTTGAGTGAATATTTATTTAATTAATTCCCCTATAGCAAAACACCACGGGGTGATTTTTGTTAACATTGGAAATGAACAAAGCTCATTCCAAGTCTATGCTAAATCTACAGCCTGTAATGTAATTGGGTCATCCTATTCTTTCTGTTAACCCCGACTTCTTTAAAGAAGCGGGGTATCCTTGTGCCTAAACTAAAATCCTCAAAACTTTGGTCTTTTAAGTGGAGGGGAGTCTGACCCACAAGATTAAAAACTATCCCCATTTGCCTGTCCACATTTCCCTACATGACCCGTGAAGTGAAAAGGGGGTGAGGGGGTCTGAAAAACCTATTCATATCTATCCACATCCCCCAACATGGGCATTTAAGTGAAGGGGGTCTAAAAAAAGAACAACATTAATAACTCCCCCCGTTTCTTAACCTTGTCCTTTCAGTAGAGGGGTGCTGCAAGTAAATGACTGTCTGGTTTTGGGTTTGGGGCAGAAAAAGTGTTCTCTCAAGGGTACATTTAGTATAGCTTCTGATTAGAAAAATGCACTGTATACTAAAAGTGGGTTAAAGTAACAATTGTGAAGTATTAATGAGAGCGTAGCACCAGTCTAAATTCGTTTTACATGTACCAAACTGCTAGCCTTTTTTAGCGTGCAGGAACATCGAAATTGCACAGCACTGCATATGTGCATTGATTAGTTTTGTATTATTCTTCAAATTGAAATCTGCATATAGTAAAGAGTGCAATTTATCATGTTGGCAGATTCTGATGTGCTACACGTTATAAATAAGTGAACCCCAGAAAGGATCGTGATTGGTGTTCTCCAAACTAACTTGTGTTATTTATTTATATAAAAAGAAGTTTAATTGTGAGCCACACAGCAGGTGGCGTGTGTAGTTTTAGTGTGATCTTCATTAAACCTGTAATTCAAATAAATATATATGTATTCTGTACACCAGCCTGGTTCTTGGCTCATTGGTAGTACAGGGCGAGGGGGATCTACGCGGCACAATATGAGTCTGAAATAGGGCTGAACAAAGAATTCATTAAACAGTTTGTTGTGTGACACCTTGATTGGGGAGGGAAGGAACTCCCCAGGTTGAGGGTGGCCTCTCAATAAGCCGTTACACCATGTTCCTTGGAGGCCTCCCAACCACTGGCGGGCTGTGTGCTTATGGCCTACCCAAGTGTTTATTATTCTGTAGCTTTTCTGCCCGCTGCTCCTTCCACTGACCTCTCTATGCTCAGTGCTCATTTCTCCAGTACTGCTTCACCCACTGCACATTCCACTGATGAGTCCTGCTTACTTCTAATTAATTACTCAGATTCTGGCCCCCGCTGCTCATTCCAAAGATGCTGCCCCACACTACTTATTCCCCATATGCTGCCCAACACTGCTCATTTCTCAGATGGTGCCCAACACTGCTCATTTCTCACATTTTGACCACACTGCTCGTTCCTCAGACGCTGCCCCACACTGCTCATTCCTCAGATGCTGCCCCCACACTTCTCATTTCTCAGATGCTGCCCAACACTGCTCATTTCTCACATGTTGACCACACTGCTCTCTCAGATGCTGCCCCACACTGCTCATTTCTCACATTTTGACCACACTGCTCGCTCCTCAGATGCTGCCCCACACTGCTCATTTCTCACATGTTGACCACACTGCTCTCTCCTCAGATGCTGCCCCACACTGCTCATTTCTCAGATGCTGCCCCACACTGCTCATTTCTCACATGTTGACCACACTGCTCTCTCCTCAGATGCTGCCCCACACTGCTCATTTCTCAGATGCTGCCCCACACTGCTCATTTCTCACATTTTGACCACACTGCTCGCTCCTCAGATGCTGCCCCACATTGCTCATTCCTCAGATGCTGCCCCATAATGCTAATTTATCTGATGATTCTCCCCCACACTGCTCATGGTGCTCCCCAACACAGGTCATTCCTCTGATGCTACTTACCCACACTGCTCCCTCTTCTGATGGTGCCACCCCACGCTGCTTATTTCTCTGATGTTACTCTCACACACTGAACATTCCCCTGCTACTCATTCCTGTGCTCCCCAACACTGCTCACGTCTTTTATGTTGCCCACCCTGGCACATTTCCTTATATTGCCAACTTACAAGATGTTGTAATAGAAATTGTTTATTTGTGTAGGTAGTTGTTTACAAAAAAAACATGAAAACAATACACGGTCATGTAAACACAGATGACACCTTTATTAGGCAACCCCATATATATATATATATATATATATATATATATATATATATATATATATATATATATATATATATTTGTTTTTTTTTTCTTTGTTTTACCTACAAGACCACACAGTAGCTCTGGCACATCCGAAACAGAACCTTCATTTTAAGAGCAGAACATTTGGATCACAAATTCCAATTATGTAACTATATGTATTTGGTGAAGACGGTAGAGGAACATACAATTTTGCATTGTATGCTGTGTAAAAGGGAAATGTAAGTTTGGTGAGGGCAGACCTTCTCTTTGTTCCATTCATTGTTACAGATAAAGATGTGTTCCAGATACGAGTCTTGTACTCAGCAGCCCTTTAGAGCAGTTAGCCAAAAACATGATGCTAGTGATGGGCACATTTTCCTATTATAAAGCCCCTCGTATAGTAAGCACCCCCACCCAACGAATGAAATCCCCAGCCCCATTGCTGTACTCTGGTCTTCGACCCTGATTCATAAAACCCGCTTTCATGCAAGTAATGGGCAAGCGCTCCGCAAGCACTACTGCTCACTAAGGATTAAGCGTGGCATTCCAGAAACTTTGCACCGATGCAAATACAGTTGGCACATGGCAAAAACAGATTCTTTCAATGCATGTTTGTACAAGGGAAACATTTGCCCCAGTCATAGTAAGTTGCCCTGATACATAAATGCATGGAACGAATGTGTTTTGTGCAAGGGGAATTTTTACTCTTGTGATAACTGCACTTGCACCGTCAAACTTTTTCTGTAGCACCTCCTACAGGCTCTTCCTGAAAGGCAATCTAACAGCGGGCATCATCAATGGGCATATTCCAATGCCTGTGTTCCCCTGCCCACTTGTCGAAGTCTGGCTAGGGGGCGTGGGTGTTGGGGCAACGCACATATTAACCAATGGGATGTGCTAATAAATGCAAGGACCTGCATGCATTCTATTGTGCCTGTTCAAAACCGACTCACAAGTTCAATGCATAAAAGGATCAGACATTACAGTTTTGTGCATTGTAGCTGAATCACAACAGCAGTGAAACCCCATTACTGTCCTGCGTATATTTCTACGCAGTTTACAGGCTTGCAAATGTATCGGGCATTTTTTCTACAAATCAGCACAGCAGTCCCTTTAAGGCGCTTTATGCTGAATTTGACTTGGAATGGAAGCCAGAAAATGAAGCCAGAAAATGTGGTGGCCTGCCCATTTCACAGAATTGGGGCACCTAAATAAAGGACACCCGTGCCCCTTTTTTGGAGTTGCAAGATAAAAGCTAGAAAACCATGTCTTGAGTGCTAGGGTTTAAGTAACATGAATCAGATTACCTCTCAAGAGCACTTCGCTTCAACCTGTTTATTTCATTTTGTAGATATTCGGTTTCCCTTTCAATTTTCTCTTCCCAAATTCTTTTCAGCTCACTGGTTTCCAGGGCCAGCACCTCAAGGCGCACATATTGACTGTTCATTTTCTGAAATAAGAAGCAACACAACACCTTTAAAATGTCAGTGACATCACCCAAGCTCACTCAATGGTGTTTAAGCTAAAACACAAACAAGGCATGCATGAAATGTAGATAAGCAGAATGTGGACGGATTACTCCTCCTCCTTGTTTTCTGCAATACCAGTGGGTGCGTCCAATTCCAAGCAGTGGTTATCACTACAAATGACAAAAATCCGAATACCCTAAAACTGTATTCAGCGTCCACACTTTTTACACCAAAAAAAAAAAAATAATCTCTTCCTGGGGTCTCCACTCCAGGGAAGGAACTTTGTATATTTTTCATATTTTCCATTTCCTGGATATTACTATAGTTGTGGTATGGCACTTGCATGCATAGCAGCAGGGGGCTTCTAGTGGGCAAGTATGTGTGTGTCCTGATATTTCATAAAGGTGCAGTAACGCCCACGTTGGCCTTACTCCAAAGTAATACTCATTGCCTGTGTGTTGCTCCTTGTGCCACACACCACGCTATATTGGCAA
Organism: Ambystoma mexicanum; assembly: GCF_040938575.1. NCBI lineage: Eukaryota > Metazoa > Chordata > Amphibia > Caudata > Ambystomatidae > Ambystoma > Ambystoma mexicanum. Next base: position 1,084,870,481 of record NC_090935.1, on the reverse strand, counting down.
TTAACCACCTGGAGAAAGATGTTGCTCAGCCTTACTAACTGAGACCTAAACTCAACATCCATCATGAAAACAATGGACATTCACAAAGGAGGAGTGAGGCATGCAGGCCCAGTAAGAAACAAGATCAAAGGAAAATCCCATGTCTCCCAAATTACCCCACTGGAAGTTAGGAAAAGGATGACCCAATCTAGTACAGCGGGGAAGTAAATCCCAGATAAGAAGCCAGGCAACAGCAGCTGTAAGGGAAGGGAAATAGGAAAACAATGAAAGGCAAGCCAGGTCTAGTACACAGTCCCAGGCCAGAAAGCCAGATAGTACTAGACCAGACAAAGGGAAATCCAGCAGCAGTTCGATCAGAACTGCCTTCATTTCAAAATCAAAAACCCTGGGATTTATGTCACCCAATGCCACGCCAACAGCCACACAAGAAGCTGCCCAACTGCACAAGGCTCCACCCACATGCCCCACCCACAAGTTGCTACCATTAGAAACACAATTTCAGTTTGTATTTTACACTGGAATACAGTAAAAATGATTGTCCAAGAATGTGCAAATATTTTCTCACCAGGATTTAAAACTTTGTGATTCTTGAGAACATTACCATCAATGAACAACAAATTAAACAATGGAGGCAGCCACAATAGTGGCAATTCCCATCATTGTCCAGCTGTGAGGATAAGCACGTTATGGGCCTCATTACGAGTGCGGCGGTAAGGGGTCAACGGCGCCGGTAAGGATGCCAGTGCCATTAACCCCTTACTGCCGCATTACGAGGTCCCTTAGTGGGAGCCGCTAAAGGACCAGGGAGATAATAACGGCCCGTTTTTAGCTCCTTCCCCATTCCCATTGAGCTCTATGGGGGCTCGAATGGGAATGGGGATGGGTATTTTGAATGAGGAATTACCGGGTCCTCCAAGGTTGGAATGGCCCGGTAATTCCTTATTCAAGGAACCCGGACCGAGTTTGGAGGCAGCCATGGCGCTAATAGCACCATGGCTACCTCCAAACCCATAATGAGGCCCTTAAGTCTTCTTGCCACGAACTTCCACAGCATATGAAGATTGCATCTTCCTGGCTAAACGCTTTGAGAAGTCCATTGCATAGCAGTGCTTGCCACTCAACATGTTCACTTTGCATTTCATGATGTATGCAAGAGTTTTATCAGCAGAAAGAGAGGCACTGAATTCAGTCTTGTTTTTTCTGACCATGCTGAAAACCCTCTCTGAGTCTGCATTACTGTCAGGTAGAACAGGAACAGCCGTAGCAACTTAGCTTAGGAGTGGAAACTGAATGTTGCCAGTCATAGGACTTTTCCATTTGGACATCCAGTCCCATAACTAGTCTACTCTGTCACTTTGCAATTTCTCCTCTGGGAGGTACATGGGCTGGTATTCTCTGACTTCTGTAGTTAATCTGTCTACTTCACTTGTCTTCAAAATGTTTGGGAAGCGCCTCCCCATTTCTTCCAGGCAGCCCCATCGCAGCTTTGCCTTTGAATGGGATCGAGGAAGACAGAGCTCTTCACTATTTGGTCTTCCCATGGAAGATTATTTACAATGTAAGTGACACATAGCACATCCTTACATCTGCACAGAACCTTTGCAGTGTACCTGGTAACAACTCATCTTCATACTGCCTGATGAAAGACTTGCTGGTAACCCAATGATAATCCTGTTATAAAGCTGATTGTCTTCACATTCATAATCCACATTTAAGAGACATCGGGCCTCATTATGAGTATGCCGGTCTGGTAACAACGGTGCCGGTAAGCTACCAGGTCTCACCTGGCGGGCGGAATGGCACCCGCTCGCAGACCTTGATGGTAGCACCGGCACCATTCATAATTGTGCTGGTGCTACCGTCCTCCCAATTCCCATTGAGTCCAATGGAACTCGAATGGGAATGGGGAGTAATTTATTCCGGCGCCCGGCAATGGGGAATTACCTTGACCGCCGTGGCTGTAATGCCTCGGTAAGTCCCCATTGCCGGGCTGCAGAAAAGAATGACTCCGGCGGCAGCCGTGGCATTTTTACCAGGACGGCTACCGCCGGGGTCATAATGAGACCCATTTACTTTCAGCTATTACAGGCACACACCTAGAAAGTAGCTCTCTCAGCAAATTCTCCACTGCAGGGTATCATTTCTGTAACGCAGGATGTTCAGATTGCAACAGTTCACATTTTCAAAAAGGTGGCAGTATGAGGCCACAAAAGTTAAATAAAGCTGTTTTTGGATCACAAATGGTATCCTGCAAATGTTGTGCCCTCTTATTTTCCTCAGTCTTCAGAGCTAAGAAATGATTTCAACTGTGGCATCTCTTGAAGAATGCGATCCAGGGCTTTTCCCAAGGACAACCATTGTGTAGGGGCATGTTTTAAATATTCCTATACTCTATATCCGCTAGCTAAAATAATCTCAACATTTCCATCTGTTTAGAACTACATGCAAAGTACAAATACGTTGAGGCCACAACGTTACAACATCTACACTAACGGGGTAATTCATAGATTTCAGCGCAGAGGCAGTGCATGCAATCAGCGCACAGAGGGATCGTGCGCCAGCGCGCGCCAGCCGTGTGCGCTAAACAGTATTCTGGCGCACCACGCATTCATGAAATTCCCAAGCAATAGTGAGCGCTGGCGCAGAGAACATCCCGCAGCGCCAGTCACGCCCCCAAGAATGCCCGTTGCGCAAGGAAAAGCCAATGAAATCCCCAATGCAGCGCAAAGGGCAGCGCTAACATTGGACCAGCTTACAGGTCCGCTACACTGCAATCACGCAAGCAGGGAACGTGTATTTCTGGGGTGCACTGGAATTATCACACGCGACAGGGCTCGTGCGAGCGGGGTACGTGTATTTCGGGGGTGCGCGTGGAGAATCACATGCGATAGGCCTTGTGCACAGGGGTATGTGTATTTGGGGGGTGCTTGCGGAGAACCACATGCGTAGGCCCTGTGCGAGCGGGGTACGTGTATTTGGGGGGTGTGGGTGGAGAATCACACGCGATAGGCCTTGGGGAGCGGGGTACGTGTATTCTGAGGGGTGCACAGTGAGAATCACATGTGAAAGGCCTTGTGCAAGCAAGGTACGTGTATTTCTGGGGTGCGCGTGAAGTTTCACACGCGATAGGCCCTGTGCGAGCGGGTACATGTATTTCGGGGGTGCGTGTGGAGAATCACATGCGATAGGCCTTGGGGAGCGGGGTACGTGTATTCTGACGGGTGGGCGATGAGAATCACATGCAATAGGCCTTGTGCGAGCGGGGTACGTGTATTTCGGGGGAGCGCGTGGAGAATCACACATGATAGGCCTTGGGGAGCGGGGTACGTGTATTCTGAGGGGTGCGCATGGAGAATCACACGCGATAGGCCCTGTGCGAGCGGGGAACGTGTATTTCGGGGGTGTGCGTGAAGTTTCACATGCCATAGGCCCTGTGCGAGCGGGGTACGTGTATTTTGGGGGTGCGCATGGAGAATCGCATGCGATAGGCCTTGGGTAGCGGTGTAGGTGTATTCTGAGGGGTGCGCGGGGAGAATCATACGCGAAAGGCCTTGTGCGAGGGGGGTACATGTATTTCTGGGGTGCGCATGGAGAATCACACGCGATAGGCCTTGGGGAGCGGAGTACATGTATTCTGAGGGGTGCGTGTGGAGAATCACACACGAAAGGCCTTGTGCGAGCGGGGTACGTGTATTTCGGGGGGTGCGTGTGGAGAATCACACACGATAGGCCCTGTGCGAGTGGGGTACGTGTATTTCAGGGGTGCGCGGGAAGTTTCACATGCGATAGGCCCTGTGCGAGCGGGCTACGTGTATTTGGGTGGTGCGCGGGGAGTCTAACATGCGATTCCACTTGCAGAGCGGGGTACGACTATTCTGAGGGGTGTACGGGAAGTTTTGCATGTGAATTGGCAGTGTGGGTCCTCCCAGGTGTGCCCTCTACCCACTCCCTAGCCCCTGCAGGCAGCCCACACCACAGGGGACTACCCTGCACCCCTGGTCATGGCCCGTAGGCAGCCCATCCACCCTGGCCAGGCCCCCCAGCCAGCCCACATGTCACCATGCACTAGTGAGCACCGACTCATGTCCCCCAGCACCCTCACCCATCCAGCATTGATGGGCACCTGCCAGCAGGCCCCGACTCATGTTCCCCAGCACCCCCACCCATCCAGAATTGACAGGCACCTGCCAGCAGGCCCTGACTGATGTCCCCCAGCACCCCCACCCATCCAGCATTGACGGGCACCTGCCAGCAGGCCCCGACTCATGTCCCCCAGCACCCCTACCCATCCAGCATTGACGGGCACCTGCCAGCAGGCCCCGACTCATGTCTCCCCCAAAATGTCATAAAGATGCACATTCATGGGCCTCATGTCCACCAAAATACCACGGCACGACACCCCAGTCTTGAGACCCAATCAAGTTTCCCATCCACCCCACACTGAAAGGCCTATTCATGACACAAACCAAAAGTCAACTATGTACATCAACACATGTCCGTCACACACACACACTGGGTGCCAGTGATTGTGTAAACCCACATTGTGACATGCAGTAAACCAATTAGCGAATGCCACACATGGAAGTAATAAATCAAAATGTATTTTGCACAAAATGAAGTAAACGGAATGAAAACATGAAAAATATTTTAAACAAGAAAAGAAATGCATGTCCAAAAATGAAAAAAATAAATGAAGTCTCAATCCAAAGTAATCGAAAAGAAAATGAGTCCAAACTCTCCGTCCACCAAAGCAAATCCAAATGAAACGTAAATTAAAATCCATTGATCTATGGTGATTTTAAATAAATATGTTGTCATAAATCCACAGTTCAACTATGAACAAAGATTGATTCCAGGGTCCATGAGCCCAACGAATGAAATGAAACCTATAAAAAAAAACCTACCTAATGAAGAACTATATACAAAAATGTGGGGCATTGTCCAAGTCTCCCAAAACAAATAAAAACAGAAAGGAAACCTAACACTAACTAACGATATACAATGGCGGTGGGCAAGTCCTACGGCTCCCTCTGTGATGTTCTGGGCCAGGGCATCATCGAACTCCATGTCGATGTCCCGGAGGCGGGCCTCTGCCCTGGCCCCGAGGTCTCGCAGGGATGCAGTCATGGCCTGTTCCAACTCCCTGCGAGTTGCCTCGAGGCACTCAGCCCGACTCAACGCCCGGAGCATGGAGAACTCTGCCCTGACCATGGTGAGTCGCGCCTCTTCCGCCCACCACCGCTCTGCATCTATCCACTGGCCCAACCGCAGCCACATGGAAGACACTCCCATTCCAGGGTCCTCCTGCACTCTGGCCGATGACTGCCCCTCTCATGTTTATGGCCCCTTGCCATCATCGCTCCCACCTTGAGCCTGCTGCTGCTGCTGTCCATGTGCCCTGTCCGATGATGCCTGCATATCCTCCATCTGCTGGTCTCCAGTTGGTGGGGTGTCCACCCCTGCTGGACCTCCGACTCCCAACTGTGGCAGGGATGGGATCTCCACCAAGCTGGCTGTGTTGGTCAGGCCAGGTCCACAGGGGGCCCTGGTGGAATCTGGGCCGGAAGACGACAGGGAGAATGACTGGCGCATAGTCTCCACAGAGGAGGAGACGTCCGCCAGAGTGCGCGACACATGTAGGAACCCTCCGACCATGGCCCCTCCCAACTGTGCCACGTTGCCACGCAGCTCTTCATGATGGCGTGCGTGGTCCTCCCAGGAAGCACGCACGTCATCACGAATGACACGCGCGCAACGCGACACCAATCAGGACGGAGGCCATACGGTCATGGGACTCCTCGTCCGTAGGTAGTGGAGAGCGAGATAACGTGGGCCTCCCCCTACCTGCGGACGGGCCTGGAACAGGGCATCCCTTCTGGTGCATGGTGGTGCAGTCACAGGGTCAGGGACAGCGACATGCACAGGCCCCTCCACGGCAACCTGTGCTGCCACCGGCCCCTGGCCCTGGACTGCACCACTTGCACCAGTGGTACTAACCCCACCAGGCCCCATGTGCGGCTCAGTAGCGGGCTCCTCCTCCTCTGTGGAGACCACCAACCTGGATGTCTCCACACCGTCTTCCACCATTGCAAGCCCCTGTGGGGGCTCACCTGGCCCTTCCGCTACAGGCGTAGTGGCAGATGCGGCACCAGTCCCCTTGCTCCTGGATGATGGCAATTCCTGGGAGGGTGGCTGGGCCTTGCGCCGCCGCCTGGTGGAGGCATCCTCGCCGCTTTGCTCTGCAGCGCAGTCTCTGCCCTCTTCTTCACTCGATGCTGTGTAGAGGGAGACATAGAACACATGCATCAGGGCACTGTACAGTAGTCCCCTAGACAGGAAGCAATAACACATGAGTGGCACTGTCAAGCGTCACTTCCATCCTGTACCTCCACAACACATGGGTCAATGCAGGCAACACACATGCAGAAACAGGCACGGTGCATGCAATTAACATCAGCATCCATGTACAAGGGCCTCTATTGACATAAAGGTTTGGCTTCAAACTCACATGCATCATACTGATCCAATGCACACACATCACCGGAGGGTCATGCATCAGGGCTCGTACACCACAGACACAGTGGATACAAAGGTGACTAGACTGCATAAGTGAATCAACACATCATCACGGACATGTGTCATTCATCCATGGCGTTTCAAAGTCACACACACGCTTCCAGACACACAGAAATGTACACCATACATGTACATGAGAGCAGTACCCATCTCCCACCCCCCATCCATGTCCAAGAACAGAGACAGGCATGCATTCATGTGTACATTCCGCATGCAGCTCACCATGTTGCATCGGAACACATGCACCATCCATGTGGTTCTTGCATGACTGGTCTCTCATGCAGCACCATGATGTCCCTGCACACACACAGCCATACATGGCCCATGTCACACATACAGGCAAGCAGCTGACTACCAGCACACTGCAACATGCCCTGTTTCACACAGCAATGCATAGCCACTTACCGCTCAACGTAGAAGAATGGCTTCTCGTAGTGCACGGGATGCAAAAACAAGGGCACACTTTTGTCCGATATAATCGGAAACAATTCAGAATACTCTAAAAAAGCGTTTAAGTTTTTCTGTATAGATTCACAGAACATAAATCTTTATACATTAAACATAATTTAATTAATAGAAGAGTATGTTCTCTTGAGTCTTCATATATAAATCAATCAAACATTACTTTTGTAATGCGTCGTCATTACATTGTAAATTGCTCACATTGTTAAACACATTAAATCAAAAAATATATAACTCGGTTGAGAATTCATCAATTTGAAAAATATATATATGTTTGCATAAAATCATTAATTTAAGCAACTCCAATATTATCTGGTATCCAGATAGGATTTTTAGTGCAATGTCCTGTCTTGCTGTTGATTCTTCTTGCCAGAGACAACTCCTATTTTTACATTACGCGTTTCGGGCTGTCTTTTAACCCTTCTTCAGATGTAAGATAACAGATTTTTTCACTGATTCATCTAAAGATAATAGAGAATATTTTTTGTTACTTATTATAAGTCTTTCCTAATTTAGCACAATACTTTCGTGATTATCACAGCTGGGATCCCGTTTCGTCTTTTCAATTTCTTTGCTCTTTAGTTGCTCCAGTTACTGCCCATTCTGTGAAGCGAAGGACACTTGGCTTAATGAGGGGAAGTCTGTATCTACACTGCTTACTGATAAATTTTAACGTGGCATAAAGTGGGACCAGTCGCTTGTTAGGCGCTGGGTCCCACTGTTATGCCACATTTAATTTTACATTCAAAAGTTTTTTCTGTTCAGTTCAAACATAGGGAGCAAAAGCAACTCACCACTCGGGCATGTCGTTATAACTACTGGATGCATAATGGATTCCGGGATGTTCGTCAACTCAAAGCACTCGATTATAGTTGTCATTTATCCCTCTGAAATGGGATCCCACAAAACTGCGTGGCATTGGTTACACACTAAGCCTTAAGGTTGGTTTATTCTTGGCAGCTGTGATAATCACGAAAGTATTGTGCTAAATTAGGAAAGACTTATAATAAGTAACAAAAAATATTCTCTATTATCTTTAGGTGAATCAGTGAAAAAATCTGTTATCCTACATCTGAAGAAGGGTTAAAAGACAGCCTGAAACGCGTAATGTAAAGATAGGAGTTGTCTCTGGCAAGAAGAATCAACAGCAAGACAGGACATTGCACTAAAAACCCTATCTGGATACCAGATAATATTGGAGTTGCTTAGATGAATGATTTTATGCAAACATATATATATTTTTCAAATTGATGAATTCTCAACCGAGTTATATACTTTTTGATTTAATGTGTTTAACAATGTGAGCAATTTACAATGTAATGACGACGAATTACAAAAGTAATGTTTGATTCATTTATATATGAAGACTCAAGAGAACATACTCTTCTATTAATTAAATTTTGTTTAATGTAAAAAGTTTATGTTCTGTGAATCTATACAGAAAAACTTAAACGCTTTTTTAGTGTATTCTGAATTGTTTCCCATTATATCGGACAAAAGTGTGCCTTGTTTTTGCATCCCGCGCACTGTGGGAAGCCATCCTTCTACATTTAGTTCGGTCTGGTAGCACAGACCTCAACAACGAGCACCTAAAACTCTTAACCATCACATACTTAATCAAGGAGAAAATTATTTAAACCAGCAAACTGGTACAAAAGTGAGTGCACCTTCACATCTTACTCTCCCACTTACCACTCAACTCCAGACGGGTCTGCCTGTCAAGGACCTGGGCATGGAGCGCTGGGCTAATGCATTCCAGGACCTTCATCTGGATGTTGCTCAGGCCTTGCTGAGGGTCCTGGACCTGAAGTCCTCCCAGCGCTTCCGGACGTGCTTGATGTCGCGGGTTGCCACCCCCTCTGTGTTGATGGCAACTACTACGTCCTCCCGTCCTTCCTTGCAAGCACGCGATGGTGTGAAGAGGGCATCATAATGACCCAGAACTTGCTCCACCAGGACACCAATTTCCTTGTTGCTGAAGCTGGTGGCCCTCTGCCTCTCTGGCTGGGGGTCGCCAGTGGTCTCGGATGGTGTTTGCCCCAACATGGCAACCCCCGAGGCAGGTGTGGGTGGGCAACTGGGTCCTGGGGCTGGGCTGTGGAGCGATAGTATCCCAGTCGGGAGTCTTCTGTCCAGCAGGGGTGGACACAGCAACTGGACCCCTGCAGATGGCGGACGTGCAGGCACCAAATAGCAGGGCACGTGGGCAGCAGGCAGGCAGGCAGCAGCAGATGGCAGGTGGGAGTGTGCTCAGGGCTCTGGGGGGCAGGAAAATGCCCTTTTGGGCAGGAGCGTGGTCTTCCGTGTGTTGTCGCGTGGCCAGCTTGATACAGAGTGATTTGGCACATGAAAAAAGTGCACGTCAGCGTGTAAATCGAGGAAAGGACCTAAGTGCGTAAGCGCGTCTGTGACGTTACGCACGTGGGCGTTTCCCTCGTGACAGGTGCATAGTGATTCAGCACGTGAAAAAACAGCACGTCTGCGTGTCAATGCTTGTAATCCGAGGAAAGGACCTACGCGCGTAAGTGACATGACGCGCGCAGGCGTTTCCCTCAGCATGGGTTAAAGGTGAGCGGCTCCCGGCAGTTCGCTGTATGTGCCTTTCGTGGAGACCGACGTGTGTGTTGCTACTTCGTGTTGTTTCGTGCACCATCACTACTTCACAGCGGATCAAGGATGTATCTCTTCTTTTGGCGGGGGTATTGGCTACGCGTGTTTTTCATTATCACGCTAGTCTGACGGAGAGTCGCGCATGCTATTTTTCCCACTGCGGGTGCCCCTGTGTATCGCGTACCTGTTTTTGAGGTTATAGTAGCCTGCGTGTCCCACGCGTACGTGTTTTTCGTGTTCCTGGGTGCCACCGCGTACTGCGGGAGGTTAATTCCACACACGTGGGCTACCGGGGTGTGTGCACGGTTTTACTGCAGTTTTGGGGTGCCTGAGCGTTGCGTGACCTGTCACTTCATCACCGGGGTCACCACATACAGCCTTGCAGGTGCAGGTAGGCTTATAACATCTTGTATCCCACCCCCTTCACCCCAATTGCCCAGGGCAATTGTCATGTACACCTCCCATTGGCACTTCTCCATCTGTGCCGGCACTACTCCATCTGTGCCATGGTTGGGAGGCCACCAAAGGTGAGGGAGCCTCAGCTGGGTGTACTCCTCGTGGCGGGCATGGTCAGGGACGTGGCCGGGGTGACCAGGGAGTAGGGGAAGTCCAGGGGTTCCAGGGTGGCTGCAGAGGGGGAAGAGGCAGGGGTGCGCCAGCTCGGGACGATGTTGTGTCTCATGTTGGTGCTGTCATGCCACCAACCCCTGCGGCTCCAGGAGATGAAGTTCTTGCATCTGGCACTGGTGCCCGTGTGACCCGGCAGTCCGTTTCATCGACTGCCACGGGCCCAAGGGTAGTTGTAGCTTCAGGTGTAGCTGTGAACACCACCACCCAGGCTCAGGGTCTGCCAGCGCAGGCTGCGTTGGCACTTGAAGAGTCCATGGAGGATTTTCAGCAGGTCAGGAGGAAGACCGTAGGTGCACGCAAGGGCTGCCCTGATGAGACACATGTCCCTCGGGCAGTGATGTCATCTGCTGCCCCGAACAGCTGGGTGTTGGCAAGTGCAGGGGCAGATGCAGCGAACAACACCCCGGTTGTGAGACTACCAACCAGGACAGTCGCGGTCAATGACCCTGGCACAGCAGATGTTGCTGTGCAGGGTCCATTCCAGGGCACCCAGCAGCTACTGACACAAGTCAGGCCTTTGGTCATCCTTCCACCTGCCACTCACTTGGTTCAATCCTCCGGTGCCACCGGCCATACTGATAAGGGCGGCATTTGCCAGCCAGGGTCTGCACCACTATCCAAGGGGAGGAAGGTTGCATCTGCAGCACAGGCTGGGACCCCAGACACAGCCATGGCCTCCTGCATGTCAAGGAAGAAGCCTTCCTGTGTGCAGGATTTGGACTGCCTTGTGGACTACGTGCGGGCCCACAGCCGTGACATGCTAGTGGGGCCGAATTGTAAAACTACGGCTGCCCATCGGAATACCCACTGGAAGCATGTCACGGATAATGTGAGTGCATTCGGTCATGAGGTGCGCACAGCTGCTGAGTGCAAGAAGCGTTGGAATGACCTCAAACGCAGCACTAAGGCCAAGTGTGCCTCAAATTACAACATGACTCTCGTGACTGGCGGTGGGCCACCACCTGAGGAGGATGACCTCACTCTGCACGAGGCACTCGTTGCGGAGTTCATACCAGAAGGAATTGGTAGAAGGAGTGGGAGAGATGCAGGACTTTGATGCCCTGTCCAGTGAGTGTTGTTGCGTGTATGTCCCGCCCATGTGTGGTTTGCCTGTTTGATGTGTTGTGCTTGACTGCCACTACATGCAATGTGCACATGGTTCTCGTGTGCTAGTCATGCAATGCTTCACTGATGCGTGCATGCATTGTAGGATGGTTGACATGTAGAGCAGACGTGGACTGTCCTCATCACCACACTTGCACCCTACTCACATGCTAGTTACCCAGATGCCCCTCCGGTCCATGTTCCAGCTCACTGGCCCTTCTTCATGTAGCCAGGGGTGTCTTTCCTCTCAGCACTGGGACTATGTCATTGCATGACTGACGTGCATGTGTCCTCTGCCTGCATGTGGGAATTCCACGTAGAAATGCCCCCTTGCCCCTCCACCCTCCCTGCACCCCAATTACACCATTGCACTGGTGTGCATCATTTTGGCGTACTGCATTGGCCTGTTCGAGCCTCCTGTGTACATGCTGACTTCCACCAGCCAACCTGCCAGACACATGCAGTGGGGTACATCCTCTGTCCTTCATGCAGGGTATGTCACTTGGACTGTGCAGATGGCAGATGCTCCACAGAGACATGAGTGCCCATTCATGCTCCATGTGCATTCCATGCATGCCCCTATGTGTCCTTGACTGGATGATCATTGTAGTATGTGTCTTTGATGAGCAACATTTCATGGCATATCTTCAGCCATCCCATGCCCACTCTGGCCCAGTCCTGCATCACACACATGTTTAGGGTGTCACAGTCTGTGTGGGGCACAGTCCTCCCCCAGTTTCAGGCCCACTGACTCTGTCCAACTGTTGTAGTGGGTTTTGCACACATGGATGTACTACTGAGGGTTCGTAATGTGTCCTGCTTACTGTCCCATCATCATCAGCTGTGTTGTCAGTTGACTCTGTTGATGACATTGATGCTAGTCAACACTGTCTGCCAATACACAGGTCTCTGATGACCCTTTTGCTACCATGCAAGGCATCCCTGCATTTTCACTCGGGGGGAGGGGGTTTGCTTGTAGCCATGCAACCCATTGCATGCACATTGCACGTGATGCCTGAACTTGCCCATGCACTGCCTTCACGTTTTTTGATACACATCATGAAGTACTTGTTCATGTAGATAGTGAGTAACGTACACATGTTCTGCACTGCATCAACCCACTTTCTGAGCCATGTAACACCTTTCTACATGAATACTCACTGATGCAATTTCAAATTGACCAGGCATGCATGGCAGGTTCTCTTTTGTGTGTGACATGTCTGCTTTATTTGTTGGCTGTCTGTGTGATGTCCATGTGTGAGTGTGTTATGTGCTTCTAACATGTGTACTAATGTTTTTTTCTCTCCACTTTTCAGATGATGACGCAATGGAGCCAGAGGATGGTGTTGTCATGCCATGCAAGGGTTGTTATCACAACCGCAACCCGGCACAAGTGGGGGTCGTGGGGTGGTAGACCACGAGAACCCACGTGTGCTACAGACCATCTTGTCTTTGGTGGGCAATGAGTCCAGCCCAGCTGATCACTCTGACGACCATGTTGAGTTGGATGTGCATCAGGTCCATACGTCAGGGGTGAGTGATTCTGATGTGGACACTCCTCTGTTCGCGACACCTGCACTGAGGGGCCAGACAGTGGTGGGACCTCTGCCTGTGGTGGATCGGGATGCAGGGTCACCCTCCGCACCAGTCGCTGATGTGCCTGGAGCATCATGTAGACGGGGGCATGTAGTCGTGCAGCCGCGGCCGGTGCCGACCCAACAAGGACGCCCGGTCCTTGGGTACCGCAGGTGTCAAGCCCAGCATACTGAGTGGAAGCAAGACATGACTGCCAATTCAGAACGTCAGGGGGCAGCACTTGATAACATCGCTGTGAGCAGGGAACGTGTGGCCCAATCCGTCCTCCCCCCTGCTAGGCAGGAGCTTCTCCAGCGGCAGGCGGCGCAGTGCATGGGCAGCTCGCTCAGGCTGGGCATGGCGGCCTCTGACAGGGCACGCCAGGCTGAAATGTTGTCTCTGCATCAAGCAATTACTGCTCACGCAGAGGCACACATGGAGGCCCTGAGGGCTGAGTATGAGTCCCTCAGATCCACTCTGTGTGCCCTCTTGATGTCCCAGAGGGTGCGGTCAGAGGAGAGGTTTAAGCAGCTTGAGCGTACCATCTCGGCTGAGCTATGTGCTTGCCAGGAGGTGCATCAGTTGTCCAGCCAGACCACGCAGGAAGAACTCTGTGTTACACGTGTTACCTTGCAAGAGAAAGCACGTGTATCACCGGAGGTTCTGCATGCAGACCTGCGTGTCATTGCCGCACAGAACCAGGCTCACCCGTCTGGCAGACTTGCTGCCGACGGGGGCAAGCTGCGCCTAGGCGTGGTCAGGCACCTGGCCCACGTCCTCCTTATCAGGATGAGGCAGACTCAGACAACGAGATATCTCCCACACAGGTCACGCTGTGCAGGTGTTGAGCCCATAGAGGTTTTTTTTTGTCTCACCATCATCGCATGTGGGTGTTGAGGTACACCCTGTAACTCCCCCTTCCTGGGTGCCTCCCCCCCGGGTCGTATGTGGCCAATTTTGCTTTTTGCTTTTAGTTTAGTTAGTTAATATTAACTATTTGATAGTTATTTTGATTAGGTTATATAGGTTGTTCATTGTTAGTTTAATTATTTAATATAGTTTAATATTGTTTGTCTATTGTGCATTCATGTGACGGTGTGGTGCTTTGTGGCTTTTGAAAGCATCCACTGTCTGTTCCAGCTGGGCCCTTCAAGCTTGTCTTGTGTATGTGTTTGCAGCTTGGGGTCCTGACTCACATAGGTCACGCCTGCTTCCCCTATCCATGGGCTCGCTAGGATGGTTCGGTGTTACAAAATTGTACACAAGGGCTTTGGACTCTCTTAATAACTGTGGTCTGTCTGCTGCTGTACTACTTGTGTTAACACCCCTAGTGGGGATTGTTTGTGTTTTATCCACCCCATGTCTGTAATCAATTTGGGTGAGTATGTGATTGATGTCTCCATTACTTGATGTGGATTGTGATGTATGTTATTTTCTTACCTGTATATGTGCTTGATGCACTTCATGCTGTAGACGGTAGCCTGCACCCTTGGCCTGTCAAAGTGACACTGATGGTGGGAGGAGTTTGGATGTAGGTCTGTAACCTGGCCCAGTGACAACCAGTATGTAGACACACACACAGGGAACTTTCCAGCCTTATTGATTTATTTAATGCCCTTTCTGCAGGAAGATGAGCCTCCACACTACCTTTGCCAGCAGATACAGGGACGACTAATCCAGATAACTGGCCGCGTTCGGTGGTGCAGACGTGTGGATATGTGAGCAAGCAGAAGCACAGGGCTTGTGCTCAGACATCCGACAGAAGCAGACGTGTTTCCAGGAGCTCCTGGCAAGGTTAGCAACACAAGGGCCCCCACTGCAGACTACCTTCCTCCAGGCCACTTGCACATGGATGCTAAGTAGCACCAGTGTTGGGAAGCTTTGTTGGGAAGTACACAGTACAGCTGACATGCGTTGAGGGCCAAATGCCAAGTGGATTTGCATGTTGTCAGGGGCACACGCAGGGGCCATCAAACATATCCTCGAGTACCCCCTGCTCCATTGAAGCAGAGTAATTAGGGTAGTAGCGTTCCTAGCCAGAAACTGACACAGCGCACAGGGACAACCAGCAAGGCTCAGACTCGTGGTGAGTGCATGTCATTTGCATGTGCAAATTGCCACGTGCACTACCTATTTAAATCTGCGGCAGCCAGAACACAACTTATACTGATGTTGCACCTTGCTATACGCGTCTAGCACCTCACCCAGGGACCATTGTATCATGTGTGATTCTTGACCCATTGGTCTTCCATTTCCCACGTGGCCACATGCCCCGGCCTTACTGCATTGACAGTGTATGTACCATCGGTGGGCCAAGCTAACGTATGGGTACATAGCAGCAGACAGGGGTGTTTGTTTGTGGAGAAGTCACTTACTTTGGGGCATGGATGGGGTTGTGTGTGTGTTTTGTAAACATACAATCAGATTAGTAACTCACGCTCTCTTTGCAGCATTGAAGTGCTCCTGTTACCGGATCTGAGAGTGCGCAGGCAGGAGGCCAGCACTCACCCCAGAGATAAGTCTCTCTTTGGCTTGTATTTGACTAATTTGGTACAATGTGCATGATGAACATGTTTTCTCTAATTGAGTATGTGTTTTTGTGAATAGGTGTATTTTGCCTACTTTCCCTTGCAAATCCACATCCACTCTCCTGCCCCTCTTTCCGGTTATCCTGAATACCAATGCCTGTCCATGCAACATATCCCTGACCCTCCTTCCCCGCCGGGTTCTCAGAGGCCTGTGTTAGTTTGACCTTGCAGGTGCCCAGACCACAGAGGGGGTGGTTGGTTTGTGCCACTCCTGCGCCTAGACACCGGAGCTGTGACAGTACCCATCAGTTGTTGCATCATCATTGTATGTTATGTACCGTAAATGGTACCCATCCTGTTGGACCATTGTTCAACTGTGCTACCTTGGTTGTTCTATCATTGTGCTTGTACATGTGCTTTGACATTTCCTGCTACTTCAAGCTATCTACTGGAGACTCTTCCAGGGTTTTTTGGTGCCTACAGCCTTTTTCCCTGCTTTGTGGGTTTGCCTACTTGGAGTTCTCTGCAATTTGGCATTTTTACCAGTCAAGGTGGCCTCTGAGGGGGCTGGACCCTATTTACACGCAAGCTGGAACATGGAGACAAAGGGTAGGGTGATCCTGTAGCCAGGTAGACTTGATGGGAGAAGGCTACATATCCCAGAGACAGTTGTTCAGAAGGTCACAGTTATGTGTAAGGGAGGGCCTTTTGTTGTTGGACAGTTGGCTTGGCCTACAGTGTTTTGGGCACTCTGACATTGTAATTGTGGGGTACTATGTACATGATGTGTTGTGCTGCTCAATGCCTGTTCCTGTGTTGTGTTTACTTTTCAGGTGTCAGGGGATTGGTGTGGTTTGACATGCTGGGGTGTTCACATGGCCAATGTTCACATGTGATGTGTACAGGACACTGAGGGTCACTTGATTTCACATGCATATATTGAGTGCATGTCCCTAATGACACACACAGTTGCACAATGATCCACCACACGCACATCCATGGCCACAGGTGCACACAGATTGAATTCTCAGGCCCGCGGTGTCCATGCAGCACATTATCTATTACCATTTGGGTACCCTGTACATGCGTCATTTGGTTGTAGATTTCATTAGTCTTTTTCATGTGATGCTCAAGATGTATCTGTAACACAATGGCTGCTCAAAGTGCTTTGTGCTGAGCAGTGTGTTGCAGGAGACACACACAGCACACTGGTTCGGGAGTCAGGATTTTGCCATGCCCAATGTGCATGTGAACGGGCATTCAGGGTTGTGTTCATGCTACGACTGTTAGAAAGCATTTGTGTCTGACTTTGTATGTATGGGAGGTTGTTGGTCAGTCATTTCATCTGGTTCCATGTCAGGCATCATTGTCTCATGCCAGTTTTCATTTATGACATGTCGCTTTGTATATTATTGGTCATGTGTTGGCCTTTTGCTATTGCATGCCATGTCATGGTGCGGCAGACAAGGGTGATGTGGTTTGGGAGGGTTTGGGTGACATACCAGGGATTGTGATGGACTGTTTTGCACGGGTGTGTGAGACACACCTTGCATGTGTTCCTTTTGGTCACACAGGATTGGTTATGTTTAAGTTGCTAGGGATGCACACAATGTAGCACTTCCGTGGCAACATTCTCAGGGTGGTAAGGTTGTGACAGTTGACTGTCTCTTTGTCATCATCGATTGTCACCTGGTATGTGCCAGGACTGTGTGCACTCCGGAGGGGTGGAAGTTTAGGTGAAGAATATGGCCACAAACTGGGTCCGGGCTGCCTCGCCACGTGCCCTGTCCCCTCCCATGGGCAGTGCCTGTGCCTGTGGTTGGGGATGTGGGGGCACCACCATGTCCACCGGTACCTCCCGCCGTTTTGCAACATTGTGCAGGACACATGCTGCCACAATGATCCTGCACACTACTGGGGGTGCATATAGAAGCTGTCCACCAGAGCGGTCAAGGGAGCGGAAGCGTGACTTGAGCACTCCGAATGTGCACTCCACTATGCCCCTGGTTGCAATATGGGCATCATTGTATCTTACCTGGGGTGGTGTGGTGGGGTTCCGGAGTGGCGTCATCATGTGGTTGCTCAGAGGGTAGGCACTGTCCCCTGGGGAGGTGATAATAGTTGAGATTATTAGGGTTTGGGTATTTGTCTGTGTGTGACTTGCATGCATGTGCACAGGCATTTGTACTCACCTAGGAGCCATGTGTCGCCATGCTGCCTAGCTTCCAGGGCCAGCTCAGGGCGGACATTCTGTATATGAAACTGTCATGGGTGGAGCCAGGGTAGTTTGCATAGACAGAGGTGATAATTCCTTTAGCATCGCATATAACCTGCACGTTGATGGAATGCCAGTGCTTGCGGTTTCGATAGATGTGCTCAGTGGCACTAGGTGGACATAGGGCCACATGGGTGTAATCTATGGCACCGAGCACTTTGGGGAAGTGTGCGACCCTGTAAAAGTTGTGGACCACGGCCTGCCTTTCTGCGGGTGTTCTGGGCATGTATATGTGCCTGCGGACTGAGGGGCGTGCAGTGATGATTGCCAACACCTGGTGTAGGCAGCGTGACTGCATGGCCTGTGAGACCCCCGCCCCCACTATGGCAGCAGTCCGCTGAAATGACCCAGTGGCCAAACAATGCAGGACATTGAGCACCTTCTCCAAGGGGCTCAATGCTTGGGAGCACAGGGTGGGGATGCAAGGTCATCTTCCCACTCCTTGACGAGGTCTAGGATGATACGAGGTGGAAACATATACCTTCCATAGACGTGGTCGTCAGGCATCCCAAAAAGGCTGGTCCGGGGAAATAAAATGCGGGCCCTGGCTATTCTCCACCTCCTGCGGTGTCCCACGATCAGTGCTGCGACAAATGGGGCATTCATCGTAGCTGTATATATGTGTTTGTTGTTTGCGCGCACTTTTATACTGTGCGCGGGGACGCTTCCGCTTGCCTTCTGTGGCGGACGCATTGACGCCTATGCGCGTCTTTTGCCGTGCGCGGGTTTCCCGTATTCGAATCCATGAATACGGGTTGTTCGGGTGCGTGTGGGCGTTCTGTGTATTTCCCTGCAGTACTTCCCCAGTTACGCCTTCTTTTTCACGCGTTGTTCCCCATTCCTCATGTTATGCCCCGTGTCCCGCCCCCTTTTTGGTGTGTGCGCGGATGTTGTGCGCTTTCCCTGTGCGCGTCGTGCACGGCGTTCGGGATGTTTAATGACGTGTATGCCCGTTTGTGCCACGCATGGGTTTGGCGCACATCCTGAGGGAAACACACGCTGGGACTTCCATGAATCGCACGCGTGCGCCTGTTTTTTCGCGCTTGCGCCAGCTTGCGCCAAGATTTTCAGCGCACATTTGTTTCATGAATCGGCCTGTAAGTGCTGCACAGCCTTTTTTTGCTGTCAAGTGGAGGAGATGGCCTGGGCACTCAAGTACACATTCTTAACTTTTTGGAGCAGTTAGAGTGCTCAAGGAGTGGTATTTCCCCATGTTCATAGAGATAATGTCCACAGACAACCCATAAAGCCAGTCCCAGCTCATTTTGCATTTCTCAAATGAGGCCTCTATGCTTTGAAAACCTCATCCACTGTGGAAATGTTGCACACTGGCATATCCAATATGGAGACCACAGCCTGGCCACGCAAAGAGTCAAAGTACCTCAGCAGCAGGGGGAAAAGTTTGTCATCTGTGTCATTGCTACCATCGATGACTAGCGTAAATATCTGACATACTATGGACTGCAGTAAAGATGTCACAGTGTCTGGGTTCAAAGCATTATTGATAATGGCAGTGGTTCTGCTCCTGCCACATGAATATTTATTTGCAACTGCGCTCTCTGGCAACTTACGGCTGAGGAGGGGCCTATCATGATCAACGGTGGCAATCGGGATGTTATGCTCCAAAATAAAAGCAGTAAAAAGGGCTTCAGCATTTGCAACTGCTTCATCTTCACCACCCTGACTGTGACCACAAACAGGCGGTGCTGTCATGCATCGTTTGCTGCCTTTGGTATGCTTGAAGCAAAGTACATGCGCCGCACAGACCCTCAAGGCCCTTCTGTTGCACTGACGCATCAGAGCAGCAAACCTTGCCGGATGTAAACTCTGACCCCTTGCGAGCAGATGTGAAGACTGAATACATTTGTGAGTATGTTCTGACCACTTGCACGCATACTTCATTTGTTTCTTATTGCGGTCAATTGTAGCGACGCCTTCCCTTGCCTCCATAGTTTAGGAATACACTTTTGCTGACAATACTAAAAGTCTTGAGCCATCTGCTGTTTAAGCCTTTTAACGGAAGTCATGGAAATCAAATCAGAACAAATATTTACTGTAGTGTTACATTTTGGCAGAGCGCATTTTATAGAGACACGCTCCCTGCCAACAAGTCCCCAAAAGTTGTCTTGTAATTTTGCCAGTGTTTCCAACATCACTTGTGCTCTTTCTGGGCCTGGTTAATGGGTAAAATCCAACCCCATGCCCTTTTTACACCCTTAACATTGCCTAGGCAACGGGTTGCAACCTTTTGCGCTCCGCATGGTTTGGGTTCAACATCCCACCACGGCCTAGCCACAACAGTCAGTTTTGAATGTTTATGGGAGTTATAACAAAAAACAACTGGAAAGCCAAAGGTTACAAAGTCCCTTCCACAGGTTGAAAACCTTTGATTGCCAAATAGAAATCAACTGACACATGCACAATGCAGGTAAGTGGGGGAGAATGAATAATAAAAGCAAGATACTGCTCTACAGTACTGCTCCAAGCACCCTCTCTGCACTAGAGAAGGGCTTGCAGCAGCATTGTAAAGCAACACAAGTGTGTCTTTTATTAATATAAAGTATACAAAATGAACTAAGATACTGTGGGGCTGATTCATGGAATTATTTGCGCCGAAAAACTGGGATTTGTGTGCCATTCTGCCCGCAAATCCCCATTTCTTAAACAGGGATTTGCAGATAGAATGGTGCACAAATCCCCGTTTTTCGGTGCAAATAATTCCACGAATCAGCTCCTGTAGACTATGTGGAGTAAACACCTAAAAACAGCATACCATATAATATGTGAGTGCGATAGTCTTGTTGAGTTACGCAGTAAACATCTCATGAAATACAATAATAATATGCACAATTGTAATATATATGAAATTTGGCAAAGACTGCTTGATGGGAATGATATGAATTTATTTTTTTATATGATGACATTTTATGTGGTGACATTAGATATTTTAAAAGAGTTATCAAATGGTATATTTGTGTTTTAATTGTGATGTGTTGCTTTTATGGACCCTGGCGGATCATTTTATGTGTCTTTATTGTCGTAAGCATATTATTACCAAATAAATAAATAATATCACCCATTTCCAAATAAAAAAAGCAACAAGTTAAATGCGATGCAGCAACATCAAATGTAAGTGGGGGAGAATTAATAATACCAACAAATATACTGCTCTGTAGTACTGCTGCAAACAACCTCTGTGCACTAGGGAAGGGACTTGGAGCAGCATTGTAAAGCTCCTCATCGGCACACCTGCACCCTCCTTTCCTGTCACTCTCTGGCCGGCATCCCTTGGCCTTTTTCCTGCTCCCACTTGTGATGTTAAGAACCTCTGCATCATCTTCAACTCCACACTCTCCTTTTCACCTCACATCTCTGCCATTTCTAAGAAGTCAAACTACCAACTGCACCTCCTCAGAGGTATTCTGCCTTTCCTGTTTTTCCCCCAGAAGCTCACTGTCTCTAGAGCTCTGGTTCTCTCTAGGCTGGACTACTGCAACAGCCTCTTTCTAAATCTTCCTGCTTCTACTCTCCGCCCTCTGCAACTCATCCAGAACAGGACAGCGAGACTTTTCCTTGGCTTCAAGCCCAGGGATCGTAACTCTCCAGCACTGAAATCTCTGCATTGGCTCCCAAGGGCTGCAAGGATTAAGTTCAAGACCCTCTGCATTGTCCACAAGGCCTTCTGAGGCCTGGGTCTTCCATACCTCCAACTCTCTCTTGGTAAATACCTTCCTACTCTCTCCTCCACCTCCAACTCCCTCAGGGTCAGTCGCTTCACCAAGCAACGAGTTGGTGGTAGATCTATTTCTTCGGCTGGCGCCTCCCTCTGGAACTGCCTCCCTGCCTCTGTGAAACTTGAGGAGAACCATCTGCAGTATCGGAAGCACCTCAAGACCTTCCTCTTTGCTTCTGCCTCCTCTCTTCCTGTCCCCTGCTGATTTCCTGTCTGGACCTGCACTGGCCACCTGTATACCCTCTGATTTTGGGCCCAGGTCAATGCCCGCCCAATTGAACACCGGCACTGCTTCCCTACAACCGTTGCACTTGGGTCTGTATCTGTAACCCTAGAGTCCCCCTACCTGCACTTTTACACACCTGCTGGCCACACTTCTTGTTATTGTTTTGATCCCATGTACAGCACTGCCGCCTCTTCTTTCCCCTGGCACTTTTCCCCTCCCCTGCACTTGCGCGATCTCAATGTCACTTGGCACAGCAAGATCATTGTCTCTGTCCTCCCACTGTTCCCCCTTCATTGCTTCGTCGCACCTTGAAACACTTGTGTATAGGCGCGTTACAAATGCCATATCATATCATATCATAACACATTTGTGGTTTTCATTAATGTCACCCATTTCCAAATGAAAAAAAAAACTGCTAGTAAATTCAGTGCAGCCTCTTTGGAAGCATGAATTAAAACAATATATTGATTAATAGGCCCCCTGCATTACCTTGAAGCTGGCAACGTTGCACACTTCAGTGCTTTTTAGTCATGGCTGCTGCAGCTGCGTGACATGCAGGCCAGCGTTGACTCAGGGCTAGGAAGTGCAGGGAATCCTGCAGTGAGGAAGAGCAACTGCAGGCGGCAGCGAGTTACCTGACTGCCTTACCAGCAAGGTTTAGGGCAGGCTGCTGATGGGGACGGCACGGCATGCAGATCAGCTGCAGCGAGCTTCGAGCGAGAGCCAGGGGCAGCCAGGCAGAGGCAGCATGAGTGAAGCCTGCAGTGGCAAATGTAGCGGTCGGTCGGGTGGGCGGGCGGATCGGAGATGCTGGCAAAGTCACTGTGACTTGTCATGGGAGATGTTACTCAGCTGTTTGGCCCATCGCAGGACGCCAGATATCATGTCCCAATGCTCGCCATTAATGCGTCTCGACCCATGCCTCTACCACATTGGCCACTAGCAGTCTTTTCTAGCCAATCAGATGGAGGCATGGGTAGACCTGGAGCAACTCGCTGGGACTGATGGAAAACCCAGATACTCCACGCTCTTCCCCAGAGTCCCGGAGAAGAGGGTAAAAACCCAGAGTCTCCAGGCTAAACCCAGAGACAAGGTAGGTCTGAATTTGATAAGATAGAGCCAAGGTCACAATACAGGATCAGGATACGAAGTACAATACCAAGAGCAGATCATAGCCCACTCTCCTTACATAGCGCACATCATTATTACATAATTGTTAAACTAAAATAGCTTACAGGTTTAGATAAAGGGATACACCTGTAGAGAGTTGTAGTTTCTGCCTGGTTATTAGACTGACCTTTTAGCATGCAATGACCCACCGTAGTATTGTCCTGTGCAGGAAAATGAGGTTAGTGCAATAACCAGCAACCAGACTGAGGAACTTAATGAAAACAGCCCCCTCTCCGTTCCCGTCTCCCACCCATGCTGGCTGCAGCTTGGAAGGCCACACACAGTAAAGGCGAATGCCAGGCCTGTGGCCAAACCTGGGCTGGCACATACTGTCGGGTAGCATTTGTGAGGTGCTGGGGTGTTGTGGGCCTGATAATTTCCCAGAGATCATGCTATTGTTGTTCAGTACCCTAAAGAGATCCCTCACAAAGAGGTGCTTTATGTTCCAAGTGCTCCTCTTTGATTGCCTAAATAATGCATTCTCGTGATAGAGATGTTGACCCTTCTAAAAGCGCATTGTGGCACAGAGGAGCTGTGCAGGTGCCATTCCCTGCTACAGAGCTGAAGGTTGCATACATCACAGGAAATATGTGTATATTTGGTGAACTGAGAAGGACCATGTATAGTTTACACAGCAGCTACAATGGGCCAGCCAATAGGATATATGTAAAATAAGCAAACTAACATGCTAACACTCACTAAATGGAGTAATAGTGAATTATTACTGAAGATAACTAAGCATTTAGTTTTTTCATACAACCTTCTGGACCCTAATAAGGCACTGGTGGAGGCTGTGGCAGAATCCTTTTCTGGCCAGAAGTAAATGGGAGATCAATCACTTCTGTGAGCTATGTCTATACTAGCACATACATAAAACTGATGATGAAGTACACGCAGGTATAGTAATGATGGGGATGAGGGAACCCACAAATAGCATTAGGCTCCTCTGTGGAGTCAGTAATCCAATCGTAGCAGAGCCTAAGTAAGCGGAAAAGGAATTATGCCAGAAGAGTTGCATTATTGCACTTTGACACCCATTTGACTACAAGTACCATCTAATCTGGTCTCAGGTTGCACGGTGGTGGATAAAAGATGAGGTGACTGCTGAGGCTTGCAGGTGCGTAGGGCCTCTTTATCACTGCTAATACCCCTAAACGCAATATCATTTACCATCGGTGGTAGCTCTGGAACCTCTGACTGATTATGAGTATCTGTTAGTTCCCATTCTGAAGTACCATTAGCCTCCATTGGGAAACGAGGAATTACCACTGGTTGAGGGCTCCACCAATGGACATTTGGCCATTTTCTGGATGTAATGCTTCAATGCAGACGGTTTAACCTCCTTGTGGGTTTGCAAGCTTATAATCAGGTGTCATGAAAAAGCTGCAGGTGAAACCATTGTTTCAGTTGCCTTCCTTCGCGTAGTGAGATCAGAGAAGAATGGTGGTGTCTCTGGTGACCTTACGTTCTTGGCATGAGACATTTGGTTTGGTCGCCACATTCAAACAGGAATCCTACTTCTCACCTCAGTCTGCTCCGTCCCTAAGGCTTGCAAACTGTTATCCCCTGGTACAATAATATCTTTCAGTGGCCTTATGTACCTTTGGCCTGCTGTTGGATTGGTTTCCGGGACTTTTATATTGTGCTGCATTGCTTTCAGAGGCAATTTGTCTCACATTTAGAAGAATTAAGTGTCTTCCACCAGTTCCTTTTAACATTGTTACAAAAAATCCTGTTACTTGCCAATACCTGTACTAGTAAAGTAATCAGAGCTTAAGTCATTGCACTATTGGACTGGCTGTCTTATTAGTGAATGGGTGGCAGCTGTATGATTGGGGATATTGATGAGTGATTCTATCTTTGAAAACTAGACAACAGCCTGCCTGTATCTTTTATGGCAAGTTAGAATTCGAAATGGTTAAAGGATCAGGGACACATTGTGGAATTCTTCCTAAAAAGTTGAATCAAGCCCCAGCGTCTGAAAATATATTGCCATGTTGAAGAATGCCATTGCACTGGTTGTCTAGCTGTTGCCCCGGAACTTGAATTCTGTGCTCATAGTACCAGTCATCTTGATACATGCAGTATTTTTGGTATTAGCATACTTGATCGAAAAACATTTGACCTTTTCAATTTGACCACTTTTTTTGATCGTTTCTTTTGGTCAAAATAAATTAAATAAATATATGGGCTGGGGTAAGGGAATAGATTAAGTTGAGGGGAAGTGGGAGGAGGTCCGGGGATCTCCACCCGTATTTTTTATCAAAATAATGATCAAAACAAATTAGGTCAAATTGGAAAAGGTCTAATATCTTCGATCCTAAACCATATTTTTAGCAAGGATTTTGGTTTTAAAAAAAAGATATTAATAAAACCTTTAGTTGGATGTTTTTTCAGTAAAGAGATTATTGTGTTAACAAGCACATACAACATACCAACAATGGGAATCACAATGCCTGGCAAAGCCTTACAAAGTACCCTTTCAAATATTTAATTAATGTATTAATTTCAATCCTTTCATTGCTCAAACAAAGGCCCTTTTCTTGCCAAGATTAGTTTTTCATTAAGCTCACTGAGAAAGAGAATTTTTCTTTTGTATTTATGAATTTGCTTATCCTTTACATAATTATCTAATGATGTCTGGACATTGGGGTCTGGGGATGCATACAGGCAACCTTACTCTGAGACCCGGCTTTCCATCTCAACCCCTCCACTTCTAAACTTCTGTCTCAGTACGGTCCTGTTCCCCTGTCCCACAGGGGATAGCAGACGTTGCAGCCATTTTATTGTCACATCCAAATACAGAGGCTGTCTGAATGAGCACATGGTTTTCTTGGTTACAAACGCTAAATATTAGGGTGCGCTATTTCACACATGAAGTAAGCACCAGGGCCAGTGCGCATTATGTTCTTAGTGAGTCATGCATACAGCCCTTTTATTATAAACGTATTTGTGAAATATACATTTCTGTGCTCAGTCTTATGATCCCTCAATGGTTCTATTTGTCCCCTTCCCTTTCCCATAGGGGCATTTAGAAAGAGTGCAGTAGGTGTGAATCTGACTGTCCAATGATAATAGAAAATTGTTTCTCTGGTTGTTGCAGGTTTTGATAATGGGCTTTGCTCAATAAGCCAAGTGTAATATTCCTGCAATTCCTGCAATACACACTTGAAGTGAGCATTGGAACGGAACATTGTGTCATTCTATAAAGAGCCATTTTATCTTGTTAGTACAAGCAAATAATGTCCTTTTTTTCAAATTGCTTCATTTGCCCAGAATACTAACAAGTTTGTCGCTCAAAATGTCTTCAATTGTTGGAGACAGTCACACTCAGAATAAAACCAATAATCAATTTCTTCTTGGAGCACCTAGGCAATGTTTACTCTCTGCATGCTGACTACTGATTGGTTGGTAGTGCTGCTGAACCAACAAATGTGCTACATTATGTACAGACAATAATAAATAAAGTAGTCGACCTTGTAGCCTGGTTCTCTGGTTCCTTGCAATGACTGTTAGATCCCCAGCCTCCCACCCCGCAGGGCCTATCTGATCTTCCCTCAGTTCCTCCTGAATGGACAAGGTACACTCAGTGTGCTGTTGACATTCATGCAGGACACACTTGATGACAATGTGCGACTCTAAATACTGGCCTAGTCCCACCACTCGGGATACCTTAGTTACTGCCGCTCTCATTCTACTTTTAATCCTAATAAAATACTGCATCTCTCTGCCTTTCACTTCAAGATATCTGTGTTCTTTTTCTGGCCAGGCTGCTGTCAGCAACGACTGGGGAGGCTGCAGAAAACATATACCTGACAACACGACTCTCGCCACAGAGAGATCATCCACTTGCGTATGCGAGGTGTTGCATATTAGTGATCCCTGGGCCTACCTTGACTGCCCCTGAGGTACCATATCACTATCACATTTTATGCACACCTAAGCTAGACGCCCAAGCAAAGAATCCTGGGAGTCAGTTCCCAGAGCCCTGGAATACACTGGAACATGTGCCATTATAGTGAACTCGGTGAGGCACTAATCACTACTAAAAAAAACGATTAAAAGTGTAAACCTCCAAACAGGAGCTTATTCCCAATAATTTAAAAAGCACAAAATGTGTTTGCAGACACAGCCCCCCTTGGTGGACAAGACTGCAAGTGCCTCAGGTGGGCTGTTACAGGACATGCCGGTGGTTCTCTTAGCAATAGCCTAGCTCGTGTTTCTGTGAGACACAGACAGAGAAAGTAAAGCTTGGACTTTGCTTTGGCTTTTCATGTTTGAGATTGTCCGGTCCCTTACATGGGCCAATTTGGCAGAGCCTCTGTATTGGAGGCGGGATGCTTTCCTTCTTGGCTTCTTGCAGTTTTCTTTGACAGTGGCTGGGAAGGGACTGAGTATGTATTGCCTGTTTTTATCTTGTTACCTGGGTTTCTACCTGTAAATAGCCAATCATT
Organism: Ambystoma mexicanum; assembly: GCF_040938575.1. NCBI lineage: Eukaryota > Metazoa > Chordata > Amphibia > Caudata > Ambystomatidae > Ambystoma > Ambystoma mexicanum. Next base: position 1,084,843,138 of record NC_090935.1, on the reverse strand, counting down.
TGACTCACTCATTTAACACATGGGGGCCGGGAGGCAGCGATGATCCGCCATTGCGAGCATTAGTGGAGTTTCACCAGAGCTTTAAAATAGATTTAGGAATATCTGTCTGCATGAATGCTGCATTAATAAACAGGATCACTACAAAATCATCTTCAAAGGCGGATAAGCAAAAGCAGCAATTTTGGATGAAAGGAGTACGACAAATATAAAGTATTAAGAAAATGGCGTCGCAAAGGGGGGTGAGAAGAAACAGCAAACAAATGGATATTTATATTATATTTGATTGTTGTTTTGTTGAGCACCTTCTTGCATACAAGTTATTTAAGAGTGCATAGAAAGATGAAGAAGGGGAAAGGAACAAGCATATGCGTGAGAATTACATAGAGGTGAAAGTAGGGATATTATAGGGCAATGACTGTTGGAGGTATCTAATAAAGGTAGCACAAGTATACAACCATGATAGAGATTAAGCACATTCCTGATATGCAAATATCATCACTCAAGACCATTGTTGTGGTGTCCACCAACCGCAAGCATTCAACAAGTCTCACTCTCTATTCTCTCTACTACTTTGAATGAACAAATTATGTTCCAGTGTTTCCAAGAAGTACAATGTAGTCTACGTGGCTTTGTTTGTAAAGGTTTCTGTAAGCACAGCCAGCGAGCAATTCCCTTTCATCCAGCCTCTGCAGGATCTTAGGCGAAAGGGCTAGATGACAGTGGTTACAAATCCCACTAAAGGATTCAATTGAAGTATGTCCTTAGTTTGCAGGTCAGTGATCCTACCTAATTTATCTTCTATTAATAATTCTTGAGAAATATTAGATTTCCCTTCAAATAAGCAGTTTAAATCGCCTAAGATGACAACAGGTCCATGCTTCACTTTATTGAGAATATCAAATATGTTACCAAGAGCACAGGCAAGCTCATTAACAGGCCTATGGGCCTCATTTCGAGGTGGGTGGTAAGGAATACCGGGCACCGGTAAGGAGACTAATAGCACCATGGCTACCTCCGAAGTCGTAATGAGGTCCTCTGGCCCCATTCTGAGTTACCACCAAAATCGGTTACCGTTACCGCCACTTGGTTCTGTGCGTTTACCACATGATTACAAGTGGTGTTAGGGTGGTGTAATTCTCAATTTTCTGGAGTTTACAGGCCTTCATGGGGATTTATTCATGGATTTACCACCTGCAGAATACTGTGTGGCAATTCCTCTAGTTTTGGTGGGTATCATGGATGATTTACCTCGAGCAACAAGCTGGAGGGGAATCTGCCACTTTTCCTCCAAAAATCGACAAATTTACCGCACAGTGGGCCTCATTACGGGCACTGTTGTTTTCAGATCTGCATATTAAAATTCTGTGGCCGGGTGCCGTCCTGCCCGGCAGGTGAGATCTGCCAGGCGGAACGCTACCCGCCTGCAGAGTTTTCAGAGAAGCACCGGCACCATTAATAACAAGTGGATAATGCACAGGAATAATGTGGAACTGATAGCTACATTTTTAAAAGGTACAACCAAAGAGGTGTGTGACCCAAAATTGAAAGGCTCCCCACTTAGGACAGCCTTTAGTGGACTTTGTTGCAACATATTAAAAGGTGTGATAGCCTGGTTTGTGGATTGGTTCTATATGCCAGGTCTCTTGGAAGTAAATAACTTGTACCCTTTCATTGAAATCATTAAATCATGTTCCAAGAAACCATTGAGAGTGGTGGGGGTGTGATCTAAAGGTTTTCTGTTCAAGCTCTTAAATGGGAGATTGCTCTAAAAGTGCTTGGGTAAGTCCCTCACTAAAGGATTGTTAATGACTGTATATTGTTTGGATATAATGAAGAGTTGATTTGGGTTGATTTAAGCAGAGTCAGTTAAATCTATTAGGCTCTCACTGTGATTTCGATTGACAGTTTTGCCTCTGTTGTATATTAGAACCATGGGGTGAAAAAAGTCTGATATTCAATGCAAGTCGACCAACAACCAATCATTCATGTGTGAGAGCAATTTTAATGAAATCCCAAAGAGGGTTACTTCGTTCTGGTTGTCATTCAGCTTCAACAATAGAAGATCAAATGACAGCAAAGCGACACTCCTTGTGTCAACATATACACGTGTTAATGAATTAATCGCTATAGTCTCTAGTGTCTCAAATTCATTTCCAGAGTTCTGTCATAAAAATTGATCTTGATTGGGCTAATGATTTTGTAGCTGAATTTCTATATATGTCTTTATTTCCAGAGGATGCAGACACTTAAAATAGTGGGTTTCAGAGCATTTAATTGTGTTCGTTTACCCGAAGACCCGTCGTTAGTTTGTTCATTTAGCACTTTCCCAGCTCTGTTGAACAGCTGAAGTGCAAGGGCATTGATTGCCTACCCAAGGAATTACAGCCATGTTTCTTGATTGGGTAGGCTCATCCTGCCTCTTCAGTTTTCTTATGCAATTCAAGATTAGGTTTGTGTTGTTGTAAATCGTTAGTTACTCCTATGTGAGGCTTCGTCAATTATTTAACTAATCAAAAAAAGTAGATGACTGTGATTTCATGCAATCAAAATCAATTACAAGGAGTTCTGTGTTCTTTTTAAGATTTGAACAATGTGAATAGTTTACTTCCTGAGTTCCCTTGTGGAGACTTGCTTATCACCTCACAAATCCCATAAGCAACACATCTTGAGAGGATGTTTGATAATTAGAGTTGGCAGTATAAGTCGTTACATAGAGGGAACAAATGTACTAAAGGGGAAATCAATTGTGCTGATTCCTGTTTGAGTTCTTGAAGAGGTAAAAACCTTTTAGAACTATAAATATCCAAATGTATACAATGATGTGTTGCGATAGACACTTTAAAATTAGAATCTGCCTACTGTCCGGGGCCCCATGGAATTTCACTTATGCCAGTGGCTACAGTTTCACAAGTAATATGCACAGGATGTGGTGCAGGAACTTTCAGGTCACGAGGAAACCTCGTACTACAAATTCTTTTAACTGGTGACTTTTTCCCACCTTGGTCAGATCTGTACCATTAATATCCTTTGGGAGAGATTCAATCTCGCTTACAAGCGTGTTTATGTAATCGGCATTGTGATGACTACTGATTTCCTTTTAGATGGTGTTGGCAACAAGTCGAAGGATGACTTACATTTTGATATTATTGCTCCCCAATTTCCAGACTCAGGAGGAGCACAAAGGAAATGCATGTGAAGAGGAATACCTGAACAACTTGAGGGGCTTACTTAAGTCTGCCCCCCAGCACCAGGACGTATTCAACAAGCACCCAGACAAATGTGAAAGCAATAAACAAGCAGTCACTGTTTATGGGTCAGTGTCATTCAGTGATAGAAACCTTCCAGCATTTAAGCCTCACACACATTTATCTGAATTTGTGGACATATATTACCAGAGGGGAATCAGAAAAGTAGCAACTCACCCGATATAGTCAGTTAGAAGAGCTTAGAGGAGCTTGAAAGGAGGTTCATAAGGCGCAGACCAAGCAGAAGCTCCTTTGTAGCCACAGCACCACAGCAGGCTAATAAACAGCAAACAACAAATCCAATGTATCAGGTAGCATATCACAGATGAAAAAGTGAGCATGCCAAGTGATTAGGATACCAGACTGCCAGTGAGCCAACCCATTGAACTCATTAGCCCCCTGTGCACCTGTCCTCACAGGGATCTTCTCTAAGGTATGAGGAATCCAGGGAAGCTCTCCATAGCTCCCTGCACCAACGTCTCCATGGGCTTTGCAGCGAGGACAACAGAATCCAGGGAAGCCCTACAGGGGGCATGGCCGGGAGAACGTGGCATACCGTAGAGGCACTCCCAAACTCCCTGCTCCCTGCTCCAAACTAGTTTCAAAAGGTCTTTTGGCAATTCATTTGAATAGACGTGGGGTGGGAATGGTGACATTTCTGCCTCCCACCCATTGTTTTTTTGCATTGGGCGGGAATAAGTCTGTTCGTGTTAGGGAATCTGAGTTATCTCCCCAAGTTGCAGAGTGACAAGAATGTACTTAACTATTTGGGGTCCCACCCAAGATCAGATGGAGAAGCAGGGTCTAATTCAAATATCATTAATTGAGGCGAAGGTAGTGGAGGATGAGTTATAGGAGCGGGGTAATTCAGGGCAGAACAAGAAATAGATTGATGGTGATAATTGGAAAACTACCTCCTAGGGAGACAAGAAATCCTTTGCGTATTGTTGGTGCTATTAGCATTGAAATACATTGAAATACTTTATTTGAAAAGTGTTGCGGGGTGAAATGAAAGATCTGATACTCAGGTAAGTGAAATGAACTTTTTTACTAAGTTCCAGTGACAAGGTATATACATCAGGTAAGTCCAAGGCTAAGTAAGTAGGAAGGTACACAGGAGACATCCACCGGTCTCCTCTCTCACAGGCTGCTTCACTCCAACTGACATTCATGGAGCTTACAGGGGCCCTCACACCACAACATTCCACAGGCATAAACTTCCATCAGGCATTCTCTCAGTCAAGCATTCATGCAGGACCACGGCAGGGAACACAAGACACAACACAGCTCCCTCCTCAACTGAAACCAAGACAAGGGTGCAGAAAGAGATGCAGGGGAAAATACACAGGGTAGTGCGACCAAAGTACGAAACCAACAACACTCTGTCCACCTTCACTCCAAACTCCAAAAATCCAATACAAATCCCACTCCATTCCAATGAACAAGGAGACATGCTCCCACCTACCTCGTCCCTTCAACAAGCTACAATGAAGTCACACAACCATACAAAACACTCACACTCTGTGCCTGGCCTAACAATAGACACTCAAACCAAGGAACCATGGGACCAGCCCTAGCTCTCAACATACCACTAAGCTAGGCACTCCCAAAACAGCACCCTCATTCATCCTGCTGCCAACAACTAAGGGGCACTGAAACACAGCACTCCCTTCATCTTCAAGTATATGAAACCAGAATAAATGATCAAAGCTCAAAATGCACAGAGCACAGGCACCAACTCTAGTGCACGGCTGTCACGACCCTCGCCCAAAACCCCCTCTGGCAAACCCATTGGCCAGGTGGAGTCAGGACTCAGGCCTCTAGAGCCTGGCATCCTCTTCAAAAGCCCTCATGGGGCCAGTCCTGGCACCTATGGCGCCAGGCTCATACACCATGAAAAACAATGTGCTTGGGAACTACTTTATTGTATTGTCAGCCAACATGGAGGCATCCACATAGCTTGGTTCCTAAGAACCAAGCTATGCAGTCTCGTTTTTTGAGTGTGGTAGCCTAGGGACTACTTTACCTGAACTATTTTGTTGGGGCTATTTAAACCACACCTGAGCAAGACAACACACTTTGCGTTACTTTGCAGCTTGCAACGTGACGCTCACCGTGTCCAGCTATTCCCTCGAACCTCGGAGAAGCAGAACCTGCAAGGAGACAAAAGGAACATCATTAGCAGCAGCATCTTACCTGCAGTCTTCATCTTTAAACACTCGCAGCTACTGAGAGCAGCTTCCTCGAATCTGCACGCCTTCCGGACAGAATGACCTGAAAGAGGAAGATAGAGGCAACATTAAAGAAAGCAGTAGAGACATTTACAAATTACGAACTGCTCAAAGGCGTACCCGGCTGGTCGCCTCTCGGCTGGCACCACTCCGGACATTCCACTCGCGCTGAAGAACACCACGACCTACAAGGAAGGAAAACACAGGTTAGCAAAGGCAAGACTTTGCAGCGCTGCGCATAGCGCTTACTTACCGTATCATAGCGCTCTTAATGCGCCATCATTTACCAGCGGGGCTCAACCAAGCCAGTTCGCCGTGCTGAAGCTCTGCACACCTAAGGGAGAAAAAGAGACATTTTAAACAAAGAGAGGCATGCAGGATAGCAACAAAACTAAAGAACAGCAATAACACCTACCTGAACAATATCAAATGAGCCGGCGTCAATGAAGTAACTGGACCACACTCGCCCATGAAAGACAACGCGTCCCTGCAAAGAAGGCAGAACGGAGAGCACGCCTAATTCTACCACGACGTGAGGAGAGGGCGCCAGAGGGACTGAAATCATACGGGGGTGGAGGGAGGATACTTACCCTAGTCGGTCAGTCTTCAACACAGTCCTCCTGTATTTACAGGCAGAACCTTCCCCGCAGACCACATCAGGGCAAATTTGAGAAGCATACCAGCGAGTAACCAGGCTGGGTGGCGTCCCTGTGGATACCAGGTGAGCGTAACAGAACGCAAAGCCTACCATAACAAATCCACTTGGGCGCCATGGAGACATCAGAAATGGACCAATTGGCCCAATTACTAGGAGAGCTTCGTGCTGAGGTTCATTCTGCCCGACAAGAGACTAATGCCCACTGGAGAGACCTAATAGTGACCAAAGAACGCACTGAAGAGATTAGCAGGCAATACTTGCAATCACAGGCAGGACAGACGCCTCTACCTGGAAGCAATCCAACGATGCAAAACCCCGCCATACCACCCACTCCGGTACAGATCACATTACCTGGAACAGTGCCCCTGGCACCACCAGAAAGGTTCTCAGGCGACCCACGGAAGTATGCAGCATTCATCAATCAGTGCCACCTTCATTTTCTTTGTAGGCCTGGAGCATTTCCAAACTACCAAGCTCGGGTAGCTTTTGTCTTATCATACCTGAGTGGTAGTGCAGCAGATTGGTCGGTGCCATTGGTAACCCATGACGATCCTCTATTACATGACTTTGGGGGGTTCCAGAGAGAAATGGAAAAACGTTTTGCTCATCACACCCAGGAACAAGCAGTAGACAATTAACTCTTGTCCCTCCGACAGGGGAATCAGGACTTGTTAACGTACATTGCTACCTTCAACAGACTGGTTGCCTAAGCTAGGTGGCCAGAAAATAAAAGAACCACTTATTCCATCGAGGCTTACGAGGTGAATTAAAGGACGTCTTAGCTCAGGTGGTTGATCCACCCAGAGACTATGCAGAATTCATAAATCTGGTCGTGCAGCTAGACCACCAGTTGCAGGACCGAAAGGTAGACCGGTCTAAGATGGACCCTCGGACCGTGTATGTTCGACCAAGGGAAAACACCCCCTGTGTACCTGAAAATGCTGTAGAACCCATGCAGATTGGAGGGATACGGCCTCCATTAACAAAACAAGAGCGGGACAAAAGAAGACAACAATAGCTTTGTTTGTATTGTGGGAAACCAGGACATTTCCTGAAGGACTGTCCAGTAAAACCCCCAAGAAGAACAGCGGGCCACAGAGAAGGATGAAGCTAAGGAATTGGAAAACTACCAAGCTCGACAAAGGTAGAGGTCAGTTTGTCGAGTGAGAAGAAAGAGTTGCTGACCTCACACTTTGCAATACCAGTGATCTTAATTAACCACCAACAGTCGTCAAGAATGCATGCCATTGAAGCATACATCGATAGCGGAGCAGTTGGAAATGATATTGATCAAGAACTGGCAGCAGAGATGGGGCTTCCTTTGTGTTCTAAGCCAACTATGGACAAGGAAACTACGGTGGATGGGACAGAAATCGCTTCCGGACCAGTAACCCAGTGCACAGCCAGGGTAACCTTGCTGTGCCAGGACGGACAATGGGAGTCTATTTCATTCGATCTCATCATGGCACCTCAGTTCAGGCTAATACTAGGGATGCCATGGTTGGTTGCTCACAACCCTTTGATAGACTGGCGGGCACGAAAATTAATCTTCCCCGGGGACTGCTCCCCTGCCTGTTATTACCAAGAGGAGAAACCCGACGTCTGTATCCCCATGACTCCCGGAGTGACAGTATCAACCCTGGGAGCAACTAATGCTTGCCAAGTGAATACCATGATTTCCAGGATGTTTTCCGAAAGGCCCAAGCCAATACATTGCCGCCGCACAGGCCCCATGACTGTCAGATCGACCTTGTTCCTGTTGCACAAATCCTTTGTGGCAGCATCTACGCTCTCACAGAACCAGAAAACCTTAATTTGAAATCCTATTTACACCAGTACCTTGCAAACGGATTTATCCGTCCTTCGAAGTCCCCCGCAGCCAGTCCTTTGTTCTTCGTACCGAAAAAGGAAGGAGACTTGAGAACCTGTATTGACTACCGCGCATTGAACCAGATCACTGTGAAGAACCGCTACTCCTTGCCACTTATCCTTGAGATACTAGACCAAGTTAAAGATGCCCAGATTTATACCAAATTTGACCTTCGAGGAGCGTACCACCTGGTCCGAGTCAGAAAAGGAGATGAATGGAAAACCACCTTCCGTACTAAGTACGGCTTATTTGAATATCAAGTCATGCCCTTCCGATTATGCAACGCTCCTGCGGCATTCCAGTATTTCATGAATGACGTCTTAAGGGAGTTAATTGATGTGTGCGCCTTAGTGTACATAGAAGACATCTTAGTATACTCAGCCTCGGAACAATATCATGTCAGGCACGTTCTTTCAGTCCTCACCAAGCTCCGTCAACATTGCTTGTTTGCAAAGGTTGGAAAATGCTTTTTTCACGTCAACAAAGTAGAATTTCTTGGTTTTATCCTTACTCCAGGAGGCATCAGAATGGACGTGCACAAGGTAGATGCCATTCTGAAATAGCCTTCACCAACGTCTCTGAAAGGGGTACAAAGCATGCTGGGCTTTGCGAACTTCTACCGCCGGTTCATCCCATACTTCTCTCAGGTTGTGCACCCAATCACAGTACTATTACGAAAAAACAATAAAAAGTTTGCTTGGACGGAAGAAGCAGAAGAAGCCTTTCAGGAACTTAAACGAAGGTTTACCTCTGCTCCAATCCTGCAACATCCTCGTCCAGACCTCCCTTATGTCGTTGAAACTGATGCGTCCAGTCTCGCAATGGGGGCTGTCCTTTCACAGAGAGACCCGGAAACCGGCCAGCTACATCCTGTGGCCTTCTGGTCGAACAAGTTCTCACATCCAGAGATTAATTATGCCATCACGGACAAGGAACTCCTGGCTATCAAATCCGCCTTTAAAGTCTGGAGGCACTACCTTCTGGGGGCCAGACACACCATTACAGTCATCACAGACCACCGGAATCTGCAATATCTCAAAACAGCCAAGGCCCAGTCCTCGCGCCAATTATGGTGGGCCCTTTTCTTCGCCGAATATGATTATGTAATCACATTTCGACCAGGAGTCAGAAACGGAAAGGCGGATGCCTTATCTTGCATGGGCATAGATGGAATAGTATATACAACTCCAGACCTAGTACCTATTATACCTGAAGACACACTCTTGGGTATCACGACAGCCTTAACACAAGCAGAACTACAAAAAGAAATCCAATGGACAATGAATCCTGATGCCTACCTCGCATGGCAAACTTAAGGAGAACAATATACCATCAAGGACCATCTACCCTTTTTTGGGGATCGCCTATATGTACCCAAGAAGGAATTACAACAGCATATCATTTCAAACTATCATGATTCACTGATCGAAGGGCATCCTGGGATCACCAAAATCCTAGCTAAGGTGAAAGAGAACTTTTGGTGGCCTACCTGGCGTAAGAGAAAATATAAGGGACGCCTGCTTTTGTGTCTGTGGTCTATCAGGCAATACAATAAAGCTGAAGAAAATTAGACCATCCAGACCAGAGATAACATCCGATTACTCTTTCAATTTGTAATTGTTAGCTATTTATTTTGCAACAAACTGTACATCAAATTACACAATGACAGTTATATTCATATAAAATGTGGCTCTTTGAACCTAGAACAAACACATCCCTCCAAACAAACTTCATTCACAACTTCTTCATGCATTCATCATATTCACAAACGATAGAAAATGATATTTTGTTCATATCACAACAACAGTGGCAGTTAAAGCATTTCTTAATTCAACACTTGATTGATTTACAATATGTCCATCTGTCAGCATTCAGAGGATAGAAAAACTGTTTGTCGACATGTTTCGGTTGAGTTCTTAGCGTGGGCAGTTAATTCCCTTAGTATATTATATTCAACCTTCTTCAGGACAAGAGACGTTTGCCAAATCCGCGTTGTCTCAGAGAAAGGTGGGGGTGTGAGGCAAAGAGGCCTTGGGTCTATAAAATAGGAAAAATACAAAAAGATGTCATCTCTGTTTCATCGAAACCCATTTATTGGGTGACAGCTGGCTAATTGAGCTGTGTGGAACCGGCTCACCTCCTCTGATTTTTTCAGTGGGTGGCGTGTCGGTTCTTTGGAATGAATCCCGACGTGGAAAGTCTCAATTAATGTGCTTCACGTCGTACGTCCTACGAAGTAAGAGGACATATATACTAGTAAGTTTATGGAAGGAGTACTATTAAAAATTAAAAATTAAACATTAGTAAATCAATACTCACTCGATTAGAATGAAAGCGCTCGAGAAAATAAACGAGCTGTGAGTTCGAGCAAACTGCAGAGGAGGAAACAGAAAAATACAAAGAATACAGGGCTCATGAATCTGTGTGCTCCTATTTGCAAGACCATGTATCGCGTAACTATTATGATAATTAATAAGAAAAGGCTTACGGCCTTTTCGTATTAATTATCATAATAGTTACGCGATACATGGTCTTGCAAATGGTTGCAAATGGTATCGCGTAACTATTATGATAATTAATACGAAAAGGCTTACTTCGTAGGACATATGATGTGAAGCACATTAATTGAGATTTTCCACGTCGGGATTCATTCCAAAGAACCCACACGCAACCCACTGAAAAAATCAGAGGAGGTGAGCCGGTTCCACACAGCTCAATTAGCCAGCTGTCACCCAATAAATGGGTTTCCATGAAACAGAGATGACATCTTTTTGTATTTTTCCTATCTTATAGACCCAAGGCCTCTTTGCCTCACACCCCCACCTTTCTCTGAGACAACACGGATTTGGCGAACGTCTCTTGTCCTGAAGAAGGTTGAATATAATATACTACAGGAATTAACTGCCCATACTAAGAACTCAACCGAAACATGTTGACAATTAGTTTTTCTATCCTCTGAATGTTGACAGATGGACACATTGTAAATCAATCAAGTGTTGAATTAAGAAATGCTTTAACTGCCACTGTTATTGTGATATGAACAAAATATCATTTTCTATCGTTTGTGAATATGATGAATGCATGAAGAAGTTGTGAATGAAGTTTGTTTGGAGGGATGTGTTTGTTCTAGGTTCAAAGAGCCACATTTTATATGAATATAACTGTCATTGTGTAATTTGATATACGGTTTGTTGCAAAATAAATAGCTAACAATTACAAATTGAAAGAGTAATCGGATGTTATCTCTGGTCTGGATGGTCTAATTTTCTTTAGCTCTACCTGGCGTAAGGACATCATTCAGTATATTCTGTCCTGCGGTGTCTGCGCACAAAATAAATCACAAAAACAAAACCATCTGGTCTCCTGCAACCATTGGACATTCCTCCTGTTCCATGGCACACTCTTTCCCTTGACTTCATCACTCATCTACCTCCAAGCCAAGGGTTCAACACCATCCTTGTAGTTGTGGACTTATCCTCGAAGATGGCCCATTTTATTCCTCTCAAAGGCCTCCCAGACGCAGCCACTTTAGTAAAAGTGTTCCTGGAGGGCGTGGTTAAGCTACATGGCTTCCCTTCGTTTCTGGTCTCTGATCGAGGCAGCCAGTTTGTTTCAAACTTCTGGAAAAAATGTTGTGCAAAGGCGCAGATCGACGTTCGGCTATCTACCAGTCACCATCCCCAAACGGACGGCCAAACCGAGAGAACCAATCAGACACTCGAGCAATATTTACGGTGCATGCTGCACCACGAACAAAGGAATTGGAAAGACCTACTATGGATAGCCGAATATGCATATAACAATTCTTTGCATTCAAGCACGGGACAAACACCCTTCTATACCCTTTATGGCAGACATCCACGTACCTCTGAACTAGACCTTCCAGCCAGCTTGGAAATACCAGCGGTAAGGACTCTACACAAAACCATTACTCAGGCTTTCAAAAGGGCAAAGGAACACCTTATTCATGCCAAAGAAAAACAAAAGAGATTCGCCGACCAACACGGGAAAAAGGCCCCTGATTATCAAGTAGGAGACAAAGTTTGGTTAGCCGCTAAATTCGTACCCATCAAGGGAACCCGGACCTTTCATCCCAGATTCTTAGGACCCTATACCTTTAAGGCAATTATCAACCCAGCAGCCGTGAAACAGGATTTACCACCTAATCTACACATCCACCCGGTATTCCATGGGTCCCTCCTGAAACCAATGCAACCCGGCACATGGATTGGGACACCAACTAAGCCCATACTTGTTGACGGAGAACCAGAATTAAAAGTCAAAGATATCTTGGACTCTAAATACTCTAGGACAAAGCTATATTATCTCGTCGATTGGAAAGGATTTGGACCACAAGATAGATCCCGGGAGGCCAGTGAGAATATCCACACACCACGTCTAATCAGGAAATTCCATCGGAACTTCCCAACCAAACCTGGGCCAGACAGAAGGAACACCATGGGAGGAGCCTTAGGGGGGAGTGCTGTCACGACCCTCGCCCAAAACCCCCTCTGGCTAACCCAGTGGACAGGTGGAGTCAGGACTCGGGCCTCTAGAGCCTGGCATCCTCTTCAAAAGCCCTCATGGGGCCAGTCCTGGCGCCTGTGACGCCAGGCTCATACACAATGAAAAACAATGTGCTTGGGAACTACTTTATTGTATTGTCAGCCAACATGGAGGCATCCACATAACTTGGTTCCTAAGAACCAAGCTATGCGGTCAAGTGTTTTGGGTGTGGTAACCTAGGGACTACTTTACCTGGACTATTTTGTTGGAGCTATTTAAACCACACCCGAGCAAGACAACACATTTCGCGTTACTTTGCAGCTTGCAACGTGACGCTCACCGTGTCCAGCTATTCCCTCAAACCTCGGAGAAGCAGAACCTGCAAGGAGACAAAAGGAACATCATTAGCAGCAGCATCTTACCTGCAGTCTTCATCTTTAAACACTCGCAGCTACTGAGAACAGCTTCCTCGAATCTGCACGCCTCCCGGACAGAACAACCTGAAAGAGGAAGATAGAGGCAACATTAAAGAAAGCAGTAGAGACATTTACAAATTACGAACTGCTCAAAAGGCTTACCTGGCTGGTCCCCTCTCGGCTGGCACCACTCCGGACATTTCACTCGCGCTGAAGAACACCGCGACCTACAAGGAAGGAAAACACAGCTTAGCAAAGGCAAGACTTTGCAGCGCTGCGCACAGCGCTTACTTACCGTACCATAGCTCTCTTAATGCGCCATCATTTACCAGCAGGGCTCAACCAAGCCAGTTCGCCGTGCTGAAGCTCCGCATACCTAAGGGAGAAAAAGAGACATTTTAAACAAAGAAAGGCATGCAGGATAGCAACAAAACTAAAGAACAGCAATAAGACCTACCTGAACAATATCAATCGGCCGGCATCAGTGAAGTAACTGGACCGCACTCTCCCATGAAAGACAACGAGCCCCTGCAAAGAAGGCAGGATGGAGAGTGTAAAGACTGGTAGGGGGTGGTCTGTACTTCTGCTCTCTATATGGTAGAGGGGAGGCACAGAGGACCCCAGCCTAGATTCTCTATTCAGTAGCTATGGTCGAGCAATCAAGGCCTAGCTTCTCAGGAGGTGATGCAGGCTGGTTCTTAAGTACAGTGTAGTCCCCAAGCCCCCACAAAGGAATGTCCACACACTGTATTGGTTAGAACACAGTCTTTATATAATCAATATTCAAGGTTATGTACACTTATCATAATAACTCACTTTGTACTTAGGAAAATCAACAATGGCAAATATATACAATTCTAAAGTGGTACCACCCTTTGTATTAGATCTCATTAAAGTGCATCAACAATACTGTAACAATGTCACACAGATCAATAGAGTGAAACCAGCAATAGAGAGAGGAGAGAAAATAAGATTGTTGAGCAATAGGCAGATTACTGGCCCCTACCACTAGACACAGTTCTGTGTGGAGATCCCCCCACCTGGGCAACCTGTAAAATAAAGATATAGCACAAGCCCAGTCCATAATTTGTTCTGCAAGTCTTATTCCCTCCTATAATGTTTTTACCCCCCCAATGTACCTGGTGGAGTCGAGTTCTTCGAAGAGACGTCGACAGATCCTTCTTGAGCGACCCCCTTTCAAGCGGGAGTCACGGATCGTCGAGAGGCGTCGAGAAGCGTCGAGGAACTCGGCTTTCAGCGGCGGGGAATCGACGGCCCTTCTTGAATGCCTTCCCTTTCAAGCGGGAGACACGGGGCGTCGAACGTCCGACAACAAACAGGGTAGAACGGCGTCGATGAGGCGGCAGCTTCGATCCAAGCGGTGCTCGTCGACGACGGAGCGTTGGCGTCCTGCAAGGCAGAGGCGTGCAGGGCACCTCGACGACAATTGTTCTGGACCGCAAAGATTCGTGAAGACGGGGGCCCAGCAAGGGCGTCGAGTCGTTCGAGTCTTTGTAGTCTTCGGGTGGCTGGAAACCCACCGGCAGGTTTCTCCTCGGCCCGTTGGTCGTTCTCGACTTTCTCCGGCAGGATAAAGCGGTCGACGGTGCGGACGAGGGAGTCCTTCGATTCAAATGTTCTTAGGCAAGGAGCGGACGGCTCCGGTCGTCGGCGGCACGGCGTCAAGTGGTTCCCACGGCTGGGCAACACAACTTCGACGGGCCTCCAGCGGTTACACAGACCTGCGAACCCTGGTCGACGGCAATGGACTTCGACGGCGGCGATGTCCGGGTGCTTCACTTCGATCTCCTCGGCGGTCCCGTCTCGGGTCGGCAGCCTTTCGAGGGTCTGACTTCCAGGGCGCTTCGGCGAAGATGTAGCGGTGCTCGATGATCCCTCGGAGCACGAGAAGAGGGCGCCTTACCAGGTCCTCTCTCGGGTCAGTCCTCGACGAATTCGGCAGCTTTCAGATCGGTCGAAGCAAGTGCAACAGCAAGTCTTCTTCTTCCAGCTGGGCGTCGAGGATCAGCAGTTCCAGTTACTCTTAGAGTGGAGACTCAGCTTCTGAACGCTTCTGAACAATTACCAGTGGTGAGAGGTCCCCAGATATACTATTCTGTCTCTCATCCACACTGCTGGCACACACTCAGCAGCCAATCATACAGAAGGGCATTCATGCAGTCAGTCAGCCAATCAGGCACACAGTGCATTCAGGCCACACTCCTCCCTTTCAGACACTCACAACAAGGAATGTGGATTGGGACAAGTACCCAGCCATTCAACACTACACACTGCATTCAGGCCAGTTTCGGGCAGGGCTGTCTCAGTCTTTGTCTCTCATGCCAGAAACCAGACAACCACAACAAGGAGTGTATATTGGTCACACACTCCATTCACCCAGGTCCCACCCACAGGAGGTACCCACAACATACAGTCACTGGGAAGGCTCCAGTCAGTCTAGCTGGGCCTTCACAACAACACCATATATGGAACTTCCACCCAACAGCCAGTCAGGGGGAAGGGACAGAGTCAGGGCTTCCCAGGACTTTGGGAAAACAAGGTAACAGGCAATAGAAAGCAAGAGGCCACAGGGGCCATCTTGTTTCCTATCAGGAATCAACTGATTCCAATGGCAGGGCCTGGGTATCCCAAAATGGAGGACACCCAGAGCACCTGTCAAATTCAGCATGGAGCTGCCACCAGCCCATACCCTGCTCTGCGGGCCCCCCACAGGTGCCCAAAAACATACACTAGGGGCACAGGGTTGTACCCCTACCCATGGGTGCCATAAGGGTATCCCATGGGTCTGTTCACCAAACCAAAAGAGAGAGCTGCACTGCCAGGAGTCCCACATGGACTCCTGGGCAGAAAACACGACAGAACACACGATAAAAAACAGTAAAGGACAAGGATTCAGAGGCCCTGTCCCTCTGATGCATTTCCAGCATCACAGTCGCCCCCCCAGACTGAGGTGGAGGGTGTCTAATCTCCCACGGGATAGACAGCCTCATCCAGACGGTCAACATACCTTCTGGAAAGGCCATCTGCATTATCGTGACTCTTCCCTGGTCTGTGCTCTATGGTGAAGTCTAGCCCTTGCAGGCTAATGGACCACCTGAGCAATTTCGGATTCTCACCCTTCATTTGCATAAGCCACTTCAGGGGCTTATGATCTGTTTGGACCTTGAAGGTAGACCCCGTAAGGTAGGGCCTAAAACGCCTAAGGCTCCAAACTATGCTAAAACACTCCTTTTCAACAGTAGCCCACCTAAGTTCTCTACCCTTGAGTTGTCTACTGATGAATATGATAGGATGTTCTTTCCCTTTGTCATCTAACTGGGACAAGACAGCTCCAATTCCGGTGTCGCAGGCATCCGTCTGGACGATAAAGGGTCGGCTGTAGTCAGGCGCACACAACACAGGTGCCCTACACAGACTTTCTTTCAAGCCATCAAAGGCCCTCTGACAGTCTTCGGTCCAATTAACCTTCCTAGGCTGTTTGGGTGAAGTTAGAGCTGTCAGGGGTGCAGCTATGGTTCCATAGTCTGCCATGAAATTGCGATAGTACCCAGTGAGGCCCAAAAAGGCTCTCACCTGGGTTTGAGTAGTGGGAGTCTCCCAGTTCTGTACATCCTGTACTTTACTGGAGAGAGGTTGGATTTGACCCCCTCCTACCTCATGACCAGGATAGGTAACTTTCCCCTGAGCTATCTGGCACTTGGTGGCCTTGATAGTGAGGTTAGCCCTTTTCAAGGCCTGCAACACCTTATCCAGATGTGTCAAATGCTCTTCCCAGGTGGAACTGTAGACGGCAATGTCGTCTAAGTAAGCCACACAAAAGGCTTCCAGCCCACTGAGCGCATGGTAGACCAATCTCTGGAAGGTGGCAGGGGCATTCTTCAACCCAAAAGGCATGACCCTAAACTGGTAGAGTCCCTCAGGTGTTGAGAAGGCCGTCTTTTCCTTGGCATGGTCCGTCAGAGCTATTTGCCAATAGCCTGAGGTAAGGTCAAAGGTGCTCACAAATTTGGCAGCACCTATGGTGTCCACGAGCTCATCAGCCCTGGGCAATGGGTGCGCGTCAGTTTTGGTGACGGCATTGACTCCTCGGTAGTCCACACAGAACCTCCAATCCTTGGTACCCGCCTGGGAACTTGCCTTGGGGACAAGGGCCACTGGACTGGACCAGGGACTGGTTGAGAGTTCAATAACACCCAGATCCAACATCTTGGCGACCTCAGCCTGGATGTGGTTCTTGCCGGTATCTGACATACGGTAGCACCTGCTTTTGACAGGCACACTGTCACCCGTGTCAATTTCATGCCTACACCATGGTGTAAGGCCTGGCGTCAGTGAAAACAGAGAGGCATACTGTTGGAGCAAAGCCCTGCAGGCCCTCTGTTGCTCTGTTGTCAAATCCGGAGAGAGATGTACTCCCTCCACTGAGCCATCCTGAGGGTTGCTATGCAGCAAATCAGGAAGGGGCTCACTCTCATCCTCTTCTTGCCCTGAAGCTAGCAAGAGACATGAGACTTCTGCTCGCCGGTGGAAAGGCTTGAGCCGGTTGACATGAAATACCTGAGGGGCTACCCCAGAGGCTCCCATGTCAACCAGATAATTGACTTCGCCCATCTTGGAGATGATCCTGAAGGGTCCAGTCCACTTGTCTGCCAAAGCTCTAGGCTTGGTAGGCTCCATCACAAGGATTTCCTGTCCCGGAGTCCAATCCACTTGCGAGGCTTTAAGGTCATGCCAGTACTTATTCAATTCCTGGCTGGCCTTGAGATTTGCGGTTGCCTGACCCATCATCTGTGTCATCCTCCGTCTGAGGCCTAACACATAGTCCCCCACTTGCTTGGTGGGACCTGGAGGGGTGGCTTCCAAGCCTTCTCTGATCAAGGCAAGGGGCCCCCTCACAGGATGTCCAAAGAGTAACTCAAAGGGGCTGAAACCAACACCCTCTTGAGGTACCTCTCTGTAAGCAAACAGCAGGCATGGCAGGAGGAGATCCCATTTCCTCCTTAGGGGTTCTTCCAAAGCCCCTATCATGCCCTTGAGAATTTTATTAAATCTCTCAACCAGACCATTGGTCTGGGGGGGGGTAAGAGGTGGAGAACTTGTAGGTTACCCCGCACTCTTTCCACAAGGTTTTCATGTAACTAGACATGAAGTTGGATCCTCTGTCAGAGACAACCTCCTTGGGGAATCCAACATGGGTGAAAATGCCCGGGAGAGCCCTGGCAACCACCTTGGCAGTAACAGTCCGAAGGGGTATTGCCTCAGGGTACCTGGTGGCATGATCTACCAAGACCAGGATGAACCGATGTCCACCTGAAGTGGGAGGGTCAAGGGGACCGACGATGTCGATGCCCACCCTCTCAATGGTGTGCCAACCACTGGCAATGGCTGCAGTGGGGCAATGACACTGCCTCCAGTCTTGCCAGACAACTGACAAGTTGGGCAGGTCCTGCAGTGGGACTCCACCTCTACTCCCATCCGTGGCCAGTAGAAATGGGCAGAGAGCCTCTGCTTAGTCTTCTTGGTCCCAAGATGACCAGCCAAGGGCACCTCATGCGCCAACTGCAGTAGGAAGGGCCTGTAAACCTGGGGTACCACCAACCTCTTGAGGGCACCAGGTTCAGGCTTAGTGGGCTCACTAACAAGGAGCTCACCCTCCCAATGAATCCAGAATGTCCTAGGCACTTCTCCTTGTGCCTGGGACAGGGCCTGTTTCCTCAGTCCCTCGAGAGAGTGGCACTCTCTCTGTCCCTTACAGAAGTCTGCCCGGGAGTATCCCCCTTCAGCTAACAAGCATTGAAGGTCGGGATGATCCTCCGGGTTGAGAACCTCTCCCACAGGAGAGTCTTCTGTCTCTTCTCCCACAGGAGTTGAGTTTGGGTTTTCCACTGGACCCAGCCCGTCCGGAGCATGGATCCCAATGGGTGCTGTCGGAACAGCAGGAAGAGAAGGTGTTCCCTCCACAGAGGTGGCCTTCTTGGTCTTCCTTCTTCTTGCCTTAGGCCTCGCCTTTGGCTCGGGTACCTGACTCACAGCCAGACCCGGTGTCACCTGTGACCTAGTGACTGCAGCAGCAGTCATGGGAAGACCATCCGAGATCAACCCCAACTCTACTAGATCATTTCCTAACATAATGTTAGCAGGGACATTGTCCTGGACCAGGACAGGAAGCTTTGCTGTCTTGTCTCCAATCATGAGTGTGACTAAGGCTACAGGCGATAATTTGGGAGGCCCACCAGCTAACCTGGTGGTTCTCAGAGGAGCACCTACATAGTCCTCTGGCTTGAGCAGGGTCCTGTCCACCACTGTCATGCTTGCCCTAGTGTCTCTCAAACCAGTAGAAGGCTGGCCATTCAAGAGGACACTTCGCAAAAACCTACGGGTGTTCTGTGGGATAGTCGCCAGTACTTCTGCATACTGGTCCCAGGCCCCAAGGGACACTAAGGAAATCTCTACCGGAGCACCAAATGTGATCCCGGTAGAGGAGGGGAGGACAGTGGCCTCCACCTCAGACACGGGGTAAGGGTAGGTCAGGCTGACAGCCTGTACTCCAAGTGCCTTACCTTTACACTTGGAGTCACCCCTTCTGTGATCCAGAGCCCCACAGTCCCAACAAGTGCCAGGAGTGCGGGGTACGGTACTGGAACCACTGGGAGCCTGCTTTGCAGCAGGTGGACCACTACTCTTATTCCCACCCACAGATGACTTATCCCCACTAGATTTTTGGGTCTTGGGAGAGGAAGGTTTAGGTTTACCCGACTGTGACTGCTTGTGGGACTCCTCAGCTTTCTGAGAGGCCCCCTTTTCTTTGTCCTTGTCCTTCCCACTGGAGTCCTTAGGGGACACCCGGTGGGAGACCCACTTGTCAGCCAACCTAGCCAGCTTAAAGGGGTCCAAAATGTTCTGGTCAGCCACATACTGACGCAGCTCTGGTGAACAGGCTTCAGAAAAATGCGCAAAAAACAAGAGGTGGGACAATTCAACAAAGGTCTTAACCTTGTATCCATCAATCCACCCCATCATGTTCATGTGCGCAGCACTCACCCAGTCAACCCAAGACACATTCTCTCTTTTCTTAAAATCCCTGAACCTTTTAAGGTATTGGGTAGGTGTCTTGCCAAACTTGGCAATCAAAGCAGACTTCATACACTCATACTGACCCCTTTCTTCCACACTCAGCTTCAGAATACAGTCATATCCAGTTTGAGGCACTCTGCTTAACAAACACTTAGCCCAATCTCTTTTATCAACATCATGAATCGCACAAGCCTTTTCAAACGCTTCAATCCATTGGAGGATATCTGAACCCTCCACAAATACACCAACCAAATCTTTCATAAACTTGGTGGCTGGGGACCTGACACTCTCACTGGTTTTAGCCGAAGTCTCCACTCTAGCTTTCTCTAGCTGGATTCTCTGACATTCAGTGTCCTGGCTCTTGAGTTCAAGGTCCTTGTTTCTGAGTTCAAGATCCCTATTCTTGAGCTCCACTTGTTGAGCCAACTCCTCTTTCTTAAGTCCAGCATCTATTTCCAACTTGCGGCATTCAGAGGCCAATTTCATCCTTAATAACTCAAGCTCCAAGGAATTGCTGGGGTTTGGAACAGAGGCAGCAGGAATGGCGTCATTCCCAGAAACAGATTCAGCAGAAACCCCAGGGGCAGAGTCCTCATTGGTTGCATTCCCCCCCTCATCAAGAGTTTCACCATCAGTCTGGTAGTCCACCAGGGCAGCTATCAGCTCAGCCCTAGACTTATCCACAAAATCTAACTCCCTGGCTTCACAAGCACTCTGGAGAGCCTCCAAGCTCATCCGAGTCAATTTGCCATTTGCAATAGACTCCATTGTTTGTAATGCAGTTATCTTGTACACAACTAAACCTTAATTTAATAAAGTGCAGATATTTTGTAAGTGGCACGGTTATACACTGATTCTTAAAACCATAAGCATCCCACCGCTGCCACCAGTGTAAAGACTGGTAGGGGGTGGTCTGTACTTCTGCTCTCTATATGGTAGAGGGGAAGCACAGAGGACCCCAGCCTATATTCTCTATTCGGTAGCTATGGTCGAGCAATCAAGGCCTAGCTTCTCAGGAGGTGATGCAGGCTGGTTCTTAAGTACAGTGTAGTCCCCAAGCCCCCACAAAGGAATGTCCACACACTGTATTGGTTAGAACACAGTCTTTATATAATCAATATTCAAGGTTATGTACACTTATCATAATAACTCACTTTGTACTTAGGAAAATCAACAATGGCAAATATATACAATTCTAAAATGGTACCACCCTTTGTATTAGATCTCATTAAAGTGCATCAACAATACTGTAACAATGTCACACAGATCAATAGAGTGAAACCAGCAATAGAGAGAGGAGAGAAAATAAGATGGTTGAGCAATAGGCAGAATACTGGCCCCTACCACTAGACACAGTTCTGTGTGGAGATCCCCCCCACCTGGGCAACCTGTAAAATAAAGATATAGCACAAGCCCAGTCCATATATTGTTCTGCAAGTCTTATTCCCTCCTATAATGTTTTTACCCCCCCAATGTACCTGGTGGAGTAGAGTTCTTCGAAGAGGCGTCGACAGATCCTTCTTGAGCGACCCCCTTTCAAGCAGGAGTCACGGATCGTCGAGAGGCGTCGAGAAGCGTCGAGGAACTCGGCGTTCAGCGGCGGGGAATCGACGGCCCTTCTTGAATGCCTTCCCTTTCAAGCGGGAGACACGGGGCATCGAACGTCCGACAACAAACAGGGTAGAACGGCGTCGATGATGCGGAAGCTTCGATCCAAGCGGTGCTCGTCGACGACAGAGCGTTGGCGTCCTGCAAGGCAGAGGCGTGCGGGGCACCTCGATGACAATTGTTCTGGACCGCAAAGATTCGTGAAGACGGGGGCCCAGCAAGGGCGTCGAGTCGTTCGAGTCTTTGTAGTCTTCGGGTGGCGGGAAACCCACCGGCAGGTTTCTCCTCGGCGCGTTGGTCGTCCTCGACTTTCTCCGGCAGGATAAAGCGGTCGACGGTGCGGACGAGGGAGTCCTTCGATTCAAATGTTCTTAGGCAAGGAGCGGACGGCTCCGGTCGTCGGCGGCACGGCGTCAAGTGGTTCCCATGGCTGGGCAACACAACTTCGACGGGCCTCCAGCGGTTACACAGACCTGCGAACCCTGGTCGACGGCAATGGACTTCGACGGCGGCGATGTCCGGGTGCTTCACTTCGATCTCCTCGGCGGTCCCGTCTCGGGTCAGCAGCCTTTCGAGGGTCTGACTTCCAGGGCGCTTCAGCGAAGATGTAGCGGTGCTCGATGATCCCTCGGAGCACGGGAAGAGGGCGCCTTACCAGGTCCTCTCTCGGGTCAGTCCTCGACGAATTCGGCAGCTTTCAGATCGGTCGAAGCAAGTGCAACAGCAAGTCTTCTTCTTCCAGCTGGGCGTCGGGGATCAGCAGTTCCAGTTACTCTTAGAGTGGAGACTCAGCTTCTGAACGCTTCTGAACAATTACCAGTGGTGGGAGGTCCCCAGATATACTATTCTGTCTCTCATCCACACTGCTGGCACACACTCAGCAGCCAATCATACAGAAGGGCATTCATGCAGTCAGTCAGCCAATCAGGCACACAGTGCATTCAGGCCACACTCCTCCCTTTCAGACACTCACAACAAGGAATGTGGATTGGGACAAGTACCCAGCCATTCAACACTACACACTGCATTCAGGCCAGTTTCGGGCAGGGCTGTCTCAGTCTTTGTCTCTCATGCCATAAACCAGACAACCACAACCAGGAGTGTATATTGGTCACACACTCCATTCACCCAGGTCCCACCCACAGGAGGTACCCACAACATACAGTCACTGGGAAGGCTCCAGTCAGTCTAGCTGGGCCTTCACAACAACACCATATATGGAACTTCCACCCAACAGCCAGTCAGGGGGAAGGGACAGAGTCAGGGCTTCCCAGGACTTTGGGAAAACAAGGTAACAGGCAATAGAAAGCAAGAGGCCACAGGGGCCATCTTGTTTCCTATCAGGAATCAACTGATCCCAATGGCAGGGCCTGGGTATCCCAAAATGGAGGACACCCAGAGCACCTGTCAAATTCAGCATGGAGCTGCCACCAGCCCATACCCTGCTCTGTGGGCCACCCACAGGTGCCCAAAAACATACACTAGGGGCACAGGGTTGTACCCCTACCCATGGGTGCCATAAGGGTATCCCATGGGTCTGTTCACCAAACCAAAAGAGAGAGCTGCACTGGAAGGAGTCCCACATGGACTCCTGGGCAGAAAACACGACAGAATACACGATAAAAAACAGTAAAGGACAAGGATTCAGAGGCCCTGTCCCTCTGATGCATTTCCAGCATCACAGAGAGCACCCTAATTTTACCACGAGGTGAGGAGAGGGCGCCAGAGGGACTGAAATCATACGGGGGTGGAGGGAGGATACTTACCCCAGTCGGTCAGTCTTGAACACAGTCCTCCTGTATTTTCAGGCAGAACCTTCCCCGCAGACCACATCAGGGCAAAGCTGAGAAGCATACCAGCGAGTAACCCGGCTGGGTGGCGTCCCTGTGGATACCAGGTGAGCGTAACAACAGCAGGTGGAGAGGACCATCCCCTAAGGTACCGGCATCCAACTCCCCAAGGTTTGGGCAGGAAAACCCCTCAATTACAGGGTCCAACACACCAATATTAGTGGCAAGGGTGGCAGATCACCCCTATAAAAAATGTGCCGGGTTCCAAACCACCACAAATTGTTACAAGGCCATACTTCTCACATTCTCCCAATGTACGTCACGTGCATGTTACATCCATCACCTTCAACCACACACAAGGTGATAAAATTGCAATCCAAATATTGAAACTGTAAACATGTTGTGAAAATAATATCCTAAATTTAAAGTCCATAACATGGTCCTGTGGAAGCAAAACATTAGTGCAAGATACATCATAAATCACTGTTAATTAATGCACTGTTGCTCACAACCAATGATCAGAAAGCCTTTCAACTGTTCTAAACAGAGGCCACGTCAACCAAGCCAAGAAATTCTTCAAACACTACCAAGCAACAGAGAACTGAGCCAAACATAACCAGGCAGGACCCAAAAAACTCTCGGAAAAATGCCAATAAAACAGGATCAAGTTCTTCCAAAACCAAGAGATATGTGCTCTCAGGATCCTCCAGGGTAGAACCATAACATCTCCAATATCCCCAAGTCTCCCGCCAATGAGCAGATGCCTATTTTGACACCGTACAGCATGCAAGGCACAGAACGAAATGCTTGCAACAGTACCTTTTTCCTTGATGACTGAGCGCTCACCATCTCACCATTGTTAGTGCCCACCTCCTGAACTGCATACTTGATCAGGCCATGGTGCCCCAAAGCATTGGAACTCTCCCTTTGCCCAATCTCCTTCTCTGTGACCTCACCAACCACCGCAGCCAACCTCCTCTTCTTGGGCAGGGAGGGACAAGGCAAATCCTGCTGAAGTGTGCCCTCAGTATCCACGGAACCCCAGACCGTCAACCCCTCACCCAGAATGACAAATACTCATCTCCTTCCATTCCGTTCACTCCGATGCTCATTAGAAGACAGAACTACTGTATTGCGCTTATCACTTGGAGACGTTGCGGCCATTGCAATGGAGGCCGACATCATCATTCCTTGTGGCAATTCACTGGGAGCGGAGTTCCCACTCTGTATCAATGCCAGACCAGCGGCCTAACCAGAAAAAGTATCCGAGAGCTGCGGCACACCCAGCAGTCCCCCAGCGGAAGTGCTACCACCGTGTACCACTTGAATGGTCTACCGGGATGGCACCAACAATGCAGGTGACATTCTCATAGATGAGCAGTGACTTCCAGACAGCCACACCGCGGTGAGCGGTACCCAGTACTGCCTCACACTCACGCATTTGCTACAATGTGAACGGATGCACCAATCCAGGCACTGCGGCCCAAAAGTCTTTTATGTTTCTTCCTGAGTCTCTCACTCTCAGTCCTCCTGACACTGCCCAGACTTTGTAGTCACCTCTGTCCACTTGAAAATGTATCCCTCCCAGGCTCCTGTTACCAATTATATTACCAGTAGCCAATAATACAAGGCGGCCCTACTGTAAGTGCTGCTCCAGTGGCCATAAGACACAAGGTGGCCCCATTGGTATCTACTTCTCCTGTGGCCATACTCTTAAGGTGGCACCACCGGGAACCATTCCAGCTGGTTTAATTACATGTTTACTGCTGTGTCAGTGGCCAGAATGCTTAAGGGTGGCCCCACTGATACTACAACTGCCAAAATTGTAAGGTGGCCTCACTGGTGCTCCAGCTGCTATTACAGTCAATTCCCTCCCCCAGCTGCTCCCTTCTGCCATGCAACGGCTGGGGTCAGCTCACCTTAGGGGGTGGGGGGCGGTAGATGTCCCCTCCTGTGGTCTCAATGGCTTCCTTCCTTGCTTCTAGGTGCTGCTCACTTTGGACAGCTTCAGGTTCCTGGCCCTTCCCTCAAGCCAGCTTGTCGCCAGTGTTGCGGGGTGAAATGAAAGATCTGATACTCTAGTGAAAAGGTATATACATCAGGTAAGCCCAAGAGTAAGTAAAGTAGGGAGGTACACAGGAGAGATCCACCAGCCTCCTCTCTCATAGGCTGCTTCACTCCAACTGACATTCATGGAGCTTACAGGGCACTTACACCACAAAATTCCACAGGCATAAACTTTCATCAGGCATTCCCTCAGTCAAGCATTCATGCAGGACCAAGGCAGGTAACACAAGACACAACGAAAACCTTTAAATAAAAAATGCATAAAGTGCACTCTTCTGATAGACAACCCAGATACCCAACTGAAAACATGTCTCCTATTATAACCAGGCAAAACATCTGGCAGGGGGTAGGGATTAACCACCATTTTACTCGCCTACACCATAGTAGGATCCCAAAAGGGCACCATCTATCCATACTGGGTCATATGCAAGAACTGTATGCTAAAACATTGACATCTTTGATAAGGGGTTTGGCATGGATCAAGCCAGCAACAAATTCTTAGATAAGTTCAAGTTTAGGTTCACATGTCTGTAAGACCTAGAAAAAAAGAAGTAAAGGTCCAGTCGTCCAAACGTTCAACAAATCCAACAAGAAAAAACCTTCTGCCGGTCCTACATGTCCAGCAAACTATCACCCGATTTCCATTTCCATTACTACTTTCCTGGGCAAACTCTTGGAAAAGCAGGCCATCTCCCAGTTTACCCTCCACATTAAATTGAACATCAGTCTTGCTTCAGAGCAGCCAGATGCATGGACACTGCTCTCCTGAACAACTGTGAAGATCTGTTTTTTTACCTCAATTCCAGCTCTTCCTCTGTTCTCATCCTCCTTGATCTTTCCTCTACGTTCAACATGATTAATCATGCCACCCTGTTCAACAGACTCTGTGTGAACCTGGGCATCACGGATCAGGCCCTGGCATGGCTGACCTCCTTCCTCCTGGACCGTCCCTCCCAGGTCCAACTTGGGTCCTTTCTCTCGACCACCTCTCTCTCCACATGTGGTGTTCCCCAGGGCACTATCCTCTCACCCTGGCTCTTCAATGTCTATCTGGCCCTTTTGGCACACCTGATCTCCACCTTCTCTTCTAACTTTCATTGTTATTCAGATGACACTCAGTTCTCTTTCAGGCTTCCCTCAACCTCATCTCTTCCATCGCTCATTCCTCCCCGCTATCCACGATTCAGGATTGTTGCACCTCCAACTATCTTTGCCTTAATACCAGTAAGATGGAGATCCTTCTCATTGGGACCCCTGCTCCTACTTTCCTTCCTTCACTCTGGCCGGACTGCTTGGGCCCTATGCCCTTGCCTTCCTGTGAGGCAGAACACTTTGGCGCCATCTTCAACTCCACCCTCTCCTTCTTTCCTCACATTATGGACCTTGCCAAAAAGACACACTTCCAGCTGCACGTCCTCAGAGGTATTCTACCTTTCCACACTTTCCCCCAGAAGCTCACTGCCTCCAGAGCCCTGGTTCTCTTGAGGCTGGACTACCTCAACAGCCTTTTTCTCAATCTGCCTGCCTCTACTCTTCACCCTCTGCAATTAATCCAGAACAGGACTGCAAGACTTATCCTTGGCCTCAAGCCCAGGGACCGCATCTCTTCAGCCCTGATTTCTCTCCACTGGCTCACAGTGGATGCAAGGACCAAGTTCAAGACCTTCTGCATTGCCCACAAGTCTTTCTGGGGCCAGGGCCTGTTATTGGGGGGCGACATATGCATTCACACAATGAATACACCAGAGACCGGCTTAAACGTCTTCTCCATTTATTTTCCTCACACCAACTGCCGTTTCCCTCGCTCGCCCCTCCCTTTCCTCCCTCCCCCCACAGTCTCTGAAATACCTTCCTTCTAGAGCCCTTTGCTCTGCTACGTCCATCTCTCTGAGGGTCAGTTGCTTCTCCAGGCAGAGAGTGGGGGGTGTAGATCTCTCTCTTCCACAGGTGCCTCCCTCTGGAATGGCCTCCCTGGACCACCTGAAGTTCAGGAAGCAGCTGAAGAGTCTCCTTTTCTCCTCTGTCTTCTCTCTCTTGCTCCCTTGCTAACTTACCTGTCTGCTGTACCGACTGGATTACCTGGTCCCATCAGAGTCTCACTGGGTACCGGCTCCTCCATGACCAGTCTTCCTTGCACTGCATCCTGGCCTACCGCGCACTTAGGGGCTGTAACTGTAACCCCTACATCCCCCGCCTCCTGCACTTACCTAGAGCCGCACCGCCCTAGCTGCACTTACTCAGAGCCATGCTGCCCTGATCACACTTCCTTGCATTTCCCCCTTGCCTTCCCCTTGCAATTCTATTTGTCGCACTTGCATGATACGAATGACACAAGGCTTAGTAAGATTATTTGTCTTCCCTCCCTTGTCTTGTGGTGCCTAGAAACACTTGTGTACAGGTGCGTTATAAATGCCATATCATATCATAAGTCAACACCCATCTTGATGTAATATCAGAATCCTCACAACAAACCCCTGATGGCACCCTTTATAATGTTAATTGCTACATTGCAGCTGCACAGAAAGGGGAAACGTACATCCTCAGATCTCCCAAGAAGCATGGCAAGCACTTGAATTCTCTGATGAAAGCCTGAAACACTCCCAATGACAGCATTTCAACATACCAAGCATTTTCTTTTAAAACGTTGAACTAGTTTGTAAAGGTTTACAACTATAGCACGTTATTTGGTCATAAACAGTGTAGAGGAAGACATTACTGATATGATGTGAAAAAGTGAATTGTGATTAGAAATGGACAATGAATCAATGGGAATGAGGAAAGTTACTATATCTGATTGCCAGCCTTCTTGTTTGAAAAAGGAATCTCCCGGTCCGAGACGTATGCTTATGAAAAATTGAGCAATATAAAAGTGGTCAAAGAAAGTGACAGGGATTTTTACCACCAGCAAAACATTTTCCATTTACAAAAATGTTAATGTAATCCTAAATGGCTGAAAAACAACCCGCACACAACTATTCTTTGGTTCACACAGCCCAAAGAAATGAGAGGGAACATTGCCACCAAGTCCTCCGTCTTGTCACCATTCAACCTCAGACAATTATCACTCATCCACTCACCGCCTCCAGACACCCCTGCAGCCGAAACTCAGCCTCCTGCTGATGAAGAGCAATACGAACAATCAGCTGCATATCATCGGCATATGAGTAGCACCGGAGGCCATGGGCATGGACGAGTTTGACCAATGGCTGAATATACACATTAAACCGTGTAGGGGATTGATTGATTGATTGATATTTTATTTCTATCGCGCTCATACACAGGTGTTTCAGAGCGTGACAAGGCAAGGGAAGGGGAACAGAGGAGAAACAAAAACAACGATTTTACTAGGCCCAGTGACATTGAGAACGCGCAAGTGCATGGTAGAGGGCGAAGTGGAGAAGTGCATGGAAGGGGGAACAAAAGGAGAGTGTGGAGCGAGGAGGAAAAAAAACATAAATAATAATAAATGAATAAATAAAAAGGCAACAGAGGGAGTGCAGCCAGCAGGTGGCAAGTGCTGGGTTTAAGGCAGCAGGCTGGGTAGGTCTGATAAGTGCAGGAAGAAAAAAAGGGGGGGCTGTATGGGTACAGATACATACCCCAGTGCAAGGGGTGGCCCAGAAGCAATGGTGCAGGTGGCAAGAGGAGCAGGTACCTGGGTCCGGAGGAAAGAGGTTGGCTAGTTGCATGGTGCCGAGGTAGAGTAGAATCGGCAGGCGAGAGGGGGGGCAGAAGCAAAGAGGAAGTTCTTGAGGTGCTTCTGGAACCGGAGATGGTTCTCCTCAAGTTTGAGAGTGGCAGAGAGGCTGTTCCAGAGGGAGGCTCCAGCAGAAGACAGAGATCTACCCCCAGCTCGTTTCTTTGAGAAACAACTGAACCTGAGGGAGTTAGAGGTGGAGGAGCAGAGTGCTCGAGATGGGAGGTATTTGCGGAGGGATAGCTGAAGGTATGTTGGACCCAGGCCCCAGAAAGCCTTGTGGACAATGCAGAGGGTTTTGAATTTAATCATTGCATCTACTGGGAGCCAATGGAGAGATTTCACAGCTGGAGAGATACAATCCCAGGGCTTGAGGCAAAGGACAAGTCTCACAGTCCTGTTCTGGATAAGTTGCAAAAGGTGGAGAGTAGAGGTATGTAGATTAAGAAAGAGGCTGTCACAATAGTCCAACCTAGAGAGAACCAGAGCTTCGGAGACAGTGAGCTTCTGGGGGAATGAGAGGAAAGGAAGAGTACCTCTGAGGTGGTGCAGTAGGAAGTTTGACTTTTTTGATACATCAGCGATGTGGGCAGAGAAGGAGAGTGTGGAATCAAAGGTGACACCAAGGTTCTTGGCTTGCAGGTGGGGATAGGAGGAGGGCCAAGGGAGGCCGGCCAGAGAGTGAGGGGAACGAAAGGTGATGGTGTGCCGATGAGGAGCATCTCAGTCTTGCTGGCATTCAGACAAAGATCATTGGTGGCACACCAATCTTGAATGGCAGTTAGGCAATCAGTGATGAGAGAGGTGGAGGAGGTGGTCGAGGGCAGCCTGAAAATGTGTTGAGTGTCATCCGCGTAGCACTGGAAGTTTGAGCAGAAAAAGGCAATACAGCGGGCGAGAGTTGCTAGGTATTGGTTGAAAAGCCACGGCGAGAGGTTAGACCCCTGGGGAACACCACAGGTGGAGAGGAAGATAGATGATAGGAAGGACCTAACTTGGACCTGGGAGGTTCAATCAGAGAGGAAAGAGGTCAGCCAGGCTAGAGCCTGATCGGTGATGCCCAGGTTATCATGGAGATGGTTGAGCAGGATGATATGGTTGACCGTGTCGAAGGCCGACGAGAGATCGAGTAGGATGAGGACAGAGGGAATGCTAGAATCAAGATTGGAAAGCAGATCTTCGCGGATGTTCAGGAGAGCAGTTTCTGTGCTTCAGCCAGATCTAAAGCCAGACTGATGGTCATGGAGACAGCCAACAGAATCAGAATAAAGGATTAACTGAGAGATGGCCAGCTTTTCAAGGAGTTTGCCCAAGAAGGGGGACAGGGCAGAGCCCGAGGAACACCACACAAAAGGGAAAGGGGGCAGAATGAAAAGAAGAGAGAGAGAGAGAGAGAGGTAGAGAGATAGAGAGAGACAGGGACAGAGAGACAGAGACAAACAAGTCGTGGTCAAGTGGCACAGCGAGTAGAGCGCTCGCTTTGACATCTGTGCAGAGCCTGCTGACGCAGGTTCGAATCCCGGCGGGGCCAATCTCAGCCTTTCATCCTTCCGAGGTCGATAAATGAGCACCACACACCGTGGGTAATAATAAGCAGCGCTCAGATACCTGAGGGTTTGTAGCGCTATATAAAAGCCTAATTATTAGAGACTAGGTATGTTCAGTAAGAAAGAACTCCAATCTGGCAAGCACCTGGCCAGACAACTCCACCTCAATCAATCGTCCCACCAGGAGGATGGAGTGGTAGACAGCGTCGAAGGCAGCCAACAAATCTAAAAGAATCATTGCCCCCACCCACACTGGTCAGAAAGCATGCAAGATCATCTATCACAGAGACCAAAACAGTCTATGTACCTCAGCCCGGACGGAAGCCTGAGTGGAAAGGATAAAAAACAGATCTCTCAAGAAGAGTTAAGCAAAGGTGATATCAGTGTATCAAGCAGTTTCATAAAGAAGGGAAGTAAAGATGAAAATTGAAAAGAAAAGAGGGATCAATGGATGTTTTTTTTAGAAGAGGGATCACCAAGCCATTCTTAAGATGAGGAGAGATAACACCTGAGTAACAGGAATGGTTTACCACCTGCACAACCCTTAAAGCAATCTGAGGAATGATATTTTTCATACTTTTCAGAGGGACAGAGTCCAAAGGGGAGTCGGACTTCATCTTGAGAGTGGCTTTCACTATCTCGTCAGGGCCAAAGTTGGGGAATGCCTACCACAGCTCCAAAGATTCATCCACCATAGCGGGGGGGTGCTCATTCACTGATCTTAAACCGGGCAAAGCAATGTTATCTCTAATATCAACACTCTTCTGAGAGAAGAACTGGGCCAAGGAGTCACATAGATCCTGAGAGGGAGTAACCCTGACTGGACAATATGAGGAGATGACAAGGTGTGAACCTAGACTGGAGAGTTCCCTAGGCGGATTAGCTCCCTAGGCTGATTAACCACTGTCTGAATCTTAGCCGTGTGAAATCAGCATTTAGCCGCCTGAATAGCTTTATGATAGCAGTTTCCTGTCAGAGCGAGATTATATATTCTTCGCAGTAGGACCTCCTCCATTTTTGCTCAGCTTGCCTATCTCTGAGCCAGTGAGATCTAATTCACCGGTAAACCAAGGCTCAAAGGGGCCAAACAAAGGGGAAGGGTTTTAGGGGAGCTAGGTCATCTGCTACATCCCTAAGGGTGCGTGTAAGTAGAGAAAAGTCTACAGGCTGAATAGTCCCACACATGCTTTCAATATGAGCTATGATGTTGGCATCCGAAACCAGACCCCAGAGATGTTTTAGGATTTTAGCGCTGGCAGCCAGGCTGCATTGGTATTGCAAAGTTGTTCTGCTTTTCTGGGTTAATGCTAACAAGTAGGATAGGCTGAGTATGAAACGTGCATAGCCAATGATCGTAGAGGGAAAATAAGTACATGAGTATAGTCACTCTAGCATAGTGGGTGTAATGTAAACAATGCTAGAGAAGGACATGGAGATTGAATAATATAGTTAAGCTTTCTAAGAGGAAATAGCAAAGGACAGGAGATTGCTGTGGCTTGTGTTTTCTGAATGCTTAGGTGCTAAATGTCTGTGTGTGCTCCTAATTCTCTCCCGAGTGACACCCAGTGAAAAGCTTAGCAGAGAGATCAATTTTTAATCAGCTTTTTTCAATGAGCAAATCACATAATGCAATAAATAACACAATACATAACATATTACACCTAAAGTCTAAAAATATATAAAACCTTTTAAAATCACCCTAAAATTGCCTCTCAAGTTTCCCAAAAGCAACTTTAACAAATTCCCATATGTCCCTTAAAATCATTAGTGTCATCAATGCACAAAAGGAACTCCATTGCCTCTGCTGTGGTTCCAATACTATAGTTAATAAAGATGGGAAGCCACCGCCTTCTAAACTGAGCAGGCGCACATGTGCTCAGCTTGGAGGGAACATTGGTGTACAGTCGTCTCTGTCTCTCTGTCTCTCTCTCTCTCTACCTCTCTCTCTCTCTCTCTCTCTCTCTCTCTCTTCTTTTCATTCTGCCTCCTTTCCCTTTCTTGTGGTGTTCCTCAGGGCTCTGCCCTGTCCCCTACACTGTTTAATGTGTATATTCAGCCCTTGGTCAAACTCGTCCATGCCCATGGCCTCCGGTGCTACTCATATATGCCGATGATTCAAAAGACTCCCTCTAGACACCACTGTGACCCTTCCTGGTTGTGCCGCCCTGCTCCGGCCACCAGCCCACTCTCTCAGATAGCTGCCACACAGGGCAAATATCATGATTCGTATTTTGACTCAATGGGCCCCCATTTCTCTACAGCCTCCGAATCTGTGGCACCATCATAGTCACGTTGCCTTGGTTCCCTGCCCTGTTAGACGCACACATGTGACCTCATGAAGTTCCACTTGCATTACCACTTTTTAATGTTGTGTGTAGAATGTATAAAAGCGGAATTATAATTTCTAAACATTACACATGTGTAATGAAAATGTCAAGCAATTCTTGGTTCGTCTGTTGCTTATCGATGCAATCTACATTTGAACTGCTTTGTTTTTCAATTCCACCTGGCTTCTTGTATCCAGTTCATATGGTTCCATGTAATAATGTTGCCACAAAAATATCGCCATGCAAAAATATCGCCAAAAAATGGTCGTTTTTTGTGGCGACATTATTCCATGGAACATGCGGGGGACACCCCCGAAAACCCAAATTATTATAATTTTTTATTTTTTTTTTTAATATTTTTTTTTTGCCCCTGTCGCCATATATATATGGTCACCCAAATAATATCGCCACGACATTTTCCAGGCGATATTATTTACGGCGACCATATATGTGGCGATATTAATACCTGATACCGTTCATACCTGTACGGCCGCCACTAAGTTCTGAGCAGTGCAAGAAACATATTCATAAGCAGAGCCCTGGGGTGACACGTCAACACATGTTCCTGTCGCATGCACTGCAGAATGTGTCTCACCTGTCAGGCAGTATTCATTACACATCATTCAGTAAAACGCGAGGAATCCACGGCCACGAACCAGAGCTCAAATAGTGTGTCGTGGGGTCTGTGACACATTCATGAGCACTTTGCTTCTGCTGTAGCGATCTGTGCCACACCAGAGGAGAACGCATATCAGTCGGATCTAGAACATGAGGTCAGTCCAGGTCAAAGGCCAGGCGAAGTACAATTTACTGTCACTGGTGTATGTGTGCTTTTCAGGTTCCTATCCAACCACTAATTTTTCGTGGGGGCGGGGGGAGTGGACAATTTGAAAGGGCATTCTGAGTTATTGCGCAATGCCCTTTATGTCCCACAATCTCTCTGATGTCCACATTGCCATGTCCCAACATATGCGCGGGGGACAACTTAATATGTCCATCCATTGCTGCATAACAGTCATCTGAATGTGAAGTAGCACAATGCAGCTGCAAATTATGAAAAGGCAAAAGCCCACAAAAGCCAATAATGACGACAAACCACTTGTGTCGCCTAATATCACTACAGGGAAGCAGACGGTGACGTAACAGCGTGCAGAATATTTGAGATGTCCTACTCTGCACTCTTGGCTTCTTTAAGCACGTTGTTTTTCATGTGTGTGCAACATTTGAAAGTTGGTTCACATTAAGAATGCAGGACAACAAGTACCATAATGCAATTGAAGAGAGCCTAAAAGTGAAGATTGCAGATCGTTTTACATCTAATAGGGACAGTTGAAGATGGCTATTTCTATTTCATGACATCAAGCCACTGCCCAGCATAGCCCGTGTGATGAAGTCACCTGGTTTAATGAAATGCGTGACACAGGCTTGGAACTTGTTGATGTTAATGATGTGAAAGACATATCTGGTCCGTAACTGGCTAATATCATGGTCTAGTCAGCCTTGCAAAGTGTCAAACATGAGGTTTACTTTAAGATTCCATGTACTTTGCATGAATCAGATTTAAACCCATTGTGGCCTTTGAAATCAAGCTGTCTCGATGACAGTGCACATTACCACCCTGGTGAACCTTAATTGAAGCCATTTGGTCAGATAATAGCGCTCCCCCCTTTCGATCGCCCCACACACGTGTAATTCATCAATAATAGGGGTGCCTGTTGCAGCAGCCACAGTTATTGCCCCCCCACTGCCCCCCCTCGCGTGAGGGGAGGTGCTGGAGGGGCTGTGATCACCTTCTAATGGCTCTTCCTGGGACTACTTGACAATGCTTTTGTTGCCGTTTTGGGTTGGGTTAAGCCCTGCCTGGTTGAATGGGTGATGCTTGCCCTGGTTCATCCCACCTAATAAAAGCACGTCTGTGTGGACTCTGGAGTAAAACTGGCAATGCTCTTAGAGCTGATTGAAAATATAATGCACGCGATATACCTGTACAGAAAAGACCCAGTTGTGTAGATGGCATCCTCTGAAGGGTTTCTATTTTTAGCTGACTGCCTTCCCAAGATGAAATAATTGTGGAAATGGGAAAGCAAATACTATGGGCCTCATTACACGGAAGGCGGTGAGCTATGGCGCTATTAGCGCCATGGCTCATGCCGATAAAATACCGGCACCGCCTTAGCGGAAAGGGGATTTACCGCCCCATTCCAAGGTTGGAGGGGCGGTAAATCCCCCTTCCGCCATTGCCCTTCCCCATTCCCATTTCTGCCCCATAGGGCTCTATGGGAATGGGGAAGGCGCTAATTACGGCACCGCAATTTTGCGGTGCCGTAATTAGCTCCGAGGTCCCTTAGCGGGTTGGATTTTAACGCCCGCAAAAAGCAGGCGTTAAATCCCCCAACCCGCTAAGGGACCTCGTAGTAAGGCGGTAGGGATTTACCGGTACCAGTATTTTATCGCTACCGGTAAATCCCTAACGCCATCCGTGTAATGAGGCCCTATGTAACAATGTACCATGGATTAGAGAAAGTTCTGAGGTTCAATTAGACTGTGGGGGTCATTACGAGTTTGGAGGCAACTCGTGTCCGGGTCCGGGTTCTCAGAATGGGGATTTACCGGGTCATTCCAACCTTGGAGGACCCGGTAAATCCCCATTCTGAGAACCATTCCCCATTCTCATTCGAGCCCCCATAGAGCTCAATGGGAATGGGGAAGGAGCTAATAAGGGGCCCGTATTAGCTCCCTGGTCCCTTAGTGGCACCCGCTAAGAGCAGCCGGTAAAACCAGCCAGCCTTAGTGGGACCCGCTTCCTTAGCGGTGCCGTTAACCCCTTACCGCCGGCTTATGATTTTCAGACCAACGGGGCCACATGAACCAGGTGCATGAAAACATTCATTATAACACATGTGTGAAACATGAAAACGATTGCAGAATATCAATCCCACAAAAGAGGGGTCTAGCTGCCCTTCATCATCGTCTGGATGCTCTGATGTGTACTGCTGCTGCTTAAATACATGGACGAAACCATCTTTTTCCTGGAGGGATAATCTCAACAGAGTTCAATTAATGAGCTGTTCTCCCCTGCAACCTCAGGTGAGTAAAAACGAAGACGGAAGTGCCAGGGACGGGTCTCAGGAATAAAAACCCACGAATGCCAAACTCTGCAGGGTGAGAAATGCTAATCCCCGGTAGAGGGCCCAGCTCGCATTTAAATCTTAATTCATCTCATTTTGGAAGCAGCAATGTTTGAAGGACATTTACAGCCCCTATGAGAGCCATGTTCCGTAACTACTCCAGCCCAGGCATTTTGAAGGATTATTAAGCACCTGCCCAAGACGTTTGGGAAAAGAACCTAAAAAAGAAATTCTCCTATGACCCAGACAAGGAAAAAACATTCATAAAATGAATTTTAAATCGAGCTGTTTCATAAAATAAAGTGTCTGTCAAGAGACGTAAAAGGGCCGTGCTTACAATTCTGCACCCCGGAGAGTGACATTTCACATCAGCGTTCCTGCTTTTCTGGATGAGAGGCAGATGAGAGAGGAGGGAGACGCCGCCTTTAGTGCCTGCGAGATGATTTGCCGCGTACACATGCATTTGTGAGCGCGTTTTGATAGATATTGAAAATTAAGGGCACTCTTCGACCTGGTGATAGGTGTTCATGATGCCCTCTTACAGTAAATGGAGATCTCAGACCACCTTTGATTTGAGTTAAAGTTATGGTGAGACCCCTGAGTTTAAATAAAATGTAAGCCTTAATCCAGCTCAAGTGTTTCTGATGCGAAAAGGCAGCATTTAGTTTAGGACCTGCTATTTAGAAAAGAGCAGTGAGTTTACCGGGCTCATAGCGAGCTCTGCAGGGCAAAAGGGTGCTTCAGGCCTACATGATTAAAATGCAACAGGCAGCGCACTGTGCAAAGGAATTCCCATTGGTGGTTGTTGACTGTTTCAATTGGTGGGGTGTAAATGTTTCCCATCAATATGCAGTAGTGCCCGAGAAACGTGAGTTTCGATGACAACAATTTTAAAAGAATGGGTTGAAATGGTGCATATTAAAACACAATTTGCAATCAGTTTTGTAGGGTAAGACGTTAGAAAACCCCATGTAGGCCAAGTCACCAACAGTACACAGAAGGATTTTCACACATTGTAATGATGCCTTTCTTAAAATATATGGCAGTATTAAAACATTTTTTTTTTCATGCTGGCTGTGCCCATACATACACTTGCTTGTTTCACCAGTATATGCCAGCATTCCCATATAACTCATCTTTGCTTTTCCCATAATGGCAGTAATGATACTATAAGAAACTATGTGCATGCTGGCTCTACCATTATGTCAGTATTTCAAGTAAGAACGCTCTCCTGTTGGCTTTGGCCAGTAAGAAAATGCCATGACACATTAGGAAAATATTTCCAGAGTTGCTGCACCAATGTAGGGCAGTGACGTCATGTAAGAAAATTCCACAAGTTAGCTCTAACCTAGATGGCAGGAAAATAATGACATTTCACAGTAAGAAAATATGTCCAGACTGGCTGCACCAATGTAGGCCAGTACAACCACGCAAGAACATTCATCATGTTGGCTTTACATTTGAAGGCATTGACAAATGCAATGCCACAGTTAAACAAACATGGTCAGACTGGCTGCACCAATGTGGGCCAGTATGGTAATGTGAGAACACTCCTCATATTGGCTTTACCCTTGATGTGTCAAAGTAAGAAAGCATGTACAGACTCTCTGTGGGGTGCTGAGTCGTGGATGTTTGGTCCTGGATGTTGATCAATACCACAAAATGCTGCAGTGTTTCTGTTACTGCCCGCTCCAAAGATTGGTCAGAAAAGGGAGATCTGATATTTGATGATAGTTTGCTAGATCTGCAGGGTAAACCTAAGGGACACAACATGATAATGTTTTTTAAAGATTTGAGGGCTGTTCCTGCAATAAGTCATTGATCACTTATGGTAAGCAGGTAAACATTGGAATAATAGCTGTGTGTAAGGGAAGACAATTCTGCCTTTACATTAGTGGATTAGTGAACTTCCTTTGCATCCCCCAAGCACCTGTCCCACTACACTGTGTGCCCTGTACATGTTTGCTTGTGGTCCAAACCAAATATAGGCCAAGTATAATTATACGGGCCGCGGTAGCGGTCGTGTAGGCATAGTTAAGTTGCTAAACCCATAGGAAGAGCACTTTTTGGCCGGCTTATAACTTCTCTCCCCCTGGACGAATCCTCACCAAACTTTGCAATGCTTTCTTGTTTCTATGATCAAACTTGTAGTTTTCCCCATCCTAAGTGCAGAACTACAAGTCCCATAACGCAAAGGAAGTGCAACACAGGGCCAGAGGAGCTACTAACGGTTGGCATTATGTAACTTGAGAACTCATGTTCTGCCATTTGAAAAGTAGAGCGGTGATGAGGCTGTGCCTCTGTGGGAGGAATGTGTTGTTGAACCATACTGAGGATGTTGGATTAAAGACAGTTGCCATCAAGTATTATAGAGGGTCACATGCTGCCCACATGTCATGGTAGACCCCTTCATCCCTGGCAGCAGCCGTGTGCAGTAGAACTATCCACCACCACGGACAGGAGTTCCATTCCCCTTTACCCACCCGCGGAAAATCTCAAAGGTGGTAACCAGCTTCACTTAGCTACTCCGAATGCTCGCTCTGCTGTGAAACACTCCTCTGACATCTGTCTCCTTCTCAAAGACTTTGACCTAGACATCCTCGCTCTTACTGAGACATGGCTTAATGCCAGCTCTGTCACTGCTCTTGACACCCTCCCCAGTGAGGGCTACAAAATCCTCTCCAAACCCAGACCCACCAGGCCTGGAGGTGGAGTGGCCCTGATCTTCCCTGAGTGGGTCCCTACCTCCATCATACCTACTCAATCCTATTCCTCTTTTGAATGCCTTGTCTGTAGACTTGGGGTCTCATCTACTCTCTCTCTCACCCTCACCAATATCTACAGGCCCACTGGCCCTGTCCCGCTCTTCCTCTCTGAATGGGCCAACCTCACCGCCTCCTTCTCAACCTCTTCATCCAAAATCCTCCTCCTTGGTGACTTCAACATCCACCTCGACTCCCTTGAATCATCCTCCTCTCACTTCTGTGTCCTCTGTGACTCCCCCTCTCTCTCTATGCTCCCTTTCCAGCTCGACTCACTCTGCTGGTCACACTCTTGACGCCCTCTTTTCTGGTGACATCCCTATATCTAATGCCGGTCACACTCTGGACTCCCTCATTTCTGGAGACATCCCTATATCTAATCCGGTCACTACCTCCTTACCCTCCCGACAACAACATATTTTACACTTGTAATCAGATTCTCCTTTGCCCTCCTGCAGCCTTGGTCAAACCAGGGATTCTTTTTAATTACATTCCTACGATTCAGTCTGACATTGGCTGTGAATAATGGTCTTACTTCATTCACAAGCATTGTATGTCACATCAATATATTTGGGGGCGACCCGCCATCATCTAGCAGAATACTTTCTAGTGTTGGAAGGATAGATTCATAAATTGCAGACACTTTCTCAGTTGTGTAGACTTTGGCCCACTTGATCGCTTTTCTTGCATTTTCCCGACAGCCTCAGTGCTGCATTATCCAGAGGTTTACTCACCCCCACCAGCCCAAATAGTAGTGGGGCCATCCTCAGAGTCAATGGTTGGTGGTCACTCTCTACCCTTTCAAGTGCTAAAAATTCTATAGTATGCGGCATTTCCAAATTTACCATGATGTAATCTATGTGCGAGACTCGAGGGCCGTTTAGGTATCTATATTTGGCTGGCGAATCTCCAGCGAACCTCCCATTGCATGCACGCATTTTTAAAGACATGAACATACTTGCAAGCGCAAAGAGATTCTTTTTAGACCATCTGGGGAGTGCAGCACAGAGGCTCTCCACATTCCAGAGTCTATCCTCATCATCGCAGATAACTTTGGTCAGTGACAGTGGCTCATATTGGAGATTAAAATCCCCAGTGATGAATACTTTCGGGCTACTTGGATGGTTCGTTCTCCAGATATGAACTCTAGCCTTGAGAAGATCAGACAATTTGAGTTCTTTATCTTGACCTGGTTTATCATGCACATTGATTAAAAAGCCCCGCACTTTGTCTCCCCTGTCTTTCCTTGATTCCTTGATTCCTGGGATCTCGAAAAGTTGTGTAGCCCTGGAGATGGATTGCCTCCGTTAGGTGTCCTGGTGACAAATAATTGTTTACCATCTTACAAAATCTCCAACCACTGGCTGTCCATCATGTTTCTGGCCAGCCCTGCGATGTTCAGGGATAAAATCTGCACCATTGACTCCACTAAATCGGCTTGATCATCACCATAGGTAGCCAAGGTTGGTCAGGGCACATATGATATCATTCCACGGCCCCTCACTCCCGTCGGTTTGACTGGGAAGACCTTCTCCTATTTACCTCATTACCCTTATGTCCCATTTCCCTTGTCGCAACAATCACTGGGGCTGGGGTCCCACCCGATATCTAAGTGCCTTAGTCCATGGGGCATTGTATGAATATTCAAACTCTGTATGGGGAACTGCTGGCTTCAGTACAATTTGTGTCCCTGCTGGCGGGTAGGCCCGCAGCTCTATTGATAGCAGTCCCTGTACAAGCTCCTCCCCAGTCAGGAACAACTCTATGTAATCCTGGGGTACGTTAGACATTTCCTTTTAATACATTTAATACTATCATCTCGTATGATGGAAAGGCAACCTTTTTATGATGAATCCAGTGGAGTGTCCTATTAATTAGAGCCTCCTGGTTCTCGAACGAGCCCTAGGTCACTCTTGGGACATTGTGCATTACAACAAAGTTAATTGTGGTCTGATGTTCTGGGAATCTCCTCGCGGAGGCCAATCCACCAGGGAGTCTTATCTGCTGGACCTCTGGATCTGGGTGTCCACCTCTTGGTGCCCTAGACAGCAGGTGGCAGTTGGGATGAAGGTTGACTGTTCGGGCCGACAGGGGTACCAGTCTCCTCATATTTTTTAATGACATCCACAATCGTATGAGCCCATCTCGGGTTGTCTTCTGCCTTCACAGTCTCTCCCTTCTGACCTTGTTCCAGTCTGCACATTTAGCTCCCTCTTGGGCCAGGTTGTAGCCATTATCTACCCCTTGACCTCTATCGATTGAGTTCACTTCAGTGCTGGCCGGTACGTTCAGGACGCTGCCAAGAGGACCAGCTTCAGGCATTCGCTCCCAGCCTGCTTGCAGTAGCACTGGCAGGAGGCCTATATTCCCACAGCATGCCTTGACAGGGTGCACCAGCGCTCGTAAGAATGTCATCTTTTATTTCCCACTTAGGCTGCCACGCAGGGGGACCCTAACGTACAGTGTTTCTGGTGCAGTGACCAGCTCACAACACCTGGCCATTCCTTAAAGGAGCAGGAAAACTAAGTGCAGGCTAGTAACAGTAATTCTGTTGGGTAATATCCTGGCGGATTTTTCCATCAGGATCCCACCAAATGTCTAATGAGGCCCAATGTGTGTGAATGAATTAACCAACCAAATTCTCCAAAGTAGTTCTGTGCTTCATCTTTTTGATATGATATGATATGATATGGCATTTATAACGCGCCTATACACAAGTGTTTCAAGGCGCGACAACGGAGGGGAAACAGAGGGAAGACAGAGATAGTGATCCTACTAGGCCAGGTGACATTGAGATTGCGCAAGTGCAGGGGAGGGGGGAAGGGGAAAAGTGCACGGGGAAAGGGGAGGGGGCAGTGCAGTACATAGGATAACAGTAAAATAAAGATAATAAATAATAGGTAAAAGTGTGGCCAACTGGTGGCAAGTGCAACGGTTAGTGCAGACATCAGGTTTCAAGTGCTAGTAGGGGCTGTAGGGATACAGAAACAGACCCCGAGTGCAAGGGTTGCCAGGAGGGCAGTGCAGGTGTGCAGTTTAGAGTCTCCACAGTTGTACTGACACTTGAATTCTGTAACCATTTTGCTGCATTCATTACTCAAGAGGTTTACAAAATAAGAGTGGTCATCACTTTCTGCCAACCAATCTATAGACCTGCAACCCTACTTGCATTTCTTAACTCTCCGCACCTACCAGGCCACAGAGGGTACAATGCAGAGGTTGCGCAAATCCATTTGACTACCTTGTGAAGCAGGTACCCCTGTGGCAACTCATGCCAACCATATGAATCTGCCACGTCACCACCCTTATTAACACCTCCCTAATAATCAACACAGTGCCAAGAATATGAAAGAACTTCCCAATCAGCTCACTGCTAAAAAAACATATCTGGACCCATTGATCCTAACACTAGACAAGGTAGCCACATCACTTCTCCAAAAGCCTGTGGAAGACAACCACCACCCTTCAGGTGTCCACCCCACATTAAATCGGTCAGTCTCGGTGTCGGATCACACCCTGACTCCAGCAGTCTGGCCATGGTGATCCTCCACAACCTCTCGGCATCGACTTTCAACAGGGTCAGACCGCGACACAGTACATGCCTGGGTGCCAAAAAACAGCCCCATTATTGCAAATTGCTATTCACTACTTCTTTCCGTAAACTATTTGAGCATTGCCAATGGGCGTTTTGGTAACATTTGTGTTATATGAATGCACATTTGGCTTATAACAGTAGTACAAACTACAAGCTCTGAAGTGCATTAACTCATCAAACTGGCCCAGATTGCTCACACAATGGACGCATACTATCCAGATGGACTGGACCTACAGGCTTTGCCCCAATTCCTTGCAGCCTTGCCGAAGCACGACCTTCAATGTGTGAAAAAAGAATGTTATTAAAGTTGCCCAAATAACAATTTAATACAATTAACCCACTCTGACTAGTTCTCTCCTTCTGGGCAAAAAGCACTAATCCAGGCTATCATAGGGACCTTTGACAAACTACCCTGTCTTGTTCCAAGGCTTAAGTTGATGGCTGACACCGACTATGGGAACCCGGGCCAGGCACAGTGTGAAGAGAATTCCCTGGTTCACCCCATCCTCTCACAAAAGCATAGCAAGTACTCGTCACAAGGGCCTAACAAATATGGGCCAGTTTAAAGACCCAGCCCAGCCCCTTAAGCACTGAATCATAAGGTAAGACATGCAAAATAGGTCTACAGAAAGACTGGTCATGCATGAAAGATGTACACACGTGCATTTGCTCAACTAAAGTTTGTGAGCCCTCTGTCCACACAAATCTGTTTGTGCCAGGACTCACAAACCAGTCAACTCTGCATTGTGTGCCGCTACTCAGAGTGTGAAGCGCACATGTGCAAATGCGATTGAACCCCCCCATTCCCTGATATCCACTCACTCTACAAAGCTACAAGGGTAGAAGGCTGGAGAACAGGCTGAGTACTGCCTACACATCTACACATTTACACATGCCAGTCTAGTATGGATAGAGGAGGGGTGGCTTGAAGTGTAGGGGCCAGGCCTCCATAAAGGCGTCCAGGTTTGGCAGCGCATGGCGGGAATTTGGAGAATAAGAGGCACAGAGGAGGAGCGTGCTGGAGCGGAGAAGGACATTGTTTGGGCTGTAGCTGGAGGAGCGGCCGTAACTA
Organism: Ambystoma mexicanum; assembly: GCF_040938575.1. Classification (NCBI taxonomy): domain Eukaryota; kingdom Metazoa; phylum Chordata; class Amphibia; order Caudata; family Ambystomatidae; genus Ambystoma; species Ambystoma mexicanum. The sequence continues at coordinate 1,084,799,524 of NC_090935.1, read as the reverse complement.
AGAATAAGGTGAAGGGGGTGACCTGGGAGAGAGTAGTTTGGGAGAACGGGGGGATAGCGATCCAGGATGGTGGCAAGGAGAGATGACCAGGATGCTGGGAAGAGAGAGACTCCGGGGGTTTGGTGGGAAGAGACCCACTGGGCAGGGAGGAGACCTACCTGGGGCGCTGTGAAGAAAGCAGTCATGGAGAATGGGGGAGAGGACCCAGGACAGCAATGGAAGCTCGAAGGACCTACAAAGAGCAAGACACCTTAGAGCTTGGGAAGAAAGCACACAGTGAAGAACAACAGGATAAGGAGGAAGCAGAAAAAATGACTGAGAGGTGGCGAAAGACCAGGTGGAAGTGGAGTGCGGGAGAAAAAGAAATCATAAGGAGGTGGTAAAAGTACATGGGGTTGGTAAAAAAAAAGCAGAGGCAGCACAGAAAGGGAGCAACAAGGAAATAAGAGGCGGGAGAGGAAAGTGAACTAAAGGAAGAAGTCACAGTAGAAATGTGGGAGAAGGAGAGGAAAAGGAGGGACAGGGTGAGACAGGGATAGAAGGTGCACAGGAAGGGCTCTTTGCTGGACATAGGGATTGCCAGGATGCAGGGCCCAAACTCATTGATTGTTGAACAGGGAAACTGACTTTCTGGTTGACTTGTTTTGACCCAAGGAGAAGCCATCCTGTTATTTGTTTGACATTAATGCGGTCCTATTATATGTTGCATCGCTTAATTTCTCTTACTTAAAAAAACATTGAATATGTCACTTTGTTAGCCACTGTCACTTTTAGACATTCTTGTGAATCCTTGCGTTGCATCTCGACAGGATTGTAGCCTGCACCACATATAGACAAGACTGTTGAATATAAGCCATTGCCACATCTAGACATTACTGTGAATGTTGGCATGCGTTACATCTAGACAGGATTGTGAATGTTGGCTTGCGTCACATCTGGACAGGACTGCTGAATGTTAGCCACTGCCACATTTAGACATTAATACTACCACATTAATACTAACCCTATTCTCAAATCTCTGCATAGCTAACCCACAAAAAAATCCACACAACCATCTTCTCGCTCAGTAAACCACAGGCACTTCACCACATTGCAACAACAAACAAACAACACATAAACCGTGGCAACAGCACACAAGGTATCTCTTCGGTCCGACTTTTACACCAAAGCTCACCACATGGTGAAAACATAACTGAAGCTGTCAACAGCACACCACTTTCTCACTTTCCTTTTCCCTCTTCACCTGACTAACCCATCCCACCTTCTTATTTACCGATCCACCTGAGCGCCTGGGGACCAAGTCCATTGGTGATGGTGCGTGGTACAAATCCCGTTACGATTAACATTAACTTTGGCCTCATTGATGCCCAATGACTGAATGTTGGGGTTTGTGCGAATGATGTCAACACCAAAATTATCTCTTTCCGATAAAGCTGTTAAAAAAATGCACCCCAACAGCTCTGAAGAAATCCACTCCATGGACATCAGACTGCTCATTAAATCAAAACTGGCCTATGCCAAAGTCCTCAACATCATCCTCCCAACGTACGAGACACAATCAATCCGATGGGTCCATAACACAGAGGTCTGTCTGATTTTTTGGCAAAACAGCAACAGGTTGAGAATTCTTCACTTTGTAAAATCAAGTTCTAAAGGCTATGCTTAAAATTCAAAAACACACTCTTGCCCCACAAACTCCACAACACATAATTCAGCAATGCTGGCGCCCTAGAAAGGGAACACAAAGAACACTCTGGTTTTTGTCGGCAAAGAGCTATTCCTAGCTTAACTGAGAAGGCATGCAACGTGGAGATGGCGAGGAAGCCACTGAAAAATACACGTGTGGGACTGTTAGGGGAATCGGTCTGAAGACCTCCTTATATACACTATTTTAACAGATACGGATCTTCAGTTTTTATTAAATATCAAAATTTATATTGGCACAAAATGTGGCCCTAATCTATCTTGCCCTTCAAGAAAAAAAACGTACATAGATGCTTCCATCAAATTAAGGAAAGCATCAGATCATACCATAGTCTTAGCACAAGAAAGTATAACCAGACTATGGAACTCATGGGGTTGTAGCAATATTGACAAATCACAATCCTGTCAGCAATTACCTGACAAGGTATCAGCTCAGTCACACATCCCTTATTACACATAGGGATTCATACTGAGCAGTTACAACTTTTGTAAACTAACAGATAAAATCCCCTGCATTTTCATATGAAAATAAGACTGCTTTGTAAAACTCAATCGGTCATTTTTTAACATATTTTTCATTTGCAAGGCAGATGACGCATGCACAGAAGGCTTGGCATGCGCCTATTAACCATTTGTTTTGAACAAATAGATTGTTCCTTTTTTGAGTGTGTTGGAAGGTTAGCAATAGGGCAAGTTTCCTTCTTGACTATCCCTAACCTTAGATAAGCGGAGCAACCAGAGCTACCGAGTGCTAGCATTTCATAAGGGATTAGTTTAGCATGGTTGAAGGGCAAGCTAGAGGAAGCCACTGAACCACTCTAGCTCCCACACCAGATGACGATCCTCCTTGACGCAATGATATTTCATCCTAGCTGATTTCCGCTTCTGACCTAGATGCAGTGATGTATCCAGACGTATTCATCTGCAGTGGCCGGCTGCTATACTGTTGTTTTCTGCACGGACCGCTGCTGCATGTTTGGACTTGTGTTAGTCTATGAAGACAGTGTGGGAGGTGGGCTTGGAGCTGGCAGCAGGAAGTTGCTGATTGGTGCATGCACAGTGGGTGGAAGTAGCATCAAATGTAGTAACCACCTGCCGTGTGCCACTGGCAGACGTCCTGATAGTGGGCCAGCTCCTTGAGGTTGCCAACCTCACATGGGCAATGTGCACATCTCCATAGCCTGTCGTGCCAGCTTGATATACAGTAAAATCTTTGCCCAGGAATCACCTCTTTTAATGGATCAAAGTCGGCGATTGATTCTAAAGGAATCCCAGAGCTTTGTGTTACTTTATAAGGGATTATAGATATTGCTCTGCTTCTCGAGATTTCAATAAGATGTATTTTTAGCTAAACTCTACCTATATCTAATAACTTAAGGGTACATGTGCTTCGCGTGTGTTAGCTGGAGCAGGTATTGTAACTTTCTTTCACCATGATTAAAGGACAGACGCTTGCATGTGCACAGTGTGATCTCTCTGCGGGATGCATTGACCCACTAGGCTCTGCCCTGCGACATCACTGTGTGCTGGCGGCACCGGAACCAACTAAATGGCCGAAAAAAGCCATATGCGCGCTAAACCTCTGAGAATTGCGCTGTGAAACCAGAAAGTTGACTGCCAATCTGCTTTGCCTGTGTCAGTGGAGGAACAGGAGACCACACTAATAAAACTTGTCATTGGGCTGCCCACAGAGTGAAAATGGAAACTACATGAAAGGCAGTGCTTCATTGCAAGGAAACCCAGAAGTGCTCTGAAATCCGTTTTTCCTTGGTTGCTGAAATCACAAAATAATGGTTCCCAAACATCAGAAAAGATCCAACATCCTTGCTGGGTGTTACCCGTCACTGTATTTAAAGAATCCACATAAGCACACAATATCAGGAGAAGCAGATTTCATCACAATAATATCCACATTAAAAAAAAGGTGCTTTCCTGGGAAAATCTGTCAGATATGGGCGCAGTACCGTCGGCCACCTGTACGAAAGCTGTCATTTAATTACACTGGAAGCTTAAACTTGTACAGTAAAATCAAATGGTTGAAATGAAGTGACTTGCTATCAAAAGCAATATAGGTTGCCACTATTTAATTTCTATGTTTAAAAAGACAGAAATTAGAGATTTGTTTGCCTGTTTTAAAAATTGTAACTTTAATTTCAACAAAGAACAATGTCACAATTTACTTTAAAGTAACCTGATTCAGCAAAACTTCAAAGAAGCCTCCACTACTGGGAAACACACCACCCTTCTGCTTCCCACCAAAAGGACAGGAACTCCTATTTAGGTGTTAATGAAGTGGGGAGGAGATTTTGCTCTGCTGCTCTGGGGAGAGACAAAAGACTCCCTTGATTGAAAAGATATGGAGATGCAACTGTCAACAGAAACTCCTGCCAGGGGAAAGAGGCAGGGATTCTCTTGACCCACCAAAACTTTGGAGGCGGGACAGACAGTTATGTGTATTCTTAAAGCACAAGAAAGTATATGTTTGAAAAGGACTGACAGAGGACTGTGCAAAATTGTAAAAATGTATAAAATGACAATATTGTTAATATGAAAATTCTGGTCACGTTGTAAAACTACTCAGAACTCTGTGCTATCTTCAGGGACAAGACTACAGAATTTGTGGTTTTGTAGCAATTGTGGTGATGCCAGAAACATGAAACTTCACATGATTATGCCCAGATGTCATGCGCACATATGCGTACAAATGTGGACAAATCTGACATTGGGTACCGGACAAAAAGTGCGAACAATTGCCAAATTTAGACCCAAGCTCTCACCGTGACGGGGCTCGGATGAATACTTGCTCCAACAAATATCTGATATAAATATGCTATTGGTATTAAGGTTGCAAAATTGTAATTATGTCTTGTTTGAAAAATAGATTTCATGTGCAGAAACAAAGGGAGGTACTCTCTGGATTACAAAATACAGCGTCATCATGACACCATGTTTTCTTCTCAAATCAGGGGAGAGGAAAGACCCTAACCAATAGAATACCAGGGGGTGTGCCTAGTAGAAGTCAGCATACCCACCCTTTTAGAAAATACATAAATAGAGATAGCTTAGGACCTAGAAAGACACATTCACCCACCATCTGATTGCTGGCAAAGCACTTTGCAAGAGAAATCCATATTCCAGACTCCAGAACTTTGAAAGCAGAAAGGCCCATTTCCAAAGCTGAACCCTTCGCAGCTTGGCCTTTTAAAATCCTGAAACCAGATTTTACCCCAGACCTCCAAGGGGAACAACAAAAAGAACAGCCTGGCTAGGCTGTGCTGCTTTCTTGCTAAGAATTCTTGCCAGAATCCAGAGATCCGACCCAGTAGAGCAGAGCTGTGACCAGATCGCTGCGAACCAGAACCAACCCGTTAGATCCAGCCCAATTCCACCGTGCAGTGTCCAGAGTGCCGTGCTGAGTGCAGAACCAGGGCGCCTTGTGTCCAGTCCAGTGCAGTGTGATAGCAGAATTCCAGTCCAGAAATCTTTGACCAGATCCCTGATGGGTCCATTCCAATCAGTGGTAGTGAGTATCCATAGCATAGGATTGTCTCTAGCATATGTATTATCCATAAGTCATCCCTATCCAAACCCACTCTCTTATAGTGGTGTGCAGGGGGAAAAGAGTAATCACATTGCATTTTTGATTGAACCCACACAAAGTATTATTCTATGCTGCATTATTTTCCTTAATATTACTCTGTGAGATTAAAGAGATTTATTGTGACATCACCCCATTGGTGATCATTGTATAAATATTAAATAGTGTGATATATATACATTGTGAAAATCCATAAAATAAATATTTTAACTTTGCCAAACAGCCTGCTTCCTGTTTGAATGTGACTGGGGGGGATTCAAAGAGAGGGGGGTGATATAAGGGTATATCATTCAGAAATAAAAGAACTTATAGACATAAATAAATAATTAAGGGTTCCAGCTGTGCATCACACGCTCGGCATTGATTTAGGTGGAGTGCTTGGTTGAAATCACTTACAAGATTGGGGGCTCGTCACGAGATTTCTGAATTAGACATACCACTTGTGACAGTCTAATACAGTGTGCTAACTAACGGGGTACATAATCCCTGTTGGGCTACTACGCTGTGTTACACTGTGAAAAGCACCCCTCAATAGGAATGCTCTAAGGAACTGACCTGCTTTGCAAAAATAAAATAAACTCCTGTAAAACAGAAAGGAAATCAATATTTCCAGAATGGCGACCTTGGTAGAGATCGATATGGCTAAAGAACACCTAATGCATAAATTATTTATAAGGGGTGAATGGACAGAGCAGGATCAGAATGTGTGGTTGCAGGCAATCACAGAACAGACCACTGCAACAGTGTTAGACATATGGCAAGATCAGGGTCCATTACATGTGGCCCTGAGTGAACTGTATATGGCCCCTAAGGTAAAGGAAGAGCAAAGCAAGATTGCCAAAATAGCGGCATATCTGTACCTCCATATTGGAGCAATACAGGACAAATATGCCGAGGGCCAAGATCTGGCAAACAAGCAACTGCAGGCATTAGAAAAATCCCAAACTGATCTGGACTCTGTAGAGCAGAGACTGCAGAGGAGCCGTGAATCAGAAAATGAAATTAGGCAGTATCTAACCGAAACAAAAGAAGATATGGGTATCCTGCAGCAGGAGAAGGTAGAACAGGATACCAGAATGCTGGCCTTGCTGAAGGAGTACCAAGAAAGTTTGGGCTCTCTACTGCAGAGCCAGAAAAAGCTGGAACAGCTAATACACTTTAACAGGGCATGCGCAGAGCAAGTAGTCACCCTGTAAAGCCGCCTAGACAAAGAAATAGAAGAGAATAATAAGCTAATTCTGAAAGACCTGGACACCCAGGCAGAATTTGATGAAGAGCGCCAGAAAGCTGGTGCGCTCCAAAGACAGAGGGATGACCTGGCTGCACAGAGGCATACTCTTGCTCAGGAAAGGGACACCTTAAGCCAAGTCTGTTATTTAAAAGAGAAGATAGAAGAAAATCACCTGGCCCTTCAGGGACTGGGTGACCTCCAAAAAGTCCATGAAAAATTGTTAGACCACACCAGGAGGGTGGAAGATGCTCTAGCAAGGAAGGACCAGGTCAGTATGGACAGGACTCAGGAGGTAACCCTCATGCAGCAAAAACTGGCCCAGTACTCTAAATTGACAAAGGAAGCGCAGAGAGACAATGAGGCTCTCTGTGAGAAAACTGACAGGCTCCACAGACAGGTAGCTATGCAAGAGTAATTGATAGAAACTAGCAAGGCCTTGATAGAGGAACAGAAAGCTCAGGTTCGTGCATGGCAACAGGGAGCAGGGGCTGAGAGGGATGAGGTCCGCTGGGAAAGGGAAACACCTGAGCATAACTGAAGGAACCCTAGTAACAGAGGCCTTCATCTCTTCCAATCCCTGGACTCTGCCAACCCCATGTCCACTGGCACACATGAGCCAAGGGCCAAGGGGATGGCAGACTTCAATCCAATGAGGAATATGGGGCTCATAGACTAGCACCTCCCAGGAATGGATGGGCGGGCATCTGGGTATGGGTTCCCAAGTATTGTCAAATTTAGTGGGGGAACTCCATGAGAATAGGCCCACTAAGGGCATCCTGAAAACCTCTACCCAGGTAGGACAGTGGGGTGTGGGGGAGTACTCATCAAATCCTGGGAGCAAGGAGGAATCAGAAAACTCCTCTGAGCGCCCCAGGACACAGGAAACTAGGCCCCAACATTCTGCCAGCCATTCCCAGGCTCACAGAATCCAGGAGAGCCTAGAAGACCAGACAGGCACCTCTGGTAGCAGTGCCTCTGAGTCAGAGGAGGAGTGGACCAGGGTTACCTGAACCAAAAAGGCTGACAAGATAAGAAGGGCTTTGCTCAAGGATCCCCTAAAGCAAATCAAAGCGATAAGGAGCATCATCACGCCCTATCATAAGAACGCAAAGTATTCAGTTTGGGAGCACCTAGAGCTCTTTGAACAGATGATGAAAACTTTCCATTTGAAGGAGAGCCAAAGCTGTATTCAATATGTGAAATGTACCTTCTCTCCAGAATACTCCAGCTTCTTTGCAGGGCTGGAGGACCAAAATCATTCTAGGTGGTCCACCTATATGGCGGCCATCTTGAAACATTTTTCTGTGCACAGAAATCCTCAGGAGGCTCGCAGGGCAGCCTACAACTTGCAATGTGGGGAAGATCAGCGTGCCTTTGCACAGACCACCAGAAGGGTGCACACTGACAGCAAAGAGTTTGTGAATACTTTCTTCCACACTCTCCCCAAGTACATCATGACCCAGCTAGTGAGAGACTTTCACGAGAAAAGATCACTAGACTGGGTCATTGAACAAGCCACCCGCATTTATGAGGTGCAAAAGCCAGTAGAAAACAAAAATAATCCTAAAAGCCCCAAACCAAGCAACACCCCTGCTGCTGCTAAGGTGGCAGAGGTAAAGGTTGCCCCCATTTTAGATTTAGAGATAGGGGGACCTAAAAACCTGCCTTCACAGAATCAGAATAATCCCAAGCCCAGAAGCCCCTCGGGCCAGTCACAAACAGGGAGCCAGGGAGGCAATCCCACAAATGGGACCCCTAACTCCCCTGGCTACATCAGTCCCCGCTACAAGGGGAATACACCCATCCTTTGTTATGTGTGGACTACTCCAGCCCAAGGGGGGGATCCAACCAAACAGCAGCTAACCCAGGAAACTTCCCTCTGCACTTCCCCCAGGAGGGCATTAATTCCCCAAATCCTGGACAGAACTTCTTCCCCAGGTACCCGCAAAACTTTCAACCCCAAAACAATCCATCCTTCTTTCCCCACTTTCCTGAGGCCAGACAACCCAATCCGGTAGAGGGTGGAGGGGTACCCAAATTTTCCAAACCCCGGGGTATTTTCAGAGAAGGGATAGCTACCATTCCCGGGATCAGCCCCGGGGAGAAATGAGAAGCCTGAGCAGGTGTCACAACTAGAGCGCCAGGTCCAAAACATGGCACAGGATCTGGGTCGCACGCTGAGGGCTCAACAGAACCCTCAGATGAGCATGCCAGCGCAGAATGCCTCAAACTCCGGACCTGGTGCTCCAGAGCAATGACGGAGGAAGAACCCCGACAACCCACCGGTTCCCAGGGAGGAGGCACAAGGGGAAGGGGGGTGTAAAGCCTTGGAGGAAGCTTCCTTCCCCACCTGTAAAAAGCCCCTGGAAACCCAGGAACCAGAACCAAAATCTCCTGCCCCTGAAAGTCTGCCACCGAAGGAGCAGAGAGGGGGTAGGAGAAACCAAGAACCCAAAAAGACCCATTTTGAGGAGGAGGTACAAATCTTCCAGTTTGAAGGAGAGGGGTCCTCAGAGGATTTTGGGAAAAGGATCTTCTCCTTCAGAGATGGGGGAACTCCGCACAAAGGAAAATGGGTCCCAAAGGATCCTAATTCAGACTGGGTAGATGTGGGGACTGAGCTAGCGCCGCCCATCATCCAACCCCAGAACCAACCACATGAAAATCCCCTGGTTCAAACCCATCCTGGAATAACCATCGAGGGGACTGCGGATTTGGATATTAAAATTGGGCAACACAAGGTGAAGCACCCGGTCACAGTTATAACTCAGAGGGCACCCCTTGTTTATTAAGAAATGACATCCTGCGTAGGTTGTCACCCTTAATAGATTGCATAAACAAGGTCCTCTGGACCCAGACTAGCCGACCCATAAAATTGAAACAGAGTGTCAACCATGTTAGTTTAAACGGCACCTGCCACATGGTTGAACAAAAACCTGACCAAATAGAATTTCACTTCCAGAATAACCAAATCCCAGACGCGACAGTAATAGCAGTAGGACAACAAACTGGTGATGGGGGGGTCCTCTCTATTTCTGAAAATCAACCTTCCTTCCAGTCTAAGGTGGCATTCCACACTGGAAGGAAACACTCTGAAATTCTTTACAAATTCACAATCAGAAATTCCCACTCCTATAGTCCAGAAAGATGAGAAATCAGCTCAAAGCCTGGCTGATATTCAGCAAATTGGAGAGCAGCTGTTCATCCCTATTCAGTTAAATGAAGGGAAGGACTCTGTTCTTCCCCGTGTGTGTGTGAACAACGGTAAGAGCTTCATCAGCGAAGCCATCTTCCGCCAACTCCCAAAAGATCCAGCCATTCCCACATTTAAACTGATAGACAAATGGGAAATGGATCTGGAAACACCCAATTCCAAACATCTCCTGCCAAGGTGTATGCTCAAAATCTCCATAGGCAACAAGAGCATAGTCCATAATGGTTGGGTCGTGCGAGACGTCACTGCCGCCTTTTACTTAGGCAGTGACATTCTCAATCGCTTTGCCATTAGTTTGGACCTAATAAACTTCAAAACCTGGTCCCGATTAGCGGATAATCCCATGGGCTTTGATGACCCACAGAAAGCATTCAGGTCAGCTTAATTGCTGCCTTATGCAGTTGAAATTCAGATGGGAGAGGAAGTCACCATCCCAGAAAGGACCCGACAATTCTCCCTGGAAGTGAAAGTTAAAAGAGGACAGAAATTAAAAAACCCTGACGCCTATATTCATCTCAATGCTTATTTCCAACAGCAAGGGTTGGGGGTAAATCCAACACCACTAGTCAATATAGAACATGAAACCATTCCAATAGAGGTGGATAACAGCGACTTAAAGAGTATCACTCTAGCCGCAGGCACCATTATTGAAATGGCGGTTGATGACCGCCATTTTTCCATAGATTTAGGCAATGAAATGTTAGCACCAATCCCCAAGGACTGTTTTGACAGTTATAGTGATGACAACACAACACCAGACAGGATCTTTACCCGGCATGGGGGGAACTTCCTGGTGTACACTTCCATCCCTTATGGCAAGAAAGATGTGACCTGTGACTTCAGGAGGGATGGGGTGATTTTCCAAGTCCACCAGGACTGCCTTCCCCACCTGAAGCCACCAGTCCAAATCAGCACTCTGACCAGGGACTTCTCCACCCAGCTGGAGGAGGCCGCTGAGATAGCAAAACCAGAAGTCTTTCCAGGCTTCAGGCAGATGGTTGAAGAGAGAGTCAACCTAGCTGATGCCTGTGAGACTCTGGAGCAGAAGCAAAAATTGAAACAAGTTTTCTTAGATTTTCAAGATCTCTTTGCGGTAGACTCACATGACTGTGATCGCACCGACATCCACACAACAACAATTCCCACGGACCCTGGCATGACTCCAGTGTTTGTGAAGCAATATCGCATGCCTCTCGCATCAATGGAGTCTCTTACTGAAATAATTAAGAACCTTGAGTCCCGTTGGATAATCCATCCAGTCCACAGCACCTTCAATAATCCGGTGCTGGGGATTTTGAAGCCAAACGGCCAGTGGAGACTCTGTGCCGACCTTAGGGAGCTCAACAAACAGGTCCATACTTCCCGATGGCCTTTTCCCTACATTGAGCAAGGGCTGGCCGAGATCCAGGGGTCACAGGTATTCACTGCAATAGACCTGACCAATGGGTACTGGACTGTACCTGTCAGCATGGAGGACCACTACAAGCTGGCCTTAACCTTTGGAGGGCATCAGTACACATGGACGCGGACTCCCTTTGGATACATCAACTCCGGCAATGAATTCAACATTTTTCTACATAAGGCCATGCCCGACCTGGGTGAAAGGGGTAACCTGGCCTATGTAGATGATGTTTTAATCAATAGCTCAACTGTGGAGGAACACATAGCGGGGATCCGTTACGTTCTGACACAGTTGAGGGCTGCCGGAGCAAAACTTTCCTTTCAAAAGCACAGTGGTGCAGAACCCGTGTCAATTTCTTGGGGCATGAGATTACTCCTCAGGGTCTCTGTCCCCAGGAAAAGAAAGTGGAAGCACTCCAGAAATTAAAAGACCCCACAACTCTGCAGGAACTAAGGAGCCTCCTTGGACTAACTAATTACAGCAGAAAGTTCATTGAGGACTACGCAGAGATCACAAGACCCCTGATCTATCTTTTGAAGGGGGGGGGTCAAGTGGGAGTGGGGTCCAGAACAAGCCGAGGCAGTAAGACAACTCAAAAGAAGCCTCTCACAAGCGCCTTGCCTAGCTTACCCTGTCAAAAACAAGGAGTTCTTCTTGGAGACAGGGTTCTCAAATACATGCTTGACTGCAGTATTATATCAAAAGCATGACAAGGTCAATAAAGTAATCTCCTATGCAAGTAAACCTTTATCCTCTGTGGAGGAAAAATTCAACGATTGTGAGAAGGCACTTCTGGCAACGGTGTGGGCACTGAAGAATTACCGCCCGTTTATCCAGGGGGAACACATCATAGTGGAGACTCCACACCAGCCTCTGCAATATCTCCAAAGTGACAGAATCCCGGCCGGAAATGTGAGTAATTCCCAAATTACTTCCTGGATTCTGTCAATGCAAGGCTTTCCTGTGGAGGTCAGATATGGCCAAAATAAGAAGAGTCCCCTCGCGCAAGGTTTGGCTGACTTGCATGATTGTGCCAGAGAAATCTGTCTCGAGGACGAAAGTCTTAAAATCAAGGACAACATGGAGGCATACCTTAATTCCCCACACAAAGTCTTTGAAGAAGACAAGTGTGAGGGAATGCCCACTGTCTATGTGGATGGATGCTCCTACCATGTTGACAACAACGGGGAAAAATATTTTGTGGCCGGAGTAGGGAATGCATGGGTGTACGATGCCCCAGAACCCTCTGCTGGGTACAAGATTGGTCCCCGAAGTAGTCAAGTGGCAGAGTTGATGACTGTGCATCAAGCCATCCTCACTACTGTCCAGCACCAACTCCATGAACTGGTCATAATCACAGACTCGGAGTATGTCCGGAACGGGTTTGTGGAGCACCTGGTTAACTGGAAAACCAGAGGCATGCTATGTGCTAATAACAAACCATTGAAACATGGACATTTAATTCAAAACATTGATGATCTGGTCACCTCTAATGGGATGACCATCTACTGGAAAAAGATCAAGGGTCAATCTAAAGTAGAGGGACCAGACAAAACTGGAAAAGACCTAGCTGATCAGCTGACCAAAACCGGAGCCATCCAAGGGGATCTACTAGTGATCAAGTCCCTGTTGGGGGAAATCCAGGCCACTGCTATCACTAGGTCCAAGACAAATGCTCACAATGAACTCTCAACTGCAAAATGGAGTAAGGAGACCCCAGATGCTGATTTGATTACGGCTCAAAAAGGGGATCCAATAATTGGTAAATTTTATCAACACAATGAGGAACCTGAGAACTTTCCCCTGACGGATACCGATTACATTGGGAAAGAGGACCTCAGAGTGTTGATGAAATGTCAAAAAATGTTCCGAATCCAAGACGGTTTGTTGGTAAGGAGATGCCTAGCTGGCCATGATCAGTGTGTGGTCCCTACCTCATTCCGAAGCCTGATGTTAAGTCACGCCCATGATGCGGCCACAGCCCGTCATAGGGGGTTTCATGCAACACTTGAAATCTTAAGAGAGGTTGCATACTGGCCACGGTGGTCAGTCAAAAGACCGAATCAATAATACCGAACGACAAAATCTCGAAACAAAAATATCGAAAAAAAAATTATCGAATAATTTAATTATTTATTTATATGTGTTTTTGGGGGTCAGGTAAGTAAAAAAAAAGGTTAAAATAAAAAAAAAATAGAAAAAAGGGGGGATGGGGGGGAACCCCCCCATTTCGAAAAAAAAACCGTCATAAAAAAAAATTCGATATTTTTGTTTTCGACCTTTTTTTTCGATATTTTTGTTTTCGATATTTTTGCGTTCGGTATTATCACTATAAACCACTGGCCACACATAGAGCAGGACCTCGACCAATACTTCAAGGGGTGTCTTGTATGTGCACAATTTCAGCCAACGTCCCTCACACACTGTGCACCTCTCCAAAAGAGGGGGATGACACTGCAATGATCAGATTTACAAGTCGATTTTATCGGGCTCGTGATTCGCTCCTCTAAGGGGAACAAGTACACGTTGACCGTGACATGCTTGTTTACTAAATGGGTGGAATGTCTCCTGGACCCAAATTGCAAGACAGAAACAGCAGCTGCCCTGATGATCAACCACATCTTCTCGTGTTTTGGACTACCCCAAAGGATCAAGTCATACCGAGGTAGCCACTTCACTAGCGAAGTAATGACAAGGATGTGGGAGATACTTGGGGTCAAAAGGAAATTACACATTGCCTACCGGCAAGCCTCTAGTGGTGCAGTGGAGAGATACAACAAGACAATTGTGAGCATATTAAAAAAGTTTGTGCCAGATTCTGGGCCAAGTTGGGATATTCGATTACCCCTTCTCCTGATGGCCATCAGATCTACCCCTTCATCTGCAACTAAAATGTCACCGTTTGAGCTGATGACTGGATGCAGGATGGTGCTTCCCCAGCATCTGCTCTACAGATCCCAAGAGCAGACATTGATCAGTGCCTCCATAACTCATGAGAAAACACCTTCAACATGCTTTTGCCTATGCTCAGCGAAATCTAGGAAGATCTGCATACAGCATGAAGACCCACTATGACTTAAAGACTACTAGAAAAGAATACCATGTAGGAGACTGGTTTACTTATACAATTTCCAAAGGAACCAGGCCAAACAGCACACATTTTTGTCTAGCTGGAGACAAAATCTCACCAGTCGCCTACAAAATCTGCATCCCCAAAGGCAGTTTGGCAGAGGGGGAAGATAAGTGGGTCCATATCAACCAACTGAAGTGTTGCCATCATAGGCACACGCTGCAGCAACTGGACGATTCTTCTGAGACCCCAGAGGGGTTCACTCCAGCTCCCCAGAATTCCAACCATTAATATTCCATTTATATAATCAATAAATTGCCGATAGAAAAAAATTGTCCTGATTTGTCAAAATATATGTGTCAGCCCCACTACATAAATAGTGGTGGGGAAATGTCTACAAATATGCTTTTGCTTTGTCATCCTAGAATTGGAAACCATGGAGACTAAAACCAAGGAGGACCACCCAGGGACTGGAAGGAAAGATCAAAGGGGCCCAGGTTATCGCTCCATACTCTCATCAGGACTTGGCGAGGAGAACCGGACTATCCACCACTGATGGGAGAAGCTGATGAATTTTGCCATTTGGACCAGAAAAAAAAGAAACTGATCATCCCAAACTCGCGACTTTTCTTGACGGACGGTCAAAACCAAATCACGAGGGGGGGCTTGTGGGATGCATTGACCTACTAGGCTCTCCCCTGCGACATCACTGTGTGCTGGCGCCACCGGAACCAACAAAATGGCCGAAAAAAAGCCATATGCGCGCTAAACCTCTGAGAATTGAGCTGTGAAACCAGAAAGTTGGCTGCCAATCTACTTTGCCTGTGTGAGTGGTGGAACAGGAGACCACACTACTAAAACTTGTCATTGGGCTGCCCACAGAGTGAAAATGGAAACTACATGAAAGGCAGTGCTTCATTGCAAGGAAACCCAGAAGTGCTCTGAAATCCGTTTTTCCATTGGTTGCTGAAATCACAAAATAATGGTTCCCAAACATCAGAAAAGATCCAACATCTTTGCTGGGTGTTACCCGTCACTGTATTTAAAGAATCCACATATGCACACAATGTCAGGAGAAGCAGATTTCATCACAAGAATATCCAAATTAAAAAAAGGTGCTTTCCTGGGAAAATCTGTCAGATATGGGTGCAGTACCGTTGGCCGCCTGTATGAAAGCTGTCATTTCATTACACTGAAAGCTTAAACTTGTACAGTAAAATCAAATGGTTGAAATGAAGTGACTTGCTATCAAAAGCAATATAGGTTGCCACTATCTAATTTCTATGTTTAAAAAGACTGGAATTAAAGATTTGTTTGCCTGTTTTAAAAATTGTAACTTTAATTTCAACAAAGAACAATGTCACAATTTACTTTAAAGTAACCTGATTCAGCAAAATGTCAAAGAAGCTTCCCCCACTGGGACACACACAACCCTTCTGCTTCCCACCAAAAGGACAGAACTCCTATTTAGGTGTTAATGAAGAGGGGAGGAGATTTTGCTCTGCTGCTCTGGGGAGAGACAAAAGACTCCCTTGATTGCAAAGATATGCAGATGTAACTGTCAACAGAAACTCCTGCCAGGGGAAAGAGGCAGGGATTGCTCTTGACCCACCAAAACTTTGGAGGCGGGACAGACAGTTATGTGTATTCTTAAAGCACAAGAAAGTATATGTTTGAAAAGGACTAACAGAGGACTGTGCAAAATTGTAAAATTTGTAAAATGACAGTATTGTTAATATGAAAATTCTGGTCACGTTGTAAAACTACTCAGAACTCTGTGTTATGTTCAGGGACAAGACTACAGAATTTGTGGTTTTGTACCAATTGTGGTGATGCCAGAAACATGAAACTTCACATGATTATGCCCAGATGTCATGCGCACATATGTGTAAAAATGTGGACAAATCTGACATTGGGTACTGGACCAAAAGTGTGGAAAATTGCCAAATCTAGACCCGAGCTCTCACCGTGACGGGGCTCGGATGGATACTTGCTCCAACAACTATCTGATATAAATATGCTATTGGTGTTAAGGTTGCAAAATTGTAAATATGTCTTGTCTGAAAAATAGATTTCATGTGCAGAAACAAAGGGAGGTACTCTCTGGATTACAAAATACAGCGTCATCATGACACCATGTTTTCTTCTCAAATCAGGGGAGAGGAAAGAGCCTAACCAATAGAATACCAGGGGGTGTGCCTAGTAGAAGTCAGCATACCCACCCTTTTAGAAAATACATAAATAAAGATAGCTTTGGACCTAGAGAGACACATTCACCCACCATCTGATTGCTGGCGAAGCACTTTGCAAGAGAAATCCATATTCCAGAACTTTGAAAGCAGAAAGGCCCATTTCCAAAGCTGAACCCTTTTTAGCTTGGCCTTTTAAAATCCTGAAACCAGATTTTACCCCAGACCTCCAGGGGAACAACGAAAAGAACAGCCTACTGAGCTGTGCTGCTTTCTTGCTAAGAATTTTTGCCAGAATCCAGAGATCCAACCCAGTAGAGCAGAGCTGTGACCAGATCGCTGCGAACCAGAACCAGAACCAACCCGTCAGATCCAGCCCAATTCCACCCGGCAGTGTCCAGAGTGCCGTGCTGAGTGCAGAACCCGAGCGCCTTGAGTCGAGTCCGGTGTGCTAGCAGAATTCCAGTCCAGCAATCTTTGACCAGATCCCTGACGGGTCCATTCCAATCAGTGGTAGTGAGTATCCATAGCATAGGATTGTCTCTAGCATATGTATTATCCATAAATCATCCCTATCCAAACCCACTCTCTTATATCCAGAACTGCATTGTAGAAAATCTTTTGTCTTACTTGAATCTTTCTCTCATCCCTATAGTCTTTTGGTAAAGGTAGTGTTAAATCATCTTTGCGCTAATATATTTGCAGAAGAAAGACAAGCGTCTCGGCAGGCAAAAACCAGCCAGAGGCATCGCTGGACTGGTGGCTGTGCTGTCGTGTAGTTTTTGGCTTCATAGTCTCCCTAGTATAAGAAACCTTGTTTGTAATTTAAAAAAAAGCTCAACCTTGTTTTACAAATTTTGACTTGTTCTGAAAAAAACAGCCTCTACAAAAACCTTCATAACCTCCTCCCCGTGTATGCTAGAAACGAGATTCAAGTGTCTACTTGAAGCTAACATCCTCAGCTTTCCAACAAATCCAAAAAGTCTTCCCGCCATCATGCTTACTGCACACAGAAAAGTTTGCCGCAAATTTCTCGTTTGGCTCAAATCTATCACGTGTGAAACAGCTGTGCATTGCATCCGACCTCAGAATTAAGTTTTCAACTAGCTAGTTACTCAATAATCATTGCTAGTGTTTATCTGAAACTATACAAAGCGGCTCCCACTAGTATTAAATCAATTTTAGTTAATTAAATCCAATTTCAGTGTTTTCACCATTCATTCAAAGCCACATTCAAAACCATTTTGATAAGTTGCAATCATTCCTGTTTTTCTCTGTGTTTGCTGGGGGGAAATTGGGATTGATACTGTATTTGTTGAGTGTGTATTCCTGAAACCTGTTTTCTCTCCTTCCATTTTTTTTTACTGCATATTGGTGGGATTGAGTAGTGTGCAGGGGAAAGAGTAATCACATTGCATTTTTGATTGAACCCACACAAGATATTATTCTATGCTGCATTATTTTTCTTATTATTACTCCGTGTGATTAAAGAGATTTATTGTGATATCACCCCATTGGTGATCATTGTATAAATATTAAATAGTGTGATATATATATATATATTGTGAAAATCCATAAAATAAATATTTTAACTTTGCCAAACATCCTGCTTCCTGGTTCAGTGTGACCGGGAGGGATTCAAAGAGAGGGGGGTGATATAAGGGTATATCATTCAGAAATAAAGGAACTTATAGACATAAATAAATAATTAAGGGTTCCAGCTGTGCATCACACGCTAGGCATTGACTTAGGTGGAGTGCCGGGTTGAAATCACTTACAGCTCTGACACAGGCTGTGTTGGTATTGCCAATACAGACTTGAATGTGACCACATTATGAATCATAAATTATGATCATGGCAGAAAACCCAAGCTAGGATCCTCCTGGGGGACTGGAGGGGGTAGGGGGAGGATGGAGGTCTCAGAAGTTCAGCTTAAACAATTACATATGAATGTCCTTAAATACTCGTTACCTTCAAATGCACACGAGATGTAAACTGAACTAAAGACTTTTACATTGTTACAAAATACTGATGGCAAATGAAACCTGGAGAAAATGGGGGGCCTCGTGCAAGGCAAGTGGCGTCGGGTGGCCTGCAACTCCATGGTGGTTCACAAGCCTCTCAGAGGAGTCTAGACAGCGCTGCCAAGTGTGTTCCCACTTAAGACGAAGGAGACTATGCAATATACATTTTTAAAAGTTATTCTCATCATATGGCAGATTTTCGAACGTGGAAAACATATATTGTATTCATTGGAAACGTGCATTACTGCTGGTAACAAAATATTTCTCAGGAACTTTACAAAACCCTGCTTTATTTAAGTGGAAAATGAAAAATGATGTATAACGCTTAACATTTCTGAGGGCCATAATATTGTACATTATCGTGGGCTTTAAATCTGGCAGGCAATGCTAGCAAGTAACCCACAGATAAAGCTCGGTCAGGTGTTTTATTAATTTCTTCATCATTCATAAACTGTTCATTTTTTCAACTATGTGAACTGACTTCTAATTTTGTGCCGGATGTTGAAACGAGAAATGATACCGCGGCCTCTGCATGGGATAGAAGCCTCCGCAGTAGAAAACCTTATGCCTCATTACGAGTTTGGCAGTGCAGTGAAAGAGTGGTGGCAATTCTTACCTTACAGTTACCTTAGGGTTCGGTGCGCAATATAAATAATAAACAAATACAAAAAATCTGTTACCGAGTAGATAGAGAACTAGAAATAAATCTGGCCCCAGGTGCGCTCACTTCACGCTCTCCTATGGAATTGCTGTGGGATTGTACTTATATTTCCAATATTTCAAAAGCACAGTCTAAATAAGAAAGACCAAAAGTGTATAGTGTAGCTAATATTTAATTCCGAGGCTGAAAGTGCGGCCAACTGTCCAGTGCCAAAATATTATTGTGCCAATGCATTTTGGATTCGGTCCGTCATCAGGGCATTCAGGCACTGAGCACGTAGCCTCTAATCATAACGCTGACATGTGGATCTCAAAGCATCGCTCGTCTCATTACTCGTCATCTGTTAACCACGACGAGCCGCTCTAATGTGCTTCACATCTGTGAAGAACGCTGCTCCAAGAAGCCGGCGTTAGTTCTCTCTCTACTCAGTTACAGCACACTTGTGCCAAGGCCTTAAGGTGCGCTCAAATACCAACCATTTTACAGTTAACAAACTTAGAATAATTAAGCGGTGCCCACCCTCATCTTCCTGCTAATTCTGTTACCACCACTTTTTCTGGCGGTAACGTAATTACCATAAGTTTTACTGCACCACCGAATTCCGAGTAGGCGTTGCAGTGGAGGATTTACCCCCAGCATAATCCTGCAGGCAAAGCCTCCACTTTAAACCCACAAATCGATGGAATTACTATGGCGGAATTACAGCTCCCAGCAATGCCCCCAAAACCCCCAATGGAGTCCTATGGACTCCAAAACGGCAGACTAACTCCACCTTACCACCACTTGTAATCCCGTAGTAAACCCACGGGACCAGGAAGCGGTAACCGATTTTGGATGTAATTAGTCACAATTAACACCGAATTGCCGCCAAACCCGGAACAAGGCCATTATATATTACATGTGTGCTCTTGTGACAATACAGAAACACCTTGCTGGTGAAAAGGGTGCATACCATCATCCATAGACATTGTTTGAGGCCATGTTAAATAAGAGACGGTGAGCAGGTTAGTTTATGGATAGAAAACTGGGGCCCTGATGGTAGGGAGCTTTCAGGAGAGGTGTCCAGAGGCTGTGCAGACAAGCAAGTCATGTGACCACCGGATCCTGGGATAGGCTCTAGGTAGCTATACACTGGGATGGGTAAAAGGCCATAGCCTAAATACACTGTTAGACTAGATCATTTTAAACATTGGGAGCAGGCAGGGAGGGTAACACAGCCAATGTTGATGTCATTGACACAGGAAGAACCAAAACTGGGACTTATGGCCTGATTACGAGTTTGGAAATATTGGTGGTGGTATTGCTCCCAACAGAGTTACAGTCACCACTGGAGGTCATTGTGGCGTCCCTGCCTAGGTATTAGTTTCTGTCAGTCCACATTTTGAACTACCAATTAACTTTATTGTAGCATTGAGGTATAAGCGTTGGTGTGAATACCGCCAGTGGAAAAAGTGTAATTTCTAAAGGTAATACCGCCACGTTCAAGAGTGAATGGGCATACACGTGCATACTTTGGAGGACTGAAAGACCAAAGGTATTACTGTGACTGCATGTTTTTTTCGTTAACTCCAAACTTATAATGAGATCTTAGTGTTGGATATATGTTATTCTCTTTGTGTGAATGCCAGAAATCGCTGGAGGTGTGTGCGAAAATTCCGAGGGTGGGAATAGAGAGAAGTGCAGCAGGTCTATGGGCCTCATTACGACCTGTGCGGTAACCATGGTGCTAGTAGCGCCTTGGTTGCCGCCGGTATTTTACCAATTCCGCCATGGCGAATGGCGGAATTACCACCCCATTCCAAGGTTGGCGGGGCGGTAATTCCCTATTCACCATTGGCCCTTCCCCATTCACATTTTTGCCCCCATAGGGCTCAATGGAAATGGGGAAGGCGGTAGTTACGGTACTGCAAATTGCGGTACCGTAATTACCTCCAAGGTCCCTTTGCGGGTCCAATCCTTAACGGCTGGTAGGGACCCGCAAAGGGACCTCGTAATTAGGCGGTAAGGGGTTAACGGCGCCGCCACCTTTTATGGCGCCATTAACCCCTTACCGCCTGGGTCGTAATGAGGCCCTATGTTTCCAAAAAAGACATTGTTCAAAGTACATATTAAGAGCTTGATTCATGGAAATGTTCACGAGGTGCAAAGTGACTTTGCACTCTCAACGTACACCTGGATTCACAGAGTGGTGCAAAGTATATTTGTGCAGTGCAAAGTGATTTTGCACTGGTGCAAAGTCCCTTAGCATTGCAAAAATACACTCTGCACTTCCCTTTGGATCAGGGTGCTTGTTGGCAGTGCAAAGTCACTTTGCGCCACGCGAAAAATTCCATGAAATAGGCCCTATGTTTTTATATGTAGTATCAGTGCTTTAAGTGGGCCGGGGCCAGCCAGGGCTGGGCCCCAGCAGTCTCCAAAAAGTGGGGCTGAGCCGGGCCCTTCCGGGGCCCCCGATCCCACCACAACATTGGCGGGACACATTATTCCGCCGCGGCAGCCTAAACGGGAGATGTTCCTGCCATTTTCAAATTAGGCAAGCTAACAAAAGTGCCAGCCAGCCACAGCTGTGGCTCGCTGGCACTTCTGTCAGTCAATGTAGTTTCCTCTTGTGATCCCTCGCATGAGGGGTCACAGGAGGAAGTTACTGTCCTTTTGTTTCCCCCCTCCCCAAGTCACTGAGGCGTTTTTGACCCTCTGCGAACCTGGGGACTCATGCTAATTTTTATGTTTATAAAAGATGGCTTGAAAAGTACACAATTCAAGCCACAATTCAAGCCATCTTTTGTAAAGCTTTGCTGACGGACAAAGACGCCTGGGACTTTGTCCGTCGTCAAAGCTTTATAAAAGATGGATTGAATTGTGTACTTTTCAAACGATCTTTTATAGACATAGAAATATTTCTATGTTTAAATAAGATGGCTTGAAAAGTACGCACACCATCAGGTATGCACACAAATATATAAATGTTATATGTTTGTGTACATACCTTACTATGGTTTGTGTACTTTTCAAACCATCTTGAAGTACACAAACCATAGTAAGGCACGCAGACAAATATATAAATAAGCAGTTAAATGTGTATGTGCGTACCTTACTATGGTTTGTGTACTTTTCAAGCCATCTTGTAGAAACCTAGAATTATGTAACATATTTCTATGTTTATAAACGATGGCTTGCATAGTACACAAACCATAGTATGGTACGTATACAAATGTATAAATGCTTACATGCATTTATATACTTTTTGGTGTATTTTACTATGGTTTGTGTATTTTTTAGGCCACGCCCATCGCACAAGCCACACCCCAAATGAGGGCCCCCCCCCCCTCGATTTCTTACTATCTCTCAGAATTAGGGGATATTTTTTCTTTGGGGTGATGAACAGAAACATTTTACGGTTGAAAAGGGGGGTTCAGTTATTGAGCTACAGTTTGATTAATTGAACAGTAATCACTACCCGTTCCAGTCCGTGAAATGGGTAATGATTGCTATTAGCACCCCAGGTTGCCAATCCGAAAACCTGGGGTGCTAAGAGAAGTGTATGGGATGCCTCGCTGCATTGCGTTCAATGAAGGAAAATACTTTGTTAAGATGCCGGCATGGATCAGGAAGGCGGGGCTCCATATGGAGCCTCTCTTCCATGTCTATGGCGGCCAGCAGCAGGAGTGGGAGCGCTAGTGGCAGAGGCCGGTACCGCCGTAATCACATAAGTGGTGCAGGGTGGGGGGGGGTGATTGAGGGAAAATTGGAAGGAGACGGAAGGGAGGGTGGGGTGAAGATGGTGGGTGGAGTGAGCAGCCATCAATTTGGTTAAAACACAGGCTTGGATCGTGGGATGCAGACCGCGATCCAAGCAACCTGACCGGTTGCCCCCACCCAGGGTGCTAATGAATTAATGTGACCTGAGGATTGCAATCTTTTTCAATAATTAAAAGAAAAGCAAAAAGGGTTGTTGTGAAGCTTCATCACACGCATATGAATGTTGAACTAGGAAGTTGGCATTTCAGCTGTTTGAAATGCTACTACTGCTGTTAGCACATGTTACTAGTCATGCGAAGGCATGTACATTCTGGAAAGAGTTGAAGAGTAAAAGGTTGGGACTGATTGAGTCCATCAACACAGCAGGAGATTTGAACGCCTAGAGCACCTTATCAGAGTTTATTGCAAAGTCAAACTGAACGTCAAAGTAATTGCTATTGAATGCTTGCTTTATTTGAAAATACATGTTTTTGTAGAACATTATTGTTAAAAAGCGTTGTCTTTATTTGCAGGGGTACTATAATTGTAAAATAATACAGCATGAAGCAATTTGGTACTTTTTCATGAAGAGACACAATATTTAGAAGCTTTGTGCGATTGGGAATGTTTTGAAGTGAGCCTAAATAATTATATGTAATTTGCTTCACTGCATCTGTGATGGTGACAGTACTAGCCGTTAGTTTCTAAATCTTCCAGCTACCCTCGCACTCTAAACGAAAAAGAAATTAGGTGGAAGGTAATTACTATTTTCATCCATTCATATAGTTAAGATAAAAACACATCTTTCTTCTCAAATAATCAAAATAAATGAGAGAATGCGTGTGCTGCATTTGTCCATGTTTCCTCCCAGGGTAAAATACACACTCCAGACATTTCCTCTCGCAGGGGTAAAAGGGGGCGCCAAAAGTGATGCTTTAGGTTGCAACAGTCTTTAGATGGATCATCTTAAATTTTGTGTATACTATTGCTCCTGCTAGTCCAACTAGGGTAAGCTAACTTCTAACCTGAAGGTTTCTGAGTTCCACTCTGTCAAACTCTTTCATCTTTATTCAAGGTTTGAGCAAACATGTTTCAGCCCACTTAACCTTGGCCTGTGTGATCCAAATGCCTCAGAGGCTTGTGATCAGTCGCAAAATGGCAGGAGGGTGGTGTTGGTGATGATGCTAGCCTAGAGCAAATAATTCATTAGAATTAGTTTAGTTTAGAGCTGCACTTAGATTGAAATTACACTAGAATTAGAATTATAAATAGGATAGCGCTATCTGTAATGTGCCCAAATTTGCTTGGGGAGGGTCATATAAGTACATATTACATGCAAAAACGTGATTAATTTTGGGGGGACAGAAAACACACACAGGCACGTTTAGGCACACACATTTCTTTCCCGAGGAAAAAGAAAACAACAGTGCATAGGTTAAGAGCGAGACTTGGAGCCTCATTGCGTGGTTGGCGGTAACCCGGCAACCCCGTAACACTGTTTCCACCTCCTGATTTCTTGATGCCACTGGGACATTACAAGTCCCGGCGGCCCGAGAAGTAAGGCAGCGGAAAATGTTAGTCCTTATTCCTGACCCGGAAGTACCGGCATCGTTGCTAACGGTGCTGATGCTTCCGTGACAACTCTGCTTTCCAGGGCCATTGCGGCAGCTGGTGAGACCGGCCAGGTGCAGAGGCCCTGGAAAGCAGAATTGTAGTCTGCCAGTCCAGAAAGAGTGCCGGTACATTGCTACCGCCACCTTTATTTCCAGACCGGAAGACTTGGAATGAGGCTCTGGTTTTCTTTGCCAGGCTTGCAGAAATGAAAGAAAAATAGGAAGAGATAGAGAGGCACATGCAATACTTTCCATGGGAACCAGTGTAGCACAATGACTGGCTTCAGAAGAAAGGATTCTTGATTATTACCATTGAGCGATTACACTCAGTATTTTAGGTGGTGGATGTGATGCTGGAAATGCATTGGAGCGACACGCCCTTCCTGTCCTTGTCCTGTAGTCCTTTTTCACTTGTGTTCTGTGTTGTTTTCTGCCCAGGAGTCCATGTGGGACTCCTGGCAGTGCAGCTCTTCCTGTTTTTGGTTTTGTGTACGCATCCATGGGATACCCTTATGGCACCCATGGGTGCGGGTGCAACCCTGTGCGCCCAGTGTATGTTTTTGGGCACCTGTGTGTGGCCCACGGAGCAGGGTATGGGCTGGTGGGAGCTACATGCTGAATTTGACAGGTGCTCTGAGTATCCTCCATTTTGGGATACCCAGGCCCTGCCTTTGGAATCAGTTGATTCCTGATAGGAAACAAGATGGCCCCTGTGGCCTCTTGCTTTCTATTGCCCGTTACCTTGTTTTCCCAAAGTCCTGGGAAGCCCTGGCTCTGTCTCTTCCCGGACATGGGTGAATGGAGTGTGCAACCAATATGCACTTCTTGTTGTGGGTGTCTGGTTTCTGGTATGAGAGACAAAGACTGAGACAGCCCTGCCCAAAACTGGTATGAATGCAGTGCGTAGTGTTGAATGGCTGGGTACTTGTCCCAATACACATTCCTTGTTGTGAGTGTCTGAGAGGGAGGAGTATGGCCTGAATGCACTGTATGCCTGATTGGCTGACTGACTGCATTAATGCCCTTCTGTATGATTGGCTGCTGAGTGTGACCCAGCAGTGTGGATGAGAGGCAGAATAGTATATCTGGGGACCTCTCACCACTGGAAATTGTTCAGAAGCTGAGTCAACACTTGAAGAGTAACTGGAAATGCTTATCCTCGATGCCCAGCTGGAAAAAGAAGAACTGCTGCTGCATTTGCTTCGACCCGATCCAAAAGCTGTCGAGTTTGTCGAGGACTGATCTGAGAGAGGACCTGGCTAGGTGCCCTCTTCCCATGCTCCGAGGGACCATCGAGCACCGCCAACCTTCGCCGAACGAAGTGAAGCACCTGGACATCGACACTGTCGAAGTCCATTGCCGTTGACTAGGGTTTGGAGTATCTCCGTAACCGTTGGAGGCCCGTCAAAGCCGTGTTGCCCAGAAGAAGGTACCGCTCGACGCCATGCTGCCGACGACCGGAGCCACCCGCTCCTTTGCCTAAGACTGTTGAATCGAAGGACTCCCTTGTCCGCACCGTCGACCGTTTTATCCCAGCGGAGAAAGTCGAGGAGGCCGACGTGCCGAGGAGAATCCGTCGGTGGGTTTCCCGCCACCCAAAGACCACAAAGACTTTGACGACTCAACGCACTTGTCGGGCCACAGTTCTTCAGAAACTCTTTGCGGTCCTGAACTATCCAACGCCGAGGTGCCCCGCACACCTCATCCTCGCAGGACGTCGTCGACGAGCACCGCCTGGACGGACGCTGTGGTCTCGGCACCCTCAAACTTTTCATCAACGCAGTCGACGCCAAGTTCATCTTCTTCAACGCCTCTCAACGATCCATGGCTCCTGCTTTAAAGGGAGTCACTCAAGAAGGATCAATCGATGCCCCTCCGAAGATTTCAGCTGTACCAGGTACATTGGGGGGGTAGAAACATTATAGAAGGAAATAAGACTTGTATAACAATATATGGACTGGGCTTGTTATATCTCTTTATTTTACAGGTTGCCCAGGTGGGGGTATCTCCACACAGAACTGTCTCTAGTGGTAGGGGCCAGTATTCTGTCAATTATTCTAACCACCTGCTTTCCTCCTATGTCTATTGTTGGTTGCCTTTATTAAGTGATCTGTGTGACATTTGACCAAGAGTATAGTTGATGCACTTTAATGAGATCGGATAATAATTGTGGTACCACTTTATAACTGTATATATTTACCATTGTTGACTTTCTGAGCACAAAGTGACTTATTGTGATAGTGTACATAACCTTGAATATTAATTATGTAAAGACTGTGCATTAACTAATACAGTGTGTGGACATTCCTTTGTGGGGGTTTGGGGACTACACTGCACTTAAGAACCAGCCTGCGTCACCTCCTGAGAAGCTGGGCCTTGATTGCTCATCCATTCCTACCGTAATAGAGAATCTTCACTGGGGTCCTCTGTGCCTCTCCTCTACCACATAGAGAGCAGAAGTACAGACCCCCCCCCCAGTCCTTACAATGGATCAGAACATTGTAGCGACTGGGTTAACCAACCTAAGTAAGTTGGCTCAGATTGACAGACACGGTTTTATGTTTACAGAGAAAGCAGAAAATCACTGAATGGGTAATGACACCCCATATTCTTTCCTGATAGAGCAGAACATCATAGTGATGGGCTTCAGACAAGACACAGCTCAGTAGACGAAACTGAATGATTACACACATGGGAACAGAAAAGCACAGTCACTGGCTAAAAGTGACACCTGTTTTTTCATAAACCAGCAAATATTACTGACTGGTAAGAGACAAGAGGTGGCTCTGGCCAAGGATATTCAAGAATTCTTCTGATTTCCTAACATGTATAAACCCTTTAATGAATAATTTGAAAACACTTGGGGCCTGATTTACAAACATGTTTTAACATGGGCTAGTCCCATTGAACACCTTTTTGTAAATCAGGCCCTTTGGCACCAGTGTGCACCCTATAACTCATCTGGCTAAAAAAGGATTTCTTATGTTTGGGCAGGTACTCAATGAAAGCCGTCAACATCTTTGCCCACAGACTGCCTTCCCCATCACCCTGATGAAACCCAGACGTTTATAATAGAGAGAAACAAAATAGGTTCCATCTCTTCCCTGCTTTGTTTTTAAAAAGCTGTAAAAACACACTTTTTTGGCTAGTCCTCCTGGCTATGCATCATGCTCCTGCTTCTGTAGTTTTGTATCTCGCTATCTGTGCGTTATTTGTTTGCGCCTTGATGCCTATGGGCATTTGGTGCGTCAGAAAAATTAAATAAATAAATAAGTAAGTAAGTAGAGGGGCACTTCCTGCACTGCCATTTGAGTGATTCTATCTCAAGGGGAATACAGCTGTTGGGAAGGTGTACCCCATGGCATATTTATTTTGTAATTTGTATGCCCACAGAGTACAACTGTACAACATCTGACAGAGAATTGTTGACTAGTAGGGAGACGCGTATTCACTGGCAGGCACCCGGCATGCAGTGATTGTACACAAGGAATCATCCCAAGAACCTGCATATATTCAGAATCATGAAGTGTTCCAGGCACGTGCTGGCGCTGTGGATTCCTTTCCTTTTGCGGTTTGATATTCGGAATATCTTTCGAGTGGACAACCACAATGGTCTGGCCATTTGGTAATGGCCCATGAAGACATCCTAGATACTCACCTGCAAGAACCTTTCGTGTTTCATACACAATATATCATTGCACAGAACTCTCTGGAACAACTCGGGAAAAGTCAACGCGCTTCAGATAATGAGCACTGGATACAAGAAGTTCCAACCCATCACTCCATAAGCAAAGGGTTCCTAAGCCACGACAGATGGCTGTTTGAGCTGCCAGAAAAACTATGGTTACAAGTGATAAGATATGATATGATAGGTTACTTATAACGCGCTTAATACCCAGAGGTTTCTAAGCGCGGGTCTGGGGATTGAACCTGTGTTGCTCTGTGTCATCTTGCTTCCAGGGCGAGCACGTTGCCGCTGAGCTATCCTCCCGAGATGAAGCGCTACTTAATTGTCATACCACCACGCCATGAGCCAGTTATATAGGAATATATGGCACCCACGAAATAATGAAGAGCTACTTACATTGCTTAGGCCTCAAGGATCATAGACACCTGTATCTTTTCGCAGACA
Organism: Ambystoma mexicanum; assembly: GCF_040938575.1. Classification (NCBI taxonomy): domain Eukaryota; kingdom Metazoa; phylum Chordata; class Amphibia; order Caudata; family Ambystomatidae; genus Ambystoma; species Ambystoma mexicanum. The sequence goes on along the minus strand of NC_090935.1, from coordinate 1,084,770,948 downwards.
ATGCTGTGGTGAGGTGACAGAACTTACATGGGAGGGGGAAAGGCAGCACAGGACTGGGTTAGGCCGCCCACTATCCTAATGGCATCCCGCAGTATCCTCACCCCCACCAAGGCTCAGTATTATTCCATCAGAGTCGTTCAAGATCCCAACTCTCAAATGAAAGTACAACTGGCAGCTCTCTTCCAGTATGGCCTGAACCATTCGGGTGTTGAAACAGAAGACTGGTGGGAAGTGCTACGCGTTTGCTTGAGGAGAACACCCAGGGTTTGAAGATACTGAAATTGAGGAGCCTTTAGATTACTTGCTGAGCAGAACTGAGCCGCAAAGCGACCGCAAATCAAAAGGTCAGGCAGAGACGCAGCAGCACGTCACTTCCCATCCAGGGAAGATATGGAAAGCCTTCGAACTAAGAGTTGCTACATGCGGGAATACAAGATGGCGCAGGCTTTGTAAAGCATATGAAGCTTCAGAAACACCAGGTAAGATGAATAATATAATTAGCAAATATGGAGAGGCTTTTTATTAATATATATTTTTTTTAAATGAAGAGAAACCAAATTAAACCCTCAACCTAAAACCCTGAGACAAAACCCTAGCGACCCCAACCCATCACAAGTGCTGACACACATAGTGAAACCACTGCGGCACTATAGTTGAGGCTTGGTGAGCCCAAGAGGAGGCAGCAGCAGACGGAGCACAGATGCACATTGCCACTTGCTTCTGAGGCAGGGGGACCGCCACTTGGTGCAAGATGGCCACTTTGCTGGAGAAGCTCTTTGCTACCCTGACCCTGATACAAGAGTTCTAGGGAAGATGTGAATGCAAAATGGTGTGAGAAACCCCATGTCTGGGAGAGGCCTGTACAAACGAATGCTTTGAAAACCCACGCACTAGGAGAGACCTGTCAAGTGAATGGAGAGACCTGTCGAGTAAATGGAGAGACCTGTAAATGTGAATGGAGAGACCTGTACATGTGAATGTAAAGAGAAACCGATGTCTAGAAGAGACCTGTACATGTGAATGTAAAGAGAAACCGAGGTCTAGAAGAGACCTGTACATGTGAATGTAAAGAGAAACCGAGGTCTAGAAGAGACCTGTAAATGTGAATGTAAAGAGAAACCTAGGTCTAGAAGAGACCTGTACATGTGAATGTAAAGAGAAACCGAGGTCTAGAAGAGACCTGTACATGTGAATGTAAAGAGAAACCGAGGTCTAGAAGAGACCTGTAAATGTGAATGTAAAGAGAAACCTAGGTCTAGAAGAGACCTGTACATGTGAATGTAAAGAGAAACCAAGGTCTAGAAGAGACCTGTAAATGTGAATGTAAAGAGAAACCTAGGTCTAGAAGAGACCTGTACATGTGAATGTGGAGTGAAACCCACGGTCTAGGAGGGACCCGAGCCAGTGAATCCTGGAAAGGTCTGTTGGAGACCAGCACATATGAAAGTTGGACCCTAAGTTGATGAGAGACCGAACCACTGCCAGAGACTGAGACATGGGCTATTAAGAAGCCAGAGAAACCTGATAATTGTACCCCAAGAAACAGAGGTCTCAAAAAGATCTATAGATTGAGCAAGAGGTCAATACTGTTGAGGGACCATAGACTCACCAAGCGGCCTCATAGAGATACCTTCCAGGAACATTCTGATGCCTAGGTGCCTGAGAAAGGCCAGTCAAGTGAATGATGAAAACCGCAGGTGGATGAGGGACTCAATCATGAATACTGTAAAACCTGAATTCTGGAAGATTTATTTATTTTATTTAGCGATTTTGGTTTAAAACACACCTTTTTGCTCTCCTCTTATATACATCAAGAAAACAATTGCATTACATATTACATTATACAACAATGATATAAAATCCATTATAAAAAGACAATCAATAAATTATCTAAAAGATGCCATATAATAAACTAATTGACATAATGCACATAATCCCTAATTCATCTCTAACGGTCATCATATTGCTAAAAACCTCCTCTAAAACCTAATTGATGCAATCACCGTTGACACATTCTCCCCAATTAATACAACTGTCCACCAATCCTCTGCAGACATACGATGTACACTGTTCACAATTCTTCCTAAGTATCACGTACGTCTTTCTGTCACACCTGCACAAAGTAACAATATATGTTTAAGCGTCTCCTTTGTTCCCTGTCTTCTGCAGCAGCACCTTCAACTCATGTCCTCGTTTCCTTTTGTTTTGCAGGTAACCCACTCTTCTTTTGTCAGACAGAGGTTCAATCGCAGTCTTAGGAATTGGTTCCTGAAAGAGGGACTCGGAAATTGTAACCGATATTTAGGGGTCATGTTCAGTGCTCTAGTTTCATGAGCCCAGTGATAATATAGCTTACACCAATTAGCGTCCCCATGTGTCCTAGGCCAATGACTCCGCCATAATTTACTTTTAATGTCTTCTGTATTATCTACTAAAATCTCTTCCGTCACATCTAATTCATTTAGAATCCCAGCACATGCTTGCTTCCACTCTACCAATATCTTTTCTCTCTAGCTTTTTTCGATAGACACTTTGAAGCATAGATTGCGTTTTAGCCATCAAACTGCTGTGCAGTGATAAAGCCTTCCGGCACACTATTGTACACAGAGAAAAAAGACCCAGTTCTAGTCTGTTTACTTGGATGAGGTACTCCTTTTGGTAAGGATAACACTTTCCTCCAAAAGGCACCCTCCAGGTGCGGCCATGGGTTACAAGGCAGAAACAAAGAGGTTTCCGCTCTGTAAGTAAGTATTGCCACAACCTTCTGCTTATAATAGTGTAGCACTGGGAGCAACAATTAGTGCCCATATTGCCCTAATATGATGTGTTCTTGCGCCGCTAAATTTCTCACTTTTGCCTTAAGGTCAATAGCCCTTGGCGTGTCTATAATACTTGAATTAATAGATACTCCTAAATACGCAAAAGCCTCTACTTCCTGTAAGGCTTTGTAATTTAAATACCATCGATGTGAGGACTTCCTCTTTTGCTGGAATGGTTGTAGGAACAATATCTTTGATTTATGTAAATTGACTGTCAAACCGTTCATCTCCCCATACATCAGAAGCGGTTCCCGCTGATGCTGGAGCCCGATGGGCATCTGTTCTAGGAATACCAAATCATCGGCATACCGCATACAGCCGCACACGTTACCCTCCAATCGAGGGGGGGAAATCTGACCCAACCCAGGGTATCTCCCAGATCTGAAATAAATACATTAAAAAGGCCTGGGGCTAAGTGGCAGTCTTGTTTGAGGCCCTTAAATGTGTCTATTTCTCTTGATAATTCCCCCTTCATTTTCAGCCTCACTCTCAATGTAGTTCCTGTATATAATGCTTTAATCACTTCTATTATACTCTTGGGGCAACCCCATTTTTTCATCTTTGCCCATACTAATCCTCGCTCAATACCATCAACAGCTTGTTTAAAATCAGTCAAAGCTAAAGAGATCTTGGTATGGTGAATCACCACTCTTGACTTAAAAATATTTAACATGAAACATTCACACTAGTTCCTGTCCCTGTGACGACTCCTGTCTGAAACACATCTTTCTCGTTCGTCTCTTCAATCCACGTCATCAAACAACTAAGTACTAGGGTTCCAAAGATCTTCCCAGGAACAACCAAAAAGGGTGACAGGACGGTCATGGTTTGGGTCAGCCCTATCACCGTTTTTGAATACTGGAACTATTATACCTGATTTACAAGAGATTGATATCTCACGTGCTGCCCTTACCTGCTCAAACACCAAATACAAAATGTTAGCCCATTATCTCCGGCTGATTCTTTAATACGGCATTGGACAGGCCGTCAGGGTCTGGGGTTCTAGAATTACTGGATTATTCGATTAATTCAACAATAGTTTCATGGTCATAGGGGATCACCCACTCCACATCCGGTTGAACCTCTACTATCTTCACTTTATACTTCGGATCACCAAAAAGGGTCTCAAAATGTTCCACCCACACATCTTCCGAAAATTGGATTTATCTGTAGTGCCTGTTGTGGGGCATCCATTTTGCTTAAGAGTTGCCAAATATCTCCTGTATGCCTTTTACATACGGCCCTTAGCATATGCTCAGCGCCCTTTTTTTTAGCATTAAGGCCCTGTGTGTCCGCAAACAATTTTTAATGACTTGCCTTCTTTTCTTTACATGTCCAGTTGCTTTATCTTTAAAATGGAATAATAATGCTTTAATATCAACTCTAAGCAACTGCATCCGTTGTTCAACCTCTGAGTCCTACACATGCCTGGTCCGATTCTGGAAGAGCCCTATCCTGAATGCTAAGGTCTAGGAGGGGCCTATCTGGTAGCAGGAAGAGCAGTGTCAATCTGAAGACAAAGATACAGGTGAAGCCTATGAGAAGCCCAAGAGTTCAGAGACCTGGCAATGGTTCAAAGCTACATTGTAAAAGGAGGGAGACCAAAGAAATGGTACAGGCGGTGAGTAACCGTGGAAGATCCTGTCTTTGGTGTTACAGACTAGGGCTAAACATATCAGAATCGGTTTTGTGTGAACATTGTTTTGCAGGCCAAGGTGTCCCCAAATGGACAAGGACTCTTGAGACTAGATTTAAATGTCATCATTTGGAGGGATGCCATTGGGGTGTTGGACACCAGAGAAATATATTACTTTGTTTTGTTCCATCCCATGCAATATTTTTATTGTGAACTTGCTTATAATTTGTAGGGATTCCCTTAGTGCCTGTAGGCGTTAGGCCTGACCTGTCCCCTGGCAAACTCTAAGTAAAACACTTGTTTGAACCACACATCCTTTGTGTCATGTCTGCCATTGCTCAGCTTTCCTACACTACACCTTCATAAGTAATTACTTTTCCCCCTAAAAACATAGATGGGTTTATGAATTGCCATCTATTATAATGATTGAACATGAATCATAACACCTACACACGTTTTGGAACTCTGTTGAGAACAGTTGAGGTCTCTTCTGTTTACCCTTCTGCCTTCCAGGAACAATTGGAGGATAAGAGGGAGAGGGTAAATCAAACAGTTAAGGAGACTCTCCAGTGCTTTTTTTTATACAGCAACCTATATGGTCCTTGTGGATTCACTTTGCCGAATGTTTGTATAGCAATCTTCAGCACAAGCCCACTAATGGTTCTTCTTTTTCTCTGTACCATTAATCTGCAATTCCCGAAACCTTGCTGTGTGGTAAGCGATCAAGTGTACATATATGCTAATCATTTTTGTGCTCCTGGTTGCCCCCTTAATTCACTTAAGGTGGACTTTTTCTTGAGTGAGTGCTGTAGTGTTCACTACAACTATTTATTAGTGGACCGGCCAGGTATGGACACTTACTCACACGTTTTGACAGCACATGGTTCAGACAGCGAGTGACTTGCAGAGCCATGTCGGGCTAAGGTAACTCATCGATGGCGGCCAGTGGAAAAGGAGGGGCAGCAAATGGGAGGATTCTTGCCAATGGAAGCAAAATATAGGAACAATGGGCCCGTGCCATTGTTGGGGGGCTTAATTGGTTTATTGGTTACCAATTCTCACAATGGGCCTCATTCCTTTTGCATGGAAGATTTCCCCTAAATAGCTCCATGCTCACAAACTTACAGCTACATTTTTATTTTTTTCCAAAACTTTATTTTCATTTTCAAAGGAGCATTGCATAAGAACACGTTGTCTACAAGGTAATACTTGTTCACATTCTGACAATCTAGTAACCCCAACTTTTGAATCCCCTCCTCCCCACCCCTCCCCCAGCCCCAAAAAGTACCTGGTCCAGTTCAGCTCTTGCCCTCTTTAAGGTGCCCTGAGGGTATCACAATCTTTCACTGGATGCTTTGGTATGCCCACTCTCTGTCCACTGTTCACCACCTGCCTCTTAGTTCAGGATTGCCCGGAGCAGTCTTGGTCTAAAGTGTTGAGCTTCTCTGTCCTTTACAAACTCTACAAATGGATCCCATATTGACAGGACTTTCTGGTATTTCCCATCCCTGAGGGTGCCCACTTTCAATTTACAGCTAAATTTAAGTTGGGGATTGTTGGCAGTTGACTGGGTGAACTTGGAGACATGTGAGTAGTCATGGAACAGCTCTGTGGTTACCCATTCCAAGTCAAAGAATTCTTATTTTTTTGCTTTGTAGTGTTTTTATGTGTGAGAAAGGTGTTTGGCTTGTGTACGGGAAACGTCTATCAGTATTGCCTTCTTTCTGGTAGAGCATGACTCTAAGCCCCTCATGGCTGGTGTTGAATGAGCATAAGTTAGTGCTGTCTCTGGCCAGCAAATGCCATGATCGGTGCAGTAGATAACTTGTGTCGGGATACAAAAAGCTTCTTTTCAATGCTCTATTTACCTTGAGTCAAAAGGCACATAAACAAAATTGAATGTCTAGACTGATGGAGCAGCCATCTGTTTCTCCTTCGAGCTTATTTTTATTTTATTTTATTGGTCATCTGTATGAAGCCTTTACACAAGTATTTCCAGGTGCCACAAGACAAGAATTGCGGAGGAGACATAGGAAATAAAAACTACAAAACAGCAATGTACTTATTTATTAATTTTGACATTTATAAAGTGAACCATTTATTAATTTTGACCAAACCTGGGTGCAATAACGGTTATATTGGCCTTGTGACAATCCAACTATGCAAGCACAAGATAAAGGTGGTAAGTGCGGGGAAAGGGGGGAGGGGGAGAGGGAGAAGTGCAGGAGTCGGGTACCCCAGGGGCATGGAATGAGCAAGTGCTGGGGGAATGGGGGCAAGACGGCAATTGCAAGAGGAGCGAGAGGGGGACAGGAGGATGAGTGCGATGGACAGGGTGGACCAGGTTGGGCTAGTCTGGGGAAGGGTGTCTGAGAGCAGGTGCAGGCAAGGGATGCTGGGAGGACTGGTAGGGGGTGGTGTGGCCCCTGTAGGACTCAGAAGGGACCAGGCAACAGTCCCCCTTTCGCAGCAGCAGAGGGACATTAGAATGGGAGGGGAGAGTGAAGGAAGAGGAGAAAAGGAAAGTCTTGAGAGGTTTACAGAACTTAAGAAGATCTGGCTCCAAGCCTGAGGGGGGCAGGGAGGCTGTTCCAGTTGGAGGAGCCTGCCAAGGAGAGGGTTCTACCTCCCACTCTCTGCTCGGAGAAGCATTTCACCTGCAGAGAGTTTGAGCCAGAGGACTGAAGAACTCTAGTAGGGAGGTATTTAGAGAGGGAAAGCTGGATGTAGAGAGGACCCAGGCACCAGGCAGCCTTGTGGCTGATGCAAAGGGTCTTGAATTTGATCCTTGCGGTCACCGGTGGCCAGTGGAGAGATGTATGTGCTGGAGAGATGCAATCCCTGGGCTTGAGGCCAAGGATAAGTCTTGCTGTCCCATAACTGGATTAGTTGAAGGGGCAAAGGGAGGAAAGAGGCAGATTGAGGAAGATTGAGGAAGAGGCTGTTGCAGTAGTCCAGCCTAGAGAGAATCAGAGCTCTGGATACGTTCAGCTTCTGGGGGAAGGTGAGGAAAGGGAGAATGCCTCTGAGAAGGTGGAGCTGAAAGTGGGACCTCATGGCAAGGTCTGTGATGTGTGGAGAGAAAGAGAGAGAGGAGTCAAAGATGACCCCAAGGTTTTTTCCCTCTCCAGTGGGTGAAGGGAGGGGGCCCAAAGAGGGTGGCCAGAGAGTGGGGGGGAACAAGGAGCAAGCAGGCGTCCCAGTGAGAAGGATCTCTGTCTTACTGGCTTTAAGGCAGAGACCATTGGCATTGCACCATGCCTAAACAGCAGTCAGGCAGTCAGGTATGAGAGAGGAGGTACAGGATGGAAGCTTAAACGAGAGCTGTGTGTCATCTGCATAACTATGGAAATGAGGGGAGAAGGTGGAGATCAAGTGGGTCAGGGGTGCTAGTTAGATGGTGATAGGATGGAGCCCTGAGGGATGCCATAGGTGGAGGAGAAGAAAGGACCCATTAACACGTGTGGGGTCTGTTTGAAAGGAAGGAGGTCAGCCACACCAGTGCCCAGTCCATGACGCGTAGGGTATCATGGAGAGGTTGAGGGTATCCCTTAATTAATTCTGTGAGCAGTGGGCTGATCTTAATATTTTATAAAGTAACTCCAAATTTCTTTTTCTTGTTTTCAAATCATTACATGCGCTTGCACTCCCCTAATTAGCTGACACTATCGCCTGCTACTCTCCTCTGTGCAACATCTGCTCCAGTACTCTCCCAAATCTGACTGTTCCTCAATCACCCACCTTTTCCTTTTCTCTTTTCCCTGAACCACTGAAACTCCCTTCCTCTCCATGTCAACAACCCTTCGACTATCTACTGCTGCAGACCTACAGTAAAGCTCCACCTTTTTCACTGTTTATTTTCATATTTCTCACCTTCCTGCCATTGTTTACACTTCTCTATCATATTCAGTCTCCTCAGTCTATTGTCCGGCATGTGTCTTGTTCTGTTCCCGGCGTCTTTACCATGTATTTCTGAGTTCTTCACTACCTTTCCTGAGAATGAAGGGCATCTGACTCATGGCTGCCCGATGAATGCTGTTTTCTTTTGAAAGTGTTTCTGGGAGAAAACCTGTACCGTCAATAATTACAAACACACATTTTCAGGAATAGACGAAATAACTGCTGTTAACAGTAGTATATTGCCATCCAGCGCTGTCACTATTTCGCCAGGTTCTGCGTGTCTCCACCGTTGCTGGGATTTGGAATAAATGTAGCTCGAAGTTGGTGCTGCAGAACTGGCGCTTGTCCAGGCACAGCTGGAGGCCTTGTTCTTTTTGGTGTGTTTCCGTGTGGACACACCGCCAATGTTTTTTTCAAAGGCGATGATGTTGTTGAAGTACTCATTCTTCCACTAAATTCATACAGTATTTCTGACGGTCTTCTTCGTGAGTCTTTGGCATGGAGCAGACTCGGCAGCAAGCCTTGAAGCATATAGCTCAGATCGTCCAAGAGAAGACTCGACGCATCTGAAACCTGTGTACTCTTAATGCGCTTTTCCCCGGGGGAAGTGAGAATATTCACTTTCAGGAAAATAGAGGCTTTAAGTAAGGATATCAGCAGGGGCCAGATTACAGAAATGTTGCACTGGTGCAAGTGCAAAGTTTGCCCTATTTTTAAAAACACTAGGACACTTTAAAAAAACATTGCACCTCGACAAGTGCAGTTTGGCATATAAAAAGCACCAGGGAAAAGTTTGCCCTGATGCAAAAATGTGTCAAAAATGTATCTTTTTGGCACTACGGCAATTTTAACCTTGCTGCTTTTAATATGCCAAACTGCACTTGTCGAGGTGCAATGGTTTTTTAATGTGTCCCAGTGTTTTTAAAAATAGGGCAAACTGTGCCCTAGTGCTAATACCGTGCAAACCTTTGCACTTGCACCAGTGCAAAATGTCTTTAATCTGGCCCCAGGTTTTTCATCAACTCCTGGCTTGGTGTCCTGGTCATGCAGTGTTCTGTTGCTCAATTTGTGGTTGTAATTACATAATCAGATCATATAATTCCTTTTGTGTTACCCCTATCAGCAAGGTATAGGGGCTGGAAGATTCTAGAATCAAAATGTCTGACTTTAGGTCCTCCAGTTGCTCCTCTCTTCCACAACTGCTGAGAGAAGATGAAGTGACAAATCCGAGAAAGGATCTTAATTCTCAGGCGGATATAGTGTTCAACCACTTCACACCTGTACTCCGAGACGTTCCTGCTGGGGCAGTTTGCACCACATACTCTTTTTTGTTGACATTCACATCAGAGAATAATTTGGGTTTTAATTGACTGACGTTGACTTTGTCATTCCCTGAGTGATAGCCATGTTCTTGGCTTCCGTGGATTATATGTACGTGTGAGCCAGTTGAGTTCCAGTGGGTTAGGTGATGGGGTGCTGGAATGAGACTAGTTGCTCTGTTCCCTTAAACATCTGAAGAAGGATCCATGAATAGATTGGCTGGAACAGACGTTTATTATTATGATCCCTGATTAAGCGCTATAGTAAAAGTGTGAAACACATGTTGACTTGCTAGTTTGAAAATGTAAAAGGTCCACTGTATTAAAGGATTGCTGTAATCATTAATAGATCACCAACTGATGATGATATGTATACTCTGTTGGAGGCATAAACAAATGTTCCAAACCCTTGACTAAATACTTTTCCTTTACTGGAGTATTCCTAACCTCCTCGGATGTCTTTTAATGTATGCATCGATAGGGAATTACAGTAGCTGCAACCTTCCTTTATTGATGTCTGCATAAGATGCCTGCTTCCCCTGCAGTGAACAGACCTACTTTCTTTCTCCCTAAGAAGATCTATCTCTTAGGAAAGATTGAGTCCTCTAGGAATAAGATTACACTCTGATGCTTGATAATGTGTTGAATGCTTGTCCTGGGACATTAAAGGTAGAGCTGGAATGTGTAGGTGTAGCAGGTCCTGAGCTGGAAATGCAGCAGAAATATTTTCTATATTCAGGTCATGTGGGATGCCAAAGGCCGTAAGGTTATGTTGTACTTCCTGTAGCGTAATGACTGACATATGCTGCAGCTGCTGCAGTTCTCATGTGTACTTGATGTGCTAAACTGCCCAAGGTGTGGTCAGCTGAGCTTGGTCAATAACTCTGGTGAAGATGCAGATGCAATACCATATTGACATGTTTGTGTAACAGATAATGAGTTCTGGCCTCTAATTTCCTTGCACAGTCCTTTAGCGTCATCTAGCATTTGTGGCCAGTATGCCTCCCGTAATGATGCCATTTTTAAGCTTACAGACTTCTTCAGTGATCCCTGTTACCAGTTATACTTTATCCATCAGACAACTCACGAGTTTCTATCCGAGCGGTGGTGTCACACAGTGGGGGATTGGTGACCTAGTGCTATCTAAGTGTACACAAAAACACAAAAGCTGCCGCACTGTGCTCTCTTGGCGATGTTGAACCAGAGAGTTTTAGACCTTCTGGGTACCGCTGGACAAGGAAGTGTGTGATGAGATGGTGCCTGCAGGAAAGCTGTGCGGTAATCTCCACCCTAGTGTGTGATTGTGTAGATCAGAAGTCTTCAAACTGTGGTATGCGCCACCCGAGGGAGCGCAGCCTCATCCCAGAGGCGGAGGGGGGAGGGGGGTCGGGAGCCGAGCATGAAATGTAAAAAATACATTTAAAAAAGGGTTTTTCTTTTAGATTGGAGGAAATGGGCAAGGGCAGCTCAGATGGTCGAACTTGACCATGAAACTGTCTCAGGCACCAATGAAAAAGTGGCTTGCAGTTGCAAATGGATATTCATTCCTTTAGTCAGAGTCTGTTTGAATAGTGCCCAAGGGGTTGTTTTTTGTTAAAATGTAAGCAAATTGTGATATTTGAAGAATAGTTTTTTCAGCAACAATGGTCAAAACTACTACCTGCAATGTGAAGTAACTCTTCAAACTGGCCCACATCGGCCAAACAAGTGACCCATTTTGACTGGCCTACACTAGCATTTTGCATTTTTGGTACGGGCCTATTGCCCTATAGGCCAGTCTGAGCCTGCCGGCTCATCCATAATGGTGCGTGGGGGATTCCACCCAGGGGACCCCTCACCCATTATGGAGGAGCCAAGGAGCCAGCCCAGTGAAACACTGATCACTCCCTCAGCTGCTTTTTCCAGCTGAGGGAGTGCTACTGGGCTGGCTGAACTGTCAAAGGGAAACACTGTTTCCCCTTGACAGTTCAGTTCCCCAGCCACACATGCTCATTGAGCCTTGAAACGCTGGCAGTGTATTGCTTCACCAGCCTTGCATTGCTCATTGGAAATGAGCTGTGGGTCCCTCCTGTCTTTCCCACTCAATGGAGAACTCCCAGGTAGCTGAGTTTAGATGTGGACCCATAGGGGCCCAAGGGAATCTGTTACCCAGAAGCAATCGCTTTTACATTACAAGTGCAGGAAGAAAACAATCAATTCATGCCATCCTCAGCGATGTGTATACAGAAATGAGTCACCAGAATGTATGCACATGCAGAACATGCACATAGTCTCTCATCCAGGTCGGAATGGGGCATAACATTGTCTCAGGCACCAATGACCCACAGTTGCAAATGGCAAGTCATTCCTTTTGTGACAGACCATTTGAGTAGTACCCAAGGAGGAGTTTTTGTGATAAAATGTGATGCAAATTGTGCTGTTTAAAAATGATTTATTCAGTAACACTGGTCAAAACGACTAGCCGCATGGTGAAGTAACTTATCACCCTGGAAGTGGCCCACTTTGACCCCAAAAAACTAGCCCACACTAGCATTTTGCATTTTTGGTTGGGGCATTGCCCTATTGCCCTATAGGCCAGTCCCAGCCTGTCTATCATTGATAACAACATGCGGCAAATGCCGAAATGTTTCGGTGTGGAGTCGCAGTCCTCAGAGGGTTAACAGGTTCTTTGCACGGGATTTGGCGCTCTGCATTCCTTCATCTTCTCCCCAGTTGAGTATCCGAGGGAATGCGCTGTTGCTGCTCCTCAGCAAGGCCAGCACTGAAGACTGAAGGCAGCCAAAGCTATGCCATGAATGGGAGCCAGGCTTTGGTAGCCGGAGCATCATGGGATTTGCAAGGCGGCCGCATGAAAATCCTCGCATATTTCCATGAAGCACAACTGCCGCCACATGTCATCACGGGCAAGCCCTAAATCCAGCCTGCTTATGCTGCAGCACTAACCTTGAGAGCTGAAAACGTACCTTTGCATTTACTGTCTTGTTGCAGAGCCCCTTTTTTGTAAACGTGCTGAAATCATAGCTCCGGGGTACCACTGCACTACAGCCTTCTATGGAGTCATCACCAGGAACGATGGACTATAGGTATCAACCTGGCACAGGGGTTCTATGTTTTTTCATTGACGGTCATTTTTACGACTGCCTTTTTTATGAGTAAACAATTATGAAAAAGGTTATCGAATATTGTTTTGGGGGGTCCCCCCAAACCAGCCCTCGCCCACGAATGTTTAACTATTCCTGACCTCCCGAACACCTTTTCTGCCCTTTCCCACACCTCCAAAATTTCGATGACCTTTTTTGTAAATCTGTACTCGTAAAAAAGGCAGTCATAAAAATGACTGTCAATGAAACAACGGTATACTGGCCCAGGGTATGAGAAGGAGGTCATAAGGACTTCATGGCTCCGACATGCATGTTCTACCAGGAACCATTGCTGGAAATTAATGTATGGCTTGTGACTGCCAACAGGTGGTTGGTTATGTGTAGGGTTTTTCAACAAGATGTATTGTTACATTCTGGCTCTCTGTGATAATTGAAGAATTGTATGTCACGTACTCCGGGCAAACATGGCTGCCTGCTCAGCAATAAATGGCTGGCTTTTTTCAGGGCTGTCTCTGGCTGTTGTCTTTGTAGTGCGTGGTGGTGTTCAGAGTGCCTTGGATGGGCTCCTTCTGAAACTGCAGTTTAGCCCAACAGAAATGGATCCTGGTAGGTGGATCGGGGGATTCAGTATAATATGGAAATCCTCTGGAAATCCTCTGGGCTAAGAGCTCTTCTGACACTTGTGATATGCACTCCTCAAATAGAAATAATCTTCAGCGAGGAGCGCGTTCCACTACTGATGTGGTTTTGCTGGTTGCATCATACAGCTGGACTACTGTCTCCATAAATAAGCATTTGTGGATCAATAACAGAAAGGTGCCATTAACATGTCCAATGAATGAAACATGATGTATGCTATGATCAATGACCGCTCTGCTCTTATCACCTACCCACTCCACCTCTCCTACCCTGAAACTAAACTCCTCTACTCCTTACGGCCGCAATCAACTGGACATTGCACTCTGAAATGCTCAGTCTGTTTGCAAAAAGATTTCCTTCATCAAGGACTACTTTCACACTAGCTCTCCTCCCCTTGGTTTCCTTGCTATCACTGAAACCTGGATTTCGCCCTCTGACACTGCAACCCTGGCAGCCCTTCATGACTCCAAACGTTCCTTCTCCCACTGTCCTCGCTTGTGGGCAAGGGTGGTGGTGTCGTGCACCTATTTTCTTCCTGCATTAACATGTCACATACCCGCAATGCCACATCCCCACCTACCTGCTTTGAATATACAGTAATTGTTGCCCTTCCTTACTCTACTCACATCATTTCTATCTATCACCCTCTTGACCACACTGGGCCATTCTTCAATAAAATGGAGCAGCTCCTTGATTCTCTCTCCCCGTCATATCACCTAATCCTCTTAGGTGACTTTAAACTTCCTTCTCCTAACATTCTGCAAAAATCTGACCTTCAATCGTTTCTCAATGAACATGCTATCCACTCTATTCAAAATATACCCACTCACTCTGAAGGCAACTCTCCTGACTTCCTGTTCATCGCCAACACTCTGTGAGCAACTAACACTACTGTTACGCCATCTCTGTCACACCACTCCATTGTATCCACCACCATTATTTTTCCTCCCTCTAAAATTTACCCCCCACTGACCACTCTGATTTCCAAGAGAAAGTTTATCTGCTATTCCTCCCTTCCTCTCTGACCTTCAACTCTCACTCTTCTCCTTCTCTCCAGATTCTTCCTCCACTGACACTGCTTTCTCCAACTTCCAGTCCCTTCCTCATGACTCCTTCTCTTCTCAATTCCTACTGCTACCTTTCACCCCTAAATCCCAGCATCCTCAACCTTGGGTCTCCCCATTCATAGGGGGTTTCTGGATTGGCATGTGACAGATGACTCCTAAGCAGATGGAGGCACTCCCCCGTTCATGGAGACATGCAACTATAACTCTCTGCCCTTGACTCTCTCAAGCCTTCTCTTGATAGTGCTAAAAAGGATTCCTACCTTTCTCTCACAGGCACACACTCCAACACTCCTCGCTGACTCAAAGGCACCCTAATCTCAATCCTTACTCCTCCTAAAACCACAACTATTAACTCTACTCTTTCAGCTAGTGACATTACTGAATACTTTGCTGCCAAAATCTCCAAACTCAGGGAATCTCTCCTCACACTCCTCTTACTCTATCCTCTTACTTTCTTCACTCTACCATCTTTCACTGCCTCTATCTCACACTTCAGTCATACCAACACTGAGGAGGTTCTTGCAATGATGATGAAGGCTAATGCCTCCTGTATCCCTACACATCGTCTTGCGCCAGCTTACCAAACCGATTGCCCCTCTAGTGGCCTTCTCCAACCCCGCCTGCTTTCTCCCTACTTTGAAAACAGCTATGGTCTACCCTCTCCTCAAAAAGCAAGGTGCTGATTCAAACCTGACAATCAACTTATGACCTGTGTCACTTCTTCCCAGCTCTTTTAAGGTGTTGGAAAGAGTTGTATTCAATCGCCTCACTAACTTTCTTGACAAGCACAACCTTTGTGATCCCCTCGAAGCAGATTTCCACTTCTGCCATTCCACTGAAACTGCTCTCTTGAATGTCTCCATGTTGCTTGCCTCTGCTAAACATTTCAACCTATCCTTCCTAGTAATTCTTGCTTGACTTATCTACTGCCTTTGATACTGTCCATCACTCTGATCTCCTCCATAGTCTCGCTCTGCTTGTGATTCATCATCAAGCACTGGACTGGGTTGAGTCCTAACTGGCACCACATCAATTTTCTGTTTCCTGGTAAAGCAACACCTCTAAACATACTTTCCTGCTCAATCCTCTCTATGATCTCTTCCCCTGCCTATTTCATACCTGACGCTCTTCCTTACTCCTCTTCAGCTAGAAGCCATGCTGTCATCTACGACCCTTCACATACATTCCCTATGTTTATCTCTATAACTGCAATGGAAGCTTTCCTGAAACTCCTAAATATCAGAAAAATCAGGCACCTCCTTCTCTTCAAAACTGCCAAACATCTTCCAACCACGTTGTCGTCTCTAAACTGGACTGCTGTGTCAGTATCCTATTTGGTCATCCAAAGTATTTGTATTTAGTCCCATTTTAAAGATGATTAACTTTGCTGCTAGGACTCACTTTGAACTCTTTCGCTTCACTCCTACTTCTTCCTATCTTCAGCAGACTGGCTGACTAACTATGCAAAACAGGGCCACATTCAAATTTCTCCTACTCGTAAATAAATCCACACACTGAAATGAACCACTGCATCTATCATCTAATGTGAACTGCTACAAACCCTCTCAAAGCCTTCACTCTACTTCCTCCACAAGCCTTTTGTCACCTCACCCACCCTGTGCTTCTTCTCACCTCCACTCTTTTACTCTCTTGTTCCGCTTTTGGAACTCCCTCCCCTTTGCAATTTGAAAACGCAATTCACATCAATGTATTCAAAAATAAATTGTAAGCCCACCTCCTCGCTTCTGAGTTATTCTCTTGACTCACCTCTCCAGCCTTACTACTCACACCTTCCCTCACCGCCAACCGGACTCTTCCCTCTCTTTTCCCCCCACACTAGCACTTAATAGTTTGAGGTCACTGCTCGTTCTTAGGTGGCTAGCCTGCCTACCCACTGACACTTGTCTTAATTCCTCAACTGTATTTTTACATGGTATCTGTCCAATATACCCCTTCTCAACCCAATCAGCATGCCACTCAAACTCTCCGCATAATAAGAGGCTCACTGCCTCCTGCTCATCTGCTATATCACCTTTTGTATGCTCCTTTGTGACCAAAAGAGATTTTTTTCAATGTATGCATGTATGAAAATAAATAAACAAAATGTTGTCGGTCAGGAGTAGGAACTCGGTCTTGGAGGGCGTGAGCATCAGGTAAGCACTTGACATCCAGGACTAGATCAAAGTGATGCAGGCCTTGAGCCTGTGGATGTCTTTGATGGAGGAGATCATGAGGTAGAGCTGCATGTCATTTGCATATTGGTGGATGTGGAGGCTGTGTGGAGCTACAAGGGTTCTGACTGGCACCATATAAAAGTTGAAGATCAAAGGGTAGAGGATGAATTCCCCAGGAGACCAGATATGATGGGTAGCATTGGTGACCTTGAGGAATCCATTTGTATTAATTGGTGGCCTTTGGGAGGTACGATGTGAACCAGCTGAGGACAGTCTGTATGATCCCCATGCAGTGATGTAGAATGTCACTGAGTGTCTGGTGGTCTACTGTGTTGAATGCAGCTGAGTGATCGAGAAGACTCAAAAAGCAACAATGACCATTAATGAGGATGTTAAAGGCATCATCGATCACCTTGATGGCAGCTGTTTCCATGCTTCATCTGGCACTGAAGCCAGATTGGTAGGACTGAAGAAGGTTGTTGATGTCGATGTGGTGGAAAAGTTGTACGGCTATTGCTTTCTCAAGCATCTTGCCTAGAAAGGTAAAATGAATGATGGCAGTGTAGTTGCTGAGGTCATCAGTGGTCCATTCTTGGTTTCTTGACAAGCAGGAGGATTTGACTGCTCTTGGGAGTCAAGGGGAAGATTTAGGCTTGAGAATGAATTGTTTTACCGGGGTCAGGTGGTTGATGTTGGTTGCAAGAGTAGTTTGAGTTCTTGGAGAATGGATTTGAAGTCCTGGTTCATCTGAGGGAGGTCGGCCCAAGTGAGGTGGAGTATGACGAGGACTTCCATTAGAGCTTCCACTGGTCCTGTGTGGTTCGATGGCTCGGAACATGGTCAAATTCATTAGAGGTGGTTCACTGTGGCCAAAACAGGGGGCCATCTGCTTTTTTTCCGGGGGCTCTAGGACAAGATGAGTCCCTGCAACTGTTCACTTACAACCCAGGTAGCTTGGTTACAACCTGCTGGAGTCCTTCGACTATATTGAGGAGCCTGGTTCTAGTGCAGCCGGCAGAGTGGCAGGCCTTTTTCTAATCAGTAGTCACTCTAATATCCTCTAGGGATGGTTAGGGGACAGAGCTTTCCTCTGCCTTGCACAAACATGTCTTCATTTCTTACAGAGGGCTCTCGAATTGACTGCACTCCCAGCAGAGACCAACACATTCTTATTGAAAATGAGTCAGTGATGAAACGGGAAACCCCTTCCTTATAAAGAATAAAAGGGCAGATGGGGTTGGACAAGAACAGGCCTGTGGAAAGGGATCCAATCCCTGTCACTGTGACAAGTGACCCTTGCCTTCTTGCATCATACCCTGCAGGAAGTGGAGATGACAGAAAGGAAAGTTTCCCTCTGCCCTTTATTGTTCCCCTCGCAGCTTCAAAAGCCCTTTGTTATGCAACACCCCAGTGTGAGGCAGGCCTTTGTCATAGGTGGGCCTTTTCGATGTATGGTTCCCTGGTGATCCCCATGTGAGATCTCCTATGCTTGAGGGGAGATGTTACCCATCCTCCTAGAGAATCAAAGGAAACCACATTCCTGTGTTAAGTCTCACTTGCTGAAGTAGAGACAGTTAAGCTAGTCACAAATCCACAAAACCTTCCCCTAGCTGACCTAAGCTTGCAGAGTTGACATTTGTTTGATTACAATGTGATGTGGCTTTAATAATTAGTTGTACTATCAGTCACCGCACCAACACCAGTTAAGGCTTATTCTTAGAGTTTACCTTGCCACCAGACAGATAGGGCCTTAATTATGATGTTTTGGCTTAGAGGTGCAAAAGCTAAAGGCATCTTCTGTCTGCAGGTACATGGTGTCCTAGATGCTGTAAATAAGGCCCATGTGAACTTTGGACATGTCCTGTGTCACTGAAGGGCAGGTGTTGCAGTTGTCAGGAGGCTGATGCAGTTGGGCACTTGTGTGCACCATGCTTTTGGCATGGCACTTTTATGAAAGGGGGGGTTCTGATTATCAGACCACCCTTTCTGAGATGGCTGACCTGTATCATTGTATTATTTAATAGGAGTAAAAAAAGCTCAGGCTATCTCACCATGGCCAGATGGCAACCCTTCACATATATCAGTTAACAGTAGGGTACTGACTATCCTACCAGGAATAATAACATGTCATCAGTCCCAGGAAGTCATGGATAGACTATTTTATTCTATTATTGTTATATCTCGGACAAAAGTGAACAGTCCCCTTTGCAGCTGACCATAACAATCCTGTAACCCCTTAATACCGCAAAGTTAAAAGGATCTGTATAATATGCAAGGGGTTTATGAAGCAATTAGGCTAAGATTGTGACAAGGGAGGACAAGGGAGTTTCCGAACCTTATTGAAAGCTGTTTGTCATACAAGTCCACTTCCGACAAGATTTTGAGCAAACATAGAACATTTTGTATTAAGCAGAGAAATGCCATTTCAGCAACTAAACCCCTGAAGTGCCAGAAAATAGGTGGCATTGGCTAGAAGAAGAATGCGTGAGTAGCACGGATGAACCTAGTGACCCTTAAATCTAGTGATAGATCTAGCAAACATATGCCAATTCTTAGAAAATGAAAGAAATCTTCTTTGAAGTGTTGAGAAAGGGATCTTGCTGAACTAGCAAGGGGTGACTCGGTAAAGGTTACAGCTGATAGAAACCTGCACATGATTGGGAAATGGTGGCCAATGGACCAGTTCATCAACATGAATATTATATCGGGACCATCATACCGTAGGCTTGCTAGCGGCAGAATTTCAGGATGTTCTATAACATGCAACATAGGTTAGCATTGTCATATCCTCGCGTGACCTGATACAGCGCCACTCTTGATGCGTCGGCTAATGCTGCACTTCAAACCACAGTTAAGGAGGTCCCATCAGCAGTAGTAGCTACAGAAACAGACAAGAGTCTGTGTCGTGATGTTTTGCCCCCTGATCTTTTTAAAGTCCATAACGAAATATGGACCCCATTGTTTACTAAAGTATTTAATGTTATGATAGAAACAAATGCTGGACACCTGGAAATGGGCTATCATTTCCCCAAAACATAAGAAAGGAGACAAATCTAGCTGGAGCAGTGATGGATACATATCACTTTTGGATAACTCCGTTAACATTTTTGGGACAGTAATTTTGGAAAAGTTCCAATTGTGGATTGATCAGATTAATATTCTATCATTTCCCGAGTTGGGCTTTAGATCAGGCCTTGCTGGGGAATAACAGGCCCTGATCTTTATCTGATCGCAGGCGGATCTGCCTTTATTACAGAAGAGAACCTACATGCAGCATTTATGGAAAACATTGTCTCAGGAGGATACCTCAGGGGCAACGTGCTCGCCTGGGAAGCAAGATGACATGGAGCAACACAGGTTCGATCCCTGGGTCCGCGCTTAGAAACCTCTAGGTATTAAGCACGTTATAAATAACCTATCATATCATAACAATTAAAAAGGGGGGGCTGGCAGGGATGTGTCCTAGCACCTCTTTCATTTAACTTATTTGCAACCTCTCCTTTTCAGTTTCTCTCTGGAACTATGACTGACGTGCCCACAAATGCTTTAAGGTCGCCATAATGTCCTACATGGAGGAAATTGTGATGATAGCAAGGACACCGACTTTCCTCCAAAGGATAAAACACATGTGCAAACTATGTGAAGGTGCCTGAATTAAGCATGAATACTAAACAATATTCCTGTTTTTATATTTTGGAAAAGGCACACAAATGAAACACTGAACTTTCATTCAAAAGGTTTAGCTATTGAGAAAGTTAGCACATCTGATTATTTAGGTGAACCAAGATTAAGCATGTAAAATGCTGGAAGCCGTTGGAGGCATTTATTCATTTACCTTTAATTTCATGGTACCACATTATCTAATATTATCAGATGGAAGTCATTATTGACCTCTTAGCCAATCAGAATGTTCAGAGTGCAGTTAATAGCTATTGGTATTGACTGCATCCTGAATATTCTTTCTTCATAAGCTGAGAGGAAACAACAATGCAATTTACAGGCAACATTTAATTTAGAAAGACATTTCCTCCATGGGAGGAACTTTTTTGTTCACTGCAACATCCAATTAAATGCATCGAACAGAAAGATAAAAAATGAACTTATGAAGACATGAGTGTTTTTTTAAATATTACAAATTGAAAGCACATTTAATTCACTACAAGGGTTTAAGTTTTTATTTCTCACTATTAGCATCCATGGCAGGCACCTGAGCAAATCGGATTGCTCAGATCGATCTAAGCCTGCATTCTGAGCAACATGGAGGCTGCTCACACCCACCCACAATCTTCCCCACCTCTCATCCGTTCTCTGCTCCTCCCACCACTCCTCCCCCTTCCGTCACCCCACCCCAGCTTATTTGCCGGAGTCATGGCAGTGGTGCCACCGCTCCCACATCCCAGGCTTTGTGGAAATGGAAGAGGGGCCACGCATGGAGCACCGCTTGCATTTCCATGCTGGCCATTTTAGGTGATTATTAGTTTGAATTAACGGGATGCAGCAAACGCGTAACACAGTGATTCAGACTAATACATTGCTGTCAGCATACCGGATTAAAAACCCATGGTGCAAAAGCCAATAATACCCTCGCCGGCATGCCAGATGTGTGGCAATGGCATCAGAGCCCATCGTTTCTATAACCTGGGCCCTGGGCAGTTACCACCTGATTATTGCTTATTTAAACAATGTTTTCTACTTTACAATCACCTCTCCTAACTCAGTTACCACTTGATTGCTTATTTAAACAATGATTTCTACTTTACAACTACCACTCCAAAACCTATATTACTATTACTAGTATGTGCTAATAGCCTTATAGAGCTCTGGACGGGTCATTATTGCTTGCAATAAGGACCCTTATCCAATTTATGGCCCTCAGCTTCACCTAGGGCAGTAACCTGCAGGGGGGGTCATTATCCTGAAATAAGGACCCCTTCCTTGGTTCATTAGGCTATATCATGCATGCTTTTGAGGCTAAAGTTAAGTGTGTGGCTTTACATGGAATGGGGATTTGGAACCTTCATTGGGTTGATGAGTTACAACTTATACAAAATATATTTAGTAAGAGGTCATTATGTCTTACTGCTTCAACCCCAATATTCACGTTACAACCTGATATTGTATTACCCTTTCTGGAGAATGAAATTAGGTTAGCGCCAGTTTAATTTTCCACAAACACTTTAATAAATAAGAAAGCACAGATAACCAATATGTTATTGGACAATTTATGGAAGTCTAATAAAGGTCCTCAAATTCAATGGTCAAAGTATGTACTAAATTAATTATGCTCTGAGCTAGCTCTGGTGACATCACTGAATAGCTTAACCAAAGCCATTGAAATGAGGAAAATAACTGACTTAACATACAACCTACAACCTTCTTTAAATCAGAGTGCTTGGGCATAATTACCGGTCCGGCGGTAACCCTGCCGGTGCTACCAGCGGGTTTCTGCTGGACCCATAATAATTTACTGGCGCCCAACTTTCCGGTGCCACCGGCTCATTATGAGTCTGGCGGCTGGGAAATCAGGCGCTGGTACATTTGTTAATCCCCATTGCCAAAGAGTCCTATGGGACTCTATGGTAGTGGACACATGGGAGCACCAGCACCGTTAGCAACAGTGCCGGTGCTCCTGTGACCAGTCTGCCTACCGTGGCCGCTGCGGCCGGAAGGTTCAGACCTTTCAGGCACAGCAGCCACGGCAGGCAGACTCATAGTTTAGCGGTCCAGAAACAAGGGTGCCAGTGAGCTTACCGGCACCCTTGTTTACGGACCGGCAAACATTTAATGAGGCCCCTTATCTGCATGACAGTTGATTGATGACCGGACTATGGTATAATTGTCTAAATATTAATACTGTGAAGACCAGATGGTTGAATGACACTAGTAGAGTGATAGAGTCTTTATGCCCCTTTACTTTAAAAACACCAGGAAGTGCTTTCCATATATTATTCATCTGCAACTGTGATGAAATTACTACTGCTCTGCAGGAGTACGGGTATGTGTAGTGGCTAAACCACTCAGCCCCACACTACTACTAAACCAGCAGTGATCCCAATCATAAAGGTGGAACAGGCATGTGGGGTGTGAGCTGATAATAGTAGCAACCCAAAGGACGTATATGTACAATAGTTCTAAAACAAAAGAAATGTGCAATCAAGGCTCTATAGACTTTTAATAAAACAATAAAATTCAATCAACTGACTAAAAACACACCTGTAAAGAAAACACAGAAGATGTAGACTTCTGTAGAATGTCACTCTGTGAGCAGGGGTGCAGAGGCACATGATTGGCATACTGCCACTGTTAAAAGGATATGTTTTTTAACAACAAGGTAGAGATGAGGGGCTTCAAAGTCGTGATGATCCCAAAATGTGGATCAGAGGGACAGGGCCTCTTCACAGTACCTTATTTCTTTCAGGTGGGACTCACGAGCACCAGGTTCTAATGCAGCCAGCAGGGGCCTGGTTCCCGGGGGAGGGACGCAGGACAGAACGCTCCTCTGCCTTGGATGGCTGTGGTCTTCACGTGCCTGGCAGAGGACTTTGGGATAGACTTTATCAGCAACAGAGGTCCCAATGAATTCTTCTTGTCCTGGTGGAAATCCTGAGACGAATCACAGAATGGGGTGGGGCCCCTCCGCCTTTTAAAAAAAGATGCTATAGGGCATTGGTCCAAATCAAGCCTCTTGTAATGGGTCCAACCCATGTTGTTATAACCTGTACCATTTGCCTTATCATCACATCCAGGGTACATTGCCCTGCAGGGAATGGGAGGAGAGGAAAAAGGAAGATAACCGTCACAGAAGGAAGATGGTAGCAGTGGCACCCCCAGGCATTTTTCATAGAGGTGGTCTGATGAGGTAACTTGGGGTGTTACACCAAAATAAACAAAAGAGGCAAGTGGCCGGTGGTGGGGACAGCATTTTTATAAGGGTGGCCGTGGCCCCCCTAAGCCATCTCTTGGTGGCGCCTCTGGATGGTAGGACCCTTTTTCAGGCCTACCTTCCCTCTCTGGCTACTCTAACTCTGTCCCCTTCCCATGTCTGGTGTTTCCAAAGAGATTCCAGTCATCATTATGTGGGTGAATGGCTGGCTTTGTTATGTTAGGGCTGCCTCTGAAGCACCATTCCCAGGAGACATCCTGGGGGGAAGTGCAATGCCCTTAGGGAAGGTGTGAGCCTTCCTGCAGGAAAATCTGTTCAAGGTCTATATATTTTTTTTAAACAGATTATCTGTCCGGATTGCTTAAAAAACCTCCAGTTGACCTGTCAGAACTGTCTATTTTCAGACCTATTCCAAATCTAACATATATTCAGTGGCGTAACACAACATTTGGGGGCCCCTCTGCAAGCCATGCTGAGGCCCCCCCCCCAGTTCGTTCGGCAACAAATCATGGGTTCATGGGTCGCGCCACACTCTGGGCCGGCCTAGATTACCACGCTTGCACAATAAGCACGAGTGTGCTGCTTCAAGGGTACACTGCACACTGTAGTAGGAGCAGCATATATATATATATATATGTGTGTGTTTTAATGCATTATACAGCACACTTTCTGAGAAAAATTGGCTACAAAGCCAGAGCATTTGCAATTGTTTTGTAGGGTAACACCAGTCCAAAAATCCAATACATGCAAGTCACCAACCATGCACAGGAACATTAATGCTTTCATTAATTGAATGCTTTGCTATTAAAAATGCCATGCCACAATGAAAACATGTCCAACTGGATGTACAATGTAGACCAGTCTAGACACGTAATAACATATTACCGTAAAGCATGCCAGGCCACATTTAGACATACCTAGACTGGTTGCACCAAAATGGCAGTCAAAGCAATAACACTTATCATGGTTGTTTTATCACAGATGCCCAGAAAAATATACAATGCCACAGTAAGAAACGGCGAGATTGGCAGTAACCAAATGCCAGTCTAGCCAGGTAATTACACTTAGCAAAACTGCTTTATCAGAGATGCCCAGTTAAAGAACGTCAAGCCAAACTAAGAAATGATGAGACTGGCTGCACCAAAATGCCTCTCTAGCCACTAATACCACATATCATGCATGCTTAGCCTGGAGATGGATTGCCATTACGATTTATCCCACAATCCCTGCCCCCCACACATCCCCTCTCCCTCCAACTTCCTGCTCCAACCCCCAAAATCAGCACATCGGCCCAGAATTAACTCCATGTCTCTCTTCCTTGTCGCAGTGCTGACGTATGAGGCACCTTCCCTCATAGGTAAGTACAAGGACGAATAAGAGTGGGGCTGCTGGAAGTAATGAAGATTACAGGTAACTAAGCCAGGCATTATCTCCATGTCCTGCTACCTCATCCCAGTACTTGTGTATCAGGCAAAATGCTTCATACACAAGTACTTGAATGAGGAAGAATGAGGATACGAGTAATGAAGATTACCAATAGGTAATCATGGCATTAAGCACAAGCAGTGGCACAACACAATTGATCTGACAGTCCTCTCATTGAGCCCCTGAAATGTTGGGCTATGTTGACTCGACCTGGCTGACCTACAAAGCCGTTGTCAGACAGAACAGGACACAGATGTTAAACGACACCTGTGTTTCATTGTCAAGGCCCAGCAAATACTAACGGAAAGCATTTCAGTGTTTGTTTTTAGGCAGTTGAAATCGTGATGTGGGTTTAGTACTTGCATGCCAGGCGAGTGATTGGAAGGGTAGAGAAGGGACAGGAGACTGCTCATTCTCACAGCAGTCCAAAAGTGTCATGATGCCTACCTCCAAGGAGCCAGGTCCGACCCAGCAACCCCAGAGGCAGGCATCATTTCCCCCAGGGAAGTGCCAGCGGGCCCAAGCTGGGGCCCTTTGGACACAGTGCTGGCGCCTTAGGCGCCAGGCTCATGTTGGACCCTGTCCTGGCGCCTTAGGCGCCAGGCTCATAAAGCTAGACATGTGTTCAAGTGTTTTAAGGTGCACTTACCTGAGGCAGACCATGCTGCCACATCCAGGCCCTCTTGAGGCTTGAATGGAACTACTTTACCTGTGGAACTACTTTCCCCTGGGTGTGGTCGGGGAAGGATACATACCTGATCGGTGGAAGGGTACATAACTGGAACTTCTTCCAAAGCTATTTAAACCACGCCCGATCAGCAACTCACGCTTCGCGTTGTTCTGCTCCTCGCAGCTGGACGCTCACCGTGTCAGCTCCTGCATCTGGACTTCAGCCACGCCTGTCAGCACCCTGGGTCACCTGCTAAGAGAGAATTGGAGAGAAAGAAGACCTTACCTGCTAAAGCTGCATCACGGAGACTTCACACCGACGATCCTGAAAGGGAAGACATCATTTTAAAAGCATTTCTCTTCGATCGCTGCAGCGCTGCATTTCACTCACCTTTCCTGGGCACCTCCATCTTCAGCAGCGATCATCCAGATCCGCAGCCACTTCCCAGAGCCTAGAGAGAAAAAGACAAGAACACAAGGTGAGAGAAGGAAGGGAATAGGAAAAGCTCAGTTTCCTTCTAAGACTTACCTGTTGGGTCATTCCCATTTCATTTCGGGTCCTGCCGCTACCTGGCAATCCGGACCCCGGCCCCTATGGGGAAAAAAGACAAAGACATTGAATGAGCGAATGCAAAGACATTACCCGATCGCTCATCCAGAACTTACCTGTCATTTACTGGAAGTGCACGTTTCACTTCGGGTCAGCGCCATATCTCTGGCATTCCGAACCCCGGCCCCTAAGGGGAAAAAGACATAAGCATTAGCGCTTGCAGCAATAAGACAATGAACATTATTATTAAGCTTGAACTTTGGAACTTGCAACAGAACTCTTACAGCGCCTCACCTGAATAGTCAAGCTTATTTGAACTCCCATCAAACCTCAATCCAGTGAAGTAACTGGGTTTCAACGCGCCCCTGCATCAGAAGCAGGATGGAGAACTCATCCTTCCAGTCCCTAAGGTGAGACTTCACGGGGAATCGAGGAAGGGTATCGTGGAGGGTTGGAAGGGAGTGGGAGGCTTGAGCATTATTCCGTCAGTAGGTAATACTCCCTTTTCACGCACAGGGGAATATTCCTGCAAGCCAGTGAGTCCATCTTCAGAGTCCTGCGCTTCACCATAGAAGAAGCATCAGCACTCAAAGCCAGACCTGCGCCTCCGTGGGAATCAGGTGAGCGTGACAAAAAGTGGGTGCTTTCAGACTTAAAAGAGAGAGTAAACTGCTTGTAACATTGAAGCTGCACTAGAATAGTCTCATTAGAATGCGTAAAGAAGTTAGATGCCCCCACACAAATATGTTTGCTGCTCCCCCATCGCTCGTGAAGTTAGCGCCTCTTCCAACATTTGAAGGGTTAGCAGTCTCCCAGAATTTCGTTTTTGTTGAGCCCCTGAACACAAGCACACACACCATTCACCATACACATACATGCACACACACGCACTCCCAGCCACCCATACATTTCAGTGCGCATCTTTTCACCATACACTCACACACACAGCCACCCAT
Source organism: Ambystoma mexicanum (assembly GCF_040938575.1). NCBI lineage: Eukaryota > Metazoa > Chordata > Amphibia > Caudata > Ambystomatidae > Ambystoma > Ambystoma mexicanum. The sequence goes on along the minus strand of NC_090935.1, from coordinate 1,084,743,810 downwards.
ACATTTGATTGTGCACACCTTTACCATACACTAACACAGGCATACCCAGGCTGCATCATGCACTCACTCATTAATTCACATTACATTATACACATACATATACACACACATGCACACACACATACCTTTAATCCATTGGTCCAGGGAACAAGACCTTCAGCTCCCTGCAGTAGCCAGGAGTGCTTGTTCCCGTCATCTGCAGAGGATCGGGAGGCCCCGTGCCATGGGGTGGGGAGGGGGAGTCCCATTACTTCAAAACAAAATGGTCTCTTTTTGAAGTCACTCTGACTTCATAAAGAAAAGAAATTATTTCCATTAAAGGACCAAACCGGAACAGAAATAATTTTTTGGTGAAGGCAGAGTGACATCAAACTGAAAATATGGGCCTCATTATGAGTGTGGCGGTCCGGAAACAAGGGTGCCGGTAAGCTTAACGGCACCCCTTTTTTTTTAAAACAATTTTTATTAACTTTTACTACAACTAATCAACAAACACAAACCCAATAGTGCATGTCATATAACTTTAAACATCATTTACAGTATTGTGAAATGTCCACTGCCTCCCCATTACCCTCCCCTCTACTCGAGCCTACTCCACTTCGCCCTCTGCTGTTGTCTCCTCTAGGGGTACCTCCCCCTCTGTATTCCCAGAGGAATCATGCTCACTTAGGCAGGCCAAGGTCGTCCCAGCTTACTAGCACCCTTGTTTCTGAACCACCACACTCAGTCTGCCTGCTGGGGCTGCTGCGCTCGACAGGTCTGACCCTGGCAGGCGCAGTGGCTGCAGTAGGCAGACTCATCACGGAAGCACTGGCACTGTTAGTGACTGTGCGGGTGCTTCCGTGAACCCATGGGGAATAACATTTTCCGGCACCTAGCTTCCCAGTCCGCGAGGACTTGTAATGTCCCAGTAGCACCGGGAAGCTAGGTTTCGGAAATGGTGTTATGAGGTTGGTGGCAACCCGCCGGTCACACTGGAGGGTTACCGCCAAACTCGTAATGAGGCCCTTTTTCTTTTTGAAGTCATAGGGCTCCCCGCCCCATGCCTTGGAGGCAACTAGCCTTTAGGCTTCCACGAAATGAGGTGCAGGAGCCCTCAGACTTCATAAAGAAATAGAATCATTTTTGTAGTCACTCTGCCTTCATAAAGAAATCATTTCTGTAAAAGAAATCTTCATGAAGGCAGACTACTCCAAAAAAAAATATATATTTTTTTGTGTGAGGGGCCCCTACTGGGACAAGTACTGGGCAGGCCCCAGTTACGTCAGTGCACATATTGCCAAATTGCTGGACAGAACGGTGGTGTCCTAGTTGCAGACACATGTGGACAAAAACAGCGTACTGACCAATTATAAGCCAGCCCCTGACGTATCCATGTGGTCCCAACCCACCTTGCAGCCCACCTTGATGGCCCTAGAAGAGAAGTGGACCGTGGCAGACTCGTCAGCGGCTTTTAACACTGTCAGTAATGCAATCTTGCTCTCACATATGAGCGATGTAGGAGTCAAAGGAAAAACAGAAAGTGCATCTCAAACCCTTTGAATCTCCAACATAGTCAATAGATTGTGAGTTTACAGCCTTTCAGCAACTCTCTTTAGCAGCTATCTTACTCCTTTAACTGAGGTGGTGTGCACATGTGGGGTATGTGTATAGAACTGTGGAGAACACATGCAGATGATTTTTAAGATCCAGCCGCAGTTGCTTGTACTGCCACCTAATTTTGGAACTAACTTAATGACTATAGATTATAAACATATGGATAACCTGCAATTGTTTAAAGATAAACCCATCCAACACAGAGATTCTACAATACTCTACAATTGCGTCATCCTCTCCCCTGCTGATGCACCTGACTGCTCCTCGCACTGGTCACCTGGTCTCCCTCTGAACTCTGGTCCAGAATCCTACATGTCCAGTTGCCCTTGCACTGCCTCTGGGCTCCCCCAGCACTTAAGGGTCTGTATCTGCAACCCGACAGTCCCTTCCCTCTGCACTTATGAGAGCCACCCGCTGGCTGCACTTGTGAGTTAACTGCACTTCCCCCTTCCCCTCCCCCCTGGCACTTCTCCCCTTCCCTCTTCCCCGCACGTGCGCGATCTGATTTACACAAGGCCTAGTAAGATCGTTATTTTGTCCTCCCTTGTTTCCCCCTCCTTGTCTTGTCACGCCAAGAAAACACTTGTGAACAGGCGCGTTATAAATGCCACATCATATCATATCAAATCATCTGCAGCCTCTTTTGCTAGGTATGACCTAGAACCTACCAACCAGGTACAAATCCTGGGTGTTTTATGTGATGAAAAAAATGAACTTGGCCCCATAAATAGCCCACTTGTAAAGAAAGCATTTCTGAACTGGAAAACGTTGAAACGAATCTTCCATTGTCAACCCCTACCGTTGCCCAGGCAGTAAGGGCATTGGTACTGTACCATTTGGAGTCTGAGAAGAATACCTATCAGGTGGTTGACCTCAATCTGCCAACTGAATCTGGCACTACTGTACTAACTGGGAATAATGGAACCTGTCACTGATTTACTAGTTAGCCATAATGTACTTTGGCAGCACTGTGCAATATGGTCGTGGGGAAATTTGGCATTGATATGCGAACCATGCAGAATTAAATCCGCCATGCTTTGCTAGCTGAGCGTCATGTGATCTGCCCATTATATAATCTGGCCATATTGTGCTAAACGATCATAAAATAATCTGACACTAATGTGCGTTGCAGTAATGATGGAATTTGGTAGAAACTGGGCCTAGTAACATCTGACATTACTGTGCTAGCTGGGCACACACTTGTGTCCTACCTGGTCATAATGGAACCTGGCATTGGTGTGCTAGCTAGGCGTAGTGGAATATAGAAATGCGGTGCTAGGTGGGAATGATGGAATCTGGCACTGATATGCCATTGGAGTAAAATGGATTCTGGTATTGCTGTGCTCAATGGACGTACTACTGTCCATCCTTACTGTGCCTACTCAGCATATTGGGACTTGCCACAGCTATACCAACTGGTCACAATGGAATCTGGCACTGTAATGTTTACTGGGCATAAAGGAATCTGGCACTTCTGTGGCATATGGGCATAATGTAATCTGCCCATTCTCTCCTAAACTTAATGGAAAGGGGCACTGAAATACCTGGAAAAGGTGTGAGTGCATGGAATTTGCTGAGATATGATTGTGTATCTGGAGTTTTTTGGTAGCATAATTTAATGCTGTGATACATGATGCTGGTACCAGGCCTTTTGATGGCATTACATTGCATATGATTTAATCACTTGGCCATTTGATGAGATCCTTGGCATTTGACGTAGTGTCCCTTTGATTGTGATATCTGCCATATGATGTCAGTACTTGGGCATTTGGTGTGCATACCTGGCTAAATGAGTAGCTGTCATTTGACGAGAATACCTGACATATGATGTCAGTGCTTGCCTTTTGGTGTCAATACCTGGCATATGATTTCATAACCCATGCATTTGATAAGACCTACCCAAATTACCAAAATAACTGGCAATTGGTGGGAGTAGCTGAGAGTTCTAAGACAATGCGTGCCATACACTTTGAATACCTGGCACATGATGGCAATATCTGGGGTATGATATGTGTATCTGGCATATGATAGCAATATCTGGGGTATGATATGTGTATCTGGCATATGATAGCAATATCTGGGGTATGATATGTGTATCTGGCATATGATGGCAATATCTGGGGTATGATATGTGTATCTGGCATATGATGGCAATATCTGGGGTATGATATGTGTATCTGGAATGTGATGGCAATACATAGGAACACAGACACACATCTAACTATACAAAGCTGAAACTGTTGGCTTTTCCAAAGCTTGTTGCTTACATTGCGGTGGTAAAATAATGTATCTAGCCCTATTTCCCACGCCTTTCAAAGGATCACAGCACATGCACGTTGCCAAAGGATTCGACATGTTATCTATAAGCACCATAAAATTCGTCTTTGGCTCGTCTCTGCTTACCTTGGTCCTGATTCTAAAATAAATGAAAGGAGTATAGAGAATACGCTTGTTTTATTTGCGCCATTTTGAGAAATGCTGAGGTCACCTTCTTCACAAAGGTGACCTGAGCATTTCTGGAGGGTCTGGACAATAGTGCATAGATGCACCGCCCAGCCCCCTTGCATACATTCATGTCAATGTGTGACAAGCTTCCAGCAACTGGGAGCATATTTCTCTGAGAGGGGCTGTTAAAGAGCCCGTCTCTATGAAATGATTGTGACGGCCGTGGTTTAACACTGTGGCTGTCACACTTCAAAAGAAAACCATGACAAGGTCCAAAACAAAACTGCCATGACTTGCGCCTCCCACTGCCTCTGTTTTAAAAGGTGCAGAGGGGTCAACCTTGTTTCTGGGCATTTCAAAGGGCAACCCGTTCGTGAATTCAGGATGCACTTTAAAATGCAAAGAAATGCCCCCTTATTTGCACAAATGCGCAATGGGGTAAAAAGGGGCATATGCGCTCATTCAGAGGCCCTTTGAGAAATGGGCTGCCATTTATGTTGAGATCCGGCCTCTTGTGCTTGACCTGTGTATATTTGTCAACTATGTGTACGTCGCTACACTTATTGACATTAATGCCTGTTTTTCTGGGGCCCCCTTTATATGGTACAGTGATGAACACCTCACAACTCTTGGGCTCTGGATAGGATATCCTCTCAGACCTATAACACCAATCTTTTCCAAGAGGACAAACAGCATACTCTGCTTGTTTTCCTCTCTCTTCTTTGAAATAGCAGCAGAAGCATTGGACAGCAGACAGCTCTATACACACAGGGGCCGATTCATGGAATTTTTTTTGCACAGAAAATAGGCTACTTGCGCCAAATCTCCACGCGCATCTCTGTCGATTCATGGAATCAAATGCACAGGACTTCATAGGTTCCATGTCATAAAATCACGGCAAAAATGGCCGTGAATACAAAATATCGTGGAACAAATGCCATGGTTTTTTACTCCACAATCATGTAAAGGATGCAGGGGACACCCCCGTAACCCCTGAACCCATTATACCATTTAAGGGGAGCGGGGGACACCCCCGCAACCCCTGCTTCCCTTAAATGGTATAATGGGGTATGCCTTTACCGGGTCAAACCACAGCATTTTTGCTGCAATTTTTTTTACTGGCAACATTTTTGCCGCAATTTTATTACCTGATACCATTTCATAGGATTCGCCACTCGAAGTCTGGCGTAAGTACACTTGCGTGAAGGATTTTCAGCGTGCAAGGGGGATTGCATGCTGTATTTCGGGGTACGTGTACTTAATTGGGATTCCGTTGTAACGTAGGGGTGGGTGCACGCTGTGTTGCGGGGTGCAGAAACGTTTTACATGGGTTTGCATGCCTGAGTGAGTTATTGCAGAGTTACAATGTTTCATACAAATGTTGTTGGGTTGCTGGATACGGGGGACCCCACGCATGCTCCCCGAGTCGCAGACCTTCTTACGAGGGACCCCACGCACTTTTTGAAGGGTGCGTGTATATTTGTGCCTAGGGGACCGCACAGAGGTCACTAATCTGGCAGTTTCCTGATTTGTGAGTGAGCGTGATGGGGTAGTTCCAGCCGGGACTTGCGGATACAGTTACTTTGCACGAACAAGCCCATGAATACACGTTGCGTGCAGATTTTCTTAATTGCGCAGTCTAGCGCAGTGGCCTTTTTGGCGCGCGCCCATTGTGTGATTTCTGTGCGTAAATTCCAGAATCAGGCCGATAGTGTGCGTTTTAGATGAGGGGGAGCTCTGCTTGGACACACCTCCTTTAGCAGTTGCAAATTGAGAACCATAAACTTGGGTTAAAATGATGGCAATGTGTTATACCTTTTGCCAAGCGCACTGAAAATGGAATTTCTTGTATGCAGAGCTTGCTATATAAAACACCAAATATCATGATGATTATTCTTAGAAGAAGTAGCAGTAGTAGTATCAGTGTGGCGTATTAAGCTGCAAGAGTGCAAATTAAGTGCCGAAGAAGAAGGGTTTAGGCACTGGAAGAAATGAGCATTTTGCATTTGTTATGGAAATTATTGAGCGCTTTGATCAGAAAGGCTCCAAATGACAGCAACAACATCGAGTGGAGCAAGCTCTTGCATGGCACTTTCCAACAGTTCAGAGTGACAGACAGTTGAGAAGGTCGATAACTGGGTGTAGGAGGGGGAAGACACATGCAGCAGCATTGATTAGGAAGCATGGAAAGTGCTGTCCTGAACATCCATGAAGATCTGCTCTGCAACCTTGACTCTAACATCCCCTCATTCCTCATCCTACTCGATCTCTCTTCTGCCTTCAACACGGTCAACCATACCATCCTGCTCAACCATCCCCGTGACAACCTGGGTATCACCGATCAGGCTCTGGCCTGGCTGGCCTCTTTCCTCTCTGATCAAACCACCCAGGGCCAACTTGGGTCCTTCCTTTCATCTATCTCCCTTTCTACCTGTGGTGTTCCCTAGGGGTCTACCTTCTCACTCTGGCTTTTCAGCCAATATCTGGCAACTCTCGGCCACTGCATTGCCATTTTTTGCTCCAATTTTCAGTGCTATGCTGATGATACTCAACTAATTTTCAGGCTTCCCTCGAACACCTCTTCTCCTTCTCTCATCTCTGATTACCTATCTGCCATTGAAGATTGGTGTGCCGCCAACAATCTCTGCCTGAAAGCCAGCAAGACAGAGATCCTCCTCATCAGCAGACCTTCACCCTCCTTTTCTGTCACTCTCTGGTTGGCCTCCCTTGGCCCTCCTTCTACCCCCACCTGCGAGGCTAAGAACCTTGGGGTCATCTTCGACTCCACGCTTTCCCTCTCTGCCCACATCTCTGATGTCTTTAAAAAGTCAAACTTCCTACTACACTCCTCAGAGGTATTCTGCCTTTCCTGTTTTTCCCCCAGAAGCTCACTGTCTCTCGAGCCCTGGTTCTCTCTAGGTTGGATTATTGCAACCGCCTCTTTCTAAATCTACCTGCTTCTACTCTCCGCCCTTTGCAACTTATCCAGAACAGGACTGCGAGAATTATCCTTGGCCTCAAGCCCTGGGATCCTATCTGTCCAGCCCTGAAATTTCCCCACTGGCTCCCAGTGGCTGCAAGGATCAAATTCAAGACCCTTTGCATTGTCCACAAGGCTTTCTGGGGCCTATGTCCAAAATACCTTCAGCTGTCCTTCCGTAAATACCTTCCTTCCCAAGCTCTTCACTCTTCCACCTCTAACTGCCTCAGGGTCAGTCGTTTTTCAAAGAAACGAGCTGGGGGTAGATCTCTGTCTTCGGCTGGGGCCTCTCTCTGGACCAGGGTCCCTGCCATTCTGAAACTTGAAGCGAGCCATCTCTGGTTTCCGGAAGCACGCAAGACCTTCCTCTTTGCTTCTGCCTTTACTCCTCCTCTCCCCTGCTGAACTGATCTGTCTCGGCATCGTGCACCTGGTTACCCTCTGACTTTCGGGCCCAGGTACCTGCTCACTGTGCCACTTTTTTTCTGCACTTATCAGACACACCCTGTTTCTTGCCTTAAATCTAGCACTTGCCACTGGCTGGCTGCACTACTGTGGCTTTTTATCATTTATTTATTTATTATCTATTTTTATTTCATTTGCTCAGCACTTTCCACTTCTCCCCCATCCCATGCACTTTCCCCTTTCCCTCTCCCATGCACTTGCGTGTTCTCAATGTCACTGGGCCTAGTAAGTTCCTTATTTTGTTCTCCGTTGTTCCCCTCCCTTGCCTCGTTGCGCTCTGAAACACTTGTGTATGAGTACGATACTAATAAAATATCAATATCAATATCAATACCCTACAGATTAACAGCATACATCATGTACATTACATAAAGATATGTGTATGCTTTCCGTTGAATACACCTCTCTGTTTCATGTTTGCAATGGCTGATTAATGGAAGGTACTGTTTTCTTGTTTGTTGTCTTTACCATTTGCTATGCATGATTACTTATTTTCTCTGGCTGAGCGAGGCGAAGGCATGGGTGGCGGCAGCCATGCCGCCACTCAGGTCTTCTTTCAGATCCTGATACACCTCTCTACCCGCTGTTGCCTGCAAAGTAGTGATATAATACTGCCCAATGCCCCCTGAGGAGCTTATAGCACTCTCTGGCACCCAATACTGCCTAGGCCAATACTATATTTTGTAGCAATGGCACAACACTATTGAGTTGGCTGGGTTTCAGCCCCCCGGTAACACTCAAAGTTTTGGGCTATTTTGACTCGACCTGGCTGATCTACAGAGCCGGACAGAGCAGGACACAGATGTTAAACAGTGCCTCGGCTTTGCTGTTAACAAAGGCCCTGCAATTACTAATGTAAAACATTTCAGTGTAAGCACCTGCATTCATATGCATACATTTGTACTCAATTGAAATCGGGATGTGGGGTTAGCACTTGAAAGCCAGGGGAGTTATTGGAAGGGTAGAGAGGGGATAGGAGACCGCTCCTTCTCACAGCCGTCATTAAGTGGGTGCGAGTTAAAGGAGAGAGTTAACTGCTTGTAACATTGAAGCTGCACTAGAATAGTGTCATTAGATAGCGTAAAGAAGTTAGATGCCCCCACACAAATAGGTGTGCCCCTCCCCCACCATCTCGGAAGTTAGTGCCTCTCGCAACGTTTGAAGGGTTAGGCCCCCAAGCCCTGAAATGTAGGTTTCCTTGTGCCCCTGATTTATAGATGGTCATTTCTGGTTACACTACAAGGTCGGACTGGGACAAGAAATAGGCCTGGTCACCCAAATAAAAGTGGCCCACCCCTCGCCTCAAAAAAGTGACCCAGCACTCGCCTCATGACCCTTGACTTCTGATGACATCACCGGAAGTGATGTCATTTGACCCCACCCCAAAGTGACATCCCGGGAAGCAATGAAGCACACCTTTCACCCCTTGACAAAACAGGAAGTGGCATCAAATAGCATTGCTCCTGAGTACACAAAATTATTGTGAATCCAAGCAGACGTCCAAGGCCAAGTGATAATATGTTATTGTATAGCACTTACGCTTAAGCTCTTTTTAATAGAACAAATATGCATACAATATCACCCAACCTGTGTTGGTACTCATTTATCGACCTAAGAAGGATAAAAGGCTTTTTGAAAAGAAAAAAAAAATTGAAAAGAAATATATATTTTGTTTTTCTATTTCTTTCTTTCCAAACCGGCCTAGGCATAGCCAGAAACCGGCTCCAACTCCCCAGAGCCAATTTCGGCCCGGCCACGGGTCGAAAGTCCGAGAGGCCAATCCAACCCTGTTACACTGTATAAACTGCACTGCCACACATCTCCCACTCATACTCCAAACACACCTGCTGTTTAAGGGAACATTCAGTGAATTGCACTGCAGTGCAAGTTTCAACTTCTTCCTACACTGGAGCACCGCTCCCAACTGTTCCCACCCACTTGGACCACTGGTTCGGTACCACTGTCAAAAAGGAAAACTTGACTTGTGACCAGAGAAAATGTCGGCCTCTCAAGTAATACCCCCTTAAGACTAGTAAGTAGAAGACAGAAGGCATACCCCATACACCAGTCCGTCAGTGTGAGTGCCACTTGTGCCTTTTACATCTTTCTTAAGTAGTAAATACAATGGCACAGATTTACTAACAACCGGACAGATCTGTGGTGCATGAAAAAAGCCTAATCCCTAGTTGTTCAGGCTAGCTCCACACCTTCCATGTTGTGTTCCCCTCACAGTCTTCCCGACCTTCAGGCAGATTTATGCAGCAAGACCATGTAGTATCCAGGCATCAGGTTGTAAGTCAGGAAACACACACTGGAGCCAGGTAAGTGCAGGTTAAGACTGCTTTATCATTCAGAGAGTCAGTTACAGGGCAAGTCAGGAAGATTATACAGGAGAGCAGTACAGAGGCCTCCTTTTAGTAAGGGCTCCCATCCCGTGTGTTCCAAGAGTCATCCCTGGGAGACAAAGCCCTTCAAGTTCCACATTCTACACTTGATTCCTCCCACTCAAGAGATGCACTTAGCCACATACTACAGACCTCAATGATAGCAGGGAGTCAGGAGGTGACAGGAGACCTCCATCCCTGTTACCCTCAGACTATTCCCCACCTTTGCCAAGGCAGATTTATGCGGCAAGACCTCAATGATGGCAGGGAGTCCGGTGACAGGAGAGCTCCATCCCTGTTCCCCTCAGACTCTTCCTCGCCTTTGCCAAGGAAGATTTATATAGTAAGACCTCAATGAGGGCAGGGAGTCTGAAGGTGACAGGAGACCTCCATCCCTGTTCCCATCAGACTCTTCCCCACCTTCGCCAAGGCAGATTTATGCGGCAAGACCTCAATGAGGGCAGGGAGACCGAAGGTGACAGGAGACCTCCATTCTTGCAGACGCCGGTCAAGTATCACGAAGATGACCTTCAAAGAGACAGTCTTCATCATGCACACCTTGTATTACAGTATGTAATATTTTATTTCTAAAAACAGAGACTTTTTTTAGATTAAATGTATACCCATCTCAATCTATGATCAGGGTTCTCAAATAGGCATATGAGGGTACTGCGGACCGTTTAAAATCATCTCAGATGAAATGATAGGTTATTTATAATGCGCTTAATACTCAGAGGTTTCTAAGCGCGGACGCAGGGATTGAACCTGTGTTGCTCCGTGGCGTCATTGCTTCCAAGGCGAGCACAATGCCCCTGAGCTATTCTCCCGAGACAGATATGTAGGGGGCATGGACATAAAGTAGGGCGAAATGTATGTGGATTGTCCAAGAAGCAGTCGGTGACAGTGTGCAAAGACACCCTGTTTTAATTAAAATATATCAAGTACAATTCATAAATCATACAAAAACTCATGAATCATATAACCTAAAAACACTTGTGGCCTTATAATTAAAACCTTTTCTCATAAAATCACAAACAGAACAGCCTGAAGAGAAAACAAAAAAGAGCAACAAGTCAGTAACAACACCCCTTTCTTCCCAGAACTTTAGTCATATATTTCTAAATATGTATATGTGATCTTGTTAAATTTTACATCCGGCATCTCAATGCAAAGACAACAACGTTTCACATTTCGGCAAGCCAGGCCATAATATGAATTTCTGTGTCTGACTGCAACTTTCCTAATATGCTTTTAATGCCTGCAGCTATTGGCCTTATGATACGATATGATATGATATGACATTTATAACGTGACTATACACAAGTGTTTCAAGGCGCGACAAGGCAAGGGAAGGGAAACAGAGGGAAGACAGAGACAACGATCTTACTAGGCCAGGTGACATTGAGATCGCGCAAGTGCAGGGGAGGAGGGAAAGAGAAAGTGAGAGGGGGAAGAGGGAGGGGGCAGTGCAGTACATAGGATCAACAGTGATAAATAAATAGAATAAATAAAACAGTAGGTAAGAGTGCGGCTAGCTGGTGGCAAGTGCAGGGGTAAGTGCAGACATCAGGTGCCACAGTCTGGTGGGGACTGTAAGGATACAGAAACAGCCCCCAAGTGCAGGGGTTGCCCAGGAGACAGTGCAGGTCTGCACCTGGTGGAGGAGGGGACCTGGGCCCGAATTCAGAGGGTAGCCAGGTGACCAGTTCAGTTCAGTCAGGAGTTCAGCTTGGGTGCGGAGGAGAGCAAGGAGAAGCAAACAGGAAGGTCTGAGGTGCTTCGGGAACCGGAGATGGTTCTCCTCAAGTTTCAGGGAGGCTGGGAGGCTGTTCCAAAGGGAGGCCCCAGCCGAAGAAAGAGATCTACCACCAACTTGTTGCTTGGAGAAGCGACTGACCCTGAGGGAGTTGGAGGCGGATGAGCAATGAGCTTGAGAAGGAAGATATTTAGGAAGAGAGAGTTGAAGATATTGAGGCCCCAGGCCTCAGAAGGCCTTGTGGACAACGCAGAAGGTTTTGAACATAATCCTTGCAGCCACTGGGAGCCAGTGCCGAGATTTCAGTCCTGGACAGATACGATCCCTGGGCTTGAGGCCAAGGACAAGTCTCACAGTCCTGTTCTGGATGGGTTGCAGAGGGCATTGAGTAGAAGCAGGCAGATTTAGAAAGAGGCTGTTGCAGTAGTCCAGCCTAGAGAGAATCAGAGCTCTGGAGACAGTGAGCTTCTGGGGGAAGGAGAAGAAAGGAAGAATACCTCTGAGGAGGTGCAGCTGGTAGTGTGGATTCTTAGAGACGTCAGAGGTGTGAGGAGAGAAGTTGAGTGTGGAATCAAAGATGAGCCCAAGGTTTTTAGCCTCACAGGTTGGAGAAGGAAGATGGCCAAGAGAGGCCGGCCAGAGAGCGATAGGAAAGGAGAGAGCAGGTGTGCTGATGAGGAGAATCTCGGTCTTACTGGCATCAAGGCAGAGATCATTGGTGGCACACCACTCCTGCATAGTGGACAGTCAGAGATGAGAGAAGGAGAGGAGGTGGCAGAAGGGAGTCCAAAAATTAGCTGAGTGTCGTCCGCGTTGGCGTTTTGTTGACAGCATTCATATCTGTTCCTGAAAGGGCTGGAAGGATGGGCATTAAAGCTTACAAGCGGCCCAACTGTTTAGGCAATTCTATCTAGAATCTCAGTCCAAAAATCTCACACCTTTGCACAATGTAAATTCAAGTGACAGATTCTTTCGTCATTTTTGACCCACGAGCATCGCTCAGGGGCAACACGTTTGTCTTGGTAGCAATGCATTACTCTGCAGGTCGGAATCCTGGATCTGTGGTATGTAATAAAAGATTATTTAATTACAATGATGACAATAATCTGACTGCAGAAAACCCAACTTGTCCATCCAGGTGGCTATGCCCACATCTTTCAATGGGAAAAGCTTCCTGCTAAGGTGTATCCCGGATGAACCTGTGTTCGTAGTTAGCATCAAGTTGTAATCACTTAAATAGGCCCCAAAACTCCTAACAATGATCAGAAAGTAACTATTTGAAGACTTCAATTTAGGTTCATTCCTCAAGAGGATGAGACCAAGAAGACTGGATCCACTGGACCCAATCAGATCCTGAGAGTCAGGGCTCAAGTCGAGGGTACACACGGTGGGACGGAGTCCACCCACTTTATTCAGAGGTCGGGACTCAGTCCCCCCCCAGCTAAAAGAGAAACATTGGCTGTCCTCCTTGAATTTATGAATTGAAGCCGACCCCAGGGATCAGACCGCAGTTGTCAAGTTTGTAGGCCAGAGACTTCACCACTGCACTATATAACCTGATGAAAAATAACAAACAACTAAAGGTGAAATATTCTATTTCGTTACTGTAAGTCCCAGGGAAAACATTTGTATTGGTTCTTGGAATTTAAAACATGCACACCTTTTAACGTTTTTAAAAGCACTATTAGAAGAAAATATCCTGTCTTGGTTTTGTGTGTGTGTTGATTTTATGAAAGGCAAATGCCATTCGTCCTGTTCAATTTGTGTGGTTATGCAAAGCCAATTTAATGAAATGTGATATGCTAATTTCTGACTATGTCACATCCCATTGCGTTTGTTGATAGGTCCCCCCACTTTAATTTTTAGGACTTGACCCCTGCTGAGAGTCAAGCCTGGCTTGCAGCAGTCCAGATCTCTAAATCTCAGTCTGAGAGACCATATCTGTCCTGTTCTCTTTGAAGCAGAGCACTCCACCTATTGCTTGAATCTGGCACTTCTAGTGGCACTAAGTACACTTAGCATGTGCCAGTGCACCTTTTTGGTGCTGCCACATAATGACCAACAGGCAAGATGTGTTTGCCCATTTGGTCCAGTGAAAGATAAAGCAAATTGCGTATTCATGGAATTGTTTGCGCAAAAGTAACCGTATACGCAAGTCGCTGCCAGAACGCCCCAACACGCCTGCACGCAAATCATAAACAGCCAGAAACAGCCACCTTTGCATGCTCCCGGTTGCAAATACGTGCACCCTCAAAACAGTTGCGTGGAGCCCCCCACAAGCAGGCATGCATCTTGTAGACCTGCATGGGGTGCCCCGTAACTGGAACCCTGACAACATGCATACAATTTATTGTAACTCGGGTAAAACTCTGAAAATCTGCATGCAAACCCCCGAAAACTGTTCCTGCACCCCTCTGTACTGCGTACGAGCACCTCTAAGCTAGATGGGAACCTCAGCTGCATGCATGCACTCCTAATTCCGACACCTGATCTTACATCTGTGCTGTGATTTCGTTTGCGCAAGTGTTTGTATGCCTGCCTTCGTGTGGCGAATAGTATGAGGGCTTTGCATGGCCATTTCCCCGCCTGGAGGTTGCGTTGTGTCTCGCACAAGACAATCAGCCGCTTGCAGGGCCGTTGCGGGCTGCCGCGAAATCCATGCATGTCCAAGGATCGATGGATCGCCAAACGGGATTACGCACGCAGTTTGGTGCGCACGTTCCCTATTTTCCACGCAAATAATTCCATGAATCGGGCCCCCTGTATTTTATAAAACATTTAAACTATTACGTTCATGTTTCTGAATTTAGATCTCGCTCTGGACCTCTATCCTAACCTCCACCAGGCACTGACATCTGACTTCAGAACCTAGACTGAGCTCTCTTATCTTAATGTTCCCTTTAGTCTGACCCGGTCAATCCATTGACAAACCGCTATTAAGACAACCACAGGGCTCTGACAGCGCACATGCTCTGTACAGATTTGTACAGATTTGTAATGCGTGCTGGAATACCTGCTCTAAAACAAAAAAGAGTGAAAACATGTGAACTGGCCTTTACTTTTCACTATTACTCTCAGTTTAGAAAATATGCAGACGCTGCCTGCAAATAGATCTTTGCAGACAACCCTTACAGCGGATTCCTCTGGAATACGCTTTCTTTGAGCCTGTGCTAAAAACAGGCGGCATCCACGGGAACCCCTTCCTTTTACATCCGCTAGAAAACCCATGCAGGCGTAAATGCGTGCGTCGTTTAAACCCGATGCAGACGTAAATGCGGGCGTCCTTTGTAGTTAAGGAGGAATGGTGGCGAGAATGTAAAGTCTGTTTTATACTCCAGCGCTCGCTCCAAATGGCAGAGCAATGCCCTGGAGTGGAAAAATAAGGCATGAATGTGTAACACGCAGCCTTTAGGACTTATTTGTGCACTCGGGAGCTTGTAAAATCCCCCGCATAAATCTTATAGGGACATCCATACACATATCACACGGGCACCTCTAGCGTGATTTCTGAGTCATTTTGCCTTTCCAATATTGATAAACCCACAAGCACCTGCAATGCACCTGTTCTGGAATGTCTCATTCACGCCGCGCATCAGAGTAACTTTACTCTGTGATCCTGAAGCCCCGCTGCACTTCAAATGTCATTTTTCTCGGTTGATTACCATGACGTCATCAACCAGGCAAAGGCAGTTTAGAAGTTGTTTTAATTCAAAAGAGCCCTTTTCACCCTCTTATGATCAACATGGGTGCTAAGATATTGCCTGGCAGCTGGCGAGGAGCGAGGCGGGGTGGGAGAACAGGACCGAGCTACATTCAAGCTGCTTACAATGCGGACTCGTACCTGTGAATATAGCCCAAGTTCCGAGTATCCTGGTTAGCTAGCACCTAACCACATGGGTGCTGGTTAATAACAAATAGAAATGAACAAACACAACTGTTGACCCTGCTGCCGGGTCCTCTGGTTCCTTACATGGTCTGTCAAATCTCCAGCATCCCCATCACTGTCTATCTGAATCCCCCTCACCTCTTCCCATGTGGGCAATGCACCCTCAGTGTGATTGTGACATTCCTGCAGGACACACATGATGGCAGTGCATGTTTCTAAATACCAGGCTGGCCCCCAGCTGCAGAGAGAGCTCTGCCACTTCTGCTTGAGAGCGTGAGAGGGAGAGAGGAGTGAGAGAGAGGGATAGAGAGAGAACACACAATTACAATATGATACACTGGTAGAGCTAGTTTGGTTTAAAAAGAAAAAAATAGCACAATTTGCTAATAACATTTTTGTACTGTGTGTGCTCTGTAGCTGCACTCTATAAGGGAAGCAGTTTAATTTTCTCAGATCTCTGTGTTCATGAGATAACGGTAAAGGCAGCACTTGTTAAGGTAGAGACAGAGGAGTTCATTTTGCTCGAGACTGTAATTTGATGGCGGGGAGACGTTACGTTAGCACTGCAACGCAAAAGGCTCCCTCCCTGCTGCCAAATGTTTGTCATTTGCACAGCGCAGTGCAAATGTGCAGAGCAGAAGCAGCATACATATGTGTACCCTGCCTTCTTCCATCGCTCTTTTGCACTACACCGTGCAAAGTGAGTAAACACTGCCTGGTATGCTCACATGCCAGGCAAAGTTTACTTTTGGCAAGCACCGCTCACAATTATAATTAAACGCTGCTATGCATGCGAGTAAGTCGTGCAGCGTTTAGTTTTCATTGTGGACACTGCTTACCATATGCTAACATGGCAGGCAGAGTGTAGAATAGATCCCAATGTGGTTCGCTTGCTTTATGCTTTACACATACAAAGAGTATTGTCGGCGCATAAAAATGACCAGACATCTTTACATTATTAAAATAGTATAGGTCCAGGTTCAGACTCATATGTCCATGCTCCGTGGAATTCACCTATACTTTACCGTTATTTAGCAAGGCCATTCAATATATACCATATTGCACCAACACACGTCAGAACAGCTTCTTGTGCCCGAACACGTCTCCTCATGCCTGCATACGGCTTCATATGCCAGGAAGTGTTTCAAATGCTCAGCTACAAGGTCACATGAATGGGCAAATAGGCCCATGCACAGAATCGTAGATCTGGGGATTGTTTCATATACCCAGGGTGAGCCTTATATCGACCAGAAATGCACACATTGTTGGCCCATTTTCTAGCAAGAGCCCTGATATCGGCCGCGCCATTTTTCACATGGCTGTGCTAGGCACAGAACAGGCAGCGGAAATACATGCCTCATTCCTGCTCCCCAAAAGGTTAACTGCTTGCAGCAGAAGAAGCTCCTCTTATTCACAGAACAGGACAATACCAAGCTGCCCTCCCACAATAGCCCCAGTGCAAGCAGCAGCAGCAGTAGCATGCACGTCACTCCCATATAGCAGCGATTACAGGCAGCAGAAGTGCAGGCTGGCCGCTCACATTACACCGCAGCATTGCAAGTGTCCCCAACACATAAGATCCAGTGCGAGCATGCGCAGTTCAGGGCTTCCCATCTTCTCCCCACTCTGCCGGACAGCACAGGCCCATCGCATGTAGCATCAGCCAGGGGCGTTGCTGGGGGGTGGAGGGGGGCTAAGGGGGCTATAGCCCCTGATCTTTTGGTTGTAGCCCAGGATAGAATCTCAATAGCTAGCCCCCAGTCCCGACAGTTCCAACATCAGCGTAGCCCCGGGTCTTTTCCAGACCTAGCAACACCCCTGACATCAGCACAGGTGTCCCACACACAAGCAAAGCAGCACGGGCAGCAGCAGTGCAAGTTTCCTTCCCACATAGCAGGTGCAGCAAGAGTGCAATATTTCCTTTTACAGAATAGGTTCAGTGCAGGCAGCGACCAATGCATGCTTAAATGCACCAGCACAGGCAGATCACGCACCATCAGTGCAGCTTTAATGCCCTATTACTTCTATAGCATGGAGAGGAGTAGCACAGGCTTTCAACACACATCTAGCTGGGTATGGGCATCAGCAGTGCACGGAAGCCACCCGCTGGGCAGTGGCAGCAGCAGTGCCAGCTCCACGCTGACATGTCTAGCACAGGCAGCAGCAGTGCATTCTTCCAGCCTGCCAGCCCAGATAATGCACAGGAAGCAGCAAGTACACAGAGTCATTCCTTGTTCCTTCCCTCCCTTTCCACCATACTGTCGTCTACCCAGCCCCCAGGGGGACTGCAGCTTGGCAGGTGCTGGTACCACAAACAGTGCACCTGGCACCACTTTACCCACTCAATCATCCACGTCTGGCGCATATTTGGTGCCAACGAGCCAGTCACCGGGGTTCCTTTGTTAACCCCACCCACACTCAATATCTGAGTTCCCTGGAGTCTTTTTGTGATCAATCCCATTGCAGTGGGTATTTTACTAGGGCTTTTCTGTCACTTTCTTGGAACTCCCCGAAGGTAAAAGGCAGCAGAACCACGGTGGAGGGTCTGGGGATGCAGGCTGCCTCATGGTGCTGGGACAGCCGGTCAGGAAATGTGGTGATATTTCCGGTCCATCATCCATTTTGAGAGTAGAGCTCTGTCACACTCTCCCATCACCACCTCACACACATTTCTCCAGTCAAGCCTCCCCCTCTCCCTAAATTCTTCTTCCAGACCGTTTCTGGTGCAATTCTCTTCCAGAACTGTAGCAACCTTTGCTTGCGCGCTACCAAGATTTGCTGTTTCATATCAGTGTAAATAACAGACATTACAGTGAACCATCTCAGTTCTATTCATGTCATCAACGGTGAAAAGTTGAAAGGTAGAGCCAGCTCTGCCGCCATTCATACATGTACTTGCAGTGCAGGTTACAGACAGATCTCTGGATATCTCCGGGATCTACATGCATGTGAGTCCGCTGCCGTGGGACCCGCTCACTTGCCTGCAGTAAACACAACATCTGCTTGTCAAATAGCAGGGCATGGCTGCTGAGTGTAACATGCAGAGGACCTCACAAGCGTGCAACACTGATGCACCGTGGCCCACTTGTCTCCCCTAACATCACTAGGGAGAAGCAGTTATGATCAACAGCTCGCAGTAGCGCTTCCAAGCCATGTCAACATTCCCAGCCATGTTGACAAATATCATTCTGCATTATTGTGCAGTACCTATTGTTTTATTTTTTACATCATAAGCACAGGACTAAACTTAGCATAATGTAAAATCAAATAAACTAGGTTGACATTAAATGTGATATGGGACACATTAAGATTGCTGTGAACTTGCAGGAATTATTCTACTTTCAAGGCACAGCAACACAGCTCAGAAGAGCATGCGTGATAACATCATGTGATTGCAATCATTGTTTGACACAGACTCTCAGGTTGTCCCTGTGCATGCTCTAAATACAATTCTGAGTGCCGCAAAAAAGATGAACACATTATCCTGCATTTATAACGAAAGCCTGGACTAGTCAGCTTTTCAGAGATTTTGAAGGCATGTCCAGCAGTCCCAGCTTTGTTTGGCATACATCATTTTCCATTAATGTACACTACTTTCAGTTTTTTAACATTCTAAGTAACATAGTGTAAAACGAGATAAGCCTAAAAGCCAGGACTGGTTAATTCCCAATCTGAAATGGGGCCATTTTAGATTTGCTGCAATCTTCCCCACGATTCTTTATACTGTAAACCCATCATGCCCACAAGAGCAGGTGTGATACAGTCAGCTGCTTTTAGTCATTAGTTGACACAGGTTTTCAGATTGTTGCTAAGCATGATGGGAATTCAATTCAGAGTGCCAGACAAAGGGTGAACACACTGTCGTGCATTTAAGAAGCGAACACGCTCGCGCCTTTTGAAAGTTAAAACAAAAACAGGTTTATTTGGTGATTCAGTCTACTGTGAATGAAGCACAGAATGGGGTTTCAAAATGCATATTATCCAATCTTCAGTGATATTAAATAAAAAAATACTTACTATGAACTGAAGTGTCTATAATTGAGGTGTCTGCTGCAACCCCGTAATACAAAAGCTCTTCTTAAAATAAAAAGAGTATGAAAAAAAAAATGTAATTATTGCCCGCATGAGGGATGATGAGGGAGCGGGCTTGGGGCATCTTGCGATGGCTCCACCCCATCACAATGTTGAGGGGCTTCAGCACCCACAAACACGTGATCATAGCGGTTGTATTCCCTCCGTAGCAGCACACCAGGTGTTCATGATGGGATCTCCGTCACCGGCAGGTTTGCTGCAGTTCGTCCAGAGGAGCGCGGTGCAGGGGCTTCTGTGGTATGCAAAGACACGGGGCCTGGTTTCACAGAGCGTTTTTATACGGAGGTGTCCCACTGAAAGACGCGTTTGTGAATCAGGCCCATATGGTCACTCTATCTTTGGTGCGCCTCTAAATAGCGGCCCATTTGGAAGCACTGAAAGGGGCTTGAACGGCAGTGGCAATTGTTGCAAGTCGCCCTCAGCGAATCCGAATTGTGGCAAAGGGGGACATTTCCTCTAACCTGCGCCCAAAAAAGTAACCAGAAAATAAAAAAAATGCAATTTGCGCTGCTGAAAAATCCTAAATAAACAAACCAAGTTTGAACACTCATTGGGAAGCAGATAGTGCTTTGTTTTTATGAGAACCAGTCTAGATGCTTTCGGTTTTCAAGCCCAAACACCCAAAGGCGAGGGAGACATTTTGAGAAAATCTTACCCAGGTGATGTCCTGACTCCCTGACCCTTCAAGACCTGATGGCGTCTCTTCAGTGATGGATGCTAGAAGCACTTGTCTGGGGGATTTGTGAGTGACCGAGAGATGGCAATATTTCGCCCCTCACTCCTTTTTATTCGACGAAACAGCAACGTAAATCCGTCATCGTATCAGGGCCACCGAACAGAATTAGCAGCGGGGTGCGACCAATCTCATTCCAGGAACTTGGCAGCGTGCTTTGTGGGGTGACGGCGTTCTCACGCCGGAGCAGGTGGCAGGCGTGCCATGACTTGGCACGAACAGAAGGTATTCTTTAGATTACTGTTAAACCTGACTAGCTATCCCTTGCACGCAGCGTGAAAGCCCAGCTCTGTCAGCCCGCGCTGGAATGGTGTGTCAAATCACACATGGGTCTCGGGTTACGGACGGACTGTTGGAACTATGCTGTTCTCTGGAGCTGCTAATGCAGGGTGCATGCCTCATAATGACACATCACCTAGCGCTCTGCCTCAGACAATGGTGGCATGAGTCGGCTAAAGTAGCCTGCTGGCACCGCGCGTTTAAAGAGGAGTGATTTAATGGCTGATGAAATAAGGCGCTTATCTAGTGTTTCCATGCACAAGTCTGTAGATATGCAAATATAAGAGAATTTGGTAGGGTACTCAAGAGGTGGGAGTAGGGCTTTAAGTGGGCCGGGACCAGGGCTGCCGAGGCATGGGCAGTTTGTGCAGCTGCCCAGGGCCCTGCAGCGATAGAGGCCACACAGGCACCAGCTGCCTGCTTCTAGCACAGGAAGGAATATTTGTTTCAAAAGTGTCTGTCCTATTTCCATGCATGAGGCTTGCCTCTCTTTCTGTCTGTCCTGGTGAGGCAACTTGTCACCTCTCAACCTCCTGCTGGGATGCTCGAGAGAAAAATACCCCCATCCCAGCGGCCCATTACACGCTGCAGGCCTCCTAATCACTGCTTATCATTTTCTTTCTTAAAGCACAGCATTTAAGGTAGGAGTGATTTACAAGTGATGGCCTATTTAAGAGACAATTGTTTTGGACAACCCGTTCCCAAACGTTTCTTTGGGCCTCATTACGACCCAGGCGGTAAGTTACCGCCTGGGCCGTGACTTTACCACCATGGCGTAAACTACGTTTACGCCATGGTGGTTGGCGGATTTACCGCCCCATTCCAACCTTGGCGGGGCGGTAAATCCCCATTTTCCCATTTACCCTTCCCCATTCCCATTTTGCCCCATAGGGCATAATGGGAGTGGGGAAGGCGTTAATTACGCCACCGTAAATTACGGTGGCGTAATTAACTCCATGGTCCCTTAGCGCCATGGATTTTAACACCTGCTAAAAGCAGGTGTAAAAACCTCCATGGCGCTAAGGGACCTCGTACTGAGGCGGTAAGGGTCGGCGCTGTTTACGCCGCCGTAAAACCCTTACCGCCTGAGTTGTAATGAGGCTGTTTGTTAAGAACTGCAAAAGGACATTTTTATTTTGAAAGCACATGCAAAGCACCAGTTAGCTGCCAAAAATCTGTGCCCTCTTTGATGACAGTTAAACGTATCAAACAAAAACTTTTTAAACGATCTGCCTTATTTTCACACGTTCATATTTACAACTCCAAACGTTTATTTTCAGTAGAATATAACAGTTTCCTCACATTTTTATATGAAGCACGCCTTTGTCAGACATTGATTCTCCGAAGTTAGAGAAGCGTTTAAAAATCTTGGTATTATTGAGGATGTTTTAAAAAGGTGGGAAGGGCCAAACTGTTAAAATTGTGGTGGTAGGGCTGAAAAAGGAGGGTGCTGGAATTCCTTCTGCACCTCCCCCATATTGGTGCTATCCTTTATCACCCACAGAGGGGTACACAGACCCTGAGTCCGTACCACCATTTTCCCCAGCTGCTACTCCAGTGGTTGCAAGACTAACACAGGTAATGACTCCATCAGTTACGATTTCTAAGAAATGGGATTTTGAAGAAAATGGAAGGATAACTCATTCAATTGTTAGGGCTACAGGAAGGTTGAAAATGGAACGTGTAAAGGGGATAACTCCCTTGACTGCTACGCTATTAGATAGATTAAGGGTGGAGGAGTGAGAAAGAGTGAGGCTGGTAGTCAGAAGAGCAGAGGAATGATTGAAAATGAGAGAGAAAGAAGATGCTAGGCCTTTTCCTGCTAGGATAGAGGATAGGCTGCGAAGAGTGGTAGATGCGCAAGAATGGGGAAAAATGAAGGAAGTGCTAAGACTAGCAGAGGAACAGGTGGTGCTTCTACGGTAGCAAAGAGATGAAGAGCTGGATGAAATAAGAAGACATGTATGGGCTTTAGACGAAGGAAAGTGGAGACATGGGCAGCTTCTTGTTAGATTGAACAACTCGATTATCACAATGGTTGAGGTGGATATAGAGAACAGGGATGCTACCACATATACAGGGTCTGAGCAGGAAGGGTGGGGGACAGCACAATATGGTAGTGCTGGTAATGCCTATGTGGCTGTAGAAGGGTCAGGGGATGTAGAAGCCAGAGTAGACAATGAAGAAGGAGATGCATGAGATGTGAAGCAGGGAGAGCAGGGCCTAGTCACCCTATCACCCACTCCAGTAGCAATGATAGAAAGCACACCATGGAGCCATAGGACGCGCCAGGGTACTTGCATGACTGTAGCAAGTAGTAGAGGAGAAATGGGGGAAGGCCCAGAAAAAACAAGTGTAACTCAGTTTCTGTGGCACCAGACGGGTCTGGTAAGGGTGTATTGGTGTCTGTGGTCACACATGGACCCGCAGTAACTTCATGAAGACACTCCCTCCCTTCACTGCAGGGGGAGGGAAGTGGATTTATGCATTAGAGAAACACACTGCCTGTGTAATGTTAGCCATAGGGCACATGAAGAGCTTCTTCATTGCCCTAATGGGGGAGCGGTCAGATGAGCTTTGAAAGATATCAGGGTATCTGAGAGTTCAGTTGGATACAATACCCATGATGGAGCAGCTATTAATAAACGTAAAGGAACAGGGTATGGGGGGCCTTGCAGATTATGTATCCCGATATGCCGGGAAACAATTCAATTTAAGCTAAGATGCTGAAATTGGATGATGATCCTGTCAAACACATCCTGAGTGCGAAAAATACAAGTACCAGAATCCTTAGAGACATTTTCTTAATTGACCTGCAACACCTGAAAAGGAAATGAAGACATGCCTGAAAAGGTAAAGAAATATAGCCTCCCTGAAGATTGATGGAGTCATGAAAACTTGCGTTTGGAGGAGAAGCCAATGCAAGGAAACTTGACTAGCAACAGAGTGTGCGCCTTGCTACTAATTTTTAACTATCTGGGAGTTGTTCAGTTGGATTCAATTCCCATGATGGAGCAGCTATTAATAAACTTAAGGCACAATGTATGGGGGGCCTTGCAGATTATGTATCCCGATACGCCTGATATCAATTCAATTTTAGCTAAGATGCTGAAATTGGATGAGGATCCTGTCAAACACATCCGGATAATTCAGGAGATGTGGAGGACTGAAATGGGAGAAGCATGGGACAAGAATGTGGTGATTTTTTACCACATGTTGAAGAAGGGACTTCCCAAAGTAGTCCAACATGATTTAGATAGAGTGGTAGGGATGGAGGCCAAGGTTTGGCTGGAGATTCAAGAACATATTGTGCATTTTGCAAAAGAAGACAAGATAAAGAGAGGGAGAGTGTAGAAGGGGCACACAAAGCCGAGGCTAAGCTTGTATGAAAAAAATTGGAAAAGATTTGTCTAGAAGGGACAGTATTCACTAATTCTATGGAGGGACAGTAGGGGCAATCGGGACAACAGGGACACAGTGAACCGGGCATGACACAGGTGTGGGTGGATGGTTATATCTCTGGTCCAGGGCAGACGAGAGGGTTTCTGAGGGGCAGGGGAGGTTTTCCACAGGGAAGTGGGTCATTTGGTGGGTTCAGAGGAATGGGTCCTTGGTTAATTGGCCAATGGGAAACAGTTATGGAGGGTTCTATCGGTTTCAGTGTTGGTCATGTGGAACGCTGGGACAAGTGTCACAGGATTGTTGTCAACGGCCATAGTACTTTAACATGGGAGTTCAACAGAGGCAAGCACCTACTCTGCCATATGCCTCTGTCTAGGTGCAATTGCAGAAGGCATGGCTTGAACAGAACCCAGCGACTGGGGCTGCACAGACCTTCGGGACCCCTCGAACCATGCTAGCACAAGCATCAGTGCAGACATGGGACAAGACTCCTTTAGCCCAAGGAACATTTGTTAATTACACTGGAACCAATGTTTTCAGGGGAAATCCTTTTTCTCTCCCACGTGCTAATATGTACCAGGAATATGACAGATATGATAGGTGTGCAGGTAGGTGACCAAACATTCTCATTCATGGTTGACACAGGGGCTACAATATCTTGCATCAAGGACAGAGAGTTCTCCTTGTCAGGCAAAATGATGGACACACAGGGCTTCTCTTGGGCTATCCTGTCAGGTCTTTATACTGAAGATCTTCGTATCAAGGTGGATAATCAAAATGTATCATATCAGCCTCTTTGTTGTATTGTAAGTACACCCTAGCAAATCTTTTGGGAAGGTACATCCTGAGGAAGGTGGTTCGCTCAGGCACAGATGAGGAAGGTTGGAGAATGGCACACAGCTCTCTGCATCGATCTGACCTTGCTGTTGAGGGACATGTCCGACAAGCAATTATTCAAAGACACTGAAGACCCAGGAGAGATGGTTTTGAAATTGGGGTGCCTTGCCAGATAGTGACAGAGGAAAGGGAAGTACCACAGACCATGCTCATCGTTAAAAGTACATAGCCATTTTGGAAGGAGTCTTTGGGAAATGTGCCGGACCATTTGTGGACCAGCAATTCTCATAATGTGGGGCTGCTAAAGAGTGTCGAAGCAACGTGGATAACATTGAAACTCAGTGTGATATTACTGCAGGTTAAACAGTTCCAAATGCCTAAGCAAGCAGATAAAGGGATTTATGAGACCATTATGGTGCTGTTGCGGCAAGACATAATACAACCTTCTGTGTCCCCATGCAGTACTGCTATCTACCCTGTGAAGAAAGCGAAGGGGTTCAGTTGGAGCATGGTCCAGGATTTGAACCTCCTAATAATATTGTTGAGGCTGAATTTCCGGTGGTACTGAAACCTGCCACCATTCTCCGTAACACTGCTACTGGGTCCACCCACTTAATGGTAATAGATTTTTAAAAAAAATTTCTCTGTTCCCTTACACCCGATTCTCAGTACCTCACAGTGTTTACGTATCGTGGTACGAGATTCTAGCACACAAGGTTGCCCTAGGGGTACTGCAAATCTCAGTGTTTTTAACAGGGTGGTTCAGATGGATTTGGGGAATTTACATGTATGCAGTACCTTAATTCAGTTTGTGGACGATCTATTAGTCTGCAGCACTTGAGAGGAGCAGCATCGAGGAGACTCTATTACACACCTCACTCTGTTCTCACAGAAGAGGTACAAAGTGGACAAAGACATTTTCAGTATTGCCAGATGAAGGTAGTATATTTGGGGCAAGTAATATCAACTGCATGACGGAAGGTAATGCCGGAGAGAACCACCACAGTTGAGAATACGCGTCAGCCTGACACGGTGAAACAGATGCATCAGTTTTTGGGCTCTGTAACTACTGTAGATCATGGATCTTAGATTACTCTAGTTATGTGAGGTCCTTACTGCAGGGACTAAAGGAAGCAGAGAAGGTGAAAGGTTTGATAGAGTGGCTTGAGGAAAAGGGGACTTGTTTTCGGGAACTGAAGGCTGTGATCATCAATGCTCCGGTCTTGGCATCCCCGAATTACAAGAAGCCATTCTTTCTGTTTTCCCTTCAAATGGGTAGGTGATGACAGCGGTTCTGACCCAGCAAACCTCGCTGGGCCACAGACCTTTAGCGTATTACAGCAGACTCCTAGACCCAGTGATGCAGGGACAGTTCCCTTGTGAACAAGCTCTAGCGGCAGCATTTACAATTCAAAAGTCTTCGACCATTAGTATGGGTTGACCAGTGGCATTGTATGTGGATCATGCAGTCTTCACAATTCTAGAAAAGTCCACATTAACGACTCTTAGAGTGTCAGGGTACGAGGTCATTTCGTCAAAGTCATCAGTTCATCACCTAGTAAATCCTGCAACATTTGTAGCAGAGCCAGTGCAGCCTGGGGATATTGTTCACAATTGTGCCACATCTGAGGGAGAAGAGGAAGAGAGGTTGAATATGAAAGAGGATAACCAGTATGGGGATGATGGGATTTTTGTTGATGGGTCTTCGATCACCAACCGGGAGAGAGGTGAGAGGCATACAGGTACAGCTGTTGTGGGTCTTGTGGATGGGGAGTATCAGGTCAGACTGCCTTCTCATTACTCTGCACAAGCAGAACTGTTGGCATTTATAGAGGTGCTAGAAATTAGTAAGGCGAAGGCAGTCACTGTTTATTCTGATTCTGCATACGTCACCTCTGCTGTCCATTCTAGGTTATCAAGATGGCAGAAAAGAGGGGTTAGGAGGACTGACGGGTCCCCTGTCCAGCATGTTGTGCTGCTATCCCAGCTAATTTAAGTGTTAACCTTGCCAGCAGAGATAGGTCTAGTCAAATGCGCTGCCCATACTCACAACATGAATTCAATAGCTCTCGGTTAGTATGCCTCAAACAAGGCGGCATAGGAAGCAGCATATTTTCCTTTTACAGATTCCCAGAAAATGAAAACCGTGTCCCAACAGGTACAGCTATCAGCCTCGTACACTGCAGTAGCGGTGCTGAAGATATTTTAATTGAGGGCAAACATATTTCACAAAGTGCTGGTGTGACAGATGCATTTGCTGTGGAGGAGATGACTTGAAGTTCTGGGTTTGTGGTATTTTCATTAATAGCCATAAGGATATATGACACCATTGCTAAACCCAGAGAAATCAACATTAACATACTCTCAGTTTTCTTCCAGGATCAGAGATATTTGAAGGGGCTCAGACCGTGAACGTCTTTACAATCAGCTTTTTCAGGGCCACAAGCCACACCTTTGGTCTCATTGAATGTTATTTTGCAAAAATTCCATGAATCCCTGCATTAGGCACTTCCACTTGAGGTTGACATAGTTGGGGTAGTATTAATATCTGACTGCATCTTAGCAAGAGATTGTGAGGTTTTGTTGACATCTCAATAATTAATAAGTTGTCAGCATTTTAACATTAACGGAAAGGCATTTTACACACCATTTCGCTGGTATGTTTCGGCCTATGCATGTGAACAAGAGACCTGACGAATATGTGTATCGAATCGTGCTTGGACTTTTCAGTCAGTTGCAAGAGTGTCATGGAAAGAGGTATTGCACTGCGGGCTACATAGCTAATGTACTCCTCTGCCACCAATGGTGCACTGGCTGAATTTTCAAGAAGGTGGCGTGAAATGAAATCAGCAGGGTTACTGTTGTTTCATGGCTTGTGCAGCATTCTGACCTATGATCTTGAGGGGACAGATCCCACCATTCAATCCCTCGGGGCATCTTTGCACTAGGGCTGCACAGAACATTAGCTTCGAGTAAGTATTCAACCGAAGTTCGGCTGAAAAACAGTTATTTGGCTTTGGCTGAATGATTACTCAAATCCCTACTCGAAGCCGAAGTGAAGTCACACCCCTAATTAACACAAGCACTCCCAGAGTTTGGGGAGAAAGCCCCAGGCTGCCTAAAAGCTGTGCTTTACTGGTGAAAACAAATACGTCTTTGAAAATAAAATGGCTCTCTGAGTGCTTTTCCCACTGCTGAGGGCCGCATGATGTGACGCTCATTGTTATGCGGAGGTGAGTACAGCACTTTCATCTCATTAAGAGGCAGTGGCTGGGGTGGCACAAAAGCCGGGCATAGCTGGCGCCTCACAGGAAGTGTCTTGATAGCAAGAGAGAAAGGCGCACTGTGAACCTCCACCCACCCGCATTCCTCACCAGCCCCCGATTGACATTCATTTTCACTTCTCACTTGTGTAGAAGCCAAGGGTTTGTGCAAAATGGGCAATGCTGAAGAGGGGGGGATGGCGGCATATCTGCCTGCATACACTCAACAGACTGGAGATGGGTTTTCTCAAAATCAGACAGTGCAGCAAACACAAGAGCCGCAAGTAGAGTCAGATGTACAAATGCAGCAGACAATAACAAATCTTCCGCAAGGGCAGTCACAGCATTCACCCATGCAGATACAGCAGGGCATGAGCACAGGACAATTGATGACTCCTAGGATAGGCGGCGTCACTGTGGACAGAGGGAATCCTTTCACAGGTACAGGGATGAGAATGTATCCACAACAGGACAGCTCACTGGGAGACTTGATGTGTTCGATACTATCTGTAATGCTCAATCCTCAAGAGGAACCAAGGGTTGACATTAATGTAGGGGGCAAATCCTTTTCTTTTTTAGTAGGCACAGGTGCAACACGCTCATGTATATGAGAGGGAAAATGTACAATGTCTGGGAATGCCATGAATACTCAACGTTTCACAGGAGCTACAAGAAGAGTTCCTTTTGCTGATAGGAGAATGTAACATGTCTGTGCCATTATTATATTCAAGAGAGACACCTGTCAATATACTAGGTTGAGAATTGATGACAAAATTGAACATGACAATTTCATTCACTGATGAAGGCATAGTGTGTTCAACGCCAGGAATGCATTATCTAAACGTGAGTGAGTTTATTATGGCGTTTGCAGGACAAGTGACCATAAAAGGGGTACCTTTAGAACCATACATTTTTCACTATGGGGTACGCACCTGTTAACATGGCTACCAGGTTTAGTGGGAAGAACTATGAAAATACCTGATGAATTTTTATTCAGGCTAAAGATACCTATGGATAAAGAGGAAGGACAAGTCTTTCCTTTAGAATTACAAGCAGCCATAATGTGAGGAGAAATGGCTTTGCTTGATGGAACTGATTATGAAGGCAGACTATGGTGCACAGTGATTGCCTTAGGGGAAAGTTATAGATTGGCTGACGTCACTGACAAAGATATATTTAGAGACCATCCGTCAGATGACGAAGTAGTATTTGAAATGAGTGTTACTTATTGGGTGAGAGCAATCAAACGCGAGGTTCCTCAAAAAATGATGCTAACATTGAAACGCCCTGAGTTTTCTGATGAGGATATGGCAAAAGGTGGCAGTTTTATTATGGACAACAGGCCCCTATGATGTAGGCCTACTAAAAGGGACTGGGAAAGTAAAGATTACATTGAAACCAGGAGCA
Source organism: Ambystoma mexicanum (assembly GCF_040938575.1). Classification (NCBI taxonomy): domain Eukaryota; kingdom Metazoa; phylum Chordata; class Amphibia; order Caudata; family Ambystomatidae; genus Ambystoma; species Ambystoma mexicanum. The sequence goes on along the minus strand of NC_090935.1, from coordinate 1,084,714,285 downwards.
ATTTTACCTCGAGCACCACAGTATCCCATGTCTCGAGAGGTAGATTAAGGTATTTTCATGACGACATCCGCCATGACGGAACAGGGTACATTAGTGACATCAGAGTCACTGGGTAATACGTCAGTGTATCCGATCAAAAAAAGTAAAGAGGGGTCATGGCGTTTACCACAAGACCTCACCCGATTAATCAGCTTGTAGAGGCTGAGTTCCCTCTAGTTCCTAATCCTGCGACAATCATATGTATATCCCTGTTGAAGCATGATATTTCACTGTGATTGACTTGAAAAATGCTTTCTTATCAATCCCATTGCATAAAGACTCACAGGATGTGACATCATTTACTTTCTGTCAAACTCGACTGAAAAATACTCGCCTGCCCCAGGGGTACTGTGAGTCTCCCTCGATTTTCAATAGAGTCCTGCAGATGGACTTAGGTAATATTAATGTGGAAAGTGTTGTGTTGCAATACGTAGATGGCATATTGGTCTGCAGCACCTCAGAGGAAGAGTGCAGACGCGATTCAGTTCAACTGATGATTATTCTTGCAGAGAAGGGATATAAAGTAGACACAGAAAAATTGCAATATTGTCAAGAAGAAGTGTTATACATAGGTTAGTTCATTTCACATGAAGAAAAATAGGTTGCTCCTGAGAGAGCTGAGGCTATCTTGAAAACAGTAAAGCCACACACGATAAAGCACATGCAAAGATTTCTGGGACGGTGTAATTATGTGAGAGCATGGGTCTTTGACTACAGTTCATACATAAGGCCCTTGATGCAAGCTCTGAAAAAAGCACAGGTAACGCAGGGAAAAAATTGTCTGGACTGAGGAGATGGAAGAAGGGTTTGATGAGTTGAAAAAGGCAATTTGCACAGCTCCGGTTTTAGAGATTCCCAATTATGCTGAGGAATTCTTTTAGTTTTCGCACACAAAGGGCACTGTTATGACAGCAGTACTCACGCAGAGAACGACGTTGGGGTACAAGCCCCTTGCATATGACAGTGGGATTCTGAACCCAGTAATGAAGGGTCACTTTCCTTGTGAACAATCTTTGGCAGCCGCCGCATTTGCCATTGAGAAGGCTGCAAGCATAGTAATGGGGTGTTCCATGACGTTATTTTGTTGAACATGCATTGTTTACCATTTTGGAAAAACCTAAAGGCACATTGACTTCTCAAAGGGCTTCTGCCTACTAGGTAGTCACATTGAATCAAGCAATTAAAATAGTTTGTTGCAGAATAGTTAACCCTTCCATATTTATAGCAGAACCAATGGCAGAAGACGAGCATGCACATGATTGCTCGAATTATGAGCAATTCTATGATGAACTCCCGAGGGTGAAGGAAAATGCATTGGCAGCTGATGAGATTCTCTTTATTGATGGTTCTTCACAAATCGATCAAAATGATGGACAAAGATATACAGGTGCCGCTGTGGTGAAGCACTCGGCCAATGGGGAGTTTAAAGTATTAATAAGTGCATGACTACGTCTCACTTTTCAGGGCAGGCTGCAGAATTAGTGGCGCTGATTGTCGCAGACCAGGAAGTAACCGTGTACAGTGACTCTGCCTATTATGTGACGTCGAGAGTGCGCACAGGGCTAGCACATTGGAAAAGGAGGGGCTACCTCAGAGCGGATGGCACTCCAGTGCAAAACGCCGCCTTATTGGTATTACCCAAATTGTTTGTTTACAATTGTTCGAATGAACAATTGACCGAATTTAAAGGGTCACAATTGACCTTTTCACAATTGACCGAATATATATATATATATATATATTTATATATGGGTTTTGGGGGGGTTTGGCGTTAGGTGAGGGGTTGTGGGGGGTTTCCCCCCACATATATGGTACAATTGACCTTCACAATTCGGTCAATTGTGAAAAGGTCAATTGTCATTCGAGCAGTTGTAAAATGAACAATTCGTATACAACCGCCTTATTGGATAGACTTATTAAAGCACTACAACTCCCACTAGACATTGCAGTTGTTAAGTGTGCAGCTTACACTAACTGCCTCATTATGAGCCAGGCGTTAAGGGGTTAACGGCGCCGTAAACGGCGCCGACCCTTAACGCCTGATTCTGAGATCCCTTTGCGCCATGGTGAGTTTAACGCCTGCTTTTTGCAGGCATTAAAATCCATGGCGCTAAGGGACCATGGTGCTAATTACGCCACCGTAATTTACGGTGGCGTAATTAGCGCCTTCCCCACTCCCATTATGCCCAATGGGGCAAAAATGGGAATGGGGAAGGGTAAATGGGAAATGTGGATTTACCGCCCCACTCACCTTGGAATGGGGCGGTAAATCCGCCATCCACCATGGTGTAAACATAGTTTACACCATGGTGGTAAGGGTACGACCCAGGCGGTAACTTACCGCCTGGGTCGTAATGAGGCCCTAAAAGGGCAGATTTTATCTCACGTGGAAATCAAGCAGCAGACGAGGAAGCAAAACGTGTTGCTTATTCACAGAACATCATGAAGTTTGACACGCCTGATGTGAATGAAAGCATGGTGGTGATGATGAGTGTTCCTGATTGTTACAACGATCTGTCGAAGACTCAGCTAGTAGAAATTCAAGGGGAAGTGCCTCAGGATGAGAAAAACCTGTGGACGCAGAGGGGGTGTTCTTTAAGCCCTTCCGAAGCATTGTGGCGATAAGACAACACTGGTAAACCAGTGATGCATGTAGCCTTATTAAGGGTGGCGTTAGAACAGCTACACTACCCTGTGTATGTTACTAGAGAGAGCCTAGCCGCAACAATAATGGAGGAATGGTTTGTTCCAAATTTGGTAGAACACATTGCATTTTATCTAGTAAATTGTATTGTATGTCAAAGGTTTACTGCTGGGCACAAACTGTGTACAGTTAGGGGAGTTATCCCGAGACCTAATGGTCGTTTCCAGCATTTACATATTGACTATGTCGACATGTTGCAAGTCTGTAATGGATACAGATACATGATTCTACTGGTATGTCTCTTTTCAAGGTGGATTGAAGCTTGTTCATGTACACATCCAGATTCCACCTGCGCAGTGAAATTTCTAGTACATGAAGTGTTTCCTAGATGGGGAATATGTAAAGTATTAAGATCAGATAATGGCCCTCATTTTGTTAATGAAGTCTTTGAACAGATAAGCTTGTTGCTTAGTATAAAGCACAAGTTTTCATAGGCTTATCACCTGCAAGTGAACAGGATCCGTCAGAGAGTCAACAGCTTGCCTAACGAAAGAATAGCCAAATTGAAGTTTACCCTGAAGAAAGGATGGCTGCATTGCCTATCACTGGCATTGTATGCATTGAGTAATCAGCCAGGTTCCGACCACCATCTTACCCCCCCGTGAAATAGTGACAGGGAGGCAAATGAGGGCACCCCTCACACCTCAATCTAGGACTAGAAGTGATACCCAGTCGACAGCAGAAATGTTAGGAAAGGAATTACATGATTACTTAACATGTATAACTACAAGTATCTCTGTCATTTCAGATCAGCTCAAACAGAAGGGGTGTGGGGCACAGAACACAGAAGGAGATGTTACAACAACCGGAGTTGAAGAACTACATCTTCCCAAACCTTTCTCTGTTGATGCAATCTTGATCAGGAACTTTAAACACAAATGCCAAAGGCCATGTTTTAATGGCCTATTCATTGTGGAAGACATCACGCCGTCAGCAGTGAAAGTATAAGGCAGACGTGCGTGGATATTTCTCAGAGATGTAAAGATCTACGCTGGAGAACCCCTTTCACCTCCACCCGTGTTGGAAGCAAGCATCGGGGAAGAACCTCAGAACGTGAAGACTAGGTCCATGTTGAGGAAGAAGGACGCAGAAACTGTTGAATAAAACAGATAAGGAGTACATGGGACTGTGGCTTGTTTCAGGACACTCTTTTCAGCTACAAAACAGGAGTAAAGGGAACCTATTTGTTCTTGAGCCACAGGAGGTTGGTGACATTGGACTGAGACATGTGTAAGTCTTGATCAAGAAGGAAAGCATGCCAGATTTGGGGTTAATGTTCAACAAATGGAAGAGGGAAGAGTTCCCCAATTCCTTTCTCACTGAGTTTCTTTTCAGAGGTGCCCATGGTGGTGCCCAATGACAACATTCATCGGATCATCCTTGCTGTTTTTATCTACATTCTTCGTTCTTGCCATGCGCTGGTGAGGAGAACATTTGACGTTCGTCATTTTCTGCAAGAACCTAAGTCTGGTCCAATCGTGAGGAGATTGCTCGCAGCCATAATAGAGAAAGTTCTTCAGCTTCCTGAGGACAGTGGGGAAAACACAAATGCCCCTATCGGATGACAATGCGTATAGACTGGTTAGCATGGTCTTCTATTATTTGATTGAGGAATGCCTGCGTCTTGTTGGAAGACAAACCGATGTTTGCATGTTCTTGAGGGATCCGAGGAATAACGTGACACTGAGGGGGTAATTCATAGAATTCAGCGCACAAGTGGCGCATGCGGCTGGCGCACAGTGTGCGCGTGCGAATCCCTGCGCCAGCCGCATGCGCCAAAACCCATTTCCGCGCACAGCGTATTCATGGATTCCAGCTACCAAAACCAGCCACGGCGCACAGTGGCGCAGCGACCCTGCAGCAGCGCCAGTTACGCCCCCAAGAACCCCTCTCGCGCAGGGAAAAGCCATCAAAATCCCCAATCCAGCGCAAAGGGCAACGCTAACCCTGTACCAGCACGGCAAGCAGGCTACGTGCATCACTGGGGTGCGCGGGAAGTACCTCACGTCATTTCAGCTGGGTATGTGCATTTCAGGGGTGCGCAGGAAGTTCCACACGCGAATGTCCTGGCTACGTGTATTTCGGGGTGCGTGGGAAGTTTCACACGCGATATCAGCAGGGTACGTGTATTCCAGGGGTGAGCGGGAAGTACCACACGCAAATGTCCAGGCTACGTGTATTTCGGGGTGTGCGGTAAGTTTCACACGCGATATCAGCAGGGTACGTGTATTCCAGGGGTGCGCTGGAAGTTCCACACGCGATTTCAGCAGAGTACGTGTATTACAGGGGTGCGCTTGAAGTTCCACACGCAATCCCATCAGGGTACGTGTACATCAGGGGTGCGCGGGAATTTTCACACGTGAATTCAGCAGGGTATGTGTATATCAGGGGTGCGCGGGAAGATCCACATGCGAATGTCCTGGCTACGTGTATTACGGGGTGCGCGGGAAGTTTCACATGCGATATCAGCAGGGTACGTGCATATCAGGGGTGCGCGGGAAGTTCCACATGCGAATGTCCTGGCTACGTGTATTTCGGGGTGCACGGGAAGTTTCACACGCGATATCAGCAGGGTACGTGTATTCCAGGGGTGCGCTGGAAGTTCCACACGCGATTTCAGCAGGGTACGCGTATTACAGGGATGCGCTTGAAGTTCCACATGCAATTCCATCAGGGTACGTGTACATTAGGGGTGCGCGGGAATTTTCACACGTGAATTCAGCAGGGTATGTGTATATCAGGGGTGCGCGGGAAGTTCCACATGCGAATGTCCTGGCTATGTGTATTACGGGGTGCGCGGGAAGTTTCACATGCGATATCAGCAGGGTACGTGCATATCAGGGGTGCGCGGGAAGTTCCACACACGAATGTCCTGGCTACGTGTATTTCGGGGTGCGCGGGAAGTTTCACACGCTATATCAGCAGGGTACGTGTATTCCAGGGGTGCGTGGGAAGTCACACACGCGAAGTCAGCAGGGTACGTGTATATCAGGGGTGCGCGGGAAGTTCCACACGCGAATGTCCTGGCTACGTGTATTTCAGGGTGCGCGGGAAGTTTCACACGCGATATCAGCAGGGTACGTGCATATCAGGGGTGCGCGGGAAGTTCCACACGCGAATGTCCTGGCTACGTGTATTTCGGGGTGCGCGGGAAGTTTCACACGCGATATTAGCAGGGTACATGTATTCCAGGGGTGCGCGGGAAGTTCCACACGCGATTTCAGCAGGGTACGTGTATTACAGGGATGTGCGGGGAGCACCACATGTGAATTGCACGTGTGGGTCCTCCCAGGTGTTCCCTCTGCACCCTCCACGGCCCCTGCAGGTGGCTCACACCACAGGGGCCTACCCTGCACATGTCCTGCAGGCACCCCATCCACCATGGCCATGCCCCCCAGCCAACCCACATGTCAACTTGCACTACTGCCCACCAATGCATGTCTCCCTGCACCCCCAGCCACCAGGGGCACCCTCCACCAGGCCCCCACCCATGTCTCCCACCACCCCCACCCCCCAGCAGTGCAGGGGCAGCCTCCACCAGGCCCCCACCCATGTCCAACTCATGTTCCCCACCACCCCCACCCCCCAGCAGTGCAGGGGCACCCTCCACCAGGCCCCCACCCATGTCTCCCACCACCCCCACCCCCCAGCAGTGCAGGGGCGCCCTCCACCAGGCCCCCACCCATGTCTCCCACCACCCCCACCCCCCAGCACTGTGGGGCACCTGCCAGCAGGGCCCCACCCATGTCCAACTCATGTCCCCACCACCCCCACCCCCCAGCACTGTGGGGCACCTGCCAGCAGGACCCACCCATGTCCAACTCATGTCCCCACCACCCCCACCCCCCAGCACTGTGGGGCACCTGCCAGCAGGCCCCCACCCATGTCTCCCACCACCCCCACCCCCCAGCAGTGCAGGGGCACCCTCCACCAGGCCCCCACCCATGTCTCCCACCACCCCCACCACCCAGCAGTGCAGGGGCACCCTCCACCAGGCCCCCACCCATGTCTCCCACCACCCCCACCCCCCAGCACTGTGGGGCACCTGCCAGCAGGCCCCCACCCATGTCCAACTCATGTTCCCCACCACCCCCACCCCCCAGCAGTGCAGGGGCACCTGCCAGCAGGCCCCCACTCATGTCCCCACCACCCCCACCCCCCAGCAGTGCAGGGGCACCCTCCACCAGGCCCCCACCCATGTCTCCCACCACCCTCACCCCCAGCAGTGCAGGGGCACCCTCCACCAGGCCCCCACCCATGTCTCCCACCACCCCCACCCCCCAGCAGTGCAGGGGCACCCTCCACCAGGCCCCCACCCATGTCTCCCACCACCCCCACCCCCCAGCACTGTGGGGCACCTGCCAGCAGGCCCCACCCATGTCCAACTCATGTCCCCACCACCCCCACCCCCCAGCACTGTGGGGCACCTGCCAGCAGGCCTCCACCCATGTCCAACTCATGTCCCCACCACCCCCACCCCCCAGCACTGTGGGGCACCTGCCAGCAGGCCCCCACCCATGTCCAACTCATGTTCCCCACCACCCCCACCCCCCAGCACTGTGGGGCACCTGCCAGCAGGCCCCCACCCATGTCCAACTCATGTTCCCCACCACCCCCACCCCCCAGCAGTGCAGGGGCACCCTCCACCAGGCCCCCACCCATGTCCAACTCATGTCCCCACCACCCCCACCCCCCAGCACTGTGGGGCACCCTCCACCAGGCACCCACCCATGTCCAACTCATGCTCCCCACCACCCCCACCCCCCAGCACTGTGGGGAACCTGCCAGCAGGCCCCCACCCATGTCCAACTCATGTCCCCACCACCCCCACCCCCCAGCACTGTGGGGCACCTGCCAGCAGGCCCCCACCCATGTCCAACTCATGTCCCCACCACCCCCACCCCCCAGCACTGTGAGGCACCCTCCAGCAGGCCCCCACCCATGTCTCCCACCACCCCCACCCCCCAGCACTGTGGGGCACCTGCCAGCAGGCCCCAACCCATGTTCCCCAGCCAACATGTCATCACAATCTAGATCCCTGGTCCCTATGGTCAACCTCCAAATGCAAAACACCCACCCGAGTATTGCATCCACCCACTCAGAAATGGCAATTACATGACAGAACACCAATTGCAAGTTTCGAAACAAACACATGTCCCTCACATACACCCAATGGGTGTCAGTGAATCTGAAAACCCATATCATGATATGCATGAAACCAATGAGATGATACTACACATTGAAGTTCGATAAAAAAAATATGTATTAAAGGAAACATAAATAGATTCAAAAATAAAGAAACAGAAATGGAAATGTACAAAAATGAAAAGAAGCATGTCCGTGAAAAAAAGCAAAACCAAAAATCATAATCCAAAGTAATGGTGTCCAAAGTCACAAAAGCAAATCCAATGGGAAATAATAATTGAAAGCCATTGCTCCATGGGTAAATTGTGAAAGAAAAATAAAATCCAACAGTGAACTATGTACAGATGAACAAGCCAGGGTCCATTATCCCAACAAAAGAAATGAAACCTATCTAACAACACTAACTAATAAAATAAACTATATACAAAAATGTGGCCAATGTCCAAAAGGTCCAAAATAAACCAAAAAACAAACGAAACCTAACACTACCTACATAACTATGTACAAGGGCAGCGGGCTAGTCTGACGGCTCACTTTTGGATGTCCCGGGCCAGGGCATCATCGAACTCCTGCTCAATGTCCCGGAGGCGGTCCTCCTCCATGGCCCCGAGGGTCCGCAGGGCCGTCGATGTGCCCACCTCCAACCCCCTGCGGATTGCCTCGAGGCACTCGGCACGCCTCAGGGCCCTCCGCATGGAGTTCTCCGCCCTGACCATTGTGAGCCGTGCCTCTTCCGCCCGCTGCCGCTCTGCATCTATGGCGTGGCCCAACTGCTGCCACACGGAAGACACTCTCTGTCCTGGGTCCTCCTGCCCTCCGGCCGATGCCTGCCCCTCCGATGTTGGAGGCCCCGAGCCTTCATGGCTCCCACCACGTTGCTGCTGCTGCTGTGCCTCTGCCCGTGCACTGCCTCCTGCTGCCTGCACATCCTCCGCCGGCTGGGGTGCAGTCGTTGATGTGGCCACCCCTGCTGGACGTCCGACTCCCGACTGTGGCAGGGATGCCTCCTCCACCAGCCTGGCCGCACCATCAGAGGCAGCTCCACAGGGCACCCAGGTGACTGATGGGTGGGAAGATGGCACGGAAGACGACTGGCGTGTAGGGGGTTCAGTTGAGGAGGGGGTCGTAGCAAGCCCCATCAAACGGAGGAATCCGGCCTGGGTGACCTGTCCCAGCAGGCTGACGTGGTCAACGAGCCATTCGAGATGACGTGCAGTCTCCTCATGAAAAGACTGCAGGTCACCTCGCATGGCCCGTTGACGCAACGCCACACCAGTCAGGACAGGCTCAACCCGGACCCGGATAGCCACGTCCGCAGGCAGAGGAAGGCCAGTTGTCGTTTGCTCATCCCCTGCCTGAAAACGGGTCTGGACGTAGGCATCCCTGCTGGTGCAAGATGATGCAGGGACAGGATCAGGGACAGGATTGCACACAGGCACCTCCGCGGCGGCCTGTGCTGCCTCCTGTGCCTGGTCCTGCACTGCACCACTAGCACCAGTGGGATCCCCACCTCCAGACCCTGTCTCTGTTGCTTGCACGGCCTCCTCCTCCACCAAACCCCCCACCAACCTGGATGACTCCGTGCCATCTTCTCCCGTTGGGCCCTGTGGGGTCCCAGCTGCCCCTTCTGCTGCCGAGGAGTCCAACTCCAACCTCCACCTCTTGGACCTCCCCCCGGCAGCTGCGGCCTGGGACACGGCACCGGACTCCTCACTCCCCGACGAGATGACAACATGGGAGGGGAGCCGGGCCTTGCGTCTCCGGCTGGCGGTGGGATCCCCGCCGCTGTGCTCCACAGCACCTTCTCCGCCCTCTTCATCAGTTGACGCTGCAGACAGGGAGAAATAAAACACAGGCATCAGGGCACTGTACAATGGACACATACACACATGACAGTTGTACATGAGTGGCATTGTCAAACCTCAGACATGCCATCACAATCCCCAACACACATGTCATTTCAACTCGCACACATGAGCCATACCACAGCCATATCGCAACTGCCAGCACCATCCATACCCATACGACAGCATGAGCAGGCAAAGCTGAGCCAGACATCACATGCAACACAGGAAGTGCACAACACATGTACACACACCACCACACTTGCATGCATGTGTACACCTCTGCCAAGTGTCGCAGTGTTCAGATGGGCATCCATGTCACATCTGCCAATCAGGCTTCCACATCCTGCTGTCACATGCATCCATGTTGCATCACTGTTGCACCCTTGTCAAATACACACAAATGCACATGTACACAGTGCTGATACATGCAGCTGAAAATCACGGACATGTCTACTTACATACACATTCATCTAAACATGTGTGCCCACACAACTGCATTTGGCATGCAAGCCTACACACACAAGCACCATCCATGTCTCACACATTACAGCCCTCGCATGTGTTAGCCCCACGGCCCTGTACACCCCCACCCATACTCGACCCCATACAACAGATGTGCAACCTGCACACTACTGAAACATCACCACACGCACAGCTCACAATCAGGATGCATGTACACTTACCGCTCGACTCCAGACGGGTCTGCCTCTCAAGGACCTGGACGTGGAGCGCTGGGGATATGCGTTCCAGGACCCTCATCTGATCTTCCGACAAGTGGCCCCGGCGCCCCTTGGCATCCGCTGCCTTCAAGAGGTGCCGGGCCTTGTTCAGGGTCCTGGACTTGAAGTCCTCCCAGCGCTTCTTGACATGTTGGAAGTCGCGGACTGCCACCCCCTCCGCGTTGATGGCAGTCACGATGTCAGTCCAGATCCGAGTCCGTCCTTCCTTGTCGGCGCGGCTACTTCCGAAGAGGGCATCATACTGCCCCAGGACTTGCTCCACCAGGACACCAACTTCGGTGGCACTGAAGCTGGTGCCCCTCTGCCTCTCTGGCCGGGGGTTGTCAGTGGTGCCAGATGTTGCAGTGCCTGACATGACAACCCCAGAGGCAGGAGTGGGTGGGCAACTGGGTCCTGGGGCTGGGCTGTGGAGCGATGGAATCCCAGTCGGGAGTCTTCGGTTCCAGCAGGGGTGGTCACAGCAACAGCACCCCTGGCTGATGTGCAGGCAGCAAATGGCAGGGCACGTGGGCAGCAGGCAGTCAGGCAGCAGCAGATGGCAGGTGGGAGCGTGCTCAGGGCTCTGGGGGGCAGTAGTTCGGCCTTCTGGGCAGGAGCGTGGTCTTCCGTGTGCTTATGCGTGGCCAGCTTGATACGTAGTGATTTGGCACGTGAAAATTTGGCACATCAGCGTGTAATTCGAGGAAAGGCCTCGCGTAAGCGCGTCTGCACGCATATGCAATTTCATTGGACAGAAGGCCCCTCAAGTGCAAGTGCCCCTGTGACGTGACGCGCACAGGCGTGCATGGGCATTTCAGTGCACGTGAAAAACTGCAGGTCCGCGTGTAATACGAGGAAAGGGCCCATGCGCGTAAGTGACGTGACGCGTGCGTGCATTTCCCTCAGCATGGGTTAAATGTGAGCGGGCCCAGTAGTTCGCTGTACGTGCCTTTCGTGGAGACCGACGTGTGTTGCTGCTTCCTGTTGTTTCGCGTGCCATCACAACTTCACAGCTATCAAGGACGTATCTCTTCTTTTGGCGGGGGTATTGGCTACGCGTGTTTTTCTGCATCGCGCTAGTCAGACGGTGAGTCGCACACGCTCTTTTTCCCACTGCGGGTGCCCCTGTGTATCGCACCCATTTTCGATGTCATAGTAGCCTGCGTGTCCCACGCGTACGCGTTATTCGTGTTACTGGGTGCCACCGCGTACTGCGGCAGGTTGAATCCACGCACGTAGGCTGCAGGGTTGCGTGCATGGTTTTACTGCAGTTTTGTGGTGCCTGAGCGTTGCGTGACCCGTCACTACATCACCGGAGTCACATACAGCCTTGCAGGTGCAGGGGGGCTGTTAACATCTTGCTTCCCACCCCCTTCACCCCAATTGCCCAGGACAATTGTGGTGTACACCTCCCATTGGCACCACTCCATCTGTGCCGGCACTACTACATCTGTGCCATGGTTGGGTGGACACCAAAGGTGAGGGGCGCCTCAGCTGGGCCTACTCCTCGTGGCGGGCGTGGTCAGGGACGTGGCTGTGGTGACCAGGGAGTAGGGGGACTCCAGGGTGTCCAGGGCGGCCACAGAGGGGGAAGAGGCAGGGATGCGCCACTTGAGCACAATGTTGTGCCATGTGTCGGTGCAGTCATGCCACCACCCCCTGTGGTTCCGGGGGATGCAGCTTCTGCATCTGGCACTGGCGCCCGTGTGACCCGGCAGTCCATTCCATCGACTGCCACGGGCTGAAGGGTAGAGGTAGCTGCAGGTGCAGCTGTGGACACCGCCACCCAGGCTCGGGGTCTGCCAGCGCAGGCTGCGTTGGCACTTGAAGAGCCCTTGGTAGATCTCCAACAGGCCAGGGGGGAAACCATAGGGGCATGCCGGGCTGCTCAGACCAAGACACGTGTCCCTGGGGCAGTCATGTCATCTGCTGCCCCGAACAGCCGGGTGTTGGCAAGTGCAGGGGCAGATGCACCCAACAGCACCCCGGTTGTGAGTCTGCCAACCAGGACCGTTGCGGTCAATGACCCTGCCACAGCTGATGTTGCTGCGCAGGGTCCATTAGTGGGCACCCAGCTGCCACCAACACAAGTCAGGCCTTTGGTCATCCCTCCACCTGCCACTCCCTTGGCTCAATCCACCGAACCCACTGGCCATTCTGGTCAGGGCGGCATTAGCCAGCCAGGGTCTGCGCCACAGTCCAAGAGGAGGAAGGTTGAACCTGCAGCACAGGCTGGGACCCCACACACAGCCACGACCTCCTGCACGTCGAGGAAGAAGCCTTTCTGTAAGCAGGAACTGGACTTCCTCGTGGACTACGTGCGGGGCCACAGCCGTGACATGCTAGTGGGTGCCAATAGTCAGACTACGGCTGCCCAACGTGACACCCACTGGAAGCATGTTGCGGAACATGTCAGTTCATTCGGCCATGAGGTGCGCACGGCGCAAGAGTGCAAAAAGCGTTGGAATGACATCAAACGCAGCACTAAGGCTAAGCGTGCCTCTAATTACAACTTGACTCTGGTGACTGGCGGTGGGCCTGCACCAGAGGAGGAAGAGCTCACTCCGCATGAGGCACTCGTTGCGGAGTTCATACCACCTGAATTGGTCGAAGGAGTGGGAGAGATGCTGGACTTTGATGCCCAGTCCAGTGAGTGTTGATGCATGTTTGTTGAGGACGTGTGTGTTTCACTTGTGGGATGTGTTGTGCATGATTGCCGCTACATGTGACGTGTACATGGTTCTGATGTGTAAGTAATGCAATGTGTCCGTCATGCATGTCTCCTCTGCCTGCATGCGGGGACTCCATGTAGGCATGCTCCCTTGCCCCTCCTCCGCCACTCTGCACCCCAGTTCCACCTTTGCACTGGTGTTCTTCAATCTTGCCAATGTGTACTTTCTTGTTCATGCGTCCTGTGTAGATGCTAACTTCCAGCATACAATCTGCCAAACATATGCCGTGTGGTACAGCCTTAGTACTTGATGCAGGGTATCTCACTTGTACTGTGCATAGGTCAGATGTCCCGCAGGGACATGAGTGCCCATTCATGCTCCCTTTGCATTGCACGCATGCCCCTATGTGTCCTTGACTGGATGATCACTGTAATACAAGTCCTTGGTTACATACATTGCCTGCCATCTCATCAGCCTTCCCATGTCAACTGTGGCTCAGTCCTGCGTTGCACACATGTTTAGGGTCTGACAATCTGTGTGGATCACAGGCCTCAGCCTGTTCAATGGCCAATGACTCTGTCCAACTGTTGTTGTGTCTTCTTCACACATGGGCGGAATCCAGAGTTTTCATCATGTGTCCTGCTTACTGTCCCTGCATCATTTACAGTGTTGTCACTTGAATCACATTCAGCTGTTGATGCCAGTCAACACTGCCTGTCAATACACAGGTGTATGGTCAGCCTTTTGATACCATGCTAGATATCCCTGTTTGGTACTGGGGTGGAGGGGTGCTTGGCTTCTAGATATGGTACACATTGAATGCACAATGCACGTGATGTCTGAATTTGACATTGCACTGCCTTCACATTTCCTGGCACACACCATGGAGTCCTTGTACATGTAGGTAGTGAGTGGCGTACACATTTTCTGCACTGCATAGACCCACTTCCATGGAAACTGCCACCTTTCAACAGGTCTGATCACAGAAGCAATTCAAAGTTGACCCAGCATGCATGGCAGGTCATATGTTGTGTGTCACATGTCTGCCTGATGCATTTGCTGTCGGTGTGTGTGTGTTGTGTGCTTCTGACATGTGTAGTGACCTTTTTTCTCCCTATTTTTCAGGTGATGACACAATGGAGGCGGAGGATGGTGTTGTCATGCCAGACACAGGGTTGTACCACTACATCAACCCGGCACTAGTGGGGGTCGTGGGGTGGTAGGCCATGAAAACCCCCAAGTGCTACAGTCCATCTTGTCTCTGGCTGCCTATGAGTCCAGCCTTGATGACGACTCTGACGTCCATGTTGAGTTGGATGAGCCTCAAGTCCATGTGTCAGGGGTGAGTGATTCTGATGTGGACACTCCTCTGTCTGCGACACCTGCACGGATGGATCAGACAGTCTTGGTTCCTCCGCCCGTGGTGGATCGGGATGCAGGGTCACCCTCCACACCAGTCACTGATGTGCCTGGGACATCACGTCGACGGGGGCATGTAGTCGTGCAGCCGCGGGCGGTGCCAACACAGCTAGGACCCCCGGTCCTTGGGTCCCGCAGAGGTCAAGCCCGGCAACGTGGTCGCCGCTCGCAACCGCAGTATACTGAGTGGGAGCAAGACATGACTGCCAATTCAGAATGGCAGGGGGCAGCAATGGAGAACATCGCTGAGAGCATGGAGCGTGTGGCCCAATCTCTGCTCCCCCCTGCTAGGCAGATGCTTCTCCAGCAGCAGGCGGCACGGTCCACGGCCCGCTCGCTCAGGCTGGGCATGGTGGCCTCAGACAGGGCACGCAAGACTGAAATGTCGTCTCTGCGTCAAGCAATTGCTGCTCACGCAGAGGTGCACATGGATGCCCTGAGGGAGGAGTATGCTTCCCTCAGATCCACTCTGGGTGTCCTTATGATGTCCCAGAGGCAGCGGGCAGAGGAGAGGTTTGCACAGCTTGAGCGTACCATCTCGGCTGAGCTACAGGCTTGCCGGGAGGTGCAGCGGTTGACCAGCCAGGCCTTGCAGGAGGAACTCCGTGTTACACGTGCTACCTTGCAAGAGGAAGTATGTGTATCACGTGAGGTTCTGCATGCAGACCTACGTCACATCGCCACACAGAACCAGGCTTACCCGTCCGGCAGGCTTACTGCCGACGAGGGGCAAGCTGCCGCTAGGCGTGGCCAGGCTACTGTGCCACGTCCTCCTTTCCAGGATAAGCCAGACTCGGACGACCATCTATCTCCCACATAGGTCGGGCTGTGCAGGCGTTGAGCCCATGGAGGTTTTCTTTTTGGCTCAGCATCATCGCATGTGGATGTTGAGCAGCACCCTGTACCTCCCCCCTCCTGGGTGCCTCCCCTCCCCCCCGGGTCGTATGTGGCCATTTTTGATTTTACTTTTAGTTTAGTTAGTTGAGTTTCTGTTTGATAGTTAGTTAAATTAGGTAATGTAGGTTTTCCATAGTTAGTGTAATTAGTTAATAGTTAATATAGTTTAAAATTGCTTGTCTATTGTGCTTTCATGTGACGGTGCTTTGTGGCTTTTGAAGGCATCCACTGTCTGTCCCAGCTGGGCCCTTCAGGCTTGTCTTGTGTATGTGTTTGCTGCTTGGGGTCCTTGACTCACATATGCCACTCCTGCCTCCCTTATCCATGGGCTCGCAAGGATGGTTTGGTGTCACAAACATTTACACAAGGGCTTTGGACTGTCATATCTGTGGCATGTCTGGTGCTGTGTGACTTGTGTTTACACCCCTAGTGGGGATGATTTTGGTGTTATTGTCCACTGTTCAGCTTTTGCTAGATGGGGTGTTTCTTGATTAATGTGTACATTAATTGCTATGCATTGTGTAGTATGTTTCTTATCTTTACTGTACACGTGCTTGTTGCAATTCATGCTGTAGATAGTGTTCCACACTTTGGATGTGAAAGACGGACTGATGGTGTGATTTATGATGTGACTCTCTGACATGGTCAAGGAATGGGATGCCTGAAGAGACACACACAGATGACTTTGAAGCATTAATCATGTGTTTCATGCCCTTTCTGCAGGGGGATGAGCCTCCAGAGCACCTTTGCCAGCAGACATGGCCCATTGGACGTCTAAATTCTGGACACGTTTGTTGGTGCCCACATGCACATGTGTGCACAAGCAGAGGCACAGGGATTGCAGACCTACATCCTAGAACTGCTGACGTGTTCCAAGGAACTCCAGGCAAGGTGAGCAGCACAGGGGGGCAACAACACAGCAAAGCTTGCACCAGGCGAGTTGCACATGCAGGCTTTGTCACAGCACTGAGGGTGAGCTTGGACGAATATTGGTGTTGAAGCACACAATGCAGTTCAGATGTGTTGGTGGACTGATGGCTGTTGATTGTAAGGTTGTCTGGGACACCTGCAGGGGCAGTGGCACATACCCTCCGGTACACCAAGGTCCATTGAGGCACTTGTATCAACCATGTAGCCTTCCGAGACATGGAAAGGGGCAGCTCACAGGGACATACAGCAAGGGACATACTCGGGTGCAGTGCATTTCATTTCCATGTACATTTTGATACATGCACTGCCAACTTTGTTTCGGTCATGGTGGTACGCAACTTGCTCTGAAGTCATGGCTTGCTATATGGGTCTGTCTGCTTACCCAGGGAACATTGCATGTTGTGTGAATCGTGACACATTGGTGTTCCATTTGCCACACACCCACCGGCGGCTGACTTACTGCATTGAGTGTTTATGACCCATCACAGGGGTAATGTTATATATGGGTACGAAGCATCTACACCAGATTGTCTGTTTGTAGAGTAGTTTGTTGCTATGGGGCATGTTTGGTGGTGTGTTTTTGTGTAATTGGCACGTACAGGTTGTTGACTGTGGCTCTCTTTGCAGCATTGCAGTGCTCCTGTAACCGGACCTGAGAGTGCGCAGGCAGGAGGCCAGCACTCAAAACCAGAGCTAAGTGTCTTGTTGTTTTTCTTTCAAACTGCTCTGCATAGGCTTGCTGGGGGGTGCACTAATGCATGGATGTATGTGTGATTCAATTTGGTATGTTTTTTTCCCCTAATCACCCAGAATCCTATGCAATTTTGAACCCTGTACCCTCTACCCGGTGTTCCTGCTTCCCGTACCTATCCAAGCAACGTTCCCTAACCCTCTTTCCCCGCTGGGGTTGCGGATGCCTGTGTAAGCCCCGAACTTGCAGGCGCCAAAACCCTAGAGGGGGTGGTTGGTTCGTACCACTCCTAAGCCTGGACCACAGAAGGCCATGACAATGATGTCCAAGTTTGTTTGGATTGTGTATGTGTTCATGCAGGTAGTACATTTTCGTGCATTCCCTACTTTCATGTGTCATTCCTCCTCCCCTCTCCTGCCACTCATTCCAGTTATCCAGTGTTCCAACACCTGTCCCACCTGCATATCCCTGAACCTCCTTCCCCACCAGGGTCTCAGGGGCCTGTGTGAGTTTGACCTTGCAGGCACCGGGGACACGGTGGGGGTGGTTGTTTCGTGACACTCCCGCGCCTGCACACGGGACCTGTGACAATACACATCCGTTCATGGTGCATCATCCTATGTTATGTACCACACATGGTTCACATCCTGTTGTGACATTGTTTTACTGTGCTACCTTGGTTGTTGCATCATTGTGCTAGTACTTGGCCTTTGTGAGGTACTGCTACGTCAAGTCATCTACTGGAGGGTGTTCTGGTTCATTTTTATGCCTTGGATTTTGTGATTTTGGAAATGAGTGTGGATTCTGAGGGTGCAGGCACCTTTTTACACACAAGGTGGGAGATGGTGATGAAGGGTAAAGGTGATCCTGTGGCCAGGTGGAATTGAGGGTTGAAGGCTCCATGACCCAGGTGCAATTGTTCAGTGGGTCATGGTCATTTTTGAGGGCGAGGGGGAGGGGTTGTTGTTGATAGTAGCCTTGCCCTGCAGTGTGATGGGAACTCTGACATTGTAATGGTGGTATCCTATGTACATGTTGTGTTCTGCTGATCAATGCCTGTTCATGTGTTGTGTTTACCTTTCAGGTGCGAGGGGATAGTTGTGGTTTGACATGCTGGGGTGTACACATGGTGAATGTTCACATGTGATGTGTAGAGAACACTGATGGTCACTTGAGTGCACATGCATATGTTGAATGCATGTCCTTGCAGACCCACACACTTGCACTCTGATGCACTACATGTACTCCCGCCGTTGCATATCCATGTGTACACTGTTTGCCTTCTGGTGGCCACTGTGTCCCTGCAGCACATGTTCTGTGACCAATTATGGATCCTGTACATGCCTAATTTTCTTTTTGATGTGTCTGTCGCTTAGATGTGATGCTCAGGGTGTGCATCACACACAATGGCTGTTCACTGTGCTGTGCGCTGAGCAGTGTGTTGCAGGAGTAGGACACAGCACACAGAAGCTGCAGTGTTGATTATGCAATGCACAATGTGCATGTAGACAGGCATTCATTGTTATGTTACGTCTACAACTCTTGTAATGCATTTGGGTGGGAGGTTGTTGGTCTGTCATTTCATCTGATTCCTGGTCAGGCATCATTGTCTGATGCCACTGTACATTTTGGACATGGCAATGTGTACCTTATTGTTACTGTGTTGGTGTATGGGTATTGCTTGCCATGTCATGTTGTGGTTTGGGAGGGTTTGAGTGACATAACAGTGATGGCCATGGCCTGTTTTGCAGGTGTGTGTGTGATGCACACCTTGCATGTCAGGGTCATCCGCTTCTCAGAGCAACTAGCTGGGGGTAGATCTCTCTCCGCGGCAGGGCCCTCCCTCTGGAACAGCCTTCCTGCCTCACTTGAACTTGAGGGGAAACATCTCCGGTTCGGGAAGCACCTCAAGACCTTCCTCTTTGCTTCTGCTTTCTCT
This sequence comes from Ambystoma mexicanum, assembly GCF_040938575.1. Lineage (NCBI taxonomy): Eukaryota > Metazoa > Chordata > Amphibia > Caudata > Ambystomatidae > Ambystoma > Ambystoma mexicanum. The sequence goes on along the minus strand of NC_090935.1, from coordinate 1,084,695,283 downwards.
CTGCCTCTCCCTTGCGGAATTCTTCACTGGAACTGCACTGGATCTGCAACTGGGCCACTCTCACCGACCTCGGTCCCTGGCCCAGCCACTCTCCACTTGCACTGGCTCCCTGGCAACCCCTGCACTGCGGTACTGTCTCTCTATCCCTACAGCCCCCCCTTCCCAGCACTTGTCTGCACTTACCTTTGCAGTTGCCACCAGCTGACCTATGTATTTGTTTTGTGGTCTACTTCCCCTGTACTGCACCCCCCCTCCCCTTCCCCTTGCACTTTTCCCTTCCCCCTACCCCTGCACTTGCACAATCTAAATGACACCTCGCCTAGTTGTACCGTTGTCTGTCTTCCCTTGTTCCCCCCTCCCTGCCTCATCGCACCTTGAAATACTTGTGTATAGGCCATATCATGTCATATGTCATATGTGTGCCTTTTGGTCACACAGAATAGCTTGTGTTTAAGTAGCTAGGGACGCATACGATGTGGCACTTCCATGGCAACTATCTCCGGGTGGTAGGGTTGTGACAGTTGACTGTCTCCTTGTCATCATCGATGGTCACCTGGTATGTGCCAGGCCTCTGTGCACGCCGCAGGGGTGGGAGTTTAGGTGAAAAATGTGGCCACAAGCTGGGTCCGGGCTTCCTCGCCACGTGCCCTGTCCCCTCCCATGGGCAGTGCCTGTGGTTGGGGATGTGGGGGCAACACCATGTCCACCGGGACGCCCTGCCGTGTTGCAACATTGTGCAGGACACATGCTGCCACAATGATCCTGCACACTACTGGTGGTGCATAGAGTAGTTGCCCGCCAGAGCAGTCAAGGGAGCGGAAACGTGACTTGAGCACTCTGAATGTGCGCTCCACTATGGCCCTGGTTGCACTATGGGTGGCGTTGTATCTTACCTGGGGTGGTGTGGTGGGGTTCCGGATTGGCGTCATCATGTGGTTGCTCAGAGGGTAGGCACTGTCCCCTGGGGAGGTGTAAATGGTTGTGATTATTGTGGTTTGTTTATTTGTGTGTGTGTGTGTGTGACATGCATGCATGTGCAAGGGCATTTGTACTCACCTATGAGCCATGTGTCGCCATGCTGCCCAGCTTCCAGGGCCCGGCTCAGGGCGGACATTCTGTATATGAAACTGTCATGGGTGGAGCCAGGGTAGTTTGCATAGACAAAGGTGATGATTCCCTTTGCATAGCATACCACCTGTACATTGATGGAATGCCAGTGCTTGCGGTTTCGGTAGATGTGCTCAGTGGCCCTAGGTGGACGTAGGGCCACATGGGTGCAATCTATGGCACCAAGCACTTTGGGGAAGTGTGCGACCCTGAAAAAATCCAGGACAACGGCCTGCCTTTCTGCGGGTGTTCTGGGCATGTATATGTGCCTGCGGACTGAGGGGCACTGTCATGATTGCCAGTACCTGGTGTAGGCACCGTGACTGCGTGGCCTGTGAGACCCCCCCACTATGGCAGTAGTCCGCTGAAATGACCCAGTGGCCAAAAAATGCAGGACATTGAGCACCTTCTCCAAGGGGCTCAATGCTTGGGAACAAAGGGTGGTGGATGTAAGGTCATCTTCCCACTCCCTGACCAGGTCTAGGATGATGTGGGGTGGAAACCTATACCTGCCATAGACCTGGTCGTCAGGCATCCCAAAAGGCTTGTCCGTGGTGCGAAAATGCGTGCCCTTGCTATTCTCCTCCTCCTGCGGTGTCCCACGATCAGTGCTGCGACAAATGGGCATTCATCGTAGCTGTATATACGTGTTTGTTGTTTGCGCGCACTTTTGTACTGTGCGCGGGGATGCTTCCGCCTGCCATTGTGTGGCGGACGCGTTGACGCCTGTGTGCGTCTTTTGCCGTGCGCGGGTTTCCCGTATTCAGATCCATGAATACGGGTTGTTTGCGTGCGTGTGGGCGTTCCGTGTAGTTCCCTGCAGTACTTCCCCAGTTACGCCTTCTTTTTCACGCGTTGTTCCCCATTCCGCGTGTTACGCCCATTGTTCCGCCCACTTTGGTTGTGTGTGCCACGCTATGTGCGCTTTTGCTGTGTGCGTAGCGCACGCCGTGTATGCCTGCGTGCGCCATGGCTGGATTGGGCGCATGGACAGCGGGAAACACGCGCAGCGTCTTCCTTGAATCGCACGCGTGCGTGTGCGCTGCGTTTCTCACGCTTGTCTCCCTTGCGCCTGCTTGCGCATGGATTTTCGGCGCACATTTGTTCCATGAATCGGCCCCTGAATTAATTGTTATGAGATATAATAACACACGTCAATCTATATTCTGAGAGAACACTGAGACCAGAATGAGACTTTTGAAAGAAGAGATCCAGAGCATAATAGCTGTAGTTGTCTACTTCTTGCTGAAGGAGAATCTTCATTTCGTCTGCTGAAAGGATGATTCCTTTGTCTTCATTGGGAACTTTGTTAATCGTCTAGCAGAAACCAGCTGATCGAGGAACTTGTGGAGAAAATTCAGGAGATTCCAGAGTATTGCATGATGTTGCCCGATTAAAAGCTGATTTCCCTTCCTTAAAAATGATTAAAAATGGGCAGCATCAATAGAAACAATGTAATGGCAGACAACGAGAGACATCCACACTGTGCAAGAAGCTATTGTTATAAGAAATGGGCTTAGCTGTACGTTGTTTACACATGCATTTTGTTTATACTGATACTTCTTTCACTTACAGTGTTCACTGCTTACTATTTTGATCCAAATAGAGAAAAGATTTCTGTGTATCTTCCTACGCAGAAGGAGGGTACAGACATGGCAACTACAAAGCAGCCAAGACCTTATGTGATTATTCCTACTCCAATAGTCTGTGTAGGAGTGCCTGGGTTTATGACAAATGTCACCAGACATCTTTCCTTAGAAAAGGGTGTTATAGAGATGTTCCCTATACGTCAGAAAGAGGCTTGAAAGGAAAGACAAAGAAAGAGGTTCTCTATGAGCAGGCCTTCACAGGTAGCACACGTAAAAACACCAAGTCCACTGACAAATGTTTCTATGATTGGTCCAGTAACAAGAATTATGCTGACATACTTCATGAGATGATTATAGAAGCTCATAAGAAAAGAATGAGACCTAAGAGAGGTACTAGGGAGGATGATCATGAGTTAAATGATTACATGGATAGGACAGTACACTTGGGGAATAATATATGCCTATGAAAGAACTGGGAAGAAGGACCTCGAAAGAGGAATGCTTTGTATGTGCACTCCTGCCTTATAGCATGTGGAAGTCTAAAATGTTCATAGCTATTGCAATAGACGTCCAGACAGCACATTGTCTATCACACATAGCACTCTGCCGTACAAGAAGCCAGTTCATGGGCCGAGATTCCTATCTCAAATGATCAACAGAATGGACAGATCCAGATGAATTTGATTATGTCCAAGATACAAAGACAAGAAACATGGTGCACACCAAGAATCATGTGATCCGATATGAAAATCCCTGAGTTAAAGGAGCTGAAATCAGATGGGTAGTAAACAGAGGACTTGAGAGTCCAGGGAAATCTGCAGAAGTTTGTGGATGGAAGAACAGAGGTCAGATGCAGATTAGGGAATCAGTGTTATCACCAGATGGATGGGAAGAATGAGTGGTCATCTGAAGAGCCTGGATGGTCATTGGTTGTTATCAGCCAACCATTGAAATAGTGCAGAATGGATGCAAGCCTCTATGGCCAATACTCAAAGATAGAGGAGGACCATTGCAGATAGTGCCTCTGGAAAGTGCAAAGCTTTTCTTCAGAAACAATGGCACAAGAAAAGTCAGAGAGAACCAGTCTGTGGTTGAATCTTTGATGTACCAGGAAAGAAAATTGGAACAGCAATAATCATGGATCACTACTGGGCTTGTGGATCCAGAGCATATATGAAGCTACCCGAGGATTGGGGACGACAATGCTCACTAGTAAATGTCCATGTTCCAGCATTGGTGATTCCTAAAAGTGACTTGAGCCTTGACAGCTTTCCTAAAGCAGACGCTCACCTGAAGAAGAAGCGATCTGTGGAAATGATAAAACGAATGAAGAGAGAGAACTCTTTATCAGCCAAGTCAAAAGAAGTGTTTGACTCCATCCCATATGAACACAGACTGACTGTTCAGTCAGACTTTGTCGATATTCACGCTGATCTTCATGCCGAGAATCCAGGTTGGAGCAAATACTAAGTGGCTGCAGATTACCCGATGGGAGTTGCTACAGACAATCAAAACTACCATAAAGGGATTCAATGCTATCAGAGAAGAGATGAGAGCCATACGACTGATGACGCTCCAGGATAGATATGTCCTGGAAATGATTACAGCTACGGATAGAGGTGTTTGTGCAAAAATCAGTGAATGATGTTGCACATCGATACCTTCTCATGACGACGAGAATGGGACCTTAACAGAGGCCATAGAGATGCTGATGAAGCTACCCGTCCAGATGATAGATGAAGTGGAAGACATTGCTGATGATAGCTGGTTTGGATCACTCTTTTCTTGGGTTCCACAATGGATGGCAGGCATGTTCAAGTTGCTTGGAGCCCTGATCGTGGTGGTGTTGCTTGGATTCTGTGTGATTAGGATAATAATCTCACAATGCGATAAGACTGCAAAGACAGCCATAGGGATGAAACTCATGATCAATGTCGAATCAGGATGGAAGGCCACAGATCTGACAGATGAAGAAATCAGAGACTTTGTGAAGACCAGTATTCATGCACCTGAGGGAACGAAATTCCTGTATCCAAAGAACCATAAAATGTATGTGGGAAAATTGATCTATTGCAGCCCAAGTGGACAGTGCATGCCCATGATGTGGAACAAGGATGAGCATGTGAAATCAGCTGGATGCCTGAAAGGAGTCATAAAAATATGGATACCAAAGAAGCATTTCTTCAGACGAGGATGTCTGGATATGAAAGATGGTCGGAGAGTGGTCGATGAATCGCCCAGAGGGGAGAGTGTAGAGAAGGAGACAAGTACCCCCACCTCAACCATCTTGCCCATATTAGTCTATATTTTGGGAACCAGAGCATGAGACACGTCTAGTACCATTGAAAATACCGATAGCAAGGAGACTTCTGGAAGTAAGGTTCCCATTGAGAAAGCCATACCTGAATACACAACAGTATAGTGGCCATTTGAATGAAACCCCAGAAGAAACACGACCAATGAATGAAAGAGATGAATGGTGACGTCACAGGAAGCAGGCCTGATGTACATAGAAGAGATGCAGAGACAAAAGAATGAAGATATTGTATAAAGCATCAAGAAAATATCAAAGATAAATGACATCTTGGGCTCAAGATGCAGAACTTATGCTACAGAAACGATGAAGATATTAAGTCATTTTACATGTGTAAATATGCAAAGAAACTCAAGCACACAAAGTATTCTTGAGACTAGCTAAGTAGTGAATAGATTGCGGCATGCGGCATGCGACAATGTATACATATATAGGAGTAAGTAAAGAATGGATGATTCCACTACGTGTTATAGCAGAGCTGGACCAGAAAAGGAAGGTCTGTTTTCCAGTGTGTCGCAGTTGAAAAAACAAACTCCTGTTCAGAAGACGTCAGAGGTCTATAAAAAAATAATTGTTGAAATGCAACAGAGCTCAAATTTGTGGTCTTCAGTCATGTGGAAGGATGAAGTTGGACAAATATGATGAACCACACCTACGCATGAAGGCAGAGCGGCCCTTCACTCCCTTGAATTCTCCAGAGCAGAGAACATTTCCAAGGACAAGTTCAAAGCCTTAATTGACATCAGAACCATGAGGTGATGATAGATGATATGCTAATTGGTGGGAAGCTATGGTTATGACCAGCTCACCAGCACCTGGAAGTCCAGCCTGCATGCTGCTAACATGGGTGGAAAAGTACTGACGGATGTATGAGTGCCAACCAATTGCAGGGAGCAATAGTTTGTGTAGCCAATGTGACGTTGTGTATTTAGTGACGTTCAGAGTGACCTATTTGAAGGGAGGGCTTAGTTGCCCCACCTGATGTTAAGGAGCCTATCACTGTCTTAGACCTGTATGCAGCATATACTTAGATGTTCCCTTAGAACCAATCACTCTCTTCAATAGGTTTTTGTAGTTTGCCACATAGGATGAAGCTAGTAAATATGTAGGTTCACGTCATCAATTTTACTATAATTACAATGTTTTTTCTGAAGCAAATTGAGAGACCATGCGGTGAGACGTCCATTGATGTCTGTTTATTCTCCCTGTTTTAGATAATTGATATTAAAACAGTCAACCTTTTTCCCAACTACCTGAGTCGTTTTGATTATTGATGTTTGAGTAACTTCTGCATCCCCATTCATCTCATAGACCTGTTACCTTGTCTTAAAGGGCTGGGGCAACTCCCCCAGTTCAGTACGTTGATGGGGAAAGGAATTACACCCCTTGGGATACTGCATTGCGTGTGACATTGCAACACTATAACTGTTTATTGCTGTTCTTTATGCGAGAAGAATTCGGGGGAGGTGGCGTGAGTACCCAGTCATAGTTCCAGCTTGCTGCTTAAGGCAGCCCGTGTTGACCTTGAAAGAGCCAGTGGTAATTTATTTATTTATTTTAATTCTTAGTAACGTGCCCAATCGCCCGAAGGCCTCACGGCGCACATACAACAAACGAGACAGTAACATGAACAAGAAAAAAGAGAAGCAGAAAAGAGACCGTTTAGCGATGGAGCGTTGAAGAGATGGGTCTTAATATTGTTTTTTAAATAGATCAGTCAGGAGGAGCTCTTAAGGTGAAGAGGAAGAGTGTTCCAAAGAGCAGGGGCCGCGACACTGAAGATGGTTTTGCCAAATTTGACTGAGCAAAAGTTCGGCTGAGTAAGCATGGCTTGCTCAGTGGACCTGAGTGAACGACCAGGGACATAGCGATGAATGCACTGGGTCACATAGATGGGTGCAGAGTCAATCAAACATTTGAATGTGAGAGTGAGTATCTTGAAGGATACCCTATGCTTGATAGGCAGCCAGTGCCATTTTTATCCTGGCTTCAGTGATCGAAGAATGCCTGGGTAAACTAAGCATTGCTTGGACTGCGCCATTTTGAGTTGTCTGGAGAGCAGTGATATTAACTGCAGACGTGCATGCTAGGAGACTCTTGCAGTAGTCTAACCTGGAATTAACAAGGGCAGATGCAAGAAGGGACATATTGCTGACAGAGAGAAAAGGGAGCATTGCACAAAGTTGCTTGTTGATCCAGCTACAGGTTGCCCTGGTTTTAGCAACATGTAAGCGCATTCAGAGCTCTGCATCAATGGTAACGCCAAGAGTCTTAACACTTCGTGCCACTGGAATAGATACATTAGCAATTGTAAATGAGTCATTCCTTTGGAAGATTTTTTAACATGTGGCTTGATCCTGCAATGAGGAGCTCGGTTTTATCCACGTTCAGAATTGAGTGGATGATAGAATAGATGGTGGAGATGGAGTTGGAGTCTGCGGGGTAGGAGCCAGACAGTTCAAGGACGACCTGGGTGTCATCAGCGTAGTTGGTATACAGAACACCCAGGTCATCAAGCATGAGAAGCAAGGAGAGAATATAGATAGTAAACAGGGTGGGAGATAGGGTGGAACCCTGGGGGACACCACGTGTGAGCAAAGAGGGTCTGGAGGTAGCATTTTGGATGACCACGCGGGTATTGCGAGTACCAAGAAAGGAGACTAGCCATTGTGTAGTGAGATTCGAGCAGCCGACAAGGGATTGTAGCCTAGTTGCCAGGAGCGCATGGTCAACCAAGCCAAACGCAGCTGAGAGATCTAACAACATCAGAAGTGCAGGATGGCCGCGATCGATAATGGATCCTAGATTCGATTTTAAATCCAGCATTGCAGTTTCAGTGCCGTGACAGGCACGATAAACGGACTGACGAGGCCCAAGGATGGCATTATTATCGATGAATTTCTGTAACTGTAGATAAGCGACACAGTCCATGACCTTCAAGAGGAAGGGCACGTTGGTGATAGGATGATAGTGTTTAGCAAGAAGGGGGTCAAGACTAGCTTTCTTGAGCAGGGGCGTGATACATGCCTCCTTGAGGTTGGTAGGTACTTGACCCTCTGTAAAGGACTGATTGATCAGCTTAGTGATCCAAGGACTAATGGTACCCAGGCATTGTACCAGGAACCTGGAAGGACAGGCATCGCCTCTAGATGAGGTGGCCTTCATTTTTAAAATGATGGAAGTTACTTCAGATACCGTGCAGGGGGTAAAAGAAAACAAAGGCTTCGTAGTAGCAGAGTTGGGAGTTGTCCCAAGGGACGAATGAGGGAAAGAATCAATAGGTGCACTAGTGGATGAATGGTCATGGGCAGTCTTCGATGGCAAAGGTTGTTCGGGTAAGTGAAAAAGTGTGGGAACAAGTGGAGCGGACAGAGGGATGAACATTGGTGGAGGTCGAAGTACTAGCTTCAGGATGTGAAGCAATTTTTGCCGAGAAGACATCATGGATGGTTTGACACCATGCGTCATCCTGGGGTGCCTGCCCCTTTGTGTGAGTGTTCGTGTTAAATTCTCAAAGGATGGAAAAAAGTTCCTTGGATCTGGATTTGGCTTCTTGAATATGAGTGCTGTAATAGGCGGCTTTTGCCTTGATCACAGCAGATTTGCATATATTTACTGAACTTTTATAAGCGTCAAGCAAATCTGGAGAAGGAGGTTTTCGCCATGCACGTTCAGCTGAACATTGAATATGTCTAAGTGCCAGAATTCATCATTGAACCAGTATTTGGTAAGGTTTTCTGGTTTGATAAGTCTGGTAATAATGGGAGCGAGGTTATCCACAATAGAGTCCAGTGTTTGTTTCAGGTGTTTGGACATTTTGGTACAGTCTTCAAAATTACACAGATGACCCAATCTGTTAGTGAGTTAATGGGATCATCTTTCAGGAGTTAGCTTTTTGAATGATCTGGTGACAATGGGGAGTCTATGTATGGTGTGAACTCTGGGAGATACAGTAGGGAGAATGATCGTAAATTTGAGTGAAGAGTGGTCGGTCCAGGGGCATGGGGAGATCGAGGGGCTGGAGGCTTGAATTTCATGAAACAGAACCCAGACAAGGCTATGACCTTCAACATGGGTGGGTTTAGTTACCTGATGACAAAAGCCAATCGAGGATAGAGCAGCAAGCAGTGATTGAGTGGTTTTATCAGATGAGTCATTGGTCCTTAAGTTAAAATCGCCCAAGAGAACGACCGGGCCTTTGTTGATGGTGATACTGTAAAAGAGCTCACTCTCGTTTTGTGTGTGTGTGTGACTTGTAAGGGCCCTAGAATGTTAAGTATATGTAGCTGAAATCATCAATTGGTCTTATGTATAAAGACACAGTTATGTCCTTTACGTCAACACAATGTTATACAAATACACGGGTGCCTGGAGAGCAAGCCACTTCGTTATCTCAATCACACCATAATAGCGCGGTATCGCACAGGCACGATGACGTCATCACGCAATAACGTGCATGCGCGTGACGTCACCGCGCTCGCGTCGGCCCGCGAATACACATATATTCGCCAAGACTGTATGCTGTCAGTACGGCAGCAGAATCCGAACGGGCAGGACATTGTTCACTCAGTGGTAAGCAGCTTATCTATTCTCTCACCTCTCCTAAGAATCAAGCTAGACTGGATTTACCTCCACCCTTGTCACAATATTTCACTTCCTCCATACAATTCTCCTTACCTCCCCTCTTCTCCATTTGATTCATGCACACCCACACTATTTTTTTATACAAGTGCACCTAAATCTTCTCTCAACCTAGTATCTTTTTGGGTCTAACCTGTACTTGTACCATATAACCTCACATATTTTTACATTAATCTCGTGACATAAGAATTCTTATATATCCATTTATCAACAGATAAGACCCTGTGCTACAGACCAAAGAACGTATTCTACCACAGAGTGAGAACCTTTATACCAACACCATTGATCTTATACATAAGTAAGTACTCATCCTGCCTTACTTGTGACATCGTATTGAGACACAATGTGATATTTTAAACAAAACACCATACTGCTTTACCACCGATCTTTATCTGTTTCCTTTCTTTTTCCTCTCTTTTCTTCCTCCTCTCTCTCAGATTTGAACACAATTGTTCTATACCAGAATCCTCCTGAAGAACCGCCGCACATCAGCGACGGGGAAACATGTGTCGAGGAATCATATTGTTTTCGCTTCTTCAAACCACCATCCTCCAAGAGGTACCATATTGCTTCCATTCTGTTAAACCACAACCTTTCAAGTGGAACTACACTGCTTCAACCAGGACTCATACTACATCACTTAGTGGATATAACTAAGGACACTAAAACTTGGAAATTTAATTGAATTGAGGAACCATATAGCTTGGTTCAGCCTAAACCACAACCTTCCGAGCCTCAATCACTCTTACAAATCATCTTGCTGAAACCAGAACTTTTTATTTCAATACCTAGTGAACACAACTAAGGATATTACAATTTGAAATTTAATTGGACCATAACATCGCATCAGTGAACTCAGTGACGATAACTGAGCACACTTCAAGTTTCAGCCAACGAGCACATTTCTTTTCGAAGTCTTTACGCCAGTAACTATTTGGTACCAGGATCTTTACCTCAATATTTAATACTTAGTGCATTCAACTAAGGACATCACAATTTGAAAACTAACTGGATTTTGCCCAAGCACCAGTAGAAAAAATTACTTTTTTGATTTTGTTTCTACATCTAGATTTGCCCATTCCATCTATGCTTAAATTCAATGACTTGCAAATAAAAAATCTTTTTGTTGTAATTCATCATTAGTGTCATTATTCTATTTTGAGAAGCGCGACAGGAGGGCTTTTTCCCTTTTCAGTCTTCCGAGCCCAGGTCACCCTCTGTGGCATCCCTCAGTCGCAGCATCTTGAATTCATTTTTCAACTGTCAATCGATTCAATATTATCCACCTAGAGCGCCATCACTGTTTCTTAGGCTGATCCGTTTTTTTCTTTACCTTCATGTACTTTCGACTGTTGGTGTTTACACAGAGACCCCCTATAATGAAACACTCCCTCAGATTTGTGTGCTATAAGAATCTGCCACGTGTGTTGGGCATGGAGTGGGGCGTGGGTTACATGGACTGTGTATTTGCGCCCAGAATTTCATCAGAACGCTGGCATATCACAAAAAATACACTTCACTGAAGTCCTGTTAAAACATGCATTGGCAAAGCCAACAGTTTTGGCTTGTTATGCACTATCTTTATATGCCTACCTATTCGCACCATTTTGCACCTGCAACCACTAACCCTCTTCACCAGGATTGTGTGAAAAGGTCAGTGCACTGACCTTGTCAGGAGGGGATGGGAAACCCTCTGAGCCTGTGGTGGGAGGCCTACCAGAGAGGGATCCAGAGTCAATTCTACCCCATAGAGGAACAGTGGCAGTTGAGAGGGCATCATTTCCTGTCCCCTCCCCAAGTGCCAGTCTATATATGTACAGTACCAATTTGTATCACCCCATTTCTCATAACAAAAGTGCTGAGCAAGTTCTTTCTTTTTTGTAGTTATTATTTTATGTTTATTTATTCAGCCTTCGACTTTGAAAAAAGAGCCTTTTGCCAGTATCCACATTATCACTGTTTTCCCATGTTTAAAAGTCTTCTGATACCAGAAAAGAGAGGAGAATACAGCATTTATCGGGATGTTAATCTTCGTTATACTCCTTTATGCTGTCTAGTTTATAAAAAATCTCCTTTAAAAAGTTGATGAATGCCAATGTCAGGGAAAACCTGTCGCCCAGAGTCAGCGTAGTCCACCACTGGTCTGCCGATGCTGATTGTTGTTCATTAATGAATTTCCCCAGTATGTTGGTTCTGCTTACTGTCAAGACCAGGCAAAGCAGTACTAAATGGTGCAGGGTTTCCTTAGAGTTCTTGTACATGCACAGTCGGCATGTCACGTCAGACCCAGTCTTTCTTGATCTTACTTACAGAATTTCTCTTCTGGGATACAGGTTCAGCCTATGGCATGAACTATGCATGAAAATCCTTGCTTGGGGATTTTGCTAAGTTTTTAGGTATTGTGTTAAGGCTACGGGCTTGAGGGCTTGAGGGCACACCTTTCCATACAATTTGCACTTGAGCCTTTCCGCCTGCCTCGTGATCCAGTCTTCTGTCCACAACTTCCTTTTTTCTCATGCCGGATTGTTAAGCAGGGTTTCCGCCCAAAACCCTGCCGGTAGTGCATAAAAGGCCTCTGCTCTCTTAGGTGAGAATAGGTACCACTTTCATGCGGTAGAATGATATCACCGGTTGAATTGAGGAACCACAGTTGCTTTTCAGGATGGACCGCGCTTGGGCGGCTAGGTTCTTTGCTTTGCTCTGCAGTGTTGCCTCCCATCTTTGGAGCTGACCTTCAGGCACACTCCCAGGGTAGTTAATGAGTTAATTCCAATTAACTTTTCATTATTCAGAAACCACCACTTTTGCAGAAATGACAGAGAAACCACAATCACAAGAGGAGATCACCTGCAGGACAGATAACCATCAGAGCACCACGTGATCCAATGCCACACCCTAGGTGGCGAGAGAGCCAGAACTCCTGTGTGCCTAACATGAGCCCTTCACAATCAACTGAATAAGAGAGACCAAACCAATTAGGAGCTGCAGCACTTAGGTGGCTGTCTCCGATGCTGCACACCAAACCTCATCCTTGGCACTCACGGTAATGAAACTGCAGCTGATGCCTGAGACCACAAGGTACTGAAACAGAGCTACAACCACTCATAAGAACTGAATTGGCCTTAACGGGAACTGAGCCAAAGTCCTCTAACATGAAGTCAAACACTCTGGAGCACGGGACGCCATTGTTGCAGCATGGCAGCGTCTTTGGGGAAAAGGGTGGGCCTTAACCTGCCTTTTGTAACCTTCTGTAATTCTGTTTCCTCCTGAGTAGGGAATACAGCACCAGTTTGGACATGACGGCGTGTAGTGCGTGACACCAGCATTAAGGTGTGCTTTTCCCCTGTGTGCACATTAAAACACACATCATAAACAGTGACAGGTGGATGACGTTCAGGGAAGCTGATGCATTTTTTAACTGGAGAGGCTTAAATGTTTGCTCAAAGTATGCAGGATCGACAAAGCACAGTGATGGAGTCCTAACCAAACAAAGGGGTGCTTGAGATTGTTCCTTTCCCTCGAGAAAATTTTTGAACCAAAGGGTTCAAATGGGACCTTTTACAGCACTTAATTTGGCAAATTTGGTAAAAAGCCATACAGTTTTCAACTGGTTTTGTTTGGCAGCACATAGAAAAACCCAAGAGATGCAAGTCACCAATTGTGCACAGGAGCATTTTCCATGCCGCCTTTGCTCACAACATATGCCAGTATAGAAACAATTTCATCCTGACTGTTCTAATACATGTCTATGTCGGCTACACCAATATATGCCAGTTTTATCATATAAGGACTCCCACCCAGTAAACAGTAAAAAAAATGCCTAAAAAACAGTCTAAGGCACCTGTGGGGTGCATACATTATAATAGAGACAAAGAAATACAGTTGGGGTTAATAGTGACTGATTACCACGAGATGGCCAGCAGGGAGCCGAAACATTAAATGCCAATTGAAAAGGTTTAAATACTTCTTTGCCAGAAAGTGCCTGATGTGGAGGAACCAGTGTTAAAAGGCAACGGGGTGATAACACAGCTGGAAAGCTCCAGCAAACGCGACTTGTAAGTTGAGTGCTTCAAAGCACACATTTCAAGCCGCAGAACAAAAGCAATATAGCAAGGAATATACTGCTGTGTTTTATGAGACTGCTGCCTGGCAATATGGAGGGCGTTGCTGGGGACCCCGTGAGGCTCGAACCCCCTTTCAACTGAAAAGTCTTACAGTCCCTGACAACATCCCTAGCTTTACTCTTAATGCAGTTGATGTGCATCAAGGGTAAAGCAAATATGATAAATGTTATTACATGGGTAGACTGCCCTACATTGAATTTGGTCCAGTTTAGCCATGTAATAACAATTATTTGCTTTACCTGTTATGCATGGTTCTGTGTATCAAGATCAGGGACGTCTTTTAGGGGTCGCCAGAGGTCGCAACTGCGACCTCTGAGGTCTCCCTTGCGACGTCTAGAAAAAAAAAAGAAAACATTTTTTTTTTCTTTTTTTGTAATGCAAGCTCATGGGCTGTGGCCAGCACCATGTGGCTCTTTAGTTCTTGAGTGGCTGGCTTTCTTGTTAAAACCCCTTAAAAAAAGAAGAAAAAGAAGAAAAGGAGTGCACAAGTCTAACACTTTCAGCACTAACCCTAAATAAGAAAGATTAGGAATACCAAATAATGTGTCTTTCTGGAATTCTATACAATAATTGCTAGACTCATTAAAGGTTTATTTCAGGCACACTTCAGGGAGTGAGTCACTGATTTAGTCTGTTCTTAAACTCCTCAACTCAGCCTTTAATCCTTCTGAGGTCGATAAATGAGTACCAACACAGGTTGGGTGATACTGGGTGTATATATTTTCTGTATAAAGCGCTTAAGCGTAAGTGCTATATAATAACACATCATTATCATTTGGTCATGGACGTCTGCTTGCATTCACAGTAATTTGGTAATATGGGCCTATACACACTGATCTTAACGATACATATGGCGATCCATTCTTGTATGAAATGTACATCACATTATAGCGATATCGTATCCATATTTTTTGTAGTGTACAATGCTATGTGATAGCACTTCCTGTTTTATCAAGGGTGAAAGGTCGCATTCCATCGCACCCCGCAATATCACTTTGGGGTGGGGCCAAATTACATCACTTCATGTGATGTCACCAGGGGGGCAAGGGTCGTGTGATGTCACTTCCGCTACCCCTGGCATTTTGGTGAAATGACGTCCCTGATCAAGATTAAAGCAACCAAGCATCCCCAACCACTAAATTTAGGGGCCAGTGAGGCCGGTAAATTTAGGGGTGGGGGCTGGCACACACACTCACATACAACACTTTCAACCATGTATTCACCCACCATACACATAACTCCTTGCATGCACGCATACACACAATCACACCACATATTTATGTGCATTTAGTTTTTTTAAAAAAACCCTTACATTACCTTCATGCACCCTTCAAACGTGCCAGTGCAGCCACGGGATGACTGGATGGCACTCCATCCTCTCCAGCATGTAGACACAATGACTGACAGGAGAGGAGTAAGCATGTTCACATTGTGGATCTTCGCAATGTATGGCTGATGTAAAACTGAGGGCCCAACTGTTGTCCAGCTCAGGACTGAGTACAAACAGGCCAACTTCCTTTCCTTTAATGCTCTTTGTATCCAATGGCTTCTTTTGACTTTCCCTTGTGATGGAATGGTTTCGCAGACTCTTATGGTTATATGTAATTGTGAGCAGGGCTCTGCTCAGGCTTCTCTGCCATGCTGAAATAGATGCCCTCACCCCCATGCCATTCACAGGATACCGTGTGTCTATGAGGAGATCTGTAAGGTGACCGTTGCAACAAGATTTGATACTTCTGTCACCAATCAGTTCATTGGCCAGTGTGAAGAGCTATCTGCTGGACTGACGATCACATGGTGGTAATCAAGAGGTGTTCGCCGCAAGCTTTCCATTTCTTGAGATGTGGTAAGTGATGCTTGGATCCTGTGTCTCTGTTGCTTATCAAAGCAGCTCTGACAACCTCAGTTATATGGTAAGAGTTGTTATGTTCTTTATGAATCTTTCATTCTCAGAGGCTCAAAAGATAAACTGCACCCACAGCAGGTTCTACCTACGGCTGGAAAGCCTTTGGCAAATGGAAGCTCAAAACCTTCACTTGCACTGGTCCTCTGTGGTCGAGCAAAGACTTTGAGCTTGTGGCATATGTCAGGCGCGATATGTTCATGGTTTGCAGAAGACACACTGGCAACCTGAAAATGAGGATCAAGTGTGGCCATGGGGAGGTTTGCACCCCAGGAACATGGTTTATACAGACGTTTCTTCTGAAGGCGGAGGGTTTGCAGCTTGCAATGACCTGCGGTTCCAGGACTTCGTTGCTAGATTACGTGTGACACAGTCACAGTTCTTGAGGACTGTTTTTAGGCTCATAACACAAAAATCCATAGTTTTGCTTGTTTTAATGGTAGCATGTGATAGTGGAATTGTCCACTGGAGCCAAGTCACACATGCAACAGCACACCCACCTGCTGGAAGTTCACCATAGGTTCAGAGGACACATCAGCGAGGCAAATGCAAGCCTTTTGCTCCAGGCAGGAAAAAGTCAAGGCCAGTGCTACTTTATCCATAGCTTGTTCAACACATGAAAGACATTTCTCAAAGCTTCCAAACAACTGCACACCTTATTTAAAACGTGCTATAACGTTATTTAAAAAGGCTTGAAAAACCCTTTCACCTGAAATGTGAAAGTAGATTAATCCATCTGAGGCAAGTTACACATGCCACAACGCCATCTAGAAGCCAATGCTGGAAGTTAACCTCCAGTTCACAGCCAGAGCCGCCAGGTATTGTGGGTATGCACATGAGCCCAAATGCAATCCTTTTGCTCCAGGCAGCAAATTGTCTCAGTCTTACAGGGCATTGTAGAATGAAATGTATAGCATGCACAATTCAGCAGCATGCCATGTTTTCACGCTTCCTCCGTCAGATAAATGGCTGTAGTCTTCCATTAGGCATGACCAATGGGGACCCACGTTGCTGGACTCTGAAATGCAGTGGCATTTGGAGAGACAAGCCTCCTGGAAAGGGTCGAATGCAGAAAGTGCTGCAATTGCAGCATGTGTCGAGGAGAAAAAAGAGGACCACGCCATGATACTGGACTGCGTCAGCATGCTCACAGTGTTCGCGCTGAAAATATTAAGACAGTGTTGACATTTTGCTTGCATGAATGTGAATTTAATTTCCCCTTTATGCCAGTTGATCATCAATTCTCTCATTTCGACCAATCATTTCGCACAGGTCAGCGCCTTTGTGGGTAGTCACTTGCTCAGCCTGCCACCTTCCTCCCTTGTTCACTTTCGTTGGTCACGTGAACGCTGCTGCACATGTTAAACTTCATCAGGGGAGGGATATCCACTGCCAGTGCACAATGCTCAACTAGTGGCAAACAATAAGGCCTTTGTTTTTGCAAGACTGCACATGCACACCTCGCCGTGACTTTGCTGCCCAGAATCAGCACTCCTGCAACCTTGCAGACATTAGATGCCTCAGCATCAAGCACAGGCACTGAAACGAAGAAGGTGCAGGGTGTTGTATCCAGTGCTTTAAGTGGGCCAGGGCCAGCCAGAGCCAGGCCCCGGCAGTCTTCAAAAAGTGGGGCTGAGCCGGGGCCCTGCCGGGACCCCCGGTCCCGCTGCAACATTGACGAGGCACATTATCCTGCCGTGGCCAGTGCCGCAACGTGAGATGCGCCCACCATTAAGTTAGGCAAGCTGCCACTGTGACGCTAGTTGGCCCTTCTGGCAGTCACTTTAAATTCTTCTAGTGACCCCTCACGCAGGGTCACCAGAGGAAGTTACTGTCCTTTGTTTCCCCACCCCCTCCTCAGGTTGCTGAGGCGTCTTTAACCCTCAGCGAACCTGGGGACTCCTCGACATATTTCGAGGTTTATAAAAGATGGCTTGAAAAGTGCACAAGTCAAGCCATCTTTTATAAAGCTTTGCCGATGGACAAAGACGCCTCGGGCTTTGTCCGTCATCAAAGCTTTGTAAAAGATGGATTGAGTTGTGTACTTTTCAAGCCATCTTTTATAAACATAGAAATGTTTTTAAAAGAGGCTTGAAAAGTATGCAAACCGTAAGGTATGCACACAAATATATATAAATGTTACATGTTTGGGTGCGTACCTTACTATGGTTTGTGTACTTTGCAAGCCATCTTGAAGTACACAAACCATAGTAAGGCACGCAAACAAATATATAAAGGTAAGCATTTATATATTCATGTGCACACCTTACTATGGTTTGTGTACTTTTCAAGCCATCTTTTATAAACATAGAAATATGTAACATATTTCTATGTTTAGAAAAAAAGGCTTGCATAGTACACAAACCATAGTAAGGTACGCACATAAATATATAACATTTATATATATTTGTGTACATGGTCAATGTTCACATGTGATGAGTAGAGAACACTGATGGTCACTTGATTGCACATGCATATATTGAGTGCATGTCCCTACTGACCCACACACTCGCAATATGATCCACTACATGTACAACCACCCTTCCATATCCACAAGCACACTCTGTTTGCCTTCTGGTGCCCACTGTGTCCCTGCAGCACATGATCTATGACCAATTGTGGATCCTGTAGATGCGTAATTTCCTTTTTGATGTAGTCAGTGCTGCTACTAAGCATGCATGTGCAACTGGCCTGGTGAAAGGTTTGCTGCATTGTGGCCCCCCTGTGCTGCTCACCTTGCCTGGAGTCCCTTGAAACACGTAAGCTGTTTTTGGATGTATAAGCGCAATCCCTTTGCCTCTGCTTGCGCACACATGCGCATGTCAGCACCACCAAACGTGTCCATCTTCCAGACGTCCAATGGGCCATGTCTGCTGGCAAAGGTGGTCTGGAGGCTCATCCCCCTGTAGAAAGGGCATGAAACACATGATTAATGCTTTAAAATCATCTGTGTGTGTCTCTTCAGGCATTTCATGACTGGACCATGTCAGAGACGTACATCAGAAATCACACATCAGTGCGTCTTTCACAGGCATGAATTGCAACAAGCACATGTACAGTAAAGATAAGACACATACTACACAATGCATAGCAATTAATGTACACATGAATCATGAAACCCCCCATCTAGCGAAAGAAGAACAGTGGTCAATAACATCCCTATCATCCCCACTAGGGGTGTTAACACAAGTTGGACAGCAGCAGACATGCCACATATATGACAGTCCAAAGCCCTTGTGTAATAGGCTGTTACCCCGAACCATCCTTGCGAGCCCACGGATAAGGGAAGCAGGAGTGGCATATGTGAGTCAGGACCCCAAGCTGCAAACACATACACAAGACAAGCTTGAAGGGTCCAGCTGGAACAGACAGTGGATGCTTTCAAAAGCCAAAAAAGCACCACACCGTCACATGAAAGCACAATAGACAAGCAATTTCCAACTATATTAACTAATTACACTAACTATGAAATACCTACATTACCTAATTAAAATAACTATCAAATTGAAACTAAACTAACTAAACTAAAAGAAAAATCAAAAATGGCCACATACAACCCGGGGGTGAGGCACCCAGGAGGGGGGAGGTACAGGGTGCTGCTCAACACCCACATGCGATGATGTTGAGGAAAAAAAAACCTCCATGGGCTCAACGCCTGCACAGCCCGACCTATGTGGGAGATACATTGTCGTCCGAGTCTGGCTCTTCCTGGAAAGGAGGACGTGACACAGGAGCCTGACCACGCCTAGCCGCAGCTTGCCTCTCATCGGCAGCAAGTCTGCCGGACGGGTGAGCCTGGTTCTGTGTGGCGATGACACGTAGGTCTGGACAACTGCTGCACCTCCCGGCAAGCATGTAGCTCAGCCGAGCTGGTACGCTCAAGCTGCGCAAACCTCTCCTCTGCCCGCTCCCTCTGGGACCTCATAAGGACACCCAGAGTGGATCTGAGGGAAGCATACTCCTGCCTCAGGGCCTCCATGTGTGCCTCTGCGTGAGCAGCAATTGCTTTACGGAGAGACAACATTTCAGCCTGGGGTGCCCTGTCTGAGGCCGCCATGCCCAGCCTGAGCGAGCGGGCTGTGGACCGTGCCGCCTGCTGCTGGAGAAGCACCTGCCTATCAGGGGGGAGCACAGATTGGGCCACACGCCCAATGCTCTCAGCGATGTTCTCCATTGCTGCCCCCTGCCGTTCTGAATTGGCAGTCCTGTCTTGCTCCCATTCAGTATACTGCGGTTGCGCACGGCGACCGCATTGCTGGGCTTGAGCCCTGCGGGACCCAAGGACCGGGTGTCCTCATTGTGTTGGCACCGCCTGCGGCTGCACGACTACATGCCCCCATCGATGTGATGTCCCAGGCACCTCAGTGACTGGTGTGGAGGGTGACTCTATGTCCTGATCCACCAGACGGAGGTTCCAACACTGTCTGACCCCTCAATGCAGGTGTCACGGACAGAGAAGTGCCCACATCAGAATCACTCACCCCTGACATATGGACCTGATGCACATCCAACTAGACATGGACGTCAGAGTGTTCATCAGGGCTGGACTTATTGCCAGCCAGAGACAAGATGGAATGTAGCACATGTGGGTTTTCGTGGCCTACAACCCCACTACCCCCACTTGTGCCGGGTTGCTGTAGTGATAACAACCCTGTGCCTGGCATGACAACACCATCCTCTGGCTCCATTGCGTCATCATCTGAAAAGTAGAGAGAAGAAAGGTCACTACACATGTTAGAAGCACACAACACACACACACACAGACACCAAACACATCAAGCAGACATGTCACACACAAAATAGAACCTGCCATGCATGCTGGGTCAACTTGACATTGCTTCTGTGATTAGGCATGTAGAATGGTGTCAGTTTGCACAGAAGTGGGTTGATGCAGTGCAGCAAATTTGTACGTTACTCACTATCTACATGTACAAGTACTTCATGATGTGTGTCAGAAAATGGGAAGGCAGTGCAAGGTCCTGCAACCTGTAACTGTAACCTGTAACCTATGCTCTAAGCTGTACATATTCTTACTTTCTGCGCCCTTATACCCCAGGGTCCGGTGCGCATAATAAATACTAAACAAACAAACAAACAAACAAGGTCAACTTCAGGCATCACGTGCAATGTGAATTCAATGGGTAGCATGGCTACAAGCAGACCACCCCTCCCCCCAAGTGCAAATGCAGGGATGCCTAGCATGGTATCAAAAGGCTGACCATAGACCTGTGTATTGACAGACAGTTTTGACTAGCATCAACTGCATCATGTGAGTCAAGTGACAACACAGCAAATGATGATGGGACAGTAAGCAGGACACATGATGAAACCTCTGGAGTACACCCATGTGTGAAGAAGACACTACACCAGTTGGACAGAGTCATTGGCCATTGAA
Organism: Ambystoma mexicanum; assembly: GCF_040938575.1. Taxonomy (NCBI): domain Eukaryota; kingdom Metazoa; phylum Chordata; class Amphibia; order Caudata; family Ambystomatidae; genus Ambystoma; species Ambystoma mexicanum. The sequence continues at coordinate 1,084,674,210 of NC_090935.1, read as the reverse complement.
CAGGCTGAGGCCTGTGACCCACACAGACTGTCACACCCTAAACATGTGTGCAACGCAGGACTGAGCCACAGTGGACATGGGAAGGCTAATGAAATGCCATGCAATGTAGCTCACCCTGGACTCGTACTGCAATGATCATGCAGAAAGGGCACATAGGGGCATGTGTGGAATACACATGGAGCATGAATGGGCACTCATGTCCCTGTGGGGCAGCTGACCTCTGCACAGTCCAAGTGAGACACCCTGCATCAAGTACAAAGGATGTACCACACAGCATATGTCTGGCAGATTGGCCGCTGGAAGTTAGCATGTACACAGGCCGCATGAACAGGGAAGTACTCAACGGCAAAATTGAAGCAGACCAGTGCAAAGGTGGAATTGGGCTGCAAAGCGGGGGGTGGAGGGGCAAGGCAGCATGCCTACATGGAGTACCCGCATGCAGGCAGAGGACACATGCACGCCAGTCCCTGGGCAGAGATGAAAGTCACCCCACGCTACATGCAGAAGAGCCAGTGAGCAGGAACATGGACTGGAGGGGCATCCTGGTGACCAGCATGTGAGTAGGGTGCAATAGTGGTGATGCAGACAGTCCCCGTCCACTTCACATGTCCACCATTCAGCAGAGCAGCCATGCATCAGGGAAGCATTGCATTACTTGCACATCAGAACCATGTACACGTGACATGTAGTGGCAGTCATGCACAACACATCACACAAGTAAAATACACATGTCCTCAACAAACACGCAGCAACACTCACTGGACTGGGCATCAAAGTCCGGCATCTCTCCCACTCCTTCAACCGATTCAGATGGTATGAACCCCACAACGAGTGACTCATGCGGAGTGAGGTCTTCCTCCTCAGGTGCAGGCCAACTGCCAGTCACCAGAGTCAAGTTGTAATTTGAGGCACGCTTAGCCTTAGCGCTGCGTTTGAGGTAATTCCAATGCTTTTTGTACTCTTGCGCCATGCACACCTCATGGCCGAATGCACTCACATGTTCCGCAACTTGCTTCCAGTGGGTATCACGGTGGGCAGCCGTAGTCTGACAATTAGGACCCACTAGTATGTCACGGCTGTGGTCCCCCACGTAGTCCACGAGGAAGTCCAGTTCCTGGTTGCAGAGAGGCTTCTTGCTCGACATGCAGGAGGTCGTGGCTGTGTGTGGGGTCCCAGCCTGTGCTGCAGGTGCAACCTTCCTCCTCTTGGATTGTGGCGCAGACCCTGGCTGGCAAATGCCGCTCTGATCAGTATGGCCAGTGGCACCGGTGGATTGAGCCAAGGGAGTGGCAGGTGGAGGGACGACCAAAGGCCTGAATTGCGTCAGTGGTAGCTGGGTGCCCTCTAATGGACCCTGCGCAGCAAAATCCGCTGTGGCAGGGTCATTGACCACGACTGTCCTGGTTAGCAGACTCACAACCGGGATGTTGTTGGCTGCATCTGCCCCTGCACTTGCCAACACCCGGCTGTTCGGAGCAGCAGATGACATTACTGCCCCAGGGACACGTGTCTTGGTCAGGGCAGCCCTGCGTGCACCTACGGTTTCCCTCCTGGACTGTTGGAAATCTTCCAAGGACTATTCAAGTGCCAACGCAGCCTGCGCTGGCAGACCCTGTGCCTGGGTGGTGGTGTCCACAGCTGCACCTGCAGCTACCACTACCCTTGGGCCCGTGGCAGTCGATAAAATGGACTGCCGGGTCACACGGGCACCAGTGCCAGATGCAGAAGCTGCATCTCCCGGAACCGCAGGGGGTGGTGGCATGACTGCACCGACACATGGCACAACATCGTGCGCAAGTGGCGCACCCCTGCCTCTTCCCCCTCTGTGGCCACCCTGGACACCCTGGAGTCCCCCTACTCCCTGGTCACCCCAGCCACGTCCCCGACCATGCCCGCCACGAGGAGGACGCCCAGCTGAGGCACCCCTCACCTTTGGTGGCCTCCCAACCATGGCACAGATGGAGTAGTGACGGCACAGATGGAGGAGTGGCAATGAGAAGTGTACACCACAATTGTCCTGGGCAATTGGGGTGAAGGGGGTGGGATGCAAGATATTAACAGCCCCCCTGCACCTGCAAGGCTGTATGTGACCCCAGTGATGTAGTGACGGGTCACGCAACGCTCATGCACCCCAAAACTGCAGTAAAACCGTGCACGCAACCCTGCAGCCTACGTGCGTGGAATTAACCTCCTGCAGTACGCAGTGGCACCCAGTAACACACAAAATGCATAAGCGTGGGACACGCAGGCTACTATGACCTCGAAAACGGGTCCGATACACAGGGGCACCCGCAGTGGGAAAAATAGCGTGAGCGACTCACCGTCTGACTAGCGTGATAATGAAAAACACGCATAGCCAATACCCCCGGCAAAAGAAGTGATACTTCCTTGATCCGCTGTGAAGTTGTGATGGCACGTGAAACAACATGAACACGTCGGTCTCCATGAAAGGCACGTACAGTGAACTGCTGGCCCCGCTCACCTTTAACCCGTGCTGAGTGAAATACCTGCGCGTCACATCACTTACGCGCATAGCCCCTTTTCTCGGATTACACGCATTCACACACGGAAGTGCAGTTTTTTCACGTGCGCGCTGAACCACTATGCCCACGTCATGAGGGAAACGCCCGTGCGTGCTACGTCACAGACGCGCTTACGCGCTAAGGGCCTTTCCCCGAATTACACGCTGATGTGCAATATTTTTGTGTGCCAAATCACTCCGTATCAAGCTGGCCACGCGAAAACACACGGAAGACCATGCTCCTGCACAGAAGGCCATTTTCCTGCCCCCAAGATCCCCGAGCACGCTCCCACCAGCCATCTGCTGCTGCCTGCCTGCTGCCCACGTGCCCTGCTATTTGGTGCCTGCACATCAGCCATCTGCAGGGGTCCAGTTGCTGTGTCCACCCCTGCTGGAACAGAAAGCTCCCGACTGGGATACCATCGCTCCACAGCCCAGCCCCAGGACCCAGTTGCCCACACACGCCTGCCTCGGGGGTCGCCATGTCGGGACAAACACCATCTGAGACCACTGGCGACCCCCAGCCAGAGAGGCAGAGGGCCACCAGCTTCAGTGAGAAGGAAGTTGGTGTCCTGGTGGAGCATGTCCTGGGACATTATGATGCCCTCTTCGGAACATCACGTGCCAACAAGGAAGGACGAGAGAGGATCTGGGAGGACGCAGTGGTTGCCATCCACGCGGAGGGGTTGGCAACCCGCGACCTCAAGCACGTCTGGAAGCGCAGGGAGGACTTCAGGTCCAGGACCCTCTACAAAGCCCGGCACCTCGCGGAGGAGGGCCGGGTCAGCATGAGCAACATCCATATAAGGGTCCTGGAACGCGTAGGGCCAGCGCTCCATGCCCAGATCCTTCAGAGGCAGACCCGTCTGGAGTTGAGTGGTAAGTGGCCAAACATTGCTGTGTGAGACAGGGCATGTTGCAGTGTGCTGGTAGTCTGATACTTGCCTGTATGTGTGACATAGGCCATGTATGGATGTGTGTGTGCAGGGACATCATGGCCATGCATGTGAGACCAGTAATGTGTGAACCACATGGATAGTGCATGTGTTCCAATGCAACATGGGGAGCTGTATGCGGAGTGCACACATGAATGCATGCCAGTCTCTGTTTTTGGACATGGAGGGGGGGTGAGTGATGGGTGCTGCTCTCATGTACATGTATGTTGCACATGTGTGTGTGTGTCTGAGAAGTGTGTGTGTGACTTTGAAACGCCATGGATGCATGACACATGTCCGTGATGATGTGTAGATTCACTCATGCAGTGCGGTCACTGTTGTATCCACTGTGTCCATCCACTGTGCCTGTGGTGTACAAGCCATGATGCATGACCCTCCGGTGATGTGTGTGCATGGGATCAGTGTGAGCCATGATGCATGTGAGTTTGAAGGCAACATTTTGGTTAAAAGAGGCCCTTGTACATGGTTGCTGATGTTGATTGCAGGCACCGTGCCTGTTTCTGCATGTGTGCTGCGTGCATTCACCCATGTATTGTGGAGGGACAGGATGGAATTGACATTTGACAGAGCCACTCATGTGTTATTGCTTCTTGTCTAGGGAAATATTGTACTGTACCCTGATGCTTGTGTTCTATGTCTCCCTCTACGCAGCGTCAAGTGAAGAAGAGGGCAGAGACGGTGCTGTGGAGCCAAGCAGCGGGGATGCCTCCACCGGGCGGTGACGCAAGGCCCAGCCACCCTCCCAGGAATTGCCATCATCCGGGAGCGAGGGGACTGGTGCCGCATCTGCCACTACGGCTGTAGCGGAAGGGCTGGGTGAGCCCCCACAGGGGCTTGCAATGCCGGAAGACGGTGTGGAGACGTCCAGGTTGGTGGTCTCCACAGAGGAGGAGAAGCCCGCTACTGAGCCGCACATGGGGCCTGGTGGGGGTAGTACCACTGGTGCAAGTGCTGCAGTCTAGGGCCAGGGTCAGAAGGCAGCACAGGTCACCGCGGAGGGGCCAGTGCATGTCGCTGTCCTTGACCCTGTGACTGCACCACCATGCACCAGCAGGGATGCCCCGTCCCAGGCCTGTCCGCAGGTAGGGGGGAGTGCCACGTTATCTGCCTCTCCACTACCTGCGGACGAGGGGTCCCACGACCGTATGGGCTCCGTCCTGGTTGGTGTCGCGTTGCGCACGTGTGACATTCGTGATGACGTGCGTGCTTCCTGGGCAGAGCACGCACGCCATCACGAAGAGCAGCGTCGCAACGTGACACGTTTGGAGGGGCCATAGTCGGTGGGTTCCAACATGTGTCGCGCACTGTGGCGGACCTCTCCTCCTCTGTGGAGACTATGCGCCAGTCGTTCTCCCTGCCGTCTTCCAGCCCAGATTCCACCAGGGCCTCCTGTGGACCTGGCCTGACCAACACAGCCAGCTTGGCAGAGATCCCATTCCTGCCACAGTCGGGAGTTGGCGGTCCAGCGGGGGTGGACACCACAACAGCTGGAGACCAGCTGATGGAGGATGTGCAGGCATCATCGGACAGGGCACATGGACAGCAGCAGCAGCAGCAGGCTCTAGGTGGGAGCAATGATGGCTTGGGGCCATCGACATCAGAGGGGCAGGCATCGGCCAGGAGAATCCTGGAATGGGTGTGCCTTCCGTGTGGCTGCGGTTGGGCCGGCGTATAGATGCAGAGCAGCGGCGGGCAGAAGAGGCACGGCTCACGATGGTCAGGGCGGAGAACTACATAAGGAGGTCACTGAGGCGGGCAGAGTGACTCGAGGCCATGCGCAGGGAGTTGGAGTACAACATGGCGTCGTCCCTGCGAACCCTCGGGGCCATGGAAGAGGACCGCTTCCAGGACATCGAGCAGGAGTTCGATGATGCCCTGGCCCGGGAAATCGGGAAGTGAGCCATCGGACTAGCCCGCCGCCATTGTATATAGTTTGTAGTTTTAGGTTTCCTTTATCTTTTTCATTCATTTGGGGCGCTTGGACTATGCCCCACCTTTTTGTATATAGTTGTTTATTAGGTAGTTTTTTTGCTAGGTTTCATTTCATTCGTTGGGCTCATGGACCCTGGATTAATTCTTTGTACATAGTTGAGCAGTGGATTTATCTATTATTATTTTTCTCACCATGGAGCAATGGATTTTACTGTTTCCGTTTCCTTTGGATTTGATTTGGTGGCTGGAGACTTTGGACACATTTTCATTTCGATTTATTTGGATTCAGACTTCATGTTTTTCTTTTTGTGTTTTCATCTTTTTTTCAAACATTTTTTTCATGTTTTCATTTGATTACATTATTTTTGTGTTCAATACATTTTGGTTTATTACTTTGATGTGTGGTATTCTCTCATTGGTTTCATGCATGTCACGGTGTAGGTTTTCACAATCACCAGCACCCATTGTGTGTGTGTGTGTGATAGACATGTGTTGATGTACATTCTTGCCATTTGGGTTGTATCATGTAATGGGCATTTCATTGTGGGGTGGATGGGATACTTGGTTGGGTCTTTGCACAGGGGTGGCGTGAGGTGGGATTTGGGTGGCCATGAGGCCCATGATTGTGGATCATGATGACGTGTTGGGGGGACATGAGTTGGGGCCTGCTGGCAGGTGCCCCTCGCTGCTGGGTGGGTGGGAGTGCTGGGGGACATGAGTCGGGGCCTGTTGGCAGGTGCCCCTCACTGCTGGGTGGGTGGGGATGCTGGGGGACAAGAGTTGGGGCCTGCTTGCAGGTGCCCCTCACTGCTGGGTGGGTGGAGGTGCTGGGGGACATGAGTCGGGGCTTACTGGCAGGTGCCCGTCAATGCTGGGTGGGTGGGGGTGCTGGGGGACATGAGTCGGGGCCTGAGCCTCACTGCTGGGTGGGTGGGGGTGCTGGGGGACATGAGTCGGGGCCTGCTGGCAGGTGCCTGTCAATGCTGGGTGGGTGGGGGTGCTGGGGGACATGAGTCGGGCCTGCTGGCAGGTGCCCGTCAATGCTGGGTGGGTGGGGGTGCTGGGGAACATGAGTCGGGGCCGGCTGGCAGTTGCCCGTCAATGCTGGGTGGGTGGGGGTGTTGGGGGACATGAGTCGGGGCCTGAGCTTCACTGCTGGGGGGTGGGGGTGCTGGGGGACATGAGTCGGGGCCTGTTTGCAGGTGCCCCTCACTGCTGGGTGGGTGGGGGTGCTGGGGGACATGAGTCGGGGCCTGCTGGCAGGTGCCCGTCAAAGCTGGGTGGGTGGAGGTGCTGGGGGACATGAGTTGGGGCCTGCTGGCAGGTGCCCTTCAATGCTGGGTGGGTGGGGGTGCTGGGGGACATGAGTCGGGGCCTGAGCCTCACTGCTGGGTGGGTGGGGGTGCTGGGGGACATGAGTCGGGGCCTGCTTGCAGGTGCCCCTCACTGCTGGGTTGGTGGGGGTGCTGGGGGACATGAGCCGGGGCCTGCTGGCAGGTGCCTGTCAATGATGGGTGGGTGGGGGTGTTGGGGGACATGAGTCGGGGCCTGCTGGCAGCTGCCCCTCACTGCTGGGGGGTGGGGGTGCTGGGGGGCATGAGTTGGTGATCACTAGTGCAAGGTGACATGTGGGCTGGCTGGGGGGCATGCCCATGGTGGATGGGCTGCGTGCGGGACATGACCTGGGGTGCTGGGTAGTCCCCTGTGGTGTGGGCTGCCTGCAGGGGCCATGGAGGGGGTAGAGGGCACACCTGGGAGGACCCACACTGCCAATTCAAGTGTGGGACTCCCCGCGCATCCCACTGGATACACATAACCTGCTCTGACAGCGAAATTGCGTGTGAAACTCCCCGCGAACCCCAGTAATACACCTACCCCGCTCGCACAGGGCCAATCGCATGTGAAACTCCCCACGAACCCCAGTAATACACGTACCCTGCTCGCACAGGGCCAATCGCGTGTGAAACTCCACGCGAACCCCAGTAATACATGTACCCCGCTCACACAGGCCCAATCACGTGTGAAACTCACCGCGCACCCCTGAAATACACGTACCCCGCTCGCACAGGGCCAATCGCGTGTGATTCTCCCCATGCAGTGGGGTACGTGTATTCGGAGGGGTGCGCAGGGAGTTTTACAGGCGTTTTCTTGGTTGGGGGGCTGTATGCTGGTCCACTGGCCTGTGCGCCATGTACAGGATTTGAGCACAGTACATAGTGGACAGGGAGGGCTTGGGGGCGTAACTGACGCTGCTGCAGGGTCGCTGCGCCACTCTGCGCCACGGCTGGTAATGGATGTTAAAATCCATGAATACGCTGTGCGCGGAAATGGATTTTGGCACACGCGGCTGGCGCAGACTGTCGCACGCACACACTGTGCGCCAGCCGCGTGCGCCACTTGTGCGCTGGATTCTATGAATTACCCCCTAAACCTTCAATTTGTTTTTCCTCAAAACAATAGCAGAACCAGGAAGGCCAAAACAAATGGTTTAGTTCTTAGATCTATAGATCCTTTTGAACAACCTTTCAAGTTCTTGCTTCCTCAAAGGTGCGCAAACGCGTTGATCAAATGGATACAACTCCTCCTCCATCTATTTGGAGTCATTGGGCCTCATCACGAGTTGGGCAGTACCCCAACTAGGATATGCCCAACTTTATATGCATAAGCGCTCACCCGTCTGGCAGTATTACCGCCGGATCAGGGGTTGAGTGGTAACCGTTAATCCCCATTCTCCATTGGATCCATTAGACCCAATGGGGAATTTCTGGCGCAATTACTGTACACGCCAGACTCGAGATTGGCCGGAGCGGTAAATGCAGCGGTAACACTGTGACCATTGCATTTAAGGGCTACCGCCCAACTCGTGATGAGACCCATTGTTAGCATCTTCAAGAGAACCCAGCTGAACTGAGGAATGTGCACAGATTTTATGAATCATCATGCTACATTAAAAGGTCAGGACTTTCCCTACTCCAGGTATTATTTTTGGACAACATAGATTCCATTGAAGGAAGCATTGTAATTGGAACGGCTGCATATAATATAAAATGATGTATCAGGCATAACAATAAAATATAAAACCCTAAATGGCCACCTTCTCTAGACATTTTTCTAGAATCTCCAGAGTTTCTATAAGGAACGTCTCTAAAAGCTTTCATAGCAGTTTCATATAAACCTAAATCTGTTTTTGAATAAATACAGCACATGAAAAACTATTCAGGAGAACCCGCTTCTTTTTTCCATCCCACCCCCTAGCCACCTACCTGCCTTAGTCCTCCAACCTCTTAAAACATGTGTTGCTCCACACAATCCCTGACACATACCTGTCCCCCCTCTGGTCCATCCCCCGGATCACAGTTCCCCTACTTTTCTTTACAATTCTGCCACTGTGTGAGACGACCTTAAAACATTTCTTCACAATGACCTTTACCCCATAGCCACTTGTACATAGTTGATTGATTTGGTGACCCGCTATGAGCACGCGCACAATCATATTTATGTGGATAACTAAGTGATCTTGTTTGCATAGAAAGTCTTGAATCAGACTAATTTTCCTACAAGAGAGAAGTGACACCAGAAGTGATAAAATGGGGGCAAGGCATGTGTTGGTATCAAAGGGGGCGAAGAGCTCCACATTGGCACCAGCATACATCATTTTATTACTCTGTGGAGTGCAGGGTGATCAGGTTTGGTCAAGCTCTGCCAGTGTGATGCGCAAATGGTGGGCATTGAGGGTTCATTGACCAGAGTAGGGCTGGTAACTATACAGTGTACGCAAGGGAAGGTCTGAGGGATTGGGGAAGCCCAGCGGGCAACAGGGATAGAGGGAGGGGTACAAATAGAAGAAAAATACAAATAGCAGCAGATTGGAGAGGGAGAATCGGAAGATCAAAGGAAATGATCTAGAAAGGTGTATCATAGCAGGGTGTAAGATGCATTGGTTAAGAGACAGGGACAATGATTGGCAGTCCGGATGGCACAGCATAGTTTCTGTGGCATGAAAGCGATATTAGAAGGCTGTGGTTGCAGAGACTTGCTAAACAAGAATTGCTAGTGCCAATAGTTTGGGCGTGTACTGTTGTTCTTTGCATTATGCATGTATAGGCACAAGGGTGCAAGGAGGAGAGTGCAACGTTTTAAAAAAGTATGCGATAAGGGGTACAGGTGTGCAATGGAACGAGAAGGGGAATATAGCAATGGAGGAAGCCATTGACAGAGGCTGCCGATGATGAGCAAGTGGAAATATGAACTAGAAAGGATGAGAGAGTAAAAGAAAACGTGAGTGTGAGAGGAAGGATAAGAGAAAAAGTAAGCACTGAGAGCAAAGGTGAGAGTTGGAGCTGACGGAATGAGATAAATCCTCAAGAGTGGCAGAGAGAGAGTGACAGCGCATAGGGGGAAAGAGAGAAAGAGGAACAGCGCCTGCAGAGACGGCAGCGTGTGCAGGTAGAGACAGCGAGAGTGACAGCGTGTGCATGGAGAGAGAGCGACAGAGTGCACGGAGAGAGAAAGGGCGACAGCATGAGGAGAGAGCACAATTGTTGGAAAAGTAGATGCTGCAGCAACAATACAAGTCTTTGTGGCAGCAACATGGAGGAGAGTGCCCTTCATTTTGGCACTGAACATAAACATGGGATAATGAATGTGAATTATTTAAAATAATATTCTGTCCCCCCCCCCCCTTATAATTCAGGTATTCCCTACCCTCACAAATAGCAGCTACTCAGGTCGCAGATGGCCTTCATATATCAGGCACTGTCGCCGCACCTATGGCAATAAAACGATTCACCAGCCGGGCTTCCCCAGTCCAACATCTCATAGATTTCCTAATACATGGCCCCTCCCCAGGGGTTTGATTCTGGTGCCATATTGAACATCTGGAAGCAGGGCACAGTAGTGACGTCTTCTTCTCTTGGGTTCAGACAGTTTGTGCTGGGTGTGTGCTGTCTGCGAGTCTGCCTGGAAGTATGCACACGCTGTGCGTGCAGTGTGTCTGTGCTGCCTGTGCAGTGCTGGCTGTGAGGTGTATGGGAGTGTGCATCTGCAGGCACAGTGTCTGTGCCGACTGTCAGGGAGATGCACTATCACTTTTACAGTTACAATTATACCATTAACACTCAGAAGGCTGCTTAGAAATAACACCTTGAGGGATTTATATGACGTTTGATGTTACTGCTTGAAAGAACAATCTCAAAGGGACCCCAGGAGGATGCGTTTTGGTGGAAATGGACAGAAAGTGTGTGTAAATGGCCAAAGGGATTAGCATGGGCATGGGTAATCAGTGGATGGGTAAATAAAATAACAAATCCCACAAGCTGCCTACAAGATGTCATCTCCCTCCTATCTGTACTCCTTTGCAATAGCTTTGGCTTATATATGGCACTTGAGCACCACTTAACATTAAAAAGCAAAAAGGGTGGCTGAATTAGATAGGAAGTTGCCTGCAGCCACCATAGAGCTGTTTCATCTAACACTTGCCCTACAGCAGTGGTCTTCAAACTTTTTGGGTATGGGCCCCCCCTGAGGAAAATGTGGGCAGGCCAAATGGACAGTTAGTCCAAAAGGCTATATGAACTATTGTGCGCTGTCACTGCACCCTACTCCCAGTATAGTGCCTGAGCTCCCTATCTGCTCCCATCACAGTCTCTGGGCTCTCTCATCCAACTCCTAACCCAGTCTCTGGGCTCTACCCACCCCACCACATACTCTCCCAATCCTGCTCCCACCAATGTCCCTGTGCTCTCCCCCCTTGCTCCCACCACTTCACCATGGCTACCCCATCCTGCCCTCAACACAGCCCCTGGGCCCGTCCACCCCACCCACCCAGCTCCCAGCACAGTCCCAGGGCCATTGGGAGCTGGTGAATTTTTTAAGTGGAGGGGCATAATTGTTTCTTCCAGATATGCCAAAGCAACCAAGCGTAGTGAGGGATCCCGATACAAATATGCCAAAAATAATGGGTTACAATGTTGGATTTTAGAGCATACCTTAAAACAAATGGGTAAAAAGCCAAACAGTAGTAATTGGCTGGTGGGGATGGGGGATGGCCCAGGGGGAAGGCATGATGTTTTTTTACTGGACATCTATGATAGATGAAAACCAAAAAAGTGATGGGTGGAAAATTTTAAATGAATCTGAACCACTGGCATTGCTCTGCGTAACCTTCCACGCCACTGTTGTTTAGCCCGTCTGCGCCATTGCAAAAGGGGTCCAACCATATGCAAACCAGTCAGGTACTGCTACCAATGGGCACAGCCCTGCCCGAACTGCTAGGCCAGGTCCCCCCTGCACAGAAACACAAGCAACCCCAGACATGTTTCAGCCTTATTGGGCCTCCTCAGTAAGTTGCAGCTTGGTTCCCACTGTGTAGCGAGCAAGGTACCCACGTCTGAGCATACCCTCTCTCACGTAGGGAGACAAACTAAGACCAAAAAAGTGATGAGTGGAAAGTTTTGAATGAATCTGAACCACTGGCATTGCTCTGGGTAACCTTCCACACCACTGTTTTTTAGCCCATCTGCGCCATTACAAAAGGGGTTCAGCCATATGCAAATCAGTCAGGTACTGCTACCAATGGGAGAAGCTGTGCCCAAACTGCTAGGCCAGGTCCCCTCTGTACGAAACACAAGCAACCCCTGACATGTTTCGGCCTTGTTGGGCTCTTAAGTGAGGTGCAGCTTAGTTCCCTATGGTGCAGCGATCAAGAGACCGACGTATGGGCATATCCTCTCTCAAATAGTAAGACAAACTAAAACCAAAAAAGTGATGGGTGAAAGGTTTTGAAAACATTAAAACCACTTGTATTGCTCTTGGCAACATTCCACACCACTGTTTTTTTGCCCGTCTGTAGTAGTATTGCAACACTAAAAACTGAGTATATAAAATCACTATGGGCCTCATTACGAGGTGGGCAGTAAGGGGTTAACGGTGCCGGTAAAGGTGCCGGAGCCGTAAACCCCTTACCGCCCTATTACGAGGTCTGCTCGCAGGACCCGCTCTGGACGCCTGGTTTTACCAGACGTCCTTAGCGGGTCCCGCGAGCGGCCCAGCGTGCTAACAACGGGCCGTCATTAACGGGACAGTTGTTAGCATGCTCCCCATTCCCATTTGAGCCCTCTGGGGGCTCAAATGGGAATGGGGATGGTCCGTGTCCGGGTTCCCTGAATGGGGAAATACCAGGCCTTCTAAAATGGGAATGGCCCGGTATTTCCCCATTCAGGGAACCCGGACCCGAGTTTGGAGGCATCCATGCCCTTATTAAGGGCATGGATGCCTCCAAACTCGTAATGAGGCCCTATGACATTATACAAATTCTATTATAAAATTACTTTAAAAAAAAGTTCCTCCGCAATATATTTTGCAACCACATCAGCTTCATTGTTGTCGAGTCCAAAACAATGGATTAATTGGAAAGTTGTTCTATTATTATCCAGAAATGTTGGGTTTAAATATAACCTTCTATAGTCACGATGCAGCGGACAAACCAACAGAAAATGTAGATCATTTTCTAAATGGGTGCTTCAAATCATGCATTTATCTGAATACCTCCCGTTCTATTTGTTTATCCAGTAGGCAAGAGGCAAAATGCTAGATCTTAACTTTAGGTGGAGCAAATACGTAAACTTAGGTTACAAGGTGTCCAATTACTTTTCATAGCCCACTTTTATTTTGAGCGACCAATAGGACTTCAGAGATGGTGCACTGTGAATCATGGACATTTGATGCTCCTCTTCTTTAGCGAGAAAGGTTTTCTGTACACTGCTGTTAGTCCTTACATTTATTTCGTTGGGTTTTACCCACACATCACTTGGCCAATTCTGTTCAGAGTAACTTTAACATAATTACACCAGGGTGTAGCCACCGCCCCTTCTTGTGTTAGGAAATCTTTGAGTGCATACTGTATTTGGTCAAAGCCGGTGTGCTCCAGAATCGAACCCAGTACAATATCGGATGGATAGCAATAACACAACTTATCTGAGGTACGTTCAGTTCGATGTTTAAATGGATAGTCAGAGTGCAAGGTCACAGACCTGATATATTCTTTAGAAAACTGCTCTCACCAGTGTTCAGCAACTTGTAATCCACATATCTCCAAAGCTCTGACTCATGTTCAGCAGCCTGGCATGCCTGCAGCTTATATGCTTCAAGGGAGACGTTTATTCCGACCCCCGGCTCCCCATTTCCATGTCGGTTTGTAAATTTTGCAATAGCACTATATTTTGACAGGGTTGTCCCAGCTTTCTCCCTTCGGTACTTCCAGTTCCCCTTGCTCGAGAACCTCAACATCAAACAGTTGTATGCAAGGACCTGCACAATGTCCTCTTTGCCTATCGGAAGTGTACATCCTGTCTCAATTCTTCTTTTCCCAGAGAAGACCATAGATTTAGTTTGACTTTAATTGATACTCTGACCTTTTTCATTACAAACACCTTAAATATGGTAAACTGCTTTTGAGTCCCTCTGGGGTTAAAGATAAGAGGAAGGCGTCATCCACAAATAATTGTATTGGGTACCTGTCGGACCCTCCACCCCTGAGATGCTGCATCTGTGGGAACTAACAAAATCCTATCAACAGAAGATAGTGGGGGCAAGCACACACCCTTGCTGCATACTCACCTGGTTGGCTTGGACACTTCCCCATCTATGCGCCGCCTAACCCCTGCCTTAATGTTTGTGTGTAGAAATAATAATGCCCTAGGTAGATTCGGGGAATACCTAGACCACACAAGGTTTCCCAGAGTCTTACCTAGGATACACAACCAAAGGCGGTTGGTAGGTCTACTACTAATAAGACACACAGATTCATTTTCCTTAAGGTTAAATGTTTCTCTATGAGAAGTAGTCATTTGAAGCTCTGGTCAGTAGTACTTAAACCTGACTGAAACTCTCCTTGTAAGTGATTGATGAGCCTATTGTCTTCTACCAAGGCTCTTAAATGAAATAGTAATGTCCTTTCCAAGATCTTTCCCGTTGCATCTAGTAGCGAGAGTGGGTGGTTAGAGGGGATTTCCCTGCCCCCTTTTTATACAGTGGGGCGATTTCGGCACACTTCCAAGACAGACAATATGTCGCAGGCATTTGAGATGATAGACTGTTGTAGGCCAGATATAAAAAAGGTGGATGGCTTGCAACCAATTACAACTTAATGCTGGCAAAACAGAAATAATTATTTTAAGATCAGAGAAGAAAAATAGAGTGGAAGACACAAACTGTACCCCACAAATCTTGGGAGTGAGTATTCCATTCTCAAGGAAAGTGAAAAATCGTGGGTGCAACTGGCAAGTAAATCTGGCCAGTGAAGCCCAGGTAGGGGCAAAAGTAAAAGCAGTATACTACTCCTTGCGGTTGCTCAGAAATATGCTCCCTTTCCTAACATCGCAAGAACGTCCAGTAGTGGTGGGAACTCTGGTTAATTCCCATCTTGACTACTGTAATAGTCTTTTGACAGGGATCCCGAGGAAACAAATGCTAAGACTGCAGAGGGGCCAGAATGTGGCCGTTAGGCTAACGGCCCATCTGGGCAAAAGAGACCATGTGTCCACAGCCAGGAAAACGCTGCACTGGCTGATGGTGGAGGAGCGCCTCAAATTTAAGGTGGCATGCCTGGTGTACAAGTGCTACCACAAACACGAACCTCGATATTTGAACACCAGAATTCGACACTATTACCCAGTGAGAGCCCTCTGCTCAGATGAAAAACCTCTGTTATGTGTCCCGAGGACAAAACGTATCTCAAAAGGTGACAGAAGGTTCTAAGCTCTGGAACAAGCTTCCCTCTAGCATCCGCTCATGCACCACTCTGGCAAGATTTAGAAAGGAATTGAAAACTTTCCTATTTAAATGAACCTATCCCTCAGGGTGACTTCAGGCTTCCACAGTGATATGTTCAATCCTCTAGTTAACATCTGCGCCCAAATGCAGTTATCTGCCTGTTGCGCTTAAGAAATGTTTCAAATTCAAATTCAAATTCAAACTAAGTATCTTGATTGCAACCTTGGCCTCATTAAATAATGGGACAAAATAAGGGGCCCACATTTTTGGTTCTGCCATGTATATGTCCATGGGAATTCTGTTTGGGTTAGATGCTTTATTGTTCTTTCATGCTTCAATGTGACCTCATTTACGGTGAAAAGTAAATCTTGCCCTGGTGACTTTTCCAAATATCCAATCCCCCCAGTGCTATGCATGATCCCTCTATCTTCAGCTATATACACTCTTAAAGTGGTCAGAGCATACTTTATCTGGTATGTTACCATGCAATGTGGTCATGTCTTCCGTGGCCCTGGCCATACCCCCTTCCAAAACAATGCATTATAGTTACGGTTGATTAAAGTAAAATGGTCGAGGTGTTCTCTGCATTTTCTTGCTTTTTATTTGCAATTGATCTTTTGTATTCAGACCTAGCAATCTTTAATGTGTTCCATTCTGATACTCCCATCTTAGTTCCCCAGGCTATTAAGTATTGCTTTGCAGCCCTAAATTCTTCATCATAACATATAGTTCTTGCGATTGTTGCCTGATCACCATACTACATGGTTTAGTTCATAATGGAAAAATGTTATCAACAATATCCTTTTAGGGTTCAATTATTATCTCTCTTGTTGGTTTTGGGTTCCCTAAAACCATTACCAGAGATTCAAACACTTATCTGAAGACCAGTGGCATAATTTCCATATTGTCAATGTTCCTCCGTTCAAGAACCTGTCTGTCTTGCTCACTTATTTGAACTAGTGTGCTCTTGGACTCTGCAACATTCAAGCTATTTATATGAGGGCACATTTTCAGTTTCATCACTAATGAAAGATGGTCACTTTTGGTTCGCATTACCACCTCGAAATCATTCACATAATGCTAAAATTGCAAATTAAGGAGGATGTAATCAATGTGGCTTCATTTTCTGCCGCAGACAAATGTGGGTTTTGCTGGGTGGTCACCACTTACCCACCCATTACATGCTCTCACCTGGATCAATTCAGAATATTTTAAACCCAAGTTCAATTTCAGACAAGTTATTTTCTCTCACCAAATTCAACTCCAGGTGGAATACACAGTTCTTTGTATCCAGTATGTCCTTCACTTGACAAGGCAACTTGCTCACTCTTATGACACTTGCTACAGGTTTCACTTGGCAAATCAAAAAGTCTCTTTCTTCACATATCCAATTGAAATATCAATGATACAAAGATTCCTTTCTCAGGAGACCAATCAGTTTTCACTGCTTTATATTTATTTTTCATAAGTGACACTTTAATCAGGATGGATCATTCAAACATTCTACTTTAGTCAGGATGGTTATATAGCAGTTCACCAAAACACAGGGTGGAATTGCCCATTATATTCCACCTTCTACTTCAGTCAGAATTATTGTACAACATTTCATCACAACTGAGGGGTTGAATTATAAATGTTTTCCACCACAATATTCACAACCTTCTACCACAATTACAGTACTTCAACTTCTCTTCTTCCTGGTCCACTCACCTGCCAGAAATAACCACTATTTGTCCCTTTCCTGGTATACTCACCTGCCAGGATAAAGCTCCTACTACTACTCATACTTTGTGGTGCAGCTTGTTTACAGCTTTCCATACTGAAAGTTAAACCAACAACATCTTCAACACAATTGGCTTTTAACTTCTTTGATACACAAGCTGCACAAGAGGACGATGATTCTTACATTGATTGGTTTGCTATTGGTAATGCAGGCTGCAATTCACTCCCCTTTGATCCTTTCTACAAGGAGGGCTTTTGACCTGTTGTCTCTGATTTCTTACCACACAACTTACTGGCTGTTGATAATGTGATTTATAACTTCTAAGATTGCGACTTTCAATCCGCCTTGCTATCTCTTGGCATTGGCAATGCAGGAAATAAGATCCCTTATTTGGATATCCTTTGGGAAAATTGTATCTCTTTTGTTTTATGTTTGCCCATTTTTTGGCTTGGGCAATGGGGGTTACAATGTTCTCATATTGGATAGTAATGTCCCTTTTTGGATATCCTTCTTTGGGAAAATTGTATCCCTTTTGCTTTATGTTTGCCCCTCTTTGACTTGAGCAATGCAGGTTACAATGTTCTTTTATTGAGTCTCTCTGTACAAGTAATTTGTATTCAATATGTTTAATTATTGCCCCCTTTTAGGGTGGGTAATGTGAGTTACAATATTCTTCTGTTCACCTTCTCTCTTTTGTATAGTTACATATAGTCTGCTTGACTTTAGATGTTCGGTTTTCAATATTTACTTTCTTTCACAGCAGTCAGCTTTAGAGTGCTGCAGGGTTACCCAGATTAGGTCAACTCACTGGTTTATGCTGGCATCTGCACCGGACTCGCTTCCTCTGCTTCGCTGCTCATCAGGTTTTCCCTCACCTTTGACAGCTACGGTCGGCTTCCTGCTGCCAGGACAGTCTATCAATGGAGCGCACCTTGCACAACACACGCTCCGGTGAAGTCCTCACACTGGAGCAGGATGCAGAGAGCGCTTCTCTCTTTCAGAACAGCTGATCTCAGCACTACTTCCTGCTGCGTGTCCCCAGCATCTCTTGTGCACCACGACCTCAGCCACAGTCTCTTCATGGCATCCTACTATCGGCACAGTGGCGACGCCAACCTCTACTTCACTCTGCTTCGGATGGCCCTGCTGCTCTCCCTCAACCCGCACCTGAAGGTCCTTTAAATATTTAAAGGTCCCTCTCTGGTGTGGGTTATTAAAACCACTAGACAGCATACTTCAGCCTGGTAACTCTGGACCCCTCTTCCTTGTCTCAGTACTAAGAGCATTATGGGACTCGAAGTCCATAATGTTCTTAGTTGTATTAACCTGAAAATCTTTAATATATTTTAATCCACTTTGTTTAGGGGATTTATGGGTTCTTTCTTAGGCTTATAAGCAGAACACCAGGTAGAAGCAGTACTACTAAAAGTAGTATCATTATCTCCCTGATTCTTATACACATCCTTTTCATGCTCACAAAGAAGTCTTTATATTTCGTCTCTTGGAAAAGTCTGGGAGGGGAAGCCCCATGGTGATGATATGCCATTAAATATTCAAGTATAAAACCTTCACTCCCAGAAGAGGATGAATACCATGGGCCTCATTATGAGTATGGAGGTAGCCATGCCGCTTTTAGCGGCATGGCTACCCCCATACCAGGTACCGGGTTCCTGGAATGGGGAATTACCGGGCCATTCTGACCTTGGAGGGCCCGGTAATTCCCTTTCCTGGGACCCGGACCATCCCCATTCCCATTTGAGCCCCCAAAGGGCCCAATGGGAATGGGGAGGATGCTAACCACGGGCCCGTTAATGATGGGCCTGTTGTTAGAATCCTGGTCTGCTAGCGGGTCCCGCTAAGGATGCCTGGTTTTACCAGACGTCCTTAGCAGGACCCGCGAGCAGACCTCGTAATGAGGCGGTAGAGGGTTAAAAGAGCCGGCAGATCTACCGGCGCCGTTAACCCTCTACCGCCTGGGTCGTAATGAGGCCCCATGTCTCTCCTGACGGAGTCAACACATTTCCTTGAAAGTATTCTCGTCCCATATGATCCCCCCTGATACCTTCCCCAGGGTTAAGGTCAGGTAGTTTGTGCCTTTCCATGGCCACATGGGAGGAGGCTCTAGGCTAGGATTCTGGGATGACTCCACAGGATTCATCACATAACATAATGCCTTGACTTTCCACGTCCTGAATGGAAAATAATGATACCCATAAAAATCGCCTTTTGTACAGCAGTATGCCTTCAGCACTTTAGATAATTACAGGCGGTTCTTTTACTTAAAATGTAAATTGTGAGCTAGGAGGTGCAGGCATGATGGCGGCTTGACAGTTGAGCTCTGTCTCTGCCCTGGTGGATACTGTGGTGTACGGAATGGCAAACCCCCGATATTCATCCCTGAAGGTCTGGGTGCCATCACCGGAGTGAGAGAGGTCCTGGAGGAAGGAAATCTGTGCAGCTGCGGAGTGCCTGAAGCTGCGGGTGGCATGACTCTGTGGGGCCGGGGGTTGGGCCTGGTAGCGAGGGGGCCTGTCATCAGAGACCTGGCTGTGGTGCTGGGTGTGCAGCGGTCTGCACCTCAAGCCCCTGCAGGGGCGAGGAGCGGGTGAATTGGTGGCAGTCTTCACTTATGTTGGCCAATGGGAAGAGGCTCAGTGGACACAAAGTGCCTCCCGCCCCATGGACTCCCTTGTGAGACACTGGGTTGGGCTCCCAGAGTGCTGGTGTGCTGGGAATGGGGGCCGACTTGGGGATATAGGTTGAGGATCAGTCGGACTCTGTTGGATCGAGCCTGGCAGGGGGTGAACTGACCATCGGAGCAAGATCACCAGGTTCTACTGCCCCCCATTTTTGTCTTTGTCAAGGAGAGTGCTGCTGGTGGCATGCTGCAGGGCCTGTTCCAAGCCAAGGAAGTGGTGTGGAGCCACATAGGGTGGTCTGCTCTCCCCAGAGTCCTGTTGTGGGCATCTTAGACCACCATGGATGGAACTGAGGACCCCCTTCACTGGACTGAGGTAGGCGAGAGAGGTGCTGTAGGGGTGGTACCCCCGGTTGGCTGGGAGCCTGTTAATGTACCCCTGATGTGGGGGGTACATGCATCACTGTTTACAGCACCAAATGGAGGGGTACATTTTTTGGATACCAAGAGGTGGTGGCTCGTGGTGAAGGGTCACCTGAGGTCCTTGAAGTCACAGAGGCACTGTGCCAGTGGACTGTGCTGGAAGGAGTGGGCCGGAGTCTGGAGAAATGGTATCCCCACCAAAAAAATCACCGTACATATGGCGTTTGTCCCGCCATAGGTAATATTTTTGAGGGGATCATTTGTGGGAGCAGCGGTTGTGGGGGTGTCCCCCGCACATTTTAAAATAATGCAGGGGTTGCGGGGTGGCCACTGTAGAGTCCATGGGTCAATATCGCCGTAAAAAAGGCTGTGTTCCTAGACAACTGTTGGCAAGCATGGCCTCCAGTGTGGTTGTTCCCATCGGTTGGTCTGACCATGATATGGTCTCCATGGATGTCAACCTTCGGGGCATGGAGCGGCCGGAAGGGCTGTGGAGGTGTAATGAAACTTTGTGGAAGGATGTGGTGTTTGACTCAGAATTTAGGGATGCAATTGAGCAATATTTAGTGGTTAATGACAGAGGGGAGGTGGGTCTTTGAACGATTTGGGAAACTACCAAAGAGACCTGGCGGGGTATATTGATTAGGGAAGGATCCCGAAGGAAAAGAGAACATCTTTTGGGGGATAAATTGTGAGGGGAAATTAAGCAGTTGGAGGGTTTTCTTCTGGGCGCAGGGGAAAACCAGGGCAGGATAACAGAGACATTTCCGGTTAAGAAATGGGAGCTTCAAGACCTGGCCATGGGTAATTTGGTGCGCAAATTGCAATACCTGCGCGATTCCCTCTACAAAAAGGGAGACAAGGCGGGCTCTAGGCTTGTGGCATGGCCAAGGGCGCAGAGGGCAGATAGGTGGGTGGTAGCGATTGATGATCCAGACAGGTTGAGTAGTTCAGATCCAGGGGAAATTTCACAGTGTTTCGCCTCATATTATGAAACCCTTTATACACCGGAGCAGGCGGTGGCAGAGGGCGAGATTGATTCTTCTCTAGCTGTGGGCCCACTACCTACTTTGACGGAAGAGCAGTCGGGAGGGATGGAGCAGCGGGTACCCTGCAGGAAGTGCAATTGGCTGTATAGAGTCTTTCCATGGGCAATGCCCCCGGTGAAGATGGCTTTATGGCCATTTATTATATGAAATACACGGCCCAGCTTTGCCTTTTCCTTGCTAAACTATATATAGACATCCTAGACAAGGGGGTGGCACCTCCTACATTTGGTAAGGTGCTCATAGCAGTTAAACCAAAGGAAGGGAAAGACAGGCAGAGATGCAAATCGTATAGGCCGATTTCTCTCCTGAATCTCGATGCAATAGTCTTTACGACAGTGCTGGCCATTTGGATGGAAGGTGTATTGCCAGGCTTGGTAGATACGGACTAGGTATGCTTTACTCCAGGGAGACAAGGGGCTGACATGCTCCATAAGACTTTGGTACTCATGGATTGGGCCAGAGAACAAGGTGGTAATCCTTCCTTGTTGGCGCTGGATGTCGAGAAGGCATTTGACAAGGTGGGTTGGGGATTCTTGTATGGGAAATTGCTGAACTTTGGCTTTGGGGTGGGGTTCCAAAGGGCTTTTTCCACTCTTTACCGCAATCCTACGGCGAGGGTGTCGGTTAATGGGAATTTTTCAGCCCAATTTCCGTTGTCACGTGGGACCAGACAGGGGTGCCCGTTATCCCCTATGTTATTTGCTCTGTCACTTGAACCGTTAGCTGCCATCATCAGAGGGGCCGCACAGGTGCAGGGGATTCATGTGAGGGATCAGGTGTACAAACTGGCATTATACGCAGATGATATCTTGTTACACCTTATGAATCCGGGAAGCTCAATCCTGGTGGCACTGACAATTATCGAGGAATACGGGGGGGGTATTCCGGTTTTAAGAGTAACCAGAATAAATCCATAATATTTCCCTTCAGGACAGGACTGGGTTCTGGGAGATCCGCTCTCTGGGATTTGGACATGGAACTTTGCATGGACTCACTTCGATATGTGGGTGTGACGTTGACTAAATCCTTAGGGGATCTGGTGGAGGCAAACTATCCTCCTCTACTGGCTGCTCTGTGTCTGAACTTAGAAAGGTGGAAGGGGTTGACAATCTCGTGGATGTGGAGACTTAACACTTTGAAAATGGTTATACGTCCGAGGATTTTGTATGCCTTTCATATGCTCCCAGTTAAGGTCCTGCGGTGGATGTTCGATCATCTCCAAAATATGCACCTATGCAGTTGCTTTTATATGATCATAGGCTGAACCAAAGAGGATACAATGCAGTAATCCCCCCATGGGGCTGCCACAATGTAAACAACAACCCTGCTCCAGCATGCCTGACCATCTAGCTGATATTGTCTTCAAAGGAATACAATTAAACCTCACTCTTGTTAAAAGATCACGTTCATACACATGATTGGACCAGATTAGATAAGATTGTAGATTCTTGTCTGATATGACAATATGTCACCTGTTAAGAGGTTTCATCAGTTCAGCTGTTGCTCGTGCATCATGTGTGTATGAAATTAACTGGTATTTTACATAAAAAATCGTGGCTTTATCCAGAAGGCCCAACTTCAGTAGTTGGCTTTGGCCATTCACCTTTGTCAAGAGCATTTTTATAAATGACAGCCAGGGTATGGACAGTGCTGCCGATTTGCCGATCTGGAAATTGATGATAGTCTGAGTTATTTCGGCTTTGTGTTACCCCACAGTCTCAGCTAGTGAAATGCAGGTTGTGATGAATTGACTTCTGCAATGGAGGAGTACAAGGATGAGTAGAGGCTAAAATGCCCATTTGGCCTCATACTTCCTTAGAAAACAGGCACAAACAAGAGATATACCTTGTACTTCTTTTGTGGTAACGTGGGCCGAGGGAAGAGTATGCTCTTCGGAGGGGTGTTAATGTGGTTTAGTAGCAAACCAAAACAGTGAAGTATAACAGTCCAAAATAAAGGAATGTCCAATCAAGATTTTATAAAATACTAGCATAAGTACCCATCTTTGCCTGCGATGTCCATTCTCAGATTTATTTTCATATTCCACCAAAAAGATGAACAAATATTGTTGTTTGCCATAATGGAAAAATTCGATACCTGTGAATCTCACTAATGAATTGAACACCAAATTTTCATTTGTCTCAGATTTGAATTCTCACATGAATGTCATACTTGTATGCTTACACTGAGTGTTGTTAACAGTGGTGGCTATTTTCGCTGCTAAACACACACTGCAAACAATCAGAGTAAGCATACAAATATGATATTCATGTAAGAATTTAAATTGGAGGTACATGAAAATGTGGTGTTCAATTAATTAGTGAAATTAACATTTTTCAAGTTTATTGCAGAACAAATCAATGAAACGAAAGACACACTTACTCTCTTCTAAAAAAATTTGAAAACAAAAAATATACGCAAAAGACCAGTTCAGCACAGACAGCACGATGATGAGAAACATCTACAAATGACCTGTAGATGGCACATGGAACATCACAAAAACATAATGCTGAGAAATCAAGAAAAATGTATTATCTCGGGAATGGGATGACCTATCAAGCTAGAAATATATATAGATGTGCCTTTATTAGAAAGGGATTTCAGCCGACACGTGTTTCAACAAAAGAAAGTAATTTTCAAGGCTGGCAAAATCATCCAATTGTTAATAGAAATAACAGAATTGAAACTAATAAATCATATTTTACAAAAAACAAAAGCAGTTTTGACAAATAGACCCAAAAAATGTTGTTCAATGTCCACAATCAGTTGTTGTCAAATATAATTGATAAAACAAGATGTCTACATGACCCAAGTTTTTTTCAATCGTATATGGAGCATTTGAGGGTAGCAGGAAGAACAAAACAAGAAGAAACACATAGCCTAATAAGTTACTGTCACTTGATAATCAAACATAAAAGCAAAGTGGATTGTTGTACAGTGAGAGCGCAATCCAATAGCCCAGAGAATGGGGCACACGGTATCTGGCAGAGAGTCAAGCTTATGATCTGGTAGCAATGTTCACTGAGGGTGGTTAGGGGACAGAGCATGCTTCTTACTTTGGAACACCTGCCTCCACCTCACAAATGGAGGACTTTAGAGAGGACGGTGCGGTCTGCAGGATTCAACAAAATCTTCAGGATGGTTCCGGATGAACGAAGATGATTCCAAGAAGTGGTGTGGGAACCCTTCTTTTAAAGGCAAAAGCCCACAGGTGATTGGATTAAAGCTAGTCTGCTTTAAAGGTCCAATCACTGCTCTTGAAATTAGTGGTGCTTTGTGCTACAGGAAACGGAGGGGTCAGGAAAGAGAAAGAGAGGCAGAGAGATTCAAAGTGGTGAAAGTTTCCTTCCCTTGAACAGAGTTCACCTGACTAATCTTAACTCCGCCGCTTCCGTTCTCAATTGAAACAAAGGTCTTTAGAAATGCAACCCCCTGGTATGAAGCTTGGTTCTTTATGAATGGGTGTGCCCTCTGATTCCAGTTCCCACACCAGCATTCTTTAGAGTGTCTGCCTGGGGGAAAAGGTGTTACCTGCCAATACAAAGGAACAACGAGGGACACCCCACAGGGTGACCTTCCTGCCAGTAGGGCATAGTCCAGCCTCTCTGGGGGAATACACATAACCCTTCCACAGCAGAAACGGGCCCACATGGCTCACAGATGTGCAAAATCAAGTTAATGTGGCTGGGATAACTCTGAGAGATGCTCGCCATCATACCCTAATACAGATATGGCGTAATTGTAAAGTTTTATTTGCCACCAAGACAACATCTTCAGAGTTATGTCATTTTTGGAACAGGGATACATAATTTAAATGCAGCCCCTGCCCTGGTGAGACTTGGGTGTCACTGCAGCTGTTAAGAGGGCATCTGGGACCTCTAAACCTGAGCTGTGCCACTTTTAGAGCAGGTGATGCAAATCAGGATACTGCTGCAGCAAAGCACAAGTACAACTATGCTTTTAGCATGGAGCTTATGAAAGGGGAATCTGATTAGCAGATTTCCCTTTCAGAGATGCAATTACCCACATCATTTTATTATTTAATAAAAATAAAAAAGCCAGGGCTTTCACAGCCTTGCCAGATGACAATTCATCACATTGGTTGTAGGGTAAAATCATCCTCCCTGAAATTCAGACCATGTTCCTGAGGCACGGTGAAATTTATTGCAGAAGTTGGGAGCCTTAAAAGATTCTTATGGAATAGATTTTCTGTGCACTACAAAGGGGTAGATTTCATGAAGCTCTAAAGAGAGGCACCGTAGCTTGCTGCGGCAAGCAATCTATTTTTATAAACTTTGTCACGAGATATTATACAGCACAAGCAAGTCATGGATCTCTTTCCCTTGCAATGAATGTGGCGCACATTATTTTTACAATCCCAATTCGCTTTTTAAGGAGGCCTCCAACCCGTCTCGGACTCAACCTCCACAAGCACCCCATGTCACAGTAGACCAGGAACCAGAGTGGTGTGTTATCAATGAATATTTTATTAATTTGTGATTTAATGGTAATATTGAATAAGCAGTTACAATATATGTGGCAGCACAAATTTAGAGTCATTTTAGTCAATTGGCACACTAAGATGACTCAAACATGTATGGCACAAGGATTTTCTTCACTGCGTTCACCACTACTATCAACAGTTCAAAATACCATGAAAATGAGCGCAACCCACAGGAAAGTGCATGCGCACACAAAGGATTCTTGAGTCCCAGCCACCCTCACCCTCACTAGACCTCCACTAGGCTTGTCAGCTTTGGATGTGAGGCAGTGGCAGGAAATGAGAACACCAGGTTAAAATTGGATTTTCGAGTGGGGTTTTCAGAAACAATATGCAGAGCCAGCAATGAATGAGGCAATTCGTTTTTCTACACTAGGCAAAATTGTTTTTTACTTTGTTAGGAAAACTGTTATGGGACAGCACAAAAGGGAAATTTGTGCTGCTTAGACTAGAAAACAAATAGGGCTTTAGAACATACTAGCCAAAACACAATAGGAAAATCAAGTTCAGAATAAGGAACACATGGGCAAATGGAACGGGAATACAATTAGAAATTCGTTATCAAAATACAGTAGGGGAATAAGAGTAGACTAGGAACAATGTTTTTTAAAAGGTTAACCTACATTTCCAGGGAAAAGAAAATGCAAATGGCACTCGTTTTTCTAAGGGTGCAAATGACAAGCAGGCTTTAAGCGATGGGGAGCTAACATAGTAAAATCAGTTTTCAGTTAAAATGAAAGAGGCAAATGACAGGTAGGCTCTGGGCAAAGAGATTACTCACAATAGGAAAACAGTTTGGGTTTAAAATGGCAGATGCAAATAGATTTTTTTTTGTAAAACACCATTTAAACACACAGACAAATTTGTTTTCAGCTCGCAGTGAATTTAATTCTTTGGCAGAACACTTTATAACTATAACAACTCACAAGGCACCGGGAAGGGATAAGTGATTTTGAATTCCAACTATCCCAGTCCCCTGGAATAATGGGCAAAACAAATACTAGGGGTCTACACAAGCAACTGGAGATTCTTCGATGAGAAATGACTGAAATGCACAGGCAAACAAAGGATTTTTCAAATGGGACAATTACTACAATGCACAGACAAGTAAAGGATTTTCAATAGGAAAATTACTGCATTACACAAACAAAGAAGATAGGGGATTTTTCCATGGGGGAATCTCTATGGCAATGCTGAAGAAGATAGGGTTTATTTAATCTTTGGCTGTAGTTGTCAATTCCTACAAGAGAGGGCTGAATAAGGCACCAGGGAGCATCACAGCCTCACTGCTGGGACAGCCAGGGGTCGGTTAAGGATTTTCTCTGTCTGCCAAAGGGGTCCCAAGTCAGCTACTCCAGCTCCTGGCTTTACTCCAAGATGTAGGCCTCACTCTGCAATTATGGTTCCAGATTTGGTCAGCTGCAAACCTCAAGATTTGGTAGGGAGAGTCCTGATTGGAGGCGGAGTGACTTATTCATAAGGGAAAGGACACCAAAGATGTGTCATAGTTCTCATAGAATGGATTGGGCTGTGTTCGTTCAAGGGTCCCCTCCCATCGGTGGCCGATAAGTCCAAAGAAAGTGGAAATGTTCTGGGAAGCCAAGGGAGGAAACCCAATCCATCATCCAACTAAGGCTGTGTCTGGTTTTTGTACATGGAAATCTCACTGTATGACAAGTGCCCTTTATCATCATATTATGACACATATGCCAGCATTTTTTAATACTACATTTTATTCAGAATCAACTGAACCTACTTTTAAATTTGTATGTTACTCCCTAGCAGAGCTACGGTTTTCCATCATTTACTCCCAAACTATATTGATGACAAATATGGCACTCAGTGGGTGGAATATGGATAACATTTGACATATTTCCTCAAATGTCTATGGTTCTCACATTTATACAGAGATCACAATCAAGTTTGTTCTCATAACCTTTGGTATGTTGGTGTCACATGAATCATGTGCAATCAATATTTACCAAGTTATCCCATAAAAAGCACATCTCCCCTTCTGTGCAATGATTGTGAAACTACTCCTTAGCTCTGGCCCCCACCCTCGGAAGGGATCTGGTTTTGGCTCTGATGCCAAGAGAAGGGCCTGTGTTTAGATCAGCCAAAGGCTTCAAGGGCTAATGGCCAGCTTTATGATGGCCTAAGTGGTTTTAGTCATAAAACCCAGGGAGCAGGAGAATTCCTCATCTCGTTCCTGTGGCAACAGAGCTTTGGAATCTAGTTTCACACTTGGGGAACCCGCAGCAGAGAAATGAAACCAAGATGTCGGCCTGCCCCTCACTGCAAGCATTTTACTTTAAATCAACTCTTAGAATTGCACAATTTCAACATGAAAAACCCTTGCACAGTGGTTACCTGCAAACAGTGATTACAGAAGGGCAACATAATATATATTTTAAAGACTTTAGCTGTACATGTGAAAGCTCAAAGTATCCCTTTAAAGCACAATTGAAATGTCCTTTGTCAATTTCAGCCGTGAATGGCTTTCACTCTGCTGCAATTCAGCATCTCCTTGTATGATTGTTTGCTCTTGTGATGGGCTCATGATCGACAAAACTTAACTTCATCTATTACACATCTTGCACACATTTTCATGAGCATATCTTTAATATAAATGGAAACACGGATTTACACATTTCCTTTAATATTTCTGCCGAAATGCAATCTGTTTCACTGTAACTGTAGCTCACAATGCTGCCATCCTATTTAGGGTTCTGTGGACTATAGTTCTGGTGGATATTATTTCAGCTTTCTCATACGTTGGCAAATTATGCCATTTGTCTTTTCCTTATGCTGCACAATTTACATTTGTATGCCTCTCCAAGTCTTGATGCCTAATTTTGCTCCTTTTCGCTTTGAAATTGTAGGGCCTTATTTTGCACATTACTCCAGCGCAGGCCTTTTACTGGGGGGCATGCCCTCCCCACTGACTACGGCCTTTAGTTATGGCATTCAGGGCTAATTCACCCCACAACTTCCAACATCAACTACACTCGTTGGCACCCACATGTCTTAGCAAAACAAAACACAACAGGGAGAGCCTGTTTTAGGTTTATGTTTTGCTTTGCAATATGACTTATACCTGTTAATGTATTGTTAAATCGAATTCCTAAATAGTAAAACTCATGCACTAACAGAACTAATACAGTTTCAAAGTAACATTTTGAATTTTAATGCATCTTTCTGATCTGGAGCATACTAGAATAGCGGATTTTGATGCATTAACGTTTAAGTCTACATTTATCATACATATTGTGTTTTCCTTTATCAATCTGTGGATGGTGCTGGGAAGGTGTGCCAAAAAGAGACTATCATCAGCATATGCCAACATTGGGAGAAATTGCTGTCCCATTCTTGGTAGATCCATACCAAATCGGATAAGAATCTTCCCTAAATCATTAATATACAGGGAGAAAAGCAGGGGTGCCAAAACGCATACCTGTCTTACACCTGTTTTAACCTTGAAACACGATGTGCAATGACCCCTTCCACCGCGTTTAACCAAGGCTTCTGTGTCCTGATGGATGTGTACCAAAATGTTAAGTATTTCCTTCCAGCAATTGATGGCTCAAAATATACCCCATAATTTGGACCCATTAACCTTGTTAAATTCGGTCAATAGATCCATAAAAACAAGATGGATGGTTTCATTTTTTATGTTGCCCGCTATAAGGTACACATTAAGTGCCTGTTCCACTGTCCCCAGTGTTGCAGGAGAACAAATTGTACCTTTACCAAAATCTGATGATAGAATTCAGTTAGGAGGGCCCTCCTGAATATCTTAAATCAGGTGTGTCAGAGAGTGAAGTTGGCCTGTGCGCAGCAGGATTATCCCTTTTCCCTCCTTGTAAATGGGGTAAATAAGTGGCAGTTTCCATTTGTCTGGTTTAGAGCTCGCCTTGAGTAAGGCATGGGCTAAATTGCGACCCAGAATTCTGATAGATCTCTAAACAGGTCCAGTGCTATAGCACCTGGTCGGCTTCTATCACAGGCTTGTTTGACTACTGCTGCAGATATTTCTTCCATTGAGAAATTCAGATGACCATTTAGTCGCTACTGCTACTTCATCACCAACAACAGCAATATTTTCCACTATTCACTGCTGGTCATCAGATTGGGGACTGATATCATTTGAGGCGGGTTCGCTATATAGTTCTGACAAATTGGTTACTCATTAAAGATCCCCTACCATTGCAGCTGTAATATCATAACTGCATCTGTATGATAGTCTATTATTCAACATGTCCCAAAACTTTCTCAAGTTCTTTTGAGGCTGCCAATTCTAGAAGGAGCCGCCATGCCTCCTTATTCAGTTCCTGTTTTCTTTATATGATTGTCACTTTATAGCTTTCCCGGGCCCTTCCAATGTCTAATTTAGACACAGCTGTGTTTTTCAAGGCAGATAATACAAATGTCTTTGCCCGGAGCAGTCTTTATTAAACCATCTTTATTAAACCATCTCAGATTTTTATGTTTTAGCTTGGCCCCAGTAGTTAAACAGAAATCTTCTGAGACTTTTTAAATAAATTGCACATAAAGCTCTTTCATAGAATTCTGAAAATTAGTTACAAATCCATAATGCCCTACAACTTTTGGTACAGATACATTTTTGAGAAACAAAGCTTTCCTTTTAATGGATCCTCCTCAGGGTGGTCAGAAGATTCCTTGAACATAACATTGAAGACATCCACACCCCAGAAGTGGGGTATGCAGTCTAGCAGAGGCACGAAGGTAGTACAGCAGGGGTGGGGATCACTCCACTCCCTACCAACCCCAGCAGCTAAGGGCAGCACCTGTTCAATTAAAGTTGGGGTTGGTAAGCTCCCCTCTTCACCCAAAGCGCAGCCTGATGCCCCCTAATAGAATGTGGGCTCACGATGAGGAGGAAGTCTCTTTAAGTAGTTAAGTGCTGCTTCTAGAATCTTCTTTTCCAATTTACCAGATACGTCTTTAAGGTAGGGAACCAGGGACTGCTGACAGATTAATTCTGGTTGTTTGCTCCTTGCCTCGATTTATTTCCCAAAACAAGTCTACAATAAACAGTTAAGTTTTGTGAAGCACGAGGACAGATGAGGGCTCTATCACAAAAGAGCAACTGGGATAGAGTCCTTTGCCTCTCTCCCACTTCATCTAAGATCCTGACGGTTTTGTCCTGCTCCAGGCTCTATGCCGCCACACTCCAGGCCGAGCACTGCTGTGATGTGAAGGTGTAACACAAACGCACAGAGGTGGAAACAGTGGTAGGTGAAGGAACAGCAGGGAAAGAAACAAAGGAGAAACAAACGATCAACCCAGTGGGGTGTGGAAGAGCGGCCCTCCTTCTGGCCTCAACACACTGTTCCCTTCTACGCAGCAGCAGGAGATGGGTTGTAGACCACACGGGAGAGTTCACCCACCCACTCCACCCCTTCACTCCACTATGCAGCAGCCCACTATGGTCGCCTCCTTTCAGCAACTACAGTGTGTAAGTGAGCGGTCTAGGGGACTGAGCTCTGGTGGAGATAGGTCACTAACTTCTAAATGGTGCACATCTGGGCTACCAGCCTCTGCTGCCAGCTTCCAAAACTGGTGACCCCATCACTATGGGTCTTTGATGGACAGCAATGGGCAAACAGAAAAGAAAGCCCTTCGATTTTACCGTCAACAGCTCCCAATATGTGGTCCCTCTGCCTTCCCTCCTCCGCCTTCTCACTTACCATCACTGTGGGTCTAGAGCTCGTGTGTTTGTGGCGTGTTCATTAGCAGCCACATCCGTATCCACAACAGCACAAGCCAGCAGCAGAGGATTAGAGTCAGGAACCAGTCTACAGTCGTCAACGCCACACCGGTGAACCGGCCACCTCTGACAAACTCTTAAACACTAGTGACAGTATCTAAATGAGCTTGTTAGCCTCAGAGCAGAAAAAAAGCTTGCATATATCTAGCATCCGTGCAGCAGATGGTGGGTAGCCTCTGGGCAAATTTTCTTTCAAATAACTCAGTGGCATCTTTGTGTTAACCTGCAAGTGCCGTGCCCCATAGAAATGACAATGGAGTTCTTTCCTACATTGTAGGCATCGTTTTATCTGGATGGAGGGATGAATACAAAGGGAAAGAGAATTTCAAATGGACTACAAATTAATTCATTTGAATATACAACCCCTCCTGGACTATCCTATGTACGTCAAGTTGTGGCATGTTTGTATTTAACAATATTTTCTTTCCCGACATTAAAAGAAACGGTTAAAATGTGATGAAATTTCCATTTGTAATGGACGTTATTTGGAGATAAATAATTGAGCCGCAAATTCAACCGCCAGGTTTGAAAGACTGCTTCCAAGATAGGACACAAGCCCTCAGGACATGGATCCAATTCAGTGAAAGTTCTGAGGCACCTGCTTTAGAATCAGGAGACCTAAGCTTTTATTCCAGGATCTCCGCCCGATGGGGAGACTGAGTTCATAAACATTACAAATTCAGCTGAGGTTATATTGTACAGACAATGCTATGGCCGGAGTGCTCTCCATCACACCCTCTGCAAAGTGTGCACTCAGTGACTCCCCACGTCAGCAATGACTCTTTTACGCAGGTGGCATTGTGTGGAAGATCACGTCAGATGCATTACAAACCCTGCTCCTTCCAAAAGTCATGCAGAGAAAATCTGGGCAGTTCTGAGGGGCCAGGAAACACTCCCCCTGGAACCACTGAAGGCGTTAGTGATGGTATCCAGCCATGACACTGCATAGAAAAACCACCGTTTCACTGAAACAATGTTATTGTTCTCCCCCTATCCAACCCTTTCTCCCCATATTCTAGGACAGGATATGATCATGCCAGTGTTCAAATATGTAGAGATGGCTGATAAGAAGGAGGAAACCCGAAATATCGTTGGTCTCAATGACATCACACGTGGAAAGGACGTGAGCATGCAATTTACAGCAGGTCGTGTTCCCTAAGACACAGGGGGGTGGCTGTATATCCTTACATGTGTCCTCTCAAGTGTATACCTCATTGCATGGTCAGTATACTGGGGTTCCTGCATCAAATGGATGCACATTCAACTGGGCAATCGGACAGGTAGTGCTGCTGCACTGCTGCACTGGGCAAAGCAGCAGCATCATCGATCTCTTGCATCATTATAAGAGGAGACACCCGCCTCCAAAGTATCAATTATTAGGACACAGTAAGGGCTCTTGTCCAAGTGTCTTGTCCCAAAGTGACTCCACTCACAGCCACGTCTTCTGCTTAATAAAAGAGTGCAACATTTCTGAGCCATCTTAATGAAATTTCATTGAATCATAGACATCAAAGGCGCCCTATATTAATCATCACAGGCGCCTGCATAGTAAGTGTTACTATCAATAGAGGAGCCTGGCCCGAGATCACACGGGAACGAGGCTACTGCAGTGGCAATCACTGACCAATTGAATGTTCTGGGAAGGGTTATTAGGTTAGGATGAAATGATTGGGGCTTGGCACACCCTGATGCTTTAGGTCCCCTATCCTAAGAGTGCTCAATGACCCTGCTGCTAGCATGGACTGGGGGATGGAAAGGATGCTTTACTGGAATGTATTATCATTCACTGATTTTTGTTGCTGCATTGATGTATGTACTGCTGGTCTTGTCCTCTCTTTTTAGTCAGGGTACTAATAATGGCATTGCTGGCAATCCGATGTTTACTCTATGCAAACTAACATCAAAGGTGGCTCATATTCTATAGGTTTAAGAGATGACAGGCACAATGAGGTACATGTGTCCATTCTAGTAAAGGGCTTCTTTATAGGGCAGGGGCTGTGCAGAGACAAAAAGGTGGGAGCACCGAGGGCATTGATGCATCACTCTGCACCAACCTACAACCACTGCATGCAATCTATGAGAATAAGCCGCCTTTGTGTTATTGCCACCTCCCTGCCACCATAGTTATTTCTTGGCACTGTAAATAAGAGGTGTACTATTATCCAATGCAACCTCTTTATTGACTCAGCCCATATATATATAGGGCATTAAAAAGAAGCCCTTTCTTTCCACTGGATAACATATGGGGGTGAGAAGAGAGGAAGTGACATCTGCTATTTGCCCACTACCCCCCAGCCATGGAATTTAGCAATTTATAAATTAAGACCTTGGCACAGGTGTGCCCTTTCACCACAAGTAGTCAGTGGGTCACTAGTACTCATTGTACTCAATTTACTGACCTCAGCATAATAACAAGTTGAGCCGACCCTGGCAACATTGGTGTATGAATGTGAGCGAAATACATGTAACATTTGGGCCATTACGAACAAAGCAAGAGGATGATCTGTATGTTTTGTCTGCGGCAAAGACCAGCGTCCTGGCTTTCTGCAGTATATGGGGATACGTTTAATGTTCAAGTGTTCCAGGAATAATAACCCAGACTGAAAATGAAGGTAAAATGAGGTAAAGATAGCTAATTTCACACTGAAAGTAATGTAAACAGTAAAAACAAATACATTTTGCAAAAAATATAAATGTAGCTGAGTGTGTTCATTAGCTTGTTTTTTTCTGAAAACGTGAAATACTGTTCATATATACATTTTTTTACTTCTTATTTAAAAGTACATCAGGGGTACCCTCACCTCCTTCCCCTCTTTCCCCTCTTTCCCCTCCCTGGTTTCTCCCTGCTTTTCTCATTCAAAGCCATACAGGAACAAGACATGATCAACTTCATGAGGACCTTAAAACCGTCCAACTGCAAGGGTGACTCCTGCCCTGCCTCCATTATTAAAGACTGTGCCAAGACCCTCGCATCATTCCTGACCGCTTTTGTCAATGCCTCATTTGCTACTGGGAAAATCCCTCCCTGCCTCAAGGAAGCCTGGGTCCGCCCCCTCTTAAAAAAACACACTCCACCCTACCTCCCCCAAATAACTACAGGCCCAACACCACCGCCCCTTCTTGCTCAAGATACTGGACAAAGCAGCCTACCTGCAGGTACAGCACTTAATTGAAGAAAACAAGCTCCTAGGGCTACCCCAATTTGGTTTTTGCCCCAGGCACGGGACGGAAACCGCCTTACTTGACCTAAGAAATAAGATGGACGATGCCAGAGACCTAGGCAAACCAGCGCTATTCCTACTCCTCGACCTCTCCGCAGCATTTGACCTTGTAGACCATGACATCCTATGTCACCACCTTTTCACCACAGCCAGCTTCTCCCCTGACGCCACGACCTGGATCACCTCCTTCCTACAAGGCAGAACCATGCAAGTATTCTCTGACCTGGCCTCTGCCTCACCCACCATCATGCTATGTGGAGTTGCACAAGGCTCCTGCCTCTCTCCCACCCTCTACCCCACCCTCTACAACATCTTTACTCTCCCACTCTTTCTGATCCTCGACGCTATGGGTATCTCCTACAAAAACTACTCAGATCCTCCTCACCCTCACTGGCAATTATGACTCTACTGGATGGCAGCAAACGGACTATGCCTCAAATCTGACAAGACTGAACTCCTCCTGGTGGGTTCCCCCTACACATTAAAAAAACCTTGATTCACAGTTTAGCCATTTCACTATCGACTCCATTAAAATCCCAGTATCAGACTCAGTCAAAACCCTTGGAATCTATTTGGCCTCCAACCTATCCATGAACGAACAAGTTAGTGCTATCGCCTCTTCGGCAGCCCACAGCGCCAAACTAATTAACACAGCTAAGCCATTTCTCTCCAAAGAGAACTGCACCAACATAGCCAGAGCCATCACAGGCTCAAGGTTAGACTTCTGTAATGTTCTCTTCCTAGGAACCTCCACTAAAAATTTGGATAGACTACAAGTCAACCAGAACAACGCACTCCGCACAGCTCAAGGCATCTCTAAAAGAGAGCACATTACTGCCGCCAGGAAAGCAGCCCACTGGCTCCCAATAAAAGAGAGAATCTTATTCAAAACCCTGACACTGACCCACAATTGCATCTACCTCTCAGCACCTGAATACCTCTCACAAAGGATCCACCCATCCACCTCCACAAAGCCAATTAGAACACCCGACGCCAACATGCTCTGTGTGCCTGTGGTAAGAAGACCTAGAGCGGGTGGCTCTAGCTTTCCCTACCTAGCACCTTCACATTGGAATGCCCTAACTCCTACCCTCCGAGGTGAGGCATCCCTCATGATATTTCGCAAAGCCATGAAAACTGTGCTCTTCACTTGAAGTACGCTATAATCTGCAGCCAAACATGTTTTTCACATAAATGTACCATACCTATATGTATATTATATGTATCCTAATATGTATCCTAATGTATATTTGCTCTATATTTGTTCAATGTATAACTGCTGCTCCCCGTGTGCCCGCTCCCTGTAACTAAGCTCCCTTCAGTTAACAGCACCTAGATGCCCAAGTGCTGCTGTGCGCTATACAAATGTAATAAATAAATAAACAAATAAGAGAGGAAACCTCGCCTCATATCCCTCCAGCTCAGCTCGCACACCCTTTTTCCATGAAAATATGTACATTTTTCAAAATAGGGAAACTCCCAAACCCAGAAGCACCAATCATCTCCTTCTGCTCGAAACCACATTTCCCCTTACCAGAAGTATTTTGCTCTGTGTCCATGTAGTGTATGATGTTTTTATTGAATAATAAATGCAGTTTACATTTGCTTTCTTCATTTTGATCTAAGTTATTTTCAGTAAGCGTTATTTTTACCTCTTATTTTCCACTGTTCTTCATTTTTGCTGAGTTATTTCAACTTCACGCCATGTAGTTATGTCCAACCTGCTCTCAGCTTAGAAGGGCACGAAAACATTTGTTAACACCACTGCTACATTCCGCTGGGTATTATTACAAAACTTTGAAAATAACAATGACCTTGTCTGTTTTGCCTATCCAAAATTAATTTGTTGTGTATTGTGCTTGTGTTATGCATGCACCGACAATTGTGTAACAGTATTTCACGACAAATTATGATTTCACATCTCCCCGAGAAATTGCTCATAACTACACCCTGAACCTAAAATCTAACACACTCCCCAGCCATGGGCCATGCCAACGGTCCAGACCTAGAGGGACCCACCTCAAAGTATACGCTCCTTCCTCCTTTGTTTCTCCCTCACCCAAACACACATTTTAGCTAGTTTACTCTCTGGCCTATATGGTTTCTTACACTGGATGCTAGATCCATATGCAAAAGGACTGCATGCAGCTCCCCCAACTCCCCTAATTTCTTCCATCCATGATATAAAAACACCCGGTTAATGCAAGCAATTCCACTACTCTCTGTCAGCATCCCCAAGCACAAACTCCCTGCACCCTCCAATCTACAGGAAAAGAGCTGTACCTTGCTATTCTCTTGCCACCCTACAATTATCCGCTCAAAGCAGTAAACTTGACTTGCCCAGTGCCGTACAATCGCACAAATATTTTGCCCCTCTTCTCTGAGATACCAAATCTCAAGGCTATATCTACAAGGGATATTGTGAGGGTTGAGTTTATTGATGATATCCGACTAGGCCTTCTAACTATTAATAAAGCGTCTGGGTTTGTTTATGATGTGATCCTGAGGGAGTCGATTCCACTGAGAAAGTTGGCCTATGATATTACAGCTTTTACACCATCGATGTAAGGTTTAATGGGTAATTTAGGGAATAATCCCAGGTATGATGTACTCCCAGATGATCTCTGTAAAAGGCAGGGCTGATTCTGGTCTTACAATTCAATTGATCTCTTCAACCCAGAGCAATAGAATGCTAGAGGGTGATTGGTCATGGATATCCAGAGCCTTGAACAGCAAGGCTCCAAATATAGTTACATCTTTAGTGAAGAGTTAAATATAATTTCTAGGAATTCTCGTGTGGAATGTTCACGTATTTACTAATCCTGATTCGGGGTGTATGTTTCTGTGTCATAGTATAATATTATTGCAGGAAATATTGGATGGCTATGCTGTTTTTTTTCAAGCCATTGAGAAAGGTATGGCATTGGAAGACCATCAAGTGGACTTTTGATTGCAGCAAAATTCCATATTGCAGAGAGCGATAGCATTGAATGAAACATTCAGAGAGGAGCTATGGGTGTTCTTTTAAATTTTGCAGTCAGTGTTGACAAGCAAGGTTTTATGGATGGGTCCACTGGTGGTTAATAGTGGTTAAAATAGGGTGAAGTTGACAAATTGTCGGATACATAATTGTAATGATATGATGAGTCAACTTTGGAACGTAAGTGCATATAATTGGAAACTATTCACTTTTAATCATGATACATTCCATTAATTTATCAAGGAGACTTTTAATCAGATGTTATTTTCAGAAAGGCTCCCCTCTTCCAAGAAAGATAGTCGCATAAAGCACTTACATCAATATGATCCTCTATTTGCGCATAGGAAGAAATGGTTGAGATGGTCAGTAGAAGAGATAAAAAATGGTAATCTGTATGTTCTTGCTAAATTTGGCTGCGATATAAGCAAAGCGAAACAACCTAAATCATTGAAGTATTCTATTACAAAATGATGAGGAGAAAACGTTGGACATCTTAGGTCAAAAGAACAAACTTCTGGCAAATTATATTAAAGGGATGAGGAATTGACAGGCTTCGATTCAAGTAAATCCCATATCTGAATCTCCCTGGGTTCGGCAGCCTGGAGACTGCCCCTGGTGGTAGCGGTCTGTGGTATAAATCAACATAACATAACATTTTGAGACGATTTATAATAGGGGAATGTTTCCCTGGACATAATCCCTTATATTAATATGGATTCATCCGGGTGTTTTCTAAATATTAGTTATGCGGCTGTATATGATTTAATTATGACTGCTATCTCAACTAAAGCTGA
This sequence comes from Ambystoma mexicanum, assembly GCF_040938575.1. Taxonomy (NCBI): domain Eukaryota; kingdom Metazoa; phylum Chordata; class Amphibia; order Caudata; family Ambystomatidae; genus Ambystoma; species Ambystoma mexicanum. The sequence continues at coordinate 1,084,635,910 of NC_090935.1, read as the reverse complement.
GGGTCTGAACAAACTAACTAATCAGATTTTCAAGGCTGCTCATGATAAGTGGTCTGATATTTTAGTTATTTTGTTTACCCAATAAAGGCTGAGAAGTTTCCATCGTCCTGGCAGACAACCTTTGTACTCCCCATTTATAGACCCAGTGATAGAAGTAATCCCATATGATAATGGATGCCGACAGCAAGATATTTGAGTTGCTGCTGTTACAACATTTGGAGGCATGGCCATTGGAAACGGATAGACCGAAGAAATCTCATGTGGGATTTAGAAAGCTCCAAAGCACTTCTGTTAATGGTTTTATTCTTAGGTGTCTTTAGGAGTTTGTCTGGGGCAAGTCCTATGATCATCTTTATGTAGCCTCCATTCATTTATCAGCAGCGTTTCATTTAGTAGATCAAAACTTGCTGTGGCACAAATTGGCAGAGTGGGGAATTCCTGCGGGTTTATTGAGATTGCTGATTCTTTTACTAGTAAATCTAATATCCATGTTACTGTATTGTATTGTATTGTAGGAATATTTATAGAGCACAGCAAAGACCAGAAGAGGCATCAAGGCACTAGGTTTGGAGACGGAAGAGGGGGCCATCAGTACTAGAACAGGTTTTTAAAGCCTTTCAAAAAGGAAGATATTCAGAAATGGTACGAAGATCAGGAGGCAGAGCGTTCCAGAGCATAGGGGCAGGCACTGTAAAGGATCTTACTCCCGCTCATGCGAGGCGAAACCTAGGAATGCACAACAGAGATTAGTTAGCCGAGCTGAGAATTTTGCTGGGGGTGTAGGGCACAAGTTTAGATCGTAAGAATTCTGCCCCAACATCATGAGTAGCCCAATGAATGAGACAGACAATTTTAAACTTGACTCACCTCCTGATTGGGAGCCAGTGTAGTTGACGAAAAAAGGTCCTGAGAATGAGTTGGTCTAGGGCCTCTCAGAGCAAGGGGAGCTCCTGCATTTCAGAGAATTTGCAGGTGCTGCAGTTGCATCAGGTTGGCCCAAACATATGCCATTACAGTAGTCCAAGGAGCTCATAATAGATGCAGTCACAATTCTGGACCTAGAATGAAACGGCAGAAATGGCAGGACTTTTTTCAGTACTTTCAGTTTTGCATAGCCTAGTTGGAAAACTGCAGAAATCTGTGCTTCTCTAGAGCCCGAGGCCTTTAGTTAAATCCCTAAGCTCTTCACTGTCGGAGTGGGTTCAGGACATATGCCCAGAGATATTGGCCAATAATCACAGGTCCATGACTGTCTTATGGAACATGCACCAACTAGGTGGACCTCGGTTTCTTCTCCATTAAGTTTGAGCCAGTTATTTGCCATCCAGTCCCCGACTGCAGACAAGCAGTCTTTGAGTGTTGGAGGGGATTGGATGATGGTACATTAAGGTTAAAAAGAATTTGCATGGGAAGAGGGATGGGGACGTTTGCCCATCCTCCCCCCTACAGAATACATGACACAGAAGAAGGCCAGGAGACACAGTGAGTGCCCATACTATTTCAGACGAATTCCCAGTGCTCCAATGATAGACAAGTATGTCGAGAGGTACCCCCTCAGCCAGCCGGAGAGGTCAGGTGCGGTACAGATCTACCCCAGCATGGACGAGGAGCCCCAGGCTGCAGCTAAAAACACCTAAATTGCAGTATTGATTAAAGCACCAAGAAGCTTTGTTGCTGACGTCAATAGAGACACCATGACCTAGCAGAGTTAGACATGAAGCACACATGCCATCCGCACTTTGGGACACAAACACGCACTCGAATATCCAAAGAACACAAGCGTACAGTTCTATAGTTAGAGGACAGATACATATACATACTCATTGCTTTTATTATTTTGCCATTAGCTAAACGCAGCAATGCAGAAACCGCAAGATCAAGAGATCCTGAGCAAGCTTGCAGATTCTTACATGCAAATAACCTTTTGAAACTGTAGGAGCACCTTTGGGACCTGACAGAACCAAGTTTGACTAACCTATAGATAATATAGAATAGCACGAACATTGTAGAAGCCGCATTATGGTTTAGGAAAATTACAGCAAGCCAAAGGCCTCTCAGTAAGCGCTGAGCTGAGATGAATTCAGGCTGAACAGAGAGCAAACGTGTGAGACAGGACCCACTGCCAAGGCCACCAGATATGGATGACATTCCATTCCCTTAACAGCAGTAGCCACAGCTGCAGTAAATGCGTATAATTCCTCATAATTCAGAACTCCACAGCTCCAAATCATGGTCTCGGAAAAATCGTGACCCGGCCAATGCAGACTGTGGACAGCAACCAGCACTGAGAAACAGAGCCGATCTCACACTACCAGACAGAAGCTTGCAACAAAGATGTTACAATGTGAAGCAAGTGTTGCACGGAGCAAACAAGCACTCTCATAGACTAACGTGGTACACACAAGTTACAATGCAGAGACATAGGCATTCTTGTTCCCTTGAAAAGGTACACCAAGAACTGAAACTGAGAACCTTTGAGGATCCCAGGCCTGGGGATGTAAGCTCTAGCCAATCACAGTTTAGTATCCTAGCGGTGGGTAGAAACAGGCAGGAACCAATGGTAAGACCCTCACACTGCAACATTGTTATAGATAGTGATTCAGGGATTGACCAGGCCAGCCACCTGACATGGGAAAGCCATAAGAATAACACATATAGGCGACCATATAGGTCATTAGGATCCTGACGGCCAATCCCAGATGTTGATAAGTTTTCTAGGGAAGGGCCCTGGTTGTAGTGTCACTATGACATCATTTGGGTACAAAACTGGCCTGCGAGCCAGGATAAGTTGAGATGTCCACGGATTTCTTCTGTCCTTGTGCTGATCCCTTTTAGCTTTATGTAATCGACTGCAGTTTGAATTTGCTGCTGACTGAGTCCTCTGTTTGTCCTGTGGATGGTGTTCGGCCTTCTGAGAGTCTGCGAACTACTAGTGGCCCTCTGGCATACCTGGGAGTTTGTCCCAACACGTGTCATCGGCATTTAAATAAAAATACACCCCATGACTAGCAATCAAATTGGCCAAAACCCGTACGTATACGTTAAACAGGAGGGGGGATAAAGCAGACCCCTTGGGTACAGCACAGTTCAAAGCCCTGGTCAGAGAAGTAAAAGGGGGAGGGATACTGTTTGAACTCGGTAAGTCAAGAAAGAGGCAAACCACTTCAGAGGGATACCCAAAATTCACACCTTTTGAAGACATTGAAGCAGATTCCCATGGTGTCAAAGGCCGCAGAGAGGTCAAGGAGAATCAAAGCTCCAGCCTCTCTCTGGTTCTGGGCGGAGACCTGAGGGGTCACAATAGATTCCATCAATTTCATGAGGATTGGAAGCAGTGAGATTGGTCGATAATTCTCCGCTATTATAGGGTCAAGGTGTGTTTTCTTTTTTTTTTTAATAAAGGAGAGACCACAGCATGTTTAAGGGGCTCAGGGATGTGTCCTGTCGAAAAAGAATATTGAAGTGCAGCGGTTAAAACAGAAACAGACCCGCTAGAGGCAGCTTGAAGAATGCCAAGGGGGATTGGGTCAGAGGGGAGGCAGACCAAAGTTTTAGCAGTGCAGACGAGACTATACTATCTGTCAATGTGCTAAACTGAAAGGCACTAGAATGTGTCTCTTCAGTATTAGGAATCAAATCAGGAGGATCTGCATGCACTGGCCTTCCTATATTTATCAACTCCTGGATGCTACAAATTTTGGCCCTAAAAAAGGAAGCTATATGATCACAGTGTGCTTGTGTTTGCAGAGTCTTTAAGGGAGGTCGCATAGGATTGGTCAGCACCTTAGCAACTAGAAACAGTTCTTGGTTGGAGCAGGATGCTGTTACAGTGCGCTCCACAAAATGAGAGGATTTGGCTTTTTTATAGTAGTGTGATATGTGATACATGCCTGTGTGTAGGATAGTTTAGCGGAGGGTTCAAGATCTCTATGCCACCACTGTTCGGCTTGCCGACATGGTTGCATCAGCAGCCTAAGTGCAGAGGAAAATAATGCAGCGGAGGGATTAACACGTCCCGCTGAGTGCCTGGAGGGGGACAGGATGTCCGCTGTAGCCTACATGGCATCGATAAAGGCGCTACAAGGATTTTTAGTTTCACTTGTGTTTCCGCTTTGAGTGAGGACTAGGATTGAATATGAGATACACTGCGAAGGGATTTTAGACCAATGTTGATGGACCTTAAATAAGACCTTTGATCTATATTTGGACATCGGGAGAGAGAGAGGGAGAAAGGCAGGAGGTAGTGATCTGACCATAGCAGAGGCCAAAGAGGAAAGGTGCAGAATCCGTCAAATTCAGAAAACATTAGATCCAGCTGATTGCCTCCAATGTGGGTGGGACTATGAGTCCTCAGAGTGAGAGAAGAATCAGCCAGAGAAGAGACCAGTCTGTAGGCCTGCTGATCATTAGGATCGGTAGGATGTAAATTAAAATGACCAAGAATGACCTGTTTAGAATACCTTAGGGAGAGGTTGACAACAAGCTGCACAAAGCTGTCCAAGAACTGGTGGGTTGCATGACCCGGCAGGGTGATAAACTATTAAAACATGTGTTGAGTTCTCCGGTGAGGCCTGAATCCTAACCAACAGTAGTTCACATGGGAGCTTGTGGGTCAGGGCAATAGTAGACTGTTAGGCTTGACTACCAAGGCACTTCATCTAAAAAACTTCATGCCGACACAGGTTTGAGGCAGGGTTGCAACTGATAACCTGCCTCTTTAACTTGTGTATGGCAGACATTGAGAAAGAGTTATTCCCTGTTGCGTTTGCATTCCCTAAACTATCTATTTTTAAATATGTTTGGATGGCTGATGCTGATGATTTTATGTTGTTTGATTATACTCGGCTGGGACTCCAATATTTGATGAATGCATTGCACTTTACTCCAAGAAGAACTTTTTGAGAATGAATACTGCAAAATAAAGCACTTTGCCTCAGCTAAGCGTTCCACAAATTATATCTACATTTTAAACATTGAAAGATTAACTGTGGTTGATCATTTATTTAGGGTTTCCTATTTTAAGTAAGCCGTGCAAAGTGCATACGCTTGAACGTTTAAAATATAAAGTGGAATGTTTAGCTGGGCGAATGTGTGGAATTAATGATACATTTGGTACATTCTCAATTTTACCAAAGCTTCTGTATGGGGTAGAGTAATGCAACCTTAGGTCCTGGAGAAATTGGAATACTTGGAAGCCATGATTTGGAGGAAACTTCTAGGGCTTTCTATAGCCGCAATAAGATATGAGTTGGGACCGAAGTCTTTAGTGGCAAGGCCAAATTGGAAATATGTATATCTGCCACGTGAATGTATTATCCCTCACGAAAATTCACTTCATTATGACATTAATCACCTGCTTCTGGATAAAAAAGTAAAACCTGTCAATAACTATGTGGCAGTTTGCATGATAAAATGTACAGTTATATACCCTTGGCACATTTAAATTATGAACACAAGAACATGGGTTGTCTACTCCCATATATGAAACTGAAAGGTCGTACACATTTTAACCAAAAGAACGTTGTGTCCTAAAGAACAGGTTTTGTGCAAGTTTTGTAGCGATATGAATGCTGTCGAAACCCTAAGGCGTGTAATAATGTACTTTCCGGTTTTAAGATATAAAAGACTCTAATATTTCAGAAGATTTATTTACAGACTTGATTTTATTGAGGCGATATGCCCCGAGGTGGCGAGCTGTCACTGCAGGTAACGGCCTGCCGCCCCAGTTATGGGCCCTAGTGTAGCAAGGGCCCCTTAACGAAGGTGGCAATGCCGTTACCGAAAGGGTCGGCATGCCACTGAGGGGCATATCGCTGTTAACACCAGTGTAGTTCCCTCCATGGTTGCTAATATTGTTTTGAATTTATTTTTAAGCCGAAATAACAAATGACTATGCGTCATCACAGGAAAACTGACTCCTGCTGAGAGCAGCACTGTGGGGAACAGGGCCGTGAAACAAAGGTACGTTTCTTTTTACACCATTAGCAGCTGTGTAGAAAACTATATGGGTGCTAAGTGGTGAAGAGGGAGTGGTGAAGGCAAGTGAAGCACCCAAAACCAATGAAAATGCTCGGAGCGCGGGCTTTCCTTGGTTAATACAGCCTGCGTTCTGAGAATTTTCATTGGTTTACGGCGCTGCCCAGGGTGCTAATGATTGTGAAACCCTATGGGCATACTAAAAGAGTGGACAATCCATGTCTATAGTAATTGGGTACTGGGTTATTTCCACTCAGGGTTCTATTTGATATTTCTGCATTTTATAGGCCGAACAGAAAAAATAAAACAAAGTTTCAAATGATTTTGTGTGGCCTTTAACATGCTGAAATATTAAATTTTCAAGCCTGCATCCCACCCCCCCGAAGGTGATCCCGCCCCCACCCCTACCCTCTGCCGCTGGATTTCCTGAATATCAGGGGTTGCATCTCCCAACCCCCCTTTCCTCACCTAGCACCCCCTTTCCAGCCTAACACATTCCCCTTTCTCTCCGATACAGTGACGCACATACACACACACAAACACACAAAACACACTTACATTGCTCCTGTGGCATCCCACATCTGTCCATGCCTGTCAGCCCCTGCGCGCACACGTGTGCGGCAGGAGCATGAGAATTTGATTTAGAAAGAACACTCCAACCGGTCTCTGAGCGGGCTTTCTAAATCAGCTTTATAACTGTTTTCTCAAACGGAATGTTTACTCCATACGTCTCTCAGGACTACCGTCTTCACCTCCTGCTTATCTTTTTGTGTACCCATTTTCACACAGTGCTCCCCCTCAATAACTTTGAATCTAGTCTCAATGTCTAGAGGGCATCCAAGGAACACTCATAGATTTTCCCACGTCTTATGATCATTCCCTGATCAATAGTTCACCTCCTTCATAGTAGCCAGGGATGCCATATTAAACAAGTCGTACCTGCATATTATCAACCTGCAAACCCTAATGCATTCACATTTTCTGAAATGGAAAAAATATGCCCACCTTAAGCTGTCGAACCACTCTTACCCACACTACACTATATTGTCACACAATGATCATTCACAGCCAAGTATGCTGCTTTCTATTTCTAAAGCAATACGCAAACCCTTAGAAATGGTTCTCATCTTCACAAACAAAATTGGTCCTGTACCTTATGCTATTAACACCTCGAGCACCCACTGTAACCATTTGGATCCCTAAGTCATCAACCCACTCTCCTCTTGCATTCAGCCATCTTGTCTCCCTTTTCAGCTAGCCCTTCTAACCAAATCAACAAAGCGTTCTTAAAATGACTGTAGTCATCACAGTATTTCTTCCGTCTATCATTTCAAAAACCAGAGGAAGAATTGTTTTTAGCAAGTTGGCCTATGACTACATTATCAACCACCTTTGCAAGCCGCTTCAATCAGTGTACTGCAAAATGCACACAAACAAATTACCTCATTGTTTCCAGTGTTATTAACACTGCACAACACCCATCCATTCGGCATCCTTATACTTAGACATATCCGCTACCCTTGATCCAGCTGACCGTCATACTCTTCTAATAACCTATATTTTAAATTTTTAAAAACATTTTTAAATTTGATTTAATTGAAATACAATTTTTTTCAAAATTTAAATTCATGTCCCAATTCCATAAGATACAACCAAGGTATCACCATAAATCCTTCCTTTCGGGATAACTTTTTTTGGGCAAAATCTTGGCCATGAATGCCACCACTGTTAGCACAAATGTGTTTTTTTCCCCACGCATTAAGGTTGCCCACCAGTCCTCTGCATCAAGCGAGGGTGACCCAATATCTTCATACGCTCCTTGGTTAAACCAGAACAGTGGATCAGAAGATGTTTTAAGTTTTCAACTGTGTCAACACCTTTACAAAAACGACATCCGTTTTGGTCGATTTTGATCTTATTGCTATTATCTCTTTAGTAGGGAAGAGGTTCTGTCGCATTCACAGGAACTGGGATCGATGGAAACGACTATGCAACTTTACCAATTATCCTGGAAGTAGGTTCAGTTTTCTTCCTTCTGATGGCAAGTTTGCTGTTGATTTATACCCAGGAGAGATGTTGAGAGTGTGAATCCAGTCCTTTTCTCCTAGTTTCTTTTTGACTCTCATAGGGTTGAGCTTCAGATCGTCTTCCGTGCAATCTATTGCCCCCACTTTAGTTCTGTTATTGAGTGCTCATTTTCCTAGGGGTACGTTTGTCCTTCCAATCAATTCTTTGTTGATTATCGCAAAGATTTTCGGCCGGGCGGGTAGAATGGTTTTTCTGAACAAAGCCATACTGTTGCACTCACCCACAGATTGTAGGGGGAGGAGGCCTAGTTCTCTGCGTATAATCTGTATTGGTGTTGACTTTGGAAGTCCCAAGACTTTCTTCCAGAAAAGGCCCTCTAATCAAAGCCATACTATTTCCGGAATGGTCAGCATGCCCCCAGCGCCGTAGGTCAATGAAGTGACTACTTTTGACTTATAACAGTTCAACACCAGCAGTATAGAAAAGCTGAGGTATCTCTTGTTGATCACCATCGCCTGACTGGCTAGGGACTTGGTTTTGTCACAGAGAAAATCCACCATCAGTGATTCCACTATGCTGTTATTTAACCTGATTCCTAGGTATTTAAAATGTTTCACTTATTCAATCCGTGTGCGACCTAGAAATCATTTTAGTTTCTCATTGTGTTTCTTAGTTTTTTCAAAGCTCATGATTTTTGTTTTCTCAGTATTTATCTCCAGATCATTCTTGTTGATGTATTTTTGGAGACTGTCCAGCTGGCGTTGAAGACCTACAAGGGTTTGGTCTATTAGGACGAGGTTGTTAGCATAAAGGAGACGGGTAAGACACATGCTTCCTATAATCCAGGGAAAGGAACTAATCGTAGGCTCAAAATGCTGGAGGTCGGACACAAAAAAATCAACAGTGCCGGAGTGATGGCACAGCCCTGTTTGACGCCTCTAGCTGTACTGATTTCACTCAAAAGTGTTCCAGATCGATTAAGACATACTCTCATTGTGGTGTTGGAATGAAGTGTGACCAGGGGATCATATTTTAGATAATGCATGCCACACTCTTCTGGTTCTCCTTCTGCAAAGTCACCCAATTGTACCGTGTTCCGGTTTCTGACTACCTGCTTCCAGTCGCCATGCCCCAGGGCTCAATTCTGAGAATCCCTCTGTTTACCTAGTAGCTATCGCCCATCTCTCTCAATGACGTAATTCTTTTATGAGTTTTTCATACCATCTATTTGCCAATGGCACCCTAATGTTCTTCTTCTTCTCATTACCCAACTTGGATCCAGAAATGAGTCATGCACGGTTTCATAATGCTGTGTCTTTGGTCTCGATGGCTCATAGTGACTGAATACAACACTCAATCTACTTTCTCTTTTCCATCCATACTCTCTGCCTTATCTCTTTCAATACTTCCCATACCGTAAGCCTGCCACATCAGAGTGCACATCAGAAACAACGTATGCTACTACACCGTCATTTTATTCTTCATGCCCACACAATTCTATTGTCTAAGTACATGCAGAATCTGTCCCACTTTCTTTTGACCTCAGGTTAGACTCTCAGCAACATCACTGTACGTCGATTTTATGATGGAAACAGTCTTCCCAGATGTACCCCTAAACATACCTTCCTCCTCCCAGCAAAATTCTTACGTTTTGACACCTAAACTATTTATGGCCTATTGATCCACTGCAGGGGTCTGCAAACTACAGCTCCCATAGCCTCTCACCATTGAAAATGCTGGCTAGGGCTAATGGTTGATGTAGTCCAAAACATCTGGATAGTCAAAGATGGCAGACCCCAATCTACTTCAAAAGCCCTTTACAGATGTATTCATATATTTCATTATTTCATTTGTTTTGTAACATGTTGCTTAGGGTTGATTCAGAGCTGCCAAGCAGTACATAATAGGCCATGTAGCGAGTTACACGCTCTTTTTTTTCATTCATCCACGGTCTTGCTCCTATTCACCTTCATTTGACTATTTACATCCCCAACTTGTGTCTATGTGGCCTGTCCCAGCATTGCATAATCAGCTCATTAATCATTCAGCTCAGTATCCTGATTCGGGTAATGTTCTCTTCTCTCACTGCTGCACCAAAGAGCCCCGACTCCAGAACGAGTGGTGAAGACTCTCTGAAGGTTTACAAAACTGCCCTCAAAGGTCGCATCTTGGGGTTCGTTTTTCACATTGTGTCCTCCATTTTCTTAAAATCCTGTTTTTTTCATTCACTGAATCTCCCCCAACGTTCATGTTTTGGAATGTATTGTCTAATAGGTGTCTAAAGAACATCACTCCTGCATCTGCTGCAGTCTCCATTTTTATCTGGTGCGATTCAAACAAATAATGGGACAGAATCAAGATATTTTGGTCAGGTTGGCCAAAATGGCGCTTGCTCTGACCAATCAGAATATCAATAATATTTCAACCAGCAAGCTTAGATGAATATTTTTGGCCAATGCTATCCACAGAAATGTTTCCCCCAATCAGATGAGACAAAACATTTTGACTGTTCAGAACGTCTCGTCCATCTGATTTTCTGAAAAAGAGAGCCTGCCCGTTGACAGAACATTCCATTCATGTTTCTTGCATTCAGTCATAAGGTAAAACAGTGGCATAATGGCCATGTATTCTGCCAATCTTCTCTGTAAAATATACCCTGTAATTTTTCTAACAATACTATCTGACTCACCATCGCCTACTCCTTCTGTTTCTGGTTAAGGTCATCTCTTTCTGTATATTTCATATGCACTGTATATTCTCGCGCCTTGAAACACTTGTGCATAGGCGTGTTATAAATGCCATATCATATCATATTCTGTCCACCATGAATCACTTTTTGTCAAACTCTCTAAAGTAACACAAAAACAAACAATACATATTTATTTAAAAAGTTTGCAGTCATTCAACACTGTAAATCTGTTGGGTACTTCCACTTGTTTGTTTGTTTTCGGGAGACCAGACTGAAATATGCAAGGGTTTAAACAGGTATCGATCTGTAGGAGAATGGTTGCCCCTCCCTCAGTTTAGGAGCAGAAAAATGCTCACACCATCTAAATTGTGCCGCTCTTTGCTGTTACTAGTGCATACAGCTCAAGAGAGAATGGAGACCATAAAGTCTCATGTCAATCATTTATTTTAGAAAATTTGTATACAGTGTACAGTGAAAGCCTTCAAAAGCGGCTAGACCAGACAACATAGAAAATGTTTTGACAATAATATAAAGACAACTGAGTATTACACTTCACTACTTACAAAACAGATTTAAACACAAACATTTGTGACTGGGGGTTAGTATGCTGTGATTTGCGTGATACTTCTAGACACAAATAGCACAGTGCTAAAAAAGCACATACTGTCGAATGTGAACCTTTTATATGATCTTGGTTTTACATCAGATTTCTCTTGCTGCCCATGGAGTTTATAGAGGTGCAGTTGTAAAGACTGTGCTATTGTTTAGTGTCTTTTTTCATTTTAGGAGCACAAGGCAAAGAAAACCATGATATTCGGCTTTCTTTCTCAAGTTGTCCACACGTGTTTCGGCTCTTTACTCGTGATACACTGTACCCACGTGTTCACAATGTGGAATTTATGGAGCCACCTTCAGGACATATAACTAATTCTAGCACAGGCTAAGTCTTGTAAATGATTTCAATCCCGCACACACCCAAGTAAACACCTAGCATGTAATGCACAACCGAAATCCTTATTTATTTTTGTTTAAAAGTTCTTTATTCTGAACGACATCCCACTCATATCACACTCTCCTCCTGGAACCCCCCCCCCACTCACACTGAACCAGGAATCAGGCTGGTTTGCAAAGTTAAAATATTTAGTTATGTATTTACAATTTAATCACACTATGTTTTATTGGGTACACAATAATCACCAATGGGGTGATGTAGCACTGAATAATCTCTTTAATACACAAGGAGTAGTAGTGAGCAAAACAATTCAGCACAGAAATAATACTTTTGTGTGTGTTTGCAGATCAGATAGCACTGTGGTTAAAGGTTCCCCCTGCAGACCCCTCCATCCTCAAGAGGCAATGTAAAGAGATAGAAGGAGAGAGCAGGTATTCGGGTATTCAGGAATGGCAGAATTCAAACAAAATACCAATCCCACTTTCCCCCAGCAAACACAACAGAAAAACGGAATTGACTGTCACACTGTCAGAATGGCTTTTAAAGTGATCTTAGAATGGACTGGGCAAAAACACCATATATGGTCAAAATTGCTGAAATTACTATCAATTCTTAAGGGAGCCACTTTGGATAGTTGCACACAAACACAAGCAATGATTTAAAACCAAGAAACAATTTGAAATCTTAAAATTCAAGTTGGAAGCAATCAAAAGCTATTTTACACGTGTCAGAATTTCCCAAAAACGAAATTCGTGGCAAACTTTTCACTGCGTGATAATCGCGATAACGGGAGAATCGTATGGAATTGGAATGCGGTTTTAGATGCGATGTAAAGCTATGGATGTTAGCTACAAGCAGAAGTTAGAATCATTTCTAGCACAAAAACTGAGGAAGTTATAGAAGTTTTAGTGGAGGTTGTTTTTTCAAGATAGGCGCGAGAATGGAAAACAGAAATGCGCTTTTAAAAGGACAAAAGGATTTCTTACACTAGAGGATGACTATGAACAAAACAAATGCCCCACAGGAACACAGTCACTTGATCAGAATGACTGCTTGCTAAGGACTCGCCTTCTTCAGATGGAAAAAGATCAGCGCAAAGATAGTTTTAGCAATACTATTACAGGAGGAAGATAGAATGGTTTGGAGAGAGTTCAGATAATTCAAAAGTACTCCTAACAATACAGGTTCTGAATACAAGATAGGATGGGTTTAAGATAGGGATTGACTATGGACATTACACATGCTAGTGACACAGTTCTATCTACAGATACTCACTAGATATGTTTTTAAACAGAACCGTCAGGATTCTGGCCCGTCAAGATTCTGGTTAGGGAATAGGATCTGGTTCTAGGACAGACAGCTGGGCACATCGGATTGGATCTGCAATCAGCAAGGCGCTCTGGTCACAGCACGGCACAGGACTGGACTGGATCTGCAATGCACTCTGGTCACAGCACGGCACAGGACTGGATTGGATCGGCCCTTCTTGGTTCTGATGATAATTCTTTCAGCAGGCAAGCAGTACAGCGCAGCCCGGCTGTATTTTGATGCATCCCCTTAGGTTTGTGGGTTCTGGTTCTGGAATTTGAGGCCTAGCAGAAAATGGTTGAGCTATGCAATGGTTTTCTGCTTTGCATAGTTTCTGGAGTCTGGAGCAAGGAAGGTGTAGAGTTCAGCAGCAGGGTGCTCCGCCAGTATCAGGATAGTGAGTGAATCTGTCCATCTTTCTGAGTGGTGAGCTATCTCTATTTTTGCTTTGATAAAGGGGTGTGTGGGCTGGTTTAGCCTAAGTTTGCCCCTTTTGACAGGTGATTGGGTCAGAGTCTCCCCTCTGCCTTGATAGGAGGAGAGAAACAGGGTGTCACCTTTATGGTGTCATTTGATGAGGCAGAGAATCCAACCCTAGCCCCTTGAACACAAAATCTACTTTTGGTACCATACGTATTTACACATGTGCAACCTCTATAACAATCACATATACAGATTACATATTTTCCATGGCAGCTATCCCTCAAAACCCTGTAGCTGTGGGATCTTGTTTTGGCTTTTCACAGAATTTTGCCCTTTTCATCAGGAACACAATGTCCAATTTATGAGCAAATCTCTACAGTGTGCACGTTTAACATGGGCATAAGTGTATAAAGTTTCAGACTTCTAGCGAAAATACATTTTGTTTAAAATCACATTTTCTGCCATTTCTTTCCAGAACATGTCACACGATTTTGCCGCCTCTTGAAACGTGCAGCCAAAATTTAGACTCACCAATCTGTTACTTTTATATTTTGTACAATTTTCAATGGCAAATTATAAGCTCTTTAAAAAAATGTTCTTTGTGAAGGTTCAGCCACAGATGGGTGTTTGTCTTCGCCTCTTTTTGTCTCCCTGCAGTTCAGAAGCAGTCTCCTCCCTGTTTGCTCTTGGCAGAGCCCATTTACGACGGACCTCACACCCCGCATTTCCTTAGCAGCAGCTGTTCATTGTTCCCTTTTGCCTCTGTAGACCAAGTTCTTTCCAAACCCTATTATTACCGCTTGGGTGTGATTTCCTGGTGGGGGGAAAGGCCATCCTTCTGTGGAGAAACCTGATATTCCAGTTTGGTAGCTTTTAGCCAGCTTGATTTAATTGTTAATTATGTTGCATTTTCCCTTAGCTTAAAACAAACTTGTGATTTCAAAATAGCAGCTAGATTTCTGATTCAAGATTTTAAACCATGGGATCAAAACAATTACAAGATGGTTACTCTCAGTAACATGCCTCTTAGATTGCAAACATTTGATTTCAGTTTATACATGTTTAAAGTTTAATCAGGCAGGCTCTTGACAGCTGTCATCTCAGCAGTCTACTGCTGCACAGAGATTTTTGAAATCCACAGACAGGCCACTTTTGCTGTGGAAATCCCTTTATGCGTTCAGCTTTTCAGGACCTTGCAAGTTCACAATGATTTCTTAAACTAAGTGAATTGTAGCACCCAGCAAGAATTTTGGATGTTTGAGGGTGTTTTGTACCGGCATTCTGCAGTGTCTGCAACAAAGAAAAAAAGATTTAAGGCAAGATTTTGGGGTTTCATTTAGCAACACTGCTTTTTCCTTCTGTACTCCATTTTTACTTGTTGTGGAGCCCAGTGACATATTCCAGGAGTGAGATCTCTGTTCCATCACTGACAACATGCGTGGCAGATTGGGCAGCCATCTTTTTGTGCTTTGCAAAGCGCGATTTTCAGAGGTTTTGGTGCGCACAAAGGTTTTGCAGCCTTTTTGTTATTTCTGGCACCCTCATAACCCAGTGCTGCAGAAAAGCAGAGCAGAAGTGGGTTAAAACATTCCACAGTCTGATGACAACCCCACTGTTCACAGGACCGACAATATAAAATAAAACATTGGTTTCACATCATGGTTTGACATCTCTTGTGTGACTATTATTAATGGTATGTTCTACCATTCAGGCAATTCAGAAAAGGTGTACTACCTTTCATTAAGGCAGATGACATAGGGATTTTTTGGGGCAGTTGTTTCCAGTCAAACTACTTGGTTTTGTCCAATTTCTTCTAGCAGAAGCAACAGCTTGCTTCTACACATGGATAAACAAAAAACTAAATTGGTGTTGTTTCTCTTGTATTCTAAGTCGAAAAACTTATATACAAATAAGTTGATTTTACCTACCCAGAATCTATTCCTGGATTTTACTTGATTTTCTGGGAGGATTAGGGTGCAGTACTGGTGCATTTTTCGTAGGAACAGCCCAATGACAGGATTGGATCTGCATTGGAAACAAGACTGTTGAGAACCTTTTGCATTACGCTTCAAATACTGCAAAGGATATTTAGATTATAGGATGTTAATTTCTGTGGTGTGCCAATTGCATCACACAAGAAAGTATTTTCAGGAGAATGTATTGTTCTCGAGAGAATTATGTGGTCTATAGTCAGCAAAGTATGCCGCCAGGTATGGCAAATTATTGTTGCTCTCATCCGTCATTTTACAGAAATGGCCACGTGTATAGATTGGCAGGGTACAGTATTTTTTTTAATCTGGCCTTTCTGGGGATGCGCCCATGGGGCGAGACAAAACATTACCCCTTAAAACCAAGGCTGCATTACTTGTTGCTCTTGGCTTACCTTGTGCAGCCTTCAATGGCTGCAATCAGCCACTCGTCTCTTTTGGAGGGATGCAGCAATGAAAGTCTGCTGCAGCGAAGGCCTATGTGCCTCCCTGCTAGTGTTTACTTTACTTTACTTTACTTTAAAATATTTATATAGAGCAACCATGGACCCATGGGCATCAGGGCGCAGACAAAATACAAAAACATTAAACAGAAAAACAAAAGAAAAGACTATCAGACACAGGTGAAACCTCAATCTAAGCTGCCACGAGAGTTCAAGCAAACACTCATATTTTCATTTTTTTCTTAAAAAGCTCCAAGGAATCCAGGCCAGGGAGAACAGGGGGAAGCAGTTTCCAGGCTTTTGGGGCAGTGATAAAGAAAGCTCCACTTTGTACCTTCTTAGTCCTGCATTTACGGAGGATCAGCTAATTCTGGTTACTGGACCAGAGAGATCTGCTATTCACCGTGTTACAAATGAGATCTTGCAGATACCAGGGCATAAGGCCAAGTCTACATTTAAAAGTAATAACCAGAAGTCGAATGCGGACACGTGCCTCCACTGGGAGCCAGTGCAAGGATCATCTAGCCTCCGAAACATGGTCACGGCGAGGTAGACCAACGACCACTCTAACCACGCCATTTTGAACTACATGTAGTCTATTGGTATCAGCTTTGCTAGGCCCAACCAAAAGGCTACTACAGTATTCTATTTAGAGCCGATAATTGCTTTAGCTATTGTCTCTGCATTAGCCTGAGAAATGAAAGGTCTGAGATGAGCCAAAAGCTTAATATAGTAAGCTGCCGCTGAGACAAGGCGCTTTCATGTTCAGCTGCTGATCAAAAACCACTCCCAAAATTTTAGCTTTCTTTTGGGGAATTATTTTAACCTCTCCTAGGTGAAAGCAATTATAGCATGGGCCTACCTTGGCCAGCATTGAAAGCGTGCCCACAATCAGCAACTCCATTTTATCTCTGTTTAAGGCAAGATAGTTCTGCACCATCCAATTCTCCACCAGAGTATACTCTCTATTAAGATATTCTTCATGCTGTGAGTGAATGCCAACAATGAGTATGTTCCCCCCTCTTGCTCCAAGAGAGCAAAAAATGGGGCCATAAAGAAGTTATACAAGCAGGGAGAGATAATGCACCCTGCGGAACTCCAAAAGTAACTGCGACTGGTGGAGCCTCTGCTTCCTGAAAGAAACCACTACTTTCTCTGTTGTTTAGGAAAGAACGAATATAACGAACAACAACCGGAGAAAAGTTAGCCCCCTTCCATTGTGGCAACCAGGATGGAGTGGTCAACCAAATTGAATGCGGCCGACAGATCTAGTGACATTATCGAATATGATAAAGCCCTGTCAACATGCTCCAAGAGCTTCGACTTCAACTCTAGAAGTGAAAGTCTCAGTTCCAAAACCTTGTCTAAAGCCTGCTTGGTAGCAGTTGAGAACAGGAAACGTATTCAGGTGTTGAGAGATCTGGCTATAAGCAATGTGATCCAGGATTTTTAACAGAAATGTGCATCCATCATAGGGCTGTAGTTAAGAGGCATTTCCGTTGCAAGACCAGGTTTTTTGTAAATGGGGGTGGCCCAGGCCTTTTTTGATGTCAGCTGGGACATAGCCCTGCTGAAGAGAGGAATTCACAAATGTACATATGGCGTCCAGTAATAAAGGTGGGCAAGATTTAATTATCATGGAAGAACAGGGGTCTCCTTTACATCTAGTGTCCTTCAATTGTTCCACCACAACTGACAAATCGCCACACTAATAGGTGAGAAGTTAAATTGGGGGGTAGAGGGACATCTAACTAACGACCCTATCCCGCTGTCACTGGAGGCCAAAGAAAAATCATCTATTTTGAGGATTATGTCCATCCTGATGCCATTTAAATAGTTTTGCATGGCACTCTGAATTTCCTGCCACCAGTCTGCATCCTTACTAAGGTTCCATGTGTTAATATCCCTGCAGAAATATTGCGATAAAAAAATATCACTATATTTTTGCAGCGATATTGACCCATGGACCCTGCGGGGGACACCCCCGCAATCCCTGCATTATTTTAAAATCTGCAGGGGACACCCCCGCATCCCCAACTCCCACAAATTATCCCCCCAAAAAATATTGCCTATGGCGAGACAAATGGCCATATGAACCCTGATATTTTCGGTGGGGATATTTTGTAGGGATACCCTTACTAAGAGGATGAGCCACTGACTGTTCAATGTTTCCTTGTTCTTTAAAAATTTTGAGAGTTCTTTAACATCTGATTTGGCACTCTGGATTCTAGGGTTGTGGGAGTTTTTTTTTTTTCGCTTCCACAATCACCAATTTATAAGATTTAGCAGCTACTTTATAAACTGCCAATGACCCCAAACAGGGGTTTGATTTCCACACATGGAACAGCTTAAGAGTTGAGGACTTACATTTTTGTAAATCCGGTGAGAACCAAAGTTTACTTTTCTTTCCTTCAATATCTTTTCTCTGTTTTAGTGGTGCAAGAGAATTAGTAATGAGATCAAGATTAGCTCCAAGAGAATGGGACATTGCTGCCGCCGAGTCAGTAGGAGGTAAGTTGATGGAGGGATCTAACAAAGGTTCTATTTTAACTCATGTAAGCAATTTCAAGTTCCTTGCCAAGGCGAACTGTGTTCTCCTGTTCTTCAATTTCTTAGGAAAATCTGCTGAGATGGCAAAGTGTACAAAAGCATGATCGGACCAGGGACAAGGAGAGACCTGAAAATCCTTGCTTTGTAACATTGGACATAGAAACCCAGTCCAGTGTATGGCCCTGGTGATGAGTGAGAATGCAAATCTTTTGTTCAAATCCCAGATCTAGAAGAACCAGCTTCAATTAAGCAGCCAAAGTGTCCTGTGCATGACCCAACCAATAATTAAAATCTCCTAGTAGAACAAAACTGGAGTTGGGCTTAAGGATGGCTAATAGATAATTTGAAAGGGCTAGTATGAAGTCTTCAGTTAAGGAAGGTGGCCTATAAATTAGAAGAAAATTCAAAGTACATTCTGCGTTGAGACCCAACTTAACATGCAGAGACTCTATTCCACCCATAATTTGGCCACGTATTCTCAGTTCAGATTTAAAAATCAAAGCCAGCCCACCCCTGCCTTTGACTCTATCCTGCTGAAACATGGCGTATGCATCGGGTAGAGCGAGGTCGAGAGAAGGGCCAGCAGCACGGGAACACGAGGTTTCCGTCAGTGCGCGGACATCAATGTTGTTATGCCCTATATGCACAGCCATCGTGAGCATATTTGACCAAAGATCTAGTGTTCAAAAGCATGCATGATAAATTATTAACCAGGGTAATCCTGCATTTGGCAAACATATTCACAACATCTCCCCCTCTGACGTTTGAGTGCTGGGAGCAGCATTAACAGTGGAGGACAAACTGACCTCAGCCTCACCCTTCCTAACTCACCCAAGTCCGTCGGCGAGCGAGGAGGTAAGTGAGACAAAACAACCATCTCCAGATCATAAACAGTGGAATTCAGAAGAACATTAGAATCGAGCATATGTCTCGTTAAAGTAGCACCACAATCTGAAACATAAGCTAAAGGAGCAGGGCATACCGTAGACACATAAACAGGCCTGGAGACTGTGGCATTGAAGATATTTCTAGCGATCGCAATTATGGCTAAAACTTCTGCAATCCCCATGATGGGCGAACAAACAAGGAGGATAACTGGTCTCTCACTCTGGACATGGACCAGCACAGAATGGCTAGGCTCTTCATACGGGCGCGTTCGCACCGGGTTCAAGGAGAAATATGCTGCTGGATTACAAGAAGTATGGGTAATGTAGTTCCAAGCAGCTACTGCGTGCAGAGTCAGTAACAAGGACTCTGTTTTAAATCACACTATGAGGTTTATATAGCAGGCTCAAATGCAATGGCCTAGAGAGGCTTTAAGGAACACAGAGTATAGATGCAATCTAACACAATTTTTTAAAAGTAATAAGCAAAGTTAAAATTGAGTTAAAAGAAATGGTGTGGAGTACATTTACCAGCCCAACAGAAATCTGTGCATCACAAAACTGCATTTTAGCAGTTCCAAAAATAATGGTTGCGCTGTGTCTGCTGAGCACATATGGGGTGAGATGGAACATAGACACCCCGAGAATGGCTGCATTTATTTTCTTCATGTGAACCCAAAGAGAAGGATTCCAAGGAAGAATGGCTCAGCGCTGCTGTGTTGTGATTTGCAAAAACTTAAAATTCCAAAATAAAATGTTCTGTGTTTAAAACAACCTTACACTGGTGCTATTTTCATCTATAAACATCACACAGCTTGGTTTTAGTAAAACACAGCCATGTCCTTCTATATTCAGGTTAAACACCATCAAATGTCTGTGAAAAGTAGGAATTCATTTCAGGCCGCACAGCCAGCATGCACTTTGGAAACAAATTAACACACGCAAAGCCCTTCCAAAGAAGCTCTCTCTCTCTTTTGCCTGGTGTCAGTTTCAAAGAACCCATTTCCCAAGCATATCCCTATGTGAAGAAATTGACCAGAGCTATGAAAGCTTTCAGAAAGCAAAATGCGAGGAAAACCGCATTTTGTTAGATGAACATGAAAAATAAAACAAACCCGTGTTCCTTTGCTTTGCAAAGCAATGAAATTATATTATGAAACCAAGATGGGAAAGACTACTGTAAAATGCCCAGAAACACAACTCTGCATTTGGGTAAGAAAAGCTGCAAAATATAGGTATATTTAACTATGTGTATTATATTTTTCTTCACAAACAGAACTTCAACAGCCCAACTGAGGCAGGCATTCCTCTTAGACCAGTTTGGCTTAAAGGCCAAATGTTGCACCTCTCTGTGATTTGATACTGCCAGGGCAGAGAACCAGTTCTTTGGGCTGACTATTGTGATAATTACACAGTGTCTCAGACTGCATGGTAGAGATGCTCCCAAGAACAAAGGGGAATTCCAACCCATGTGTTTGCCTCAGAAGTGTGAAATTGTCTGCATTCAAACTGAAGGACTTCAAAGGAGGAGTCATGACAACCCCTGGTCAAGCTGACCAGGGAAAGACATTTGGCTGTGGCATTGGGAACAAAGCCAGCCCATTTGATTTAAAAGACCTTTTATATTAAGACATTTATTTCAGTAATCTCAATAAGCAGTAATGTGAAATTATGATGGTTTTCAATGCAATTTTTGTATCAGCAAGATGAGACGATGTGGGTCTTCCTAGAATGTGGGGGATGTGAACGGCACCAAAGAGGCATTTCTGAGGAAGGCGTACAAGACACTGACGTAAAATGTATAGAAATATGCCCGACACTGTTAGGCTTATGTGTAGCCATTTGTAGAATTTTAGGTGAAACATTTTCCATAGAAATTGTGAAAGATTGCCAGAAGGACAAAAGAGCATCGCACAGACTTGGGGTTTGAAATGGCATATTCATTGTAAAATATGGGATCTGCCTATTTAATTTTCATGATGATACCAATTGTAAATATATGCATTTTGTCTACTAACTGATTTTAGCAAAAGTAACTATGGTGTAACAAAGCACATCATAAAATGCACTCCCTAAAACTGATGTCACTTCCCTGAATCCAATCCGCTTGCAGGGAGGCGGCGACATCCACAGCCTGACCTATCACATCTTAGAGGTATGTCCAGGTTATTTACGTCCACATAGAAACAATTATCTGATGTCATCTGGCTTATAAAAGGAGGAACCATAGAGAGAGTCAGGACATTCAAAAACCTGACATTCCAAATTCAGGGCATTCAACATCCAGAGATCTAGACACTCCACATTCACCTTGCAAGACTCCAGATTCCAGAGCCAGGCCAGAGGTAGCTGATCCAGATCCAGGCAGAACCTCCTATCCAGGCAGAACCACCTATCCAGAATTAAACCTTACAAAATCCCAATAATTCAGGGAGAAAGGAGGAAAGGCTGCAGACCCCTTTGGGAGAATCCAGTGACCAGAACTGTCTTTGCCCAGCTGATGCACCCTGCTGTCCACTGTGACCAGACCATGGTTTCCCCGCTGTTCCCTTAAAGGAGAGCCCAGCCACTGCGCAGTGACCAGATCCTTGTCTCGCTGTCCAGAGACCCTGTTAGCTGTCCAAACTACCCAGTTCAAGTGCATTTTGTAAGTATCAACCTCCCGAGTAACCAAAAAGCTGCATACACCGTTCTGTCACCTTGCATTCTGTCCAACCCTATAAAAATCCTATAAGTACCCTAATAACTTCTTAAATTGTCAGAATCCTGTGTGCATCTTGTCCTTAGAAGAATTTGTGTTAGTCTCCATGTGTTAGCACAATTCTTTCCAAATCATTTCAGTCCGTTGTGTAAGTCCTTAGTACTATTTTGAATAAATTATTTAATTTCCTATAGAGATGAACATGGTGTGAATAGGTTAACCTTGTAAATGAACTTCCTTGCGTACCGTGTCTTTCTTTAAATATCTAGCCACTCAAATATAGTTGCAGCAGGACCAATCATTTTGCTAACAAAACCGAGTTTGCCCGTGAAAGTGTTTCCCTTTTAACAATCTGATTTTCCTTTCCTCTAAAGAATCCCATCAAGAGTCACCCTTTCACTTTAGTATTGTACCTGTTATGTGCCTTTGTACCTCTTCGGTAAGACCGATTTCCGATTTCAACTGTTTGGCTCATTTTGTAAGCGGTTTGCTTGTTTTAAACCAGTGAAAACTAAGAAATTGTAATTTTACCCCATGTGATTGCTGCTGCACTGTTTTTCCTTCCCAAAGTCAGTTTTCTTACCTGTATGCATGTTGTTTAGTACATTGCCTTGTAGCTTGGAAGTTATCTTGCCTCTTTAGTACAGCTACACAAGTTCTTGTCTTATTCATTCAACTGAACATGTAAAATAACTATTCAGTGAATTCTGAGTGCCATTTTGCTCATTTGAAAGGGTTTTCAATCCGATTTTGGCCTCCCATTCAGGTGTGGTAGGCCGGATTTCTAATCTGATTTTTGCCTCTTAAATCTGACTCCTTGATACTCCTCTCCACACACACAAAACTTGGTGAACAGAGGTTTGGGGGAGTGTTGTAGGGGGAATGCATAACAGTTGTCCCATTTAAAAGTATTAGCAAAAGTGATATGGTTTTCATTCATATTTGAATTGCTGTGTCTGATGTCAGAAAGTTAAATTAAGATATCCTATTATTTTGCTCTGTAATCATCACCCCCATGGTGATTGCTGCCCTATATTGTATCTGTTTGATTTTATTCAAATTTAAAAATGAATAAATATTTAATTAATACACACTGGCCTGGTTCATGGTCCAATGCGCCACGGGGTGTATGTCAAGGGGTGTGTGAGACGGGTTGGCTACCTTTCTCAAAACAGAGTCTGAATTTAAGAAACTTGAAAGCATTTTTATTGTGCACCACATGTAAAAAGAGTCCTGGTCTGGAGTGTGCCGTGTTTTTAAATCTGTGACACAGTGGGGGGGGGGTCGTCCGGGATTGAGATACGTGTTTCCATCCGTGACAGCTTAACACAGCAAGCTAACCCAGGAAATTTAGTGACACTTTTTGTGGTTAGACAACTCTGTTACACTGTAAAAGCACCATCCCAAAACATAGACCCTAAGTATCAGGCCTGTGTATAAAAAGTAAGTAAAATTAACTGTGAACTAGACAAAAATCAACAGAGTACAGATACCCTTATAGAAATAATTGAATAAAGGAAGAACACTCTTCATAATGACCCCATTGGAGATAAACATGGCTAGGCAGCACCTCCTACATAAACTATTCATTAAAGGAGAGTGGGCAGAGCAAGATCAGGAGGCCTGGCTTGTAGAAATGATGCAACAGGTCACCTCCGTGAACATGGATGTGTGGCAGAACGGTGGCCTGTTACATCAAGCCTTGAGCACGTTGTATATGACTCTGAGTATTAAAGAGGAGCAGATTAAAATGGTCTAACTCATGGCATACATATATCTCCACATGGGGGTTATGGAGGAAAAATATGAAGGAAATAGAACCCTTGCGCAAAACTAGTCTGAGCGTTCAAACCAAATCCAGACTGAATTAAAACTAGTAGAAGAGAAATTGCAAAAGAGCCAAGATTCTGAGGTCAAATTTGAAAACTACATCAAACAGTTAAAAGAGGAATTGGCTATACAACAACAAAATAATTGAGAGCAAGAGGCCCAATTACATGCATTAAAAGTGGAGTGTCAAGAAAAGTTTGACTCTCTGCAAGAGAGTCAATAGAAATTGAATCAACAAATAAAATATAACAGAGTCTGCGCAGAGCAGATAGTTACTTTACAAAATCAGATCAAAAAATGGGAAGAGGAGAATAATCAATTAATCATTAAAGAACTCAACTTCCAAACAGAATTCGACCAAGAACAGCAGACATTAAGTGCTATCAAACAACAGCAGGATGACCTGGCTGAACAGAGGGGTGCCCTGTATCAAGAAAAAGAGGCCCTATGTCATGAAGTGTGCAACTTAAAAACAGACCTACAGAAAAGAGAGTTAGACCTCCAGAAACTGAACAAACTAAAAATGGTGTATGAACAATTATTGGGGCACACAAGATGAGTGGAAGGTGCTCTAGAAGAGAACACCCAAGCTAAAAATGCGCAAAATCGGGAGATGAATCTTCTGCAACAAAAATGGTCTCAGTGTTCTCAGGCCATGCAGGCTGCGCAAAAAGACAACGAGGGCCTATGTGATGAGAACAGTAGACTCCACAAGCAGGTGGCAGCTCAAGAGCAGGTAATAGAGGTAAGTCAAGCCCTGATAGCAGAGCAAAAGTCTCAGGCCTTAGCCTACCGCCAGGAAATAGTAGCTGAGAGGGAGAAACTGGAGCTGTTAGAAAAAGAGTTTGCTAGGCTGAATCCAAACTTGAGGGACCCCAAACAAGTAGAGAGGGACAGGCCCACCCCTGATCTCAGTGTGCTGCCTGCTGCACCAAGGGCCTCAAAACCATTTACAACCTTGTATGTACCAGGTACTGCTAACTTCATGCCCACCGGTTCACAAGAACTGGGAATCATGAGGCAGCCAGACTCTAGTAGGCCCAGCATGATTGAACAGGCAGGCCACCGGCCATCAGAAATTGATGGACGGGAATCCCTGTACAGATTCCAAAATATTATGGCCGATATATCTGATCAGGAAGACTCCTATGAGTAGAAAATCAGGGAGCTAGACCTGTTGAAGCATCATCTACAAAGGGACCATTTGGTTCACTTTGCAGGACAAAAAGAGCGTGAATTGAGGCCTCAAAAGAGTATTCTGAAGACCTCCACCCAATCAGGGCAGTGGGGGGGATCCTCCGCCAACCCTTGAAGCAGGGAAGAGTCAGAAGACCACTCTCCTGTGCGAAGAAGGGAGTTCAAGGGTAGTGACCCAGAGAGCCCAAGGCACAACAGGGGAGAAGAAACCAGACCCCACCCTTCTGAGAGCAACTCACAAGCTCAAAGAATCAGGTAGCATTTAGAAGATAACGAGTGGACCTCATATAGTAGCAGCTATGAGTCTGAGGGAGAATGGACTCAGATGAAGAAGCAAAAGAAGGCTAATAAACAAAAGAGAGCTCTGGTGAAAAACCCCATTAAGCAGATTAAGGCCATTAGAAATTTCATGACCTTATATCACAAAAATGCCATATATTCTGTCTGGGAGCATCTGGAGCTATAGGAACAGATGATGAACTCTTTTAACATCAGAAATAGCCAGAATTGCATAGATTATGCCAAATGGACATTCTCTCCAGAGTACTCCAGCTTTTCTGCTGGGCTGGAAGACCAGAACCATTCAAGATGGTCCACCTATAAGGTGGCCATCTTGAAGCACTTTTTACACACAGAAACCCCCAGGAGGCCCGCAAAGCGGCCTACAATCTGCAGTCTGGAGAGGATCAGGCCCCAAGAGAATTTGTGCAGGAGTTAAAATGGGCATTTGTGCAAACTACCAGGCGGGTGCGCACGAAAAGTAGGGAATTTATAACCACCTATTTTCATGCGCTCCCAAAATATATTATGACACAGCTGGTAAGAGATTTTCATGATAACTGGACCCTGGACTGCGTAATAGAGCAGGCTACCTGGATGTACGAGGTCCAAAAACCTGTGGAAAACAAAAATACAACTAAAAACCCCAAACCAGCCAACACCCCTGCTGCTGCTAAGGTGGCAGAGGTGAAGGTTGCCCGCATTGTGGACCTAGAAATGGGGGGGGGCAAAAAACACACCTTCCCAAAACCAGCCAAATCAGAGGCAAAGAAGGCTTTCTGATCATCAGCCGCAGGTGGTAGTCAGGTAGGATACCCCACCAATGTGACCTCTAACTGCTAATTATATTAGTCCCAGGTATAAGGGCAACATATCTATCTTGGGGTACATGTGGACTTCCCCAGCCCAAGAG
This sequence comes from Ambystoma mexicanum, assembly GCF_040938575.1. Classification (NCBI taxonomy): domain Eukaryota; kingdom Metazoa; phylum Chordata; class Amphibia; order Caudata; family Ambystomatidae; genus Ambystoma; species Ambystoma mexicanum. The sequence goes on along the minus strand of NC_090935.1, from coordinate 1,084,609,749 downwards.
GGGTGGGGAGCCCAATCAGGTGAGTACTGCCCAGGAAACATTCCTCCTAACTTCCCTCTGGAGGGCGGTAATCCTTCAAATCCTGGGTTAAGTTTCTTCCCCCGGTACCTTCCAAACCGCAACCTGCAGGATAACCTTCCTTTCTCTCCCCGCTTTCAGGAGTACAGACCACCCAATCCAGGAGAGGGGAGGCCAAGGGTGGAGGGTTACCAAGGGAATCCCCAGTACCCAGGGTACTCCTGGGGAAGGGATAGTTACCCTTCCCGAGAACAACCGAGATTTGATCAAAGATCCCCATACCAGCCGGAGCGGGTGTCCCAACTGGAACGCCATGTCCAGAACCTCACTCAAGATGTGAGTCGCATGATTGAGGGCTCAGCAGAACACTCAGATGTACATGGCAGCTCAGAACCCCACAAACCAAGGGTCTGGTATCCCGGAACAATGGCAGGGAGAGAATCACAACAACCCACCGGTTCCAGAGGAGGAGGCACAGGAGGAAGGGGGGTGCAAAGCCCTAGAGGAAGTTTCCTTCCTGACCCGTGAAAAGCCCCTGGACACCCTGGAACTGGAACTAAAATCTCTTGCCCCTGAAAATCTGCAACCCAGGGAAGAGAGGGTGGGTAAAAGAAACAAAGAAACCAAAAAGACCCATTTTGTGGAGAAAGTCAGTGTCCTCCGGTTTGATTGGGAAGAATCCTTGGAGGATTCTGAGAAGAAAAAATATTCTTCTTCAAGGACGGGGAATTCCTCTCAAACAAAAATGGGTCCCAAGAGACCATAATTCAGATTGTGTAGGTGTGGGCACTGATTCAGAATCACCCATCCCTGAACCCCAAAATTGTAACCCAGAGAACAAAATGTTGACAGAGGGATCCTCCCCAAATTCCCGTTGAGGGGACTGCGGATCTGGAAATTAAAAGTGGGCAACATAGGGTGAAGCACCTAGTGATAGTCGTGACTCCAGAGGGGACCCCATGTTTATTAGGTAATGACCTCCTCCGGGGGTTGTCTCCCCTGATAGACTGTGTAATTAAGTTCCTCTGGACTCAGCCTAACCAACCAATAAAATTAAAACAAAGTGTCAACTATGTTAGTTTAAATGGCACTTGCCGCATGGTTGAAAGAAAATCTGATCACATTGAGTTCATTAACAAAACAATAAAATACCTGACATTACAGTAATTGCTGTAGGACAACAAACTGGTGATGGGAACTCCTCTCCATTCTTGAAAATCAATCTTCCTCCCAGTTTTAAATGGCATTCCACACTGGAAGGAAATACTTTGAAATTTTATACCAATCCCCAATCTGAAAATCCAAATCCTGTAGTCAAAAGTGATGAAAATCCAGCTTAAAGCCTGACTGGTATTCCGAAAGTCAGAGAACAGCTGTTTCTCTCTATACAGTTAAATGAGGGCAGGGAGTCTGTTCTCGCCAGAGTGTGCCTGAATAATGGAAAGAGCTTAATCAGCGAAGCCGTGTTCAGGAAACTCCCAAAAGATCCAACCATTCCCACATTTAAATTAATTGATAAGTGGGAAATGGGCCTGGAAACTCCCAATTCCAAACATCCACTGCCTACCAGGTGTATGCTCAAAATGTCCATAGGTGACAAAGGCATAGAGCATAATTGTTGGGTTGTGCGAGATGTCCCTGCTGCATTCTAATAGGCAGTTACATTCTCAATCGGTTTGCAATTAATTTGGACCTTATGAATTACAAGGCCTGGTCCCGACTGGGGGGGTAACCCTATGGGCTTTGGTGATTCTGAAAAGGCATTTCGGTCAACTCAATTACTGCCGTATGTGGTTGAAGTTCAAATTGGAGAGGAGGTCACCAGCCCACGATGGACCAGATAATTCCCACTTGACTTAAACATTAAAAGAGGACAGAGACTACAAAATCCAGACGCATATGTACACCTCAATGCCCATCTCCAACAGCAGGGGTTGGGGTTAAACCCAACACCATTAGTCAATGGAGAACATAACACCATTCCAATAGTGGTGGATAACAGGGACCTTAGGAGTATCACTCTGGGCGCAGGCACCATTATTGGAATGGCAGTTGATGACGAGCATTTTTCCATGAACTGAAATTAACTGATAGGACCAATCCCCAATGACTGCTATGACAATGATTATGACATACCACCAGAAAAGATCTTCACCCGGCAAGGGGGGAATTTCTTGGTGTACTCTTCCTGCCCTTATGGGGGTAGGGGAGAGGTGACCTGTGACATCAGGAAGGATCTTCCAGGTTCACAATGACTGCCTCTCATACCTGAAACCCTATGTCCAGGTCAACACCCTCACCAGAGACCTCTTCACACAGCTGGAGGAGGCTGCTGAGATCGCGAAACCAGAAATCTTTCCAGGCTTTAGGCAGATGATTGAAGAGCGGGTCAACCTCGCTGATGCCTGTGAGACTGAGGAACAAAAACAAAAGCTGAAACAGGCGTTTTTAGATTTTCAAGATATCTTTGCTGTGGACTCGTACAACTGTGGTCGCACCGAGATACATGCTACCTCTATTCCCACCGACGCTGGAAAGACTTGTGTATTCATTAAGCAATATTGCTTGCCTCTCGCGTCTATGGAGTCTTTGACAGAAATTATCAAAAACCTAGAGTTCCGTAGGCTAATTCGTCCAGTCCACAGTGCATTTAATAATCCAGTGCTGGGGATTTTTTAAAAACCAAATGGCCAGTGGAGACTTTGCGCAGACCTTAGGGAGCTGAACAAATGGGTCCACATGTCCTGATGGCCTCTTCCCTACATTGACCACGGGCTGCCCCAGATCCAGCGGTCAAAGGTGTACACCGTCATTGACCTGACCAATGGATACTGGACTGTAGCCGTCAGTAGGGAAGACCAGTACAAGCTGGCCTTTACCTTTGGGGGTCAACAGTACACATGGACCCGGACTCCCCTCGGATACATAAACTCTGTGTCACGCTCACCTTAGCTCTGCAGGGTTATCGGGAGTCTCTGTTCGGAACCTTCTCTTGCTTGCTAGGAGGACTGCGTCTGCAGAGGGAAATCAAGAGAACCTGTGGTGAAAACTAAGACCTTGGGTAGTTGCAACCCCTCTCCTAGGCCCCTCCTCTGTGAACCTTTCCCCACTATGCGTGTGCTCACCTTAAGAATTTAGAAGGCTAGCTCTCCATCCTGCTTTCAATCTGTAGCAGGGGCAAAATAGTCCGATTCCACCAGTTGCTTCACTCAATGGCTCTGCCCAGACCTGCTGTGGCTTGGAGAAGTACTCTGCGCTTTTGAATTGTTCTTGCTCTATGTCTTGCTCAATGTCCTTACCAGATTTTGCTGGTTGTTTTCTTGTCCATTATTTGCTGGCAAGGTTAGTGCTTCTCTCTTCTTGTCTTTATCTACTGTGCAGCCTTTTTGCTGATGTCCGTGGCTGCTGTCTTTAACTACTGTGCAGCCTTTCTGCTGATATCCGTGGCTGCTCTCTTGGCTGCTCTCTAAATGCTTTCCTTTACTTGCGTTTGTTGGTGCACACTCTGTATTTGCTTCCCTTCCTTTCTTGCTTTTGTTAGCCTTATTGTGCAGCCTTTCCTTCTGTTGGTGTCCATGGCTAACTTGTGTGCACTCTGTAATACGTGGCTTTCTTGTCCTTTTTCTCCTGCATGCTCTGCATAATGTGCGCTCCCTGTGCTTTTCTTTTCCCAGGTGTTTGATGTCCGGAGCCGTGAGAAGCAGTATGGAAGGGCCGCTGAAGCTGTGAGAAGCAGTACGAAGGGCCGCACCTGCGGAGGGGCAGTGCCTGCAGAGGAGACGCGGACCCGACGTGGATGCAGCTGGCTTGGAAGAACTGGCAGCCGGGACCTCGCAGGTCCAGTCCACAGTGCATTTAATAATCCAGTGCTGGGGATTTTTTAAAAACCAAATGGCCAGTTGAGACTTTGTGCAGACCTTAGGGAGCTGAACAAATGGGTCCACATGTCCCGATGGCCTCTTCCCTACATTGACCACGGGCTGCCCCAGATCCAGCGGTCAAAGGTGTACACCGTCATTGACCTGACCAATGGATACTGGACTGTAGCCTTCAGTAGGGAAGACCAGTACAAGCTGGCCTTTACCTTTGGGGTCAACAGTACACATGGACCCGGACTCCCCTCGGATACATAAACTCTGTGTCACGCTCACCTTAGCTCTGCAGGGGTATCAGGAGTCTCTGTTCGGAACCTTCTCTTGCTTGCTAGGAGGACTGCGTCTGCAGGGGGAAATCAAGAGAACCTGTGGTGAAAACTAAGACCTTGGGTAGTTGCAACCCCTCTCCTAGGCCCCTCCTCTGTGAACCTTTCCACACTATACGTGTGCTCACCTTAAGAATTTAGAAGGCTAGCTCTCCATCCTGCTTTCAATCTGTAACAGGGGCAAAATAGTCCGTTTCCACCAGTTGCTTCACTGAATGGTTCTGCCCAGACCTGCTGTGGCTTGGAGAAGTACTCTGCGCTTTTGAATTGTTCTTGCTCTATGTCTTGCTCAATGTCCTTACCAGATTTTGCTGGTTGTTTTCTTGTCCATTATTTGCTGGCAAGGTTAGTGCTTCTCGCTTCTTGTCTTTATCTACTGTGCAACCTTTTTGCTGATGTCCGTGGCTGCTGTCTTTAACTACTGTGCAGCCTTTCTGCTGATATCCGTGGCTGCTCTCTTGGCTGCTCTCTAAATGCTTTCCTTTACTTGCGTTTGTTGGTGCACACTCTGTATGTGCTTCCCTTCTTTTCTTGCTTTTGTTAGCCTTATTGTGCAGCCTTTCCTTCTGTTGGTGTCCATGGCTAACTTGTGTGCACTCTGTAATACGTGGCTTTCTTGTCCTTTTTCTCCTGCATGCTCTGCATAATGTGCGCTCCCTGTGCTTTTCTTTTCCCAGGTGTTTGATGTCCGGAGCCGTGAGAAGCAGTATGGAAGGGCCGCTGAAGCTGTGAGAAGCAGTACGAAGGGCCGCACCTGCGGAGGGGCCGTGCCTGCAGAGGAGACGCGGACCCGACGTGGATGCAGCTGGCTTGGGAGAACTGGCAGCCGGGACCTCGCAGGCCAGGTTCAGGTAAGTACAAGGGTAAGGAGCGGGTTGCAGTAGCGAGGAGCTGGTTGGCAGAAGATGGTGCCGGGACCGGAGGAACATGGTGCACGTTCCGCTGTCTGTTGACAGTAACAACGCAAAGCATGGATTGAAGCCTGGGTGTGGCTTAGATAGTCAGCCACATCCAGGGATTGAAGAAACTAGACCCGCGGCTATCCAGTATACTGCTGACTCCTTTCTCCTCCATGTTAAGTTGTGACTGGATCCAAGAGCGCCATGCTCTGGTCCAACTGGGTTCCCTGGTGCTAGAGGAACATTGGAGAGGTCTAATAAACCAATGGGGGGCTCTAGGAACATGTGTGTGTAATTTTATTTTAGGGTTGGTGGAAGCAGGGGCAGGAAGAGTTGTGACACTCCGGAAATTAATTCAACATCTTCCTACACAAGGCCATGCCCGACTTGGGTGAAAGGGGTAACCTGGCCTATGTGGATGATGTCCTGATTAAAAACTCAACTGTGGAGGAAGACATAGGGGAAATCCGCTATGTTCTGACACAGTTGAGTGTTGCCGGAGCAAAACTGTCCTTCCAGAAGGCACAGTGGTGTAGGACCCGTGTCAACTTTGTGGGACATGAAATAACCCCTGAGGGTCTCTGTGCCCAGGCGAAGAAAGTGGAAACACTACTAAAACTGAAAGACCCCACAATTCTGCGTGAGCTAAGAAGCCTTCTTGGACTGACCAACTACAGTAGGAAGTTCATTGAGGATTACGTAGAGGTCACGAGACCCTTAGTCCATATGTTGAAAGGGGGGTCAAGTGGGAGTGGGGTCCAGAACAAGCCGAGGCAGCAAAACAACTCAAAAGAAGTCTCTCACAAGCGCCTTGTCTATCTTACCATGTCAAAAAGAAAAGGCGTTCTTCTTGGAGACGGGGTTCTCAAATACATGCTTGACAGCAGTATTATACCAAAAGCATGACAAGGTCAATAAAGTAATCTCCAATGCAAGCAAGACTTTGGGCCTCATTATGAGAATGGAGGTAATGAAAAAAGGAAGGCGGAATGGTAATAGCGGCATCGTTAACGGGTCCGGGCATTACGACCTGACAACCCGCCAATACCGGCACCGCCCATAACGTGCCCCCTCATACCAGCATGGGTGCGTACACGCGCCCCTTAGGGGAGCAAATACCGGCATGCCGGTAATAGGAGGACATCACAACCCACACAGGCATGCAAATACCGGCATCCCGAAGGCAGTAATAAGGGGCTGCATGATGGCAGCCATACAGGCATCGCAGACCACCGTAAACAGCAATCAGCAATCAAGCCAACTGCCACAGGTGCACACAATCACCACAGGTGGACTCAATGGAGTCTGGCCCAGTATAAAAGCAGTACACCCACACACCACACCCCTTCCTACACCAAAATGCTATCACTAGCTGTTGCAATCATGGGGCTGAAGGACATGTCTATACTGCTACAACTACAGCAACAACAGCAACTACAGCAACAACTACAGCAGCAACAACAGGCAGCACAAAGGAGACACAGGAGGAGAAGGAGGGTGAGACAGGCCCAGCAATTACCACAAGTGCAGCCAGTAGTACCTCGTAGGCAGCCACCAATCCCTCGCATCAGACCCAGTCCATTCAATCTAACCCCTGAGCAGATCCACACCCTATACCCGTTGGACCGGGACACCATCAACACCATAGTGGACATGATAGGCAACGACATTGCCAGCCTCATAGAAATACACACTGCCATCCACCCGCTACTAAAGGTGGTGTCTGTGCTCCCCTTCCTGGCCACAGGCACCTACCAGAACACAGTCGGCCAGCTGCATGGCATTTCACAACCACTATTTTCACGCATGTTGACCCAAGTGCTGGATGCCCTCCTGAAACACGCTAGCACCCACATATCCCTACCACGGACTGCCCAGGAGATAGCCGACACCAAAGTAGGCTTCCATGCACTGGCAGGCATGCCCAGTTGTGTTGGTGCCCTGGACTGCACCCATGTAGAATTGGTAGTCCCCCATGCCGTAGAGGTGGTGTACCGCAATCGCAAGCTATACCACTCCATCAATGTGCATATGGTATGTGACTCCAGCAAGTTCATCACACATTGCTGCACCCGATTTCCTGGATCAACACATGATGCCATGGTGCTATGTGACTCCACGCTACCCCGTCACATGGTGCGACATGCTGGACCACGTGCCTGGCTGCTTGGTAAGTTGCCTGACTGGCCCATGGCAGTGCATCAGGGTAGTGATGTGTTGGGATGCATACTCCACCTGGATGGGAATGGGGGGGTGCATACTCCACCTGGGTGGGAATGGGTGGGGGGATGCATACTCCACCTGGGTGGGAATGGGGGGGATGCATACTCCAACTGGGTGGGAATGGGGGGTGGATGCATACTCCAGCTGGATGGGAATGGACGGTGAGTGGAGAATGCACGCAGAGCTAATGACTCCTGACCTGAACCTCCCAACCCCAACATGACACATCATTGGCACACATCTGACCATTTACGTATATCAATGACCACATGCAAGACGCATGACTAAACAGTCAAGCAATGCATGACTAAACAGGATCCCAACTGTGCCAATGTGGCTAGTGTGACCATGCACAGTGTAGTATACACAGCAAAAATGGGAGGCAAAACATTGTCCTACAGCCACACTACATCCACCTCAGCATGCATTATTTCACCCTGCATCATATATTCAACGCCACCCAGACTACCTCACCATATTGCAGTATCGAACGCATCATAACAATATTGGTGCATACGTACAGGGACATGTGCAGGTCCACAGCAAATAGCTGGGACCATGACTGTGTATCCTGAAGGTGGCAGCTCAGAGTGACTCACGTAGACCTATCTGTATTCTCTTGCAGGTGATGGAGGATATCCCTTGAAGCCGTGGCTACTTACCCCTGTGCGGAACCCGCGGAACAGCCATGAAGAGAGTACAATCGGGTACATACCCGTAACCGTGTTGTGATTGAACAGACCTTTGGCTTGTTGAAGGCGCGGTTCTGCTGCCTAAGCAGGTCTGGTGGAGCACTCCTTTATGGCCCTGAGAAGGTGGCAAAGATAACCATGGCCTGTGTCATGCTGCACAACATGTGGGTCCAGAGAAATGTACCACTGCCACCTGACATTGACATGCATGCACCAGGTGAGGATGTTGAGGATGAAGATGGAGGAGAAGCAGCACCCCTGCCAGTACGTGATGTACAGGATGGCCGTGCAGTACGGCAATCACTGATTCACAAATACTTCTGACACACAGGGACCTTGATAGATATGTGTCAGTGACACATTATACACTGTGTCCATGTGGACATGCACACAGGGAATGTGGGGAGTTGGCCACTGTACACCGTCAGACATTAAAGTGATACACACGAAAAGATGAATGTCCAGCCATTGAATTTTTTTAACACAACGGGTGTATTTATATAAATTGAAGAAAGTGGAAACCCCCACCCCTAACCCCCAGTGAAATCCCAAAACCCCCCAGTGAACTCCCCCAAACTCCCAGTGAACTCCCCCAACCCCCAGTGAACTCCAAAAACAAACCATTGTACTCCCAAAACACCCCAATGTACTACCCCTAATACTCCGAATCACCACCAACACCATTGCACCCACTCCCATAGTTCTCACACACTATTTGCGGGACTTCTTGCTGTCCGGGGGTGGCATTTCAGTGTGCCTCGCACTCCACTGTGTTTGACGCATAGGGCTGGAGGGTCCAGAGGAAGGGGGGGCAGAGGAAGCGGGTGTGGTGGATGGGGAGGAAGCTGTGGTCATTTGCCCGCCTTGTGCAGGTTGAGTCTGCTGCATGTGGAGCAGGATGAATGTGAGGACCTGCGTGATGGCCCCCATACAGTCTCTCATCAACAACGCCGAGCTGTTCATGGTGGCTGTGTTGGCAGCTATGGCGGCTGTGTTGGTGGCTATGGTGGCTGTGGTACCCGCTGTGGCTTGGGGTATCCCACGCCTCGTGTCCTCCCCATCGGTGATGTATTGCCAGAGCAAGTCCAACATAGACTCCTGTCTGGTCTCCACCCTCGCCAGCCGTGCCTCAAGGCTGATGGTGGGAGCAGCAGTGGTCGAGGGTGCTGCCATGGGGCCTGCATTAGCAGTGCTGTCCTCGGGGAAGGGGCTCAGGTCGGAATCATGCAGTCAGGCCTCCGCACTGCTGCAGGTGGGTGAGGGCTGAATGTTGGGTGGGGGTGTGGGCACGGGGCTTGGGGAGTGTGGACACTCCACATGCGTTATTCCTTCCTGGTCCACAAGCTCCTCCACTGTATCATTGGTGTTGGTCTGTTGTTCTACGGCCTTGCCTTCCACTGGTGTGGGTGTAGGCAGCTCAGTGTGCACGGTGTCAGGCGCACTGGGTGTAGGAGTGGGCTGCGAGGTGGCCTCGGAGGTGGTGTTGTCACTGGCCTTTGTGATTGGCCGGGACGTGGATGCCCTTGTGGTGTGATCCTGGCTGGCATCTTCTTCATCGGTGCCTGGGGTGTAGAAGAGATGCAGGGCATCAGTGATGGTGTTACATGTTAGATGCATTATAGGGTGCTGTGGAGTATTTCATTTATCATGCATTCATATCTTAAAGGTGTGTCACACAGGGTAGTATGAAGGGGGCATTTTGGCATTTTCTGCATGGCAGGTGGCATGCCGTTGCATTGGGGTTTGTGTGATGTATTACATGGGCACGGTCTGTGTGTGTTGGCTGTGTGTTGGTAATGGGATTGGCACTCAGCATGCATTTCAGTGTGGCAGGGTTTGACGCTCCATCTGGACAAGAATATGTTGATGTGTGTGCTTAGACATGCATTGCCTTGCCTAGACTCTCTTCCACATCACTTGGGCTACATCATGGTTTCCCCTACAGGGATCTGCAGGGTCAGTCACCTCCATCTGCAGTTGATGCCGCACCCGTCTCCATCTCCCCAAATCCCTCGATGGACTCCAGATTGATGAACGTGCTTGCCGTCTCCTCCCAGGTGGTCAGTTTGGTAGGAGAGTGGGGACCCCCGCCTGTAGCCGTGGCCTCTCTCCTGTTGCTTGACAGGATATTGCGAACCCTGAGGCGGAGGTCATCCCACCTCTTCTTGCAATCCTTCACTGTCCGTGGGGTGGTTCCAAAAGCAGAGACCTTGTGGGCTACCTCCTGCCAGACCTCCTTCTTGCGCTGCTGCACCTCACGCTTCAGGTTCTGCTAATTTATTACCTCAGCATGTGCAGCAAAGGTGTCTGCAAGCATGTTCAATTCTGCATCAGAAAAGCGCTTTTTCCGCAGGCGGGGGATAGTCTTCCGGGTTGCCTTCGACATGGTGAGAGTTTTGCCACTGGTCTCTCCTATAAACAACTGGTGGTTTGGGAGGATTGCAATGGATTGTGTTTTTAAAGATGGCCTCTGGCGCATTTCCTGTTCTGACGCAATGACGTTACTTCCGGGTCCGGTATTACAAGCCCGGTATTAGCATGCTGTTATTACCGGGTCGGTATAAAGGGGTTCCTCCTAGGCGGAGGCGGTATCGGCGGGTCCCGTGATGGCGCTATCGAGGGGTTGGAGGGCCTTTAGTGGCATGCCGGTATGGCCATTCCCGGCATGGGGGTTCGCGCGTGCTCACGCACTCGTAATCGCCCGCTATTAGTGGCGTCTTACGAACACGGACCCGCTCGTACCTCCATGCCGGTAATGACCCAGTTTTTACCGCGCTTCTCGTAATGAGGCCCTTTATCCTGTGTGAAGGAAACATTCAATGATTGTGAGAAGGCACGCATGGCAAAGGTGTAGGCATTGAAAAATTACCGTACGTTCATCCAGGGGGAACACACCATGATGGAGACTCCACGCCAACCATTGTGTGATACCTTCATAGCAACAGAATCCGGCCAGGAAATGTGAGTAATTCCAGAATTACTTCCTGGATTCTGTCCATGCAATGCTTTCGTGTGGAGGTTAGATATGGCCAAAACAAGAAGAGTCCCCTCGTGCAAGGTCTGGCTGACTTGCATGATTGTGCCAGAGAAAACTGTCTCAAGGACGAAAGTCTCAAAACTCAAGACACCATGGAGGCGTACCTGAATTCCATGCACAGAGTATATGACGAAGACAAGTGCGAGGGGATGCCCACAGTTTATGTGGATGGATGCTTCTACCATTTTGACAATAATGGGGAAAAGGAACTGGTGGCTGGCATTGGGAATGCCTGTGTGAATGATGCCCCGGAATCCTCCGCTGGGTACAGAATCGGTCACTGCAGTAGCCAGATTGCAGTGCAAAACTGACTCCACAAACTGGTCATAATCACTGATTAAGATTATGTCCAAAAAGGTTTTGTGGAGTTTCAATTGGAGAACCAGAGGCACGCTGTTTGTAAATAATAAACAACTTAAACATGGCAAGCTCATACAAAATATTGATGATCTGGTCACCCCTAATGGGATGACCATCTATTGGAAAAAGATTAAGGGTAATTCCAAGATAGAGGGGCCAGACAAAACTGGAAACGACCTGGCTGATCAGCTGGCCAAAACCAGAGCCATAGAGGGGGATCTCCTTGAGATTGAGTCCCTGTTGCGGGAAATCCAGATCACTGCTGTCACCAGGTCCCAGACAAAGGCTCACAATGAACTCTCAACTGCCCAGTGGAGTAAGGAGACCCCAGATGCTGATTTAATCATGGCACAAAAAGGGGATCCGATTATTGGGACATTTTACCAACACATCGAGGACCCTGAGAACCTTTCTTTGATAGGAACTGATTACATTGGGTGTTCATTAGGTGTCCCAAAATGTTCCCAATCCAAGAAGATTTGTTGGTAAGTAGATCCATCTCTGGATGTGACCAGTGGGTGGTACCTACCTCATTCCAAAGCCTGATGCTAAATCAAGCCCATGACACGGCCACGGCTGGTCATCAGGGGTTTATACTACTCTAGAAATCTTGCTGGAGGTTGCATACAGGCCACACATGTGGCAGGACCTTGACCAATATTTGAAGGGATGTCTTGTGTGTGCACAATTTCAGCCAAGTTCACTCACACACCAAGCTCCCCCCCAGAGGAGGAGGATGACAACGCCTTGGTCAGATTTACAAGTAGATTTCATCGGTCCTGTGATTCGCTCCTCTAGGGGGAACAAGTACATGTTAACCGTAACATGCTTGTTCACCAAATGAGTGTGTGGAAGTGAGAGACTGGAGCCATGGTAGATGCATAAATAATAACTTTAATATAATACACCAACTTGGGTTCAGATGTATTGGTTAACAATGTCTCTGACAGTTTCCTCAATGTCAAAATCCCATGTAGGCAGAATAGAGGAAGTTTCTTGACTGGCTCTTACTACTAGCGGCCAGATAGGCCCACCATTCCCTCCTTCCTTCTCCTTCCTCGCCAATGTTCTGCAACGAAACGACAAACAAAGCCTGGTGAGTTTGCTGGCTTTTATGTCTGCCGTCAATCTGATTTCCCCACCAATAAACTTGCTTCCTGTCTAGCGTGCCTTCCATTGGCTGCTTAACTGGAGTAACGCCTTTCTTAAATGTTGCTGTCAAGTTCCACCCTCTTGTTACATCCCAACAGCCCCGGATGGTGTTCTGCTTCCCTGAGTAGGCTCACTCCCATTGCCTCCCAGCTCGCCTGGCGTAAGGGAATGCTCCACACCCCTTCCCGTCTGTTTCGGTGTGGTGTCTTTCCCTCATCCTGGATAGTTTGCAGCAGTGCCAGAACTCCGTGGGTGTTCGGGACGCCTGTGGCTCAGAGTGCTGCATGGTGTGTCGCCAACAGGTTGTGGTAAGTAGGGCTTTGGGTTGTTGCAGTGTGGCTGAGCGGTTGCAACTCCCAGTAGCGCGATTGGGTGTGCATTTGTGAGAGCCCCCTTTCAAACCCTTCCGGCTTTACCTGCGTCTGTCTCCACCCGTAGCTCTCTTCGTGTGTTGGGTCCTTGTTCCAGGACCCGTGGCTCCCTTGAGGTGGTGAGCTTTCCTTACCCAGTGCCCGTATCCCTGATTCCACCTTACACATCCCCACCACAGTCCCAGGCCGTTCAGGCAAGGGAGAGCATCTGAACTGGTAGTCGGTCACCAGCTGGAATCCGGCCGGTCTATGCAAGGTAAGGAAATCAAAGGGCTGTAGGGACAGGAACCAACAGAGGACCCGCTGGTTGGTGTACTTATGCTTGGCTAGCCACTGCAATGGAGCATGGTCTGTATACAAAGTGAAGCAGCGACCCAACAGATAGTACTTGAGGGAATCCACAGTCCACTTAATCGCTAAGCACTCTTTCTCAATAGTGGAGTACGATGACTCGTGGGGAACTAGCTTCCTGCTTATAAAACAAACCGGTTGGAGGTCTCCGTCTTGCTCTTGCGAGAGAACGGCTCCCAACCCTTGATCCGAGGTGTCTGTCTGTAAAAAAAAAATGTTTTGGGAAATCCAGGCATCTTAGGACGTTGTCCGAAGTGATTCTTTGCTTCAGCATCTCAATAGCCTCCAGGGCCATCTTATTGCTGGTTAGGTTGGGAGATCTGTTGTTCCTCAGGGCATCCGTCAATGGTGCTGCAATTGTCGAGAAGCCAGGTATGAACTTCCGATAATATCCGATGAATCCCAAAAATGCCCTGATCTGCTTCTTAGTGGAGGGCGTCGGGATCTTATGGATGGCCTCGATTTTAGAGACTTGTGGTCGCAGTACCCCCCCTCCCAACCAGATGTCCCAGATATTTGGTCTTGTGTGCTCCCATCGCGGTCTTCCTGGGGTTTATGTGTAGACCAGTTTCATGCAAAGCTGCCACTACCAGTTCTAAAAGCTGCATATGTTCATTCCATGATCTGCTGTATACTACTATATCATCCAGGTAAGCTGCTGCATACCTGTCATGAGGTTGCAATATCACATCCATCAATCTCTGGAATGTCGCTGGCGACCCATGCAACCCAAACAGTAATAGCTTAAACTAGTATAGCCCTTGCGGTGTGGCGAAGGCGGTCTTCTTCCGGTCCTGGCTCCATAGGGGGATCTGCCAATACCCCTTAGTTAGGTCTAGCATACTTAAGAAGTGTGCGGATCCGATCCTCTCCAGTAACTCATCCATCCTGGGCATGGGGTGTGCTTCATATTGAGATACTGAATTTAATTGTTGGTAATCCATGCAAAAACGTACTGAGCTGTCCAGTTTCGGGACCAGTACTATAAGTGAACACCATACACTGGTTAAGGGTTCAATTATGTTCATGCGCAACATATCTTCCACTTCAGGCTTGATTATTTGTTGCCTGGCTTCTGGGATCCTAAAAGGTCTTATTCTGATGGTCTGTCCTGGTGTTGTCTCAATTGCGTGTTCAATTAGGTTAGTCCTCCCAGGTAGAGAGGAGAACGTTCGCACGTGTGCAGCTAACCTGGTCATCAATTCTGATTTCATGTCAGGCAATAATGCTGCTCCCCACTTTACATCCTCTAAATGGTCTTGTTTTCTTTGTATGGTTTGTTCAGAATATTCAATCTCGTCTGTTTCCATAAATGCCACTGAGAGTGGTTTTGTCCATTCCTTTAATAGGTTTACGTGATAAACCTTGTCTGTTGGTGAGCAGTCATTTTGATATACTCTATAAGTCACTGGCCCAACAACGTCTTTGATTTTGTAAGGGCCCCTCCACCTGGTTAGTAATTTATTTTGGCTTTTAGGGAGGAGTACCAGTACTTGGTCGCCTGGTTTGAAAGTTCCCATATGGATTCCCTTATTGTAGTTCTTTTCCTGGGTCACTTGGGCTTGTCCGAGGTTTTCTTCTGCCATAGTGCGTAGGGTGGTTAGGTGTTCCTTAAGTTCCTCACATATCCGGTTAAGGACACTTTATCTTCCTTTACTAGATCAAGGATAATCCGGGGCTGTCTTCCGAACAGAAGTTCGAAGGGGGAAAAGCCTGTAGAGGACTGTGGTGTATCTCTTAACACCATTAATACTAAAGGTACTATCCGGTCCCAGTTCTTTCCCTCTGGACCGGTTAATCTCCTTCTCATTTTCTTGATTGTTTTGCTGTACCTCTCAATGAGGCCATATGTTTGGGGATGGCAAGCCGAGTCCTCAGTTGCTTGATCTGTAAGCGTTCACACACTTGATGTAGTACAGTGGACATAAAGTTAGTGCCTTGATCGGCGATGACCTCGGAGGGAAAACCTACTCGTGCAAAGAATGGTATAATCTGGTCACAAAGCTGTCGAGCTGAGGTCCCCTTTATGGAGAATGCCTCGGGGTATCGTGTTGCATAATCAACGATAACTAATAGGTATTTATGTCCTCTAGATGCTGGTTCCAGGGGGCCTACTATGTCCATACCAATTCTTTGAAACGGTACGGATATCAGTGGCATACGTTGTAATGGGGATTTAGCAGGTATGGTTCTGCTAGTCAGCTGACATCTAGGGCACCCCTTGCAGAACCGGACCACTACCCCATAAATTCCAGGCCAGTAGAACCTCTTTAGAATATTCTGTTGTGTTTTCAGCGATGCCATCTGACCGCCGCAAGGGTGGTTGTGTGCCAGCTGTATAATGACAATTCTATGGGATTTGGGTAATACTAACTGTTCCCTTATTACATCATCTTCAGTTTTGTATTTTCTGTACAATAACCCCTGCTAAAATAGGAATACTGGTCCCTTGGACAGGTCCGGGTCCCCTTCCTGGCTAGCCCTTTCTTGTGCTATCCATAGATTGGGCGGGTCATGTAGTTGGCTTGGCACCAAGCTAATCGATTCCTTCTTTAGAGCCCCTTCGGTTTCCCTTGGGCTGGTTGGTAATTTCCTGTGGTATTTTTCTCAGAAGGGAGTTTCTCCTTCCCTGCTAGTTTCCTCATTGTCTGGTCGAAGTGGGGCAGGTCTGTACCTATGACTACTGGGTTGGGCAGAGAGGGTAGGACAGCAGCTTTCAAGGAAGTCCTCCTGATCTACCTCTACCTGTATTTCCTTCATTGGATACGTTTTTATATCCCCATGTATACATTTGATCAATACTACTACATTAGGCAAATTAGGTGAATTACTCACGATTGGTGCGATGATGATAGTATGTTTGCTGCCACTGTGTAGCAGTGACCATGCTGGTCTTCCATCAACCCTTATGTCCATAATGTAGGGACGAGGGATAGGTTCTTCTTGGTATGTTTGCATATATCCTTTTTCAATGGGTTCCATCGCTCTTCTCCCGGGGCAGAATATCGCTATGTGGCCCCACTTGCTGCAATCGAAACATTGGTGCTGTCGGTATCGCGCAAAAGGAGGCTTTTCATCAGGGTGGGGTCTCTTCTGTTCCGATTTCTTGGTTTGTTCTTCCTGAAGTCTCCATCTAAGGTACAGGGATCTCGCCCCCCTTGGAGTCTCGCCACTGGGTAAGGGTATCCTCCCCGTAGCTCTGGTTGTTGGAATCCCGTTGATATCAGCCTTCTGGTATGCAGAAGCTATGTCTACTACTTCTGCTAGCGCTGGCTGGTGGTTTTGCCTCCCCCATCTTTGCATTGGTCCCGGTAGTGCCTCCACAAACTGTTCTAACGTGACTTCGTCCAGTAATTCCTGGTTAGCATGGGTGGGTGTCTGGGACTCCTGTGAACTCAGTTCTGCTGACTTTTCTTTCATTTTTATCAGGTACATTTTTCTTCTGTACTTTTTAGTTTAGTGTTTGTAGTGTACTTTTCTCTTTTTTGGAACCACACTGGTTGCATGCCCAATTAATTGCACATGTGCTCTTTACCTTGTCCATTCAGACTTTATTCAAATTGATGTGGATAGTTGTGTACAGCCTAGAAGGCGCATTACTCTATTTAAAATTGTTGGATTTTCTATGTGTTGCTTTGAAATGACATGTTGTAATTTTGAAACTGATGATCTCCTAAATGTATGTTATTTCAGATTATTCTTTCGCTCCTGAAGAAGGGGGTGTTCCCCAAAACGCGTAGAGCCTTTCAGAACATCAAAAGAATATTGATTTTGGACACTTCTCTTTAGTTTACTACAAGAAGATTTCATTTATATATCGATGGCCTGTTTGAAATTTTGATTTGATTCCTTTTGAAATGCATATGTGAATCAGAAGCCTCTGGATTGAATCTGTTTTATTAATGTTTTTGCTTTTATGTATATATTCATCATTTCTGAAGTAAACATTGGAAAGATTTGACTGATTGTGTATCAGCTTTAATGGTGTGCAGGGGACGGGAGTGTCTTTAGTTTTAGACACTTGTTTTTTGTTGATGTTCTGCACAAGCCCTGTGTCAGGGCCTGTATTCCTCCTCAGCACCCGGAACTCTTAAAGTTTCATTGATTTAGAAATACATATTTTTTAACTTGGTGTGCACCTATCTAACTCTACTTTGTTTATGTCTTGGTCCCTCATTGTGTGACACTAAACATAGGTAGCACCCGTACCTTGGAGTATGTCATTTTCTAAAATTAACAAAATTACTGATAAACATGCCACGACTTTGGCATTCACTAATGAGGAAGCTAAAAACATTTTAGCTTTGATAGGCCAGACCGAGAAACTTGTTGACACACAGGAGAATCCAGATCGTCTCATTTCTAAACTTGAGAGAATCATCAGACGTGAGATTGCGCAAAAATTGCATGCTTCCACCTTAGTTGAGTATAATAAATCTCAACGGATACCAAGAGGCCTTAGAGTATATCTGAGGCCAACGCTATGTAAAGAGAATAAGGACTTTATTATTAAGTGGGACCAGATACTTAATAAATGTTCATTGGACCTTATTCTTTTGATGATCCAAGAGTTAGCTAAATTACTTGATGTGATTGACAAGGAAATTGCAGACCTAATGGAGCAATTAAGTAAACTAAAATCTGAACAAGACTTGAAATCTATTTTAGAAGATATTAACCAAAAGCTTGCAGCATATAAAGAGGATATTGAACAATGTAACTTACGTAAATTCAGAAGGGACACCTTTGACTATCATAACGACATTGTATACTCCTGGCAGGAGTTTTACGCCCAAAGAAATAGGAATAGATTCCCTAACCCTTGACCAAATTCTTCGGGTTCAGATAATACTAGCAAAGGTAGTATAGGTGATCCTATACCAGGCAAAAAAGTTCTGGCACATCAACCATCAGATCCTACCCAGACAACAGAAGCTGGAGGATCAGTTCCCAATACTTCTGGTATCCCAATAGCCCTCTTTTTTTTAGAAAAAAGACCCGACGTGGGCACAAGGAAATTATGGAATCTATTGTTGTTAATATTTCAAGTAAAAACGTATCGGATAATCTATTGGATATTCTTAACAAAGGTCTTTCCTTTGTTCCAACTTCGAATCCCACATTGTTTGATGAAAAAGTGAATTTTCATCTATTATTACGCAAAATTAAGCTTAGATTATTTTTTTACTCACAAACAGATGAGTCAGAGTGGGAAGACTTTGATGATCAGTTGGAGATGAGACCAAAAAGTTCTTTTGATCCTCCAATTGATAATCCTGTCAAAAACATCTTCGAACTAAAGGTGGGGAATGATCTGAAGAAAATCAATTTTCACTCAAGAGTCCCGTTCAATTTGAAAGATTTTCAACTGAAGGAATTAGAATCATTGGCTAAAGATTTAGAACTGACCATTAAACCAGCAGACAAGGGGGGAGCAGTTTTAGTAATGCACTCTTCCTTCTACCACTCCCAGTGTAGATCTATGCTTGAGGACAATACTACATACCTTAAATAAGATAGGGACCCCACTGCGCATATCAGGGCGACAATTGAGGATTGCAATAATAAAGCCTTTGATAACGATTGGATTAACGTGAAGACTAGGGGCCTCATTACGACCCAGGCGGTAAGTTACCGCCTGGGTCGTACCCTTACCACCATGGTGTAAACTACGTTTACACCATGGTGGATGGCGGATTTACCGCCCCATTCCAAGGTGAGTGGGGCGGTAAATCCCCATTTCCCATTTTACCCTTCCCCATTCCCATTTTTGCCCCATAGGGCATAATGGGAGTGGGGAAGGCGCTAATTACGCCACCGTAAATTACGGTGGCGTAATTAGCACCATGGTCCCTTAGCGCCATGGATTTTAACGCCTGCAAAAAGCAGGCGTTAAACTCACCATGGCGCAAAGGGACCTCGGAATCAGGCGTTAAGGGTTGGCGCCGTTTACGGTGCCGTTAACCCCTTAACGCCTGATTCGTAATGAGGCCCAAGATCTTTTTTGTTAAAGAAATATCCGATTATCCCTGTTCTATACGGTCTCCCTAAAATACACAAGGATAAACATCATCCACCATTGAGGCCCATTGTTGCGGGTACAGAAAGTATTCTAGATCCTGTATCCAAATACGTAGATAGGATCCTACAACCACTAGTACAATCAATACTGACATATTTGAGAGACACCACGGATTTCCTATTGAATGTTAATGAATTCACTTGCCTGTCATCAGACTGTATACTTTTTTCCACTTGATGTCTGTAGTCTATACACCTCCATTCCACATCAGGAAGGAATAGAAGCTGTAGAGTGGCTATGATTACAAACCGATAATGTGAAATGTGATCCACAACTTGTCATTGAATTCATCACTATAATTTTGCATAACAGTTTTTTTAGATACCAACAGGAATATTATGCTCAAATATCTGGTACATCTATGGGGTCAGCAATGGCCCCAGTTTATGCAAATATCTATATGTACTGATTCGAGAAACTACATGTGTTGGACAATCTTGAATGGTCACCGAAGATTGTAATGTGGAAAGGGTACATATATGATATTTTTGGAGTAAGGTGTGGTTCCAAAAAAGAATTGGAAGATTTATTTAGTTATCTTAACACTGTGCACACATGGATTAAATTCACCCTTGAAATAGGAGAACCTACTCTTCATTTCCTAGATGTACAGCTGGAGATCTCAGATAACCAAATCAAAACATCCTTGTATCACAAGCCTACGGATGTGAACAGTTTACTTCATTATGCGAGTTGTCAACTTAAGCCAATGATGGCCAGTCTACCGTATAGCCAGATTCTACGCTTGAAGAGAATCATTACTGACAATGAGGTTTTTCAGGATGAATGTACAACATTGTGTAAAAAGTTTACTTCAAGAGGTTACCCCAAAGAAATAGAGGAGGAAGCACATGTCAGGGCACTCCCAATCACGAGAGATCAATTACTGACCCCTAAACCCAAAAAAGACAATGCTTCCATTCTTCATATTTTGAAATACTCCAGACAGTCATTACACATCAAAAGAATTGTTTAAAAACATTGGTCCATTTTACATCATGACCCTATATTACTCGAATTGTTTCCACGACCACCTATGATGGTTTATAAAAGAGTTATGAACATTAGAGACAAGGTGGTTAAGGCAGAACGTGGAGCCAGAGACACACAATCAACACTTGCAACCAAGAAAAACGGCACATTTCCGTGTTTATCCTGCAGTCACTGCAATAACGTGGTGAAGGGTGATTACATCACACACCCCCACACGGGGGAAAAAATCAAATTGAAACATTTCGCTACCTGTCGATCGATGGGGGTCATCTATAGTATCAAATGCCCTTGTGGCCTGATGTACATTGGACAGACCGCAAGGTCTGTCAGAGAGAGGTAGACTGAACATAAATCTAATATTCGATGCAACAATGAGAAATCCCCTGTTGCAAGACATTTTACATCTGCATGTCATACAATAGCACAGATTCGATTTACTATTTTGAAAGTGGTGAAGAGACCACCTAGGGGAGGTGACTACATGAGGACCTTAGCCCAAAGGGAGATGTTTTAGATACATACGTTGGACACCATTTCACCAAAAGGTTTGAACGAAGATTTTTCCCTTAATAGTTTTATATGAACATGTTCTCTTGGTTCATTTTGAGTCCTTGGATATTTTGGAGTCTGTATAGGTTTTTACTTAACTTGTGTTTCTTTTAGGTCTTTGTTGAATATTGGATTAATTGGGTACAGTTTATTGTCATTGGAACTCCATTTTTTTACTTAATCTCTCTATCCCTTTATTTGCTTGTTGCTATTTGGGTTTGAGCACTTAATGGTTTCAGTCTTTTTTCTCTTTTTCTCCATGCTCGATTGTAGTTAATTATTTTTTTTCTACCGTTTCCTCTTTAGGCTATTTTGCTGATTTAATCTTTACCTTTGCTCCAAAAAATGTTTTTTTTGGGGTTTTTTTAATTCTTTTTTTAGATCTTTTATCCCATTGTTTTTTTGGCAGTTACTGGAGTAGTTGCTGCCATTTTTTGGCTGCTGCATCTATTCAGGTGATTTTGTAACAATATGCCCTCTAAGTAATATCCACTGTAACTCTATACGGGAAATTCTTTTTGGATTTCCTTTGTCTATTACCCATGTTGCGGTGTCAGGGGCTTCAGGTATTTGCCTAATTTTAGCTGAAGTACCTGTTCACGTGACTCTCTCACGTGTTACGCATGATTTTCAAAGTGTCTGCATTCAACTTTGCTTGAGTTTCGGACACGGGGATGTTTTGCCCCGTTGTTATCATTCCCTCACGTGGAGACGAATAGAAATACAGCAATGTTATTCTTCCAAGCGCCGTATTTTGACGCTTGCCGTATTCGATCATGTGACACTGTCACATGATTTGAAACGGCCTTTAAAAGGAGAGAGACTTCATGAAACGCTATGCTGTCCAGGCAGTGGCAAATCCTTGAGTCTGTGACTTTCACGTGCAGGTGAGTCTAGGGACCAGATGGGGTACACTGTATCTTTCTCTGTTCCTTAGCGGATACTAGATAGAGATAGGCTTTATCTACATCCATATGTTTTTTGCCATTACTTAAAATTCGAAATCATGCTTTGCCCCTGGTGGGTTGGGATTGTGATATCTAGGGAGAATTTGCCCTCCCTAGATGGTGAGGGGGAATTAACATCAACCCCCGGACTGGGGTTTTAATGGTTAAGTTGATATTGTTGGTTTTGTGGTTTTTTACATTTAAGACTATTTTGTTTCTATTTTACTTTTCTTTTAGTTGCCTACATGCTTTGTGGTGGATCCTTTCTACATTGAGGCTGAATCCATATATGTGTAAAGTCTCCAGCTTAGACACTCTCAGGGCGATAGTTCGTAGTCAGCTATACGCGCCTCGTGGGACAAACTACTCAGTGTTCGCCGACTTTACTTTGGGGTAAGCATAGTATTCAATTCAGGAATAGCTGCACTATTCTTTTGTTTAGGTACAGTGGTTGATTATTAGCCTTCATATACATCCCTTTATTGAGCAGGGTATTCTCTCCTTTTGGATCTACCCCACCATTAATCTGTCTACAAACAAGCTATTTTTCCCGTGTGGGAATTTGACATATCTTTGGAGAGTGAGAGGACTCCTGTGAACTCAGTTCTGCTGACTTTTCTTTCATTTTTATCAGGTATAATTTTCTTCTGTACTTTTTACTTTAGTGTTTGTTTGTAGTGTACTTTTCTCTTTTTTGGAACCACACCGCTTGCATGCTCAATTAATTGCACATGTGCTCTTTACCTTGTCCATTCAGACTTTATTCAAATTGATGTGGATAGTTGTGTACAGCCTAGAAGGCGCATTACTCTATTTAAATTTGTTGGATTTTCTCTGTGTTGTTTTGAAATGACATGTTGTAATTTTGAAACTGATGATCTCCTAAATGTATGTTATTTCAGATTATTCTTTTGCTCCTGAAGAAAGGGGTGTTCCCCGAAACGCGTAGAGCCTTTCAGTCCATCAAAAGAATATTGATTTTGGACACTTCTCTTTAGTTTACTACAAGAAGATTTCATTTATATATCGATGGCCTGTTTGAAATTTTGATTTGATTCCTTTTGAAATGCATATGTGAATCAGAAGCCCCTGGATTGAATCTGTTTTATTAATGTTTTTGCTTTTCTGTATATATTCATAATTTTTTAAGTAAAAATTGGAAAGATTTGACTGATTGTGTATCAGCTTTAATGGTGTGCAGGGGACGGGAGTGTCTTTAGTTTTAGACACTGTTTTTTTGTTGATAGCATGGGTGGGTGTCTGTAGCCATTTTTCCACTAGGTCTTTGATGCGATAATACAGTTGACATGGACTCTCCCCACTCTTCAATTTGACGTCACGTAACTGGATTCGATAGGCTTCTTCATTCAAACCCAACCGGTCAAGCACTGCTGCCTTAATCTCTCCATAAGGGGTGCTTCCATTGGGGTTCGCAGCCTGGTATGCTCCCTCCATTATTCCAAACAAAAAGGGTGCTACGTATTGTCCCCATCATTCAGGAGGCCATTGCGCATTCCTAGCTATCCTCTCAAACTTAGTGAAAAGAAATACGGGGTCCTCTCCATCTTTATACTTTTGCAATAAGGTCGATGGTACCAGAGGCTGGTTCCAGAACTAGCGACTACGTCTGTAAGTCGCATGATATTTTCGTGCTGTTTTTCTTGGGCCGTTGTTTGTAAAGCACTTTGAAGTTGGATGGCTTGCTGAAAACCTTGCCGGTCAGCAACAGCTTGTTGGGTCTGTATCTGGTTGAGCTGCTGCATCTGCTGCTGCCCCTCTGCAAAGTTTTAATCTTATTCTCCATTGCGCTGTCAAATCCCACCTTCGTCGCCACTTGTGGAAGTGAGACACTGGAGCCGTGGTAGATGCATAAATAATAACTTTAATACACCAATTTGGGTTCAGATGTATTGGTTAACAATGTCTCTCACAGTTTCCTCAATGTCAAAATCCCATCTAGGCAGAATAGAGGAAGTTTCTTGACTGCCTCTTACTCCTTAGTGGCCGGATAGGCCCACCATTCTCTCCTTCCTTCTCCTTCCTCACCAACGTTCTGCAATGAAACGACAACAAAGCCTGGTGAGTTTGCTGGATTTTATGTCCGCTGTCAATCTTACAATCTTATTTCCCCACCAATCAGCTTGCTTCCTGTCTAGCGTGCCTTCCATTGGCTGCTTAACTGGAGTACTGCCTTCCTTAAATGCTGCCATCAAGTTCCACCCTCTTGTTACATCCCGGCAGCCCCGGGTGGCGTTCTGCTTCAAACCCTTCTGGCTTCACCTGCGTCTGCCTACACCCGTAGCTCTCTTTGTGTGTCGGGTCCTTGTTCCATGACCCGTGGCTCCCTTGAGGTGGTGGGCTTTCCTTACCCAGTGCCCATATCCCTGATTCCACCTTACAGGGTGGAATGTCTCCCAGACCCAAATTGGAAGGCAGAAACAGCAGCTGCCACATCTTCTCACGTTTTGGCCTTCCCCAAAGGATTGAGTCAGACCGAAGCAGTCACTTCACCAGCGAAGTGATGGTAAAGATGTGGGAGATACTTGGGGTAAAAAGGAAACTTCATATTGTATACCACCCATCCTCTAGAGTGGGAGTTGAGAGGTACAATAAAACCACTGTGAGCATTCTAAAAAGGTTTGTGGCATATTCTGGGCCAAGTTGGGACATCCGATTACCGCTTGTCCTGATGGCCATCAGATCTACACCATCTTCTACGACCAAAATGTCTCCATTTGAGCTAATGACTGGACAAAAAATGGTGCTACCTCAGCATCTGCCCTATAGAACACAAGAGCAGACACTGATAAACGCCTCCACAACACATGAATACGTTGAGAATCTAAGAAAACACCTTCAGCATGCTTTTGGTACACTCCGCAGAATCTGGAGAAATCGGCAGAGGGGATGAAAAGTCACAATGACTTAAAAACAACCAAAAAGGAATACCAAGTAGGAGACAGGGTCTACTTGTACAATTTTCAGAGGAACCAGACTAAGGAGCAGAAATGTCTCTACTCCTGGCACAGTCCCTTTGAAATTGTAGAGAAAATTTGACCTGTCACTTACAGAATACCTCATCCCCAAAGGAGAGCTGTCAGAAGAGAAATGGTCCACATTAATCAGTTAAAAAGTTGTCACCCCAGACACACTTTACAGCTGATTGAGGAGCCAAAGGAAAATCAAGTAGAGGAGACACCTGGAGAATGAGAAGAAAGAAGACGAAAAAGCAGAAGGCAATAGGTAGGCCCATAGGTATATCTATCTAACAGGGAGTGTTTTTCTTCATTGTTATTGCAAAAATATACAACAAAACCATGGTGTAAAAGTTCAATCATGTCTTTGCCTTGTTAAGTAATGTGTTTGCTGATACTGTTCAAATACCCCTGATCATTGTAAATGTATTCCTTGTTTTACTGATGTCAACCTTCCGGGAAGACTGTCAATGAAAGATTCTAAAACCTGTTTTTATCTATCTCCTATTAGATTATTAATTCCATGCCCTTCTAGAATGAATGAGGACCACCCGGGCACCTGGAAAGGCAAGGAAAGGGGGTGCCGCGCCACACTCTCCAACCAAAAGATGGAAGAAGATCTTGGCATACAGCTCCCTAATGAAAGAAGAACTCCAGCCGATGAACCCCACTTTGCCCTACTCTCCCTCGACACAAGAAGTTCTGGGAAAGCAGGGAGTCGGGTGGGGGGATTCTTTGGGGTACATTTACCAGCCCAACATAAATCCCTGAATCACAAAACTGAATTTTAGCAGTTACAAAAATAATGGCTGCGCTGTGTCTGCTGAGCACATATTGGGCAAGATGGAACATAGACAACCAGAGAATGGCTGCATTTATTTTCTTCATGTGAACCAAAAGAGAAGGATTCCAAGGCAGAATGGCTCAGTGCTTCTATGTTGTGATTTGCAAAAACCTAAAACTGCAAAAGAAAATGTTCTGTGTTTAAAACGACCTTGCACTGGTGCTATTTTCATCTTTAAACATCACAAAGCTTGTTTTTAGTAAAACACAGCCTGGTCCATCTATATTCATGCTGATCACCATCAAATGAGGGCCATTCCTCCCTGAACAGCATTATTGTGTCAAATAAGGTCTGTGAAAAGCAGGAATTCATTTCAGGCTGCATGGCCAGCATTCACTTTGAAAACAAATTAACACACGCAAAGCCCTTCCAAAGAAGCTCTCTCTCTCCTTTGCCTTGTGTCAGTTTCAAATAACCCATTTCTCAAGCATATCACTGTGTGTAGAAATTGACCAGACCTATGAAAGCTTTCAGAAATAAAGATGCGAGGAAAACCGCATTTTGTTAAATGAACATTAAAAATAAAATGAACCTGTGTTACTTTGCTTTGCAGAGCGATGAAATGACATTATGAAAGCTAAATGGGAAAGGATACTGTAAATGTCCAAGAAACATACATTTGGGGAAGAAAAGCTGCAAAAATATAGGTATATTTAACTATGTGTATTTTATTTTTCTTCACATATAGAATTTCAACAGCCTGACTGAGGCAGGCATTCCTGTTAGATCAGTTTGGCTTAAAGGCCAAATGTCGCACCTCCCCGTGATTTGATACTGTCAGTGCAGGGACCCTGTTCTTTGGGCTGACAAGTGTGATGATTACAGGGTGCCTCAGACTGCATGGCAGAGATGCTCCCAAGAAGAAAGGAGGGTTCCAACCCATGTGTTTGCCTCAGAAGTGTGAAATCCTCTGCATTCAAACTGAAGGTATTCAAAGGAGGTGTCATGACAACCCCTGGGCAAGCTGACAAGCGAAAGACATTTGGCTGGGGGATTGGAAAGACTGGCCACTTTTGGGAACAAAGCCAGCCCATTTGATTTAAAAGTTTTTTTTATATTATGGGCCTCATCACGACGTGGGCGGTAAATGTGGCGGATTATCCGCCGGACCTAAATAGCGATAACGCCAAGGCGCCCGACGGATAATCCGCCAGATCACAAGTCATCGTGCACGCGCCCCGGTCCCTGGCGTTAGCGCGATTAGCGCGAACCCTTAAATCCGGCGCACCGTGCGCAACCGCCACGTCGCGCTTATAGTGCGCGGGAAACGCGTCACCGCCGGAACGGGAAATAAAGCGGCGGCCATCTTGGAAATCAAAATCTGTCGGATATCACAGCTTCCGGAAGCCATCCACGTAATCCAAGGCTGGAAAATGAGTCAAGAGCGCACTAGGGACAAGTCTGCACTGGACAGGGTCAGGAAACCCAAGTTCAGTGACCAGGAGCTTGAGGTACTTGTGGAGGAGGCACTGACATACCATAATGAGCTGCAGCAGCGGAAAACCAATGCCCATCGTAGAGGCCAAATATGGCTATCCGTCGCCCAAAGGGTCAGTGCCGTGGGGCGCGTGCCCCGGGATGGGGAGGACTGCCGCAAGCGGCTGAATGACCTGCGCGTGCGAGTGCGAGGCATCCTGTCCCAGCACAGGAGTGCAAGTAGGGCCACAGGAGGAGGGCCACCACCACCCCCACCATACCTCACACCATGGGAGGAGAAATTGATGGGCCTGATCGACGTCGGAACCATCGAGGGCATTGGTGGAGTGGAGGCAGGGACTGGCATCGGCCCAACGGCAGGTGAGTCCCATCCCCAAATACATGCATCTGAATGAGAGTGAAGACATATGTCTGAGGCACTGCATACATCCGTAACTGAGGCCCACATCCCTAGAACGGTAGTGCTGCCTAGATGACCCCGTACGTGCAGTGCATGAATGACAGGGGCAGGGCATAGACTCCCATAGCCATAGAACAGCTACGTAGAGTGGTACTGTGCATCAACACAACCACAAAAGCCTGAGCGCAGTCCACCCCAATCACGCGTTCCCATGCAGTGTACCTCCATGCACATCCACAACAAGCACCACATGGTGACTAGACAGAATGCAAGTTGAGTGTGTCATTGGTACTGTTTTCAATCACACTTGTTGGCATGATCTGCATCATACAAATGTGTGTAGCATTGTACTCAAACCACCCCCTATGTACCCCATAGGCACACGTCAATCCCAACAGCCCGGTGATGATGGGGATGAGGCCACACCGACAACGCGCCCACAGCACCGTGCCTCCACCAGCACCAGCACCCCACAAAGACGCCGCACCCAAGGGAGACAACCCAGGGGAACACCCACCTCACCCCAACGCAGCCCCGCCAGACAGCAGCAGCAGCCACATGGCCGCAGGGAGATGACCGGCAGCTCACCCCAAGCCACCATCCACAGCCCCGATGCCGAGAGAGGGAGGTCTGAATTGGAGCCCGACATGGGAGCAACACCTCCACGTGGGCATCATGCCGCCGCACTACACTCTCACAGTAGTAGTGATGGAGAAGGGGTGTCAACACCCCATGGAAGCCCAAGCCCAGGCAGACAGCAGGCAGGGACTCGCCTGTGAGTCGCTGCAGCACACCACAGCCAGATGTGGACACACCGTCCTATGGGAGGCCAGAGGACCAGCAATCTGAGCCAGGCAGCCCAGTCCAGGCTAGTGGCTTCTCGCCATGCAGACCCCCCCATCCCCCCCGACAGCACCCAATTCGCGGTCCACCACGTGACACACCAGGGGAGCCCTTTGTCACTGGGGCAGCAGTCATGGGCCGACTGGACATCATCGAGGCCAAACAGGCCCGGGTTGAAGCCATGGCAAAGGTGCAGAGCAGGCACATAAAGGCTGTCAGTCATTCCATCAGGCATGGGTGCAAATACTTGGCGCGGGACAATGCGCGTACACGGAAAGTCGTACAACAATGCACCGCTGCCCTGACAGGCTTTGGGCAACGAGTCCGCGAGTTCACAGAGGCAGTGTCAGCACTTGCAGAACAGCAACGCGTGGCCAATAACCTCATGTGTCAGCACATGATGGCCAGCGCTTCTGTACCCTCTACTTCCACCACACCCACAACAGAGGGTTCACTAGAGCCATCTCCGAGGCGCCTGTCCATGCGCCACCTGAGGGCACGCACAACGGAGGGGCCTGGGAGAGGGAAGCGTCCGCGCCCATCCTAGTGGTGCATGGCATCATTGTTGTTGGTCTGATGAGGGAATGGCACAGTTGGGGGTTGTACACTGGGGGAGGGGGGATTGTTGGGTCTTCACTGGGGGGAGGGGGGATTGTTGGGTGTTCACTGGGGGAGGGGGGATTGTGTGCTGGGTGTTTACTGGGGGGAGGGGGGTTTGTTGGACAGAAAATAAATCACGTTACAAAAATCACAATGCATGGACAGTAGTGATTGTTACAAGTGCAATTTAATGTGGAAGTGACATATTTACAATTTACCCATTACCCATTTCTAAAAGAATCCATCAATCAATCCCTGTCTGGCCAACCTCCCCTCCCTCAGCCCAACCCTTTGTGCATGTGCAACACCTTCTGGCACTTCATCGCCCTCACTACCATCCTGAGGTGGCTGGACATGAGCATCAGGGGGCAGTGGCACATTTCTGCGACAACAGGTGTTGTGCAGCATGGCACATGTCAGTACAATTTTTCCAACTTTTTCTGGTGCATACATCATTGCCCCTCCCGTGCGGTCGAGGCACCGGAAGCATGCCTTCAGCAGTCCAAATGCCCTCTCCACGCAGATCCGTGTACGGGCATGGCCAAGGTTGTATGCCCGCTCCGCCGCCGTGTGTGGGTGACGCACAGGGGTCATGTGCCTCGTGTACTGGGGATATCCAGAATCACCTGCAGGGGAGAGAAAGCCGGTATGGGGACAAGGTAAGTCCAGTGGGTGTACAGAGCCCTGTCATCAGTGTGATTTTGCCATATTTGTCATTTGGCCTATTACATTGTGGAGTGTGCTGTCCTACGGGCACGATTGAATCAATGGGGTACTCTCCACTTGGTACGCCTATGTTTCTGTATGTAACAGTACTCATTCACTTGTCGCAGGATAAGGGGGCCCTTCCATCTACTTCTGCTTGACAGAAGAGGCTGCCTCATGTGTCATTGCAAATCCATTTGGCTACAGTTGCATTTGCTGCTCTTCACTATTCTGTACTGTTCTCCATGCATTTCCATGGCCATTTTGTGGACAGTGTTTGTGGGATGTGCATTGTCATTACTCGGACTACTTATGTGTGGAGCATTCGTGGATGTGCCAGCTCATGGTTTGGAATTTCATTACTGTCGGATGGGCAGGGTGGGATTTCTGTACTGTGTCAGTGTTGGGAGCCATGGTGCTACTCACACAGGAGGCTTTGTTGTGGTGGGGCTTCCATATGTCACTGTGCCGCCACATGTCTTACATCCTGCATGGGTGTGTTCTGCTGTGTTGGACATGTTGTTCGTGCAAGGTGCTTGAATGTGTATGCTGCAGTGATGCTGCTGCCTATTGGGAATGATGGATTCTGTGACAGGCACCATCAGTTGTGGATTGACTTGCTTTGTGGTATACATTTGTAGTAGCCATGTGTTTTGGTCTCGGTGCCTTTCCATGTACGCTGGCAGGGTACTGTTGCGTATGGACCATGGAGTCGTGGGTGGATCCTGGGTAGCGGGCACAGCAGTGGCTGAAGGTGAGGTCAGGACCACATGTCATCTGCACGTTGAGGGAATGGTACTGTTTACGGTTTCTGTAGGCAGCCTCATGTGCCTGGGGTGGTACAAGTGACACATGTGTGCAGTCCAGGGCTGCTATTAAATTCGGGACTTGGGCAATGGCATAGAATTGACCCTTAAGCTGGTGCACCTGTGCCTGTGTGGTTGGCAATGCAATGTGTTCGTTCACATGATTCAAAAGTGCATCAAACACCTGTCCCAGCATGGCACTGAATGTGGACTGGGCCATTCCATGCATCATGGCAACGGTATGTTGGTAGCTGCCAGTCCCAAGAAATTGAAGCACAGACACGAGCTTCACTAGGGGAGGTACTGACGTGCTGGTTGCTATGCGGCTGTATATGTCACCCTGGATTGTGTCCAGCAACTGGGTGATGGTTGCCCTGTCCAGCTGATATTCTGTCACCAACTGACCATCAGTCAGGGCCCAGGGTGTTGGCCTGACCCTGGGGATGGCTGGCCACCTTGCTGGTGCTGCTCGCCTCCTCCTTCTCCTCATCCCCACTGCCCCCTGCACTCCCAGGGCCCTGGCCTAGTTGACTGGCCTCTGTAGCTTCAGACGCAGCAGGTAGAAGTCGACATCAAGGCTCCCGGCTCCAAATGGCAGCATGGTGTTGGGGTGGGTGTGTTGTGCATGGGTGGGTCCTTTATAGGCCTCTGATTTGCATTGGTTCCACCTGGGCCCTCATTGCTGTCTCCTCCCTGCTCCTGCTGGTGTGATGGTGTTGGGGAGGGTGTGTTGTGCATGGGTGGGTCCTTTGTAGGCCCCTGATTTGCGTTGGTTCCACCTAGGCCCTCATTGCTGTCTACTCCCTGCTCCTGCTGGTGTAATGGTGTTGAGGAGGGTGTGTTGTGCATGGGTGGGTCCTTTGTAGGCCTCTGATTTGCATTGGTTCCACCTGGGCCCTTATTGCTGTGGACTGTGTTCTGTTATCTCCAGATTTTTTCTGGAGGTATTTTCGGCGGATTATCCGCCGCTTTTCTGGCGCTAATAGCGCTTACGCCGGACTCGTGATTGATGATGTTTTAGCGCTAATTGTTCCTGGCGCTGTTATGGCTGGCGCTTGTACAGCCAGCTGTCCTTGCGCCGGCTGTAATGGCGCCGGCGGTATTTGGAGTCGTGATCCGGCGGACCCTTAAAATCGGCGCTAAGAGCGTTACCGCCGATTTTAAGGGTTACCGCCCAAGTCGTGATGAGGCCCTATGACATTTATTTCAGTAATCTGAATAAGCAGTAATGTGAAATTATAATGGTTTTTAATGCAATTTTTGTATCAGCAAGATGAGACGATGTGGGTCTTCCTTGCATGTGGGGGACGTGAACGGCATTGAAGAGGCATTTCTGAGGCAAGCATACATGACACAGATGTAAAATTTGATTGAAATATGCCGGACACTGTTAGGTTTATGGGTAGCCATTTGTAGAATTTTAAGTGAAATGTTTTCCATAGAAATTGCGAAACAGTGCCAGAAGGACAAAACAGTATCGCACAGACTTGGGGTTTGAAATTGCATATTCCTTGTACAATAAGGGATCTGCCCATCTAATTTTCATGATGAAAACCATTGTAAATATAAGCATTTTGTTTCATAACTGATTTTGGCAAAAAACTGTGGTGTGACAAAGCACATCATAAAATACACACCCTAAAACTGATGTCACTTCCCTCGATCCAATACGCTTGCAGGGATGCGGCGACATCCACAGCCTGACCTATCACATCTTAGAGATATGTCCAGGTTATTTCTGCCCACATAGAAAAAATTCTCTGATGTCATCCGGCTTATAAAAGGAAGAAGCATAGAGAGAGTCAGGACATTCAAAAGTCCGACATTCCAAATTCAGGGCATTCAACATCCAGAGATCCAGACATTCCACATTCACCCTGCAAGACTCCAGACTCCAAAGTCAGGCCAGAGGTAGCCAGAGGTAGCCAGAGGTAGCTGATCCAGATCCAGGCAGAACCTCCTATCCAGGCAGAACCACCTATACAGAATTAAACCCTACAAAAATCCCAATAATTCAGGAAGAAAGGAGGAAAGGCTGTGGGCCCCTTTGGGAGAATCCAGTGACCCGACCTGTCTTTGCCCAGCTGATGCACCCTGCTGTCCACTGTGACCATGCCCCGGTTGCCTCGCTATTCCCTTAAAGGAGAGCCCAGCCGCTGCGCAGTGACCAGATCCTTGTCCCACTGTCCAGAGTCCCGGTTAGCTGTCCAAACTACCCAATTCAAGTGCATTTTGTAATTATCACCCTCCCCAGTATCCAAAAAGCTGCATACACCGTTCTGTAACCTTGCATTCTGTCCAACCCTATAAAAATCCTATAAGTACCCTAGTAACTTCTTAAATTGTCAGAATCCTGTGTGCATCCTGTCCTTAGAAGAATCCGTGTTAGTCTCCATGTGTTAGTGCAATTCTTTCCAAATCATTTCAGTCCATTGTGTAAGTCCTTAGTACCATTTTGAATACATTAATTAATTTCCCATAGAGATGAACGCGTCGTGAATAGCTTAACCTTGCAAATTAACCTCCTTGCATACCGTGGCTTTCTTTAAAGATCTAGCCACTAAAATATAGTTGCAGTAGGACCAATCATTTTGCTAACAAAACTGAGTTTGCCCGTGAAAGTGTTTCCCTTTTAAAAATCTGATTTTCCTTTCCCATAAAGAATCCCATTCTGTCACCCATCAAGAGTCACCTTTTCACTTTAGCACCATACCTGTTATGCACCTTTGTACATCTTCAGTAAACCCGATTTCTGATTTTGACCGTTTAGCACATTTTCTAAGCTGTTTGCTTGTTTTAAACCCGTGAAAACTAAGAAATTGTAATTCTGCCACGTCTGATTTCTGCTGCACTGTTTTTCCTTCTCAAAGTCGATGTTCTCACTTGTATGCATGTTGTTGAGTACCTTGCCTTGTACATTGGAAGTTTTCTTGCCTCTTTAGTACAGCCACACAAATTGCTGTCTTATTCATTCAACCGCACATGTAAAATAACTAATCAGTGGATTCCAAGTGCCATTTTGCTCATTTTCAAAGGTTTTCAATCCGATTTTGGCCTCCTATTCAGGGGTGGTAGGTCGGATTTCTTACCCCTCTCCATCCACGCACAACATGGTTAACAGGGGTTTGGGAGAGTGTTGCAGGGGGAATGCATAACAGTTGTCCCATTTAAAAGTATTAGCAAAAGTGATCTGGTTTTCATTCATATTTTCATTGCTGTGTATGATGTCAAAAAGTTACATTATTTGTATCCTATCATTTTGATGTGTAATGATCACCCCCCTGGTGATTGCTGCCCTATATTGAATCTGTTTCATTTTTATTCGAATTTAAAAATAGATAAATATTTCATTATTACACACCGTCCTGGTTCATGGTCCATTGCGACACAGAGTGTAACTAAGCCACACACAAGTAACAGCGCTGCGATGCCCAAGAGCTATATGAGCACTATACAACTGTAAAATAAATAAATATACATATGCAGAGGCAGTTCAAAAGAAGGTATTTGCAAAATGTACCAAGTACATCATAGTGCCATTTGCCAAACAACATATACAACAGTTTTTCTTTAAGAAAAGTTGCATAATGCATGCTTAAGAACTAAGGCTGCGCATATCATGTTTGCACTTGGATTAGGACCCAGAGTCTGTACTGAGTGGTGACTGGTCCGACCTCTTGTGCATAAATAGACCCCATTCAATGCTGGTGTTTAAACCGTTATTGACTGTGTCCAGCTTGAAAATCCATTTTTGCTCAGCTTCTTTGAGTTGGGCATCTCTGTCGCCACCTCTCGGTGAAGGCTCAATCTACACATTTTCCATGTCTCCTGAAAAATAGAAAATAGTGTGATAGATTTGCTTATTACTAGTTCTACCAGACTCCTGGCACTTTTGTGAACATCCATTTACAACATTATCTGCAACAAAACACTTATTGAATGCTTCTGTTCATAAAATAAATGTACAGTGATCCAGTGTTTTCCAGTGTTCAGTGATTTTCTGATCCATCGTGTATGATTGGAGATATACAAACTACATTCAAATAAATAACCAGGCACATTATTATATGTTCTCAGGGTGCTGCTTTTGTGTCACATCTCCTACGCCATGTTACAGATGACTTCTGCTCTTCTTGACACTTATCAGTTCCTATTGACGTCTATTCAAAGCAACCAAGCTGTTCAACCTGGATGCAGTGCTATTGCATAACGAATTCCGTTCTTACCAACCAGTACAAGCCTCTGTGGTTATCAAGATAACTCTGATCTCCCTTCATGAGATTCAAGATTCGAAAATAAGTCAACCCACAAATTCTTGGTGTACCAAAATGGATTTCACTTTAAACTCGACATTGAGGTTATTTGCTCAAACGCATTCTAAATGTGTACAAATAAAAGTATTAGAGCCCAAACTTGGGTACACATGACTTGTGCAGCCACGCCCAATGTCAATGCAACCCACTGCTGGCCATGCCCACTGCTTCTGCTCAGAGTTGCAACGTTTGTTGCTGCATTTAACAAATTATATTTGCATCGAACGAAAATGATGTAGTGAATAAAAAACTGATACATCCTCAAAAATAAATGTGTTTATAGTTAATCACTCATTGATTAAAGAGTAAATACAGTAGGAATGCAGCTGCAAAAAAATACACAACAGTTTTGCAAATTATCAACCAGAAACTGCTTATTAAGTGCTCATTTATGAGCTAAATTGTTTATGTGACCCAGTGCATAAAATAAGAGAATCCCAGGATTACCACATTCATCATAAAGCGAAAATAAAAACAAAAACTACAATGGATCGACAGATTTTGGAAATATATTGTATGTCAAATCTATTAACAATGAAAAATGAAGGGGCCAGGCATGGGCCCATTTACTGCATACGTGTCTTGCTGCTGCTCCTGCTGAGATCCTGAAGACGTATCCTTATATTGCGAATTGTGACTTTCTTTTGCAGTTTCCGAAGAAGTTATAGGTGAGGGACACCTGTGGCGGCATGCCAGCGAAAATTGTCTGGAAAAATGGAGCCTATACCGTTGGGGCGCGGGTCCTGGTGAGGAAGGTGCTAAAATGGCGGCGAGCGCGATCCCCAGTGATGCGCAGACCAGCTGGCCACGTAATATGGAGCAACTGGGGGAGCCCGCATAGTCTCCAGCGACCACAGATAGCCGACCGATCCCCCGATAAGCCGCCTTGATGGTGCTGGTGACGGGGCTGCAGACTTTGCAGTCGCTGACACGTTTCGGGCAGTGGAGAGGCTGACGGTGAGGAACACTCTGAAGGCAGCTGTGGGGCTTGCTGTCCCAGATTGCAGGCAAAAGGCGCCTGGCCACGGCACATGCTTGCCGCGTGGATAAGGGCACTGACATGGCAGGGGCTTGCATCAAACATGGTGGGGCAACTGTGACGAGCAGTCAGATGTGAATGAGCGAGGGGGACACTGCGGCCACAAGGTCTACATGAAGTGAGGCACAATCCTTTATTAGGAGGGGAGAAGAACGTTTAGGCAAAGGAACTTTGTTTTGTCCTTTGGGTCTACCACTCATGCAAGGATCGTAGGGGCGGAAGCAGGAAAATTGGCCCATTAGCCCTAAAATAGGGGAGATCCTGCGAGGATACATGCTTGAGGCACTCTGCGGCGGCTCCCTTCTGAGGACACAACTGGATACGTGCATTTGCGCCTTCTAAGCAGAGCCCAGAAACATTTTCACTTTGCAGTGTGCACATGGTAGCACTTATGTATGTTCCCTGAACTGAAAAAGGAAATATATATACGTATCCTGACAGCTGATTGTTGTGTGTAGTGGCAGGAGCCCAGGTGGTCACCTTCGGACTATTGCATGAGGACATACAGTTGGTAGGAGCAACCTACGAGGGCCTGGGTGGTGGACCAAGCGAGGGGGGTTGCTGCGCAGTGCGGTATGCACCCAACACATTTTGGGACTTTCGCAGTGATGTCCCCCGCAAAAGAACAAGCAGCAGGGGTCGATCATGGACTCCTTTTCTATGCAAGCAATTGTAATTGTAATTGGTTATTTATAACACGCTTAATACCCAGACGTTTCTAAGCGCAGACCCGGGGATTGAACATGTGTTGCTCCGCGTCATCTTGCTTCCAAGACGAGCGAAATGCCCCTGAGCTATCCTCCATAGTGAAAGCTAAGGAGGTGGTGCCTAGGACTGAATTGTAACATGAGGCAGCAGAGGTACCCTTGGAGATCCCACCGGAATCTAAGATACTGGTGGCAATTCTTGATCTGAAAACATCACTGGAGGGTAAAATAGATGCAGTGAGCATTGACATGCAGCTCCTTCGCCAGGATGTCCGCTCGTTGGTGGAAAGGGTAACTACCAATGAGTGTACCCTGAAAGAAATAGTCCCCGCTACAGCAGACCTCACAGCCAAAATTCAGAAGTTGGGAACTCGAAATGCTTCATTGGAAGCCCGGATTGAGGAGGTTGAAGGGAGGTCCCACAGAATAAATGTTAGGTTGCTTGGACTGCATGAGTGGAGAGTTAGCTCTGTGGGGTGAGAAGGTTACAACCAGCACTGGTTGCTTGACTGAGTGGGATGACAGGTCCCAATGGCAAATGGCTAGCTGGGGGATTGCAAGATCTAAACTAATGGAAGTAGGGATAGAAATGTATGTTGGGGGGAGGTGACTGTTAAGTATCATTATGTCTTGATTGAACAGCTTGTCCTGGAATGTTATGGGGCTGGGATCGTATATGAAAAGAAATATCTTACCTTCGGAGGAAACTGATATATGTGGCCTTGTTACAGGTAACCCACTTGCTCCCAGATGGTCAAGAGCTACTAATGTCCAGGTGGGGTGGGGTGAGGTACGGCTCCACATACTCCCAGTTTGCAAGAGGGGTCCTCATTTGGGTAGATGCAACAGTCCCACCACGTGTATCAGAGGTTGTGACAGACGGTGAGGGTAGATGTATCATCCTCTATGGGTATATAGGTCAAAGGGAAGTCTGCATAGCAAACTCGTACTTTCCTAATAATGGGATTCCGGTATATGTGAGAAATATCAGCAGTAAGCTTATTGCAAGGAGACATTCAATGCTACTGTGGGGAGGTGTCTTCTACTGTGTGCACAAAGCACTGTTAGATAGATCAGCACCCCCTTGGGGAGGGCCCTCTAGTGCCACGGTGGCCCTGAATACCGCGCTGGCATAATTGGCCCTTGTGGATGTCTGGCAGGAATTGCATCCAGGTGTTAAGGGCTACTCTTTCTAGTCACCCCCGCATGACCTGCATACTAGGGTTGATTATATATTTGTAGGCACGGAAAGCCTAGGGGGATATATTAGTAGAGAAAATGTGTGCCGTACGGTGTCAGATAATTCTCCTTTGATGGTGATGGGAGACTGGTGGCTTCAGACCCCCGGTTCCAACTTGGGGCTTTTGCATTGAATGATAGGGTTTTCGCAGATTAGCTATACAAAGCTATTGAACAATACTTGGACATAAATGTGAGTGTGAGTAGTTGGGGTACTGTGTAGGAGGCTCTGAAGGTGGTAGTATGGGGAGATACAATATCTCAGGTAGGTGGTATCCGTAGACAACTGAGGAGGGATCTTGAGGTACTGGAAGATGAGGTTACTAGATTATAATCCCAGTTGCCTGAGATTGAATATTCTGAGCATACACTCACTGAAGTAGGCATGCAATGTGCACAGGTTTGGGGTAGATTATCAAAGTTTGATTATGAAGTAAAATTGGAGCAAATACACAGACGGGGGGGGTGAATCTGGGAGGATGTTGGCCTGGCTCTGCAAATGTGAACAACCCAGGGTAATGACTACATTGCTCCGGGATGAGAACGGGGCCCAGTGGAGGTCCCAGACGGTTATAATTTATATTTTAAAGGAATTCTATATTCAGCTGTATTGTCATGACTTACAGGTACCCCAGGGAGAGATTGATGCAGCCCTTGAGCAGATCCATCTCCCGCAAATATCGGAAGACCAGGCCATGGAATTAGATCAACCTATTACTGTCGAAGAGGTCAAGGGTGCAATTGTAGCACTTGCCTCAGGTAAAGCCCCTGGCGGTGATGGCCTGCCGTCAGAATTTTACAAGGCATACAGTTCTTGGTAGTCAACGCCATTGTTAAGGGTTTATAAGGAGGCATATGAGAACGGCATTCTACCACTAGGAATGAGTGAGACACTGGTGACACCGATACTCAAGTCAGGGAAACCTGCAGAATGCTGTGATTCCTATCGCACATTGGCCCTTCTAAATTATGATGCTAAAATTCTCAAAATCATACTAACTGGTCGGTTGCATAGGGTGATATCCACTATAATAAACACTAATCAGACTGGGTTTATCCTGGGCTGTAGTACATCCCTGAAACTTCGTAGGCTGCAGCATGTGCTAGACTGTACCAATGAGTGCCCGGAACATCTGCTGGTGGCCTCGCTTCATGCTATAAAGCCTTTGATTCGGTCTTTTGGGAATGGATGTATGCTGTGCTGAATGGATTTGGATTTGGGGAATCATTCATATGCTGGGTCAAATTGCTCTATACTAATCCAGTGGCTAGGTTGAAATCTGGAAAGTGCATTTCAGGGCTATGGGATATACATAGAGGTACCCGACAGGGGTGTACTCTGTCGCTGATGCTTTATATAAAAAAACAAAGGACAGTCCCCTACTTTGGGCCGGGGAAATGATGAGAATTTACACACAGAAAGTTATCCCAACTAGAAAGTTATTTATCTTGAAGATTAAATCAATTTTCTTTTAATTGTGGTTTGGTGTTGCTGAGTTATTGATTGCCCAGCCTTTCTGTGGTAAGGTCCAGTTTCTTATTCCTTCTCAAATACATTTTCTAGACCACACCTTTTTTATTTTTTATATAATCAGGAATAATATTTAATACTAATAATAATAATTTAATATTTAATAATTAATAATAATTCCCACAAAGGCATATACATAATAATGTTACAATTTATGAATCAAAAACCCAAATGGGTTAACCAACAACAAACAAGAATTCAAACTTTAAAAAGTCAGCATGAGAGATAGCAGTCTGGGAAAAACCAAATTGACAATGTAAAATACAGGTGCCTCTATATCTAGCTAATCACTAGAAAATCATGATGAGAAAATTCAGCAGAAGCTTGTGTCCAACAAAGGAATCAGTGGACTCAGGGGTCTACGTTGTTCTCAAATTGTAATTATGAGAGACCTTCAGCCTCATGAAAACATATAGTAAATTGTCTCTCAAGGACATGTTTCAGCGGAAAGAAATCTGGATAGAACCGCCTTCCTCAGGACCAGAAAGCAGGAGTAACCCTTGAGGAAAAGTATAAAGCATATTTGTCTTTCGCTATTCTCCCAATGTATAACATAAAAACAAGTTTTACAATTTAAAACTACCCTCACCAGTGGTATAGTTAAAGGAAAGATAAGATGTGAACATAGAAGATTATCCAACCACCAAGACATACCAGGCAAGCATGTAGTCTCCACCCACGGAGGCATTACACCCATACAAGTAGAAACTGGGCATAATTCCTAGTGTTGTAAGAGCTAAAAAGGAGAATAAAGAGGAGTAGAAAGATTAAGACACAGCACATATGGCTTCAATTAGAAAAAAGCTAAAATTAGCTGAAAAATCAATTTATCTGACATAAAAATTGTCAATTAGGTATTAGGGTGAGAATATCTTACTCTCACTTACACTAAGATACTGCGACAGGGGTCTATCTTGATATGAAGGATGAGTTGAAAGTCAGATTGGGATGCTGGAAGCAACAATAAGCGCAGTGAGGATGCCAACTCTCAAACACCCATATGGTGTCACCCCCATATAAGACCTGTGAGTGGAAACACAAGCTGATTGTTCTTGGTACTTCGGGAGAGAGGAGTAATAAATGAGATTTCTCCACGTGGGGCCGTCCAAGGGAGCTCATAGAGTACTGGATAATAGTGTGTGATCAATAACTCGCCGAATGCTTGCTGTCAATTAATTCATGGCCTATTTTAAAATTACAGAGAAAAAACAGAGGTTTTGCTATTAGAATTTCAGAGAAATTAAGACTCCCATGTCTATGCCATATTTTTCTCTGGCTAACCTCTAATGGCGTTATAGGTTTCTGGGTTCAAAATGTCCCTGTGGGCAGAAGCAACATTTCCCTTGTTGAACTTCGATGTGTGGTTAACGATCATCTATGAACTAGATGGATCAATGGGGAGGAAATGCAAAGGGTGGTTCTGAATTAATCTCTCTATGGAATAATTTCATGCTACTGGTTCCTGCCTACTCTGTGTGATCCCTGCCTTCGTGCGTCCAAAAACGCTTACCTGAACTTGTTGTCCTTGGGGAAAGTATCTTAAAAGCACGAGTCCCACCAGTCAATATACCAGCTGGTGACTTCCCGCATTCGACTTTTATTTATTGTTTCCTTCTGTAACAATGATGAGTTGAAGATCTACGTTACCATTTAAGCAAGCCCTACATTATGTATAACAGCCATGAATGCGTGTCCCCCATTTATAAGTAAACTTCATATAGATGTGGCTCTCCCTTTTACTCAGCTCATTCAGAACCGTATTAGTCAGTCTTCAGTGCTCCATCGCTGTGTTATTCACCACGTCTGTTAACCTGTGGTCTGGCAAGTCGCTCTACTAACCTTCTGTGCATTGAGTCGACCATCATGGAATAACTATTCCGCTGGCATGTCTTTTTGTATTGGCCATCATGGAAGTGTATTTCACGCATAGCGAATGGTACCTTGTCCTAATCTGTGTGCAAGTATATGGGCCCGCTGTATCCCAGACCATATTCATCTGTACTTCCATTCAGCCGGAGTCCTACAGCATAGGGATAAGTGTTCCGTATACAGCATAGGTATTACAGAAATTCAAAATGTGTTATACCAGCCAAGAATACCTTTCTGGTATTATTAGCCTTTCTGTGTAGTTAGTCATTTCTCGAAAACATTGCTTCTAAATTAAAGCCACTGTGTTTGAATACATCCTAGACCCAACTTAACATTTCGCCGCTTGATGGTTATAGTAATATTTATTTTTTTGCATTTTTAAAGTGCTCCCACAGCCCAGGGGCATCGAGGTGCTGTTACAGGAATATGTTTCTTAGTTGCATATTTATAACGTGCACGCAGGTTTCTAAGCGCGGACCGGGGATCGAGCCTGTGTTGCTTTGTGTTATTTTGTTTCCAAGGCGAGCAGATTGCTGCTGAGCTATCCTCCGAGACAAGGATATGTTGGTGCCCACGATAGAAGTTCTCAGAGACAATGTTGTTTTGGTT
Source organism: Ambystoma mexicanum (assembly GCF_040938575.1). Taxonomy (NCBI): domain Eukaryota; kingdom Metazoa; phylum Chordata; class Amphibia; order Caudata; family Ambystomatidae; genus Ambystoma; species Ambystoma mexicanum. The sequence continues at coordinate 1,084,567,957 of NC_090935.1, read as the reverse complement.
GTCAGACACATCAAGAAATTATGTTGGGTTTTTGGTGTAAATTTGGGTGTTGATTGATACAGATGGGTGTAAATAACATCTCAACGAATAGCATAGGTTCTCTTAAGAATAGTAGTATGAGTCTGCATGCTATTTAGTCCTTAGGTAAGCTTTGGGCCTCTCCTTTTCTGCCCTCTTTATCGAAATACAGGCATTTCCTCATTCATTCAGTCATCTAGGCTGTTGAAGTGGTGGATCCATCGGGCTTCTTTATTTAGTAAGGACATTTGTGGTTTTGTTAAATTTTTTACTATGTCTAGCACCCACCATTTCATGTCCTCTGCTCTGTGTAGTTTCTCTAGATAATGTGAAACCAGGGCCGCTGCCATATTTTTACACCTGACTCTTGACCTGTGTTCCTTTATTCTCAGGTGTACTGCCCTGGATGTCTGGCATACATATTTAAGGCCACATGGGCAGTATATACAGTAGATGGCATTAGTAGTCTTACAATTCGAAAAGGAATCTGATCTCCCACTCTTTTCCCTGCACCATGAATGATGTTGTTTTGTTGGTAAATGTACATGCTTGGCATGTGCCACAAGGAAGATGTCAAGTTGGCCCTACTTGTATGTGTATTTGAATGGACAAGTTTGTCTCTCAGATTTTTAGAACATCTAAATGCATATAAGGGTAGAGAAGATTTTTACAGACAAGTCCTAACCTGTGGCCAGTATTTGCTGATCATTTTCTTAATTTGAAATGAGTCTGTGTTGTACGTTGTTACACATGTCATTCTTTCTTCCTTATCTTCCTTATTTTTCGGTTCCAATAATGTCTCCCTGCGAACAAATCTAGCTCTTGCATATTTTTTGGGATATTCTCTTTCTCTGAGGTTCGATCTCAGTTTTGTGGCATGTGTATAATAATCATGTATCGTGGAGCAGTTTCGACTCAAACGTAAGAACTGACTGAATGGTAAATTGTCCTTCAGGGACCTTGGGTGAAAACTGTTATAGTGAACTGCTGTATTTCTGTTTGTGCTTTTCTTATACAGTGAATACTGTAATCTCCCATCTGTCTCCTTTATGATCAAGTCCAAGAAATGTATCTGAGTTTTATCTGCCTCCATTGTAAATTTGATAGTTGGATGGCAATCATTGAGCCAGGTAACGTAGTTGTTTATTAGTTCCCGGGTACCCTTCCCGATAAAGATAATATCGTCTATAATCCTATACCAGTAGGAGATATGTTGTCTGAATGGGTTCCTCTCACTTAGTACATGTTCTTCTTCAAAGGCCACCATATAAGTTATTGTGAGGCTTGGGGCAAATGCTGCCCCCATCGCCGTACCTTGGGTTTGTAGATAATACTGGTTCCCATAGATGATAAAGTAGTTCTTTGTTAGAGTGACAGTCATTAAATCAACAATGAATTCTGTCAGAACTCTCTGTTGAATCGCTGCATTTGTAAGTACCTCTCTCGTTCTCTTTATGGCTTCTTCTTGTGGGCTGTTTGTATATAAGGATTGTATATCCATAGAAACCAGGATAGCTTCATTCACATCATATGGTACATTTTCAAAAAGCTTTATAGTGGCCATAGTGTCTCTCAGATACGTAGCTGTCTTGGTACTGATGGGTTGTAAGAAAATATGAATGAATTTACACAATGGTTCTAGTATGGATTACACATCGGTCTTCCTGGTGGTGTTATCTGGTTCTTATGCATTTTAGGTAATGCATAGAATGTTGGTGTTCTTTTTTCTGAGTAATTAAGATTTTATACTCTTCTTTGGAGATCCATCCTCTGTTTATCCCAAACTGTGTTGTTTCCAGTATTACTTGCTGTATTTCCTTTGTAGGGTCCTTCCGTAGTGGTTTGTAGCTTCGTTGGTCTTGTAATAGTTTCATTACCATGGAGATATATTGGTTTCTGAGAAAGACTACTATTCCTCCTCCCTTGTCCGCAGGTTTTGTTATGAATCTTTCATCTGTCATCAATGTATGTAACGCTTCACATTCTTGGTTTGATAGATTATGCCTGGTTACATGTCTTTTATTACTCAATCTTTTCAAGTCCCCCAGGACGCATGCTTCAAACAAAAATACTTCCCTATGGACTTAGCGATCTTGTGGTGTCAAAGTAGAAGGGAGCCTCAGTCCTATGTCATCACTTTCTCGAGTGGTATCCCTATCCATAAAGAAATATTGCAGTGTAAGTTTTGTAAAGAATGGTTTAAGCTCCAATTCTGTAGTGAACCAGTCTGTATGGTTCATCGGAACAAAAGATAATCCTTTCGTTAGCACTGCCAGCTGATACAGGGTGAGTTGAATGCCAGAGAGGTTGAACACTGGTGGTGCCATGTCCTCACTCCTAGTAGTCTGTGTTGTATGGAAGCTCCCTATTGGTTGTATCTCCTCCTGTTGTTTGGTCTCTGACATCTCCTGCCTCCCCAGGGTTGGAATTCTTTATTGTAGTTGTCTCCCTGGAAACCTCAAAAGTGTCCTCTGCCTAAAAAATGTCTTTGAGTTCTGGCACGTGGCATAAATCCGAAGCTTTGATTGTATGGGTCCTCACCTGCAGAATCGCTGCTAGTATCAGAAAAAGTTACCCACCCCCGGGTCCTCGTCTGATAATGGCAGTTTGGTTTTTGGTCCGGGCTTCTGAGTTCAAGACAATTAGTTGCAAGATATGGATACATTTTCTCTGTTTTGAACTCCTGAATGTCCCTATTTAGTTTTTTTGTTTTCTTGGACAGTGTTGTAGTTTTAAAGATTTCAAATTGGGTCAATCATTCCTGCAGTTTCTCTTTCGCATTTGTAATTGCTGTATCGTTACAGAACTTCTGTTTTTCTTCTTCCAGTTCCAGGACTGCACCAATTCATTGAGCTGTTGTAACGGTTAATTCCATTAAATCTCTGCTACATTTAGTAGCTATGTAGGTAAAATTAGTCTTGTAGATTTCATCATCCAGGAAAAGGCCTGGCACTTTACAGACTACTAGTCCAGCTGGGATAATATTCGATCTTAAGTACTCCCTCAGAAATATGGACATGAAGCTCTGTACGGACGCCTTTATTCAATAGTTTGAACAATTCATCTGTGTTAGTTGTATTTGGTCTGGCCAGGCCTGTTCCCACCTGATAGAAAAAGGAGGGTCTCCTTATAATGTCTGAAATTTGCTTGTCACTGTAACTTAAAGTTGAACTCTCAGCCATACCCCCATAATGATTGGAGCCAATTGTGATATATATTGATTGATGGAAGAAGGCACCTTATCTCACTCTACGTGGACGATGTTCTGTTGTACCTATGCAAACCGACACACAATCTCCCCATTATTATGGATGTCCTAGATGACTTTGTGGGCATGACTGGGATTAAGTTAAGTAGGCAAAAATCATGTCTGTTTCCCCTGGCTGGACTGAGAGGGGAGGTTGAGTTGGATCTTCCGGATCTCGGGCTGAAATGGGAAACAACTGCATTTAAATATCTGTGGATTCAGAACACGAATAGCCCGAAGGACATTCAAACGTCCAACACTATTCGAACACTAGGTGACAGTTTAAGAGTTTCTGGTCACGTTTGCTGCTTTCTCTAATGGGTAGGGTGTCCATAACAAAGATGGTTATACATCCAAGACTGTTGTATGCATTCTCTAATGTTTGTCATTATATAGAACCGGGTTTCTTCTGGCAGCTGGAGGTCATTCTTAGAGATTTCCTGTGGGGAGTGGGTTATATTATACTTACCATACCAGGAGGGGGGAGTACAGCTACCACACTTTGAATGGTACTATTTGGCTGCACTACCACAATTTTTAGCGATGTGGTTATCAGATGAGGCCACTGCGGAAACTGGCTTGCTACAGCTGGTGGTGAAGCCAACTAGGCTCAAAGAATGCTTGTGAGTTCCGGAGACATGTGTGAATACCCAATGTTTGCTGCTAGAATTGAGCAGGCTGGTAAGGGCCAGGGCATTGAGGATGACATGCACACCTCACACATATGCAAGGAATGCTCCCGTGGTGGCATACGCCTGCTTTAACCGAAGATAGAATTTGGGAAAGACACATGGTCTACACGTGGGGATACATGTTTGAGAATGGTCTATTTAGAGAGTTATATAGCCTTATGTCAGAGGAGGGCTTACCTGGAGGTCAATTCTTGCGTTATATGAGGGTGCGCAGGGTTGCTAAACAGAATTGGTTCAGCCTGCCCGAGGGGCCAACAGAAGATGCTTTGTTGTCTTTACTGTATCAATTGGAAGATGGCATTAGGCCGACCACCAGACTCTATGAACGTTTCAGAGGGATGAACAAAACTGTGCATGACAAATTGAAGGGCAAATGGGAGATAGATGCTGGGAGGCAGATTACTGAGGCACAATGGGATCAGGCGTTGTACTTTGTTAAACATGTTTCACGGAATGTGAGGTTTCGTTCAATACAACTTAATGTTCTGCACCAGACACATGAACCCCTGCAGAGTAGCTAAGTTTGGAAGAGGGAGGGCTCCCGTCTGCCCGTGGTGCAACTCTGAAGGCGCAGACCTGATGCACATGCTCTGGCCCTGTGCTAGGGTACGATCATTTTGGAGGCGTATCGAGCAAGCTTGCAGGGGTGTAGGTATAGTCAGGTTGAGTGGACCCCATTTGAATGTCTCCTGGGAATATACCCTAGGCCCCCAAAAGACAGGCATGTGCCTAAGTTTAAGAGACTAGCTTGTGTGGTGGCATAAAGACGTGTGGCTAGGTCCTGGAAGTGTAAGCAAGGCCCTATTTATAAGCAGCAGTACTGGAAATTTGAGCGCTGGTGCTTGACTGAAAACGGCACAAAACGAGAGGAGGATGATGAGCTACCAGATCCGTTTTCTGCGTGGGAGAGCCTAATTCTAGCAATGTTCCCACCTTCAGATGATAGACCACCCTGAATCCTGTGTGGAATAATGCGATGGGCGAATAATTGCAATATATGTGCCTGGGAAATAATGGGATGTGTCGCACTCTAGACACCGGTAGATGACCCTCATGTAATGTTCTCTACCAGAACACCCTCCCTAGTCCCTGGCCTGCAGATTAGGAAATTGATATCTGAGCGTTTGTGTGTAGCTGTCTAAATGTACTGTTTGTTGTTTTGCTGTGTTATTCGTGGGTACACACAAAACGTTTGCTTCCGCCAATAAGATTAAAATTGTAACTACTGTGATTGTAATTGTGGACTAAATACTATTTTGTGTTGTGCTAATACTCTTTCTGTACCAGGAACATCTTAAAATCAATAATAAACTGATTTAAAAAAAGGAAAAAAAAGGAAATGAATTCCAAGTCATACAAAAAGCATTACCTGATGATGTGCTTTTGTAACCTCCTCCATGTAATATATGTCTGGCACCCAAAAAAATTATCTGCAAAGGAAAATCAAAATACTGTTGAAACCTGCATGCTTCTGATAGAGGAAACATCTTTCCAATCCCTTGTTAATGTCTCTGTGTTCTGAACCTCTCCTCTGGGCTACTCTAACTCCACCCCCTCCCTCTTTGTACCTACTTCAAAAGGGCTCCAGTAATCAGCACCGTAGCGTGAGATGGCCATTGTAATGGGAGGACTGTCTTTAAAGCACTGGTTCCCATTGAACCTTCTGAGGATGATTCCTGTTCTATGCAGAATGGCTTTCCTCAGGAGAAGCAAATATTACTTCGGAGACTGAATCTCACATTGTTATTATGGGTACACCCAGGCAAGACAACTAATACACAACCAGTCAGGAATGGATCTCCTCACCATACTGCCACCAATATGACATCCAACCCTTCTGGCTGTTTAATTGGGCAAGCTCAGTAGCCACCATATCATAACTAGACCTGGCTTATATTTAGATTTTATTAACTGCCACCATGCTACTAGGGCACTTAATTATATTTTTTGGAACCGGAGGATTGGCAAACAAACCAATTCTGTGTATTGGAACTTTGTGTTTCAAAAGCTGTGTTCAGGAATTCACATTTGACCTGTGAATTTGCCTTGTTGCCACTGCAGGGCAGATGCTGGTGATGTCAGTAGACTGGCATGGCAGGCACATGGTTGCATTATTCTTTTTGGCATTAGCCATTGTGAAACTGTGTTCTGATGAGCAGATCCTGCTTTCAGAAATGGAATCATCTGCATCACTGTATTACTAAAAACAGAAAAAGTCAGGATTTTACCGCCCTTGCAGATGGCATCCCAACATAATATGTCACGCAAATATCAGGAAAAAGATAGATATAAGGAAAATAATGGCCCTGCAACCATCTGTACTTTAATAACAGCAGCATAAAAAGAGCATGACAACATCATGGTGGGCCAGACATTTGATAAAGAGGGGCTAACCTGCAGGTTTGAGCAGGCCACTGTTACTTATTTTTTGTTTTTGCTTTTTTGAACACTGACAACATTTCCAAACAGAGTGGATGAAATACATAGGTATAGCAACATATCTTAAATCATTAAAGCAGACTAGAGCATTATAGTTTCAAGGTTTGATCAGAGATTAAGGACCCAAAGGAAGTTGCACCTGCACTTTATATTATTTCATGTGGCAAAAGGTGGGGCTGCAGGGCGCTAGGATCATCAACACACACATTTTCTTCCTCCAAAAGATATTTTCACTTGTGCCCGGCTGAAAAGACCCCATAGAAGTTAGTGCTGTTCTCATGGATAAGAACAATTTTGACGGATTATTTGAAAATTCTTTATTGATGTGTACATTGAAATCTAGCCATTTCAATGGCCCAAGATTTCTTGCCACTTTCAACATGTCAACAACCTTGGTGTACAAGAGTAGGTACATAGTGAAGACACTGGGTTTGGATTTTATGTCAGTAGGCTTCCCTGGGTTCAGCCTATAGTCTTTCTGGATGTCAAACCGCAAAGGTGTTGTGAGATCCAGTAATTATGTCAAGAACTTGTTAAGAAATGTCACACTGTCAAAATCTGTGGTCATCTGGAATTCCACAACTTCAAAATTGATTCCTTCTACTGTGGTTTTCAAAATTTTTCACCTGCTTCTGAAGCAATTGCATTTATTTATTTTTCTGAATGTTGCCGAACTCAAGCCAGAAACTAATATATCCAATTTATTTAGACTGACTTGACTTTCTGCATATCTGAGCAAATTCTACCAATGTTCTCTTGTGCCTATTTAATAGATTCTGCCATCAAATCCTACATACACGTTTCTGGTGGAGTCTTGGTCGGAATGCAGGGTATAGTTTTCCAATGGCTCCAGCTACGAGCCTTTGTGCAAATGTCTTTGTGAGCAAATGTGAGTTTGACCTTTCTGAGTGTGTTACCCTGTCAGAAGTGTGGATTCCCAGAAGTATGGGGTGCTGTGACATCTGCAGTAGATGAAGCCTTTTCTAAGGGATTCTAGGAGAGGGTTCCAGCTGCAGAGGTACACTATCACTGCTATCTCAATGCGCTGCTGTGGTACTAAGCAGATGTTGCTCGGTCAGTAGTGAGGTAGAAAGCAGTATCCAGAGATGTAAAGATGCAGAAAAACATTGCTAGAAGCTTAGTGTGGCACAAGGGCGAGTTATCTGTTGTGTAGCTATATTCCTTGTACATTTATCTGTGCACAGCAGCGTAGGTATGGCTGCAAGCTCATTATTAGGAGCATAGCTTTACTCAAGCCGCCATTTTGTGGTTTTAAATAGCATACCTTCATATTCAGGCAGGACACTTGCACCGTAAGAGGCATTGGGCCTCATTACACGGTAGGTGGTAAGGGTTTACGGTACCGGTATTTCACCGGTACCGGTAAATCCTTACTGCCTTACTACGAGGTCCCTTTGCGGGTTGGGGAATTTAACACCTGCTTTTTGCAGGCGTTAAAAACCAACCCGCAAAGGGACCAGTGGAGCTAATTACGGTACCACAATTTGCGGTAACGTAATTAGCGCCTTCCCCATTCCCATAGATCCCTATGGGGCAAAAATGGGAATGGGGAAGGGCAATGGTGGAAGGGGGAATTACCGCCCCGCCAACCTTGGAATGGGGCAGTAATTCCCCTTTCCACCAAGGCGGTGCCGGTATTTTACCGGCATGAACCATGGCGCTAAAAGCGCCATGGTTCACCGCCTAACGTGTGTTTCATACATTAGATATAATGTCTATCACGATCTGTGCAGAGGGGTGTGATCTGCAGAACTCAACCTGGAGCTGTTGCTATAAGTATATATTGCTGGTTAACTTTCTCATGTCTTCATAAGGCAATGGTGTTTTCGAGGCATGGTTTGCCTCTCAGGTACGTTTGTTCTTCTCATTTTCTACCAGGGTAGAGATTACAGAAGTGTGTTTGGGGTCTATGGGGCATACAGGCAGTGACGTCATTGGTAGTGAGTGAAGCAGCTGGCAGCATTGCTGTAAAGGGCCAGAGGGTCGTGGTAATCTGGCTGCTAGATGACACATGGGTGGAGCAGATGGCATTTGCTAGGGGCATGTCTGAAGTATAGCCATAGAGCTTCTGATCAATGGTTGAAGTGGTGGCACATCTCCTGTAACTGCCCTGTGTGTAATATATTTTCACAGTTTGTTCCTTATTGTGAGGGAGCCATTGCTCTCCCTTTGAGGCGTGGTGCATACAGTATACGAGAGTTAAGGAGTGTGCATGCTCCTCGAAGCCTCAGCGCTGCACTTACGCAATGTTCAACATTCTTTTAACCTCTATCAAATGATTGGGAACCTGATGCCTACAATGTGAAAATTATTATGAATTTTCTTTGATTAACATTTGGGCATATTATGCAGTCCGTTTATATGTGTAGTGGGGTGGAGGTCCTTTTCAGTAAATCTTTTCATCCCCTTAGTATATTCCAACAATAAAAAATGTTTTGAAGGGAAAGTGTTTTGGTGTTGGTTCTTTGTATCTGCATCCTTTTTAGTTCTAGGTGCCCTATTGTGCGCTGTACTTCATTGCATCTGATTTTCTGGTCCTTTGTTTCTTGTCCATTGTGTGCCCCCCTCCTTTTGTGTCCCCCTTTTGTTCTCCTGCCTGCCTGCTCCCCAGCGCTACCCCCCGCCTTGCTTGGGCTTCACCCCTCTGAGCCATTGGTCTAATGGTCCGGGGTACGAATGGCAATAATCCCCTCAACTGCGGTCTGTTACCGCATAAGGTAATGCCCCTGGGGCCTTCGCTGTACCTATGGGCCCGGGAGCATTACCTTATGCGGTAATGACCCGCAGTCTCAGGGCTTCTTGACTAATTGTATTGAAAACCAGTGGTTGGCTTTGCAGTATGATTTGTGACTGATTCTCTTAGCATGCAAATTCTTTAACTGTATTTTTCATATGAAATTTAAAGGAGTTTCCTGCTCAATTAATATCGAGCTGGAATGTTTTGCCAGCAGATATCTAAATTAGGTGGTTTAATTGCAGAAGAATTCTATCACATGGTATTTTTTTCAATTGAAGAGATAGCCTGAATATTAAGCTTTGAAATTGAGTTGTTGTTCATCAATAGCAATATATTTTCCAGTGAGTGATTGTGATTTACAGGCCGATTCATGGAATTAATGTGCGCTGAAAATATCGGCGCAAGCGTGCGAAAACGTGTGATTCGCAGTGAAAGAGTGAAAATCGCAGTGCAAGTGCGAATATTGCAGGGAAACGAGCGCACATCTATTCATGGAAGTCTGTGCGCGAGTAAAGCCTGGGATGGGCGCTGAAAAAGTGAATGGTGCACACCGGCAAACAGGTCATCTAACGGCGTGCGCTAAGGCCACAGCGAAAGCGCACATAGCGCAGCGCACATAACAAAAGTAGGCGGAACACGGGGCGTGACACGCGGAATGGGGAACAACTCGTGAAAATGTGGGCGTCACAGGGGAAGTACAGGAGGCAAGTGCGCGGAACGCCCACACGCTCGCCTACAACACGTATTCATGGAATCGAATAGGGCAAAACAGCGCACAGACAAATACGCACACAGGCCTAAACACGTCCACCACAGGAAGGCAGGCGGTCGCGTCCCTGCGCATGAAAAAAATGTGTGCCAAAATGTGCGCCCACAAAAAGCATGTATATACAGCTATGTAGAATGTCCCATACTGTGGGCCTCTAGGACAAATGACGTGCAAAGGGGTACGCGACAAACACAGACACCCACTGTGTGAAAAATCGCGTGTCCGTGTATTTCGGGGGTGTGCGGGAAGTTTTACACGCTATTTGCCCTGGGGGAGCGGGTTACGTGTATTACAGGGGTTTGCGTGAAGTTTCACACACGATAGACCTTGGTTGAGTGGGGTACATGTAAATCTGGGGTTCGCGGGAAGTTTCACACGCGATTGGCCTGGGTACGTGTATTACAGGGGTGCGCGTGAAGTTTCACACGCGATAGGCCTTGGTCGAGAGGGGTACGTGTAAATCTGGGGTTCGCGGGAAGTTTCACACGCGATAGGCCTGGGTTAGTGTATTTCAGGGGTGCGCGTGAAGTTTCACACGCGATTGGCCTGGGTACGTGTATTTCAGGGGTGCGCGTGAATTTTCACACGCGATAGGCCTGGGTACGTGTATTTCAGGGGTGCGTGTGAAGTTTCACACGCGATAGGCCTTGGTCGAGCGGGGTACGTGTAAATCTGGGGTTCGCGGGAAGTATCACACGCGATTGGCCTGGGTACGTGTATTACAGGGGTGCACGTGAAGTTTCACACGCAATAGGCCTTGGTCAAGGGGGGTACGTGTAAATCTGGGGTTCGTGGGAAGTTTCACACGTGATTGGCCTGGGTACGTGTATTACAGGGGTGCACGTGAAGTTTCACACGCGATAGGCCTTGGTTGAGCGGGGTACGTGTAGATCTGGGGTTCGCGGGAAGTCTCACACGCGATAGGCCTGGGTACGTGTATTTCAGGGGTGCGCGTGAAGTTTCACACGCGATAGGCCTTGGTCGAGCGGGGTACCACTCACCCTCTGCCTTGCGTGTAGAAGAACGCGTAACCAACACCCACCCGCTGTGAAGTAATAGCGTGTGAACCCCAACGCCTGGAAAACACACGCACCGCACCCCACGAAAAGCACGTACAGGCCCGTGCGTGATACGTCACAGACGCACTTATGCGCTGAGGGCCTTTGGTCCAAGGAAATCGCGTATGCGTGCTGACGCGCTTACGCGCTAAGGGACTTTCCTCGAATTACACGCTGACGTGCAAGAATTTCACGTGCCAAATCACTCCGTATCAAGCTGGCCACGCAAAAACACATGGAAGACTACGCTCCTGCCCAAAAGGCCGAATTACTGCCCCCCAGAGCCCTGACCAGCCTCCCACGAGCCATTTGCTGCTGCCTGCCTGCTGCCATCGTGCCCTGCCATTTTGTGCCTGCACATCTGCCATCTGCAGGGGTCCAGTTGCTGTGTCCACCCCTGCTGGAACAGAAGACTCCTGACTGGTATACCATCGCTCCACAGCCCAGCCCCAGGACCCAGTTGCCCACCCACGCCTGCCCCGGGGGTCGCCATGTCGGGGCAAACACCATCTGAGACCACTGGCAGCCCCCAGCCAGAGGGGCAGAGGGCCAACAGCTTCAGTCAGAAGGAAGTTGGTGTCCTGGTGGAGCTTGTCCTGGGGCATTATGATGCCCTCTTCGGATCATCACGCGCCAACAAGGAAGGATGGGACAGGATCTGGGACGACTTTGTGGTTGCCATCAACGCGGAGGGGGTGGCAACCCGCAACATCAAGCAAGTCAAGAAGCGCTGGGAGGACTTGAGGTCCAGGACCCTCTTAAAGGTCCGGCGCCTCGTGGATGGGGGCCGGGGCCGCATGAGTACCATCCAGCTGAGGGTCCGGAAACGCGTGCGCCCAGCGCTCCACGCCCAGATCCTTGAGAGGCAGATCCGTCTGGAGTTGAGCGGTAAGTGGCCAAGCATTTCCGTGAGAGACAGTGCATGTTGCAGTGTGCTGGTTGTCTGATACTTGCCTGTATGTGTGACATAGGCCATGTACGCATGTGTGTGTGTGCAGGGACATCATGGTCATGCATGTGAGACCAGTAATGTGTGAACCACATGGTTGGTGCATGTGTTTAAATGCAACATGGGGAGCTCTATGCGGAATGGACACATGAGAGCATGCCAGTCTCTGTTCCTGGACATGGGTGGGGGTGAGGGATGGGTGCTGATGCCATGTACATGTATGCTGTCCATGTCTGTGTGTCTGACCTGCGTGTCTGTGACTTGTGATTGCCATGGATGCATGACACATGTCTGTGACAATGTTCAGATTCACTGATGCAGCCTAGTCATCCTTGTATCCACTGTGCCTGGGGTGTACGAGGCCAGATGGATGAAACTACGGTGAAGTGTGTGCATGTGATAGGCATGACCCATGATGCATGTGAGTTTCTAACCAACATTGTATGTTTCAAGAGTCCCTTGGACATGTATGCTAATGTCCATAGCATGCGCCATGCCTGTTACTGCATGTGTTTTGCCTGCACTGACCCATGTGTTGTGGAGGGACATGATGGAAGTGATGTTTGACAGTGCCACTCATCTGCTATTGTTTCCTGTCTAGGGGACCATTGTACAGTACCCTGATGCTTGTGTTCTATGTCTCCCTCTACACAGCGGCAAGTGAAGAAGAGGGCGGAGACGGCGCTGTGGAGCAAAGTGGCGGGGATGCCCCCACGGCTGCAGCGGAAGGGGTGGGTGAGCCCGCATAGGGGCTTTCAACGGCGGAAGATGGTGTGTAGCCATCCAGGTTGGTGGTTTCCACAGAAGAGGAGGAGGCCGCTACTGAGCTGCACATGGGGCCTGGTGGGGTGGTACCACTGGTGCAAGTGGTGCAGTCCAGGGGCAGGGGCAGTAGGCAGCACAGGTCGCCGTGGAGGGGCCTTTGCATGTCACTGCCCCTGACACTGTGACTGCACCACCATGCACCAGCAGGGATGCCCCATCCCAGGCCCGTCCGCAGGTAGGGGGGATGTCCATGTCATCTGACACTCCTCTACCTGCGGACGAGGGGACCCCTGGCCGTATGGAGAAGGTCCTGATTGGTGTCGCGTTGCGCACGGGTGTCATTCGTGATGACGTGCGTGCTTTCCGGGGGGAGCACACACGTCATCACGAAGAGCAGCGTGCCAACATGGCCCAGTTGGGAGCGACCATGGTCGGGGGTTTCGTACATGTGTCGGCCACTCTGGCGACCCTCGCCTCCTCTGTGGAGGCTATGCGCCAGTCGTTCAAAATGCCGTCTTCCGGCCCAGATGCCACCAGGGCCCCCTGTGGACCTGCCCCGACGAACGCAGCCAGCTCGGTGGGGCTCCCATCCCTGCCACAGCCGGGAGTCGGAGGTCCAGCAGGGGTGGACACACCAGCAACTGGACCCCAGCAGATGGAGGATGTGCCGGCATCATAGGGCAGGGCATGTGCACGACGGCGTCAGTGGATTCCATCAGCCTGGATGCCGTTGTGCTGGCAGAGGCAGCTGCGTCGGAGGCAGCGGCAGGCTCGACGTGGGTGGCATCATGGCTCGGGGCCATCTACATCAGAGGGGCAGGCATCGGCCGGAGGGCAGGAGAACCCTGGAATGGGAGTGTCTTCCGTGTGGCAGCGGTTGGGCCAGCAGATAGGTGCGGTGCGGCGGCAGGCGGAGGAGGAACGGCTCACAATGGTCAGGGCAGAGAACTCCATGCGCAGGGCGCTGAGGCGGGCTGAGTGCCTCGAGGGTATTCGCAGGGAGTTGGAGCTGGACACCGTATTATCCCTGCGAGACCTCGGGGCCAGTGAACAGGAGTTCGATGATGCCCTGGCCCATGACATCAACCAGTGAGCCGTTGGACTTGCCCGCCGCCATTGTATATAGTTCATTAGTGTTAAGTTTCCTTTCTTTTTTTCTTCCCTTTGGGCGCATGGACTATGCCCCACATGTTTGTAGATAGTTGTTTATTCTGTAGGCTTTTTTGTAGGTTTCCTTTGGACAGTTGGGCTCATGGACCCAGGATTTCATCCTTGTAAATAGTTGGAGTGTGCATTTGTCGGCTTTTTATTTTTAGATTTTTCCATGGAGCAACGGATTTTACTTTTTCATTTCGGTTTGGATTTGCTTTGTTGGAAGGAGACTTTGGAGACATTTTTGATTTAATATATTTTGGATTCTGATTTCCTTTTTTTATCATTATGTGACATTCTGCATTGTTTTCCTTATGTCCATTGTTTGGTATTTGATTTTCTTTCAACACATTTTTTGTTCAATACATTTGTTCCCGTACTTCAAAGTGTGGTATTCTCTCATTGGTTTCATGCATGTCACGATGTGGGTGTTCACATTCACTGGCAACCATTGTGTGTGTGTGACGGACATGTGCTGATCTACATACATGCCATTTGGGTTGTTTCATGCAATGGGCATTTCAATGTGGGGTGTATGTTATGCTTGGTTGGTTATTTGGGCAGGGGTGGCGTGCAGTGGGATTTTGGTGGACATGAGGGCCATGATTGTGGGTCATGTTGACATGTTGGGGGGGACATGAGTGGGACATGAGTGGGGGCCTGCTGGCAGGTGCCCCTGACTAGTGGGAGGTGGAGGTGCTAGGGGACATGAGTGGGGGCCTGCTGGCAGGTGCCTCTGACTGCTGGGGGGTGGAGGTGCTGGGGGACATGAGTGGGACATGAGTGGGGGCCTGCTGGCAGGTGCCCCTGACTGCTGGGGGACATGAGTTGGTAATCATATTGCAACGTGACATGTGGCTTGGCTGAGGGGCATGCCCATGGTGGATGGGCTGCCTGCGGGACATGGCCAGGGGTTCAGGGTAGTCCCCTGTGGTGTGGGCTGCCTGCAGGGGCCATGGAGGGGGTAGAGGGGACACCTGGGAGGACCCACACTGCCAATTCACATGTAAAACTTCCCGCGCACCCCTGAAATACACGTACCCAGGCCCATTTGCGTGTGAAACTTCCCGCGCACCCCAGAAATACATGTACCCAGGCCAATCGCGTGTGAAACTTCCCGCACACCCCTGAAATACACGTACCCAGGCCAATCACGTGTGAAACATCCCGCGCTCCCCTAAAATACACGTACCCCGCTCCCCAGGCCCAATCGTGAGTGAATCTACGGGCGAGCCCCTGAAATACACGTACCCAGGCCAATCGCGTGTGAACCTTCCCGCGCACCCCTGAAATACACGTACCCAGGCCAATCGCATGTGAAACTACCCGCGAGCCCCTGAAATACACGTACCCCGCTCCCCCAGGTCCAATCGCGTGTGAAACTACCCGCAAGCCCCTGAAATACACATACCCAGGCCAATCGCATGTGAGACTTCCCGCGCACCCCTGAAATACACGTACCCAGGCCAATCGCATGTGAAACTACCCGTGAGCCCCTGAAATACACGTACCCGCTCCCCCAGGCCCAATCGCGTGTGAAACTACCCACGAGCCCCTGAAATACACATACCCCGCTCCCCCACGCCCAATCGCGTGTGAAACTACCCGCAAGCCCCTGAAATACACATACCCCGCTCCCCTAGGCCCATTCGCGTGTGAAACTTCACGCGAACCCCTGAAATACACGTACTTAGGCCAATCGCGTGTGAAACTTCCCGCGAGCCCCTGAAATACACGTACCCACTCCCCTAGGCCCATTCGCGTGTGAAACTTCACGCGAACCCCTGAAATACACGTACCCAGGCCAATCGCGTGTGAAACTTCACGCGAACCCCTGAAATACACGTACCCAGGCCAATCGCGTGTGAAACTTCCCGCTAGCCCCTGAAATACACGTACCCGCTCCCCCAGGCCCAATCGCGTGTGAAACTTCACGCGAACCCCTGAAATACATGTACCCAGGCCAATCGCGTGTGAAACTTCACGCGAACCCCTGAAATACACGTACCCAGGCCAATCGCGTGTGAAACTTCCCGCACACCCCGGAAATACACATACCCAGGCCAATCATGTGTGAAACTTCCCCGCTCCCCGGAAATACACGTACCCCGCTCCCCCAGGCCCGATCGTGTGTGAAACTTCCCGCGCACCCCTGGAATACACATACCCAGGCCAATCGCGTGTAAAAATTCACGCGAACAACAGTTATACACGTACCCCACTCGCACAGGCCCTTTCGCATGTGGAAGTTACCGCGAAACCCGTAATACACGTTCCCCGCTTGGCGTTTGCTGTTTGGCAGTCCGGTAAACTGATCCAGGGTTGGCACAGCCCTTTGCGCTGGATTGGGGATTTTGATGGCTTTTCCTTGCGCGAGGGCGTTCTTGAGGGCGTAACTGGCGCTGCTGCAGGGTCGCTGCGCCACTCTGCACCACGGCTGCTTTTGGAGGCTAAAATCCATGAATACGCTGTGCGCGGAAATCGATTTTAGCGAACGCGGCTGGTGCAGACATTCGCACAGGAACACTGTGCGCCAGCTGCATGCGCCACATTTGTGCGAATTTCTATGAATTACCCTATTAATCTTATAGATCACATTTCCTTTTCAAGCCACGTGGCTTGTACTGGTTCCATTATGGTAGCCTGAGGTAAGTGCTGAGGCAGTCCCTTCAAGACTTTCAAGATTTTTTGTCAAACATGCCGAACAAACTTTTGCCCCATAACATAACATTTTGATTCTTTTATGCTTGCACAACATTTCATGGTCTCCAGGGAATCTCCACCTTTAGTATATTGGAGAATTCCATGCTCATCAATGGATAATAAAAACTTGTTCCAATCTAAAACCATAAAGGGCTATCTAGGCTAACTTAAAAATACTAGAATTCTACTTTCAACTGTATTTACTATTACTAGTTATTTAGCTTTGGATGTTTGGCCAATGACTAAATTGCCTTTCTTAGACAAAGAAGAGTCCAGAGCAAAAGGACCAGGTCACCGCCATACATCAGTAAGGGATGTTAACGTCACCAATAAGTGAGGGGAAAGACCAAATAATTGCATAATGCATGTACAAGCTTCAATGTAATCTGATGAGGAGTCCCCCGTGGTTCTTTACTTTTGGCATAGTTTATTTTAAACATATATATGACTCTGGCTGAATCTATTAGTGGCTGAAACAGTAAATAAATAGAAAATTAAACAGATTACTAAATTCTCTCATGAACATTGGATGAAGGATATTTCTTATACGATTGCAACGGTTCATTTTTTAAAACTGTGGTTAGCACTTTCAGATGCATTTTAAATGTGAATTAAATAAAAACATTTAAAATAGTAATTTAATAAAAAGCAGATACATTTTGCAAGTTGTGAGGGATGTAGTCCTCCCAAAGAGGTGTGCCTCTTAAGAAAATATTGCATAATACAACTGAAAGAATAAGAACTTTTTTGTATCTAATTAGTGACAAATATAGTGTACATTTTGTGATATTTTTGCTCATTTTTATTTTCCTTCTCAGCCATGAGGCAGGTTTTTCTTTTTTGAATGATAAGTAGCAATAAATTGAACTATTTCATTTTGGAAAGTATTTCACTGTGCATGCCAATGGAAATATCAAAAAAAAATTCTTCATGCAATTTTGATGAATTGATTTTGTAATAAACATAATAGTTGAAAAACAATGCATAGTTTTTCTAGCACGTTATATTAAGCGCATATCCGTAGGCATTTGTTTACTGTTTGAAAAGCGTTAAACTTACTTTTTTGGGTGTTTATGCTGAGTGTACCAGTTGGAGTCCCGATCCCCGCAAATATGCATCTAACAAATGGTACTTCAACAATTTGTTTAGCATATAGGAATCTAGTATCATAGCTGTTTTTTTAAGAATAAAATATGAGTAAACTAAACCTAAAGAAGATAGAGTTTTAAAAAAGGTAGTTCGTTTATAGTGCAATTGCTTAATTAAAACCTTATACATATTTGTAAAATAACCCATTTTTCTTAAATACGTAACATTCTACTACGTATCATCACATCTTAAAATCATTACATTTATACAAATCCTATCATTACTCACAACTTCTATACATTTACTTCCTAATGACCTATTTCATTATTAAAATATTAAAAAAATATAACAATTAATTTTAAATCAATGTTTCCACTAGAGCAGATAATATCCATGGGAGAGCGAGTGATTATTAGCTACAGAGGGGAGGGGACAGAGGTTTTAGCGCCAACAAGTAATATGGAGTTCACCCTTCACCCAATTTCTTTCAGTCTAAGGGTGATTTTCTTCCATATTTAATAGGCAGCACCCATATACATCAACGTTTCTGCCATGAAGATGGCTGACCAGAATTGGTCTGTGGTTATTATTCTGAGGTCACAAACCAAATCTCTATAACCCTCATAGTGACACCCCTGCAGGGGTCGTTTCCACCTCTTGTTTACATAATTGGCACACTTTTTCTTTATGAGGGACAGAGATCCAAGCCCCCACATATTCATAACATGGGAGAGTATCAAATCAGAGAGACATGACAAATCTCGCGAATTCCTAGTTGTTAATTTTTAATAAGTTCTTTCGGGGTTTAGATATCTGTAGTCCCTGAATAGTATATTGGGAGCACGTCCAAAGTGCAGTCGACGAGTGCATGTGATGGCCCTTTCGGGTTTTGCGACCCTGGAAAAGCACTCTGCATTGCCACTGCATCAACATTAGGGGAGGGTTGTGGAAGTCTTTCTGTTGTTTCTATATGCAGCTGGCTGCTAGTTGCTTGGTGACCACCGTTGTTGCTATATCCCTGCCCCGCCACTGGTCATACCACTCACATTCATCTTTGGTATTCTGTAGTTACACAGGGCCCTGAGTCTAAACCTGGCAAATTGCCTACCTTCCTCCCCCCAGGTAAAAAAAGATACCACCTTCGCATAATCCGCAGAACTCGATTCCATGACCTTTTCTGGGGTGCGTGTATTGAGATGCTTATACTTGCTGGACCCAGGGACACTTACTGGTATGATTCCTCTTTCTTATGAAGTGCCTCTTGAGTATTAGGAAGTCTCATCTACCCCCATCGCCAAATGTTTGGTAACCCCATCGATCACCTCTAGACTTGATTTTAGTTCTGAGATCGAAGTTCCGATCACTCAGTGAGGGATCTTCACACTTTGGCTATGTGTACATTTCTGTTCGAATTTCACCTACATGTGGTCAATCTACATGGATGGGGCAGTTCCCATTTCCGCGTGTTCTTCAAAGTTTGTAGGGCACCACTGTTCTGGAGGGAATTTTACTCCGATGTCCCTGTGACTAGTGGGTGTTTACTCTTTGGAGAGTAAAGGTTGGGCCTTCTCCCTTCCATTAGAGCCTGGAGCTGCACTCTCACTGGGCCTAAGAGTCATAGGGTAAACTTGCATTTACTTGGATGGGCTTTGTTTTTTTAACAAATTATCCAAATAATGCTCTGGGATAATTTAATAATTTAAATAAAGGCAAAAATAAACTTTATAAACCTCGAAGTTAAAGGCAATATGCTACCTCCAAAGTCAACTATTATGGCTGAGGGATTAGGGTCATTACCACGACTCTCAGCCTTGTACTTTTATTGCAGTGAAATGCTATGCACTTCTATGTTGCAGAAACAGGTTTGGGGGGTAAAGTTACAGATAAAAAACTTTAACATAGTCTAGATCTGTTTGTTACAGAAATTAAACTGTATAGAGGTCTCTGAAAAAGTGTTTGGCATTCCTGTACTAATCAAAGCAGTCCAAGCTAGGGGAGTCCACTGTGAGGAATTCGACCATCTGCACGGTAGGTGTGCACTCGCCTGGGCTTTTTAGAAATTTTAAATGAAATTGAATGATGGTAGATCAACCTCTGGAAAATGTGTGTGGGCTAATCCGCACACATTTTCCTATGCTCACCGCAGCCCATACACATAAACCTGTGTACTCTGGGTGGATACAGCCTACAGGCGCAGTCCTCCTTGTCATATTTAGTCAGGAATTGGCAGGTGGAGTACATGATGCATCTCAGAAGCGGGACGGCCAACACATTCCATCTGCCTCGGCCAGCCTAATTAACTATCAAAGGTTCCATGGACCCGCCATGTCTGTTTGTTTACCCTCTGCAAATGGTGGCAGCACTTAACATAATTAACAAACTAATAGAGTATACTTCAAACAGGTCCACATGGAACCTGGCTGTAGAGGTTTAACAAAAGACAGAAAAAACCCAACAACCTTTTATATGTACTGTGTCAACCAGAAGCCAGCTCCTACCTTTCAGTATCAAGGGCAGTGAACTGTCATGTCTGGGATGATATGTTTACATTAGGCAATCGCTGCAGGGGGACCCCATTCCGAAGGTACGAGTATGTGGATTGATGGAGACAGAAAGTCTGTTCTCACCGCAGCTTCAAGGTAGACCTGCCACTTTAATCAGGAACCACAGAGAGCTTCATTAACTAGAGAGACCCTTGGATCCACAACAAACAGGAAGATGGGTGGGACTTAGTATTACATGTATTCACCCCTTTACCTTTTCTGTTGCAAAGTGACTGCTATGACCTCATGCATACAGGAGATTGTTGGTGGGGACCCATGATTGGTTCAGTAAGGTAGGCTTAGCCTACACCAATCACTGTTGCCCATTTGGCTTTAAAAGAGGGATGAAGCCCTCTTTTGGGCAGATCATCTGAAGACCTTGCAAGGAGTAACAAGAAGAACTCATTTGGACCCTGGCTGAAGGTGCAGTCTGCCTTACAGCTTCCGCCAGTGAAGGAAGGCCAGGTTCTCCAAAGAGGAGAACAAGATCCTTCCCCTAAACATCTCCCAGGGAACAGATATGATATGATAGGTTATTTATAATGCGCTTAATACCTAGAGGTTTCTAAGCGTGGACCCGGCGCAATCCAACCTGTGGTGCTCTGTGTTGTCTTGCTTCCAAGGCGAGCACATTGCCCCTGAGCTATCCTCCCGAGATCAGAGGGAGATAATGAATCCACAGGGCCCTCTAGCAGCTCCACAACTGTTACCCAGCCAGCACACAGCATGCCCTGCTAGGCTCTGCAAGCAAGCTTCCTAGGTAGGAAGTGGCAGAGAGTCTCTGAACCAAACCAAGGACTAGGCATTGTCTGCAACACTCTCCTCAGCATTGGGCCGTCCTCTTTAAAGGACGACACAAGCCCAGTGAAGAAGCTAGGAGGAGTGCATCAACAAGCATCAACCAGCGTCCGCCTTAAAGGACATTATTTGAGCCAGTCGAGCCCCTTGAGCTGGAACTGACTGCACTGCTGACTGTTGTCACACCACAGTTGCTAATGTCATCTGAGACGCCTCAATGAGTGCTTCAGACCTGCCAACCAGCACTGAGACAACGCTTCCTGACCCCGAGCCACCATGTAGGCCTGCCTGCAGCCACCTGTACAGCCTCGCTTGCCGAACTACCTGCTGCCTGATACCCGCAGCGTTCTCCCATCTTGAACTCTGTCACACGAGCTGCAAAGCGCCCTGAAACCGATCCGACCCTGTCGAGCACCAAGAATTCTACAAGCACAAGGTACATTCTGGTTCTGTCCCCGTGGTCCTTCTCCGGAGGCACCTTGTGACATTTTATGACCCATTGCTCCCTTTGTGGTGAAACCAAGTATCCTTAACTATTGCAATTAATTGCTTTACCGACTACCCTGCTGTCAGTACCCACGGTGCATCCCTTTTCTTTCTTGAAACTGTCTGTCCTCTGGAATCCTCTATAGGGTGGGTTGTATTTTGTAGTGTGCTAAAACGGTCTGTTAATTAATAATTAAGTAGATATTTTTAAACAACCTTCAATGGACAGTCCCTTTTATTTTTGGGTAATAATTGGATTTGCGCTGTGTTGCAACTAACCAGCGTTCTTCGACCTTGCAGAGATGAGCCTGCCTTTCCGTCCACGTTACCAAAATTAGACAAGGAGGTTTATAATTTGATTGTGTTTCCAATCTGTTTGGATCCCTTCTGGTGTGCTAGAGGTGCGAGGCTGATAGATGGTTTAGAAACCGATACTCATCCCTGGACCACTGGTGCCCCGGAAGTTGATTCATCACAACCACTCACTAACACTGTATCTCGAGATGATCCAAGGACCCTCTAATACCTAAGTGAATTGAGGGGATCTGAGAACTTGGCTACGGGTGGGTGGCCTCCTCACGTACTAAGAAAGCTATGTTACAAGATGGGGATAGGGAGGAGTAACACCTTTCCCTGTCTTTGCACATAATATCCTTTATTAATGTGTTCACTGTTACCATTCGGTTCGGACTGTTGTCCCTTATATTATCTGTGGGGCTAGCTCCTTTGTAACAAGGGTGTTGGCTAGATGGGCCAACAGCAAGCTCTTCAGATGGCTAGCCCGGTAACGCCATGAGTTATACATCTCTCTTTCTCTGTTCAGGGTGGTATCACTTTTCCCACTCCTCAAACATGGCTTCCATTACAGATTACTTCTCTGCGTGTTGGGGTAAAAGTGTAGAATACACACACCAGGACTCCATGTAGAATGCACTGCATTTAAAGAGCTTGGTTTTGAAATTGTCTCACAGAAAAGAACATTATGCAGCAGTGTCACATTGGTTGTCCTGTCTTCCTTCATCAGAGAGTTGATAAGCCCCGTCCACCACATGGCCCTTTAAATAGGAATATCACGCAGTATAATCTGGTTACATTACTTCAGTGAGTATTAAAGGAAACTTTCACACCTCTGCAAATGAGAGCAGATGTGCTGTAGGGCAGGACACTTCTAACACTGGATTAACATCAATAGACACATCATTTTGAAGTTATCCGTGGAGGGCCCGCGCATGGCCAACTGTACTTCTCATGGGACCACCCGTAACTAACAGCAAGCCGGGCTGATCATTACGACACTGGGTGTGATGGTCACAAGATCAGGAAATGGCATCTTGCTCAGTAAGGCTAGCCAAAGTTCATATGCCACTGCTAAATTTGTCCCCGGCCCGCACACTGTGTATCAATTACTCTGGAATAACTCCCGCGCAAACATTCTAGACTTTGAAGAAGGATAAAGAAGACGAAACATGTCATTTGTTTGCTTCATTACGGGAAAGCCCTGAGCATGGAAGGTCACCCAGCGTCCTGGTTAATTGAACGAGATGTATGAGCCTGTGTTTATCCCTCATTAGAGTTCATAAGCAGGGTTAGGAAGGAGAACTTATTTCCACTATAATGTTGAAGAGACTTCGAAAATAGTATTATTGGTAATAGCCTATTAGCAATCCAAGACGAAGAGATATAGGCATTCACACTATGAACGTGCATGCCACTCTGTCAAGCTGGTGTGTTGCTAGGTCTTGTTTGTACATTTGCCCATTGGGCTTCATACACCTTGGCTCGTGCCCTGCATATGTACAAAGGACGTGGTTCATGTGAGGTGCCGCCTACGTTATGCGTGAATTATGTTCATAACGGCCATTTTCCTGCTGGTTTCATCGCAATCATCTGACTGGGCTTGTAGAGCCCACATTCTGCGCAGCCCTGGTTTTCCTCGTGTCAGGCCCAGTGACTTGTAGTTCCTCCATCTTGCCCCAGCAGGTTAGAGATGTTCCGCTGCTGCTCTGGTTATGTTGGTTCTGCGGGATGTCCAATGCCATGCCTTCCCTCTCTGGGGAGGTCTATATTATCTGTCAGGGTATCTTGTACACTGGTAAAGCACATTTTGCTGCATTTCATTAACCTTTTTTTTTACCACAAAAAAATCTAGATGGTATGTTACAGTTAAGTCTCTAGGGGGAGGGGGAGGGTAAAAGAGAGTGTAGTGGGGTCTCCCCTGACAATTTGCCGTAAAATGAAATGCAGCAAAAGGTGATTCGGTCAGTTCATTTTCAGCAAACTTCATAGATGCGTTTTTTCCTCATGTTCCTTTTCTGTCCCGGCCATAAAAAAGGGACCTAAATTGAAGTTGTTATTTGCAGCGCGTGGCTTTGCTACCTTCCTGCCTCTCGGCACTCCACTCCCAAACCTTAAGGCTGTGATCCCTGACCTCAAGGGCCATGCGGCCTGGGCCTAGCAGTGGTGCTCGGTACCTGGATGGTGCCTCTGAGCTCATTGGAGACACAGTCGGTGAGAGAATTTCAACGCTTCAACCCCATGAGTCCGAGATGAGGCACTACGTGAGTTTGGGCGGGATGCTTGCAAAGAAATGCATGCCGCTTCCGGCCTCAGCAGTATCCAGTGAAAATAAGTATTTGAAAATAACTAATTGAAAATTGTGTCTGTTTGATAATTAAAAGAAAAATGTAAAAAATTAAATGTGCTCTGTGTTATTTTGAAAACGTAGACACCTCTGAAACCTAACTGTGGTAAAATAAAAACAGCAAAATGTCTGTCACCAGTTTGAAAGTCAAGCAAAGCGCGAAATACCAAGATAACTCCTTCAATGAATGCACTTGGATCTCTTAACATACCTTGGCAGATAATATAGACCACCCCAAAGAGGGAAGGCCTTGCATTGGACATCCCGCAGAACCAACATAACGAGAGCAGCAGCGGAACATCTCTAACCTGCTGGGGCAAGATGGAGGAACTACAAGTCATGGTTTTGCCACGGTTGTGCGATGATAGCCTTCGTGATGCACCTGTGGTGGGACTGCCCTAGGGCAATAGATTTCTGGAAATAATGTTGGCATCACTTTATAAGACGGTGCTCTAACAAAACATTAATGAATGTATACTTAACATGCAACAAAAGTGAACCAAGTGTTTAGGCATGAGTAACTAATTACTAATGAGTGCATACATTGCAGTTCAGTGCTGTCTAAGGTGTCATTCTTTAGAGAATTCCCCACTGTAAAAGAGCAAATACCACATGGTTGCATCAAGGCCAAATTATTGGGGCCTCAAGTGATCACCTTTCCATGTGTATTACGTATATGTCTGCATAGCGCCCAGTTGGTGCCACCGATGCGTGTCACAATTGGGAAATACAGGAGATTTAACAACCATTGGCGTCTCAGTAGTTTGCAGTAAATACAACTAATCGTGGTTCCCTCTTTAACACTGGTTATTCACTCACTCTTTATATAAAGACGTCAGAGTCCATCATGATATGTGTACGCTACACAAGTTATGAAATGTTTCACCCAGTTTTTTAATTGTTTATTCATCAGTAACAGTTCTTACACTTTCGTTGCATTTTAATTACTGCTCGTTGAATACTACAATCATTCGTGCCATCGCCAAGACTGGCCACGCCCCGTAGCCCACCAGCTGTTTATGGGTTGAGAGTCTGGTCAATTTCTAAGACATGTGCAACTGAAATCCTGCACAAGCCAGCTTGGGAGTTAAAAGTTATGAATGAGCTTTTATGCTCATGGAAAACAACTCGGAGTCACTCAGAGATACAGTTGCCTGTCCGGACCAGAAAAAAGGGACCTAAATTGAAGTTGTTATTTGCAGCGCGTGGCAGTTGCCTGTGAGAATACACGGACTGCAAGCAGCACAGAGGATATCCTAGGAATATGCATTTTCACAAACAATGCACTCTGGTAGAATATGCAGAATATGTATACTTTCCCGTAAAACACTCTGCGCAAAGACATACACATCACATTGCGCGTGTGCAGACACACACACGACACAAAGTACCACCCCAAACAATTTGCCCAGAATAAGTGTATGCTTTGTGCCCACGGAGTGTGTTTTGACTATAAGCAAGCAAAAAGCACACATGTAATTCACACATAATATAGGAGACCACAGTGTCACGAATCCTGTGATCTTGTCCCTTCTTCCCTAAGGGGAGCCCATTCTCATGAGGCCAGGGAGGTGAGGCCCCCTGGGTGTGGTACTCAGCAGGCAGATCTCATGGGAGGGATCCCGCTGTGGAACTAAGAACACTATCCGGGAACAAAGCACTATCATACCCTGTTTCCCTCACCTGACCCTCTTTTACCCTGCCATCCCAAGTACATGTGTCATGAAAATAGTAACAACAATACTGGGACGATAAAGAACATATTCAACCCAAGGGAGTTCTATAGTAAAGGTACTGAAACTAAGAAGGGTCAGCTCTACCTTAGAGAGAACTCTCGGGGAAATACTGGGACAGGAGGACGTGCAGAGGCACGAAGAACACTCCTCAAAACACTATTGAGCAATCTAGTGTTTCCCAAAATAGAAGAGGAAAGACCAAACACAGTGAAAAGCCCACTCTGGAGGAACCGCGATTGTGAGAGTTGGAAAGCAGAGGAATCCGAAGACGGCATCCGGGACGCTGACCCATCTGCTAAGGAGCTCCTGTTTGATTTGCTGAGAGCTGACGAGCTGAAAGGCTGCGGGAGACGGCCTCCAGAATCGGAAGACTTCTGGTAGGTGTAGACAGGGAACAACACGCTGCCAACAGGAGAAAATGAGCTACGGAACCGCCCCAACACCCGAGAGAGCAAGCAAAGCCTAGAAAGACATAAACCCATATCTGAAAAAACTGCACACGACTGGGAGTGTGTGGGGGGCAACAGATGGTGAGACGCAGTATTCCCCCTTTCCCGTACACCTGACCCATCCTACTTTATAGGATTCTCAGATGTCCCAACTTCCCGCATCCCCTTTCTACACAAACACTGGGCCGTGGAAGAGGGCGACTGAGAGTAAAGAGGCTAACCCTTACACATCTCATTGGACATATCCCACTAATATGGTCAGGCAAAGTCATGCATTTGACTTTAAGTGCATACATCTGATACCAATTAGCTCTCCTCAAATGGATAAAAGGTGGAAAATAGAGATACACTCTGAGCAAGGTGGAACACGAGTAAGAGCATAATTTCCGGGGCAAAACCGAACCTACTGGAGCTGAACAACAGGCAAAGGGACGAGAGCAAGGGTAGAGAACCCCCAGGAGTTCACTGCAAGAGGTTGTTGCCTCCAAAAGGCTGTGAAAGACACGTGGAGAAGGCTGAGTCCCAGACAAGAAGACTGCTTTATGCCTCAAGGACGCCAGCGACCCTCCCGGGTGAACGGCAGAGTTGGGGAGGCAAGGCCAAGCCTGTGGGATTAACCTTGACTCATGAATGAAAAACTGAAAAGACAAGAAAGAAACACACACAGCCAGTGAGTTGGCAAGCGACATGAAAGATCAGTGTGTGTTAAGGAAAGATTGAAGTTGCAACAGTATATTGCCCAATTGAAGGCTGCATGTGGGCGGATGAGACGTGCAGACCTGTGGTGAACTTTAAAATTACTGTGAACTTGATAGCTGTAAAACCAGTGATAATGAGTAGCGGCGCGGTCCGGCAAAAGGAAGTAACCCACTCAAAAGTCTCTGTGAAAGGTGAAATATTTTTGCTTGATAAAGTGAATGAACTATACAGAGAGAAGTGATTAAAGTTAACCCTGGGAAAAAGGGGGGAAACAAAAGGTGAACGTTGAACTTTTGTGCTTATGACATCAAACTACCCAGACCAAGGAACACTGGGAAAAATAACACAAGAGTGTGAGCTGAAGGGAAAGTCAAAGTGGTCCTGCGCAGGTCTATAGTAAAAGCCACATACATTTGAAAGTCTTCAACATCAGGTAAAGGTCTGAGCCTGACTGAGGGAGACCGGAAGTGTGATAAGTTAGGTGAAGGGAACCCCAAAAGGATGTGAATTAAGCTAGGGGAAGGGAACCGCTGCAAGTGTTGTGCTTTGAAAGGTCTGAGCCCAACTAAGGTAGACCTACATGACCTTTTGCTTTGAAGGTCTGAGCCCGACTGAGGGAGACCGGTGTGAACTTTTTGTTGAACTGTGTTGTGAAAGCTGGAAAGAGAGACTTTAATGTGGAAGGCCAGCCGGGCCTCGATCCACGTTTTGAACTGCCTTTGTTTTGAGAACCTGAGACAGAGTGTGTCATCCTGTCTACGAGGACCGCCTTACTCCGTGTTGTCCAACGTGGGCAGGAGAGCTAACTCAGTCACACTTATTTTTTTATATTCTACCACTGATTATCCATTACATTCATGTTCTCCTTTACACACTTTGTTCACAAGAGATTTGGCAGGCATTAGGTTTTGTTAGTGTAGGCCATTTTGATTTGACAGTCTAGGACTGTTTTATCTATTATTTGATCATAGAGACTACTCCCATCCTAGCTATGGGTCACAGTAAGAGTTTTACCAAACCCCCAAAATTGAATAAAGGTTTTACAAATTGTACCTTTTGTATCAGTGTCATACTTGTGATACCATGCCTTCCTTACAGCATACACCAACCCCAAACAAAAATGTATGCCTTGTTGGGTGTCCTGACCCACGTTTCAGCTATCATGCTGCAACATTTGGTGCTGTGGGCTTAGAAAATCCAAGATGGCCAAAAAGCCCACATGTGCGCCAGAATCCAGGAGAACCACGCAGTTTGTGCGCACACCAAAATGGTTACCTAACTTGCCACCCACCAGTGTAAAGAAAGATCTTTGTTAACAAAATCCACTGTTACGGATGTCAAAAAGTTGCTGAAATCGTGGCTCATCGGACCACTTTAAAGATTCAACCCTTTTGTGGGGTTCCACATAACCATTTTACTGTAAGGAGCCCCATCAAAACAATGTTAAGCAAGGATTATTTACTACCATGTAAGAACCATTCCTGTTTAGAATGCATTAATCCAAGAAAGATCGCAAAAATGCATGCAGTACCCGCTTTTGACTGAGGGCGGCGCTAGCGGTCTAAACTCTGACAGGGAAACTGCATGTCAGGAGTTGCAGGAGAGGCCTTTACATCAAAGGCTGGGAGTTAATTAAAATCTTAACCACATGCTGTTCCCAGAAGACAATCTGATTTAATTAACAGGCCAAAGGCTGGGAAACCTCTCAACCTCAGAGATTCACACCAGGAGTTAGAATCTCACATGACCTCTTGATTGATAGAAGGCAGACTGGCTGGGAGCCTCCTGGAGACCACACAATAGGCTCTTGCACTTGAATAGAATATGTTGATTTTTACTGTTTCCTGTCAACAAAGGCCTGCCTGCCAGCAGAGGCATGGTCACTGACCCACCCAAGTCTTGGAGGCGGACTCCAACACTCTGAGAACTGAATTGAAAGCAAAATATATATTTTACAGAAACACTGATAACTCTTTGTAATCAAATGACAGGAATGTATAACTTTGAGAGCCTTAATTTAAAAAATGTACCTTCGATCCAAGCCCAAACTCCAATTTGTGTGATGTTCTGGGGCAAAACCCTGCTATTTATGTATACTACAGACTCTGTGTTTAAGCTAGAGACATGGGAATTTACTGGAGTATGTATGGACAGGCCGTGTATATGTGTATAATTTTTAATGAAAAACCAATATTGCAAAACCAGTTAAAAAAACGCAAAATTTTGCCGTTTCTGAATGCGAGCTCTTAGAAACATCAGAGTTTGAACAGAGTATATACCTCATGTGATACGTGATGGGTGCATGTAATTTTAGACAAATGTGTATCTGTGCAAATATGTATTTGGGTCAAATATAGATTGTGGGCAAACTGACCAGGGGAGGATCCTCTGACCCATAAAACCTACAGCATCACTCTGACTCACATTTCTTTCCCCCAATCATGGGAGAGGGGAGAATTGGGCCAATGACAAGTAGAAAGGGGCAGGCTTAGCTAGGCCCAGACACACACCCACTTTCAAAAGACATAAAAAGAGCCACTGGAAGCTAGAGAGGACATTCAAATCCAGTTGCCGCAACGCGCTCTGCCGGACCATACAACATCCAGAAGATACCAGATTCAACACTTAGACTTTAAAACTCCAAAGAACTTGATTCAGAACTCAAAGCAAGGGCCTAAACCCACAAACTGAGAACTCTTCTCAGTGGGCCCCAGCATCCAGCAAACCTAACAGCGGTAGCAGCATCCAGGAGCCGTGCAGATCAGCGCTGGGTCCAGAGAAAGCTGTGCAGAAAGATCCAGAAGCAGTGCTGTACCCACAGAAAGCAGAGCAGTATCCAGAACCAGAGGCCAGAGATCCAGAGTGACCCAGACCGCTGTTAGCAGAACCAGAGAGCTGACCCAGATCACTGTGAAGTGCCGAGACCAGAACCGGAGTCCAGTCCAAAACCTGACCAGATCCGTGCGGAGGCCTATTTCAAAATATATTGTGAGTACCTAGCAGAACTGTGCAGAACCAATCTCTTAGTTAAAATAATATAATTCAATCTATTTTAATCTAACCAGAACTGCTTCCTAACTGTCACCTGTCATTTGCAAAGCTGTCACCTGTCATTTTCTAGCTGCAAGCTGTAACCTGTCGCTTTGAACTTTTAAAATTTCAAATCCGAAAAACAACCTTCACAAAATCGTTCATAACTCTGTAACCGTTTGGGCTAGAAACTTGCTTTAACTTTCCTCTGAAAGCCTAGAATCTTAGCTTTTCAACGAACCTGGAACCGACTTATACTTTTGCCGTAATCGTGATTCACGCATTCGCGAATTTTACCGCGATTTGCGATTTGGTTAAAAATCCAGCCACGTGTAACCATCAGCAGTCATCTCTTTCCTTGCTAAAAATTTGTTTGCCTCTTAATCACCATCTCTGAATCATTGCTAAAGTGAGCCTGAACTCATCCCAAGTATATTTCACTCACCCTAAGCCTCCTGAAGGGAATTAAAAGCATTTTCAGCATATTTCTCACTGCATTGTCACCATATTCAAAGCATTTTGCCTGTGTTTCAAAACTCCTATTGTTGTATAAGCTGCTGAGGGGGAATTGAACTGAATTCTATTTGATTGTATTTCTAAGAATTGTGTGCTCTCCTATTCATTTCCTTACATTGCATAAGGGGGGGGAGTGGATTGCCAGAGAAAAGTGATTACATTGTTTTGTTGAAATCATATTGAGTATTTTCTGTATTGCATTTTCATTCAACATTGCATCCATCTGAAACTAGATAAAGCATTCTCTACCACCTTATTCTTCTGTTCCTATTCCCAAGCGTGCTACCTCATCCTTTATACTACTCCTGGGTAATCAAATCAGTTTATTAGTAGAACATTACCCATTGTTGTTAACTGCTCACGTTCTGAAGTGTGATATTATTTATTATTTTATTATAAAGTGTGATATATATATATTGTTTACATTCTCAAATAAACCGTTTAAACTTGCAAAACAGAACTACTTCTTGGCTCAGTGGGGTCAGGGGGATTCCAAGAGAGGGGTGTTATATAAGGGTAGTCATCCAGAACTCATGAACTGGACATAAAGATATATCAATAAGGGTTTCTATTCAGTATCCCACACCAGGCATTGACTTAGCTGTAGTGCTGGATTGAATCCTCTTACAAAGTGGGGGCTCGTCCGAGATGTTTGGGTTAGATCTATCACTTGTGCAGATTAATACAGTGTGCCAGCTGACCAGATACACATATCCGGTCGGATCACCACGCTGTGTTACGCTGTAAAGCACTCCTCAAAGGAACGCTCTAAGGAAAAGGTCTGTTTTGCAAAAATAAAATACAAACTTCTGTAAGTCAGGAAGGAACTCAAATTCCAGAATGACGACCTTGGTAGATATGAAAATAGCCAGAGAACACTTCTTACATAAGCTATTTGTGAGAGGTGAGTGGACTCATCAGGACCAGACGGTCTGGTTGCAGGCAATCGCACCCCAGATCACTGAAACAGGGTCAGATACATGGAGAGACCAGGGTCCCTTACATGTGGCCCTGAGTGAACTATATATGTCCCCTAAGGCCAAGGATGAGCACAACAAGATTGCCAGGGTAGCAACATATTTATATTTATATATGGGAGCCATGCAGGACAAATGTGCTGAAGGCCAAGATCTGGCGAGTAGGCAACTGCTGCCATTACAGAAGGCCCAATCTGATCTGGACTCTTCTGAGCAGAGGCTACTCAGGAGCCAGGAGTCAGAAAATGACAGCAGACGGTACATCACTAAAATAAAGGAGGATATGGATGTGCTGCAACAGGAAAAGGCGAACCAGGATACCAGATTTCTGGCCTTGCAGAAGGAGTACCAAGAAGGTTTGGACTCCCTACTGCAGAGCCAGAAAAAGCTGGAGCAACAGTTAGACTTCAATAGGGCATGTGCTGAGCAGGTAGTCACCCTGCAAAGCCACCTAGATAGGGAGAAGACAGAGAGCAATAAACTGATTTTGAAAGACCTGGATACCCAGGCAGAGTTTGACCAGGAGGGCCAGAAAGCTGGTGCTTCCAAATGCAAAGGGACGACCTGGCGGCACAGATGCAGGCTCCTAGTCAGGAAAGGGATACCTTAGGCCAGGAAGTCTGACACTTAAAAAGGAAAATGGAAGAAAATCACCTGGCCCTCCAGGGACTGGGTGACCTCCAAAAAGAACACCAGAACTTGTTAGAGCACACCAGGAGGGTGGAGGATGCTCTGGCAAGAAAGGAGCAGGCCAATAGGGACACAGCTCAGGAGGTAACCCTCCTGCAGCAGAGACTGGCCCAGTACTCCAGGACCAATCAGGAGGCACAGAGAGAAAATGAGGCTCTCTGTCAGCACAATGATAGGCTCCAACAACAGGTAGCGATGCAGGAGCGACTGATAGAGTC
The DNA here is from genome assembly GCF_040938575.1 of Ambystoma mexicanum. Taxonomy (NCBI): domain Eukaryota; kingdom Metazoa; phylum Chordata; class Amphibia; order Caudata; family Ambystomatidae; genus Ambystoma; species Ambystoma mexicanum. The sequence goes on along the minus strand of NC_090935.1, from coordinate 1,084,535,535 downwards.
TAGTAAGGCCTTAACTGAGGAACTGAAAGCGCAGGTTCTTGCATTGCAACAGGAAGCAGGGGTGGATAGAGACCAGGTTCGCTGGAAAGGTACACTCCTGAGCATAACCTCAGGAGCCCTAGTACCAGAGGCCTTTATCTCTCTCAGTCCCTGGACTCTGCCACCCCCATGTCCCCTGGCGCACATGAGCACCGGGCCACAGGGATGGCAGATTACTATCCAGCCAGAAGCATGGGGCTCATAGGCCAGTACCACCCAGGTATGGAGGGTCGGGCATCTGGGTATGGGCTCCCAAGCACAGTGCAATTTAGTGGGGAACCCCAGGAGAGTAGGCCCATTAAGGGCATCTTGAAAACCTCTGCCCAGTTAGGTCAGTGGGGGGGTACCCATCAAATCCTGGCAGCGAGGAGGGATCTGAAGACTCCTCTGAGCGGTACAGGACACAGGAGACCAGGTCCCCACATTCTGTCAGCCACTCCCAGGCTCGCAGAATCCGGGAAAACCTGGAAGATCAGACAGGAACCTCTGGGAGCAGTGCCTCTGAGTCAGAGGATGAATGGACCAGGGTTACCCGAACCAAAGGGGCCGATAAGGCAAAAAGGGCCTTGCTTAAGGACCCATTGAAACAGATTAAGGCAATCAGGAGTGTCATCACGCCTTATCATAAGAACGCCAAGTACTCTGTTTGGGAACACTTGGAGCACTATGAGCAAATGATGGTGACTTTTCATTTGAAGGACAGCCAAAGCTGTATCCAATATGTAAAGTGGACATTCTCCCCAGAGTACTCCAGTTTCTTTGCGGGGCTGGAGGACCAAAATCATTCAAGGTGGTCCACCTATAGGGCGGCCATATTAAAACATTTTTCTGTTCACAGAAATCCCCAAGAGGCTCGCAAGGCAGCCTACAATTTGCAATGTGGGGAGGATCAGGCCCCACAAGAATTTGTGCAAGAACTGAAACGTGCCTTTGCGCAGACCACCAGAAGGGTGCGCACAGATAGCAGAGAATTTGTCAATACATTTTTCCATGCCTTGCCCAAATACATCATGACCCAGCTCGTGAGAGATTTTCACGAGAAAAGATCTTTAGACTGGGTCATTGAACAGGCTACCCGGATCTATGAGGTGCAGAAGCCCATAGAAAATAAAAATAATGCGCCCAAAAACCCCAAAACCAACAGCACCCCTGCTGCTGCCAAGGTGGCAGAGGTAAAGGTTGCCCCCGTTTTAGACTTGGAGATGGGGGGGCCTACAAACCTACCTGCACCTAATAATCCTAAGCCCAGAAATCCCTCGGGCCAGTCACAGACAGGGAGTCGAGGAGGTAGTCCCACAAATGGGGTCCCCCGCTCCCCTGACTATGTAAGTCCCCGCTACAAGGGAAACCGACCAATCCTGGGTTATGTGTGGACTCCTCCAGCCCAAGGGGGGGGATCCAGCCAAGCACCTGACCCGGGGAACTTCCCTCCTAACTTCCCCCAGGAGGGCAGAAATTCTCCAAATCCTGGGCAGAACTTTTTCCCCAGGTATCCACCCAATTTCCAGCCCCAAAATCATCCATCCTTCTTTCCCCAATTCCCTGAGCTCAGACAACCTAATCCGGGAGAGGGGAGGCCAAAGGTGGAGGGGTACCAAAATCTTCCCAACCAGGGGTACTACCAGAGAAGGGATAGCTACCCTTCCCGGGATCAGCCCAGGGGAGAAAATAGAGCCCCGTATCAGCCTGAGCGGGTTTCCCAGTTAGAGCGCCAGGTCCAAAATATGGCACAGAATCTGGGTCACATACTGAGGGCTCAACAGAACCCTCAGATGAGCGTGCCACCGCAGAATGCCCCAAACTCTGGACCTGGTACTCCAGAACAATGACGGGGCAGCACCCCGATAACATACCGGTTCCCAGGGAGGAGGCACAAGAGGAAGGGGGGTGTAAAGCCTTGGAGGAAGCTTCCTTCCCAACTTGTAAACAGCCCCTAGAAAACCAGGAACCGGAAACAAAATCTCCTGCCCCTGAAAGCCTGCCTCCCAAGGAGCAGAGGGGGGGTAGGAGAAACAAAGGACCCAAACAGACCCACTTTGTGGAGGAGGTACAGATCTTCCAATATGAGGGAGAGGGATCATCAGAAGATCCTGGGAAAAGGATCTTCTCCTTCAGAGATGGGGGAACTCCTCCCAAAGAAAAATGGGTCCCAAGGGATTCCAATCCAGACTGGGGAGATATGGAGAATTAGCTACCGCCGCCCATCATCTCATCCCAGAACCCACAATACCAAAATCCCTTGGTTCAAACCCATCCGGGTGACTGCCTCCAAAAAGGGGGGGGTGCGGCCCAGAACCGTAACCAGGGGAACCCACAATGGCTCTGATCTCCAGTTGCCAACTTTTTCTTTCAGATTCCCAAGGCTCTCCACAGAATTCTGCCCAAATCTCTTCGCTAGCCATGTCCAAAACCAGAAAGTTAGCCCACCAGTTGTCCAAAAATGTGCATTATCTGTGCCCCTTTGAGGAGAAGGAGGGAAGATACTATGCCCCGGTACAAGTACAGGGGCAGGGTACAATTTTGGCACTGGTGGACACTGGATCCCAAGCTACCCTTCTGTCCAAAAGGGCCTTTGATGAACTAAATGCAGGAAGGGGGGAGAATTACCGTATTCCTCTCACCTCTCTTCCTGGACAACTGCAGAACTTTGACGGGAAGGAAATTCCCGTTGAGGGGACTGCAGACTTGGACATTAAAATTGGGCGACACAAGGTGAAACACCCGGTCATAGTAGTGACTCCAGAGGGCACCCCTTGTTTACTAGGGAATGACCTCCTGAGAAGGTTGTCACCCCTAATAGATTGTGTAAACAAGGTCCTCTGGACCCAGACTAGCCGACCAATAAAATTAAAACAGAGTGTCAACCATGTTAGTTTAAACGGCACCTGCCACATGGTTGAACAAAAATCTGACCAAGTTGAATTTCACTTCCAGAACAACCAAACTCCCGACGTGACAGTAATAGCAGTAGGACAACAGACTGGTGATGGGGGGTCCTCTCTATTTCTGAAAATCAACCTTCCTTCCAGTTTAAGGTGGTATTCCACACTGGAAGGAAACAATTTGAAATTCTTTACTAATCCACAATCAGAAACTCCCACTCCTATAGTCCAGAAAGATGTGAAATCAGCTCAGAGCCTGGCTGATATTCAGTAAATTGGAGAGCAGTTGTTCATCCCTGTTCAGTTAAATGATGGGAAGGACTCTGTTCTCGCTCGAGTGTGTGTGAACAACGGTAAGAGCTTCATCAGCGAAGCCATGTTCCGCCAACTCCTAAAAGATCCAGCCATTCCCACATTCAAACTGATAGACAAATGGGAAATGGACCTGGAAGCACCTAATTCCAAATATCTCCTGCCAAGCAGGTGTATGCTCAAAATCTCCATTGGCAACAAGAGCATAGTCCATAATTGTTAGGTCGTGCGAGACGTTACTGCCTCCTTTTACTTAGGCAGTGACATTCTCAATCGCTTTGCCATTAGTTTGGACCTAATAAACTTCAAAGCTTGGTCCCGATTAGCGGATAATCCCATGGGCTTTGATGATCCAGAAAAAGCATTTAGGTCAGCTCAATTGCTACCTTATGCAGTTGAAATTCAGATCAAAGAGAAAGTCACCATCCCAGAAAGGACCCGACAATTCTCCCTGGAAGTGAAAGTTAAAAGAGGACAAAAATTGCAAAACCCTGATGCTTACATACATCTAAACGCTTCTCTCCAACAGCAAGGGTTGGGGGTAAACCCAACTCCATTAGTCAACATAGAACATGACACCATTCCAATAGAGGTGGATAACAGCGACTTAAAGAGTATTACTCTAGCCGCAGGCACCATTATTGGAATGGCGGTTGATGACCGACATTTTTCCATTGATTTAGGAAATGAACTGTTAGGACCAATCCCCAAGGACTGTTTTGACAGTGACAGTGAGGACAATACAAGACCAGACAGGATGTTTACCCGGCATGGGGGGAACTTCCTGGTGTACACTTCCTGCCCTTATGGTAAGGAGGATGTGACTTGTGACTTCAGAAGGGATGAGGTGATTTTCCAGGTTCATGAAGGCTGCCTTTCCCACCTGGGGCCTCCAGTCCAAATCAGCGCTCTGACCAGGGACTTCTCCACCCAGCTGGAGGAGGCCGCTGAGATAGCCAAACCAGAAGTCTTTCCAGGCTTCAGGCAGATGGTGGAAGAGAGAGTCAACCTAGCTGATGCTTGTGTGACTCTGGAACAAAAGCAAAAGTTGAAACAAGTTTTCTTGGATTTCCAAGATCTCTTTGCGGTAGACTCATATGACTGTGGTCGCACCGACATCCACACAACAACAATTCCCATGGACCCTGGAATGACTCCAGTGTTTGTGAAGCAATATCGTTTGCCTCTCGCATCCATGGAGTCCCTTACTGAAATAATTAAGAACCTTGAGTCCCGGGGGATAATTCGTCCAATACACAGCACCTTCAATAATCCGGTGCTGGGAATATTGAAGCCGAACGGCCAGTGGAGACTCTGCGCCGACCTTAGGGAGCTCAACAAATGGGTCCATACTTCCCGATGGCCTCTGCCCTACATTGACCAAGGGCTGGCCCAGATCCAGGGGTCACAGGTATTCACTGCAATAGACCTGACCAATGGATACTGGACTGTGCCTGTCAGTAGGGAGGACCAATACAAGCTGGCTTTTACCTTTGGGGGCCAGCAGTACACATGGACCCGGACTCCCTTCGGAAACCTCAACTCCGGCAATGAATTCAACATTTTCCTACACAGGAAAGGCCATGCCCGACCTGGGAGCAAGGGGTAACCTGGTTTATGTAGATGATGTCTTCATCAAAAGTTCATCTGTGGAGGAACACATAGCGGAGATCCGTTATGTTCTGACCCAGTTGAGGGCCGCCGGAGCAAAACTTTCCTTTCAGAAAGCACAGTGATGTAGAACCCGTGTTAATTCCTTGGGGCATGAGATTACTCCTCAGGGTCTCTATCCCCAGGAAAAGAAAGTGGAAGCACTTCAGAAACTGAAAGACCCCACAACTCTGCGGGAACTAAGGAGCCTCTTTGGACTGACTAATTACAGCAGAAAGTTCATTGAGGGCTACGCAGAGATCACCAGACCCCTGATTCATCTCCTGAAGGGGGGGGTCAAGTGGGAATGGGGTCCAGAACAAGCCGAGGCAGTAAGTCAACTCAAAAGAAGCCTCTCACAAGCGCCTTGCCTAGCTTACCCTGTCAGAAACAAGGAGTTCTTCCTGGAGACGGGGTTCTCTAATACGTGCTTGACGGCAGTATTATACCAAAAGCATGACAAGGTCAATAAAGTAATCTCCTATGCGAGCAAAACTTTATCCTCTGTGGAGGAAAAATTCAACGAGTGTGAGAAGGCACTCCTGGCAACGGTGTGGGCATTGAAGAATTACCGCCCGTTTATCCAGGGGGAACACATCATAGTGGAGACTCCACACCAGCCTCTGCAATATCTCCAAAGTGACAGAATCCGGGCCGGGAATGTGAGTAATTCCCGAATTACTTCCTGCATTCTGTCAATGCAAGGCTTTCCTGTGGAGGTCAGATATGGCCAAAACAAGAAGAGTCCCCTCGCGCAAGGTCTGGCTGACTTGCATGATTGTGCCAGAGAAAACTGTCTCGAGGACGAAAGTCTAAAAATCAAGGACAACACGGAGGCATACCTTAATTCCCCACACAAAGTCTTTGAAGAGGACAAGTGTGAGGGAATGCCCACTGTCTATGTGGATGGATGCTCTTACCATGTTGACAACGACGGGGAGAAAGAACTGGTGGCTGGCATAGGGAATGCATGGGTGAAGGAGTTTCCAGAACCCTCCGCTGGATACAAAATTGGTCCCCGAAGTAGTCAGGTGGCAGAATTAATGGCTGTGCATCAAGCCATCCTCACTGCTGTCCAACATCAACTCCACGAACTGGTCATAATCACAGATTCTGATTATGTACGGAACGGGTTCGTGGAGCACCTGGTTATTTGGAAAACCAGAGGCATGTTATGTGCTAACAACAAACCCTTGAAACATGGGAAGTTGATCCAAAACATTGATGATCTGGTCACCTCGAATGAGATGACCATCTATTGGAAAAAGATCAAGGGTCATTCCAAAGTAGAGGGACCAGACAAAACTGGAAATGACTTAGCTGATCAGCTGGCCAAAACCGGGGCCATCCAAGGGGATCTAATTGAAATAGAGTCCCTGTTGGGGTAATCCAGGTCACTGCTATCACTAGGTCCCAGACAAATGCTCACAATGATCTTTCAACTGCCCAATGGAGTAAGGAGACCCCTGATGCTGATTTGATTACAGCTCAGAAGGGGGATCCAATTATTGGTAAGTTTTACCAACACCTTGAGGACCCTGAGAACTTTCCCCTGACGGATACCGATTACATTGGGAAAGAGGACCTAAGAGTGTTGATGAAATGTCCAAAAATGTTCCGAATGCAAGACGGCTTGCTGGTAAGGAAATCCAAAACTGGCCACGATCAGTGGGTGGTTCCTACCTCATTCCGAAGCCTGATGTTAAGTCACGCCCATGATGCGGCCACCGCCGGTCATAGGGGGTTTCACACAACACTGGAAATCTTAAGAGAGGTTGCCTACTGGCCACACATGGGCCAGGACCTCAACCAATACTTGAAGGGGTGTCTTGTGTGTGCACAATGTCAGCCAACATCCCTCACACACCGGGCACCTCTCCAAAAGAGGGGAATGACACTGCCATGGTCAGATTTGCAAATCGACTTTGTAGGCCCCGTGATTCGCTCCGCTAGGGGGAATAAGTACATGTTGACTGTGACATGCTTGTTTACCAAGTGGGTGGAATGTCTCCCAGCCCCAAACTGCAAGGCAGGAACAGCAGCTGCCCTGATGATTAACCACATCTTTTCCCGTTTTGGTCTACCTCAAAGGATTGAGTCAGACAGGGGCAGCCACTTCACCAGTGAAGTAATGACAAAGATGTGGGAGATAGTGGGGGTCAAAAGGAAGTTACATATTGCTTACAGGCCAGCTTCTTCTGGAGCAGTGGAACGCTACAACCGGACAATTGTGAGCATATTAAAGAAGTTTGTGGCAGATTCTGGGCCAAGTTGGGATATCCGATTACCTCTGGTCCTAATGGCCATCAGATCTACCCCTTCATCTGCAACCAAAATGTCACCATTTGAGTTGATGACTGGACGCAAGATGGTGCTTCCTCAGCATTTGCTCTACAGAACCCAAGAGCAAACGTTGATAAATGCCTCCACAACTCATGAGTATGTGGAGAATTTAAGGAAACACCTTCAACATGCTTTTGCCTATGCTCAGCGGAATCTAGAAAGATCAGCTGAGAGTATGAAGACCCACTATGACCTGAAAACTTCCAGGAAGGAATATCAGGTGGGGGACCGGGTCTATTTATACAATTTCCAAAGGAACCAGGCCAAACAGAGAAAATCTTTGCCTACATGGAAAGGACCCTTTGAGATTATAGACAAGATCTCCCCTGTGGCCTACAAGATCCGCATCCCCAAAGGCGGTTTGGCAGAGGGGGAAGACAAGTGGGTCCACATAAACCAGTTGAAGTGTTGCCATCCCAGGCACACTTTGCAGCAACTGGAGGAGTCCTCGGTAATCCCAGAGGGTACCGCTCCAGAGTAATTCAATTCCAACCCTAAAAGATCCTACATATAGCCTATCAAATTCTGTGTTTCTCAAGTTTATGTGTTCCTGTCTCTTAATTTAAAAAAATGTGCATGTTCATATCTGTTGAGTTCTAAAATATATATGCCACCCCACTATATCAATGGTGGGGGAGAAATGTCCATGAATAGGTATTGCCGCTCTTCCTTTGTCGTCCTAGGAGAAGGAAAACCGGAGACTGGCCAAGGAGGACGATCCGGAGACCGGGAGCAGAGACGCAAGGGGCCCGGGGTACCGCCCAATATTCCCATGAGGACCGGCGAGGAGAACCGATGGAGGAAAAGATGCTGAACTGTGCCATTTGCAGAATTGGAAGAAGATTATGCCGACATACCAGTGCGTGGGTCATCACCTTTTGTGCACCCGACTCCCCATCGACTCAAATTTAAAGTGCAATCGGGCGGGGGGGCTTTGTTGGGTGTCCTGACCCATGTTTGAGCTATCATGCTGCAACATTTGGTGGTGTGGGCTTAGAAAATCCAAGATGGCCAAAAAGCCCACATGTGCGCCAGAATCCAGGAGAACCACGCAGTTTGTGCGCACACCAAAATGGTTACCTAACTTGCCACCCACCAGTGTAAAGAAAGATCTTTGTTAACAAAATCCACTGTTACGGATGTCAAAAAGTTGCTGAAATCATGGCTCATCGGACCACTTTTAAGATTCAACCCTTTTGTGGGGTTCCACATAACCATTTTACTGTAAGGAGCCCCATCAAAACAATGTTAAGCAAGGATTATTTACTACCATGTAAGAACCATTCCTGTATAGAATGCATTAATCCAAGAAAGATCCCAAAAATGCATGCAGTACCCGCTTTTGACTGAGGGCGGCGCTAGCGGTCTAAACTCTGACAGGGAAACTGCATGTCAGGAGTTGCAGGAGAGGCCTTTACATCAAAGGCTGGGAGTTAATTAAAATCTTAACCACATGCTGTTCCCAGAAGACAATCTGATTTAATTAACAGGCCAAAGGCTGGGAAACCTCTCACCTCCAGAGATTCACACCAGGAGTTAGAATCTCACATGACCTCTTGATTGATAGAAGGCAGACTGGCTGGGAGCCTCCTGGAGACCACACAATAGGCTCTTGCACTTGAATAGAATATGTTGATTTTGACTGTTTCCTGTCAACAAAGGCCTGCCTGCCAGCAGAGGCATGGTCACTGACCCACCCAAGTCTTGGAGGCGGACTCCAACACTCTGAGAACTGAATTGAAAGCAAAATATATATTTTACAGAAACACTGATAACTCTTTGTAATCAAATGACAGGAATGTATAACTTTGAGAGCCTTAATTTAAAAAATGTACCTTCGATCCAAGCCCAAACTCCAATTTGTGTGATGTTCTGGGGCAAAACCCTGCTATTTACGTATACTACAGACTCTGTGTTTAAGCTAGAGACATGGGAATTTACTGGAGTATGTATGGACAGGCCGTGTATATGTGTATAATTTTTAATGAAAAACCAATATTGCAAAACCAGTTAAAAAAAACGCAAAATGTTGCCGTTTCTGAATGCAAGCTCTTAGAAACATCAGAGTTTGAACAGAGTATACCTCATGTGATACGTGATGGGTGCATGTAATTTTAGACAAATGTGTATCTGTGCAAATATGTATTTGGGTCAAATATAGATTGTGGGCAAACTGACCAGGGGAGGATCCTCTGACCCATAAAACCTACAGCATCACTCTGACTCACATTTCTTTCCCCCAATCATGGGAGAGGGGAGAATTGGGCCAATGACAAGTAGAAAGGGGCAGGCTTAGCTAGGCCCAGACACACACCCACTTTCAAAAGACATAAAAAGAGCCACTGGAAGCTAGAGAGGACATTCAAATCCAGTTGCCGCAACGCGCTCTGCCGGACCATACAACATCCAGAAGATACCAGATTCAACACTTAGACTTTAAAACTCCAAAGAACTTGATTCAGAACTCAAAGCAAGGGCCTAAACCCACAAACTGAGAACTCTTCTCAGTGGGCCTCAGCATCCAGCAAACCTAACAGCGGTAGCAGCATCCAGGAGCCGTGCAGATCAGCGCTGGGTCCAGAGAAAGCTGTGCAGAAAGATCCAGAAGCAGTGCTGTACCCACAGAAAGCAGAGCAGTATCCAGAACCAGAGGCCAGAGATCCAGAGTGACCCAGACCGCTGTTAGCAGAACCAGAGAGCTGACCCAGATCACTGTGAAGTGCCGAGACCAGAACCGGAGTCCAGTCCAAAACCTGACCAGATCCGTGCGGAGGCCTATTTCAAAATATATTGTGAGTACCTAGCAGAACTGTGCAGAACCAATCTCTTAGTTAAAATAATATAATTCAATCTATTTTAATCTAACCAGAACTGCTTCCTAACTGTCACCTGTCATTTGCAAAGCTGTCACCTGTCATTTTCTAGCTGCAAGCTGTAACCTGTCGCTTTGAACTTTTAAAATTTCAAATCCGAAAAACAACCTTCACAAAATCGTTCATAACTCTGTAACCGTTTGGGCTAGAAACTTGCTTTAACTTTCCTCTGAAAGCCTAGAATCTTAGCTTTTCAACGAACCTAGAACCGACTTGCTACTCCTTATACTTTTGCCGTAATCGTGATTCACGCATTCGCGAATTTTACCGCGATTTGCGATTTGGTTAAAAATCCAGCCACGTGTAACCATCAGCAGTCATCTCTTTCCTTGCTAAAAATTTGTTTGCCTCTTAATCACCATCTCTGAATCATTGCTAAAGTGAGCCTGAACTCATCCCAAGTATATTTCACTCACCCTAAGCCTCCTGAAGGGAATTAAAAGCATTTTCAGCATATTTCTCACTGCATTGTCACCATATTCAAAGCATTTTGCCTGTGTTTCAAAACTCCTATTGTTGTATAAGCTGCTGAGGGGGAATTGAACTGAATTCTATTTGATTGTATTTCTAAGAATTGTGTGCTCTCCTATTCATTTCCTTACATTGCATAAGGGGGGGAGTGGATTGCCAGAGAAAAGTGATTACATTGTTTTGTTGAAATCATATTGAGTATTTTCTGTATTGCATTTTCATTCAACATTGCATCCATCTGAAACTAGATAAAGCATTCTCTACCACCTTATTCTTCTGTTCCTATTCCCAAGCGTGCTACCTCATCCTTTATACTACTCCTGGGTAATCAAATCAGTTTATTAGTAGAACATTACCCATTGTTGTTAACTGCTCACGTTCTGAAGTGTGATATTAATTATTAATTTATTATAAAGTGTGATATATATATATTGTTTACATTCTCAAATAAACCGTTTAAACTTGCAAAACAGAACTACTTCTTGGCTCAGTGGGGTCAGGGGGATTCCAAGAGAGGGGTGTTATATAAGGGTAGTCATCCAGAACTCATGAACTGGACATAAAGATATATCAATAAGGGTTTCTATTCAGTATCCCACACCAGGCATTGACTTAGCTGTAGTGCTGGATTGAATCCTCTTACAAAGTGGGGGCTCGTCCGGGATGTTTGGGTTAGATCTATCACTTGTGCAGATTAATACAGTGTGCCAGCTGACCAGATACACATATCCGGTCGGATCACCACGCTGTGTTACGCTGTAAAGCACTCCTCAAAGGAACGCTCTAAGGAAAAGGTCTGTTTTGCAAAAATAAAATACAAACTTCTGTAAGTCAGGAATGAACTCAAATTCCAGAATGACGACCTTGGTAGATATGAAAATAGCCAGAGAACACTTCTTACATAAGCTATTTGTGAGAGGTGAGTAGACTCATCAGGACCAGACGGTCTGGTTGCAGGCAATCGCACCCCAGATCACTGAAACAGGGTCAGATACATGGAGAGACCAGGGTCCCTTACATGTGGCCCTGAGTGAACTATATATGTCCCCTAAGGCCAAGGATGAGCACAACAAGATTGCCAGGGTAGCAACATATTTATATTTATATATGGGAGCCATGCAGGACAAATGTGCTGAAGGCCAAGATCTGGCGAGTAGGCAACTGCTGGCATTACAGAAGGCCCAATCTGATCTGGACTCTTCTGAGCAGAGGCTACTCAGGAGCCAGGAGTCAGAAAATGACAGCAGACGGTACATCACTAAAATAAAGGAGGATATGGATGTGCTGCAACAGGAAAAGGCGAACCAGGATACCAGATTTCTGGCCTTGCAGAAGGAGTACCAAGAAGGTTTGGACTCCCTACTGCAGAGCCAGAAAAAGCTGGAGCAACAGTTAGACTTCAATAGGGCATGTGCTGAGCAGGTAGTCACCCTGCAAAGCCACCTAGATAGGGAGAAGGCAGAGAGCAATAAACTGATTTTGAAAGACCTGGATACCCAGGCAGAGTTTGACCAGGAGGGCCAGAAAGCTGGTGCTTCCAAAGGCAAAGGGACGACCTGGCGGCACAGATGCAGGCTCTTAGTCAGGAAAGGGATACCTTAGGCCAGGAAGTCTGACACTTAAAAAGGAAAATGGAAGAAAATCACCTGGCCCTCCAGGGACTGGGTGACCTCCAAAAAGAACACCAGAACTTGTTAGAGCACACCAGGAGGGTGGAGGATGCTCTGGCAAGAAAGGAGCAGGCCAATAGGGACACAGCTCAGGAGGTAACCCTCCTGCAGCAGAGACTGGCCCAGTACTCCAGGACCAATCAGGAGGCACAGAGAGAAAATGAGGCTCTCTGTCAGCACAATGATAGGCTCCAACAACAGGTAGCGATGCAGGAGCGACTGATAGAGTCTAGTAAGGCCTTAACTGAGGAACTGAAAGCGCAGGTTCTTGCATTGCAACAGGAAGCAGGGGTGGATAGAGACCAGGTTCGCTGGAAAGGTACACTCCTGAGCATAACCTCAGGAGCCCTAGTACCAGAGGCCTTTATCTCTCTCAGTCCCTGGACTCTGCCACCCCCATGTCCCCTGGCGCACATGAGCACCGGGCCACAGGGATGGCAGATTACTATCCAGCCAGAAGCATGGGGCTCATAGGCCAGTACCACCCAGGTATGGAGGGTCGGGCATCTGGGTATGGGCTCCCAAGCACAGTGCAATTTAGTGGGGAACCCCAGGAGAGTAGGCCCATTAAGGGCATCCTGAAAACCTCTGCCCAGTTAGGTCAGTGGGGGGGTACCCATCAAATCCTGGCAGCGAGGAGGGATCTGAAGACTCCTCTGAGCGGTACAGGACACAGGAGACCAGGTCCCCACATTCTGTCAGCCACTCCCAGGCTCGCAGAATCCGGGAAAACCTGGAAGATCAGACAGGAACCTCTGGGAGCAGTGCCTCTGAGTCAGAGGATGAATGGACCAGGGTTACCCGAACCAAAAGGGCCAATAAGGCAAAAAGGGCCTTGCTTAAGGACCCATTGAAACAGATTAAGGCAATCAGGAGTGTCATCACGCCTTATCATAAGAATGCCAAGTACTCTGTTTGGGAACACTTGGAGCACTATGAGCAAATGATGGAGACTTTTCATTTGAAGGACAGCCAAAGCTGTATCCAATATGTAAAGTGGACATTCTCCCCAGAGTACTCCAGTTTCTTTGCGGGGCTGGAGGACCAAAATCATTCAAGGTTGTCCACCTATAGGGCGGCCATATTAAAACATTTTTCTGTTCACAGAAATCCCCAAGAGGCTCGCAAGGCAGCCTACAATTTGCAATGTGGGGAGGATCAGGCCCCACAAGAATTTGTGCAAGAACTGAAACGTGCCTTTGCGCAGACCACCAGAAGGGTGCGCACAGATAGCAGAGAATTTGTCAATACATTTTTCCATGCCTTGCCCAAATACATCATGACCCAGCTCGTGAGAGATTTTCACGAGAAAAGATCTTTAGACTGGGTCATTGAACAGGCTACCCGGATCTATGAGGTGCAGAAGCCCATAGAAAATAAAAATAATGCGCCCAAAAACCCCAAAACCAACAGCACCCCTGCTGCTGCCAAGGTGGCAGAGGTAAAGGTTGCCCCCGTTTTAGACTTGGAGATGGGGGGGCCTACAAACCTACCTGCACCTAATAATCCTAAGCCCAGAAATCCCTCGGGCCAGTCACAGACAGGGAGTCGAGGAGGTAGTCCCACAAATGGGGTCCCCCGCTCCCCTGACTATGTAAGTCCCCGCTACAAGGGAAACCGACCAATCCTGGGTTATGTGTGGACTCCTCCAGCCCAAGGGGGGGGGATCCAGCCAAGCACCTGACCCGGGGAACTTCCCTCCTAACTTCCCCCAGGAGGGCAGAAATTCTCCAAATCCTGGGCAGAACTTTTTCCCCAGGTATCCACCCAATTTCCAGCCCCAAAATCATCCATCCTTCTTTCCCCAATTCCCTGAGCTCAGACAACCTAATCCGGGAGAGGGGAGGCCAAAGGTGGAGGGGTACCAAAATCTTCCCAACCAGGGGTACTACCAGAGAAGGGATAGCTACCCTTCCCGGGATCAGCCCAGGGGAGAAAATAGAGCCCAGTATCAGCCTGAGCGGGTTTCCCAGTTAGAGCGCCAGGTCCAAAATATGGCACAGAATCTGGGTCACATACTGAGGGCTCAACAGAACCCTCAGATGAGTGTGCCACCGCAGAATGCCCCAAACTCTGGACCTGGTACTCCAGAACAATGACGGGGCAGCACCCCGATAACACACCGGTTCCCAGGGAGGAGGCACAAGAGGAAGGGGGGTGTAAAGCCTTGGAGGAAGCTTCCTTCCCAACTTGTAAACAGCCCCTAGAAAACCAGGAACCGGAAACAAAATCTCCTGCCCCTGAAAGCCTGCCTCCCAAGGAGCAGAGGGGGGGTAGGAGAAACAAAGGACCCAAACAGACCCACTTTGTGGAGGAGGTACAGATCTTCCAATTTGAGGGAGAGGGGTCATCAGAAGATCCTGGGAAAAGGATCTTCTCCTTCAGAGATGGGGGAACTCCTCCCAAAGAAAAATGGGTCCCAAGGGATTCCAATCCAGACTGGGGAGATATGGAGAATTAGCTACCGCCGCCCATCATCTCATCCCAGAACCCACAATACCAAAATCCCCTGGTTCAAACCCATCCGGGTGACTGCCTCCAAAAAGGGGGGGGCGGCCCAGAACCGTAACCAGGGGAACCCACAATGGCTGTGATCTCCAGTTGCCAACTTTTTCTTTCAGATTGCCAAGGCTCTCCGCAGAATTCTGCCCAAATCTCTTCGCTAGCCATGTCCAAAACCAGAAAGTTAGCCCACCAGTTGTCCAAAAATGTGCATTATCTGTGCCCCTTTGAGGAGAAGGAGGGAAGATACTATGCCCCGGTACAAGTACAGGGGCAGGGTACAATTTTGGCACTGGTGGACACTGGATCCCAAGCTACCCTTCTGTCCAAAAGGGCCTTTGATGAACTAAATGCAGGAAGGGGGGAGAATTACCGTATTCCTCTCACCTCTCTTCCTGGACAACTGCAGAACTTTGACGGGAAGGAAATTCCCGTTGAGGGGACTGCAGACTTGGACATTAAAATTGGGCGACACAAGGTGAAACACCCGGTCATAGTAGTGACTCCAGAGGGCACCCCTTGTTTACTAGGGAATGACCTCCTGAGAAGGTTGTCACCCCTAATAGATTGTGTAAACAAGGTCCTCTGGACCCAGACTAGCCGACCAATAAAATTAAAACAGAGTGTCAACCATGTTAGTTTAAACGGCACCTGCCACATGGTTGAACAAAAATCTGACCAAGTTGAATTTCACTTCCAGAACAACCAAACTCCCGACGTGACAGTAATAGCAGTAGGACAACAGACTGGTGATGGGGGGTCCTCTCTATTTCTGAAAATCAACCTTCCTTCCAGTTTAAGGTGGTATTCCACACTGGAAGGAAACACTCTGAAATTCTTTACTAATCCACAATCAGAAACTCCCACTCCTATAGTCCAGAAAGATGTGAAATCAGCTCAGAGCCTGGCTGATATTCAGTAAATTGGAGAGCAGTTGTTCATCCCTGTTCAGTTAAATGATGGGAAGGACTCTGTTCTCGCTCGAGTGTGTGTGAACAACGGTAAGAGCTTCATCAGCGAAGCCATGTTCCGCCAACTCCTAAAAGATCCAGCCATTCCCACATTCAAACTGATAGACAAATGGGAAATGGACCTGGAAGCACCTAATTCCAAATATCTCCTGCCAAGCAGGTGTATGCTCAAAATCTCCATTGGCAACAAGAGCATAGTCCATAATTGTTAGGTCGTGCGAGACGTTACTGCCGCCTTTTACTTAGGCAGTGACATTCTCAATCGCTTTGCCATTAGTTTGGACCTAATAAACTTCAAAGCTTGGTCCCGATTAGCGGATAATCCCATGGGCTTTGATGATCCAGAAAAAGCATTTAGGTCAGCTCAATTGCTACCTTATGCAGTTGAAATTCAGATCAAAGAGAAAGTCACCATCCCAGAAAGGACCCGACAATTCTCCCTGGAAGTGAGTTAAAAGAGGACAAAAATTGCAAAACCCTGATGCTTACATACATCTAAACGCTTCTCTCCAACAGCAAGGGTTGGGGGTAAACCCAACTCCATTAGTCAACATAGAACATGACACCATTCCAATAGAGGTGGATAACAGCGACTTAAAGAGTATTACTCTAGCCGCAGGCACCATTATTGGAATGGCGGTTGATGACCGACATTTTTCCATTGATTTAGGAAATGAACTGTTAGGACCAATCCCCAAGGACTGTTTTGACAGTGACAGTGAGGACAATACAAGACCAGACAGGATGTTTACCCGGCATGGGGGGAACTTCCTGGTGTACACTTCCTGCCCTTATGGTAAGGAGGATGTGACTTGTGACTTCAGAAGGGATGAGGTGATTTTCCAGGTTCATGAAGGCTGCCTTTCCCACCTGGGGCCTCCAGTCCAAATCAGCGCTCTGACCAGGGACTTCTCCACCCAGCTGGAGGAGGCCGCTGAGATAGCCAAACCAGAAGTCTTTCCAGGCTTCAGGCAGATGGTGGAAGAGAGAGTCAACCTAGCTGATGCTTGTGTGACTCTGGAACAAAAGCAAAAGTTGAAACAAGTTTTCTTGGATTTCCAAGATCTCTTTGCGGTAGACTCATATGACTGTGGTCGCACCGACATCCACACAACAACAATTCCCACGGACCCTGGAATGACTCCAGTGTTTGTGAAGCAATATCGTTTGCCTCTCGCATCCATGGAGTCCCTTACTGAAATAATTAAGAACCTTGAGTCCCGGGGGATAATTCGTCCAATACACAGCACCTTCAATAATCCGGTGCTGGGAATATTGAAGCCGAACGGCCAGTGGAGACTCTGCGCCGACCTTAGGGAGCTCAACAAATGGGTCCATACTTCCCGATGGCCTCTGCCCTACATTGACCAAGGGCTGGCCCAGATCCAGGGGTCACAGGTATTCACTGCAATAGACCTGACCAATGGATACTGGACTGTGCCTGTCAGTAGGGAGGACCAATACAAGCTGGCTTTTACCTTTGGGGGCCAGCAGTACACATGGACCCGGACTCCCTTCGGATACCTCAACTCCGGCAATTAATTCAACATTTTCCTACACAGGAAAGGCCATGCCCGACCTGGGAGCAGGGGGTAACCTGGCTTATGTAGATGATGTCTTCATCAAAAGTTCATCTGTGGAGGAACACATAGCGGAGATCCGTTATGTTCTGACCCAGTTGAGGGCCGCCGGAGCAAAACTTTCCTTTCAGAAAGCACAGTGATGTAGAACCCGTGTTAATTCCTTGGGGCATGAGATTACTCCTCAGGGTCTCTATCCCCAGGAAAAGAAAGTGGAAGCACTTCAGAAACTGAAAGACCCCACAACTCTGCGGGAACTAAGGAGCCTCTTTGGACTGACTAATTACAGCAGAAAGTTCATTGAGGGCTACGCAGAGATCACCAGACCCCTGATTCATCTCCTGAAGGGGGGGGTCAAGTGGGAATGGGGTCCAGAACAAGCCGAGGCAGTAAGTCAACTCAAAAGAAGCCTCTCACAAGCGCCTTGCCTAGCTTACCCTGTCAGAAACAAGGAGTTCTTCCTGGAGACGGGGTTCTCTAATACGTGCTTGACGGCAGTATTATACCAAAAGCATGACAAGGTCAATAAAGTAATCTCCTATGCGAGCAAAACTTTATCCTCTGTGGAGGAAAAATTCAACGAGTGTGAGAAGGCACTCCTGGCAACGGTGTGGGCATTGAAGAATTACCGCCCGTTTATCCAGGGGGAACACATCATAGTGGAGACTCCACACCAGCCTCTGCAATATCTCCAAAGTGACAGAATCCGGGCCGGGAATGTGAGTAATTCCCGAATTACTTCCTGCATTCTGTCAATGCAAGGCTTTCCTGTGGAGGTCAGATATGGCCAAAACAAGAAGAGTCCCCTCGCGCAAGGTCTGGCTGACTTGCATGATTGTGCCAGAGAAAACTGTCTCGAGGACGAAAGTCTAAAAATCAAGGACAACACGGAGGCATACCTTAATTCCCCACACAAAGTCTTTGAAGAGGACAAGTGTGAGGGAATGCCCACTGTCTATGTGGATGGATGCTCTTACCATGTTGACAACGACGGGGAGAAAGAACTGGTGGCTGGCATAGGGAATGCATGGGTGAAGGAGTTTCCAGAACCCTCCGCTGGATACAAAATTGGTCCCCGAAGTAGTCAGGTGGCAGAATTAATGGGTGTGCATCAAGCCATCCTCACTGCTGTCCAACATCAACTCCACGAACTGGTCATAATCACAGATTCTGATTATGTACGGAACGGGTTCGTGGAGCACCTGGTTATTTGGAAAACCAGAGGCATGTTATGTGCTAACAACAAACCCTTGAAACATGGGAAGTTGATGCAAAACATTGATGATCTGGTCACCTCGAATGAGATGACCATCTATTGGAAAAAGATCAAGGGTCATTCCAAAGTAGAGGGACCAGACAAAACTGGAAATGACTTAGCTGATCAGCTGGCCAAAACCGGGGCCATGCAAGGGGATCTAATTGAAATAGAGTCCCTGTTGGGGTAATCCAGGTCACTGCTATCACTAGGTCCCAGACAAATGCTCACAATGATCTTTCAACTGCCCAATGGAGTAAGGAGACCCCTGATGCTGATTTGATTACAGCTCAGAAGGGGGATCCAATTATTGGTAAGTTTTACCAACACCTTGAGGACCCTGAGAACTTTCCCCTGACGGATACCGATTACATTGGGAAAGAGGACCTAAGAGTGTTGATGAAATGTCCAAAAATGTTCCGAATGCAAGACGGCTTGCTGGTAAGGAAATCCAAAACTGGCCACGATCAGTGGGTGGTTCCTACCTCATTCCGAAGCCTGATGTTAAGTCACGCCCATGATGCGGCCACCGCCGGTCATAGGGGGTTTCACACAACACTGGAAATCTTAAGAGAGGTTGCCTACTGGCCACACATGGGCCAGGACCTCAACCAATACTTGAAGGGGTGTC
The DNA here is from genome assembly GCF_040938575.1 of Ambystoma mexicanum. NCBI lineage: Eukaryota > Metazoa > Chordata > Amphibia > Caudata > Ambystomatidae > Ambystoma > Ambystoma mexicanum. Next base: position 1,084,516,356 of record NC_090935.1, on the reverse strand, counting down.
TTGTGTGTGCACAATGTCAGCCAACATCCCTCACACACCGGGCACCTCTCCAAAAGAGGGGAATGACACTGCCATGGTCAGATTTGCAAATCGACTTTGTAGGCCCCGTGATTCGCTCCGCTAGGGGGAATAAGTACATGTTGACTGTGACATGCTTGTTTACCAAGTGGGTGGAATGTCTCCCAGCCCCAAACTGCAAGGCAGGAACAGCAGCTGCCCTGATGATTAACCACATCTTTTCCCGTTTTGGTCTACCTCAAAGGATTGAGTCAGACAGGGGCAGCCACTTCACCAGTGAAGTAATGACAAAGATGTGGGAGATAGTGGGGGTCAAAAGGAAGTTACATATTGCTTACAGGCCAGCTTCTTCTGGAGCAGTGGAACGCTACAACCGGACAATTGTGAGCATATTAAAGAAGTTTGTGGCAGATTCTGGGCCAAGTTGGGATATCCGATTACCTCTGGTCCTAATGGCCATCAGATCTACCCCTTCATCTGCAACCAAAATGTCACCATTTGAGTTGATGACTGGATGCAAGATGGTGCTTCCTCAGCATTTGCTCTACAGAACCCAAGAGCAAACGTTGATAAATGCCTCCACAACTCATGAGTATGTGGAGAATTTAAGGAAACACCTTCAACATGCTTTTGCCTATGCTCAGCAGAATCTAGAAAGATCAGCTGAGAGTATGAAGACCCACTATGACCTGAAAACTTCCAGGAAGGAATATCAGGTGGGGGACCGGGTCTATTTATACAATTTCCAAAGGAACCAGGCCAAACAGAGAAAATCTTTGCCTACATGGAAAGGACCCTTTGAGATTATAGACAAGATCTCCCCTGTGGCCTACAAGATCCGCATCCCCAAAGGCGGTTTGGCAGAGGGGGAAGACAAGTGGGTCCACATAAACCAGTTGAAGTGTTGCCATCCCAGGCACACTTTGCAGCAACTGGAGGAGTCCTCGGTAATCCCAGAGGGTACCGCTCCAGAGTAATTCAATTCCAACCCTAAAAGATCCTACATATAGCCTATCAAATTCTGTGTTTCTCAAGTTTATGTGTTCCTGTCTCTTAATTTAAAAAAATGTGCATGTTCATATCTGTTGAGTTCTAAAATATATATGCCACCCCACTATATCAATGGTGGGGGAGAAATGTCCATGAATAGGTATTGCCGCTCTTCCTTTGTCGTCCTAGGAGAAGGAAAACCGGAGACTGGCCAAGGAGGACGATCCGGAGACCGGGAGCAGAGACGCAAGGGGCCCGGGGTACCGCCCAATATTCCCATGAGGACCGGCGAGTAGAACCGATGGAGGAAAAGATGCTGAACTGTGCCATTTGCAGAATTGGAAGAAGATTATGCCGACATACCAGTGCGTGGGTCATCACCTTTTGTGCACCCGACTCCCCATCGACTCAAATTTAAAGTGCAGTCGGGCGGGGGGGTTTTGTTGGGTGTCCTGACCCACGTTTGAGCTATCATGCTGCAACATTTGGTGGTGTGGGCTTAGAAAATCCAAGATGGCCAAAAAGCCCACATGTGCGCCAGAATCCAGGAGAACCACGCAGTTTGTGCGCACACCAAAATGGTTACCTAACTTGCCACCCACCAGTGTAAAGAAAGATCTTTGTTAACAAAATCCACTGTTACGGATGTCAAAAAGTTGCTGAAATCGTGGCTCATCGGACCACTTTTAAGATTCAACCCTTTTGTGGGGTTCCACATAACCATTTTACTGTAAGGAGCCCCATCGAAACAATGTTAAGCAAGGATTATTTACTACCATGTAAGAACCATTCCTGTTTAGAATGCATTAATCCAAGAAAGATCCCAAAAATGCATGCAGTACCCGCTTTTGACTGAGGGCGGCGCTAGCGGTCTAAACTCTGACAGGGAAACTGCATGTCAGGAGTTGCAGGAGAGGCCTTTACATCAAAGGCTGGGAGTTAATTAAAATCTTAACCACATGCTGTTCCCAGAAGACAATCTGATTTAATTAACAGGCCAAAGGCTGGGAAACCTCTCACCTCCAGAGATTCACACCAGGAGTTAGAATCTCACATGACCTCTTGATTGATAGAAGGCAGACTGGCTGGGAGCCTCCTGGAGACCACACAATAGGCTCTTGCACTTGAATAGAATATGTTGATTTTGACTGTTTCCTGTCAACAAAGGCCTGCCTGCCAGCAGAGGCATGGTCACTGACCCACCCAAGTCTTGGAGGCGGACTCCAACACTCTGAGAACTGAATTGAAAGCAAAATATATATTTTACAGAAACACTGATAACTCTTTGTAATCAAATGACAGGAATGTATAACTTTGAGAGCCTTAATTTAAAAAAAGTACCTTCGATCCAAGCCCAAACTCCAATTTGTGTGATGTTCTGGGGCAAAACCCTGCTATTTACGTATACTACAGACTCTGTGTTTAAGATAGAGACATGGGAATTTACTGGAGTATGTATGGACAGGCCGTGTATATGTGTATAATTTTTAATGAAAAACCAATATTGCAAAACCAGTTAAAAAAACGCAAAATGTTGCCGTTTCTGAATGCAAGCTCTTAGAAACATCAGAGTTTGAACAGAGTATACCTCATGTGATACGTGATGGGTGCATGTAATTTTAGACAAATGTGTATCTGTGCAAATATGTATTTGGGTCAAATATAGATTGTGGGCAAACTGACCAGGGGGGGATCCCTTGACCCATAAAACCTACAGCATCACTCTGACTCACATTTCTTTCCCCCAATCATGGGAGAGGGGAGAATTGGGCCAATGACAAGTAGAAAGGGGCAGGCTTAGCTAGGCCCAGACACACACCCACTTTCAAAAGACATAAAAAGAGCCACTGGAAGCTAGAGAGGACATTCAAATCCAGTTGCCGCAACGCGCTCTGCCGGACCATACAACATCCAGAAGATACCAGATTCAACACTTAGACTTTAAAACTCCAAAGAACTTGATTCAGAACTCAAAGCAAGGGCCTAAACCCACAAACTGAGAACTCTTCTCAGTGGGCCTCAGCATCCAGCAAACCTAACAGCGGTAGCAGCATCCAGGAGCCGTGCAGATCAGCGCTGGGTCCAGAGAAAGCTGTGCAGAAAGATCCAGAAGCAGTGCTGTACCCACAGAAAGCAGAGCAGTATCCAGAACCAGAGGCCAGAGATCCAGAGTGACCCAGACCGCTGTTAACAGAACCAGAGAGCTGACCCAGATCACTGTAAAGTGCCGAGACCAGAACCGGAGTCCAGTCCAAAACCTGACCAGATCCGCGGGGAGGCCTATTTCAAAATATATTGTGAGTACCTAGCAGAACTGTGCAGAACAAATCTCTTAGTTAAAATAATATAATTCAATCTATTTTAATCTAACCAGAACTGCCTCTTAACTTTCACCTGTCATTTGCAAAGCTGTCACCTGTCATTTTCTAGCTGCAAGCTGTAACCTGTCGCTTTGAACTTTTAAAATTTCAAATCCGAAAAACAACCTTCACAAAATCGTTCATAACTCCGTAACCGTTTGGGCTAGAAACTTGCTTTAACTTTCCTCTGAAAGCCTAGAATCTTAGCTTTTCAACGAACCTGGAACCGATTTGCTACTCCTTATACTTTTGCCGTAATCTTGATTCAAGCATTCGCGAATTTTACCGCGATTTGCGATTTGGTTAAAAATCCAGCCACGTGTAACCATCAGCAGTCATCTCTTTCCTTGCTAAAAATTCGTTTGCCTCTTAATCACCATCTCTGAATCATTGCTAAAGTGAGCCTGAACTCATCCCAAGTATATTTCACTCGCCCTGAACCTCCTGAAGGGAATTAAAAGCATTTTCAGCATATTTCTCACTGCATTGTCACCATATTCAAAGCATTTTGCCTGTGTTTCAAAACTCCTATTGTTGTATAAGCTGCTGAGGGGGAATTGAACTGAATTCTATTTGATTGTATTTCTAAGAATTGTGTGCTCTCCTATTCATTTCCTTACATTGCATAAGGGGGGGGGAGTGGATTGCCAGAGAAAAGTGATTACATTGTTTTGTTGAAATCATATTGAGTATTTTCTATATTGCATTTTCATTCAACATTGCATCCATCTGAAACTAGATAAAGCATTCTCTACCACCTTATTCTTCTGTTCCTATTCCCAAGCGTGCTACCTCATCCTTTATACTACTCCTGGGTAATCAAATCAGTTTATTAGTAGAACATTACCCATTGTTGTTAACTGCTCAAGTTCTGAAGTGTGATATTAATTATTAATTTATTATAAAGTGTGATATATATATATTGTTTACATTCTCAAATAAACCGTTTAAACTTGCACAACAGAACTACTTCTTGGCTCAGTGGGGTCAGGGGGATTCCAAGAGAGGGGTGTTATATAGGGGTAGTCATCCAGAACTCATGAACTGGACATAAAGATATATCAATAAGGGTTTCCATTCAGTATCCCAGACTAGGCATTGACTTAGCTGTAGTGCTGGATTGAATCCTCTTACAGTCTGCACACACTTATGTGCCTTTTTCTCTCTCTCAAACACACAGACACATATCCACAAAAGACACAGTCAAATACACAAAAGGCCAAAGAGGAAATCTGTAGAAAAGAACATTTTTACAAAGTATCAAACTTCTTTGATAAGTAACGGCTGCACCCCTGTGAAGATATGTGCGGCACTCTATAAGTAACGGCTGCATCGTGGCGAAACTGCAAACCATCCTAATACCACCCATCAGCACCCTTCACCTCTGCCAATACCCCAGGCAGCTCCCTCAAGTTCTGACACCACCCACAAGCCCCCCTCACCTGCACCACTATCCCCAGGCAACCCCCTCAAGTCCTGACACGACTCACCATCCCCTCACCTCTGCCACTATCCCCGGGCAGCTCCCCAAAGCCCTGACACCACCCACCAGCCTCCCTTCCTTCCACTAATACCTCAGGCAGCCCCTTCATGTCCTGACACCACCCACCAACACCCTCACCTCTGCCAATACCCCAGGCATCCCCTTCAAGTACTGACATCACCCCCTCACCTCCATAACTATCCCCAGGCAGCCCCATCAAGCCCTGACACCACCCACCAGGCCCCCACACCTTGACCGCTATCCCCAGGCAGCCCCCTCAAGCCTCCAAACCACCCACCAGTGCCCCTCACCTTTGCCAATACCCCAGGCAGCCCCCTTAAATCCTGACAAAACCCACCAGCCCCCTCACCACCACCACTATCCTCAGGCAGCTGCCTCAAGTCCTGACACCACCCACCATCCCCCCTCACCTCCACCACTACCCCCAGGCAGCCCCCTCAAGTACAGACACCACCCTTCAGCCCCCTTCGCCTCCGCCACTATGCCCAGGGTGTCCCCTCAAGTCCCAACACTGCCCACTAGCCCCCCTCACCACCACTTATACCCCAGGTAGCCCCTTCAAGTCCTGACACCACATAAGTACACAGAATCATAGATTGGGCATATCCACAAAGGATCACTGGGCCCATTACAGCCTGTGCAAAAGTAGCTTAGGTGGTAGGGGCAGCAAAGTCCCTGTCAGGGATGAAAACAGGACAGGGCTGTGCATGGGTAATGGAAAGCCAGTCAGAGAGTGCGTGACTCAGTGAGACAGGAAATGTGTGCCGCCACACAGAAACAGCAAACATGGGACACAATTGCATTTTAGTTCCGGGGGTGGTGCATGACATGAGAGCAGGCAGTGTATGACTGCAGATGTTGGTGGGTGTGTGAGTGTGACATGGGAGGGACACAGCAATGAAATGTCAAATGCACAAGTGATGTGTCCAGGTCACTCATTCACAGGGAGTCCACTTCCCGCTGCAGCACCTACAATGTTAAATACACACTACAGTGAGTTCAGTGTTTGTTACATACACAATCCCAAGCATGCACAAAGGGGACACATGACCAACAGTGGACCTGACATGAAAACAATGCAAAATAAATGCCACCTCCAGTAGCAAATGTGCATAGGGAATACAGATGACACCAGATACTCCTCAAAATATAAACATGTGAACCACATGGAAATAGATAGGTGGCAATCCATCCCCAATTAGAGTCAACAGAATCCATCATAAGACAACCACACATCACCACAACCATACCCTTATGTACACCATCACACACACAACTGAAGCCCCCACGTCAACCACGCTGACACATTGAGGCCAGACATGCAGTGCCCCTGTACATGGAATTGACTATGAAAATCCTCCAGTGCACCCTTAAGCTGCCTGATGGCCACACACCTCCACAACAAAACATCACAGCATCAACATGACACACACAGTCTGTCCACAATACACATGCCCTGCAATGAACAGATGCATTGGGAGAACTTTAAAAAATCAATTGCGTAGACAGACAAATAGACAAATAGACTGCACAAAGCATGGAATAAAGTCATGGAAAACCTGTATTGAAAGTAACTATGTACATGAAAAACAGGGAAGGAATGTCTTTAAATTCCAGGTAAGAAAACAGTGAAAATAAAGTCACAAATGAAATCTAATCCTAAAAAAACAAAGTGATGGCAAAGCTGTATTAAAATGCAGCTATATACATGAATAGAGGGAAAGACTGTCTTAAAAGTCTGGGGAATACGATAAAAAACAGAAATTAAACCTACCCCTAGCTAGCTATTTACAAAGGCAGCAGGCTAGTCCTCACCAATCTCCGACAACCTTTCCACCAGGGCTGAGTTTACAGGCCACATCCTCCTCTCTTAGGCGGCTCTTTGTTGTTCCCTGGACGGCTGGCAGGTGGCCACCATCTGTTGTTCTGCCTCCTCTGCCGACCTGCAAGTTGCCTCCAGCATGGCAGCCCCCCTCCGCGCCTGCCGCAGTGCACCTCAGCCCTGACCACCATCCCTTGAACCTCCCATGCCCACTGCCTCTCTGCTACCAGCTGCCTCTGGTATAGCCAAAACACAGAAGACAAAGCCTGCATGGCCCCTTATACAACCCCTGTGTAATAGGTGCCACCTGCCTCCTCGGAGTGGTATGCCCTGCAGAGTCTGCCTCCTCAAAGTCACCATCTGCTGCCATCATACTGAGTGTCTGCCGTGTAGGTATGCCCTCCGACGTGATGACTGTTGTTGGGGGTGTAATGCACCTGCACTTCTCCGGAGAGCCTGCGGACCCTCCACTGGCTGTGTTGGTGCCTGGGTAGGCACAGTGACTACCTCATCTGACATTGATGGGACTCCCACCTCGGACAGGGACGTTAGCTCCACCAGACAGGGCATTGGTGGTGTGACTGGTGCACAGGGGGCCGTGCTGGAATGTGGCCAGGAAGGCACCATGGAGGAGGACTGCTGCACAGAGGAGGAAGTGGAGGAAGGGGTCGCGACAGAGAAGAGCGCATGCAGCCCACCCGAGAACTTTGCTGTTGCCAACAAGGCCATGAGGGCGACAGCTCATTGTGATGATGCACAATCATATCACGAGAAGCCTGTGCATCATCACTGATAACTGTGGTCTGCCTTGTGAGACCAGCCAGCAGGGGCAGCACATGATAACAGATGGACACATCAGCTGGCATGGGGATGCTGGTCTGGGTGGAGGCATCAAGGAAGGTGGGCACTGCTGCATCTGATGGCTCAGGGACAGGATTTTGGGCAGGCATCTCCACAGTGGCCTGCACAACCTCATGCCCCTGGGACAGGGTTTCAGCATGCACACCCTACCTGATGCCCCCACATGTCCCCATGGGCTGGGCTGCAATGGCCACCTGCTCCTCCTCCACCTCTGTCAACCTGGATGGCACCAGAGTGTCTTCTCCCATGGATGGCCCCTGTGTGGCCTCACCCTGTCCCACCACTGCAGAGGAGTCCCCTGTCTCCTTCACTTCCTGGGATAACCCCCGGCAGCCACACTGGATGGTCCAGCTGCTCCCTCCCTCAGCCACATTGCTCCCCAAAGATGAGCTGTCACAGGGGAGTGGTTGGGGTCTGTACCTTGGTCTAGTGACTTGGTGCCTGTGTCCAAGCTCCACAGCACTGCTTCCACCCTCTTCTTCAGCTGCAGCAATTGTGGGAAAGGAGATATAGAACATTGACAGGATCAGTCTACAGTGTCAAAGCATGTGTGGCATACACAGCATTCACAGTAACATTAAGTCACCATGGGTCAACCAGAAACAGCCACACATACACACACAGGCCCATGCAATTCCCATGAAAACAGACACACCAATCCAGGGGCTGTGATGAGCACAGTCATGACACATGTATATGTAAACACAGCACAAAGACAGTGGTCCACAGACACATACCAAGAAACATGACATGGTGCAATGGCAGGGTGACCCAACTGCAAACTGCTGCATTGCTATGGGAGTCATGGCACAGGCGCACAGGGGTGGGCAGGGAGTCAACTGGTAGGGTGGCGAAACACAGAATGCATGGAAGCACAAATGGACTGAGGTACTGCATGGTACAAGATACACAGTGGAATGTTGGCTCTCAGTAGACACTCATAATTGCACTATGCACAGCATGGCCTTTCAAACACCTGCTTGGGCATCTGTCCAGACAATTACATCAAATGACATGCCTCCCTGACAACCTGACTTGTGAGCAATCAACACATATATGCACAAATTGCAGAGACACATGTCAGTATGCCATAGCCCAAAACACATACACATGGCATGATCAGACATCAACTCAGACTACACATGCAGCGGCATGACAGATCACATCAATGTCCTCAAAATCTCAATGCCACAACATGACACCACCAAACATCCATACACATGAGTCACCTCCAGACGTTGAGGGTGGATTGACACACATTGCAATGGTCCACACAACATTATGTCCATCATGCATGCCCCTCACATGGGCACACCATTGTAATCTGGCACCTTTACTGCCCGAGCATGTCTAACCATCAAGAGACATGGCATATGCACGGTTGGCACAACTGTATAACTACAAACACTGCAAATACCAGCACATGTCTAATCAGCATATGTCAGTTTCACACATGGTGAGTATTGTCTGTGGGATGCATGCTGCTGTGTAACACTAAAACACACATTCCTCATACATAAGGGAGCAACTACAAACATGCAGGCCCATAAACAACACACATGCACTGTAGAGCAGTGCACCACATGGCTACTCATTAGCAGCATCCAGACGCCGTTTCCAGTTGCAGATCTGGGGATAAAGCTCTGGGTAGAACCTCGCTGGGACCAGCGTATTAGTGGTGGAAAACATGCACATGCCCACACAGTGCACCTCCATGGGGGCACTGGCCTTTAAGGCTCACTATGCCTTTGTGTGGGTGCTGGACTTGAGGGCCTCCCATCACTTGTGCATGCCCTTGGGGCATCAGACTGCCACCCCTCCATGTTGATGGCAGCTGTGCTGTTCACCCAGATCTGCTTGCGTCCTTCAAACACCTGTTGCTTTTCACAGTTCTAAAGGACCAGATCCACCAGGATGCCAATTTCTCTGGAGGTGAAGTTGGTAGCCCTCTGCCTCACTGCCATGGGGGTGCCACTTGGCGAAGATAAAGATGGCACGGACGTTGCAACCCCCGAGGCAAGTGTGGGTGGGCAAACTGGTCCTGAAAATTGGCTGTGGAGCAGTGGTGGTGGAATGGGGAGGTGGGAGTCTGACAAAGCAGATGAGGTGGTCACAGGGTCAGACACAGGAGCATAGGCAATGGTGGGTCAACAGGCACTCCCAACGCATTGAGGTGGGCAGCATAGCACTCACTCTGATAGGCAGCAGCAGATGGCAAGGTGGCAAGGTGGGAGGCAGCACAGGTGGGAGGAGGGCGTAGAATTGGCACAGAGGCAGGAGAAGGGTGTCTTCTGTGTCTATCATTGGAGGCAGCCAAAAACAGAGTAAATGCCCTTAGCGTTTAAGTTACATGACACGTGCTGCACGCAGAGTTCCTATGCAGCTCACAGCAATGACTGTGATATTTAAGCGATGCGCCGTTCATCACTGAATATGCGCGTAAAGGTAATAAGATGGGCGAGTATCGCATACATGTATTTGGGGTGCTACGCAAGCTGTTTCCTTCAGGTATTGCGTACCACGTTTTTATTTTTGGGGTTTTCCTCTGCCCATACACGTATGTATTTTGTCCATTTTGAGCCGTATGCTGTGTTGCAAATACAATTATTGTTTCAGGGACCCTTTGCCTACCACGTACTGCTTTTTTCACCTTTCGTGAACTTTCCAGGTATCTCGTACGCAATTTAATTTTTGGGGGGCCTGTGTGTATCGCACACAGCATATTTTTTGCTTTTGGGGTACATTGGATCCTTGCTGGACAACTCATGTATGTAGGGCATCATGTAGACTGTTCCCTTCCTCTTATTGCCCAGGACAATATATTGGTGTGCATTCCATTCATCTATTACATCTGAAACATGGGTGGAAAGGCCCCAACAGTGAAAGGGAAAGGGAGTAGATTGGGATGTGGTGTGTACACATCTGCCACAGCCCCAGGAGGATGTGGTGTGCCTTATCCCATAAGTGACCCCGCACCTGGACATGCACGTGGTCGGAGGCAGACAGGTGAAGCAGCACCACCTAGGGTCAATAGGTCCAAGAAGACACGCCCTGCAGAGCAGGAAGTGGCTCCACACCAAGACATGGCAGAGGAGGCACAAGAGAAGGGTCCCATGAGGAAAAGGCCCTTCAATGAGGGGGAGCTCCAGAGCCTTGTTGACTATATAACCGATCACCATCATGGGATTTTCTCATATGCAGGGAGCACCTATACACCCGCACAACGAATCGTGCATTGGTGGCACGTCAGAGGCCTCATCAATGCCTTAGGTGTGGCAAAGCGCACTGCTGAACAGTTCCAGATGCAGTGGAATCATCTCATGTGGAGGACCAAGCATAAGCTCAGTGTCAACCTGGTCTCTGCACTGGCCTCTGGAGGCCGACCAGAAGAGGAGTCAACTCATCACAATTGAGCAGGTTCAAGTCGTGGGAGGCGTGGAGACCTATAAGGATACATATGGTGAGTGGCATTTGCATTCATCCTATGTGCGGACAATCATGGTTGACCTACCCATATATGTGTAGTAGTACAGGTGGCTGCAGTTGTCAGCCATCCTTGGGCAATACATGTTTGCTACCTTGTAGACTTCTGTCACATGGCCTGCATCCTGGGAGTTTCCTTTGTGGCCGACATGTGTGGTACATGTTAGCGTGATAGAACACACCCCTGTCTGCTGGTGTACACAACTGTGACAGTACTTGCATGCAGGGTTTCAATGTCCAAAACAGGTGCTAATTTCAAGACCCATATGGTACCCGCACACTTACTGGTACTATCTTGTCCAGGGTGTGTGGTGTGTTGGAGGTTGAGTCAACAGCTGGGTATTGTTGTCATGTCCATTTACTGGGGTGTCTAAAGGGGGAGTTTGTGGTTGGTGCAGGGTCCTGGGATGTGGTTGAAGGGACTTATTTGTGTGGATGTTGCAGACATGGGTCTCTTTCAGGTTTACATGCCATGGTGTGTTGAGCATGTTGTTTTTGTGATGAGAAGTTGTGGATTTACCTTTCACAGGTGGCCTTTGTTTCCCAATGTGCCCATCTCACTCACCCACTTTTGTCCTTCCTCGCGCCTAACGTGTACTATTTTTCCATCTATGTTGTAAGTGCTTTCAATCTGGCACACACTCAAGTCATGCCCAGCATGTAGTGCGCAAATGAAACCCTTATTTATTTTATCTATAAGTTCATTATTCTGAACGATATACCACTCATATTACACCCTTCTCCTGAGACCCCCCTACCCCCCGGTCACACTGAACCAGGAATCAGGTTAGTTTGCAAAAGTAAATATTAATGTATGTATTTAGAATTCAAATCACAATGGCCCTCATTACGACCCTGGCGGAAATCGTGGCGCAATATGCACCATAGAGCACGGCGGAAAGCTGCCGATACCGCCATGGGGGTTGGCAGATTTACCGCCCCATTCCGACCTTGGCGGGGCGGTAAATCCCCATTCCCCATTTTACCCTTCCCCATTCCCATTTTTGCCCCATAGGGTATAATGGGAGTGGGGAAGGCGTTAATTACGCCACCGTAAAATACGGTGGCGTAATTAACAACAAGGTCCTGTAGCGCCATGGATTTCTCCGCCCGGAAAAACCAGGCGGAAAGCGCTCCATGGCGCTACGGGAACTCGTAGTAGGGCGGACGGGTCCGCCGCGAATACCGCTGGCGTAAACCCACCCCGCCAGGGTCGTAATGAGGGCCAATATATTTTAATCGGTAAACAACAATCAGCAATGGGGTGACAGAACACTGAAGAATATCTTTAATACACTAGGAATCAAACAATGAGCACAAAAACAATTGCAGCACAGAAAAGAATACTTTTGTGTTGGTTTGGAACAGATGGCACTATGGTTAGGAGTTCCCCCTGCAACACCCCTCAACCCACCAATAGGCAATTAAATAGATGTGAGGAGAGAGCAGGTATTCAGGTATAGCACCAATCAAACAGAATATCACTCCCACCTTCCCCCTTCAAACACAAGAGAAAAATAACGGAATTGACTTTTCAGCTTGGGTTTACCCACCCAAACACCCCGTTTTCTTTTTTAATTATTCCCTTTCATCCACAAATATTTATTTAATTTTTAACCCCCCCAAAAAAAAAACGGCGATGAAAAGTCCCGCAACGAAAAATCCTGCGGCAAAAGAACGGTATACCAATGACAGATGGGTTGATTACACTAGATTATGACTATGAAAAAGTGAATGCCACAGATGGATCTTACAGTCACGTGATCAGCGTAACCCGCCTGTTGTGGATACTCTACTTCTTCCTGGGATTTCCTTTCCTTAATCAAATCAATAAGAAGTTTGGCTTTAATAATACAGATGGGAAAAGAGTCAGCGCAAAGATAGTTCTAGCAATACTATGGTTATGAATTAAGGAAGAGATGGGTTTGAGATTGGGATCATACAATGCAGATATATTCTGGGTCACTGTTCTTCCAATTAATACTCACAGAATAAGTTGTTAAATTGGACCGTCAGTTCTGGTCATGGAATGGATCTGTCAAGGAAGGACATCACATCAGGCACGGTACTGGATCAGCTAGGCCGGTCCCCGGATTTGCACAGGCTCTGCCCTTCTTGTTGTGGGTATTTCAATCACCTGGTTAGCGAGTTCCTCAGGCAAGCCTTGAGGTAGCAAGCCTGAGAGTTTCAGGATACTGGTTCGAAAGTCCTTCCCACACCACAGCGCTTCACTGGGTTGTGAGAAAAAGTTTGAGAATTTAGGCTTTGCTGGAAGTCAATAGTTCTCTATTGCTTTGCAAGAGTCTTGGCATCTGGATCTGGAAGGATGTTAAAGCTGTATGTAGAATGCTGGATCAGAGTGCTTTGCCGGAATCAGGAAAGTGAGTGGAACAGTGAGTTCTTATGTGTTGTCAGCAGTCTCTATTTATCCTTTCAAATGACATCACAAAATGTGTGTATGTGGTGGCTTAACTAAGCTTGCCCCTGTGAGCTGGGATTGGATCAAAACCTCATCTACGCCTTGCATCTGAGTGGTTGGATCAAGGCCGGATGATGTCACATTTTATGGTTTAATTTACAGTCCTTAGAAACCTCCCTTTAGTCACTGGTCTCAAAATCAGATTTTATCTTAAATACATATTTCGACCTTGGTCACCTCTACACAAATCACACACAAATATTCCATATTTTATTTTGTGTCTGTTCCTCAAAATCCCGCAGCTGTGGGATCTTCTTTCATCTTTCTACAGAATTGTGTCCTTTTTGCCATGAATACATTTTCCAAACTTTCTGCAGCTTTCCACAAATGTGTGTGTAACATTTCACAATTTTGGCATAAACACAGTCCACATAAAACCACATATATTGCCATTCCTGTCCAGAACATGTTACACAGTTCTACCACCCCTTAAAACATGCAGAAATATTTTTGATTAACACATCTGTCCTTTGTATATTTTTCACCACTTTGAATCACAAGTTATGAGTCTTTAAAAATTGTTCATTGTTCATTGTTCATTGTTCATGCTTAACAGCAACTGGTCCTGGCCCTTTGTCTCTCCTTGCAGTCCAGGAGCAGCCCCCTCCCTTGGGAGTTCCTTCCAGGAGTAGTTTACGACCCCTTTCACACCTCCGTTTCCTGGACTGAAGGGACTTCTATTGTGCATCAAAAACATAACTAAGATCTGTATTCCTTATAGCAAAAATTATTTTATGTTTGCTAATCTGCCAGACTTTTAGTTTAAATACTTTGACGTTTCATCAGGAGCTCATCTGACAGCTGTCATTCACAGGTTGCCCAGGGTACTGCACACAGATTTTGATAGGGGCTATCAGTTTACAGACAATCAGTTTTCTGAAGAAATGTTTTGCTCTTCACATTTAGAACTTTGTATGTTCGCAATACTTCATAAGATTACATGAATTTGAATGCCAAGCAAGATTTTGAATGTTGAGAAGTGTGGTGTATAGGCATTTTGGGAGTTTTTAGCAACAAAGCAGATGTCAATTATAGGTACATTTTAGAGTTTAATTTGAAAAGCACTGTTTCTCTCTCTGCACTCTGCTGGTCATGGAGCCCACTGGCACATTTTCTGCAGGGTGTGCTCTATTCCACCACACGTGCACCATGGGTGGCAGGTTGGACATCCATCTTTTTGTGCGTTTAAACACGCAGTTTTTGCAGGTTTTTGGCACGCACAAGAGTTTTGCCGCCATTGTTGCTGTTTCTTGCACCATAACTATCAGTAATGTTGCATAGCACAGCAGAGTGGGTCAATACATCCCACAATGTGCCTTCCAGGCTCTTAGACCATGCTGCACTTTTTTGCACTCTTTCTGTGTCTGTCTTCCTCTTTTGTCCACCTTCTCTCTGCTCTCAACCACTGTAACGGCCACCATCTCTCTCCTCGTCTCCCCAACAGCCAGTCTCCTCCTTGCAGCATGATTCCCCTATCCCTCTCTCTCTCTCTCCACTCCGCAGCTAGACATTCATCACTCTGTGCCCTGTCTGCCTCTTACCCTCTTGCCCTCTTGCCCTCAGTCATCCTTCACATCCTCCTCCTGTGTCCATGTACGATGGCTCCCAATATTCTGGCATTCATCGTGGCTGACTGACGTTGTAATGAAGTGCATTGGGTGCTTTATACTCATAGTTTTTTCTTGCATGCATACTTGCATTGCACTTTGCGTGTAGTATCAGGTGGCGGTGAGGTCCCGAGCTTTGCGTTTAACCTCTCCCGACGTGATGTTTCACAGTAAAATCGATGAATTCAGTTATGTTTGTGCTTGAATGGGCGTGCGATTACACTGTGTGGCCCGTCTCTAAACACACCCACGTTCTTCCTCATTTCGCTGGGTAAATGGGGAATATGCATGTCCCACCCCCTATTTATTTCTCTGCATAGGCCCGTCCCACACTTTGCGGGGAGTCTTGCACAAAGCGCTTGACTACTTGCAAAGCCGTGACAGACCCATGCAAAGTCCCCTCAAGGTCCCTAAAAGGCTTTTCCAAGTCGATTCCATGAATCAACAAAGGGGGGTTTGCACACTGAATGGTGCGCAAAGTTGCTATTCAGCGCGCAGATAATTCCATAAATCAGGCTGATATGGTCTTATTACAAGTCTTCCAATAAAACAAGTGTAAACATTGTATGTGGAAATTACAGTTACTGCATGCAGGGATCTGAGGAACAGCACACGATTTAGCCTTCACTGCCTTGCACGCAGTAATGGAAAATTCCACATGTGATAACATCAGAATACTCTATGCAATAGTGTCACAAACATAGTATCACTTAAGAAAATACTGCTACTGGTTGTAGAAGAACTGAGCATGTGCAGCGAAACATCAAGTTCAGTGGCCATTATTGCATTTAATCCAGCCTTAATTACAGCATCAGAGTGCCATCCATTGCAAATGAGTCAAGAATAAGATTCAGGGCACACTGCAGGAGCCAAAGGGAGGAGGGGTTCCAACAAAGGCCAAAATTATGTGAGCAGGAGCTCCCCGGATTGGCAGAGGGGGGCACCAAGGAGAAGGAAGAAGCTGGTCAAAGACCTCACCATCAAGGATATCCAGCTCGGCGAGATGCTGAGGAACAAGGTGATGATGGTGCCTGCACATCCCAGAACCACTGAGGACTGCACAAAGAGATGGGCTGATCTCAAACGGTGAGTCTGCACTTCTGTCTGAGCAGTCAGGAGTGAAAGGCCACAGGAGGGGGCATGGTTCATTACCCCTTCAGTCACCCATGAGATCTGAAGGCTACAGGTGTGGTGGACATCACAGCTGTGATGAGTTCTGGTGATACAGAGGTTGGAGCCAACTCACAGATTGCTAGTGGTGAGTACTAAATTAATCAATTCTCCCCCAAGGGTACCGTGATGGGTGCATGGTAGAAGTCTAGTGAATGCCTTTGTGATACCCACATGTAGCAATCCTGAAAATGACAGCTCTGCCCCAGCAATGCAGGATTATTGCAAAGATAGAACCCCATAAGCAGCAAATATTTCAACTACATGGGCCTTGCACAACACTTAAGTACTGCAAATGCGTGCATCAGACTTCTCTATAGAAACTACTGATACAGGCAGTCTCGGCCAGATGTGTCCACGGCATGATAATTGCCCCAAGATGCGCTACCAATGTGTGACAGCCAACTATCTACTATATCAGCCACTTCTAATCACGTTAATATAGCAGGTAAGGGGAGGTGTCTTGCCCACAAAACACGTTTTCAGTGACAGGTAAGGATAGCTAGCCAATCAGCTGACTAGTGTCAGTCATGAAGACAAATGTACTGTTTGCCACTGTTCTGCTATTTGTCGTAATGTAATTTACCACATGTCACTTCTATTCCCAATTGAAGAGACCAGCAGTGAGACAAACAGGCTAACACCCAAACACCTGCAACCACTGGGTGGTCACAGGCAGCAGTGCCCCAAGCACCAGCACCACCAGGGTGTCATAGGGCAGCATTACCCTGACCACGACCCTGTCCAGCACCACACCCTCGACTCCCATAAGTAAGTCCATAGCTAAAAGATCTGCAGCTGTGCACAGTGTTGGGAGATGAAAGGAGGGGAAGAGGAAGACCCCTGCGCAGCCTGCTCAGGCCCCTCCAGACACACAATCCATCGACCCCTGCCTTCTGCCAGTGACAGTGTCAGAGGAAGTTTTGAGGGGCATCTCATTAGAGGACATCATGGAGGAAAGGGACGACGAAGAGACTTGTCCCTCAGGATGACTCTGCAGCATACCCACTGAATGACGGACACCATCAACTTGACGACAGAGATATCAATGATGACTATTGTCTCGGGAGGATAGCTCAGTGACAATGTGCTCGCCTTGGAAGCAAGACGACACGGAGCAACACAGGTTCAATCCCCGGGTCCGCGCTTAGAAACCTCTGGGTATTAAGCGCGTTATAAATAACCTATCATATCACATCCAGCAGGTATATAGGTATGGGGCTCAGATCCCTTGCCAGCCCCTACGCTCTCTGGGATGGTCCAGGAACTGGGCCTGAATTAGATACATGAGACACAGCCTGCAGCAATCCTCATGCATCTCAGGGAAATGGAGGACATTCAGGGCTGCCACAGGAACTTGCCACAAAGCAGCTGACTGTCTTACAGGACATCGAGATGGCCATGACAGACCTGGGGGAAAATGAGAAAAAATAGTGGGCATCTGTGTATCTCATATGCTGCTCTGGCCAAGGCTATCACACTGGAAAGCCAGTTAATGAGAGGGACGCTGGAGACATCATTGCAGGGGTTGCAGATGGTGGCTGGCATACTGGAGATGGGAGAGCATTGCATCATTCATCTATGTTCTGTCGTTGTCCAGGACCCATCCTCATAAGCCAAGCCTACAGAGGAATTTGTGCTCAGCAATTCTCCTCGGTGATCATCGCAGCTATAACACTCCCGACTCCCAGCCCACCTGGTAGAGGGAAAAAGGCACATTTACTAGGAGGACTCTACAAAACATTATTGAGGAGTGTGCTGAAGGTGTTTATTGGTGGTTATTCACTGGGGTTTGTGGAGGGATATGTTGGGGTTCATTCAGTGGGTCAGTGTGTGGGATGGGTGGGTTTGTTGGGGGTTCTTTCAGAGGTTTGGAGTGGTATGCAGACCAGTCTGTGCACTTATTGCAGCAATACATGGGTGTGAAAAGATTTACCAGTCAGGATCATCATGCTGCAGGCCTTGATGATATTATTGGTGTTAATGTCAATTGCATGGCAATCTCTTAGTAGGAAGCAAACCATTCCCATGGGCACTACATCCACATGGGCAGAGGAAGGGCACCAACATGTCACACAGTATTAACTAGACACTTAGAGCAGCGTTCATGCTGTATTACTGCTTGGGGAGCCAGACCCATGTCCATAAAGCCATTCTCCACCTGCATAAGCTGGTGTGCGTCCTACACATCTGTGCCATCAGCATGCTTTACCCATTCATCAGCATGTTGCATTTCATGGCCCTGGCCACCATCTCACAAGTCCGTGCCAGGGAATGTCATGACATTTATCCAAATTCCTCTCACCACATCGTGCTCCCTGTGACCCACAATTCCACATATGCGATCAAAGAGGGTTTCCATAAAATTACCACGCTCGCCAACATCATAAATGCCTCAGCCAGCACACACGTTGCACCCTCATGTGAGGTAGGAGGTTGACATGACACAGAGATAACAACACATCCTCAAAGTCCACTTTACTGGTGACGCCCTTCTTCAATTTACCAATATGCCCTTACTACCAGGAGTCAGAACTGTACAACAACCACTCCCTGTGATTTGCCCAACAGGCTCCTCCCACTGGGCATGTCCTGTAAGTGCACTTTCTTCCTCCATCTTCTAGTTGTCTGGAGGGATGTCTAGTTGGTAGCCAAGGGCACATGTCACCTCGTGTACATATAGTGTAATATGCAGGATAATATTACGTGTCCAAACTGTCATGGCTATTACATCAGTTATCTATGAGTTTGGTGTAGACACAAGGGTTTGACCTTTTCTATGGTGCATTGTGTTCTGAAATGGGTTTTGTTACCATACTTCCCATTGAGCCTCTGAGGGTTGTGATATGGAGCCAGGAGCCATGGCAATAGGGTACATCCTGCATCACCAGTTGGGTTGGAAGAAAGTGCTCATGCCAGTTATTAGATGCACTTCATTTATGAGAGGGATTTGCAGGGCTAGGTGGAAAATGGTGAGAGTGTGAACTAAAATATGAGTCTACAACTTCCCTGTGGACTCCCCTTCCCCCTCATATCCCCAGACCATCTTCAGGGCACCGACTCCCTATCCCCAGACTTCCCTCTACACATCCCTCTCCATATCCCTAGACATCTCTCTGGACAACAACCACATATCCTCAAAAACTCCATAACTCCATATGGGCACCTCAGCTACATATCCCCACACTTCCGCATGCCACCCCCAAGTCATGTCCCCAGAATTCACTCTAGTGCAGGCTTGTCCAACCTTTTTGAATGTGGGGCCGAAGCATTCACTTTTTGTCACCCGGAGGGCCGGCGAGCCAAAAGTGAACACCCTCACCCAAAGTAGTATATTTAAAAGCGATGGTGTGTGACCTTTCACACAATAGCATCAAAGGCATAGCCATGCAGTCCCAAAGATAGCTGTTGGTGTCGGGGGCAGTGATGAAAGGTTAGTTTCTTGTGATTTCTTCCAGTGTGTATGTGTTGATATTTCTCGGAAATAGTGGGGGCGACCGAGCGTAGCGAGGGAGCTATAACAATATAGGGAGGGTTTGGGGGGGTCTCCCCCCCCCAAGATTTTTTTTCCAAATATGGGGCTGAAATTGTGCATTTTACAGCAGGAAAAGTGACCAAAAAGCCATACGTTTACAATCAGTTCTAAAGGGGAACATGTACATTCCATGTCACTAACAGCAGACAAGAACATTGTAGAACACAACACATTTTAATGATCAATGTGTCCACAGTGTAAGACAGCACTGTCACTGATGTAACACATTGGCATGCTGGTTGTGCCCAAAATATGCCTCTGTAGCAACATGTCTGTGCTGGCTGTTACCAATTTAGGCCAGCATTGTCCTCTACAAGGCATGATTGATGCTGCCTGAGCATGTGCAGTGTGCCCAATACATATGCCAGCTTATCTCTGTAATACACATTCATTACTTCTGTGGTAATGAAAGAAGCATAATCCAATTCCAGGGGTCACTTGAGGCAGTAAAAGTCCTCCGCCATGGCCCGGTTTATTGGTCGGACCCAACATTGCAGAAATCAATTAATTAATCGTGTCCGCGGGCCCGACAAACATTGAATAAATAAATCGGGCAGGGGAGCTGACTTATGAATTTCCCGGGTGGTGCCCAAATATAGGAAGTGACATAACCAGCACTTATATGACCGCATTTGCACATAGTCGCCAACTTGGTGCTAGGGGGGCAGGGGGGTGCAGAACAGTGGAAACATTGGCTAGCATGTATTGCATGTACTAAAGGCAAGTAAGAAGGAGGTTTAAGCCTTCCAGTTGCATCCCAGTAGGCCAATACTGCCCCTACTCCACTCCTCTATAATCATCCAGGTTGTAGTAGCCCTCAAAAGGCAGAGCAACACAACTAGGATAGGAGAACGAAATGCCATCCCATCCTGTGAGTGTGTCAAACCTCAGAGCAAAGACTGTGCGTGTGCCTTGGAGCACAATCTCACTAATTTGGTGCAATTCGCGCAAGTGGGTGCATGGGAATGCCATGCGTGTGTGTGGGCTGAATACCCCGGATCACTTGCTCACTTCTTCACTTTGAAACTCTGTCCAAGGCAGTACTGTCCCAATGGTGAGAAGTGTCATATTTTCACATTAACTATGCTTAAGCACTTTGGGTTATTGAATAGTGCTGCTACATTCGGAGTAATTCCATCCCTTTAATTATATTAGCTCTTGTATAACCACAACAGTGTTGATTTATTCTGATGATGATGAAGATGATGTTAGACTTGCTCAATAGTTCTGGTTCTGTATCATTAAATGTACTTCAGATCTTCGGAGTCTCGGGAGAATAGCTCAGGAGCAACACAGGTTCGATCCCGCTGGGTACATTATACCTCTACATCTGTGCACCCATCTTACCAAGAGGGGTGCACAGAGGGGTGCACAGATGTACAAATACACCCAACCCAAAAAGATTTTTAGAAATTGAGGGACAGACTTGCTTTGAATCTGTGCCTCCATTTCTAAAAATCGTTTTGGGTTGGCTGTACCTCTACATCTGTGCACCCCTCTTTCCAAGAGGGGTGCACAGATGTACAAATACACCCAACCCAAAACGATTTTTTAGAAATTGGGGGACAGACTTGCTTTGCATCTGTGCCTCCATTTCTAAAAATCGTTTTGGGTTGGGTGTACCTCTACATCGGTGCACCCCTCTTGCGAAGAGAGGTGCACAGATGTACAAATACACCCAACCCAAAACGATTTTTTAGAAATTGGGAGACAGACTTGCTTTGCATCTGTGCCTCCATTTCTAAAAATCGTTTTGGGTTGGGTTACTTCTACATCTGTGCACCCCTCTTGCCAAGCGGGGTGCACAGATGTACAAATACATCCAACCCAAAACTATTTTTAGAAATTGAGGGACAGACTTGCTTTGCATCTGTGCCTCCATCTCTAAAAATCGTTTTGGGTTGGGTGTACTTCTACATCTGTGCACCCCTCTTGCCAAGCGGGGTGCACAGATGTACAAATACACCCAACCCAAAACGATGTTTTAGAAATTGGGGGACAGACTTGCTTTGCATCTGTGCCTCCATTTCAAAAAATCGTTTTGGGTTGGGTTACTTCTACATCTGTGCACCCCTCTTGCCAATCGGGGTGCACAGATGTACAAATACATCCAACCCAAAACGATTTTTAGAAATTGAGGGACAGACTTTCTTTGCATCTGTGCCTCCATTTCTAAAAATCGTTTTGGGTTGGGTGTACCTCTAGATCCGTGCACCCCTCTTGCCAAGAGCGGTGCACAGATGTACAAATACACCCAACCCAAAATGATATTTTAGAAATTGGGGGACAGACTTGCTTTGCATCTGTGCCTCCATTTCAAAAAATCGTTTTGGGTTGGGTTACTTCTACATCTGTGCACCCCTCTTGCCAAGCGGGGTGCACAGATGTACAAATACATCCAACCCAAAACTATTTTTAGAAATTGAGGGACAGACTTGCTTTGCATCTGTGCCTCCATTTCAAAAAATCGTTTTGGGTTGGGTTACTTCTACATCTGTGCACCCCTCTTGCCAATCGGGGTGCACAGATGTACAAATACATCCAACCCAAAACGATTTTTAGAAATTGAGGGACAGACTTTCTTTGCATCTGTGCCTCCATTTCTAAAAATCGTTTTGGGTTGGGTGTACCTCTACATCCGTGCACCCCTCTTGCCAAGAGCGGTGCACAGATGTACAAATACACCCAACCCAAAATGATATTTTAGAAATTGGGGGACAGACTTGCTTTGCATCTGTGCCTCCATTTCTAAAAATCGTTTTGGGTTGGGTGCACTTCTACATCCGTGCACCCCTCTTGCCAAGAGCGGTGCACAGATGTACAAATACACCCAACCCAAAACGATTTTTAGAAATTGAGGGACAGACTTGCTTTGCATCTGTGACTCCATTTCTAAAAATCGTTTTGGTTTGGGTGTACTTCTACATCCGTGCACACAGATGTAGAAGTATACCCGAACCAAAACGATTTTTAGAAATTGAGGGACAGATGCAAAACAAGAGCATCTTGCTTTGCATCCGTCCCACCATTTTTAAACATTGTTTTTTACCCGGCTTTTACCCGGCCGCCAGAGAGAGACACAGTATGGATGGAACAAAGGACCATCCATACTGCGTCTCTTCTCTCCGGCCTGGGGGGCCGGAGCACCCGCATACTCTGCACCCCTGAAACTGGGCCGTGGCCTGTAACTGCCTCTGGTGCTGGGGGCACCAGAGGCAGTTACAGACCACGGGCCGGTTTATTTATTTATTTGTTCAATGTTTGTTGGGTCCGTGGACCCGATTAATTTATTTATGCAGAAATAAATAAATTAATCGGGTCCACGGACCCAACAAACATTGAACAAATAAATAAATAAACCGGGCCGTGGCAGAGGCAGTAATAGTCCTCCGCCACGGCCTGGTTTATTTATTTATTTGTTCGATGTTTGCCGGGTCCGTGGACCCGATTAATTAATTTATTTCTGCATTGCAGAAATAAATTAATCGGGTCCACGGACCCGACAAACATTGAACAAATAAATAAATAAACCGGGCCGTGGCAGAGGCAGTAACAGTCCTCCGCCACGGCCTGGTTTATTTATTTATTTGTTCAATGTTTGCCGGGTCCGAGGACCCGATTAATGTATTTATTTCTGCAATGTTGGGTCCGCCCAACATTGCAGAATTAAATAAATTAATCGGGTCCACGGACCCGACAAACATTGAACAAATAAATAAATAAACCGGCCGTGGCCTGTTACTGCCTCTGGTGCCCCCCCTCTGCCCCTTTTAGGGGGCACCAGAGGCAGTAACAGTCCTCCACCACGGCCCAGTGTATTTCTTTATTTGTTCAATGTTGTCTGTACAGCCTCGCGGGCCACATGAATTGGCTTGGAGGGCCGCATTGTGGCCCGCGGGCCGTATGTTGGACAACCTTGCTCTAGTGTGCCTTTTCTCTAATCTTTATCTTTAATTTAGGGAAATGAAGCATCACAAACTTGATGTTACTCTGCCTCAAGGATGCTTTGGCTGTTGTGAATGTCTGCCTTACCATGTACACTGCCAGTGTTACATCCAGGCAGTGGTCGAAGTGCACGAAAAGAAGTAGTGGAACTATGTTCCCTACTGGCTTGGCCCCTGCCGCCCACATAGCCCATCGCCAAGTCCCCTCCCATTCACAATAAAAAAGAAAAAAACACATGTGCCTGCTGTTTAAGGGAACGTCCTGTGCTGTGCACTGAAAGTGCAAGTTTCAACTTCTTCCTACACTTTTATTTTAAAATGAAACCATTCCAGAACGGTTTCTTTTTAAAATAAAAGTATAGGAACGGTAAAACGTAATTAAAAGAAGTAGAGGCGCACCGCTCAACTTCTAGTGTGACCACTCTTGTGTTTTAGGCAGCTCTAACCCTGCTCTAACCCTGCTGTTGGTTCCCTGTTCTCAAAAGTCCAAGCAATAATCAGTCAGGACGGTATGCCTGAGGCCAATGGGAGTCCTGCGGATATATGTGCCCTCGCCACCGTGAAGTGTTTAAACTGTTTAAATGGATTGTTGTTATTGATATCATCATTTATTGTGTATGTTTCCTACTCATGACCTTGTTGGCATCACTTAACTGGATTGTATAAGAGACTCAGAATCTTCAGGCTGCCACATTGTTGCTGATCTATTCGGAAGTGCAGTTCACCATCCTTGCATTAAAGCTATACTCAAAATTGTCTTTCTTGGCACTTCAGGTTTTTGTAAGGGTACAATTATAATGTTTGCTGGAATGGGCAGGCAAACAAAATTGATAATTTTATCCCAAGCAGATTTCGAGAGATTTCACTCATTAATAGCCTAGATGGAGAAATGTCTAACAGACTAATTTTGGTGCTTTCAACAAGGTCTTCTGTTTAGGTTGGAGACTTCTAATAACAGTATGGCAAATTAGGTGACTTTCTGGGGTGGGACCTGAGAGAAAATCATAATGAATAATGTGATGAAGGAAGAGTTTGTTTTTGTATCTTTTTAAAATGTAATTATCTGAGCTCTATTTGACCCTATTTGATTTAGGAGATTTCCATCAAAATTAGGTTTTCATCTATGTCATTACTATGTGCACTTATCACACAATCCTGTTAAATGAAGCGCCTGTTGACTTATAACATGGCTTTAATGCTTTGATGGCACATTGCCAAACTCATTGATGGGGATTTAGCACTCTACGAATAAAGCATTGCCAAATCTGCCATAACACAATCATTCATGATCAGTTTGGCAATGTTTTATTGAAAGAATCTGCACGCTGTAATTACAGTTATAAGATGCATGGGTCTGCGCACCTCTGTGAAATGAGCCTTTACCCCTGGACAGGGCTCAAGTCGAGGGTACGCGCGGGGGGACGGAGTCCACCCACTTTTTTCAAAGGGTGAACTCAGCCCCCGCCACCCCAGCTAAAATGAGAAACATCTCATGACCTCTTTTAATGTATGCATTCAAGTGTGGATCGAACCACAGCCGTGATGTTTGTAGGCCGGATTCTTCACCACTGCACTATATAACCTGACAAAAAAATATCAAATAACTAAAGGTAAAATCTGTCATTTCGGTACTGCAAGTCCCAGGGAAATTTTTTTTATTGGTTCTTGGAGTTTAAAACATGCACATCTTTTAACTTTTTCAAAAATACTATTAGAAGAAACAATCCTCTCTAGGTTTTGTGTGTGTTGTTTTTATGAAAGGCAAATGCCATTCGTACTGTGCAATTTGAGTGGTTATGCAAAGTCGATTTAATGAAATTTGCATATTTCACCTTGATATGCTAATTTAGGGAGACTTCACATCCCATTGCATTTGTTGATGAGTCCCCCCACTTTACTTTTTAGGACTTGACCCCTGCCCCTGGACATACTGTAAATTCTGCATGCGGAGAAAGTGTGGCAATAGGAAAAGTCTGTTACTGCAATAATGTTACTGTACAATGCAGCAGCCATTTTGAACAGCAAGAGCCATTCAAACTGAGACCATTGAAACACCCGTTCTGCATATGATGGGAAGCTGCCGGCAGAGATATGCATCAGAGAAAAGTAACATTCTCACAAAGGGAGCTTGAGATCCATATGCCAAAGGTTGCAAAGGTTGCAGATGCTTGGCAATCTTGTGATCTAAATCCCTGCCTTAAAGCAATTCCTGGGATGTCATTTAGGACAAAGCTGTGGCTGTCCCCATCCACCCCATTAACATCAAGGAGTGCAAGAACTGGTGAAAAGAACTCAAGTAATGTACTTCACTCCATGACCTACTGTAACTAAGCTTTGCATATTCTTGTAACTGTTGCGCCCTGATACCCCTGGGCCTGGTGCGCATTACAAATAATAAACAAACAAACAAACAAACAAACAAACAAACAAGTAGCATGTTCAGACTCTTGTTGCCTAACATTGCGTGGAGGCCATGGACACTGAAGGGGGCACTGTTCCACCACAAGCCTTATGTCTATGGCAAGAGAGGACCGTGTCTGTTCTAAACATGGCAGGCATCAAGCGGATTAGCAGACATGAAGTCAGAGCAGGAACACCCTCAGCGATTCTGAACGAGTTGGGGAGTGAAAGGTGGGGCGATGGACTCTCTGCCCAATCTGTAAAATGTGATGATTGCGTCATAGCTTGGCTGGAGCAGGGACTGCCTTCTCCTTTTCCTCTGAGAGGCCTGTCTCCTGTCATCCTCTAGGTCCCACCACGGCTCCCTCAAAGACTAGAGCTTTTACAGCTGCCTCTTCCATGCAGTTGTCTCGTGCATGCTACTCCACAGTGTTGCATTTGTACCCTCTTTTCAGGTGCTGAAAGAAGAAGGTGTGCTCATTACCCTGCCAATGTTTGAATTATATCTTTACTAGTGTACAGGCCTGTGTACAAGGGTCAAAGTGCAGGTTTTCATGGACACAGTAGGACCACTATATATCCTAAGCCAACAGCTCCCTCTAGAGGTGACAACATGCGAAGCTATGCAAATTGGCATTGTCTCTATATATTCTAGGGCAACAGCGCCCTCTAGCGGTGACAAGTGAAGCTACTGCATCAGACAAACATACAGGGACAAGCATACATCCGGCCTTTTATTATATTGTTAGATTAGATATGCGATTTGTGAGGTACTGGGTTGCCCCCAAATTAGTAGCCTTTGGTAATGCCATTGTGGAGATTGCCCCATTAGTTTTCCATGTGGAAGAAGTACACAGAGCACAATTTTGGCACACCTGGTAGCTGTTACCAACACGCTTTAGCTGGAGTAACATTTTTTAAGTATTTTTGTCCGCTTATATGCTGTTTTTAAACTCAGAATCTCATAATGGTGTCGGAAAACACAGCATGCGGTTATCAGGAAATATTACATGCAGTATTTGACAAATGCAGTGCCTTTCAAATACTGCATGCAGATTATTTTCCATTCTGCATGCAGGAATCACTGAATGCAGTAACAAGCTTGCAGTCCGGCTCCCAGCAAAGCAGGCGGTATTGCAAATACCCCTGTTTTATCATTTCTACCAAACTCAAAAAGAGCACACCAGAAAAGATGACAAGATCTTTAGATAGAAGACTGATGGTAACGCTGCAGACTATGTACCGGGGTATGCTTAGTAGGAACCATCTGGCAACCGTTAGGTATTCATCGCTCACTTTACGATGAATGTTCATGCAGGGTTTGATAATTAAGCAATATGCCCCATGTGAAGCGAAGGCCCCGGGGGCATTACCTGAGTCGGTAATGCCCGCGCCGCGAGGGGCATATAGCTATTAGTTCCCCGGCCCGTAAGATCTGTGTGACCGAGGCACTAAAAGCATTTTGCGTTTCGGGGCAGAAAAAAGAAGAAAAAAAAATTTACCATGAAAATGGCCGCATGGAAAGGGAAAATGTCAGTTTTCCCTTTCCATGGTGGCCATCGGGAGCCGACACACTGGGAACAGAAGCGTTCCCAGCGCGTCCGCTCCCGAAAAAAAAAGAAGGTAAGTGGGGTTGAGAGGGCTGTAGGGAGGGAAGGGAAAAAAAAAGAAAAAAAAATGTACCTGAGTCCCCGGCAGGGGACGATGGAAGCCTCCAGTTGTATGGAGACTCGGAGCGGGGATGGAGGTAAATGGGGTGGGGAGGGCGGTGAGGTGGGAGGGAAGGGAATAAAAAAAAACATACCTGAGTCCCCGGCGGGGGGCGAAGGCAGCTTCTCAGCCGTGGGGAGGCTCAGAGCAGGGATGGCCCTGCTTCGAGCCTCCTCATTAGATGAGGGACTGCCACACCCCCCACCGTGAAAAAGATGGCTGGAATTCCGGCCGAGAATCGAGGGATTCTCGGCCGGGTGAAGCCCCGGCGAGGGCCAATCAGAATGCTTGTTTCATTCTGATTGTGCCCTCGCCGGGTACTAAAAGGGGGAAAAGGCCTCAACATTAACCCCTAGACTACAGAGTAAAATGTAAGAATGTTTAATTTTGATGTAAAGCGCTAGCCTTGGGCTTCCTGAGGAATCATTGTATCTAAAAACAATTAAGAAGATGGTCTATCATTTTATACAGGAATACCCAAGTAAGCAATATGCCCCGTGTGAAGCGAAGGCCCCGGGGGCATTACCTGAGTCGGTAATGCCCGCGCCGCGAGGGGCATATAGCTATTAGTACCCCGGCCCATAAGATCTGTGTGACCGGGGCACTAAAAGCATTTTGCGTTTTGGGGCAGAAAAAAGAAGAAAAAAAATTGACCATGAAAATGGCCGCATGGAAAGGGAAAACAGTGTCCGTTTTCCCTTTCCATGGTGGCCATCGGGAGCCGACGCACTGGGAACAGAAGCGTTCCCAACGTGTCCGCTCCCGAAAAAAAAAGAAGGTAAGTGGGGTTGGGAGGGCTGAAGGGAGGGAGGGGAAAAAAAAAGAAAAAAAATGTACCTTAGTCCCCGGCGGGGGGCGAAGGTAGCTTCTCAGCCATGGGGAGGCTCAGAGCGGGGATGGCCCTGCTTCGAGCCTCCTCATTAGCTGAGGGACTGCCACACCCTCCACCGTGGAAAAGATGGCTGGAATTCCGGATGAGAATCGAGGTATTCTCGGCCGGGTAAAGCCCCGGCGAGGGCCAATCAGAATGCTTGTTTCATTCTGATTGCATCCTCGCCGGGTACTAGTAGGGGGAAAAGGCCTCAACATTAACCCCTAGACTAGAGAGTAAAATGTAAGAATGTTTCAATTTGATGTAAAGCGCTAGCCTTGGGCTTCCGGAGGAATCATCGTACCTAAAAACAATTAAGAAGATGGTCTATCATTTTATACAGGAATACCCAAGCCAGCTCATAAGGGTGGAACTTGGCATATAGTCAGCACAGTCAAAGGGACAACAGCCATATCTTCTCATGTTTACAAATCCCAATCATTTAAACCAGTAGCTCTCTGAAGTGCCTTAGGAAGGTAGTATTGCAGTGCTGATTCAGCCATTTGCAGTGGTTTCCTGCTTGAACTTGACAGGATCATGTCACATATGGAGTTTGATGCTGACTGAGGTTCATCGGAGACGAACATTGGTCATTCCTAAAGCCTAGATTAGGCAATCTGAGTGAAAATATGGCTTTGTCTTCAGAACCTTCAGCTGTAAAGTATCCCCCTCTGCAGTGTCTCTTTGGCAATATGCCTCACAGCTTTCCACCTCCGAAAAAACAACCTTTCAGGAAATGCCTGTTCACAGAAATGTCAGTGTACTAGGTTTCGTGTGCTCGGATGGCTTTAGTTGAGATATCCTGTTTGTATTTTAAAGACCCAACAGGCAATGTCTCCCCTCGTGTGAAGATCCCTCAGGTCAACTGCTTTGCAGAAGCCCATAGCTTTTGAAGCTTCAAAAAGTATATGTGAAGTAGGTTTGTTTGTTTATTTCATTTATAATGCACACCAGACCCGGGGGTAACAGGGCGCAGTATTGAAATAATTCCAGTGGATTTACCACTGGGATACCACCCAACTCGTGATGAGGCCCAATGTACCAGGCCTGAAATACCACCAGCAGCAGCCTGACATCAAAACAATGCAAACCTCCTTATCCAGCCTCGTCCCACCAAAAGAAAAACTATGGAACAAAGTGGTCCTAGAGGGAGCACATCAGGCCCCAACGTTCAAAACACACTTAAAGACTGCCGCTTTCAATGACGTTTTCGATAACGAATGTTTCTACGCCATGTCCCCTCCCACTCTGGAAGAGGGACCAGTCCCTGTCAATGACATTGAGGAACCCTCAGGATGGTATTGGCCTAGACAGACAGGTAAAGTCTCACGAGCAATGGTGTATATGCCTGCACTGCCTGCCGTAAACGATCGGTGTCATTTTGAACATCACTGAACCAAATTCCGAGGAGTGACCTTATAATGATATGGGATGTTTTACAAAAGACTTAAATAAATCATTCAATAATGATATGCATACCATGTGGTTTTTTACGTGGTTTTGATAAACCATTACTAATGATGAAGAAAAGTGACTGGACGCAAACGTGCGATGACTAATGACTATAAATAATAGCTTGTTAAATAATATAAGTGTCACTGTGCATTGTAACAAGGGTATATTTACAGTACTTGAAACGGAAAAGTAATATAACACGATTGAGATACCTTTGGAAAATATGTTGACATGATTGCTTCAAGCATCAGATTCGCTCCCCGGGCGACATTTGTAATCCCGGATGGTCACTTGTGTGCTTTCACTCATGCACTTAGCAAGTCTCGCCCGCTTCCTACGAATGCCCCTCTCTTCTGCAGCTGTCTTGTTATCCTCGAGTGAGGACAGGTCGGATAAACCTACTGTTGGCAAAGGCACAAAAAGATAGGCAGAAAGAACCCAGATGGGTAAGGTGACCGAAAGAAGGTGCAAAAGACAATGCAGTGACGCAGTTAACAAGGAACACATGGTCGGGGGGAAACAGCAGAGCAAGAGTGAGGAAACTGGCGGCAGACATGTTGAAAAGGAAAGATGAATTAGTTACATAGAGGGACAAATGGATGTCCTTTTGAGGTCGTCACTGTGGCTCTCCTGTGTAACCCGACGAGTTTACTAATATCCCAATTGTAGTCAGCTGCTCCAATACCAAAAAACCTCTGCTTCAACATGCTGGCAGGTGCCGTGGGTACAATGCTTATAATATCTTAGATATCTCCAATGGATTGGAAAATAAAGCTCCTTATTGATATACGTCTGAACACGAGCCATTCCTGCTTCCATATGCAACATCACTTTAGCGCTAGTGTTCATAATGCAGACGTACATTTTCATTATCACTAGTGTGACTGTACATGTTATATTATTAGGACTTTGTACTGTGCCAAATCACCACCGTAGTAATACCGAAAGCTCTGATCTTTGTATGTTGTAGAATGTGTCCCCCCTGGAGAGGCCAGAGCTTAAATTGCAGGAATGGACAGCAAGAGCAAGAGTGAAGTAAATGGGAGGGAGAGCCGGGAGGAAGTTTGCAGACACAGGAAGGGAGTCAGGCGGGGGTAAATGTTTTGCATTTGTGTGGATGTGTGTTAGTATACAGTATATTGTTGGGATCAGTGGTCGAAGTGTACAAAAAGAAGTAGTGGAGCTATGTTCTCTGCTGGTCTGCCCCGCTCCCCACAAGCACCATCCCTGCGCCCCCTCACACACACAATCCAAACTCCCCAAACACACCTGCTATTCATGGGAATGTGCAGTGCAGGGCACTGAAGTGCAAGCTTCAACTTCTTCCTACACTTTTATTTTAAAACTAAACCATTCCATAACGGTTTCTTTTCAAAACAAAAGTATAGGAACAGTGAAACTTAAAAATAAAAAGTATGGGAGTACCGCTCCCGAACGCTCCCGCCCACTTTGACCTCTGGTTGGGATGCATGCACAGATTGCTGCGCCTCCTAGGTGATTTAGATTGCGGAAAACATATTAAAATATGGATAATGGGTGCAGGGCGGTGCAGTGGAGAGGAGGATGTTTCGCGGATGGGACTTACTGGTGGAAGCAGGTAATTACATAGGGGGGAATTAACCAGTAGTGTTAAAATAGAACCACATTAGATACGTTACAAATATATATGCATGGTAGTTTTAATACAAAACAGTGTTGGATTGAAGAGTAGGCCTAAATCCTCACAGGCCGTGTCGATGACACAGAACAATGAGGCCTTAGTCCTTGTTTGACCATCACTTTTCGATTCCCAGACGCGGCAAGAAACACACACATAAACCCACATTAATTGCGCTTTTGAACTATCAGGCAGGAATGTGTGCAGCTGAAAAGGTGAAAGGCTGCGGCCTAGCACGAAGGTCATACTCCTGGGAAACAAGGCAGAGGTCCCAGGTTGCCAGAACATGAACTAAGATTTAAGACACTAGCTCCCCCACCCAGACTGATGGTCATGCTATTTGAACTACCAGATGTGTAGGAAAATGAGTCTTAAATCCATCACAAACTAGATTGATCAGTAGGAAACTAGGTTTACTCTTGGGAGGGAGAACAGATAAGGGGAAAGCGGAGAACAACATGATCTATGGTTTGTGCCAGGGAGAGCCAAAAGTGATGCCCATACAGTGGGGAGGGAATGATGGGGGAGCCAAAGTTTCTGGGATGAGAAAAGGGATGCTTTGTTAGCAAGGACCAAACTGACCTCAAAGTCAACTGCTGAGTTCATGTAGATAACCAGGTGTACATCACCTGATTAGGATGGAAGGCAGAGTAGTGCAAGTCGAATGTAAATAATTAATTATTCTGCAATGATTCAAGATGGACAAGACCGTTACCCACGTGAGGTGAAGAGGGGTTACGCACGTGAGGTGAAGAGGGATGACAAGACAGCGGAACCAATCGGCAAATGGGCTTAATGTAATTATTAGCATGTATGTAGGCGGCAGCCAATGGAGGTGGGGGATTAATACTGTGTATCGAGAGTGTCACCTGTGACGATTTATGTGTTTATAAAGTGAGTTTTGTAGGAAGGATGGGAGAGAGCTCTACGGTAGTGGATTCCTAATACACTGTTGCCTTATTTTTTGTATACAAATTAAAAGCTCTCATCTTTCTCGAAACATGGTGCACTTGGCCTTTTCCCCCAGTGGGTTGTATTTTCTTGGTCTAATCGCTAGGGAGTTGACCTACATTATGGATTATCTTGTTGACAGATGAGACACAGAAAAGTATGTGCTGCGTTAATATACGCACTGGGACTCCAAAGCAGTTTAAAAAGAATTATGGGTTAGCAATGTTGGGTGCATCAGGGGCTTCAGAGTGTACACATTCAATTCCGGCAGATATCTAGGATTAAAATAACCACACTGCCTATTTATTTTGATAACAGGTAAGTTCCTAAATAGCAATTCTGGGACTGCCAAACTGACTTCAGAAGGCGGCCTAGTTCAAGATTAGAACGTGTGAGAAGGTGAACGTTGGTGGTTACAAAAGGCAACAGAGTGGAACCGACAGAATTAATATAGTAAAATGTGATTATGCCTGACCTCTAAATGTAAACAATATGTTGCTAACTTTGGACTCATAAAGAGGAAGGAAGCATTTGATATTCTAATATGTTGTCTGAGAGTGCAGACGACAGCTCAGGGTTCCTATGCAGTGTGTTACATGCCTGCTCCCTTAAGACTATGACACACTTTGTTGATTGTACATGTGTTTATGCCACAGTAAAGCCACTGCACAGGAAGGAGGAGCAGGGAGGGGAGCTTTCATGCCACAAGCCAACAATGTGAACACCAGTGCGTCCAGAGATCAGCACTGAAGTACTCCTCCGCCGGTCAGCCAAAGTGGACAGAATGGGTGTGAAACATAAGTGACTACGCTCCAAAATGGACACAGAGGGAAGAGAAATGGTGACCTGGGTAGCTTGTACCGTGGAAACCCCATTACCAACAAAACTCAGGAGTGATTATATCTCAGAAATGCAAATTTGCCATTTTCGTGACTCCCTTAAAGGATAGTTCCGGGACTTTTTTTTTATTGTCCCTACGGTTCGGCCATGTGTTTTTAAGCATAAATCGGTAGATCGTAGAAAACTTTCCTATGGACCATACCCGACTTTTCGTCCATTAACGCACTCGAAATCAGCCGCCATTTTCTGATAATCCTCTCACTTGCCGCATCGCCCTGGCTCACCTGCTTTTGCGGCACTAAATCAAATCCCCCGCCCCTGAGCCTGACATCAGCAGACGCGTACCGCCCATTTCCCAACGCCAAAGCACGTTTCGTGTCAACAATCGCTGCGCCTCAGCTAATGACGTGTCGCCATGGAAATGGCAGGACGCCTCTTTCCTCAATAAGTATAAACACACCGTTTCACAACA
The DNA here is from genome assembly GCF_040938575.1 of Ambystoma mexicanum. Classification (NCBI taxonomy): domain Eukaryota; kingdom Metazoa; phylum Chordata; class Amphibia; order Caudata; family Ambystomatidae; genus Ambystoma; species Ambystoma mexicanum. The sequence goes on along the minus strand of NC_090935.1, from coordinate 1,084,482,227 downwards.
CACAGCAGCAGATTTTCGATTCCATTATTCTCTCTGTGTTACTTTGAGTATTCTGTGACTCGTTTCTGTGCTCTGGTCAGCTACCTTCGCCACTTCTAGGCCTTGTGAACACCTGTACCATCTCTGTAAATTATTTTACTTTCTTTACCACACAATGGCTACAATAATGCCGTATATGTACGAGCCCGAGTACACCGAGGAAGAACTACTGGAAAGGCAAGCATGCGAAAACGATGGGGATTCGGACGGCAGTTGGGAGGACCAGTCAACGGATGAAGAGCCTGGACCATGTCGCATGGACGGCGTCTCCACCTGGTGCACGTGCAATCGGTGTGAGCTAATGCCAACTGAGGAGGAGAACTGCTGCTGCCGTGAAAATTCCGGGTGCTTGGCCTACATTTCGGAAGGCGAGCCAAGTCCGCAATGCATCACCGAGCTGCCAGAGTTCAGGGAGGCCTGCCTCTCACGGACCGTGTTGAGGATGATGATGGTGCTTATGCACGAACTTCGCGGCACTGTTCGTCCGCGTAATCCGAGTAACGAGTAAGTATACTCTGGTTTTGATGTCAGTGATGCCACTACTATGTCATGGTCATCTCCCACATATAAAATTACATCTACATATCATTCGAATGCATGTAAATTGGGTCCATATTGTGCATTTTCTAGATAGAATTTTTTTCAAAGCAGAATGATAAGAAAGTTTTGTCATTTTAATACAGTTTGCATCTTTCATTTTCACAGGTGGTACAGGCTGGTGGCCTATCGTTGCTTCACTTGGTGGCTTCACGGGAGGCTCGGACACCGCGTTCGGAGAGTAATACCTGCCTGTGCGGTACTTGCCATTAGACAACATTTCCCAAGCGACAGTGGACAATACCGCGGATTTTCCCTGGATGTGCTGCAACCGGAACTTTACAATGTGTAATGTTTATTATTTATGTTCAATTGAAATTAAGATCTAAAATAAAACCCAACATATATTTTAACAATGGTTGTTTTCATTTTTTAAATGAATCTAGTGTGTCTCCATTGAATAGTCTTCCTGTGCCTTGTCTTGTCACACCACATGTCTCCGGCCAGCATCCTCCCTCACGCTGGCCGCCCACCTTCAATCCACATAACCTTTGCACCCATATATTCTCCTGGGAGGGTGAGGTATTTATAAAGTCACCCCCCTGCCTTCCATGTACTAGATCCTGCAGCCTGCCTCTTACATGCAGTTAGATGGCCTCTCCTTGGTGAGGCCCTGCGGCAAACAAGTTTGTCTGCACGACCACCGCCCCAATCCACCCCCCCGCCCTATCAAAGGCAGTTCGCACCGGGGTACTTGTGCTGCCAAGTGGAGCTGTCAGGGAGCGATAAAGGCCAAGAGGTGCCAAAGACCATGTACACTTCAAAGTGGTGTATAGAGCATGGGTTGTTGTTCCCATGTCTACCTCCAGACCCCGTGTCTCCTGCCAAGCATCCCCCCTCACGCTGGACGGCCCCCTGCAATCCACATAAGTGTGTCTCCATTCACGAGTCTTCCTGTGTCTTGTCTGCACGACCAGCGCCCCAATCCACCCCCCGCCCTATCAAAGGCAGTTCGCACCGGGGTACTTGTGCTGGCAAGTGGAGCTGTCAGGGAGCGATAAAGGCCAAGAGGTGCCAAAGACCATGTACACTTCAAAGTGGTCTATAGAGCATGGGTTGTTGTTCCCATGTCTACCTCCAGACCCCGTGTCTCCTGCCAAGCATCCCCCTTCACGCTGGACGGCCCCCTGCAATCCGCATAATGCCACGACATATAGACGTCATTCATTCACAAACACACCCCTGTTTCGAATTCTTTATAACCCACTTCATATTTCTAATGAGCACTTATTTGCGCTTTGCTAGTCAACCCGTGAAGGTGCTGGTTATCTGCTCTTCGTCTCTGTGAACTTCCGTGACCACTCTGAGGAAACTCCTCAGTTTGCAACCGGTGAACTGCTCCCTGTTGTACGACAAGAAAGTACTCTGATCCCTGCATCTAACTGTTTGTTCGTCAAGGTAAGGCCATGTACCATAATCATTTTGCGTCCAATTTCTTTTTGTTCAAGACAGTACATGCAAGGAACTAGTCACATGTTCTGAGTTTACATTGGTATTCATAGAGAATTGTTGATCTTTACTTTTCAGAACTTTCCACAATGCCTGCCTGTTCCATTGGCGGTTGCCCTTCGAAGACCCATAATAAATCTGAAGGTACTATAATGCATGTTTTCCCTAAGACAATAGATCAGATAAGAGAATGGGTCCGATATTGCGGATATCCACCGTCTGAGCTTGAAAGTAGAGTCCTAGAAGTCTTTGCGGACAAGAGGGGTGATCGATACCGCATCTGCAGCAGGCACTTTAGCTCAGACATGTACTCCACATCATTGCTAATAAAGAAGAACACACCGCGAGCGAGGCGAAAATTGCTCTCAAACGCTATTCCCACTCTATTCGTCCACATCCCTCCACTGGTGAGTCAAGTTTACGTATTTATCTCTCGGCCTTGCGGTAGTGTGTAGCATTAGCTAACAATAATTTCCCCATTTATGTATCCACTCAATATGAAGGCGGAAGATTCTCCATCCGTGTCGTTATTGCAGTCATCAGCCACTTCAAGCGCCTATCGGGTAATCTTACTTGGCTATTCTGCCACTGACTTTTTTTAGGCATGTAAATCAATAGTTTTAATTTATCGTGTAATTATTTTACCTAATGGTACACCCTTGTACTCGTCCTCTAGTCTTTGTTTTCAGTTATAATTATTGTTATCCAAAATAATGCAAGTACTGTCTTTCAGGGAGATGCTGAGGAGTCCAACGTATTGACGACAACCGTTGATGTCACTCAGATGCTCGAGGTACGTTTCCGGACAGTTCCATCGATGGAGATCATCAGATCTTGCATTCTTGTAGCGTGATTGTTACACACAATGTTTCTTTCGTTTTTAGCCATTGATATGTCCTTCTGTCGTCGCCCTCCTATGTGTCTTCTTTTTTCAATATTGTGTTCATTACTAATGAAAGTCCTACGTTTCAGGGAGTCGATGGAGCATTAGTCCAAGAAGAAGGGGGAGCATGCAGTTACTGGTCGGCGCAACAGCTTGCAGAAGTGTGCACCGCAGTTACATCGTCCCTTGATGTTCTTATGCATTTCGAGGTATGGATACTGACAGTTCGATCAAGCGAAATCATATGACGTGATTACATCCGCTATACTTCCTTCTTTATTAACGCAAGTACTATGTTTCAGGGAGATGACGGACCTTCTTCTACAAGAACATCACCCCTAGTAGTTGATGCAGATCTCTGGGTGGTGACACTTCCAACGATCGAGCAAATCGAATCATATTTACATATCCATTATTTATTTTAGACAACTGATCATTTGTGCAGGTCTATTTAGATGAGCCATTGACGCCTGCACAAAGTTTCTGTTCTTTTTATCAAAATAGAAAACCATACTAATGCAATTACTGTGTTTCAGGGAGTCACTGAAGCATCATCTTCAATAATATCATCAATGGAAGTCTATGAGGAGCCCGAGGTATGGATCTTGACAGTTCCATCTAACTAGATCAACAATGCGTGAATAATTGTCGTTTGAATTTTCTACACAAAGCGTTCATTCGTGTTTTGCTATTGAGATGTACGTGGGTATTGGTCCCCAAGTACATTTTGTGTTTTCGATATTATTATACATACTAATGAAAGTTCTATGTTTCAGGGAGTCGATGGAGCGTCAGTGCGTGATGGATGTGCTTATCATGAAAATATAGTCGTTGCAGCGCAAGAGGAAGTGGAGACATGCACACACGAGTCGGAGCAACAGCATCCTGATGTTGAAGTTCGAGGCAAGAAAGTTTCAAAGAAAAGAAAGCAAAAGAAGGTTAGTGTCCTGGTCACTATATTATGTTGTTTTTCACTGTTAATAGTTCAATACTGTAAGTTGTGTTTAAACTGAACATCCCTTTTCCAATCTGTCCTCTAGTTGCGAGTGGGTGTACGAACTAGATCTACACAGACAGTGAAGCGAACGAGAGATGTTGCTTGTCAAACCTTTTGGCAGGGACTTGAGACTGGAGATGCATCGTGCCAATGGGAAGAATATGAAGTGATTGACAACGGAGCTATACCACATCCAGCCATTGATAGTGAATGTCCTCCTGGTAGTTCGGATGCAGTCGGAGATCAGTTCACAGAATCCACACCCGCAAAAACTAAGACCGCGAGAAAGTTGAAGAAATTGTCTTATTCACCCATCGCCGGAGAAGGAACAGATGTTGCAATGGAAGAGAATGAAGTGGACGACAATGAAACACCATCAATATCACTGAACATAGCGGAAGACGATATCATAGATTCTACCTTTCATGTGAGTGACATGTCCTCAACGTTACAGGCCAAACCAGCTGGGATGCAGAGTGACAGTATAAGGAAAGAGGCCAAATTCATTGTATTCGATAGTTGTTTGATTGATATTATTATTCGGATGAAATGTGGGCATTCGGTTGGTGGGGAAGTATGTGGGGAGCCATTGATTAATGTGACTCGTGCAATTCGAGGCACTAACCTTAAAATACATGCCACCTGTACAAAATATCATCCTTTCTCATGGTCTGCACAACCCATGCTGGGGCAACTGCCAGCAGGCAATCTACTTTGTGCAGCGGCTGCACTTTTTAGTGGTTCAAGTTTTAAAAAGTTAGAGTCTTTCTTTCAGTTTGTGGGAATCCATTTCATTGCGAAAACTCAGTTCTACAAATACCAAACCGATTATCTATTTCCAGCCATTAGCGAAGCTTGGAGAATGGAAAAAATGTCTATTGATAGTACATTCGCGGGCAAACGGTTCAGGCTAGCCGGTGATGGACAGTGCGACAGCCCAGGATTTTCAGCCAAGTACTGCACCTACCACTTTCAGGACATGGAAAGTAAGAAAATTGTGAGTTCGGTGGTCGTGCAGGTGTCACAAAGTACATCCTCAGTGGCCATGGAGAAAGTTGGCTTTGTAGCATCATTGCAAGAACTACAATCGCGGGGAATGGTGATCGACCTGATAGCCACGGACAGACACGTTTCAATTGGCAAGACAATGAGAGAAGAGTACAAAAATATAAATCACCAATTTGACGTTTGGCATCTTGCAAAAACAATCAATAAAAGAATGTCTGCTGCAGGTAAAAAAAAAGAAACGCAAGGTATTTCACAGTGGTCCAAGTCAATCAGCAACCATCTTTGGTGGAGCTCAAAAACATGTGGAGGGTCGTTGGAAATTCTACTGGAAAAATGGCGGTCAGTAATGCTACACTGTACAAACGTTCACCGTTGGAACACAAACCAACATTTCCACAATTGTGAACATGGCCATTTGTCCACAGAGGAGGCACGGAAGAAGAAGTGGTTGATTCCTTCATCACCCACTCACAAAGCCATTGAAAAGATTGTATTTGATAAAACTATAACAAGAGATTTGAGGGGACTCACGGAATTCTGCCACACAGGAGATTTTGAGGTGTTCCACAATATGTGCCTAAAGTACAGGCCAAAACGATTGCATTTTGGCATGGAGGGCATGATAAATCGGACTCTTCTAGCGGTCTTGGCACATAACCATAATGTTGGACGTCAACAAAGTAGGACGACCGGAACTTTAGGGACGCTTCGCTACAATAAGGCCTTCACTAAAAGAAGTAAACAATGGGTGATCAAACCAGTGTTTGAGGATATGCAATATGAGTTTATTGAGAGACTTATTGTTGACGTCCTAGATAGGCACATAAATGGAGTTGTGAACGAACCTGTGCAGGGGACAACTGCATTGCCACCCAACATTGCCTCTGTTCCATGTCCACCTAAAGAAGAGCTCATTGAGAAATACACATCACGGTTTAAATGATTGTAATTTGATTGTCTGTTCTCTCGAGTCTCCTCATGTCGCAGGCCCATTGAATATGTGTATCTATGTAATGTGTAAATTAAAGTGATTGCTCAGTGTACATGCAATGTGTCTATCCAACCTTGTTCATCTGCGCATTAAATTAAACCAAACAGTATTATAAATCATTTTTCAAAAAATATAGAATGTCTCCGTATTTATGGTTCTCTGGGGCTGCAAAGCACGCAGACAAAATGCAAAAATGGAGTGTAAATTTCAAGTCCTGTGAGATGGCCTTACACTGAATGTAGCTAAATAGGAATGTGCGCTCGTTCAAAGTGAAGGTCAGCTGCTTTGATTTTTTGCTCGGGTGCCGGAATGGCCCACGACTCAGTATAAGGTTGTATTGTTATTTGACCTTGGCAGGCCGGGACCATCCCGAAAGACTTCTTTTTGGGGGTGTGGGGCAATAACGTAAGAAACGATAATGAAGCCATTTCATGTTCGTTCATTAGAAGAAATAACGTCGGCATAGAAGGAGTGGTATTTCGGGGCTGCCCTACGCACAGACACAATGGAAAATGCAAATATAATGTAAGTAACTCTTTAGATGAGTTTATACCGCAATTTAATTACTATACAGTAGCTTTAAAGACGGGTTAAGTTGTACTTGTTCGTTCTATGTGGCATATTGTTTTGTACCGCCACTATCTTGAGGAGAACCATCTCCTTTTACGGAAGCACCTCAAAACCTTCCTCTTTGCTTCTGCTTTCTCTCTCCCTCTCCCCTGCTACAACTGGTCCACTGTCTGCGACCTCGGTCCTGGGCCCTTCCACTCTCCACCTGCACTGCCTCCCTGTTAACCCCTGCACTGGGGGACTGTCTCAGTATCCTACAGCCACCCCTTGATGTATAATACCCAGTTGTACTGTCCTAGCTATGAAATAATTTCCCGACCTAATATATAAAATGAATAATTTTAATAAAGATCTGATGGTGAGACTAATTTCATTTTTTATGTTTTTCAAACAGGTACATCATGCATTACTGCATGTGTCACGAGTACCAGACACCGGCGGATGGTTTTTTTAACCGCCAGTTGCTTCTCCGCGTGAACAACGTTACCACCCTGACCATTTTATGGGACGATCGCCAAGTACAAGTATGCCCTTACGCGGTACTAACGGCTAGATGCAACATACAGACCGTTGTGGTGGCCTAGTGCCTCGTTGTTGGAACAGCCATGCGACTATCAGTGCGACCGAAGAGCTTATTTTATCGTAAACCAACACCCTGTGTACTGCACACGAACATCGCTTGCCTCAAGACGAACTATTTTGGATCGAGAGCAAAGAAAAATGCAAATCCCAGAATATTCTCTAAACATTTGATGTCGAATAAATGTACTTTGCCAAATGTACAATCTTGCCGTTTGCTTTTAAACCACAGTTTCATATTCCGAATTGTGGCGCTGTATTGTGAGATGATCTAAGACCCTGTGTACAGCAAAGGAACATCGCGTGCCTCAAAACGAACTTTTTGGAACGTGAGCAAATAAAAATGAAAATCGCTGAATATTCTCAAAACATTTGATGTCAAATAAATGTACTTTACCAAATTTACAATCTTGAAGTTTAATTTAAAAGTACAGTTTCATATTCCCGATTGTGGCGCGCTGTGTTGTGTGAGCTCATCTGTGTTGATTTCCGGGTTCTGTGTGGAGTCGCGTAGAAGACGCCTGGGCGCGTTTGCCTACGCAGCTCAGTCACGTCACGGATAGAGGCGGGGAATATGAATGTTTTGATAAAGTCTGTTTCAGGGGCGGGGGATTTGATTTAGTGCCGCAAAAGCAGGTGAGCCAGGGCGATGCGGCAAGTGAGAGGATTATCAGAAAATGGCGGCTGATTTCGAGTGCGTTAATGGATGAAAAGTCGGGTATGGTCCATAGGAAAGTTTTCTACGATCTACCGATTTATGCTTAAAAACACATGGCCGAACCGTAGGGACAATAAAAAAAAAGTCCCGGAACTATCCTTTAAAAAGAATTCTTGTCGTGGGCATTGCAGCCCTCAAATCATACGTTTGAGCCAATTGAACCTTTATACTATCTCGTCTAATGTGCAGAAAATGCATTTCAGAGATTTGTGTGAAAACCTATATGACAAAAAAGCGTGCTTCGATCAGCCATAGTAAAAAAAAAAGGCAACTGCACTTTCTTCGTTGAAAAACAATGAATGAACAGACACAGGCAAACAACTGATATTTCACTGACTCATAGTTCAGATTTTTATGTTCAACTGGTAGGCCATGGGCCCTCACTGTGTTATGGCAAGAACTCTTGAAATGCCATTTTCAGGTATAAAACCTTTACTTTGTACACACTGCTGACATTTTAAAAGCCTACATTTTGGAATTGTCACTTTTTGTGATTTAAGATGCTGAGTGTTACATGCCATGACAGCATTTGACAATATTGCATTTTACACGTTGTGCTCCATAACCAAAGGACCACAAGGGCTTTTTCAGTAAAATCCATTCCTTCGGTTGTTAAACACATCCTTTTCCTGCAAGCCGGCTCTGTTTAACTTCCAAGCTTTCAATAAACCAGAGTCAGCGGCGTAGACAGTGCCACAGAAGACTACAGAGTCCTTCCTTTGCTTTTTTGCAAATACATTGACTGTTTTTCTTCGCCATTTGGTTGGTGCTGCAGCCCACACATCATCATTTTGTGGCAATTCAACCTTTAGAATATCTTGAACAATGAGGCCAATTTTCAATTTTCATTTTGGCAAAATGTTCCTTTTTAGTGTGGGATATTAGGTGTCGCTTGCAACACCTATTAGCTGAAACTGTTGCATTAGAGTACAGATGGGGAGGAATGGCATAGGAGCGCGGATGCACAGCCTGTAGGTGTTGTTTGGTTATTTGCCCACCCATTGACTGCCCAGGGCCATGCTAATCCCTATGGCCATTCCCACCCACCTCCTGCCCCCCCCCCTCCCCCGCCCAAAACACCTCCTACTGGCAACTCTTATCATCAGAATTTGCACTCGTAGTGCCTGCCAGTGTTTTTTCAAAGCAGTCTTCTATGAGTTAATTACTTAATTGGGGATGTAAACCTTCTACGGGTGAATTAAAAATGTCTTACCAGGTCTACCTTCAGCCACTCGATTTGTCAGCATTCTATGTGTCCTTCGCTAAAGTCCTGTTAGAAACAAGCACTGCCAAACCAACAGTTTTGGCTTGTGTATAGATATTAGCATGTGCCAGGCACTGCTATCAGGTGTGCAGGTACTCGCACCATTTTGCACCTGTGACCATCAATGGACAGTTGATACCACTATGGCTGTGCCTGGCAAGTGCCTTTCCCATGCCTACACAAAATCCCAAACTACTTTGATTGCCAATTGTTGATTATATTATGTCGCAAGGGTTTGAGACTTCACCAAATCACAACTGAAGAAGTCTCAGAGCACCTAACTTGTCTTTATATATACAATGTTTGAGGGCATGAGCACATCTATGACTCAGCAGTGGTCAGGCTTCTAAGACTTCCACAGTGCTATGGTTTCAGTGTGAGTTTGTACCTGGTGAAATCATGCACGAGAAAACAGGAGAGCAGTGTTCTTCTACTTATCCCATGAATGACCATGCAGACTACAAAAGGAACTTCATACCATCCAAGAATATGTAAAGCTAAATGGCCTGCAAATTAACCCTAAAAAATATGAAATTCTGTTTATGGAAAAAAGAGGCACCCAGAGGTCAAAAGCTCTTTCGTAAACCCTACTTGACCATCGCTTACAAGCCGTTCCCGCTTTTAAATACCTGGGGACAACGATTAGCGGAAATGCCAACAAACTCCCGTGGAAAGAGCATTCGGATCATAAGGTATCGCTTTTATCAGCTCAAACGAAGCTTATAAATCACAAATGTTGCACATGTTCACTGCTGCCCTTGGTGTGATTTTATAATCAAAAAGTAGTCCCCGCTCTAAATTATTCCTTGGAAGCCTGTTTGAGTTAAGGAAAATGTTGGCGAGCCACACTACAGCTACCTAAAGCAGTGAAAGTAGCCATTATTCGTCATGAACTTGTTCTCCTGTCATTAGATGTAAGAGTAATATGGAAAATCCCTGTTACTCTTTGGGAAAATACAAACACCATGCCCAATCCAATTCCAAATCTTACTGCCAAATCAGGAGGGTTACACGGATTGGGTCTTGAACCCATGGTCAGAAAGATGTCTTTCCATTTTAAGTGAGCTGGGAGTTCCTCTAGAAATTCCGAACCAAAACCCAGCATATGTTAAAAGAATTGTATGGGCAAATGATTGACAAATGACGGAATCAGCAAGAGCAAATTCAAGTACCCATACGCTCACAGAAACCATGATGGCATTGTATAATTTGACGCTGAGTTATCTGAATAATTTTCCACTCAACATCCATCAAGATTTATACTTAAGATTTCGACTAAATATCCTGAGCAATAAAACCATCTTGCAAAGATATGGTTTAGTCAACGACTCAATGTGCAAACTGTGTAATAGGCAGGTGGAGTCCTTGAAGCACTTGACGATCTTTGGCCCAGTTCTCCAAAGCCTGAGAACTCTGTATTTGTATGCGCACTTGTCAAGGCAATTTGCGGTCACTCACCAAAATGGATTTATGCATTGGCCACATTTTTAGAAATAGTTTTTTAAAAATTGTCAGTTGTAAAATATGAAGGAAGACAGATTTCTTTGTTAACTGGTAACAGTTAGTAAGAAACTAAACACCGTAATAAAAAAAGAAAAAAAAAGAGCTGCCAGGAATGGTCAGGCACTACAGAAAGGAAAGCTGGAAGGAACTATGGGAATTTGTAAATGAGGGAACATGAGTGTAAATGAGTGTTTTGAACCATGGCTCATATGGGAGCAAAGCTCTCAATCGGGCATCCTGGAGGTTTTTGTGGACTGCTAAGAACTTTATGGGATGACTATAGTGACGTGTGAGGAAGGGCTCATCTTGCACTGATGATGGGCTCTCCTGGGAATTAATCCACAGAATGCAGCCTTGTCTAGACTTCTTGACAAATGAGGGCAAATTGTGGATCTTAGGTTCAAACAGAGGTGTAATCTGTTTACCAGCTTACAGGTCGACTGTGGGCATTAAGGCCCTTTCCATAAACGGAGTGCTGCTCCTGTGTATTATTTATTTATTCAGGTGATTTGGGGAATGCCTCCTGCTACTTATATAACTACTCCAATGTACTTGACATTAGACATTGGTGTGATGCAACTTAACGAAATATGACATAATGTAACCTGACATATTATTACCCAAACTTCTAGTATAACAAAACTTGCTCCATCTCCCAAAAAAAAACAAAAATAAGGGGTGAAGAAAACCCATAAAAGAGGAAACAAAGCCATTTGCACAATTCCCCAAAAAAGCACTACATTTAAATATGGTTACAAGCTCGCAATTGGTAAGCAAGAATGAAACAAGGAAGAGGGTTAGGTTTATATGCAGTGAGGGTGGAATTGGAAGTCCAAAGAAGGGTGTGTGTATATGTGGGGTGGGGCAATCACCTAAAAGCAAAAGTAAGGTGTACATCACAAGCATAACTTCAAGTTAAAATGCATTTACATTTGGGAACAAATCACATAGATCCAAACAGACAAACATTGCACAAATTGTCCAGCAGTTTAAACATTTTTTTAAAATTGTTTTTTTTATTACGCACTTAATATCTGAGTTTGGTTTCTAAGCGCGAATATAGGATTCAAACCTCTGTTGGTCTGCATGGTCTTGCTTCCAAAACCAGCGCGTTGCCCCTGTGCTATCCTCTGTTCAAACATGATGTAGCGTGGCGTAAGAATAAGGTTGCATGTCTGTTGGTTGTTTTTTTTATCTTGATTTATTCGTAAAATATTTTGCTGAAATTGTTTTATAGCAAACGGGGGAAGCCCCTCACATTCTGCCCCCAATGCCCCTACATGCCCCCACCTCACCCCCAACAAGATTGCCGGACCCCAACTTACCATCTTCATTTTTGGTAAAAAATGTAAGCAGAAACATTTTAGAAATAAAATAACAAAAATAAAATGATGAATAGACCTTATACCAACATAATAGTGTAACATAGCAAGCCTAAGAGAGCCCAGCATTTCAAAGCATAGCAGAGAGCACAGCAAAGGTAGCATAGCACCGTCCCACAGCGAAAGCATACCAGAGCAAAACATAACAGACACAGAATAATGCGCCCCAGTGTCACAGCGCTGCAAAGGTAGCCTGTCCAAATTAGGTCCTCCAGACTCACCTCTTCTAGATTTGAAGCCTGTGGATCTAGAGATTGACTGCCAAGGTCGACAACATGCCCAAACAACGTTTGCAAATGGACCATAATACTGCCTTCTTGGATTCTTTGTACAAAAGGGGCATGCTCGCCGCACCAACATGTCCAAGAGGAGAATCATGCAAGAATCAGAAACATTGCGTGCCCGCTTCTAGGATACCAAAGGACACAACTTAACTAATTATTGTGTATCAACAGCTGCTTGAATGTGCGCCTCATTGAGTGAGATGACACCGCTACCAAAGGCAGGTTCCACTGTGTGTAACAGGTTGCTTGCCATAAGTAACAGGCTTACAAGCCACCACTAAGCTGGGCTGCCGCCTTACAATGCTACAGTACTGTCACTACATTAATATATTGATTATCTCCCCCCCCAAGGCCCCTTGAAGTGTAAACCATCCTCCTCATCCAAGTCAAATATATGCATTCTTTAAAGGCCCGTCATCCTTTTCACAAACCCCACTCTCCTGCCAACCTCTCCTAATCCCATGACTACTTGTCCTCCCCCAACTCTTATTGCCCCGTGGTAACCTAGCAGTTTGCAAATAGACTAACCCTCCCTTATCCGTCTCCCCCCAAAAAAATATCAATCAACAGCACAATACTATCACTGGTAAACTAAGGGAAACTTCCCTAACCGGGCACCCAGGAAAAAACTCCCCACTGCTGGAGTTTCCTGACCCCAACCCTTTCCCCTCCCCGTGCCTCACCGTCACGTTCCTCCTTACATCACCTTGGTCCTCTCTTCACAATCACTTACAATGTCCGACTGCTTGATAGAGTTCTGTATCCAAACATGGAAAGCAAAACAGAGCGGGAGAAAGAAAATACACATCCCAAAAACTCGCAACACTAGGTGCAAGAGTTACCAAATCCCATGAACCCAAAGCCTTGATGTCTACGTCCTCCAAAGCCGCCTGTGCCTCGCTTGTCACATCTCCAGTCCAGAAGGAGCCAATGCCACCTCCTTCCACCACTAGCACCCATCATCTAATGAATTTAGCAACACTCAAAGTGCTTGGAGAGCAGAGAGCTCCATGCTCAAAAGTGGCCACTTCCTGGCTGTCATGCCTGGTTTTAGCCATTCCCTCCAAGCCATCACATGGCAAAGAAACACTCTCTTTTGATGTTGCCTAAGCCCACACCTCCCTTTCTGCTCCTTTGGTTCGTCCTAGATGTCTGTCCTCAGGAGAATGCTCACCTCTAGTACAAATTCCAATGCTTGGTCTCCAATTCAAATCATGGACCCCATGAGAACCGCTCATACCTCGAGAACCACTGTCATTACATATCAACTTTCATCTTATTGTCATGTTTGACACACCTCCTTTGACCATTGCCGTAAAAATCGAACCGTCTTCTCCCGTGATCCCCAGATGGCACCTCCTATCTCACTTCACAAACTGCAAATTCCCACTAAGCATTCTTATATTCGTGTACCTTTGCGGACCCAGGGACTGGTGCACCAATGGCAACGCTTTCACTCACTTAGAACCAAAATCTATTGCATGCACCATCATTGTCCCACATAGTTCTGCACCCAAAGCCAGTCCACAGAATGCTCTCCTCTTGGAACAAGGCAATTCATCCTCTGCGCGGTTATCCATGCCTGGCAGGCCTCTTGCTCCTAATATAGTGCTGTTATCTGAAGAGTCTAACAGAGCTATCTTCAACGGGCAAAAGACCCTCTCATTTTTCGCAGAAAGCCTGGTAACCAAATGCTCGATTGCCATCTTGCCCACATAAGGATCAACCTTCCCATTCACTTCCTATTTGCCCCACAAGGCCAATCTCAAAATGGATGTTCATCTTCCTACCACTTTCAATGTTCAGCGCCATCTTGGCATCATTCTGCCTGCCAAAACAGACTGACATTTCTCCCATTTTATGTTGTCTGAAAACGTCTACACTGGCCACCCCTCTCACCAACTCTTACACCACTTTGCTGTCTTGTTAGAATGTTGTGGCAATATCTGTCATGGGCCTGCGTCCATTTATCCACAAAAAATGACAGAAAATAAAGCAAACTCCATGAAAACCAAAAAAACATGTACGTGAAAGGAGAGACACGCAAGAGGGTTGCAGTTGTCGATGTAAATGGGGGCAGCACTAAAGTGCAGATACATAGTAGGATTTGGGGCTGGCGGCATAAAGGGAAAGACATGTAGCAATTCCGGGAAAAAATAAAAATAACGGAAAAACAAATTCAGCCAGCACGCCATCGAAAGGAAGAACGGCTTTTACAGGTTGTGGTCTTCCATTCCCTGGCATAGCTGCCCATTCCACTTTGCTCTGGGCCACTCCTCTCCACGCCCTAACTCCTGTGGCACATGCTGAAATGCCTGCAACAGCCCAATTAGTGCAACGCTAGGTCATTTACCAGGCTAAATTCAGACACAGCACTCACCAAAGGAACCAAAATTGTGAATTTAGGTACATGACACTGAATATCAAATTGACATTGCCATGACTACATACATGTCACCACTAAATTGCATGCACAACAGCCAAACCTCTTACAGGTGAGCTGGCAATTATTGTACTCCAGCTTAATATCGCATTTGCCATTCATTGCCTCTGTTCCACAACTCCTTGCATGCATGACAACGCAATCCTCTTGGTCTGTGACTTGTTAACCAAATGCCCTAGTAAATGAGGAATTCGATGCAACCGTCGTCCCTCCTTCCAAGCCAGCACTCGTAATGGCGGAGCCGTCAAGTCTGCATAGGACAGTGGGAAAGGGGGCTGCTACTTCCTTCTCAGGCTTCTTCTGGAGAGTGATTGGCTGCTTCCTTGCTGACCTCGAATGGACTGCTGCTCACTGTCCAACTCTAGAGCCAGGGTCGGCCTGGGGCATTCAGTTGTCTCAGGCACCAATGAAAAAGTGGGCCACCATGACAGACTGTTTGACTAGTACAGAAAGGGGAGGTTTTTGATCAAATGTGATACAAATTGTGCATTTTAAACATTATTAATTCAGTGACACTGTTCAAAACTATTAGCCGTATGGTGAAGTAACTTAGCAAACCGGTCCACATGGGACAAAAAAGTGGCTCAGTTGGACCAAAAATCTGGCCAGCACTAGCATTTTGCGTTTTTTTTTTGTTTGGGCATTGCCCTATTGCCCTATAGACCAGTCCCAGCCTGTCTAGATCCCCTATACCACAATCTGAAAGCAAGGGCAAATGCCACCCAGCAAAACTGCCCCCACCCTCCTCGGATAAAATGGCAACCTGTCCCTTACACACCTTAACCAGTCTAGGAGTCCTTTCTGACCCCCCTGCCTTCTATTCTCATCCTCGCTCATGAACAATATGTGACGTTTGATTTATAATGGTCTTTCCTTGTTTACCACCCGGTGGCTGCAGAGATTGCTTAGACTCTGCAATTCCAACGGGAGAAGCATGTCTTCAATGTCATAATCTTATCGTCAGATGGTGAAGGACGTCATCCAATTACATTAAAGGCCACAGAGGCAAATGATACCCTTAGCTGCCATGTCTCTCGGAAGGCATCGGTGAGTGGGGGTGGCACGTGGCGTTGAGGATTCATTAGTTTATAGATCATTTTATTCAGGGGTGGAAGTGGAAAAAAGGAACCAGTGGTATTCCGGCTGCATCCAAAAAGGAGCGAGTGGGATGGTGAGGCAGGTGGCAAGGGGAAATTGGGGGAGGGACTGGACAAGTGGGGTAGGTCGAGCTTGACCTTTGGTTTGCAATTTTCAATGTATCTTTTTCCATTGTTGCCAGACTGCACATTGGCTAGAGTAATAAACTAATGGCACTATATTAGTTCCAGACAGAAACAAAATATATATATATATATATCTTGGAAAAACGGGAATTGGCCTCACAACTGCGCTCTGCCTCATTAATGACCTGGTGCTGTAGGGCTAGAGCAGGCTAGGATCTACAGATTCATAAGAATCCTACATTCTTTCCTGACATTCTTATGAATATATATATATATATATTCAGTAAAAAAACTTTGTTAAAGGGACGTTATGGTTAAGTTGCGCTACTAAAAACCTATGAAATTCAGTGAAAAAACTTTGTTAAAGCGACGTTATGGTTCAAAGTAAAACGGAAAAACCCCTGAAATTCGGCACTTATGGTAAGATAAGCAACCAAAACACGCGCCACCACCGTACACTGCTAACACTAACACCCAGGACATCAAAGATGACATCACAAATGTCATTGATGACATCACTGATGACATCACATGTCTGGCTCTCCCTTTTTTCCGTTTACTGACATATCTAGGCCACATAGTTTTCTTCAGTAACAGTCAGGAAGTAAAAATTGAAAAGGTACTATATTTGTAGACTTAGGGTCAAGTCAAATCATATGAAACATATACATAGCGGAAGACACAGGCTTGAAAGAGAGCAATCCTTTCTGTGCATGAAGATAATCATTAGGGTTATCAGCACTTTCTCATAGTTTTATTTTTATTACTCTACCTTCCCTGTATATGCTCATATTTGTATACATTATACTCACTCTCCTTTCCTTTGGGTACAGTCACATCATGTGATACACATACATATGGTAAGTAGCAGCTTTGAAACAGAGCAATAGTTTCTCTGCATAAAGATAATCAGTTAGGTTATGAACTCTTTCTGCTACTACTTCTGCTTTTTTGTTTACTTCACTGTCCCTGTATATACTCATATTTGTATGTGTTGTTGTCTCTTTGTGTTTTGTCTGTAATAATTATGTATTAAGTGGGTTTTATTATCTTCTTATTACATGTTTCACAGTACGCAAAACTCTAATAAGAAAGCAGTTATCATTTCACCATTCAACATGGCAAGATTATGAATATGGCACCTTCATCATGTATGCTGCACATGCTGCCTAAGTTTCTACATGAGTTGCTTAGTATACTGGATAGAACTTCATAATAGAAGGCTATTTATATCAATGCATTGCTTAATGCACTAATTAGCTCATGATATTTATCCCAATGATCCTTGACAGTTTTTGGTCAGCATTATAAGAATCCCTTGTACAGAGTTTTTATGAAAAGTAAATGCACATGTGATGTCATCAGTGATGTCATCAATGACATTTGTGATGTCATCTGTGATGTCCTGGGTGTTAGTGTTAGCAGAGCACGGTGGCGCGATTTATGGTTGCTTATTTTACCATAACTGCCGAATTTCAGGGGTTTTTCGGTTTTACTTTGAACCATAACGTCCCTTTAACAAAGTTTTTTCACTGAATTTCATAGGTTTTTAGTAGCGCAACTGAACCATAACGTCCCCTTAACAGTTTTTTTACTGAATTTCATAGGCTTTTAGTAGCGCAACTTAACCATAACGTCCCTTTAACAAAGTTTTTTTACTGAATTTCATAGGTTTTTAGTAGCGAAACTTAACCATAATGTCCCTTTAACAAAGTTTTTTTACTGAATTTCATAGGTTTTTAGTAGCGCAACTTAACCATAACATCCCTTTAACAAAGTTTTTTTACTGAATTTCATAGGTTTTTAGCAGCGCAACTTATCATAACGTCCCATTAACAAAGTTTTTTTACTGAATTTCATAGGTTTTTATTAGTGCAACTTAACCATAAAGTCACTTTAACACATTATATTTAACTGAATTTCATAGTTTTTTATTAGTGCAACGTAACCATAATGACCTTTTCAATGGAGGAAGACCACTAGCATCCTAGGTTCTCAAAGTGGGAACCCGGGGTGGTAAAAAAAAAGATTTTTCTTCCCAAACAGGGACGCCGCAGGCAGGCGTCCCGGTGTAGGAAGGAAAATATTTTACCAAGATGGACACCAGGGAAAGGGAAGGCAGGGTATATAAAGAGAACACAACAGGCCATCGGTGGGGGGTCGGGAAGACCGGAGAGAGCAGGGGGTGGAAAGAAGGGATACACGGGGCATGAGTGGGAAAGAAGGAAGACACGGGGCATGAGCGGGAAAGAAGGGAGACACGGGGCATGAGTGGGGGGTAAGGGGGGAAGAAGGGAGACACGGGGTATGAGCGGGGGGTGGGGGTGAACAGGAGAGACACGGGGCATGAGTGGGGCGTAGGGCAAGGTGGGGCCCCCACCCCCGCTCATGCCCCATGTCTGCCCTGTTCCAACAGTGCAGACACGGGGCATGAGCGGGGGGTGGGGAGAAAAGAAGGGAGACACGGGGCATGAGCGGGGAGTTGGGGGGGGAGGAAGACACGGGGCATGAATGGGGGGTGGGGGGAAGAAGGGAGACACGGGGCATGAGCGGGGGGTGGGTGGAACAAGAGGTCAACAAGGGGCATCATAGGAGGGGGGGACAAGAGGAAGACACGGGGCATGAGCAGGGGGTGGGAGGGAACAGGAGGAAGACACAGGGCATCAGCGAGGAGTGGGGGGGCAGCGGGCAGGAGGAAGACACGGGGCATGAGCGGGGGGTGGGGGAACAAGAGGTCAACAAGGGGCATCATAGGAGGGGGGAAAGAGGAAGACACGGGGCATGAGCGGTGGTGGGGGCAACAGGAGAGAGACACAGGGCATGAGCGGGGGGTGGGGGGCACAGGAGACAGACACGGGGCATGAGCAGGGGTTGGGGGGCAACAGGAGAGAGACACGGGGCATGAGCAGGGGGTGGGGGCAACAGGAGACAGACACGGGGCATGAGCGGGGGGATGGGGCCAACAGGAGAGAGACACAGGACATGAGCGGGGGGTGGGGAGAACAGGAGACAGACACGGGGCATGAGCGGGGGGTGGGGAGAACAGGAGACAGACACGGGGCATGAGCGGGGGTGAACAGGAGAGACACGGGGCATGAGCGGGGGTAGGACAAGGTGGGACCCCCACCCCTGCTCATGCCCCGTGTCTGCCCTGTTCCAACAGTGCAGACACGGGGCATGGGGGGGAAGAAGGGAGACACGGGGCACGAGCGGGGGTTGGAGGGCAACAGGAGAGAGACACAGGGCATGAGCAGGGGGTGGGGGGCAACAGGAGACAGACACGGGGCATGAGCAGGGGGTGGGGCCAACAGGAGAGAGACACAGGCCATGAGCGGGGGGTGGGGAGAACAGGAGACAGACACGGGGCATGAGTGGGGCAGTGGGGAGAACAGGAAACAAACACAGGGCATGAGTGGATGGTGGGGGCAACAGGAGAGAGACACGGGGCATGAGCGGGGGGTGGGGGGCAACAGGAGACAGACATGGGGCATGAGCGGGGGGTGGGGCCAACAGAAGAGAGACACGGGGCATGAGCGGGGGGTGGGGAGAACAGGAGACAGACACGGGGCATGAGCGGGGGGGTGGGGAGAACAGGAGACAGACACGGGGCATGGGTGGGGGGCAACAGGAGACAGACATGGGGCATGAGCGGGGGGTGGGGGGAACGGGAGACAGACACGGGGCATGAGCGGGGGGGTGAGGGGCAACAGGAGAGACACGGGGCATGAGCGGGGGGTGGGGGGTACAGGAGACAGACACGGGGCATGAGCAGGGGGTGGGGGGCAACAGGAGAGAGAGACACAGGCATGAGTGGGTGGGGGGAACAGGAGACAGACATGGGGCATGAGCGGGGGGGCAACAGGAGAGAGACACGGGGCATGAGCGGGTGGGGGGAACAGGAGACAGACACGGGTCATGAGTGGGAGATGGGGGTACAGGAGACAGACACGGGGCATGAGCGGGGGGTGGGGGGCAACAGGAGAGAGACACGGGGGTAGGGGCAACAGGAGACAGACACAGGGCATGAGCGGGGATGGGGGAACAGGAGACAGACACGGGGCATGAACGGGGCGTGGGGGGAACAGCAGACACGGGGCATGAGCTGGGGGGTGGGGGCAACAGGAGACAGACACGGGGCATGCGCGGGGTTGGGAGGAACAGGAGACAGACACGGGGCATGAGCGGGGGGTGGGGAGAACAGGAGACAGACACGGGGCATGAGCAGGGGATGGGGGGCATCAATAGAGAGACACGGGGCATGAGCGGCTGGGGGAACAGGAGACAGACACGGGGCATGAGCGGGGGGTGGGGGTGAACAGGGGAGACACGGGCCATGAGCAGGGGGAAAAGGAGGGAGACAGACACGGAGCATGAGCGGGGTTGAACAGGAGAGACACGGGGCATGAGCGGGGGTAGGGCAAGGTGGGACCCCCACCCATGCTCATGCCCCGTGTCTGCCCTGTTTCAAAAGTGCAGACACGGGGCATGAGCGGGGGGGGGAAGAAGGGAGACACGGGGCACCAGCGGGGAGTGGGGGGGAAGGAAGACACGGGGCATGAGCAGGGGGTGGGGGGAAGAAGGGAGACACGGGGCATGAGCGGGGGTGGGTGGAACAAGAGGTCAACAAGGGGCATCATAGGAGGGGGGACAAGAGGAAGACACGGGGCATGAGCGGTGGTGGGGGGCAACAGGAGAGAGACAGGGGGCATGAGCGGGCGGTGGGGGGCAACAGGAGAGAGACACGGGGCATGAGCGGGGGGTGGGGGCAACAGGAGACAGACACGGGGCATGAGCGGGGGGTGGGGCCAACAGGAGACAGATACGGGGCATGAGCGGGGGTGGGGAGAACAGGAGACAGACACGGGGCATGAGCGGGGTGGTGGGGGGCAATAGGAGACAGACACGGGGCATGAGCAGGGGGGGGCAACAGGAGAGAGACATGGCGCATGAGCGGGGGTGGGGGGGTACAGGAGACAGACACGGGGCATGAGCAGGGGGCAACAGCAGACAGACACGGGGCATGAGCGGGGGGTGGGGGGTATAGGAGACAGACACGGGGCATGAGCAGGGGGTGGGGGCAACAGGAGAGAGACACGGGGCATGAGCGGGTGGGGGGAACAGGAGACAGACACGGGGCATGAGCGGGGGGCAACAAAAGAGAGACACGGGGCATGAGCGGGTGGGTGAACAGGAGACAGACAAAGGGCATGAGCAGGGGGTGGGGGCGTACAGGAGAGACACGGGGCATGAGTGGGGTTGGGGGGTACAGGCGACAGACACGGGGCATGAGCAGGGGGTGGGGGGCAACAGGAGAGAGACACGGGGCATGAGCGGGTGGGGGAACAGGAGACAGACACGGGGCATGAGCGGGGGGGCAACAGGAGAGAAACGGGGCATGAGCGGGTGGGGGAACAGGAGATAGACACGGGGCATGAGCGGGGGTGGGGGTACAGGAGACAGACACAGGGCATGAGCGGGGGGTGGGGGGCAACAGGAGAGAAATGCGGGGGGTGGGGGGAACAGGAGACAGACACGGGGCATGAGAGGGGGGTGGGGGGAACAACAGAGACAGACACGGGGCATGAGCGGGGGGTGGGGGGCAACAGGAGACAGACACGGGGCATGAGCTGGGGTGTGGGGCAACAGGAGACAGACACGGGGCATAAGCGGGGGGTGGGGGGAACAGGAGACAGACACGGGGCATGAGCAGGGCGTGGGGGGTTCAACAGACACGGGGCATGAGCGGGGGGTGGGGAGAACAGGAGACAGACACGGGGCATGAGCGGGGGGTGGGAGGAATAGGAGACAGACACGGGGCATGAGCGGGGGGTGGGGAGAACAGGAGACAGACCCGGGGCATGAGCGGGGCGGCGGGGGGCAACAAGAGAGAGACACGGGGCACGAGCAGGTTGGGGGAACAGGAGACAGACACGGGGCATGAGCGGGTGGGGGAACAGGAGACAGACACGGGGCATGAGTGGGTGGGGGGAACAGGAGACAGACATGGGCATGAGCGGGGGGTGGGGGGCAACAGGAGACAGACACGGGGCATGAGCGGGGGGTGGGGAGAACAGGAGACAGACACAGGGCATGAGCAGGGGGGTGGGGGGTAACAGGAGACAGACACGGGGCATGAGAGGGGGGTGGGGGGAAGAGGAGACAGATACGGGGCATGAGCGGGGGTATGGAGAACAGGAGACAGACACGGGGCATGAGCAGGGGGTGGGGGGCAACAGGAGAGAGAGACACAGGCATGAGTGGGTGGGGGGGTGGGGGGAACAGGAGACAGACATGGGGCATGAGCGGGTGGGGGGAACAGGAGACAGACACGGGTCATGAGTGGGAGATGGGGGTACAGGAGACAGACACGGGGCATGAGCGGGGGGTGGGGGGCAACAGGAGAGAGACACGGGGGGTAGGGGCAACAGGAGACAGACACAGGGCATGAGCGGGGATGGGGGAACAGGAGACAGACACGGGGCATGAACGGGGCGTGGGGGGAACAACAGACACGGGGCATGAGCTGGGGGGTGGGGGCAACAGGAGACAGACACAGGGCATGCGCGGGGTTGGGAGGAACAGGAGACAGACACGGGGCATGAGCGGGGGGTGGGGAGAACAGGAGACAGACACGGGCATGAGCAGGGGATGGGGGGCATCAATAGAGAGACACGCGGCATGAGCGGCTGGGGGGAACAGGAGACAGACACGGGGCATGAGCGGGGGGTGGGGGTGAACAGGGGAGACACGGGCCATGAGCAGGGGGAAAAGGAGGGAGACAGACACGGAGCATGAGCGGGGTTGAACAGGAGAGACACGGGGCATGAGCGGGGGTAGGGCAAGGTGGGACCCCCACCCATGCTCATGCCCCGTGTCTGCCCTGTTTCAAAAGTGCAGACACGGGGCATGAGCGGGGGGGGAAGAAGGGAGACACGGGGCACCAGCGGGGAGTGGGGGGGAAGGAAGACACGGGGCATGAGCAGGGGGTGGGGGGAAGAAGGGAGACACGGGGCATGAGCGGGGGGTGGGTGGAACAAGAGGTCAACAAGGGGCATCATAGGAGGGGGGACAAGAGGAAGACACGGGGCATGAGCAGGGGGTGGGAGGGAACAGGAGGAAGCCACAGGGCATCAGCGAGGAGTGGGGGACGGGAGGAAGACACGGGGCATGAGCGGGGGGTCGGGGGAACAAGAGGTCAACAAGGGGCATCATAGGAGGGGGGACAAGAGGAAGACACGGGGCATGAGCGGTGGTGGGGGGCAACAGGAGAGAGACAGGGGGCATGAGCGGGCGGTGGGGGGCAACAGGAGAGAGACACGGGGCATGAGCGGGGGGTGGGGGCAACAGGAGACAGACACGGGGCATGAGCGGGGGGTGGGGCCAACAGGAGACAGATACGGGGCATGAGCGGGGGTTGGGAGAACAGGAGACAGACACGGGGCATGAGCGGGGTGGTGGGGGGCAATAGGAGACAGACACGGGGCATGAGCAGGGGGTGGGGGGCAACAGGAGAGAGACATGGCGCATGAGCGGGGGGTGGGGGGGTACAGGACACAGACACGGGGCATGAGCAGGGGGCAACAGCAGACAGACACGGGGCATGAGCGGGGGGTGGGGGGTATAGGAGACAGACACGGGGCATGAGCAGGGGGTGGGGGCAACAGGAGAGAGACACGGGGCATGAGCGGGTGGGGGGAACAGGAGACAGACACGGGGCATGAGCGGGGGCAACAAAAGAGAGACACGGGGCATGAGCGTGTGGGTGAACAGGAGACAGACAAAGGGCATGAGCAGGGGGTGGGGGCGTACAGGAGAGACACGGGGCATGAGTGGGGTTGGGGGGTACAGGCGACAGACACGGGGCATGAGCAGGGGGTGGGGGGCAACAGGAGAGAGACACGGGGCATGAGCGGGTGGGGGAACAGGAGACAGACACGGGGCATGAGCGGGGGGGCAACAGGAGAGAAACGGGGCATGAGCGGGTGGGGGAACAGGAGATAGACACGGGGCATGAGCGGGGGTGGGGGGTACAGGAGACAGACACGGGGCATGAGCGGGGGGTGGGGGGAAACAGGAGAGAAATGCGGGGGGTGGGGGGAACAGGAGACAGACACGGGGCATGAGAGGGGGGTGGGGGGAACAACAGAGACAGACACGGGGCATGAGCGGGGGGTGGGGGGCAACAGGAGACAGACACGGGGCATGAGCTGGGGTGTGGGGCAACAGGAGACAGACACGGGGCATAAGCGGGGGGTGGGGGGAACAGGAGACAGACACGGGGCATGAGCAGGGCGTGGGGGGTTCAACAGACACGGGGCATGAGCGGGGGGTGGGGAGAACAGGAGACAGACACGGGGCATGAGCGGGGGGTGGGAGGAACAGGAGACAGACACGGGGCATGAGCGGGGGGTGGGGAGAACAGGAGACAGACCCGGGGCATGAGCGGGGCGGCGGGGGGCAACAAGAGAGAGACACGGGGCACGAGCAGGTTGGGGGAACAGGAGACAGACACGGGGCATGAGCGCGTGGGGGAACAGGAGACAGACACGGGGCATGAGTGGGTGGGGGGAACAGGAGACAGACATGGGCATGAGCGGGGGGTGGGGGGCAACAGGAGACAGACACGGGGCATGAGCGGGGGGTGGGGAAAACAGGAGACAGACACAGGGCATGAGCAGGGGGGTGGGGGGTAACAGGAGACAGACACGGGGCATGAGAGGGGGGTGGGGGGAAGAGGAGACAGATACGGGGCATGAGCGGGGGTATGGAGAACAGGAGACAGACACAGGGCATGAGCGGGGGGAACAGAAGACAGACACGGGGCATGAGCGGGGGAACAGAAGACAGACACGGGGCATGAGGAGGGGTTGGGGGGCAACAGGAGACAGACACGGGGCATGAGCGGGGGTGGGGGGAAGAAGGGAGACATGGGGCATGAGCGGGGGGTGGGTGGAACAAGAGGTCAACAAGAGGCATCATAGGAGGGGGGACAAGAGGAAGACACGGGGCATGAGCAGGGGGTGGGAGGGAACAGGAGGAAGCCACAGGGCATCAGCGAGGAGTGGGGGACGGGAGGAAGACACGGGGCATGAGCGGGGGGTCGGGGGAACAAGAGGTCAACAAGGGGCATCATAGGAGGGGGGACAAGAGGAAGACACGGGGCATGAGCGGTGGTGGGGGGCAACAGGAGAGAGACAGGGGGCATGAGTGGGCGGTGGGGGGCAACAGGAGAGAGACACGGGGCATGAGCGGGGGGTGGGGGCAACAGGAGACAGACACGGGGCATGAGCGGGGGGTGGGGCCAACAGGAGACAGATACGGGGCATGAGCGGGGGTGGGGAGAACAGGAGACAGACACGGGGCATGAGCGGGGTGGTGGGGGGCAATAGGAGACAGACACGGGGCATGAGCGGGGGGTGGGGGGCAACAGGAGAGAGACATGGCGCATAAGCGGGGGCTGGGAGGGTACAGGAGACAGACACGGGCATGAGCAGGGGGCAACAGCAGACAGACACGGGGCATGAGTGAGGGGTGGGGGGTATAGGAGACAGACACGGGGCATGAGCAGGGGGTGGGGGCAACAGGAGAGAGACACGGGGCATGAGCGGGTGGGGGGAACAAGAGACAGACACGGGGCATGAGCGGGGGGCAACAAAAGAGAGACACGGGGCATGAGCGGGTGGGGGAACAGGAGACAGACACAGGGCATGAGCAGGGGTGGGGGGGGTACAGGAGAGACACGGGGCATAAGAGGGGTTTGGGGGTACAGGAGACAGACACGGGCCATGAGCAGGGGGTGGGGGGCAACAGGAGAGAGACACGGGGCATGAGCGGGTGGGGGGAACAGGAGACAGACACGGGGCATGAGCGGGGGGGCAACAGGAGAGAAACGGGGCATGAGCGGGTGGGGGAACAGGAGACAGACACGGGGCATGAGCGGGGGTGGGGGGGTACAGGAGACAGACACGGGGCATGAGCAGGGGGTGGGGGGCAACAGGAGAGAAATGCGGGGGGTGGGGGGAACAGGAGAGAGTCACGGGGCATGAGCAGGGGGTGGGGGCAACAGGAGACAGACACGGGGCATGAGCGGGGGGTGGGGCCAACTGGAGAGAGACACGGGACATGAACGGGGGGTGGGGAGAACAGGAGACAGACACGGGGCATGAGCGGGGGGTGGGGAGAACAGGAGACAGACACGGGGCATGAGCGGGGGTGAACAGGAGAGACACGGGGCATGAGCGGGGTTAGGACAAGGTGGGACCCCCACCCCTGCTCATGCCCCGTGTCTGCCCTGTTCCAACAGTGCAGACACGGGGCATGGGGGGGAAGAAGGGAGACACGGGGCACGTGCGGGGGTTGGAGGGCAACAGGAGAGAGACACAGGGCATGAGCAGGGGGTGGGGGGCAACAGGAGACAGACACGGGGCATGAGCGGGGGGTGGGGCCAACAGGAGAGAGACACAGGCCATGAGCGGGGGGTGGGGAGAACAGGAGACAGACACGGGGCATGAGTGGGGCAGTGGGGAGAACAGGAAACAAACACAGGGCATGAGTGGGGGGTGGGGGCAACAGGAGAGAGACACGGGGCATGAGCAGGGGGTGGGGGGCAACAGGAGACAGACATGGGGCATGAGCGGGGGTGGGGCCAACAGAAGAGAGACACGGGGCATGAGCGGGGGGTGGGGAGAACAGGAGACAGACACGGGGCATGAGCGGGGGGGTGGGGAGAACAGGAGACAGACACAGGGCATGGGTGGGGGGCAACAGGAGACAGACATGGGGCATGAGCGGGGGGTGGGGGGAATGGGAGACAGACACGGGGCATGAGCGGGGGGGTGAGGGGCAACAGGAGAGACACGGGGCATGAGTGGGGGGTGGGGGGTACAGGAGACAGACACGGGGCATGAGCAGGGGGTGGGGGGCAACAGGAGAGAGAGACACAGGCATGAGTGGGTGGGGGGAACAGGAGACAGACACGGGGCATGAGCGGGGGGGCAACAGGAGAGAGACACGGGGCATGAGCGGGTGGGGGGAACAGGAGACAGACACGGGTCATGAGTGGGAGATGGGGGGTACAGGAGACAGACACGGGGCATGAGCGGGGGGTGGGGGGCAACAGGAGAGAGACGCGGGGGTAGGGGCAACAGGAGACAGACACAGGGCATGAGCGGGGATGGGGGAACAGGAGACAGACACGGGGCATGAACGGGGCGTGGGGGGAACAACAGACACGGGGCATGAGCTGGGGGGTGGGGGCAACAGGAGACAGACACGGGGCATGAGCGGGGGTGGGAGGAACAGGAGACAGACACGGGGCATGAGCGTGGGGTGGGGAGAACAGGAGACAGACACGGGGCATGAGCAGGGGATGGGGGGCATCAATAGAGAGACACGGGGCATGAGCGGCTGGGGGGAACAGGAGACAGACACGGGGCATGAGCGGGGGTGGGGGTGAACAGGGGAGACACGGGCCATGAGCAGGGGGAAAAGGAGGGAGACAGACATGGAGCATGAGCGGGGTTGAACAGGAGAGACACGGGGCATGAGCGGGGGTAGGGCAAGGTGGGACCCCCACCCATGCTCATGCCCCGTGTCTGCCCTGTTTCAAAAGTGCAGACACGGGGCATGAGTGGGGGGGGGGAAAGAAGGGAGACACGGGGCACCAGCGGGGAGTGGGGGGGTAAGGAAGACACGGGGCATGAGCAGGGGGTGGGGGGAAGAAGGGAGACACGGGGCATGAGCGGGGGGTGGGTGGAACAAGAGGTCAACAAGGGGCATCATAGGAGGGGGGACAAGAGGAAGACACGGGGCATGAGCAGGGGGTGGGAGGGAACAGGAGGAAGCCACAGGGCATCAGCGAGGAGTGGGGGAAGGGAGGAAGACACGGGGCATGAGCGGGGGGTCGGGGGAACAAGAGGTCAACAAGGGGCATCATAGGAGGGGGGACAAGAGGAAGACACGGGGCATGAGCGGTGGTGGGGGGCAACAGGAGAGAGACAGGGGGCATGAGCGGGCGGAGGGGGGCAACAGGAGAGAGACACGGGGCATGAGCGGGGGGTGGGGGCAACAGGAGACAGACACGGGGCATGAGCGGGGGGTGGGGCCAACAGGAGACAGATACGGGGCATGAGCGGGGGTGGGGAGAACAGGAGACAGACACGGGGCATGAGCGGGGTGGTGGGGGGCAATAGGAGACAGACACGGGGCATGAGCAGGGGGTGGGGGCAACAGGAGAGAGACATGGCGCATGAGCAGGGGGTGGGGGGTACAGGAGACAGACACGGGGCATGAGCAGGGGGCAACAGCAGACAGACACGGGGCATGAGCGGGGGGCGGGGGGGTATAGGAGACAGACACGGGGCATGAGCAGGGGGTGGGGGCAACAGGAGAGAGACACGTGGCATGAGCGGGTGGGGGGAACAGGAGACAGACACGGGGCATGAGCGGGGGCAACAAAAGAGAGACACGGGACATGAGCGGGTGGGTGAACAGGAGACAGACAAAGGGCATGAGCAGGGGGTGGGGGCGTACAGGAGAGACACGGGGCATCAGTGGGGTTGGGGGGTACAGGCGACAGACACGGGGCATGAGCAGGGGGTGGGGGGCAACAGGAGAGAGACACGGGGCATGAGCGGGTGGGGGGAACAGGAGACAGACACGGGGCATGAGCTAGGGGGCAACAGGAGAGAAACGGGGCATGAGCGGGTGGGGGAACAGGAGATAGACACGGGGCATGAGCGGGGGTGGGGGGGTACAGGAGACAGACACGGGGCATGAGCGGGGGGTGGGGGGCAACAGGAGAGAAATGCGGGGTTGGGGGGAACAGGAGACAGACACGGGGCATGAGCGGGGGGTGGGGGGAACAACAGAGACAGACACGGGGCATGAGCGGGGGGTGGGGGGCAACAGGAGACAGACACGGGGCATGGGCTGGGGCGTGGGGCAACAGGAGACAGACACGGGGCATGAGCGGGGGGTGGGGGGAACAGGAGACAGACACGGGGCATGAGCAGGGCGTGGGCGTTCAACAGAAACGGGGCATGAGCGGGGGGTGGGGAGAACAGGAGACAGACACGGGGCATGAGCGGGGGGTGGGAGGAACAGGAGACAGACACGGGGCATGAGCAGGGGGTGGGGAGAACAGGAGACAGACCCGGGGCATGAACGGGGCGGCGGGGGGCAACAGGAGACAGACACGGGGCATGAGCGGGTGGGGGAACAGGAGACAGACACGGGGCATGAGTGGGTGGGGGGAACAGGAGACAGACATGGGCATGAGCGGGGGGTGGGGGGCAACAGGAGACAGACACGGGGCATGAGCGGGGGTGGGGAGAACAGGAGACAGACACAGGGCATGAGCAGGGGAGTGGGGGGTAACAGGAGACAGACACGGGGCATGAGAGGGGGGTGGGGGGAAGAAGAGACAGATACGGGGCATGAGCGGGGGTATGGAGAACAGGAGACAGACACAGGGCATGAGCGGGGGAACAGAAGACAGACACGGGGCATGAGCGGGGGAACAGAAGACAGACACGGGGCATGAGGAGGGGTTGGGGGGCAACAGGAGACAGACACGGGGTATGAGCGGGGGTGGGGGGAAGAAGGGAGACACGGGGCATGAGCGGGGGGTGGGTGGAACAAGAGGTCAACAAGGGGCATCATAGGAGGGGGGACAAGAGGAAGACACGGGGCATGAGCAGGGGGTGGGAGGGAACAGGAGGAAGCCACAGGGCATCAGCGAGGAGTGGGGGACGGGAGGAAGACACGGGGCATGAGCGGGGGGTCGGGGGAACAAGAGGTCAACAAGGGGCATCATAGGAGGGGGGACAAGAGGAAGACACGGGGCATGAGCGGTGGTGGGGGGCAACAGGAGAGAGACAGGGGGCATGAGTGGGCGGTGGGGGGCAACAGGAGAGAGACACGGGGCATGAGCAGGGGGTGGGGCAACAGGAGACAGACACGGGGCATGAGCGGGGGTGGGGACAACAGGAGACAGATACGGGGCATGAGCGGGGGTGGGGAGAACAGGAGACAGACACGGGGCATGAGCGGGGTGGTGGGGGGCAATAGGAGACAGACACGGGGCATGAGCGGGGGTTGGGGGGCAACAGGAGAGAGACATGGCGCATGAGCGGGGGGTGGGAGGGTACAGGAGACAGACACGGGGCATGAGTGGGGGGTGGGGGGTATAGGAGACAGACACGGGGCATGAGCAGGGGGTGGGGGCAACAGGAGAGAGACACGGGGCATGAGAGGGTGGGGGGAACAGGAGACAGACACAGGGCATGAGCAGGGGGCGGGGGGTACAGGAGAGACACGGGGCATAAGTGGGGTTTGGGGGTACAGGAGACAGACACGGGGCATGAGCAGGGGGTGGGGGGCAACAGGAGAGAAATGCGGGGGGTGGGGGGAACAGGAGACAGACACGGGGCATGAGCGGGGGGTGGGGGGAACAACAGAGACAGACACGGGGCATGAGCGGGGTTGGGAGGAACAGGAGACAGACACGGGGCATGAGCGGGGGTGGGGAGAACAGGAGACAGACACGGGGCATGAGCAGGGGATGGGGGGCATCAATAGAGAGACACGGGGCATGAGCGGCTGGGGGGAACAGGAGACAGACACGGGGCATGAGCGGGGGGTGGGGGTGAACAGGGGAGACACGGGCCATGAGCAGGGGGAAAAGGAGGGAGACAGACACGGAGCATGAGCGGGGTTGAACAGGAGAGACACGGGGCTTGAGCGGGGGTAGGGCAAGGTGGGACCCCCACCCATGCTCATGCCCCGTGTCTGCCCTGTTTCAAAAGTGCAGACACGGGGCATGAGCGGGGGGGGAAAGAAGGGAGACACGGGGCACCAGCGGGGAGTGGGGGGGAAGGAAGACACGGGGCATGAGCAGGGGGTGGGGGGAAGAAGGGAGACACGGGGCATGAGCGGGGGGTGGGTGGAACAAGAGGTCAACAAGGGGCATCATAGGAGGGGGGACAAGAGGAAGACACGGGGCATGAGCAGGGGGTCGGAGGGAACAGGAGGAAGCCACAGGGCATCAGCGAGGAGTGGGGGAAGGGAGGAAGACACGGGGCATGAGCGGGGGGTCGGGGGAACAAGAGGTCAACAAGGGGCATCATAGGAGGGGGGACAAGAGGAAGACACGGGGCATGAGCGGTGGTGGGGGGCAACAGGAGAGAGACAGGGGGCATGAGCGGGCGGTGGGGGGCAACAGGAGAGAGACACGGGGCATGAGCTGGGGGTGGGGCCAACAGGAGACAGATACGGGGCATGAGCGGGGGTGGGGAGAACAGGAGACAGACACGGGGCATGAGCGGGGTGGTGGGGGGCAATAGGAGACAGACACGGGGCATGAGCAGGGGGTGGGGGGCAACAGGAGAGAGACATGGCGCATGAGCAGGGGGTGGGGGGGTACAGGAGACAGACACGGGGCATGAGCAGGGGGCAACAGCAGACAGACACGGGGCATGAGCGGGGGGTGGGGGGGTATAGGAGACAGACACGGGGCATGAGCAGGGGGTGGGGGCAACAGGAGAGAGACACGGGGCATGAGCGGGTGGGGGGAACAGGAGACAGACACGGGGCATGAGCGGGGGGCAACAAAAGAGAGACACGGGGCATGAGCGGGTGGGTGAACAGGAGACAGACAAAGGGCATGAGCAGGGGGTGGGGGAGTACAGGAGAGACACGGGGCATGAGTGGGGTTGGGGGGTACAGGCGACAGACACGGGGCATGAGCAGGGGGTGGGGGGCAACAGGAGAGAGACACGGGGCATGAGCGGGTGGGGGGAACAGGAGACAGACACGGGGCATGAGCGGGGGGGCAACAGGAGAGAAACGGGGCATGAGCGGGTGGGGGAACAGGAGATAGACACGGGGCATGAGCGGGGGTGGTGGGTACAGGAGACAGACACGGGGCATGAGCGGGGGGTGGGGGGCAACAGGAGAGAAATGCGGGGGTTGGGGGGAACAGGAGACAGACACGGGGCATGAGCGGGGGGTGGGGGGAACAACAGAGACAGACACGGGGCATGAGCGGGGGGTGGGGGGCAACGGGAGACAGACACGGGGCATGAGCTGGGGTGTGGGGCAACAGGAGACAGACACGGGGCATGAGCGGGGGGTGGGGGGAACAGGAGACAGACACGGGGCATGAGCAGGGCGTGGGGGGTTAAACAGACACGGGGCATGAGCGGGGGGTGGGGAGAACAGGAGACAGACACGGGGCATGAGCGGGGGGTGGGAGGAACAGGAGACAGACACGGGGCATGAGCGGGGGGTGGGGAGAACAGGAGACAGACCCGGGGCATGAACGGGGCGGTGGGGGGCAACAAGAGAGAGACACGGGGCACGAGCAGGTTGGGGGAACAGGAGACAGACACGGGGCATGAGCGGGTGGGGGAACAGGAGACAGACACGGGGCATGAGTGGGTGGGGGGAACAGGAGACAGACATGGGCATGAGCGGGGGGTGGGGGGCAACAGGAGACAGACACGGGGCATGAGCGGGGGGTGGGGAGAACAGGAGACAGACACAGGGCATGAGCAGGGGGTTGGGGGGTAACAGGAGACAGACACGGGGCATGAGAGGGGGGTGGGGGGCAGAGGAGACAGATACGGGGCATGAGCGGGGGTATGGAGAACAGGAGACAGACACAGGGCATGAGCGGGGGGAACAGAAGACAGACACGGGGCATGAGCGGGGGAACAGAAGACAGACACGGGGCATGAGGAGGGGTTGGGGGGCAACAGGAGACAGACACGGGGCATGAGCGGGGGTGGGGGGAAGAAGGGAGACACGGGGCATGAGCGGGGGGTGGGTGGAACAAGAGGTCAACAAGGGGCATCATAGGAGGGGGGACAAGAGGAAGACACGGGGCATGAGCAGAAGGTGGGAGGGAACAGGAGGAAGCCACAGGGCATCAGCGAGGAGTGGGGGACGGGAGGAAGACACGGGGCATGAGCGGGGGATCGGGGGAACAAGAGGTCAACAAGGGGCATCATAGGAGGGGGGACAAGAGGAAGACACGGGGCATGAGCGGTGGTGGGGGGCAACAGGAGAGAGACAGGGGGCATGAGTGGGCGGTGGGGGGCAACAGGAGAGAGACACGGGGCATGAGCAGGGGGTGGGGGCAACAGGAGACAGACACGGGGCATGAGCGGGGGGTGGGGCCAATGGGAGACAGATACGGGGCATGAGCGGGGGTGGGGAGAACAGGAGACAGACACGGGGCATGAGCGGGGTGGTGGGGGGCAATAGGAGACAGACACGGGGCATAAGCGGGGGGTGGGGGGCAACAGGAGAGAGACATGGCGCATGAGCGGGGGTGGGAGGGTACAGGAGACAGACACGGGGCATGAGCAGGGGGCAACAGCAGACAGACACGGGGCATGAGTGGGGGGTGGGGGGTATAGGAGACAGACACGGGGCATGAGCAGGGGGTGGGGGCAACAGGAGAGAGACACGGGGCATGAGCGGGTGGGGGGAACAGGAGACAGACACGGGGCATGAGCGGGGGGCAACAAAAAGAGACACGGGGCATGAGCGGGTGGGGGAACAGGAGACAGACACAGGGCATGAGCAGGGGGTGGGGGGGTACAGGAGAGACACGGGGCATAAGTGGGGTTTGGGGGTACAGGAGACAGACACGGGGCATGAGCAGGGGGTGGGGGGCAACAGGAGAGAGACACGGGGCATGAGCGGGTGGGGGGAACAGGAGACAGACACGGGGCATGAGCAGGGGGGCAAAAGGAGAGAAATGGGGCATGAGCGGGTGGGGGAACAGGAGACAGACACGGGGCATGAGCGGGGGTGGGGGAGTACAGGAGACAGACACGGGGCATGAGCAGGGGGTTGGGGGCAACAGGAGAGAAATGCAGGGGGTGGGGGGAACAGGAGACAGACACGGGGCATGAGCGGGGGGTGGGGGGAACAACAGAGACAGACACGGGGCATGAGCGGGGGGTGGGGGGCAACAGGAGACAGACACGGGGCATGAGCTGGGGTGTGGGGCAACAGGAGACAGACACGGGGCATGAGCGGGGGGTGGGGGGAACAGGAGACAGACACGGGGCATGAGCAGGGCGTGGGGGGTTCAACAGACACGGGGCATGAGCGGGGGTTGGGGAGAACAGGAGACAGACACAGGCCATGAGCGGGGGGTGGGGGGCAACAGGAGACAGACACGGGGCATGAGCGGGGGGTGGGAGGAACAGGAGACAGACACGGGGCATGAGCGGGGGGTGGGGAGAACAGGAGACAGACACGGGGCATGAGCGGTGCGGCGGGGGGCAACAAGAGAGAGACACAGGGCACGAGCAGGTTGGGGGAACAGGAGACAGACACGGGGCATGAGTGGGTGGGGGGAACAGGAGACAGACATGGGCATGAGCGGGGGGTGGGGGGCAACAGGAGACAGACACGGGGCATGAGCGGGGGGTGGGGAGAACAGGAGACAGACACAGGGCATGAGCAGGGGGGTGGGGGGTAACAGGAGACAGACACGGGGCATGAGAGGGGGGTGGGGGGAAGAGGAGACAGATACGGGTCATGAGCGGGGGTGGGGAGAACAGGAGACAGACACGGGGCATGAGCGGGGGGAACAGAAGACAGACACGGGGCATGAGCGGGGAACAGAAGACAGACACGGGGCATGAGGGGGGTTTGGGGGGCAACCGGAGACAGACACGGGGCATGAGCGGGGGTGGGGTGGAGGGAGAAAGACACACAGGGCATGAGCGGGGGGTGGGGGGAGGGAGAGAGACACACGGGGCATGAGCGGGGGTGGGGGGAGGGAGAGAGACATGGGGCATGAGCGGGGGTGGGGGTGGGGGGAGGGGGAGAGACACACAGAGCATGAGCGGGGGTGGGGGGGGGGAGAGAGACACACGGGGCATGAGGGGGGTGGGGGCAGGGGAGAGACACACGGGGCATGAGCGGGGGGTGGTGGGGAGGGAGAGAGACACACGGGGCATGAGCGGGGGGTGGGGGGAGGGATAGACACACGGGGCATGAGCGGGGGGTGGGCGGCGGGAGGGATAGAGACACGGGGCATGAGCGGGGGGAGGGATAAAGACACAGGGCATGAGCGGGTGGTGGGCGGCAGGAGGGATAGACACACGGGGTATGAGCGGGAGGTGGGCGGCGGGAGGGATAGACACACGGGGCATGAGCGGGGGGTGGGCGGCGGGAGGGATAGACACACGGGGAATGAGCGGAGGGTGGGCTGGAGGATAGGGATAGACACACGGGGCATGAGCGGGAGGGAGAGAGACACACAGGGCATGAGCGGTGGGTGGGCAGGAGGGGGAGAGACACACGGGGCATGAGCAGGGGGTGGGCGGGAAGGGGAGAGACACACGGGGCTAGAGCGGGGGGTGAGCGGGAGGGGGAGAGACACACGGGGCATGAGCGGGGGGTGGGCGGTAGGGGGAGAGACACACGGGGCATGAGCAGGGGTGTGGGGGAGGAGAGAGACACACGGGGCATGAGCGGGGGGTGGGCAGGAGTGGGAGAGACACACGGGGCATCAGCGGGGGGTGGGCATGAGGGGGAGAGACACACGGGGCATGAGCGGGGGTGGGGAGGAGGGAGAGAGACACACGGGGCATGAGCGGGGGTGGGAGGAGGGAGAGAGACACGGGGCATGAGCGGGGGTTGGGCGGGAGGGAGAGTGACACACAGGGCTTGAGCGGGGGTGGGGGGAGGGAGAGAGACACACGGGGCATGAGCGGGGGGTGGGGGAGGCAGAGAGACACTCGGGGCATGAGCGGGGGGTGGGCGGGAGGGTGAGAGACACACAGGGCGTGAGCGGGGGTGGGGGGAGGGAGAGAGACACACAGGGAATGAGCGGGGGGTGGGTGGGAGGGGGAGAGACACACGGGGCATGAGCGGGGGTGGGCCGGAGGGGGAGAGACACACGGGGCATGAGCAGGGGGTGGGCAGGGAGGGGGAGAGACGCACGGGGCATGAGCGAGTGGTGGGCGTGAGAGGGAGAGACACACGGGGCATGAGCGGGGGTGGGGGGAGGGAGGGAGACACATGGGGCATGAGCGGGGGGTGTGCGGGAGGCGGGAGAGAAACACGGGGCAACAACGGGGTGGGGAGGAGGGAGAGAGACACACGGGGCATGAACGGGCAGTGGGCGGAGGGGGAGAGACACACGGGGCATGAGCGGGGGTGGGGGGTAGGTCGAGAGACACACGGGGCATGAGCGGGAGGTGGGGGGGGGTACAGGAGACAGACACGGGGCATGAGCAGGGGGCAACAGCAGACAGACACGGGGCATGAGCGGGGGTGGGGGGGTATAGGAGACAGACACGGGGCATGAGCAGGGGGTGGGGGCAACAGGAGAGAGACACGGGGCATGAGCGGGTGGGGGAACAGGAGACAGACACGGGGCCTGAGCGGGGGGCAACAAAAGAGAGACACGGGGCATGAGCGGGTGGGTGAACAGGAGACAGACAAAGGGCATGAGCAGGGGTGGGGGCGTACAGGAGAGACACGGGGCATGAGTGGGGTTGGGGGGTACAGGCAACAGACACGGGACATGAGCAGGGGGTGGGGGGCAACAGGAGAGAGACACGGGGCATGAGCGTGTGGGGGGAACAGGAGACAGACACGGGGCATGAGCGGGGGGCAACAGGAGAGAAACGGGGCATGAGCGGGTGGGGGAACAGGAGATAGACACGGGGCATGAGTGGGGGTGGGGGTACAGGAGACAGACACGGGGCATGAGCGGGTGGTGGGGGGCAACAGGAGAGAAATGCGGGGGGTGGGGGGAACAGGAGACAGACACGGGGCATGAGCGGGGGGTGGGGGGGAACAACAGAGACAGGACACGGGGCATGAGCGGGGGGTGGGGGGCAACAGGAGACAGACACGGGGCATGAGCTGGGGTGTGGGGCAACAGGAGACAGACACGGGGCATGAGCGGGGGGTGGGGGGAACAGGAGACAGACACGGGGCATGAGCAGGGCGTGGGGGGTTCAACAGACACGGGGCATGAGCGGGGGGTGGGGAGAACAGGAGACAGACACGGGGCATGAGCGGGGGGTGGGAGGAACAGGAGACAGACACGGGGCATGAGCGGGGGGTGGGGAGAACAGGAGACAGACCCGGGGCATGAACGGGGCGGCGGGGGGGCAACAAGAGAGAGACACGGGGCACGAGCAGGTTGGGGGAACAGGAGACAGACACGGGGCATGAGCGGGTGGGGGAACAGGAGACAGACACGGGGCATGAGTGGGTGGGGGGAACAGGAGACAGACATGGGCATGAGCGGGGTGTGGGGGGCAACAGGAGACAGACACGGGGCATGAGCGGGGGGGTGGGGAGAACAGGAGACAGACACAGGGCATTAGCAGGGGGTGGGGGGTAACAGGAGACAGACACGGGGCATGAGAGGGGGGTGGGGGGAAGAGGAGACAGATACGGGGCATGAGCGGGGGTATGGAGAACAGGAGACAGACACAGGGCATGAGCGGGGGGAACAGAAGACAGACACGGGGCATGAGCGGGGGAACAGAAGACAGACACGGGGCATGAGGAGGGGTTGGGGGGCAACAGGAGACAGGCACGGGGCATGAGCGGGGGTGGGGGGAAGAAGGGAGACACGGGGCATGAGCGGGGGGCAACAAAAGAGAGACACGGGCATGAGCGGGTGGGGGAACAGGAGACAGACACAGGGCATGAGCAGGGGGTGGGGGGGTACAGGAGAGACACGGGGCATAAGTGGGGTGTGGGGGTACAGGAGACAGACACGAGGCATGAGCAGGGGGTGGGGGGCAACAGGAGAGAGACACGGGGCATGAGCGGGTGAAGGGAACAGGAGACAGACACGGGGCATGAGCGGGGGGGCAACAGGAGAGAAACGGGGCATGAGCGGGTGGGGGAACAGGAGACAGACACGGGGCATGAGCGGGGGTGGGGGAGTACAGGAGACAGACACGGGGCATGAGTAGGGGGTGGGGGGCAACAGGAGAGAAATGCGGGGGGTGGGGGGAACAGGAGACAGACACGGGGCATGAGCGGGGGGTGGGGGGAACAACAGAGACAGACACGGGGCATGAGCGGGGGTGGGGGGCAACAGGAGACAGACACGGGGCATGAGCTGGGGTGGGGCAACAGGAGACAGACACGGGGCATGAGCGGGGGGTGGGGGGAACAGGAGACAGACACGGGGCATGAGCAGGGCGTGGGGGGTTCAACAGACACGGGGCATGAGCGGGGGGTGGGGAGAACAGGAGAAAGACACGGGCCATGAGCAGGGGGTGGGGGGCAACAGGAGACAGACACGGGGCATGAGCGGGGGGTGGGAGGAACAGGAGACAGACACGGGGCATGAGCGGGGGGTGGGGAGAACAGGAGACAGACACGGGGCATGAGCGGTGCGGCGGGGGGCAACAAGAGAGAGACACGGGGCACGAGCAGGTTGGGGGAACAGGAGACAGACACGGGGCATGAGCGGGTGGGGGAACAGGAGACAGACACGGGGCATGAGTGGGTGGGGGGAACAGGAGACAGACATGGGCATGAGCGGGGGGCAACAGGAGACAGACACGGGGCATGAGCGGGGGGTGGGGAGAACAGGAGACAGACACAGGGCATGAGCAGGGGGGTGGGGGGTAACAGGAGACAGACACGGGGCATGAGAGGGGGGTGGGGGGAAGAGGAGACAGATACGGGGCATGGAGCGGGGGTGGGGAGAACAGGAGACAAACACGGGGCATGAGCGGGGGGAACAGAAGACAGACACGGGGCATGAGCGGGGAACAGAAGACAGACACGGGGCATGAGGGGGGTTTGGAGGGCAACCAGAGACAGACACGGGGCATGAGCGGGGGTGGGGTGGAGGGAGAAAGACACACAGGGCATGAGCGGGGGGCGGGGGGAGGGAGAGAGACACACGGGGCATGAGCGGGGGTGGGGGGAGGGAGAGAGACATGGGGCATGAGCGGGGGTGGGGGGAGGGGGAGAGACACACAGAGCATGAGCGGGGGTGGGGGGGAGGGAGAGAGACACATGGGGCATGAGGAGGGTGGGGGCAGGGGAGAGACACACGGGGCATGAGCGGGGGGTGGTGGGGAGGGAGAGAGACACACGGGGCATGAGCGGGGGGTGGGGGGAGGGATAGACACACGGGGCATGAGCGGGGGGTGGGCGGCGGGAGGGATAGAGACACGGGGCAACGAGCGGGGGGAGGGATAAAGACACAGGGCATGAGCGGGTGGTGGGCGGCAGGAGGGATAGACACACGGGGTATGAGCGGGAGGTGGGCGGCGGCAGGGATAGACACACGGGGCATGAGCGGGGGGGTGGGCGGCGGGATGGATAGACACACAGGGAATGAGCGGAGGGTGGGCTGGAGGATAGGGATAGACACATGGGGCATGAGCGGGAGGGAGAGAGACACACGGGGCATGAGCGGGGGGTGGGCGGGAGGGGGAGAGACACACGGGGCATGAGCAGGGGGTGGGCGGGAAGGGGAGAGACACACGGGGCTAGAGCGGGGGGTGAGCGGGAGGGGGAGAGACACACGGGGCATGAGCGGGGGGTGGGCGGTAGGGGGAGAGACACACGGGGCATGAGCAGGGGTGTGGGGGAGGGAGAGAGACACACGGGGCATGAGCGGGGGGTGGGCAGGAGGGGGAGAGACACACGGGGCATCAGCGGGGGGTGGGCATGAGGGGGACAGACACAGGGCATGAGCTGGGGTGTGGGGCAACAGGAGACAGACACGGGGCATGAGTGGGGGGTGGGGGGAACAGGAGACAGACACGGGGCATGAGCAGGGCGTGGGGGGTTCAACAGACACGGGGCATGAGCGGGGGGTGGGGAGAACAGGAGACAGACACGGGGCATGAGCGGGGGGTGGGAGGAACAGGAGACAGACACGGGGCATGAGCGGGGGGGGGAGAACAGGAGACAGACCCGGGGCATGAACGGGGCGGCGGGGGTCAACAAGAGAGAGACACGGGGCACGAGCAGGTTGGGGGAACAGGAGACAGACACGGGGCATGAGCGGGTGGGGGAACAGGAGACAGACACGGGGCATGAGTGGGTGGGGGGAACAGGAGACAGACATAGGCATGAGCGGGGGGTGGGGGGCAACAGGAGACAGACACGGGGCATGAGCGGGGTTGTGGGGAGAACAGGAGACAGACACAGGGCATTAGCAGGGGGGTGGGGGGTAACAGGAGACAGACACGGGGCATGAGAGGGGGGTGGGGGGAAGAGGAGACAGATACGGGGCATGAGCGGGGGTATGGAGAACAGGAGACAGACACAGGGCATGAGCGGGGGGAACAGAAGACAGACACGGGGCATGAGCGGGGAACAGAAGACAGACACGGGGCATGAGGAGGGGTTGGGGGGCAACAGGAGACAGGCACGGGGCATGAGCGGGGGTGGGGGGAAGAAGGGAGACACGGGGCATGAGCGGGGGGCAACAAAAGAGAGACACGGGGCATGAGCGGGTGGGGGAACAGGAGACAGACACAGGGCATGAGCAGGGGGTGGGGGGTACAGGAGAGACACGGGGCATAAGTGGGGTGTGGGGGTACAGGAGACAGACACGAGGCATGAGCAGGGGTGGGGGGCAACAGGAGAGAGACACAGGGCATGAGCGGGTGGGGGGAACAGGAGACAGACACGGGGCATGAGCGGGGGGGCAACAGGAGAGAAACGGGGCATGAGCGGGTGGGGGAACAGGAGACAGACACGGGGCATGAGCGGGGTTGGGGGAGTACAGGAGACAGACACGGGGCATGAGCAGGGGTGGGGCGCAACAGGAGAGAAATGCGGGGGTGGGGGGAACAGGAGACAGACACAGGGCATGAGCGGGGGGTGGGGGGAACAACAGAGACAGACAAGGGGCATGAGCGGGGGTGGGGGGCAACAGGAGACAGACTCGGGGCATGAGCTGGGGTGTGGGGCAACAGGAGACAGACACGGGGCATGAGCGGGGGGTGGGGGGAACAGGAGACAGACACGGGGCATGAGCAGGGCGTGGGGGTTCAACAGACACGGGGCATGAGCGGGGGGTGGGGAGAACAGGAGACAGACACGGGCCATGAGCGGGTGTGGGGGGCAACAGGAGACAGACACGGGGCATGAGCGGGGGGTGGGAGGAACAGGAGACAGACACAGGGCATGAGCGGGGGGTGGGGAGAAAAGGAGACAGACACGGGGCAGGAGCGGTGCGGCGGGGGGCAACAAGAGAGAGACACGGGGCACGAGCAGGTTGGGGGAACAGGAGACAGACACGGGGCATGAGCGGGTGGGGGAACAGGAGACAGACACGGGGCATGAGTGGGTGGGGGGAACAGGAGACAGACATGGGCATGAGCGGGGGGTGGGGGGCAACAGGAGACAGACACGGGGCATGAGCGGGGGGTGGGGAGAACAGGAGACAGACACAGGGCATGAGCAGGGGGGTGGGGGGTAACAGGAGACAGACACGGGGCATGAGAGGGGGCTGGGGGGAAGAGGAGACAGATACGGGGCATGAGCGGGGGTGGAGAGAACAGGAGACAGACACGGGGCATGAGCGGGGGGAACAGAAGACAGACACGGGGCATGAG
The DNA here is from genome assembly GCF_040938575.1 of Ambystoma mexicanum. Lineage (NCBI taxonomy): Eukaryota > Metazoa > Chordata > Amphibia > Caudata > Ambystomatidae > Ambystoma > Ambystoma mexicanum. Next base: position 1,084,440,705 of record NC_090935.1, on the reverse strand, counting down.
CGGGGAACAGAAGACAGACACGGGGCATGAGGGGGGTTTGGAGGGCAACCGGAGACAGACACGGGGCATGAGCGGGAGTGGGGTGGAGGGAGAAAGACACACAGGGCATGAGCGGGGGGTGGGGTGGAGGGAGAGAGACACACGGGGCATGAGCGGGGGTGGGGGGAGGGAGAGAGACATGGGGCATGAGCGGGGGTGGGGGGAGGGGGAGAGACACACAGAGCATGAGCGGGGGTGGGGGGGAGGGAGAGAGACACACGGGGCATGAGGAGGGTGGGGGCAGGGGAGAGACACACGGGGCATGAGCGGGGGGTGGTGGGGAGGGAGAGAGACACACGGGGCATGAGCGGGGGGTGGGGGGAGGGATAGACACACGGGGCATGAGCGGGGGGTGGGCGGCGGGAGGGATAGAGACACGGGGCAACGTGCGGGGGGAGGGATAAAGACACAGGGCATGAGCGGGTGGTGGGCGGCAGGAGGGATAGACACACGGGGTATGAGCGGGAGGTGGGCGGCGGGAGGGATAGACACACGGGGCATGAGCGGGGGGGTGGGCCGCGGGAGGGATAGAGACACGGGGAATGAGCGGAGGGTGGGCTGGAGGATAGGGATAGACACACGGGGCATGAGCGGGAGGGAGAGAGACACACGGGGCATGAGCGGGGGGTGGGCGGGAGGGGGAGAGACACACGGGGCATGAGCAGGGGGTGGGCGGGAAGGGGAGAGACCTACGGGGCTAGAGCGGGGGGTGAGCGGGAGGGGGAGAGACACACGGGGCATGAGCGGGGGGTGGGCGGTAGGGGGAGAGACACACGGGGCATGAGCAGGGGTGTGGGGGAGGGAGAGAGACACACGGGGCATGAGCGGGGGGTGGGCAGGAGGGGGAGAGACACACGGGGCATCAGCGGGGGGTGGGCATGAGGGGGGAGAGACACACGGGGAATGAGTGGGCGTGGGGAGGAGGGAGAGAGACACACGGGGCATGAGCGGGGGTGGGAGGGGGGAGAGAGACACGGGGCATGAGCGGGGGGGTGGGCGGGAGGGGGAGTGACACACAGGGCTTGAGCGGGGGTGGGGGGAGGGAGAGAGACACACGGGCATGAGCGGGGGGTGGGGGGAGGCAGAGAGACACACGGGGCATGAGCGGGGGGTGGGCGGGAGGGTGAGAGACACACAGGGCGTGAGCGGGGGTGGGGGGAGGGAGAGAGACACACAGGGAATGAGCGGGGGGTGGGCGGGAGGGGGAGAGACACACGGGGCGTGAGCAGGGGGGTGGGCCGGAGGGGGAGAGACACACGGGGCATGAGCGGGGGTGGGGGGAGGGAGAGAGACACGGTGCATGAGAGGGGGGTGGGGGGAGGGACACACGGGGCATGAGCGGGGGGTGGAGGGAGGGGAGAGACACACGGGGCGTGAGCAGGGGGTGGGGGGGAGGAGGAGAGACACACGGGGCATGAGCAGGGGGTGGGCGGGAAGGGGAGAGACACACGGGGCTAGAGCGGGGGATGAGCGGGAGGGGGAGAGACACACGGGGCATGAGCGGGGGTTGGGCGGTAGGGGGAGAGACACACGGGGCATGAGCAGGGGTGTGGGGAGGGAGAGAGACACACGGGGCATGAGCGGGGGGTGGGCAGGAGGGGGAGAGACACACGGGGCATCAGCGGGGGGTGGGCATGAGGGGGAGAGACACACGGGGCATGATCGGGGGTGGGAGGAGGGAGAGAGACACAGGGCATGAGCGGGGGTGGGCGGGAGGGGGAGTGACACACAGGGCTTGAGAGGGGGTGGGGGGAGGGAGAGAGACACACGGGGCATGAGCGGGGGGTGGGGGGAGGCAGAGAGACACACGGGGCATGAGCGGGGGGTGGGCGGGAGGGTGAGAGACACACAGGGCGTGAGGGGGGGTGGGGGGGAGGGAGAGAGACTCACAGGGAATGAGCGGGGGGTGGGCGGGAGGGGGAGAGACACACGGGGCATGAGCGGGGGGTGGGCCGGAGAGGGAGAGACACACGGGGCATGAGCAGGGGGTGGGCAGGAGGGGGAGAGACGCACGGGGCATGAGCGAGTGGTGGGCGTGAGAGGGAGAGACACACGGGGCATGAGCGGGGGGTGGGCGGGAGGCCAGAGAGACACACGGGGCATGAGCGGGGGTGGGGGGAGGGAGGGAGACACATGGGGCATGAGCGGGGGGTGTGCGGGAGGCGGGAGAGAAACACGGGCAACAACGGGGGTGGGGAGGAGGGAGAGAGACACACGGGGCATGAACGGGCAGTGGGCGGAGGGGGAGAGACACACGGGGCATGAGCGGGGGTGGGGGGTAGGTCGAGAGACACACGGGGCATGAGCGGGGGGTGGGGGGGTACAGGAGACAGACACGGGTCATGAGCAGGGGGCAACAGCAGACAGACACGGGGCATGAGCGGGGGTGGGGGGGTATAGGAGACAGACACGGGGCATGAGCAGGGGGTGGGGGCAACAGGAGAGAGACACGGGCATGAGCGGGTGGGGGGAACAGGAGACAGACACGGGGCATGAGCGGGGGGCAACAAAAGAGAGACACGGGGCATGAGCGGGTGGGTGAACAGGAAACAGACAAAGGGCATGAGCAGGGGGTGGGGGCGTACAGGAGAGACACGGGGCATGAGTGGGGTTGGGGGGTACAGGCGACAGACACGGGGCATGAGCAGGGGGTGGGGGGCAACAGGAGAGAGACACGGGGCATGAGCGGGTGGGGGGAACAGGAGACAGACACGGGGCATGAGCGGGGGGGCAACAGGAGAGAAACGGGGCATGAGCGGGTGGGGGAACAGGAGATAGACACGGGGCATGAGCGGGGGTGGGGGGTACAGGAGACAGACACGGGGCATGAGCGGGGGGTGGGGGGCAACAGGAGAGAAATGCGGGGGGTGGGGGGAACAGGAGACAGACACGGGGCATGAGCGGGGGGTGGGGGGGAACAACAGAGACAGACACGGGGCATGAGCGGGGGGTGGGGGGCAACAGGAGACAGACACGGGGCATGAGCTGGGGTGTGGGGCAACAGGATACAGACACGGGGCATGAGCGGGGGGTGGGGGGAACAGGAGACAGACACGGGGCATGATCAGGGCTTGGGGGGTTCAACAGACACGGGGCATGAGCGGGGGGTGGGGAGAACAGGAGACAGACACGGGGCATGAGCGGGGGGTGGGAGGAACAGGAGACAGACACGGGGCAAGAGCGGGGGGTGGGGAGAACAGGAGACAGACCCGGGGCATGAACGGGGCGGCGGGGGGCAACAAGAGAGAGACATGGGGCACGAGCAGGTTGGGGGAACAGGAGACAGACACGGGGCATGAGCGGGTGGGGGAACAGGAGACAGACACGGGGCATGAGTGGGTGGGGGGAACAGGAGACAGACATGGGCATGAGCGGGGGGTGGGGGGCAACAGGAGACAGACACGGGGCATGAGCGGGGGGTGGGGAGAACAGGAGACAGACACAGGGCATGAGCAGGGGGGTGGGGGGTAACAGGAGACAGACACGGGGCATGAGAGGGGGGTGGGGGGAAGAGGAGACAGATACGGGGCATGAGCGGGGGTATGGAGAACAGGAGACAGACACAGGGCATGAGCGGGGGGAACAGAAGACAGACACGGGGCATGAGCGGGGGAACAGAAGACAGACACGGGGCATGAGGAGGGGTTGGGGGCAACAGGAGACAGACACGGGGCATGAGCGGGGGTGGGGGAAGAAGGGAGACACGGGGCATGAGCGGGGGGCAACAAAAGAGAGACACGGGGCATGAGCGGGTGGGGGAACAGGAGACAGACACAGGGCATGAGCGGGGGGTGGGGGAACAACAGAGACAAACACGGGGCATGAGCGGGGGGTGGGGGGCAACAGGAGACAGACACGGGGCATGAGCTGGGGTGTGGGGCAACAGGAGACAGACACGGGGCATGAGCGGGGGGTGGGGGGAACAGGAGACAGACACGGGGCATGAGCAGGGCGTGGGGGGTTCAACAGACACGGGGCATGAGCGGGGGGTGGGGAGAACAGGAGACAGACACGGGGCATGAGCGGGGGGTGGGAGGAACAGGAGACAGACACGGGGCATGAGCGGGGGGTGGGGAGAACAGGAGACAGACCCGGGGCATGAACGGGTGGGGGAACAGGAGACAGACATGGGCATGAGCGGCGGGTGGGGGGCAACAGGAGACAGACACGGGGCATGAGCGGGGGGTGGGGAGAACAGGAGACAGACACAGGGCATGAGCAGGGGGGTGGGGGGTAACAGGAGACAGACACGGGGCATGAGAGGGGGGTGGGGGGATGAGGAGACAGATACGGGGCATGAGCGGGGGTATGGAGAACAGGAGACAGACACAGGGCATGAGCGGGGGGAACAGAAGACAGACACGGGGCATGAGCGGGGGAACAAAAGACAGACACGGGGCATGAGGAGGGGTTGGGGGCAACAGGAGACAGACACGGGGCATGAGCGGGGGTGGGGGGAAGAAGGGAGACACGGGGCATGAGCGGGGGGCAACAAAAGAGAGACAAGGGGCTTGAGCGGGTGGGGGAACAGGAGACAGACACAGGGCATGAGCAGGGGGTGGGGGGGTACAGGAGAGACACGGGGCATAAGTGGGGTTTGGGGGTACAGGAGACAGACACGGGGCATGAGCAGGGGGTGGGGGGCAACAGGAGAGAGACACGGGGCATGAGCGGGTGGGGGGAACAGGAGACAGACACGGGGCATGAGCGGGGGGGCAACAGGAGAGAAACGGGGCATGAGCGGGTGGGGGAACAGGAGACAGACACGGGGCATGAGCGGGGGTGGGGGAGTACAGGAGACAGACACGGGGCATGAGCAGGGGGTGGGGGGCAACAGGAGAGAAATGCGGGGGGTGGGGGGAACAGGAGACAGACACGGGGCATGAGCGGGGGGTGGGGGGAACAACAGAGACAGACACGGGGCATGAGCGGGGGTGGGGGGCAACAGGAGACAGACACGGGGCATGAGCTGGGGTGTGGGGCAACAGGAGACAGACACGGGGCATGATGAGGGGGGGTGGGGGGAACAGGAGACAGACACGGGGCATGAGCAGGGCGTGGGGGGTTCAACAGACACGGGGCATGAGCGGGGGGTGGGGAGAACAGGAGAAAGACACGGGCCATGAGCAGGGGGTGGGGGGCAACAGGAGACAGACACGGGGCATGAGCGGGGGGTGGGAGGAACAGGAGACAGACACGGGGCATGAGCGGGGGGTGGGGAGAACAGGAGACAGACACGGGGCATGAGCGGTGCGGCGGGGGGCAACAAGAGAGAGACACGGGGCACGAGCAGGTTGGGGGAACAGGAGACAGACACGGGGCATGAGCGGGTGGGGGAACAGGAGACAGACACGGGGCATGAGTGGGTGGGGGGAACAGGAGACAGACATGGGCATGAGCGGGGGTGGGGGGCAACAGGAGACAGACACGGGGCATGAGCGGGGGGTGGGGAGAACAGGAGACAGACACAGGGCATGAGCAGGGGGGTGGGGGGTAACAGGAGACAGACACGGGGCATGAGAGGGGGTGGGGGGAGGAGGAGACAGATACGGGGCATGAGCGGGGTGGGGAGAACAGGAGACAGACACGGGGCATGAGCGGGGGGAACAGAAGACAGACACGGGGCATGAGCGGGGAACAGAAGACAGACACGGGGCATGAGGGGGGTTTGGAGGGCAACCGGAGACAGACACGGGGCATGAGCGGGGGTGCGGTGGAGGGAGAAAGACACACAGGGCATGAGCGGGGGGTGGGGGGAGGGAGAGAGACACACGGGGCATGAGCGGGGGTGGGGGGAGGGGGAGAGACACACGGGGCATGAGGGGGGTGGGGGCAGGGGAGAGACACACGGGGCATGAGCGGGGGGTGGTGGGGAGGGAGAGAGACACACGGGGCATGAGCGGGGGGTGGGCGGAGGGATAGACACACGGGGCATGAGCGGGGGGTGGGTGGCAGGAGGGATAGAGACACGGGGCATGAGCGGGGGGAGGGATAAAGACACAGGGCATGAGCGGGTGGTGGGCGGCAGGAGGGATAGACACACGGGGTATGAGCGGGAGGTGGGCGGCGGGAGGGATAGACACACGGGGCATGAGAGGGGGGGTGGGCGGCGGGAGGGATAGACACACGGGGAATGAGCGGAGGGTGGGCTGGAGGATAGGGATAGACACACGGGGCATGAGCGGGAGGGAGAGAGACACACGGGGCATGAGCGGGGGGTGGGCGGGAGGGGGAGAGACACACGGGGCATGAGCAGGGGGTGGGCGGGAAGGGGAGAGACACACGGGGCTAGAGCGGGGGGTGAGCGGGAGGGGGAGAGACACACAGGGCATGAGCGGGGGGTGGGCGGTAGGGGGAGAGACACACGGGGCATGAGCAGGGGTGTGGGGGAGGGAGAGAGACACACGGGGCATGAGCGGGGGGTGGGCATGAGGGGGAGAGACACACGGGGCATCAGCGGGGGGTGAGCATGAGGGGGAGAGACACACGGGGCATGAGCGGGGGTGGGGGGAGGGGGAGAGACACACGGGGCATGAGGGGGGTGGGGGCAGGGGAGAGACACACGGGGCATGAGCGGGGGGTGGGGGGAGGGAGAGAGACACACGGGGCATGAGCGGGGGTGGGGGGAGGGGGAGAGACACACGGGGCATGAGGGGGGTGGGGGCAGGGGAGAGACACACGGGGCATGAGCGGGGGGTGGTGGGGAGGGAGAGAGACACACGGGGCATGAGCGGGGGGTGGGGGGAGGGATAGACACACGGGGCATGAGCGGGGGGTGGGTGGCGGGAGGGATAGAGACACGGGGCATGAGCGGGGGGAGGGATAAAGACACAGGGCATGAGCGGGTGGTGGGCGGCAGGAGGGATAGACACACGGGGTATGAGCGGGAGGTGGGCGGCGGGAGGGATAGACACACGGGGCATGAGCGGGGGGGTGGGCGCGGGGAGGGATAGACACACGGGGAATGAGCGGAGGGTGGGCTGGAGGATAGGGATAGACACATGGGGCATGAGCGGGAGGGAGAGAGACACACGGGGCATGAGCGGGGGGTGGGCGGGAGGGGGAGAGACACACGGGGCATGAGCAGGGGTGGGCGGGAAGGGGAGAGACACACGGGGCTAGAGCAGGGGGTGAGCGGGAGGGGGAGAGACACACGGGGCATGAGCGGGGGTGGGCGGTAGGGGGAGAGACACACGGGGCATGAGCAGGGGTGTGGGGGAGGGAGAGAGACACACGGGGCATGAGCGGGGGGTGGGCAGGAGGGGGAGAGACACACGGGGCATCAGCGGGGGGTGGGCATGAGGGGGACAGACACAGGGCATGAGCTGGGGTGTGGGGCAACAGGAGACAGACACGGGGCATGAGCGGGGGGTGGGGGGAACAGGAGACAGACACGGGGCATGAGCAGGGCGTGGGGGGTTCAACAGACACGGGGCATGAGCGGGGGGTGGGGAGAACAGGAGACAGACACGGGGCATGAGCGGGGGGTGGGAGGAACAGGAGACAGACACGGGGCATGAGCGGGGGGGGGGAGAACAGGAGACAGACCCGGGGCATGAACGGGGCGGCGGGGGTCAACAAGAGAGAGACACGGGGCACGAGCAGGTTGGGGGAACAGGAGACAGACACGGGGCATGAGCGGGTGGGGGAACAGGAGACAGACACGGGGCATGAGTGGGTGGGGGGAACAGGAGACAGACATGGGCATGAGCGGGGGGTGGGGGGCAACAGGAGACAGACACGGGGCATGAGCGGGGTTGTGTGGAGAACAGGAGACAGACACAGGGCATTAGCAGGGGGGTGGGGGGTAACAGGAGACAGACACGGGGCATGAGAGGGGGGTGGGGGGAAGAGGAGACAGATACGGGGCATGAGCGGGGGTATGGAGAACAGGAGACAGACACAGGGCATGAGCGGGGGGAACAGAAGACAGACACGGGGCATGAGCGGGGAACAGAAGACAGACACGAGGCATGAGGAGGGGTTGGGGGGCAACAGGAGACAGGCACGGGGCATGAGCGGGGGTGGGGGGAAGAAGGGAGACACGGGGCATGAGCGGGGGGCAACAAAAGAGAGACACGGGGCATGAGCGGGTGGGGGAACAGGAGACAGACACAGGGCATGAGCAGGGGGTGGGGGGGTACAGGAGAGACACGGGGCATAAGTGGGGTGTGGGGGTACAGGAGACAGACACGAGGCATGAGCAGGGGGTGGGGGGCAACAAGAGAAAGACACAGGGCATGAGCGGGTGGGGGGAACAGGAGACAGACACGGGGCATGAGCGGGGGGGCAACAGGAGAGAAACGGGGCATGAGCGGGTGGGGGAACAGGAGACAGACACGGGGCATGAGCGGGGTTGGGGGAGTACAGGAGACAGACACGGGGCATGAGCAGGGGGTGGGGCGCAACAGGAGAGAAATGCGGGGGGTGGGGGGAACAGGAGACAGACACAGGGCATGAGCGGGGGGTGGGGGGAACAACAGAGACAGACAAGGGGCATGAACGGGGGTGGGGGGCAACAGGAGACAGACTCGGGGCATGAGCTGGGGTGTGGGGCAACAGGAGACAGACACGGGGCATGAGCGGGGGGTGGGGGGAACAGGAGACAGAACACGGGGCATGAGCAGGGCGTGGGGGGTTCAACAGACACGGGGCATGAGCGGGGGGTGGGGAGAACAGGAGACAGACACGGGCCATGAGCGGGTGTGGGGGGCAACAGGAGACAGACACGGGGCATGAGCGGGGGGTGGGGAGGAACAGGAGACAGACACAGGGCATGAGCGGGGGGTGGGGAGAAAAGGAGACAGACACGGGGCAGGAGCGGTGCGGCGGGGGGCAACAAGAGAGAGACACGGGGCACGAGCAGGTTGGGGGAACAGGAGACAGACACGGGGCATGAGCGGGTGGGGGAACAGGAGACAGACACGGGGCATGAGTGGGTGGGGGGAACAGGAGACAGACATGGGCATGAGCGGGGGGTGGGGGGCAACAGGAGACAGACACGGGGCATGAGCGGGGGGTGGGGAGAACAGGAGACAGACACAGGGCATGAGCAGGGGGGTGGGGGGTAACAGGAGACAGACACGGGGCATGAGAGGGGGCTGGGGGGAAGAGGAGACAGATACGGGGCATGAGCGGGGGTGGAGAGAACAGGAGACAGACACGGGGCATGAGCGGGGGGAACAGAAGACAGACACGGGGCATGAGCGGGGAACAGAAGACAGACACGGGGCATGAGGGGGGTTTGGAGGGCAACCGGAGACAGACACGGGGCATGAGCGGGAGTGGGGTGGAGGGAGAAAGACACACAGGGCATGAGCGGGGGGTGGGGTGGAGGGAGAGAGACACACGGGGCATGAGCGGGGGTGGGGGGAGGGAGAGAGACATGGGGCATGAGCGGGGGTGGGGGGAGGGGGAGAGACACACAGAGCATGAGCGGGGGTGGGGGGGAGGGAGAGAGACACACGGGGCATGAGGAGGGTGGGGGCAGGGGAGAGACACACGGGGCATGAGCGGGGGGTGGTGGGGAGGGAGAGAGACACACGGGGCATGAGCGGGGGGTGGGGGGAGGGATAGACACACGGGGCATGAGCGGGGGGTGGGCGGCGGGAGGGATAGAGACACGGGGCAACGTGCGGGGGGAGGGATAAAGACACAGGGCATGAGCGGGTGGTGGGCGGCAGGAGGGATAGACACACGGGGTATGAGCTGGAGGTGGGCGGCGGGAGGGATAGACACACGGGGCATGAGCGGGGGGGTGGGCGGCGGGAGGGATAGAGACACGGGGAATGAGCGGAGGGTGGGCTGGAGGATAGGGATAGACACACGGGGCATGAGCGGGAGGGAGAGAGACACACGGGGCATGAGCGGGGGGTGGGCGGGAGGGGGAGAGACACACGGGGCATGAGCAGGGGGTGGGCGGGAAGGGGAGAGACCCACGGGGCTAGAGCGGGGGGTGAGCGGGAGGGGGAGAGACACACAGGGCATGAGCGGGGGGTGGGCGGTAGGGGGAGAGACACACGGGGCATGAGCAGGGGTGTGGGGGAGGGAGAGAGACACACGGGGCATGAGCGGGGGGTGGGCAGGAGGGGGAGAGACACACGGGGCATCAGCGGGGGGTGGGCATGAGGGGGAGAGACACACGGGGCATGAGGTGGGCGTGGGGAGGAGGGAGAGAGACACACGGGGCATGAGCGGGGGTGGGAGGGGGGAGAGAGACAGGGGGCATGAGCGGGGGGGTGGGCGGGAGGGGGAGTGACACACAGGGCTTTGAGCGGGGGTGGGGGGAGGGAGAGAGACACACGGGCATGAGCGGGGGGTGGGGGGAGGCAGAGAGACACACGGGGCATGAGCGGGGGGTGGGCGGGAGGGTGAGAGACACACAGGGCGTGAGCGGGGGTGGGGGGAGGGAGAGAGACACACAGGGAATGAGCGGGGGGTGGGCGGGAGGGGGAGAGACACACGGGCGTGAGCAGGGGGTGGGCCGGAGGGGGAGAGACACACGGGGCATGAGCGGGGGTGGGGGGAGGGAGAGAGACACGGTGCATGAGAGGGGGGTGGGGGGAGGGACACACGGGGCATGAGCGGGGGGTGGAGGGAGGGGAGAGACACACGGGGCATGAGCAGGGGGTGGGGGGGAGGAGGAGAGACACACGGGGCATGAGCAGGGGGTGGGCGGGAAGGGGAGAGACACACGGGGCTAGAGCGGGGGATGAGCGGGAGGGGGAGAGACACACGGGGCCATGAGCGGGGGTTT